>NC_141295.1:10556654-12009154 GCF_037954325.1 Fistularia commersonii | reverse complement strand
TCACTTTGCGTGCACAATGGAGGCCAAAGCAAGGATGCGGGCAAGTGTCTGCCACTTGTGTAGTCAATGGGGTCCTTTTAAAAGCTATTTAAGGGAATAGAAAGCGTAGTCTTTTCATCGTGACACTGGTGTTAGCGCATTTCAAAGACGCTCTTGGGCCATTTAGGAGCGGTGGCGTCGCCGTCCGCTTTAATTAAAGTGCCACGGTGCCGAAAGGAGAGAGGCGACACTCAGTCGAGCGAGTGCAGAAAATGACATTCGCCATCCTCCTCCGCATGCACACCGAGAGAGGGATGAGAGCGTTCCGTGTCTGTAGACCGTGCCCGTGCACGGGAGCAAAAGCACTGAGTAGAGAGAGAAAACGCGATCACATGATGGCTCCCCGTGGAGAGGCTGCAGACAGATCAACCACGCGGCTTTTTGATTAATTAATACGCGCTTCCGATGACACTGGCCCCTGACAGAGAGAGGAACCCGGGTTGTTTTCCTCTCCGGCACGACTGAGGCTGATATAACTAATAATGCAAATGCCCTGGCAAATAAATCATCTCTCAGACTATGCTCTTTTATTGTATTAGCATTTAATTAAGGGGTGGCGTGTTCACATTTCCAGCGATGAGGCCGAAACGTGTCCAACCCTGACGCCGCAGCGATAAATTAGCCGGATGAGAAGAAGGTGCCCTATCTTTTCTAACGCCGGCCAAAACGCCCGATATCCGATCCACGTAGATGCGGTGCCGTGCTCCTGAAGGTGAAGCTCATTCTTTTGTGATATGCCGTCGGCCTTGGAGTTGCCGCGGCCCACCTTTGGAGGAATTCAGTTGAGATTCCAATTAACCCGACACAACAAAGTTGTCATCCAGTAATTGAACTAATTGTTTGGCTTGTCAGCTCCCGTTCTGAACGCCAAGCATTAAATATGCCGGGTGTCATTAATCAAAGGATTATCATGAAGTTGTGTGGGGGGGTGAGTGGGTGCGGCATCTTCTTGTTTAGCTGTTGGAAACGTTACTGTCCACAAAAGTGCCACGTTTCTCCTTGTGTCTCATCCCCATAACACTTTTACAGCCTTTACACTTTTATAGCTTGTTAAAGTCTTTGTTTTACAGTCTAACAACACTCCATCAAATTACCCATGCTTTTTTTAACTGGCGTCGTTGTTCGGCAGGTGACGTGAGTTTACAAGAAGAATTGGTTAAAAAAGATTGAATTTTGAGTCTCACCTGGGTAAATAATGAATCAAAATGTAATTCCCCCCCAATGCTGCCGTCCCATTACGACCGAGCCGCTCGATCTGTCCTTAATGCTCTATTTGTGAGTGCCAACATCAGCTTTCAAGCGGTGATCTTTTTTTTTTTTTTTCTCTCTATAAGTCCTGATGGAAGTGCACGCACGTGATTGTTTGTGCGTGTAAAAAAAAAAAAAAAAAAAAAAAAAACAGGCTGATGGCTCAGGTCCAAATCGCGACTGATTCACGACCGAGGTTTATGTATTTAGAGGCGAATTGCCTCTAGGTTGCTGTAAAAGGTGTTGAGCTGCCACCTTTATTGGATTTTTAAAATGAGGAGATTACATCCCAGTATATGTCTAATGGTTCCCCACATAGCGCTTATTCAGTTTCAGCTCGCTTCTCTGGTAAGGTTCTTTTATTGTCTCCAACAAATGAGGAGGGGTGTGCTCTCTTATAAACCATGCACACACCCAGTGCATTAATAACAATAACAATAAAATGGTAATCAAATCTGTAAAAACAATATGTACTTAATGTTGGCCCAGAATCCACCGCTAAAAGCCCACCTCATCAAACTGCAAATTAGTCTCGGCCATAACTTTATTACGGCCCGGCCCTGAGACGGGCAGCCATAAATTATTCAACTGCACCATCTCTGAAAGCAGTGAGATTTAATTCTGGTGAATGGAAAAGGTGCACGTGTGCATGTGTGTGCGGGCCCATGAGGTTTTTTCCGAGTATGTGCATGTACTGTATAGGTGACATTAGACGACAAATACAAACACACACACACACACACACACTCAGGCATGCAAACAAACTCACACTGCTTTCCCCTTATTCTGTGTGCTTCCCTTATCAGTCTGCTCACATTAACCTTCTGTTGCAAGATGTTTCCAAACAGGAAGTCACTGCAGGCTTCCCAGCCGCAGCCACCGAGGGGGAAACGGCCTAGAGAGATGATTAAAAAAAATGTATATCTAGAAACAGGAAGAAATTAATGAGGAATGCATGAGACTTACATGCTTGGGAGTTAACTGCTACGTAAACAAGAGAATTCATTCATTCATACATTAACTATGCTGCTTATCGGGGTGCTGGTGCCTATTTCAGCTGACATAAGGCGAGAGGTGGGGTTTCCCCGTGGACCGGTCGCTAGTCCGTCACAGGACCACATATAAGGACATACAACACATTCACTCCTATTTACACATCTGAGCAATTTAGGGTCTCCTACTGCATGTTTTTGGACCGTGGGAAACCGGGGAACTCAGTGTAAACCCTCATAGGCATGGGAAGAACATACAAGCTCCACACAGAGAGGACTCATGTCTGAGTTGAACCAGTGACCTCTTTGCTTTGAGGCGGAAGCGCTTACCACTTGTAGCCACTGTGCTACCGTACTTGTAGTGCCCACAGTATTAAAATCCCAAATTTGTGAACATACCATTTTTAACGAGACATAAATCCGAACTAGAAGAGGTCGTCTCAACTTGTGCGTCCCAACGCCTTAGACAAGTTTGTCCATTGTCTCGTCAATTCGTCATTGCTTTGCTTTTTAATCCGCAACAAACATGTGATCTATCACGTCAAAGTGTGCGCAATCTCTCTCTTACCCAACTGTCCTCGAGGTTCACTTTGAATCCCCTGAGCTCCTGTCTTTGTATTTTTCAATAGCGAAATATGTGTCCTAACTGCAGACCTGGATACGACAATAGCATCTGCGGTACCACCATGATGTACCAACAATAGCAACAATAGCACCTGGATGGAGGAGCAGCATTCCATTTTGTTGCATGCTTAAGGTTATATATGCTGTGCTCTGTATTATTTTAATATCCTGAAGAGCTCTCTACATCTTTCTTCTCTTCTGTACGCTGGATGTGGGCTGTGACACTTCATCTGAAAAATGCCGCTCCAAGGCTAATGCCCTTGTTATGAGCTTCAAAAATCCTAGCAGATAGCTTTCTGGGCTTTTCTTTCCTAAGCATACGTCTCACAGGCCATTTGTTTTAGAGGTCTCACTTGACAGGGGTAATGTATTCTGGGAAAATTGCAAAGGGAGCAGATGGACACCTCCTCCTTTTGCCATCATGACTAAAATTCGTGATGGCAACAACCAGAAAATGAAAAGACACCGTGGTGATAATGGCTTATCCGCAATTCTAAGAACAGCGGCAGAAATGGTGGCTACAAGACACGCATCCAGGCTTGGCTTCCAAAATAGCCTTCTTGTGGCAAAGCCTCAAAAAGCTAAAGGTAAAACAAGGTGATCCATGCAGTGGTAGTGGAGATCACCTCGTATAGACAGATATTCTACGAGGAGGCAGAAGGAACCCAAACCTGATAGGAGCTCTCTTTGTATCCCTTTATTTCTGCATGCAAGACTCTTGTCATGAGTCATACATTGTGACAATGTTCAATGCGATGATGACATCCAGGTCAACAGTTCAGCTCATGAGTCTTGACCATGTTCTGCAGTTGCCTTGAGAGAAGATAAGCGGTCAGCAGCCAGATTCTGAGCTTCCTGGTGATAAGCAACCTCAAAGTCAAAATACAAGATAAATTGACCGTCTCACAATGTGTCTGGCTACATGTCTTGATACCTCTGCAAGAGGAGAGCAAGGAGAGCTTGTTTAACCTACATATTCCTGAAGCAAATATGACTTTACGCTCCGAAAGCGGGGTCACGGATGGTGAGTCAGGTATTGCACAGGCGAGTGCAATGCAGCATACTCGAATGTTTGGGAGCTCGAGTGTTATAACGGCAACGCCGAGGGAAAACGTCTGTGACTAAAATAACCCCTTTCACTTCTCTGTTTCTGGAATCATTAATCCGACCATTTACTCATTCATTTGCATGTCAACAATCATGTACTCCCTCATCGCAGGTCGTATAGAAACAATCAACCATTGGATATGTTGTCTATTGAGGTACTCAGTAATCCAGGTCAAGGTTAATTCTTGTTGAAATCTTTTCGTGGCACCTGGAATTTAATTTCTTGTTTTTTCCTGATTTTTCACTTTTCGTCCGAGACGGCTTCTTCAGTTCAAATTTACCGTAGGGAGTTTATTTCCGTTTGCGATTACCAGGGTTGGGGGATGCAACTTAAACCACTCGTACATCTAAAAACTTTGAAAAAAAAAACTATCATTTCACATCTAGAGATAAGTTTTCAGAGTTTCAAGACAGAGATTTTACAAAGACTGTGGATCTTACATCTAAAGATTGTAATGGGAAACTCTTTGCAATGTGCAATGTTTTCACCGGGTATATGCAGAGCCTCTGCTATTTGAATATATCGCTTCTCCTTCTCCACCCGGAGAGTTGGCATCTTGCAAGCCGGGCTGTTTTGACCACAGCTCCACCATCCACTCCTTTTTCTGAACGGTCCATACTGATCGGGAACCATTACATTCATTTATACTGCCAAAAAATACCGTCTCTGCTGCCAATACCACTGCGATTGTCAAAATCTTCTTGCAACTGGTCTTGAACCCCTCATCTGAGATGCTTCTTCAGTTCAGACGCTTCTTCTTCAGAGGCCTCATCAGTTCATGATTAAAGAAGCCTCTCGGATGAGGGGTGAAACATCTTCAAGTGAAGGAATTCAAGTCCAGTTGCCACGGCAAGAAGATTTTGACAAGAATTCCCCATGAACTGGACGACTGAGAACCTCAGCAGACACTCTGGTGATTGTTTGTCTACCAGGTTTCCTTTTTCTGGTTTTGTTGGAGCTCACCAATTGGTTGTTGATTGTGTTATATCAACGTAAAGATTAAAATTTTGCAAAAAACCACCTCACACTTCATGACCATAATGACGGGAACCCGCTTAGACTCCAGTAAGACTCTTGAGATTTCCTTCAGATTTTCAGTTCTAAGTCTGCGGCTATGAAAACCCTAGGGTGTGCGCCCAGCATCGGACCACCCGCCAAAACTTGGCAGTTTAAAAACTAGTTACAAACAACCGTTAACCCTCTCGTTCACGTCCGGCCCATTTAGTGTCTCGAATAAACCTCTTGTTTATTTTGGAATAGTGGGCGGAAAGCGGAGAACCCGGGGGAAACCCGCGCCGGCACCGGGAGACCATGCAAACTTCAGGGTCCCCTGACAGAATCGAACCTCGGACCGTCTAGCTGTGAGGTTGAAGTGGTAACCATGGTAACAACCAGTGCCCAGGAGCAGATGGGTGCAGTCTGCTGCCCATGAACGTGTCATCACTGTGCCGCTGCCATAAATCTTCATTCAGACAGCAGAGCGTGGAGGCTTCAGGAGAACCCCCCCCCCCCCCCCCCCTCCTCGGTTTGAACATTTAAGTCAGAACGCGTTTGAGCGCGGAGCCCAGCAAAGCACTTTGAATTCACCGTTCGTAGAAAATGAACCACTTTGTGGCACATTGCTTTTCAACACCATTAGGTCTCGCCTTTACCGTTGTGTCGTCCAATTTGCCTGTTTTTTTGTAGCCGCAAATGTTTGGATAAGTGACGAGAAGAGACTTTAATATGATGATGTATGGTGCGGTGGAAGCGTGGAACGCACTCCCAGACTCCTAGACTCTCTTACCGCTGCACCTTGTTTACTCACGACCAAACAAATCTTCGATTTTCCCGAAGGGGGTAGAGGTGAAAGAGGAGCTCCCGCTGATCACACTTGTAATTGAGGACTGGAATGGATAAAATGTGTATGGGAAATGTCAAAATATAATAGTGAAAGAAAGGTTGTGTGTGTGTGTGTGTGTGTGTGTATTGGTTTCGAGGAAAACCAACTGTAACAGCACTATCACGGACTTAATAGCAAATCAGAACCAGGTGACACTAAGTACAACGTGGCAAATACACACTCCATCTTGAGGTTCAGCCCGTGGTTGGTGACAGTTTTCAAATGAATTAATGAAAATGCATGTTATTTAGTGTACCTTACACTAAACTCTAGGACACGGTAGATAGATTTAAAAGAGCAATAGAAATAAAAACAATAAAAGTGACAAAATGGTGAAAAAAATGAATGCAATTAATCAAAATAATAAATAATTTTAAAAAAAGTGACGAGGATAAACTGGCCACAGATGGTGGGGGGACAATAACGGGTGATTTTTCATTATTTCAGTTCAAGTAACACCCACTATTATCACCGCCGATATTGCATTTTGCAACGTAAACACATACCATCACATAAACACACACACACACCCTGAAAAGCCCTTAACCCCTCCCTCTTTACACCCCCCCCACTTCCCCCTTCAGCTGTCAGTCATAGCTTGAAGTGGCTGTTTTTCACAGCAGGCAGCTAATTCCAATTTTATCCCAAAGTAATACCGGCCTTATCGCTCGCGCCATTGCATCCATGTCGAGGCTCGGTGAGCCACGGGGCGGCAGCGGCGGCGGTGGGGTGGGGGTTAGGCGCGGCAGGTGGAATGTCATCTAGTGGAACTGATTGTGCTTTGCAGCCACAAAGCGCGCACACACACACACACACACACAGAGAAAGAGAGAGAGAGCAAAGGGTGATACAAGAAACAAACATCTCAGGCCCTGCTCACCGCAGCCTCCACCCCTCCCAGCACAGACTGCCAATATCGCTGCTGATATTGCAGTGATGTGATGACACACACATGCACACAGAGCACAAGGAAACCAAAGTTAGTTTCTAGTGCTTTGCAAATTTCCACACATGGATTGTAGACAGCTGTACATTGACTGATCCAACTCTCCTATGTTACCTGCACTCAGCTACAGACTGCATGAGGAAAAGACTCTTGGAATCGTCCACACACACACACACACACACACACACACACGTGTGTGCATGCAACCACTCGTGCTCCATCTGTGCTGAATCTCTGTTCCTCTAATTTACGAACAACCCAGAAACAGCTGGTTATACTAAACAGTCCATCGCCTGAGGGAAGGAAGGTCGAAGGTGTGATTCAGTCTATCACGGGCCAGACAGGGGTAAATACAGTATAAAAGAAAGGAACTGAAATATTGATGAGGGCTCGACATTGAGCCCGCAGCTCCACGGCCTTGCCGCGGCGAGATGCTTTATCATTTTGGGCTGTAATTGAGCGGTGGGAGTGAAGAGGGTTGAGACCCCCGGGGCAGCCTGCCAGAAGCAGGAGCAACACTCTGGCGGAGGCTGAAGACCTCCCATGATTCCTCTCAGCCTGAAACCTCGGAGAACGCGCTCTCTCATCTCATATTAATTGGACATCATCTCGTCTTCAAATGCTCATGAATTCATCATTACCGGGACTAATTGCAACATTTTGTTGGGACGGTGCCCCCGCGACATTGAGAATCCAGGAAAGTTTCCTCCATTTGTGCAGTGTGGTGCTACTACATACAACAGGCATTTTTATTTCTTATTTCTCCAATTTAAAACATACTTGAAAACCTCAATAAAAATAGAGAAATAATGATTGATTTGTTTTCTAATTATTTAAAAATGATGCAGTAATATCAATCAATAATATATAATTTTATTAAATGCATACATATATACGTACATATAAATGGCTTTTTCAGATATAAACATGCTCTGGAACCTGAAAACCTCTGAAAATAAAGAAATAACACTCTCTCAATCATTTATTAATTACTTTATTGATTGTTGATTGATTAATTTAATTAAAAATAAGTATTTAATATCCATACATATAATTGATTTCAAACACACTCTTAAACCACAATAAAAAAATTAAGCATTTAGACATTAATTCATTGATTATTAATCAATGATTGATGTTTTTTATTAATTAATTGATGTATTATTTAAGTCATTAATTGAGAAAGACAATCCATGGTTTAAAAGAAGTTTAAAAGAAGGGTAATCAAGCAAAAAGTCTGTACACACACACACACTGTCGATACATACAGCACATACATATGTTTTCTCCATAATTATTGCCCGCTCTCTCACAATTGTATGTGTATGACCAAAATTTTAAATTTCGAAGTCATCATAATTCACACAACCACTGTTTTTTATCAAAAATGAAAGAACAATAAATATTTAATTTCAGCTCACACTGCGTCACACAGCTCGTCACCTCGGTATTTTTATTAATTTTTTTTTTTTATCTTCGTAGATGACTGGATAGCAGCGCACATCACTGTCACTCTCTCTCTCTTTTTTCCCCACTGCTGGCACTTTCACCATTGCTCATTTACATATTTAGCATAATCCGCCCCATGGAGCCCCGTGATGATGCCCGTGCTGCAAAATGAGCAGCAGCACCCGTGCCAAGGAGACATGTGGACACGGGGACCCGGCAGCTCGCCAACTGGCAGGCCGAGGAGGCTCTTCGGTCACTGACTGCGATCAAACGACTCAATCTTTCATGATATCAGGGAAAATAGAGTTTAGCGTGTAACGCGAGTCCTAAAGATGGAAGACGAGACAAGTGTGTGAAAGGAATTGTCGGAATTGGTTGGTTGGGGCGTGAAAACTTGTGCCCTATGGTACCACCCCACACACACACACACACACACACACACACACACACACTCACACACACACCATCCTACGTAGAGCTGTTAATCTGCACAGGGCACAGAGAGAGAGATTGACGAATGTGTTACCGTGAGATGATTTGAATTCTAATTAAGCTCCAGTAGGGTGGGGGTAAGTGTGTGCATGTGTGTGCGTGTGTGTGTGTGTGTGACAATGAAAGCATGGCCTCCACGAATAGTCTTTTGCATAAATTTGCGTTTGTTATTTTTTTTGTGCGCTTGCGTATACTCACGTGTTGCATAATTGCATGTGAGTGTTTATGTGTTTGGGGAGTGTGGGAGGTTAATAGTTACATAGGAGAGGAGGGGTCGACGGGCGGGGGCCAGCGGGCAGGGGTGGGGGCACTGTAATCTGTGGGGGCACCCGTGTGAAACAAGCGCAGAAGCTGGAGAGGGAAAAATCTGTCATTTTATGCAATTACGTCATAATTGTAAGTCTGGCTGTCAGTAATGGCTTGTTTATTAGAGTGAGGTGCACGCAGACTCATCTAGCGGGGCTCCGTACGCATGTGTTTCCTTTGGCATCAGTACTTTGCGGGGTTGTCGAGTGGACTTTTATTATTAGTGTTATTATTGTAAGTATTGGCTTATGAATTCATTCATGTACAACTTTAATAGTGGCATAAATATGGCATCAGATATGTGTTAAATTTAAATAATGATGGAATTGCATATATTATATTTCATGAAGGGTTGTAGAGTGCAGGAACGCCCCTGGTTCCATTCCTATAGTGGGCCTTTCTGTTTGCTTACTGTGTCTGCGTGGGTTTTCTCTGGTTTCCACCAACAGTCCAAAAACATGCAGGAGGTTCATTGTTCCTAAATTGCTTGAAAATAAATAAATATATATATATATATTTATTTATTTTCAAGCAATTTAGGAACAATGAACAATGATATATATATATATATATATATACATATTCCATTCTGTTGTCTATTCTTATCTTGTTGTAGTTGTGGTTGTTCACTGTCGTTCTATTTATTTGTGATGTCTTTTGCTATCATTTAATTGTCTATCTATATTCATACCCATATTTATTGATCCTGTCATTGTTACGCTGCTGTGACACAACAATTTCCCCTATGGGGATCAATAAAGTATATCTTATCTTATATGTGAACAAGAGAGTGAATCGTTTCCATCTAAATGCACAGACCGGTCGCCCAGCATGGAGACGACGATACAATTATGGAGACATCCAACTATTCATCCTCTCATTCATGTGTCAAAAAGAGGCATATGAGCATTCATTTTCTCATTCATACATTCACATTAGACAGAGACTGACTACCATTCATCCTCTCATTCACATGAGATATATATATTCATAAAACCTTATAAGATATTCGCATCTCACATAGAGACATACAACCACTCATCCTCTCATTATACACAAATATACAGCCCTCTCATTCATTTTTCATATAGAAGAATACAACAATCAACTCCCTCATTCACACATATGGCGTGCAACCATTCACCCTGCTACTCACACGACATATGGAAACATACAACCATCCGCCCTCTCATTTATACTTCATCCTGTCATACGTCTGGGCAATTTAGGGCCTCCGACGATCCTGTCACGTGCTTTTGGACTGTCGGAGAAAACGGGAATTGAACCCTCCGGCTGCGAGCCGAGCGCCTTAACCGCCGCGTTTAAATCCGTGCCGTTCCCTTTTTGCACTCAGATAGAAACCGGCACATGAAAACACCACATGACCTTCACTTGTCTTTCTCCTTCTGTCAGCTTTTTCCATTTTCTGTTGTCTTCTAAAAATAGAGACCCCCCCCCCAACCCTTCTTCCAACCCCCCCATTCCCGATCATCAGCGGAGTGCTGCGACGGGCCCTATGGGCACGGGCTTCGCTGAGGGGTTGCAAGAGATGAGCCTAATTAACTCATTGAGAAAGATAGAGCACGGGAAGGAGAGGTAGGCAAGGTGGGGAGATGAAGTGCGGAGACGGAGAGGGGGGGTCAGGATGGAGGGGGGGGGGTAATGACAGTGAGATGTGGCGGGTGAAAGATGGAGTGGTGCAAAGAGGAAGATGAGGAGGAAGAGGTTGGGGGGGAGATAATGAGAAGAGGGGGTCAAAGATGGAAAGAGAAGAGGCGACGCAAGGTCTCCAGGGCGTGGATATACTAGTGAACAAGGCAAAGGGAGAATGATGGAGAGTAGCACTAATTAGACGAAAGAACGAACCCCCCCACTTTACGCTGCAGTATGGGAGCGGAGGAATGGAGATAGATGGGCCGGGCAGCTGCAGCAGCGAGATAGGAAAAGGAAATATGTAATCTGCAACACGGAGAGAGTGAGCCGCGTGATGGCAACCCGGCCGACTCAATTAGCTCACGTCCATAAAACAAACCCCGCTCTTCATCAGCGCCGTTGGAGGCGGGGGGGGGGGGCACGGGGACACACACTCGCCGGGGTTCCTGCGAGAACGAGGCGAAGGGTTCCCGGCAGAGACGAAGACACCTAATCGCCGCCGCTCCGCCTCTGCCGCCACTTATCTGACATCCCTTCAAGGTGCTTCAAGAAGACTGATTTTGTTCTTTACATGTACATTTCATTTACCGTTACCGTGACAGCACTCGTACTTTTTGCAAATATTACCTCCTTTGTTTCTCCATTATCTTATTTCGGCCCATATCTGCCATGTTTAAGATAAATATTCGCAAATGACTTCCATCTCTGTGCCCACCCCTTAAAAGTTTTTCGATCCTAAAAAATACTATCATGTTTAGAGATAGGCTTCTCCTATTAAACTTATTTTTCCTTTATTATTATCTCAAAAAGTTCCCATAATTATCTCCTTTAAAAAAAAAAAATCCAAGGTCAAAAAAAAACGCTGAGGTCAAAAATCTGACAAACCTGAGACTGACTTTATACACTCAAGTTGTTATTATTATCATAAATGATGGCAGATGTACACTTCGTGAGCCGCCCACTCTCCCACATAATACATGTGAAATTCAAAATTTCATGTTCAAGCAGCCTCCTCCCTGTATTTTTACCGATAATGTGTTAAATGTGTGAAAAAAGTGCAAACTCCAGTCAGTTTTCATTCCCGAGCAAATATTCTGATTTTTTTTTCATCACAAAACGTCAACATAAATCCTCGCAACGGACAGCGGTGATAATAACTGATAGAGGAGGTGCAAGCCATGCACTCTCTGGACCAATGACATCACTGGTTTCAAGTCCAATCAGATTTTATTGATAAAAATTATTAATTTATCACAACACCGAGACCGACACATTCCATATAAAGCACATGTGGACTGCGTTTTTTTAAGATTATCTACAGAAACCCGCCCGGGCACAATGTTGGCGGCTTT
This sequence comes from Fistularia commersonii, assembly GCF_037954325.1. Lineage (NCBI taxonomy): Eukaryota > Metazoa > Chordata > Actinopteri > Syngnathiformes > Fistulariidae > Fistularia > Fistularia commersonii. The sequence continues at coordinate 11,997,063 of NC_141295.1, read as the reverse complement.
CTGCCTCAACTAGCTGGCGTAGAAAGAGAGAAAACAAGAGTGTGATAGAGACAGGGAGAGGTATGAGCTTTGGGAAGGACAGGCACAAATACCTGTAGCGCAGTTGCGTGCTAATAGCTGATATAACACAGTAGTAACTTTAATAGTCATAAAAAAAATAACAATGGTGGTTCATAAAGCCAAGCCCCCTGCTAAATGAGAATGCACAGGGACCCGTAAAGATCTGAGCTTACTATCAAGCATTGCATCGTGCATCAGGATAGGACCGAGAGAAGCACAGAAGGTGGAGAGGGAAAATCTGTCAATTTATGCAATTATTTCATAATTGAAAGTCTGGCTGTCAGTAATGGTTTGTTTATTAGAGTGAGGTGCACGCTGACTCGTCTGTTGGTGTTCCTTATGTTTCCTTTGGCATCAGAACTTGTTGTGTAGTGGACTTTTATTATTAGTGTAATTATTATTAGCATTGGCTTATGAATTCATTCGTGTGAATTCATTCACAACTCGAATAGTGCCAGTGTCAGATTTGCATTACATTTAAATAATGATTGAATTGCATGAATTCTATTTCATGAAATGTGGAAGAGTGGAGGAACGCCCCTTTCTCTGTGGCGTTTGTTTCCTGTGGCTCCAACAGTCCAAAAACACACAGGAGGTTCAAATTTGCCAAGATATTTGAACAAGAGAGTGGATTGTTGTTTCAATCTATATGCATAGACTGGTCACCCGGCATGAAGATAAAGATACGATAATAGAGACATACAACCATTCACCATACAACCATACGACCATTCGCCATCTGTGGGCCGAGAGAAGCGCATCATGGGATATCCCTCAGCAGAGTTAGTCGATGTAACAAGTCTGTTATTATGCAAAAAAAAAAAAAAAAAAAGACGAAAAAAGGCGGGCATAGGACATGTCCCTTCGGCCATATGTCCCCACAATCACCCCACCCGCCCCACCATCTTGCGCTCGGCGGCCCCCGGTGGGTTCCCCGGCCCGGGCTGGTTGTAATTACCAAACAGGCGAAGCAAGTAATAATTAACGTGTTAACGAGCAGCCGCCACGTCTGCCGAGTCCGACAATATCCTCCTCCGTCTGTCGGCAGGCATGTGCACGCACCTGTGTGCACGCTTCTGTCTGTGCAAACTGACCCTTTCCTGACCGTGCAGGTGAGCAGAGAAGACGGGGATATTTTACTTATTTACCTATATATTCTAATAATGGGAGACCCCCTGTTTTAGGATCACGGTGCAATTATACACTCATACCAGGTGCTTTGGCTCTGTGTCGTGTGCAGTCTGCGTTATTGACAGGAAGCGATATCTTCACCGCATTTCGCTTGGATGTCTATATATTCATCCAAGTTGATTAAATCTTGTTCAAATCTTCTTGAAGAGGCTTCTTCGATTCATCTCCCAGAATTGAAGACGCCTCTCGGGTGAGGCGTGAAACGTCTTCAAGTGAAGAAATTCAAGTCTAGTTGCCATGACGAGAAGATTTTGAAAAGAATTCACCGTGACGTGATTTAAGGAGAACCTCCAGGGGGCGGCACGGTCTCTGGTTCGAGTCCAACTGTCTTTCTGCGCAGTGGTTGCATGGTCTTATTTGCGCGCAATGAATGAGAGAGAATGGTTGTAGATCACTATATGATGTGACTGAGAGGGAATTTTTTGTTTTCTATGACATGCAGATGACAGAGCGAATGGTTGAATGTCTCCGGATGACATGAACGACTGGTTGAATCGCAGTGGCGGGCCGTGCATTTCACACGTAGGCCTTCAGAAGTGCTCCATTTAACAATCCACGCCTCAATCACCGTTTTATGACTATAAAAACATCTTATTATGCAGAAATGCAGTATAAAGAGCCGTTACAACGCAGATATCACTCGTGTAGCCGCAATATATGTTGTTGCTGAAGAAACAAACCCAGAGTGTCCTTCTACTGCAGCTACAACGGCGACACAAATAAAGAAGCAACAATAATATGCACCAAAAATTGCAATATTATTTAGGAAAATGGAAACATTTTACTCACCAAAAATTCAGATTATTTGTACACAAACTATCTTCCTTTCTCTCCTCAAAAAGAGTTCAGTTACTCTGTCGTATAGATTATAGCGCTTCAACTCCATCAGGAAGTCCTTTTCTATCGCCATCAAGGCTGATGCTGTAAGTGGCCTGCCCTGTTGTACTTCTGGCGTAAATTTTAATTCTCTACAGGACTTAAAATGTTCACTCAACCGAATCAGTGGACACGAGGATGGTCAGCGCCAAACACACAAATGTGTACAGCTGCTCTCTCCTTAACTTTAGCTTGCACTCCATTTAATCAAGAAGAGCAAAAGATAAACTCTAGTTTCCCCAGAAGTTTTGGACAACACCGTTGCTTATAAGTGTCCGGCAGCGCTTTGGTGTCTCGTTACTGCCTTGGTTAGGCAAGTCAAACACAGTGTGGCTCCAAACACCATTTCAATCAGTGCCAAATAACAAGCACTCCCAGCAAGATCATTTGCGGTGTTCTTCAAAACCTGTGAGCCAGGGGTACGACTCATAGTGAAATACATACTGAAAAGTGAAACGTTAGACTGAAAGTGATGGCCAAGTCCTTTTCCTCGCTGTAACAGGCCCGCTAGCTTCGGAATTGCCCGACCTTTCTTAGCGATGTCCAGTTTTTCTTGAAAAGCCCGACTTGAAAATGGTTTTGACGATAAATCTGCAACCGCATTTTCTGGTTCTTCTCTTCCTTCAGCCATCAAGGGTTGACAAATTAGCTATTATATCAACACAACTATATTGTGCTCGTGCAGGTCGCTACAGATGCAGCCTGCTCGCTCCATCTAGCACATACTCTGACTATCCAATCAAAGTGCGCGTGATACAATGATGTACCCTACCCTTCTAGAAGGCCTTGGTGTTGCAACTCAAAATCTGATTGGTTGACGCAACAGCTTCATCAATGCTTGTTTTTTTGCTAGTGACTGTGAATCAGATTCTGCAGGCCTCCAGGCAGATTTCTTTGACTATGACCCTGCCTGGCACCAAATGATGGCTGAAATGTTATTGATTAAATGCTTTAATATGAAAATACATGTCTAGAGGCAGCACAGCCAGGGAAAAAGCTATGAAAGGATGCTGACAGATCATTCGGAATTATTTAATAAGTATTCATGGACAACATATAATTAAAATCAGATATTTTTTTAGGCCAGCAGAGAAGGCTTTGCAGGCCCCAATGACCCACCTCTGGTGAAATGTTATGCCTCTATGGTTTGTGATTGAGAGAGTAAATTGTTGCAGGTCTCTATATATCGTCTGAACGAGTGGGTGAATCATTGTATGTCTATATAAGACATTCCATGTCTGTATAAGATGTGTGAATGGTTGTTTGTCTCTGTGAGTGGCTCTGTGATTGGCTTGGACAGCCTGTCCAGAGTGAACCCCTCCCTCTCGCCCAATGGCATCCGGGATAGGCTCCAGCTCCCCCTGTTTGCAGGGTAAGCTGTTTAGATAATGAATGAATGAATGATTACCTCCAACGGGTCAGTCGACTGATCAGTGCTGGTTGTTGGTCTGTTTATTTGTTTGCTATCAGGATTATATGACACACTGAGGGGGTTACACACACACACACGTCACCTCCTCATCGTTGGTTTATTTGAAATAAATGTTGACATTTCGGTCCCAGAGAGCTGCCTCAAGATACTGCTCTCTGGATTGAACCCAAAATACTACTTAGCTTTTCACCAAGGTCCGAGGATCATACTATCCACTGTTGATGGGAAATCCAGGAACTTTGTTTCCGGTAGTAGTAAATTGGCTCAAACATTTTATTTCTCAATAAATAATCTCTCTGTGTAGTACAGCCCAATCCTTTTATAGCTTTGCATTTGATCTGGAATAAATGCTTTTTAACTCACTTTGGTGCTAACAGTTAAAGCACAGGCTTACAACAGATTGAGCAGATTTTGGAGTATTTATTTGTTTATTCATATTCATTTTTATTTTATTTATCCATGTATGTATTTTTTTCATCTATTTGTTAATTTACCTATCCATTTATGTTTATATTTTTAATTGTTGTATATATTTTTGTATGGACTTATTTTTCTATTTGTTTATCTATTCGTTTTTATTTTTCGTTACTTTAATTATATATGTATTTTTTATCTATTTGTCTATTTATTTACTTTTATGCTCATCACACTTCCTTTTAGATCGCACAAGGGAAAGAATCACTCTTAAGTGAGCTCTTGAGCTCTAAGTGAACCCAGAGGACTTTTGTTTTTCTTCCTCGCCGGTTGAAGTCTGTATCTTCTGAAGTCTCTGCAGACTCCAGACACACACTGTGAATAATTCAGCTGAAATTAACTGTAAAAAGATCCATTAATGTTGATAGAGCAGGCAAAGACATCTACTTAATGGGAAAAAAAGACGTGTGGTAAGAGAGGGCTCAGTGCCACAAAAGTAATCAGCAGCCGGCACAGAATTAGTTAACTGATATCAATAGACACATAACTTAACCGCGATTGGCCATGAAAGTTTTTCACCTCTCATTTCAGACGCGTAATGATTCACACTCGTGTCATTTCCTGAGATTTCAGGATGGAGGAGGACCTTGATGTACGGCTCACGCGTTCACCCAGGGCTGAAAATGCAGTTCAGATAATGTTCTGAGGTAAGGCTGGTGTGTGTATTCCGGTAAATATGGCTAAATATTTCATAAAATCTGGTGTTACACAGGCGGCACCGAGCTTGGGCAATTTGGTAAGAGCTTCCTCTTTACTGTAAGGAGGTCTCTGGTTGGATTCCTGCATGATCTTTTGTGAAAACGATCTTTTCGATGCATGAACGAGAGGGTTCGTGCATGGTGATACAAGCGAACGAGGGAGTGAATGGTTGCATGTTTACATGTGAAGTCTGGATGAGAAAGTGAATGATTGTCTCTATATGATGCGTGAATGACAGGGCGAACGCATGCGGTCCTGTGATGGACCGTCAATCGGTCCGGGATGAACCCAACCGCTCGCCCAATGACAGCCGGGATAGGCTCCAGCAGCCCCTTGACCCTGCGTGCAGGATAAGCGATAATAAATAAATGCATAATGTTGATTTTGTGAGTGAAAAGTAGCTATCATGGCAGTCTGATACCCCCTTCTCCCTTTTCTCCCTTCGTTTGCCTCTCTTTTGCATCCGTACGCCGAGTCCGGGGTGCTGATCTTCCTCTTCTTCTGTTGCCAAGACGACAGCACACATCGGCACCGTCTGCATGTCCATTCGTCCGCGGCCCCCGTCGCCCATCTATTTTTATGCGACTCGCACTTCGCTCCGTGCGGAGGCACTTCGCAGCCTAAAAGCTGAAGTCGGTGTCGGTTTGGCAGCGGCGTCCCCATGACGGATCATGGGATATCTGTGTCTGTCTGATAAAGCTCAGAGGCTCACGCGGACACCTATTCTGGGAGTTTTTTTTTTTTACTCGCAAGTTGCAAATATAAGCTAAAAGACTATTTTCCCATGACCCCTTTTGTTGTCTAATCAGAGTCTTAGTCTGTCTGTACTCGCCGGGTCTGCAGAGCACTGTCTCAGCAAACAGTACGCTCTCCCCAGAGGCATGGCTATGCTTCATATCCAATTGATTTGATTTCCTCTGTAAAGAAATACAAGGCACATCCTCCTCCCCGCGCCGCCTCCCCCAGCCTTGTGAAGTGTGGAGGATAGTCTTTTCACGCGGCGCAGACCGAGCACTCCTCTCATTCATCAGCCTGTGTATTTGCATTTTCAATTAATTGCCGGCATCATGCACCGCGGCTGCAAAAGCAGACCCGGCTTTTGTGCGCGACCCCTAATTGCAATCATTACGCCGGTAACCCGCCTTTGAGTGTTCAATTGTACACCGCATTTAATTACGGAAACAGAGTTGAAAGCATTACTCAACAGTCTAATGGAGCAGATACCGGGGACGCTCTCTCTGGAAGCGAAATGAAACGATGGTCAAACGTTTGACTGGCGATTATTCACCGCCAGCCCCCCTGCACACTAACCCTCCCGCCGATTTGCACAGATGCGTCGTGTGAAACGGGGACACGTGTCGGAAAACGCAGAGCGTTTTAACCGGCGTGCTAAGCTACCGCCAGAAATCACACCATACAAACACCGGATTGATATTTATCTTCACGTGTAATTCTTGGATAGACAGGCATATATGTAAATATATACACATTTCATAATAGTGGAGTGTTTCTGTGTGCAGAGGGGCAAACTCACAGCCAGGCAGACTCTTATTTATTCATATGCACGCGGACACACACACGCACATGCACACACTCACAAATAGATTTCACTTCTTGCATGTGAGTGGTTAGGAACAAAGAGGCGCCACGATGCAGGGGGATGGAAGAAAAGCAATTATTGTGTGAAGGGCTCTGTACCTGGGGTTAGAGCCTCGCCTCTGGAGTAAATAAGTCACCGCAAGTGTGTGCGCTCACGTCGCAGATCTAAGGGAGACTCGCAAACACACATACACACACACACACACATGCGTGCATACTCCCAGGAGCAGGCGCATGAATTCAATCTTGCATCTCGCTACAAATGCAGAACACCCACATACATTTTCATGCACACACACACACACACACACACACTCATCAGCCCACATCCTCTCGCACAGATAGCCCCTGCGCTCTTATAATGAAACTCCGTGTTGCGTTCATGCACGGCAGCAGAGCCAATAACACAAAGGCTTTCAGCAGAGGACCCCCTCCCCTTCCTCTTCCTTCTCCTCTGCCCCACCACACACACACACACACACACACACAACCTTACCTTCTCCTCACTTCCCCATTTTCTTCTTCTCCTCCTCCTCCTTCCATACTTGCACCTTCTGCGGACCCAAAAAAAAAAAGAAACCAGCCTGTCAGCGCCGTGAAAGGAAAGGGATGACAATTTGACCGGAGGGGGAAAGAAAGAGTCAGAAGGAGGACAGGGAGAGGAGGGAGTAATTGTGTACTTGTCAGTGTACCAGTGGAAACCCCGATATAAATCTTAATATCCCCATTTAAGGCTTTTATTCGTCACAAGCTCTGATTTATTCCCCTTCAATTTCACTCTGTGAGCTTGCAGCTGTGAACAAACAGCGGTATCAAGCGGAGAAGGAGAGACGGGGCTTTGGCTGGGGCGACCCACGTGCACGCTCACACTCACCATTCTTAACCATCTCTCCTTCTCATCTTCATCAATGAGGTTTTAATCAAGCGAGAGAGAGAGAGAGGGATGTGGATGAGACGCTGAGACGGAAGGTTCACAGATTGATGATGCCGGGGGAGATAAAGGCCGGATACATTTGTTTATCAGCTGTCGTTCATTCAGTCGTTTGTTATCTTTACTGCTTATTCTGCACTCGGGGTCGTGGGGGGGGATCGGGGAGGCTGCTGGAACCTATCCCAGTTGTCATCGGGTGAGAGGCGGGGTTAAAGGTGGACCGGTCGCCGGTCGATCACGGGGCCTCACATCGAGACGTAAAGCCGTTCACTCTGTCATTCACACATTTATACGGACATGCATGTACATACATAGAGACATATGACATTCAATCATTTCACACGTCAAATACAGACACTGCTTGGATATTGGGCCGCCTCACAGGACGGCCACAGTATGTCAGGGTGGATGGCTGTGTTTCCGAGGCCGTGGCGTCCAGCACAGGAGCGCCCGCGGGTACCGTCCTATCTCCGTTCCTCTTCATCCTCTTCTCCACCGGCTTCCGGCACAACTCCGGTTCCCGCCGCCTCCGGAAGTTCTCAGATGATTCTCCCATCATTGGTTGCGTTAACGACAGAGATGGGGAGGAGTACAGAGATCTGATTGCAAGTTTTGTTGAGTGGAGCAACCAGAACCACTTCCTACTCGACATCTTCAAGACCAAGGAGGTGGTTGTGGACTTCAGGAAGAATCGAAGGAGACGTGCAAATCCAGGGTGTGAAAGTGGAGATAGTGGACTTCTATAAGTACCTTGGGGTCCACATAAACAATAATCTGGACCGGTCAAAAACAAAGATGTTCTCTACAGGAAGGGTCAGAACAGGATGTTCTTCCTGAAGAGACTGAGGTCGTTTGGTGCTCCTCAAGACCTTCTACCAGTCTATAGTGGCCAGCGCGCTCTTCTTCACTATATTGTGCTGGTGGTGCGGTGCCAGGACTGGTGAGGTCAAAAGGCTCACAAGCCGGTGAGGAACGCTAGCTCAGTGGCGGGACTGAACTTGGACAGTCTTGAATCGGTGGCGTGGGGAGGGTGAAGGACTAACTGGGTGCTATCCCGGGTAATCCTTCCCACCCCCTGCACGACGAGCCGGGGCCGATGGCTGATGGGCAGCTCAGCAGCTCAGTATCCTTCAGCCAACGGTTCATCCCACCCTGGTGCAGAACTGAACACTTTAGACGCTCCTTCGTGCCCATTGGCATCAGACTGTACAACAGCAGTCTGGATGGCGCACAACTCTGACCGGCCGGACGTGCATCTGGGCTCTTACCACCTGACGACCTCACGCATTCACACGTCATATCATAATTCCATTATCTATTTGTTGTTTGTTTGTTTTTTTAACCCTGCTTATCCAATTTTTTCCCCTGTTGTATTTTTATCCTTGCTGTTGTTGTTGTCACTTGTTTCTCCTATTTATATGTCTCTTCCATATTACATTTAAATTCATATTTTTTGATATGGTTGTTGTTGCGCACCTTTGACATTAATTTCCCCTTAGGTGATCAATATGTACTATCTTATCTTATCTCTTAACTTATTTACACATCATCCAGACGACTATTCACAGCTTATATAGAGACATATAATCATTGACTTAGTCATCTTATACAGACATGCAATGTATTATAGAGACATACAACATTTATTCACACACACGCCAAATTCAGACATGCAACCATTCACCCTCTTCTCAACACGTCATACAGAGACGTGCGACCTCCCGATCTCCCTTTCACGTCTTGAAGGACATGCAACCCTTCACCCTCTCACCGACGCAGTATGTTGAGACATACAATGTCTCATGGAGACGTGAAAGCCCTTCACTCATTCATACATCTTATAGAAACATACAACCATTCATTCTCTCTTTGACATGACATATATAAACATACATCGAGGCACAATAAGGAGACATACAGTCATTCACACGTCTTACGTCGAGATATAATGAATTACAGAGACAAACAGCATTCACTCCTTCACACGTCATATTCAGACAAACAACCATTCATACGTCATATAGAAACATATAACCATTCATTTTCTCAGACACACGTCTGAGTGATGTGGGGAACCCGGAAGAAACCCACGTGGGTGAACATGCAAATTTGTTCTCCATCCACACAGAAAGACGGAATCGAACCAGAGACCTTCTCGCTGTGAAGCCGCAGACATCTTTGGTGATAAATCGTATCTTAGCAACTGGAATTATCGATAAACCCGATGACCCAGGGGAAACAGACACACACACCAAAGGATAGCGGGGATTAAATGGTAATAAACCGGAAAAATTTAGCAAGCAAGGGGGAGACTTAGATAGGAGAGGGGCTAAATGGGACTCGAGAGACGGGCAAGGAATTTACATGATGATGATACACACAGAGTGCCGAGCATTCAGGGGAGACACCGCATGAAAGAGAGGAACACTGGGAACGGGGAACCTCGCCGCTGATCTCGATTTGGATCAAGGAGAGAAAAAAAAATGTTTCTAGCTCCCCCGACAGTTGAAAGAATCATAGGATCGCCGTGGCATTAGCGGGAACATCTAAAAAATTCTGCGTTTTTTTTCTCCTCCGGGAGACTTGCGATTTTATCAGCCTTGATTTCCCCCGTGGGGCGGATGCAGCGTGGGGTTGACCCACCTGTCAGTCGGGGGGAGGGGATAGAAGGGTCACCAATCGCCGTTGGTGATAGAGAGCAGAAGACCAACGGCGAAAAAAGGGGTAGGCGAGGTCACCGACCTTGTTACTCTTGACCTTGGACCTCCAGACCTCTCTGTCTGGTCCAGAGGGAGTCTGGTTAAGGGGACGCCTGGTTAATCAATAATAGAGGCCAGCATGCAATAAAAGGTCTACCTCAAATTAGAGGGATGTCCCGAAGAGACCACAAGAGTCCAGAATGGCCGCGGTACCTGCCACTAAGCAACTCCCGTGCTCGGCGTCATGCTTTTTATCACTCTGTGACAGAGCAAAGGCTTGTACACGGCAATAATCATGGGCGGCCATGTTTGATTCACGTGGAATTTTTATAGGTTTGAAGGAACCGTTGCATGAATATGTGTGTGTTTTCACGATCGCCCATTTAATTCACCCCCGATATTATATGAAACCCATCGACTTCTTTCGGATCATTTGCATTTGATGCATAAACCGCTGGACAAATAGACATGTCTTGCTTGGTGCTTGTAACAGACTGATTTTCCGTGCGTCCTCCCTTTTTCCCCTCTGTTACCAGGCAGATTTATTTCTGCTCTTCGACTCACCAAAGGATCCTCTCCTTTTTTTTCCCCTTTTCGTTCCATTGTTCCGATCAAACCTGAGCCCCGACCTTCCCTCTCATTTTTTTTTTTTTACACCGTTTCATCGAGGTCTCCGATGGGATCAGCGGGGTGACAGACGCGCGTCTGCCCGGCCCCCCGCTGTCTGCCTTTCTAATGAGCCTAAAAACATGGAGGGGGGTAGAGGGGGGGGTCGGGAGGGATGGGGTCGGCTTATTATGGAGATGACGAGATCCAGGCAGGCCAAAAGGTGACAGACCTCACTAATTGGGGACCTTTCCAGCCTCCCGTCCCTCTCGTCTCGTGTTTTCTCTCTCCGCCGAGTCGATCCTTCTCTCAAAAGCGACATTTTGCGCTTCTTCTCCTCTTCCACCTCTCCTCCTTCCTTTATCGTCTCGCCCCGGAGGTCGTTTGAAGTTTCTCCCCCTCATCACTCGGTTGGTTCAGTCGTCTCTCTCCCTCTCTCAGCCCAGGGCCACCACTGTTTATCAGCACAGCTTCAGCGGGACTTCTTTGTAGCCTCGTGTGTGTGTGTGTGTGTGTGCACATACTTTATTTCAGCAGCTTTTCTTCAAACGTACGCCGTCCTTGTTCCACCTTCAATGAGGCCCGATCTCAGCCGGGCAGGTTGGCTTTGAACGGCAGCCAAAACCCGGTTAACCGGGGACCGCAGAAGTCAGCGACTAACTGTGGTTTCTAATCCCACACACACGTGTGTGTCTGTGAGTGTGTGCGTTTGAAGCTGGAGGGGAGGCCGAACAGAAACACACACACGTACATGCCATGCACCGATGAGTGAAAGCTCTTTATCCCCGACAATTCATATTGTTTTACCCCTCCTTGTATCCTCTCTCACCCCGTGTGTTTTAGTTTACAGTGAAATATGTATCCGAATCAGAATCAGAAAAAACTTCATGTGTCCCCGAAGGCCAATTGGGAACCACATGGAATTGCAGCATCAAATTTTAAACATTAAAAAATATAAAAAAATATATTATTATAAAATAATTTAAAAAATAATATCATTATAAATAGAATAATAAATAAAATAAAATAAAATAAAATAAATAAAATAGTATGAACGTGTGTCTTTCAGTGCAGTGGTCAGCGCTTCCGCCTTGCAGCAAGAAGGTCCCACAGAGTTTGCATGCCGAGTTTGCATTTTCCCCCTCGTGTCTCTGTGAGTTTCCTCCCATCGTCCAAAGTCATGCAGGAGGTTCATTTAAAACCTTAAATGACCTAGACACGTTAATGACATCATAAACGGCCTCTCACTCGAAAATCCGCAAAGTGGTCACCATATTTTCATTTCATTATTTATAAATACATTTTAAATCTTTATGACCCTCCCCACGCTCTATATAACCTTTTCCAAATACTTCCTGTACTCTTAAACACAGAGTAACACAATGAGTAACGATCACATGTTGATACAAAACGGACAATCCTGAATGCATGCTATGCGCGGGAGATGCAGAAGAATGACGTTACGGTTACTGAGCCAATCAGAGCCCGGGATACAAATCACCATGCTCTGGTTGCTCGCCACCCTAGAAAATGCTAATTTTACCATAAAATATTTGAAATAATAAATATATAAAAACAAATTTATACCCTGTGGTATAGCGACGGTGAACAGCGAGGGATTACTTTATACGGCGTGTGAATGCTTATAGGGTTCTATGTGAGTAGTGAATAGGCGAGCGAATGGCCGGTTGTCGTCATGTGTGTCCCCGGGATCATCTGTGGACCAGTCCGGGTCAAATTCACTTCCTGTCCAAAGACACGTGATAGGCTGCTGCTGCTGCTGCTGCTCCTCTGCGACCCGCAGGATAGGCGGTACGGAAAATGAATGAATGATCTAATAAATATGTTTTGTATGCCTACGCTCCAGCCTCGATTCGATCAAAGTGAAATTGCTAGCGACCGGCTACCTGACGCGTGTGACCCCTCTGCTTCGCCCGGCTTCGGGTGACTCTCATTGGGTAGCGGCAGCTCATTAAAAAAAAAGGCAAGAAGGCCACACAAACCTGTCTCATTAGTCGTCACTTCAATATTTGATCCTCCGACATCCCGCGGATTTGTATTCTTTTTCAGCACATGCCAGTCAGACGCTCAGTGGCTGCTTTTAGTTGCTGGGTCAACTGAAACGATCAAACGGAAAGAAATTCATTGGTTTGATCAGGTGAAATGCAGATTGGAGTTACCCCGCTGTGCCAATGCCTGGCAAAGAGGGTGCTGCCACACATGCTCAGAACACTCCGAGATATTTGTTGCTAGGGGAAATTCAGATCATCAGGGAGACGCGAGCTGCAAGAAAAACACCTGTTTCTCCACCGGCAGGCTTGGTGCATGCAACTCTTACTTTACATTTCTAATCGTTGTTTTCCTTTGCCTTACAAATAATGCCAGGTATTTCTACCGACCAGAAAATTGCAGTTATTCGCATTTAAGAATTATATCAGCAATAATTGTGGTATGTAGTTGTTCACCAGTGCAAAGCTATGGAGGTGTTCAGGTATTCAGGCAATTAAGTATTCATTCATTCATTCATTCATTATCTGTACTGTTTATCCTGCTCTCAGGGTCACAAGGAGGCTATTCATTGGACGAAAGAGTTCACCCCGGACCAACCACGGGCCGCGCTCACAGAAACATACAGCCATTCACCCTCTTACTCACGCATCTCATATAAACATACAATGTCTTACACAGACATACAACCAGTCACCTTCTCATACACCGTCACATCATTAAAATCTTATAAATTGTTACTATCATTTGCGTGCAGTCGCTGAGGGCTGAGGGATGTTTAGGGTCAAGATTAGCATCTGTTAATGTCAGCTCTCATCTATTCTGTTCTATCATATTAAACCGTCTCTACCCATTAGCATTAGTCTAATAGCGCAGGAAACTCCAAGAAAGACTCGGAAAATATTAGCGTCTCCCATCACGAACGCCATGGACACAAATATTGATCTTCGATAGTAACTATGCAACAGCACATAATTGGACGCACAATGGTTCAAATGGAGGTAAATGAAATGCATTGTCCGTCTGCTTTTTACGGGATGCTCTCAGTATCCTCTTAAATGGAAATCCTCACACATTTCAAGGTGAAAAAACTGAGCACTTTCTCTTTTTTTACTATTTATTTGTACTATTTTTTACTATTATATTTATTTATCACCAAAATGTTATTACTAACCTTTCTGTCCTCAAAATCCTTCACCGCTTTTGTGAATGCGCGCTTAGAAAATAAAAAAAAAAAAGAAAAAAATTCGGTATGTAGGTGTTTGCGTAAAGCCTTGGAGGAGGCCCAGGGCTGGGTCTGTGATGTGTTTTCTGTAGGAGTTGTGTGTGGGATGCGATGCAAATGAGTGTGTCTACATGTGTGTGTGTGTGTGTGTGTTTTCCTTGTGCATGTATGCATGACTTTAGTTCTCGGTGTGCACGTGTGGCAATCCCTCCTGCGGGGCACTGAAGTGGGCTGGAGGGAGGAGGCTTTCTCTATGCTGTCTGAAGTCTAGCCGTCTACAAAGAGGCCTCTTCACGTGCAGAGCTCTGGTGATAGATAGTCACTTACGCCGCAGCTGACATCCAATCTGGCATCGACGATTATAAAGCCTTCACCTCTCTATGGGTCCCTCAAAACCCCCTCTGCTCAAACACAGAAATCCCATTTTGTGTCACAGGGCAGTGAAATTAGGTTTTAACACTGTGTGTGTGTGTGTGTGTGCGCAACCGTTGGCCTCGTTTGACTTCAGTTGTTCGACAGCCTGCTATACTCGTGGGGTTTGAAGTGTTTTTGGAGGCAGAACGCACACGCTGTAAAGGGCTGAGGGGCCGCGACTTTTCGGTTTGAGCATTTCTGGATGGCCGCTGTTTAGTCGGGGTCTGACAGTCACTTGTGATGATTTAGGTTCGGGCCTCTGCGCACCGAGATGAAAAGGGGTCTTTCTGCCTCTGGCTCAACAGTGGAGCCACTGTGGAGTGTTGACACTGTGTGCACAGCAGAATAGGCTGCAAATATTCCATTGATTTGTAAAAAAAAAAAAAGCTTCTGATGTATGTTCAGAAATAAAGACTCCATTTATGAAACTGCACTCGCTCTGACTCACGATGCCGTCATTAGTGACCGCGTACAGCTGGGGAAACTAAAATTAAAGCATATTTTCAGTCTGCAGATTGCAGAATTAAATGGGAGATTTGATCAGATTCATGTTTTTTTAAATAATTAATAGCAGATATGGTTGGCATATTCCTAATAAATATATAGTATGGCATGCACCCACTTCAAAAACCAAACTAGACATCTATAATTTTTCTTTTTGCTTGAGTTTTTAATCTCAGGTAATGATGGGAAACCTGCTAGGCCCACTTTTTTTTGAAGATGTGCATCTCTTCACCGGAGCACATCAGGAACCGATTAAACACTTTCTGTTCCTTAAAATCCATATCATCAGCCGCAATTTACTACTAATCACAGATGGAGGATTATTCTATATCATGCCGCTAAGTTGTTGTAGTACAATGAATTCATTTGCTTTGTTTTGAAATCACATTTCCTGAAATATCTGTTGCACTCTTGTGTTTATTGTTACTCAGATTATATATGTCAAAGCCCTATTTTGAAAATGCATTTGTGTGTTTTCTGTCGCCCTTTTAAGACAGGTTTGTGGTGTTCCTGACATTAAAGAATTGTGTTAAAATAGCTGGTGCTCAGGAACGAGTCCATTGGAGGGAGAGCACCTGTTCTGGGGATAAAGTCAGACGGAGATGGTTTGGGCATGCAGGAGGGATGGAGAGGAACTGGGTAGAAGGATGCTGAGGTTGGAACTGCCAGGCAGGAGGTCTACAGGAAGACCAGAGAGGAGATTTACAGACGGAGTGAAAGAGTAGTTGGTGTGAGAGAAGAGGGTCGGATTGGAGGAAGATGGTCGGCTGTGGCGACCCCTGATGGGAGCTGCCAAAAGAGGAAGAAGAAGAAATTAAAAGAGCTGCTGTTTGCATACTTGCCTCAAAATTCAGGCCGTGTTCAGAAACCATTGATTTCACTCACGTCGCCTCCACAGTGACATTCTCTATTGATTAGCCCTGGTTTTTCTTTTATTTTCCCAGCTTAGAATGCAATTTCTAGTTGCTCTTTTTCATGCCTTCTCCGTCACTGCATTTGAACATCCTTTCCCACCTTTCCAATTGTCGCCACTCCCACCTGATGATTTCCGGCGATCTTTTTTTGTCACAGAAGTTGTCGTCATGATCAAGACCCCGCGTGTACACACATGACATTCACCAGGGGACCGGCGGCCCGCCACGTAAACCCCTTTGAGACAAGCGCTTGTGATTGGCCCGTGCCTCAAGGCGATACGTGTCTGGGTATATCAGCGAGATTCAGAACTCCTTATCTTCCTGTGGGGTTTTTCTTGTGTTAATCCCTTACAACAGCAACTTCACTCCCGCAAGCGCCTGGTGTACCTTTAACAGCACAGAACAAATAAGTCCAGTGACAGCCTTTGTGAAAAAACAGCACTTTAGTCTAGTTTAGACTTCTTCTAATAATCTTCTGAACAAAATTATAAATTTAAATCTGTACTCGTGTCAAAATCTTGTAGTTTTTTTTTTTTTTGTTTTTTTTTTTTGGTGAGGAGTATTTCACACGCTCGGGGGAAATATTTGCCACAAACAAGAATGCGCATAGAAAGAAACATAAAACTCCAGCATCCAAATACCACAACTGCACAATCTTTGTGAAAGGAGAAATTCTCTTTTTCTCTTACATGTGGTATTTCGAAGCTCACCTTTTGACGAAAATGCCAAGATGACAAAAAAAAGAAAGGAAAGTGGTGGAAAACTGTATGTTAAAGCAGCTGGTGATATTCATGCAGCAATGAGTCACTAATGGCTTTTTCTAAAGGGCCTGTCAGTTAAGAAACAACTTGACTTCCCCCATGTCATTCCTTTTTTGTAATCAGATAAGTGTTTTTTTATTCCTTGATGGTTCATCAGGATAGCTTACACTGACAGGCAGTTGTGAAATTCAGCTGTATTTTTAAAGGGTTCAAATAATTGCTTTCATAAATTTTCTGGGACAGGGTTACAGTGGCAGCAGACTGAGCAGGTCAACCCAGATGCCCATGTTCCCATGTCCAGAGCCACACATACTGTTCCTTGAGAGACCGTCTGTCCAGTTCACGCTCCATCCCACCCTCCGCCGTGAAAAATTCCTAATTAACTTGAACTGCTTCACTTGAGGCGATATCCCCTTTCCAACACAAATCCACAGATTTCTTGGACGGAGCTCTTGAACGTGTAGATGCTAACTCTCAACCTTGGGCTCCTTGACAAACATAAATCAGGCCTAATGAGGCCATCAGGGCCACATCATCATCCCCCAAAAAACAGAGAAACGACCCTGAGTTCCCTCGCTGGACCCTCTTCTCTCCAGTCGATGCAGACCGCAAATAGAATCGGTGATGAAGGGCAACTCTAGCAGAACCCTGCATCCACTGGAAACATGTTTGACATAGTGCCAAGAATGCAGACCCCCGTATTTCCTGCATCACCGCCCCACAGAGCACCCTGTGGGGCACAGTTGTATGTCTTCTCAAGTCCACAAGTCACATGATTAGCCTCCTTTCATGAATCCTTCAGCAGCTCCGTGAGAGTGACGGGCCGATTCGCCGTTTGGCACCGCTGACAGAATCCAGTTCCCTCTGAATCAGAGCTTTGACAGTCGGTCGGTCTCTTTTTCAGTACCCCGTCCATAACTGTCTTCCCCGAGCCGCTGATACTAAAAATATCCACATGGGCACGGCCCCCGAGCTCCAAACGACATTTAAGGCGCTTGTCGGCTAAAAAAATAAATAAATAAAACACAATGTCCAGTATCCCCAAACATATCTTATCAACACCTAGCGCTTTGCCTCTGAGGAGCTTCTCGACATGGAGAGTAACCTCCAACAGGGACAGGGACAAAGGCTGCCACCACAATAAGCGCACATGACCTTCTGACAACAGCTACATAAAGTTGTTTCCACAATGTAAGGGATGTAATTGGTACACGGACCAAATCAGATTCCGTATCCCCAAACCCTGTTCAGTGCACGAACTCCTCCGGATCTGACTCAGTTTGGCAAAGTCTGTTTGCCGTTTTGCCGAACGTTTGTATTTATACACACGCCCAACACCTTTTGTCCTGAGTGACACCAGAAAGGAAGGGCATGCTGCCCCTCTCTGGGAGCTCGATATCAGAGCGAACGCTACCACCGGAGGAGAGTCAATCCATTTCAAGCTGATACCGCTCCACCTCTTGCACCAGGTCAGGTTCCTTCCCAGACAGAAAAGTAACATTCCACATCCAACGGACCGGTTTACCTCTGCTCAATTTTCCGCCTTTGTCTGCTGTATGAAATTGCACTTGACCCTGGTTTCTCTTAGATTTAGTAACTCCAACGGGTGATGGCTCTATGTTGCATGTTCAGGATGTTTGGGGCTCCACTGACCAAGGCCTGGTTACTAAGCGCTTTCTGGCAACCTCCTCTCCAAGGACTGGCTCAAGGAACAGGCCCCTGTATTCCCAACTAAGGTAAGATGCCTTGCTTCGCCTTCTGGTCAAACACCATGATACCACTGTAAGGTAATCTTGTAATCTTGGGAAGAGTACAATATTTAATCTTGTAATCTTGGGAAGAGTACAATATTCCCGAAACAACAAAAATTAAATGTGTCAATTACCGTAATTTCTGGACTACTGAGTGTACCTGAATATAAACCACATATGTGTACATGTACAGGCCACAGGTGTCCATGTTGTAATATATTTACACAGAAAGATGTTACACTGAATTTTTTTTTTTTTTTTTACTTTTAATTAAATTCATTCTGGTAACATCCATAAATATATACTGGAGATGTTTTTTTTTCCAAACAGTGCCTGTAACACGGCTGGTGAAAAAGATTAATAATAAATAACAAAAGGAAAAATCCATCTATCCATCCATTTTCTATCCCTGCTTTGTCACATTCCAGCTGATCGCTATCTTGGTTTCCCCCTGCAAACTAAAACCATTAAAAGTTGTCTTCTTCAGTGTCAGAATTGAACGGCATCAGAATTTCAAGTAAGTGTAATTGGTCCAATGTGACGAGGCTCGCCGTTTTGTCAGCCCCCCCAAAAAATCAATAAATTAGCCAAATCATTGTTTAAGCCACAGTGGTCAAAGTGATTATATTGGTTATAGTCTGGAAATTATGGTAAATTGCACGTCCGCGTTGGTGTCAATGATCAACAGTTTAATTTCTCAAAAAATTAAGTGCTCTCATTATCTTTGATATCTTTTGTATTATCTACTCTTCACTTGAGAGCTGTTTATGCACCACAATCTCAGGAATTGTGTTTACTCCCATAATAACCAAAAGATGTGTTTGCAAATGCGTGCCGCTGTCTTTTGATGTGTATAATTGTGTGTGTTTTCCAATTACATTTCAATCAAGCTCCTTGTAAAATGAGCATTATCAAGTATGTTATTTAAAGTAAGTGAGATCCAGCAGGCAAAACTAGTTTAAGCATTTTCCTATTCTTATAGCAGCCACAGCATATTATTTTATTTTGCCATCCTTTTGTTAATATACTGTCATATCATAATTAGCCAGATAGGGGGCGTATGTTTTTTTTTCCATGTGATGTCAGGCAATCTGTTGTTTTTGTCCCCTGTGGATCATTTGAGCGTCTTTAATTACAGCCCTTGTCATAACTGGTGTCATAAGTGTTGCAAACAATCTGGGTTCATGTGATTATTAGTGGAAAGAAAATTAGCACAACAATTACTTGATAAAATAAATCCCCTGGCCAAGGTCACTATGACATTGTTTGGTGGCATTTGATCATGTAATATTCCAAAAGGAACAATGTTCATTGCTTTTTAATCATCTAGTATGTTTATACACACACGTATGTGTATGAAAAATAAATAAATAAAAAATTTAAAATATATATATATATATATATAAAATATATATATGTATATATATTATTGATATATGTGTATATATATTATTGATATAAATGTGTATGTATATATATATATATATTGATTTTATTAAGTATTTCTTATTTTGATTATGCTATATACAGCCACAAATACACAAATATATACATAAACATGATGTATATGCACATGTGTATATATGAATACATATACACACAACATATACATATTGTACATACATGCATGCATGCATACAAATGTGCGTGTGTGTACATATATACATCGTAATCCTGGCAACAGCAAGGATCCTATGCAGATATATGCATATGTGTGTGTATGTATGTATTATATGTGTGTGTGTGTTTGTGTGTGTGTGTGTGTGTATGATATATGCTTTTTGACATATATTTAATTATTGCAGCTTAATTTTAGATGTAGGAAGCCAGATCCCCTCTGTTTTTAATAATGTATCCCATAATAAGTAAATATACAATAATAAGTAAGTAAATAAGTAAATAATAAGTAAAAATATACTCTCAATATTGAACTCAAATTAAACTAGCTTCCCATCCCCACGGTCTCTTCATGGCAGAGGCATTATAACCTCAGCTGTGTAGATATACACACAAACGAGACAAGACTGACAGACACACACACACACACGCATACACACACACAATTTTCTTAATTCCAATTTATGCATGACATCCGTGTGTGCATAGCGCTGCACACTGGAGGAAAAACTGTGTGTAAACAGCGTGGATAAAAAGACACCAGCTGCAAGAAAATGTCTCTTGGATGTGTTTTCTTCTCAGTGGGGGCACAATATCCTACCCTACCTGATTGCCACCCCTCCACTCCTCCTCCCCCGACTCAGGCCCGACTCCATGCGCGCTCTCTAATTGGATTAGCCATGACAGTAATGCACTGCCAGGTCCCCGTAGCACAAATACGCGCGAATAAATTGCGCAAGAGATTTAGCACTTTCGCTATCATTTACAAGATTAAAAGAGATTATGAGTGGCGGAATTAAGTAAGTGTGAGAGTTCCTTGATGGGAGGAGGAGAAGGTTGCTGACCTTGAAGCTGAGGACCCCGGCATCATGCCTGGACAGTCTAACGCAGTAATTAGCCTGCAGATTCAGCAGCACAGCAGTCGGCGGGGCTAATAATATCGCCGTAGCTATTTATAATGAGAGCGATCACAGCAGTCGTAATTATGACAGTCATAATCATCGTGATGTAAATCTTGTTCCAGTCCATACGAGTGCGTGTGTGTGTGAGTAACACATAGGTGATGAATGACTGTGTTTATGATTTAATGTCATTAGGGCTCTGCGGGTATCTTTAGAAAAATCATTTATATATATAATATAATAATCTATGATATAATAATTTATTGGTATTGTTGATAGAGTGTATATATATATATATATATATATATATCAAATCTGTCATATTCCCATTATTTTTTTAACCCACCTAATTACACACTGATTTTCAACAGATAAAACAATAAGATTCGTATAAATTGATGGCGGCTCCGTGTTTAAATTGCTAGCTTTCATTAGACTCGCACTCAGGCACAGCTCTAGCGAGACATCGGCACCCCTCTGTTAGAAGTCCTCAGACAGAGGTGGGAGAACATGCCGTTCCTGATTTAATCGCCGCAATTTTGCCCACATCTGGCTTATTTTTTTACGGGGTGCCAAATGACCTTTTCCACGCGCTTCTTCTCCTTGTTTTGCCGTGACCTTTAGCCGGCCGCTGTGTCTGCTCCTCCTGTTTCACCTTGAGGTAATGGCTCATATTCACAACGGGTAATTTATTCGCCTGCTAATTTGGCGCCGTACCTCCGCACATAAAAGAAAGATGCGATTTCTGCTTTTTCTGCCCACTCAGCTTCGTTGAATTGCTTTCATATTCAAGATGTAGACACACAAGCAGTCAGTCAAAGGCGCAGAAAACCACATTCGGGTTCTTGGTTTGATTCCGACAGGGTCATCTTTCTGTGCGGAGTTTGCATTTTCTCCTCATGTTTGCATGAGTTTCCTCCGGGTTTCCTCATGCAGTCCAAAAATTATGTTAGCTGGAGACCTGAAATCCCCCAGACTTGTGAATGATGGTGATTTTTTTTTCTCTGTCTCTATAAGACATTTGAATGACATTGAATGGTTGTCTAAGTGACATATGATTAAGAGGATGAATATCTCCCTATATGATGTGTAAAGGAGAGAGTGGATGGTTGTTTATCTCTATATGACATTTCAATAAGAGTGAATGGATGTGTCTCTAAATTACGTGTGAATAAGAGGATGAATTTGCCCCTAGATGATGTGTAAATGACAGGGTGAATGGTTATTTGTCTCAAATGACTTGCATGAAAGAGTGAATGTGTTTCTAGAACTGAAAAAGCCTCTGGGATGAGGGGTGAAACATCTTCAAGTGAAAATCAAGTCCAGTTGCCATGACAAGATGATTTCGACAAGAATTCACCAATACCTGGATGACTGAGAACCACCTGAGGCATGTGTCTCTATACGATCCGTAAATGAGAGCGAATGTTCTTTGACTCGATATGACGTGTGAATGAAAGTTTTTTTTATTTCTCTATATGTCTGTCTCTATAAGAGTGAATGGTTGGTAAATAAAGTGTGAATAATAGGACGAATGTCTCCCTTTACGGTGTGGATCTGAAAGATTGAATGGTTCTTTGTCTCTATATGACGTGTGAATGAGAGGGTGAATGTGTCTCTACATAATTCGTAAATATAAAAAAGAGGGTGAATATTTTTTTTTTTTTTGTCTCTACATGTGGTTCTGGGATCGACTGACAGTCTGGGTTGAACACCCCCCCGCTCAATGACAGTTGGGATTGGCTCCGGCATCCCTGAGACCCTGCGGGATGAGTGGTATGAACGAATGAATGAGGTACCATATTTTTCAGACTATTGAGTCCACCTGTATATAAGCTACAATGGCTAAAAATGGACAAATATATATATATATATATATATATAAGCCACGCTTATGAACCACATATGTATATGTTGAAACAGGAGATACTTACACTGTAAAATGTTACACGGAAATATTTTTTTAACTTTTAACTAAATACATACCGGTAACACCCATATATACGTGTTGGAAATGCTTTTTTTCCAAACCGTGCCTGTAATTGCTATGTTTGTCGTCCTCCTGCGCTCTAAAATCATTGAAGTCGTCTTCTTCAGTGTCGGAATCGCACAACGGCGAAAACACCTCGGCCGGCTGCTCTCTGTGTGATCACGCAGTCTTCAAGAACGTTTCCAAGTTCTGGCCAAGCTTTTGTTGCCTTTTTGCATTGAGTCAGTTTTCACCCTGCCATCTCCAACATCTCACCAGCTCTATTTCCTTCTCTGACAGCCAGGTCAATTGCCTTTAACTTAAAACCTGCATCATTTGCATTTCTTCGTCTGTTTTTCATTATGGGGAGGGTGAATGAAGCACCATTTCTTTGGTCGATTGGTGTGAGGAGGCTAAATGTTTTGGCGGCATGAAGCTCGTGAAGCCAAAAAAAAATCTATAAATTAACCGCGTCACTGTTTTTAAAAAAAGTCCCAAAATGATGGTACTCCCAAGGAAAACAAAAACAAACCTTTTAAGAAATAGTTCCCTTTCACACGCATGCTGAAACCATTTTTGAAAGAATTTAACCTTTCTCTCTGATCATTGCCACGCTGCAGGACAGCCCCCGCTTAATATGCAGCTTCTCCCCCGTTCGGCTCCACTTTCACTATTAATCTGCTCGTTCGCGTCTCTGTTTTGACTGACTGACAGTCACCTCTAAGTGCCGTGTGATGGAGGTTTTATTGTGGCAGATTGGGTAACCTCTGTGCGTTTTTGCCTGGGGGGGGGGGTTCTTTCTCATTCGCTCTGTTTCCAAGCTGAATTCATTACCGAGGCACACACGCGCCTGGCAAATTTTTCTGTAGGTGGCAGCATCTCTCATACTGCAGCTTACCATTCTGCCAGAGCTGAAATTTTTGCCTCGGGGGGGCAACAGTTCAATCTGAGACATTCTTTACTTTGATTTATGAGAACAGATCGCTCTGCCGTTGACCCCGGATCAGCTCGGCTTGCGCGCGTGGAGATTGACAGATATCACACGAAACGTCTCCCGTTCCTTTGAACGCCCGCAGAGAGGAAATGATTGGAATATTTTGGAAAACGGCCGCTTGTAAAATAACGTCCAACTTGAAAATACAGCTCACGTGATAGACGCTTTTTAAAAATCATCGACAGTTCACCTGCGGCTTTACGGCGGGGGCTCGGTTATTATGGCGATTTAAACATCTGGAAAATAACGTGGATATAATGTATAGGCGCAGTAAATGATGCTGAATACATTCCTTCATGCTCCATAAAGCATTTTTTTTTTTATCCTTTTATGTTTCTCTAATTCGCCATCCTGGTGACAACGGATAGAAAGGGGGAACCAAATAGTATTTGTCTTTTTAGAAAGACATCTGATGACACAAAATCAACTTACATTTCACTAGCTCACAAAAAAAGAGGGGGGTGCCACTAAATGAAGCGTTCAGATAATCCTCTCAGTCAGGCTGTGTGACCAAGCAGAATGTCTGCATTAGCACTACAATACCCATAAGCCCTAGGGTTTACACTGTCAGCCAACCAATTAGCTCCAAATGCTGCTGTCAGCCAATTATGCTGAAATAATGATACTCTGGAATCCCCCAACTGCTAGCGCGCACATACATACATACATGCGTCAGCGTGTGCATAAAAAGCGCTCAAACGCGCACAGATGCCACCTTATTTTGCAGGCCTGTCGGTTGTGTGTGAGCGTGCACGAGCACGCGCAGCGGCGGTGATGAAATAGCCATCTGCCGTGGAGAGACGCGCGCGAATCCCAAATGAAGCGGAGAGGGCGGCTTCAAACGCCGGCCTGCAAATTGTCAAGCGAACGCGGGGAAGCATCTCTGCCTCCGGGCAACCCAACCTTTCCCTCGCCTACAAAGCCCCCTCCCCGCGACACACACTCGCTCATATAAAGGAATGGCGGCCAATTACGGCCTTTTCTTCCTTTTAATCGCTCCTCGTTCGGTTTCCCCTTCTGTTCCCCTCTATTTTTTTTTCCCTTCTCCCTTTAAAGGCGATACCATCAGAAGTGGGTCAACGGAGAGCAATGTCAGCTGTTTGGCAGTATTTGCAGAGCGTGTATTTTTTCAGAGCAAGGGGACGGAGAGAGATTCACATTTTCGTTTGATGTGAGTGAGCCTTGTGCTGATTTTCATTAAGGTGCTCTCTCTCTCTCTCTCTCTCTACACACACTTGTGATCAAATGATATCTCGATAGCAGTCCGGCCCTAATACTCGATGCCAATTTGAGCACTTACTTTCAACGCGTGTCTAGTAGCGGCACTCTCCTACAGACGGGGATCTACGACTGTGTTTTTCATTACAAATGAAACCTTTGATTTCAATAAAAGTCTGTCTCGTACGGACGGGAAGATCTTTCCGTTTTCATCTTGCGGGGGGGAAATGAAATTTTAACTGCTCCTTATTACAAAAGGCATTTTGCCGATGAGTCGAGCGATTATTGTCGGCAATTCTATATCTTTTTTTTTACACCTCGGTTTTAATTTAGTGCGTATATTCAGTTTTATTGAACAATGACAAGTGTGAGATATTACTGATTCTAAACTTTAACCCTTATCTGGCAGTAAAACACGGATTCGAACATTGATGCTAAAAACAGTCAAAGAAGTAATAATGGTAATAATGATAATAATAATAATAACTGAATGTCCCTAATGGGGATCATTAAAGTATTCTCTCACCTTAATGGTAATGGTTCCAGCCCTCATAACCATAATAATAATAATTACAATAATAATAATAAGTGTTATCTCTGCGTATGAGAACATGAGAAACAGTATATAAAATATAATAACAATTATGATAATGATAATAACAATAATAATAATAATTAGGATTCAGCATCAACTGCAACACATAGTGTAGGATACTTGGGAGATGATGGATGGATGGATGGATGGATGGATGGATGGATGGATGGATGGATGGATGGATGGATGGATGGACAATCATAATAATCATCATAATACATATAATTATTCAGTAATAATAGAGGTATACATAAAAGAATGAAGAAATGAATGAATGAATAAAGTAATGAATGAGTGTATTTATTGAGCACTCTCCATCAAAACACTGGATGTATATAAAGCAATAAGGCTTGTTAGGACTTGTATTAGGAGAGATGAAGCTTAGATAATGTATCCAAGGCTCTTTTAGGTTAGGGGGGTTGACCCAACAGAATAGGTCAAAAAGTGTATCAGGGCTGAAAAATAAAAATCAAATGTGTGTGAGCTGCTCTCTGGGCAACTCCCTTCACACACTTCATGTCAAAGGTGAGCTGCTCTGTAGGTCCAACCATAACTGCGATATCAGTGTGTATGTGCACGTTTGTAGTAACGTGTGTGTGCGTGCAGTATGAGGTAATGTATTTGTGATGACACCACTATAGGATGCACATGTATATGAAGCATTTATGTGTGTGTGTGTGTATGTGTGCGTGCATTTTCACATCAGTCTGCACCCTGCCTTGTGTGTTCATGCTGCACACATATGTATGGCGGGACCCACGTGGGTCCCCTTCAGACACAAAGAGGGTAATATATGTATAGAAGGGCCTCTGTGTCCCAGTCTTATGGAAATACAGTCCAGCTCACTGTCTCCTTGCTGGCTGTAATGCCTGCTGGTAAACCCCCAAATGGACCATTATACGTCTGCAGAGTGGGAGGGTCAAGAGACCTCCGGTGGAAATTGGCAAGGGGGGGGGGGACATTAATTCATCTTGGGTCTGGTGACCCACTCGAATGGAATATGCTTATTTCACAAAACGCACACAAACAGGCTTCGGCTATACTTTTTTTTTTCGTCCAGCAATGAGGTGCACATGCACTCGCATGACCGCGTTTCATTTAAATGTTTAATTACGCGTCTTGGGGTGGGTGGTGGAGGGGGCTCCAGGTATGTGGATGTTCTGGATCAGGTCCCGCGAAGGCCCACGTGACCAGCGCAGCGATTGCACCATAGCACCGGCTCCCTCTGTTTGTGTGTTCTGTTTTTTTTTTTTTTTTTTTTTCTACCTTCCTCCGCAACCTGATCTCCCAGACTTAATCAAATCGCCGGTCCGAGGTAGCCGTCAGAGCCAAAGCACAGACGATAGCTTTGTAGGGAAAATAAAGAGAGGTATAATGAACTCAACCGTGCCGTTCTGAGGGAAAGGGGGGGGGGGGGCACGGCGAACGTGGACAGCGGCTCCGTCGGCACCCGTTTCAACACAGCTCTCCTCTCGCCGTAACACCCACCCTCCCTCGTTTCTTCCGTCGCCCCCCTTTGACGGTCCTCTGCGGACCCTCACCGCCTCTCGTCGTCAGGCCCCTTCCTCGCTGCCATTTCTCACCATCCTTGTCTCTGTCTGTATCTCTCTGTCTTCCCCGCTGCTGTCTGCCACGACACCTCCCTTTTTATTTGGTTTCCTTCCTGCACAAATTGCCTCTTTCTACCCCCTTCTCCTCCCCCAACACTCCCTCCTCCACCCCCACTCCTCTGCCTCTATTTCTGCTCCGGCTCTCTGCAGCAGTCTCTCACACAGATCTACATATCTTCAGCCGTAATTGACATTTTCCATTTGCCAGCCTCTTTTTCCTATCGGCTGCCAGCCAGCGTCACCAAGGCAACTGCGAGAGGCTGCTGTGCATGGCGAGGGAAGAGACAAGAGGGGGTTGGGGTGTGTGGATGGGGAGGGAGGAGAAGTGAGGGGGGGGGGGGGGTCAGGTCTGCCTCTGCACTGGCTTCTCCTCTGACACACGTACGTGCGTGCCCGTGCACACACACACATACACACACAAACACACATACATGCACACGCATCAATCCTTTGACCTGACAGAACCCTGAGCAGCCCACTTAGGGAATAGTTAATAAGCAAAAAAAATAATCATGAAGGTGGCGTCCTAATAAGGACATTTAAGCTAATTTAAGGAATTAATGAGCATTTTATGATCCCCCAGGGCGGAGAGGGTTTGAGGGAACGGCAATGTGCTCTATGAAAACACATGTAGTGTTATGTTCCGTCCATATGGATGATATCACAGGGAGCTATTTTACATTCTAGACTTTTCATACCTCTGTGGGAAAATCAGACGCAGCGCCACGAGTCGACATGTACTTGCCAGCGCGTTCCTGTGTAATCCTTCTTATTCACTTAAACTGTTTTTTTTAATTTATTCAATTTATGTTTTTTTATTTTTTTTTATTTATGCTTTCTTCTGTGTCTTCCTTTTTCTACTCTCCTGCTTTAAATGCAGAATTCCTGTATTTACGTGAACAATGTCCGGAATTTGTGACTTAAGAGTCTGCTAGATGTAGATGATCGACTTTTCTGAGATTTTTTTTCTGTTTCTGTGCCTGTTTCCCATTTTCATAAAAGAGAAGTCCTTATTTGTGTGTTTCAGGAATGAATGTTGGCAAATTAGATAAGGTGGAAAAAAAAAGTCTCTTTTGTCGGCGTCGAGGGGGAAAAGCACCATCAAACTCAAGTTGAACTTTGCCTCTGCCGATGACAAAATCGGCCTCTTACAACACGACCTCCTCCCGTTCCGATGACCTGCCAGCGTTTTACTCAGGCAAAGTTACCGTGTCATTCTGGATGTTTGACATGTTGATGACCCGAGGAGGGATGCTGGTTTTTTTTCCTGCATTGTTGTGTATTAGCCCGGGTCAAGTAGTCACATGAAATCATTGCTTTTCTCTCTGTTGTTCTGGAGCCTCTCCTTTACTGGTGCGTAATATTTTACTTTCTCATCACGTTGAAACGATGGCCGGCGCTTCCGCCTCACAGCTAGAAGGTCCCAGGTTCAATTCCAGCAGGAATATTGCAGGAAATTTGCACGGTGTCCCCGTGTTTGAGTTTCTTGTAGGTTCTCCAGGTTCCACAATCGATTATATACTCTTCTATGTTGCACATGAATGAGAGGGTGAATGCTTGTATGTCTCTATATGACATGCAAATGACAGAATTAATATTTATATTTCTTCATATGATGTGTGAATAACTGTATGTCTATATGATATGAAAATGAAATATGATGCTATGTGGTCTAGAAACAGTGACATTGACGATAAGACAGGAGGCAGAGCCGGAGGTCACAGAGATGAAGATGTTGAAGTTCCCTTTAAGAGTGACAAGGATAGATAGGATCAGGAATGAGTCCATCAGAGGGACACCACATGTTAGATGCTTTGGAGAGAAGGTCAGAGAAGCCAGGCTCAGATGGTTGGGTCATGTACAGAGGAGGGATAGTGAATATATTGGTAGACGGATGCTGGAATTGGAGCTGCCAGGCAGGAGGGCTCGAATAAGACCAAAGAGAAGATTTATGGACATAGTGAGAGAGGATATGAAGTTAGTTAGTGTGAGAGAGGAGGATGCAGAGAATAAGGTTAGAGGGAGAAAGTTGATTTGCTGTGGTGACCCCTAAAGGGAAAAGCCGAAAAGGAAAAGAAAAATGTCTTCATATGGCATGTGAATGCAAGGGGGATTGGTTGTTTGTCTATTTGTCTATATGACGAGTGAATGAAGGGGTGAAAAGGTTGCATGTCTCTAAATGACGTGTCACTGAAAGGATGAATTGCTGAATTTCTCTACATAGAACAGTAATGAGAGAGTGAATGGTTGTATTTCTCTTTATGTGCGTCTGCAATCGACTGGCGACGGGTCCAGGTGAATAGCGGTACAGATAATGAAGGAATAAATGTAAATGTTCTCTGCTTTTGCAGTTTCAGAGAGCTTTACACCAGATACCATTCACCATTCACAAACACACCGTTGGTGACAGACCAGCCACGCAAGGCCATCAAGAGTGTCTTGGGGTTCAGCGACTCGCCCGGGGGAATCGAACCACCAGCCTCATGATTGGAGGGACGCCCACTCAACCAGCTGAGCGTCAGCCGCCCCATTTGACCTCGTATCAGCTGCTTATCTTTTGTGCATTGTCAGTTCCACAGTGTTCTCTAATGGGCTCCACTCGGAAGAACCAATCGAACATTCTGTCACAGGTTTACCTTCTGTGTACTTTTCATGATTCGGTCGTAGCTCCCACGCTAAAGACAACGAACAAAAACCACGGCATCGTCTCACCCTTTGAGCAGAAATACGAGAACAAATTGCCTCTCTGTAATCATTTCACAAGTGCAAATTTCCTATTACCCTCTTTGTAGCAATTAAATTTTAAATTCAGCTCTCGACTGCAGTGGCGTGTGTGCTTGTGCATGTGTGTGTTGCGGTTTCCAGTAAAATATGTAATCCAGTTTTTTCCCTGGTCAGTTGCTTTCCATCCTCTGTATTCATGATTTCCATCATACTTGATCGTTGGATGTCATCTGCTGACCAAGTTAGCCTCGCATTACGGTTTTCCTCTCCTTATATGACGCGTTAGTTAAACAACTGGGCTCAACCGAAAGTCAGATGGATCAAAAATTTGCGGGGTCAAGCACCGGCCCCTGGTTCGATTCCCACGGGTGGCCTGTCTGTGTGGTGTTTGCATGTTCTCCCCATGTCTGTGCGGGTTTCCTCCGGGTTCTCCAGTTTCCTTCAAAAGGCCAAAAACGTGCTTTCGGTTTATTGCAGAACCTAAATCGCCCAGACTTACGAATGTGAGGGTGAATGGTAGCGCAGGATAGGCGGTAAAGGTAATCAGTATTGCAAGACAAGGATGCTCTGCAGAGACCGACCGCCCAAACAACTATTTTAGTATTTATTCACATCATAAATAAAGCATTGAAAAAGGTGCTATTTTATACAATGCTAAGTTTCAAAACGATGCAGGACGTTTCCAATCACTCCACCTGGCAAAGGGGTTCAGCATCCAATACTTCACTTAATTCCATGACAACAAATCATACAAAAATGCTCCTGTGGACGACAAAACCCACGAGTGGAAGCATTTCAGCGGAAACTGCCTCTTGAAAACTTCATTACTTGGTAAACTTTCTGGGCTTGAAGTTACCTCGTCTGTGAACATACAAAACGGCTTCTACAGTTGTACACAGGAAGATGGTGCTGTGAGTATATAATAACAGCACTCTTGATAATTTCATCACAAGTTCATTAACACTGGAGAAACCGCAGCTGCCTTATAAAGAAAGAGGGGGCGGCGGCGGCGGTGTGGGGTCGCGGCACTAAAATGGCACGTAATAATCAGCAACAGGAACGGAGACACACTCTGTAACCACAGGGATCGCTAAATTGAAGAACATTGCAATTTCCGTCATGACTGGGGTTAATAATACAACTAGGGAGGTATGATTAGGGGGGGAATGTGTGAGATATGCCCGGACTCTTCAGTAATACACACAAGTGCAATGAAACACGCGTGTCCGTAGACTCTCATGAACACGCCGCCGAGTCTTTATCTTTCCTGAGCCGGTTCTTGGGCGGTTAAAATTGAATCTGGGCGATTAGGGCCGCAAAGGCGGAATGAGAACTCCGTCAACTGGTGGAAGGCATTAGCCGTTATTGTTGTCTTCGAGGGAAAGAAACCAAAGGGAGAAAAGAGAGTCCTGAGTCGAAATGCCTTGCCGAAGGACGCGGGCTTGTTCACGAGTCAAAGCCTAATTTCTCTTTGTCGATTCATCTAATGTATAAATTCAGATTAAGCTGCCGCATTACTACACATGTGAACATGTACGTGTATAAAAACATACATGTTCCTGCGCCAATGTATTTGTCTTGTTCCACCCAGCACGTTTGCTTCAAGGCGTCTTTACGCATCCCCTTAATGAACAAGTAAATTATTCCAATTAAAGAGCCACCTGTCAGTCAAACGGCTTCAGGTGATGACGGCAATCTGAGATCCCCGAGCGAAAAACTGCCAACAGAATTCATTTCAATCATCCCTGCTTTGCGTGGCCGAACCTTGGGACCCGCGACAATTCCCAGTCTCCGCAGACACACACACACACACACACACACGAACACACACACACACACACCTACTGTACTATCTTACCTCAACCGCCACCCCTTCCTCCCCTCCCATGTCTCCTCACTTTAATTAGCTCCGGATTAAATTAAAAGCTATATGTTGGCGTTAATTGATTTATCTTGAGACGGGGTCTATAATTACAGGTTCTCAATGGAGAACTCTATGCTGTGGCACCAAAGGCTTCCCCCAATTCATTGTCTGTGCGCACATGCGTGTGTGTGTGTGCGTGTGTCACCTCTGTTTGTGTGAGCGCGATTACCACTGTAAGCATAATAAGTATTGTTGGAGCCAGTCGGAGGTTAGGAAGCAGGCACCAGTCGGCGAGCAAGGGAATAAAAGATGATGCAAATAGATGTCATTGCGCCATAATGAAACACAATTACGGCTTTATTAGAAGATGTAATTGCTTTGTTAGAGCATCTCAATTTGTCCTTGTTTTGGGCCGTTTAAGCTCGCCATTATACAGCGCACGCGTTCATTCATACTTGACCCGCGGTGTAATATGTGACACCCCTCTATTCAGTTACCATTCTGCCAGCACGGAGAGTCATCTTTATTGTTTTTTTACGCCGTGAAGTGCCGTTTTCACCGTCGACGGGTTGTTTCCTGTGAAGTACTATCGGGGGGTGGGTGATCGGAGGCGCTTTGGGCTTTTAAAAAAGTGTCATTTTGCATTCAGAAAACACAACGCCGGTGACAGCCTCTGTGTTAAATCCCAAAAACCTGTTTGCAGGCAAATCTGCAACAAAAAAAGGAG
This sequence comes from Fistularia commersonii, assembly GCF_037954325.1. NCBI lineage: Eukaryota > Metazoa > Chordata > Actinopteri > Syngnathiformes > Fistulariidae > Fistularia > Fistularia commersonii. Next base: position 11,964,700 of record NC_141295.1, on the reverse strand, counting down.
AAACGCTGTCACTTTTTTCTCTCAGATTGCTGTTTTTATTTCCCATCCTATTGTCTCCGCAAAGTGCCGTCTGCCCGTCCGTCTGAGTCTCAGAGCTCAGCCCGTCCAGCCGGCTGGCGCGAAGCCTGAGGGTGTGAAACGAGTCCACTGGGGTTGCGAGCATGAGTCAAACACCTCTGGACGTCATGAGACGGGGGAGACGGATAGGGTTGGGAGATGGTGGCGGCGCGGGGGGGGGCTGCCGTCAAGAGAATGCAAGATGGAACAATATCAAAGATCAGGCGGAGGGGGGGGGAGAAAACAAAAGAAATGATAGAAAGATGCCAACTCATGCGGAGAATATGGACGAGGGGGAAAGAAGATGGATAGAGAGCAACGACGAGACATGGCTCATCTGCTCATGCTCTCCGGCTGCGGAGAGATTGCAGGATTTCCTAGATCAGCCGACTGTGGAAGTGACCCCCCCCTTCCCCCTTTACACTTCTCCCTTTTGCACTTTCCACCTTGTACTTTCTGTCCATTCCATTTATTCCCTGTCACTGAGCAACGGATTAGAATCCCATTTTCCCTTCCGATGTTGGTGTGATACCAGATTATATTCCTTTATCCTCTCTCGGTATCCGCTCAGAGCCCTTCGTTGTCGTATTGTTTGCACAGCGACGGCCTTTTTTGAAATATAGCACAGCATCTGTTTAAAGCAGATGCCTCACAGGCTGCGCTGTAATCACAGGAAATTGCCTTCTATTCGTATATATATACTATCGATATATATTCATGATTATAATGTGTTCATTGGCAGAGACAATCAATCATGTTAGCGTAGCATATTCCCCATATATTTTGATGATAACCTCAATTGGGGGATAAAAGAAAATAGTAATTCCCTCAGTATGTGCTGAGGTTGAAAATCTACATTTTCGGTTGATTTACAACCCAACGCTCGTCAATGTCAATTAATCTTTACTGAAGCAGAAATGAGTTTCTTTTATTGGGGGTTGACCAGTGGCAGAATGGCACTGAGGCTCAATCGGGGGGTGACGTGTCTTTATTTACGTAACGTTAGCGCCCTCCTCCAAAACCATGTTGTGTCTCGAGGAACAGATTTGCATTACGAGACGAGACCTGGGGACGCAAAGTCGGGCCGTGGCTCGGCGCCAAAGCAAACTTGCCACGGTTCAAAGGGCGGCGCCGTCGCCGCCAACTTCTAATCCTTTGACGTTGCAGTTTGTAAATTTCTAAAGCTCCCAGAGAAAGTATTTGCGGAGGGTGAGTCATTGTCAGAGTCACTTCCACGGACGCAGCTTTGCAGGGCTGCGATCACGCCAAAGACGGCGTCGGATCTCGTGTGATATTTTGATTTTTCAAAGGTTTAAAGGGTTTCCCCGACCGCATTGCCATGCTTTAGCCCGCCTCCTCCTGCGTGAATGCTGAAGTCTCTCTGGGCAATGCGACCATTGGTGTGTGAGTATGTGTGTGAATGGGTGAATGCTATCAAGTGCAAAGCGCTTGAAACAAGTCTTGTGAGTTCAAAACCGCCAACCGTCATTGGGCGAGAATTCGGGGTTCTACCTGGACCGATCACAGGGCCTCTTACAGAGACAAATAACCATTCACTCTCTCATTTAGGCATCATACTGAGAAAAAAAAAAATCACTTTTTTATTCTCACGTCACATAAGGACATCAGCCAATCTCTCATTTAAAGAAAGGCCCATCTGTCAGAATTGAACCAGGGACCTTGTTGCTGTGACCATGACGCTGAGTTTCAGTTGCCGCACTATAATCTAATTATTATATGTACATGTATTTTAGCCAGCGGTCAAAAAATATAAGGTGCTTACCATCCAGATTCAGTTTACCAGCATCCCTCCGGTTCCAGTATCATTGGCGTGGATGGACAGAAGATTAGACCCGCTTGAACAGCAGTACGTTACACCCCATTCTTTGTTGAGTGACCTATGATTAATTGCACATTATTAACTTAACTGAGATTGTTCTCCAGATACGAAGGCCTCGATAATGTCTGATTCCTCTTTAATAGGCCACATCTGACAGTATTCATAATGTGCTATTTGCCCTCGTCCCTCCTTAATGAATTCATGCTTTTTGAAAAATTCCACTAATTTAGAGGTAGGAGGAACAGACCAAAAGGAATGCTGGATCAGGAGTGAAATGATTTCCCCCTCTTTGATCGTTTAAGCCACGGGTGGAATTGATGTTTAAGGGGGCTGAGGAAAACTGACACTTCCTTATGTGAGAGGAACCTATATTGTTGAAATGCTGCTGGAATCCCGTAAAAAAAATTGGGGTTTTCCTTTTTTTTTCTGAATCACAACTCACCTTTTTTTATACATTTATTTCTATATTTATACTATATTATATTATTCAATGGCATACCATACCATATTATAGAATAGAAGTCCCACAATTGGATATTTCAATTTGCGCAGCAGAAAGTGTACATTGCGGTCGAGGGAGCCAAGTTATAAAAAATGTAAATATGTAAATATATAAATAAATAAATAAGTTCAAGTCAGTAGCATACTACGTATCAGAAAACATTGAAAAGAAAAAAATGTAAATGTCCTTGTGCAAAAAATGGAAACTAGCAGTAGAAAACAGCTGCTTATACTCAACATGAGTGAGTGTATGGATATTATCATGCTATGCCATGCTAAGCTATGCTATGGTAAGCTATGCTATGCTATGCTATGCTATTGTATGCTATATCCCTCTGTTTCCTTTTTCATAATTTGTATGCTTTGATTATTTTTTTTTACAATTTAAACCATTATAGATCACTCGTGGATTCAGATCAATGTAGCAGCAATGGTTCCTCTACTGTTTTTCTTTTTCAGTACTTTATTTTATTTTACCTTCATCATTTCATCATGTGGAGGATGTGCAAGCAAAAAAGAAAAAAAAAAGTCCGAGCCCCTTCGCTGAGATACTCGATTCGAATGCCTTCATGCTCCAATCTGCTGTTGTCATAAACGGATGCGGTTAACAAGCCGGCTGATGTTTCCACTGGGCTGCGTTCACCTCGTATCTGGTTGGAATACTGCAGCTCCCATATGCATACGCCCACCATCCCGCTTCCACACACGTATTTGCTTCCTCGTCTGTCTGTCCACCTACCTCTCTAATCCCCCTACTCCCTCTGTCAGGTCCTGTAGTCCTTTTGTATCTGTCTGTCTGCGTTAGTGTGCATACAGTATATGCCTGTGTGTGTGTTGTGAGAAGCAGCGGGGTTTATCTTCTGTCTCCGTGTGATGTGAAGCAAACAAAAGGCGGCGTTAGGCGCAGCCCCAGCCCGCAGCCTGCTGCAGGAACTGGAAACACCGCCGCTACAAAGGGAGAATCCTCGCTGGCATCCCGTCTGTGCAAAAACCCTTTGCTTGCACCAATTAACACGCCAGAAAAAGAAGAAAAAAACTACCCACTCATATGTTGTCTGCTGTTGTTTAGCACAAAGTAGACTGTCAGGAGCAGAGGCAGTAAGTGAGAGGGGAACATATTGCTCGGTTGTATAGCTACCAAGCCACAATGTGCTATGGCTGACGTTTATTGCCTGTTTGGATAGCCATGACCACAGCAGGCGGTGATGATAATAACGCCGTGTTGACATTAGCCCAGGTGGTATTATGTCAGCGTTGCATCGGCACCATGTAATTGCCACTTCTATTGTTGTGTAATTAATGCTTAATTAGCAGGCTTGCTACAATCAGTGGCGGGGTTATTAGGAGATGTGTCACGCGCGCTATAAACGAACGTTACCTTTCGCCAATGCAAATGAAAAGATGGTTTATTTCCTGCGCTATATGTTTTTGTTGCTGTTTTTTACATCCTGCTACCCACCAAGCGTGGTATAAAGCAGGAGGAATCCATCTTGAGCTGGCAGGGATTGAACTAGCACAAGTTTTTTTTTTTTTTTTTTCCTGTCTCTTTGTCTCCCTTCTTCTTTTTTTTTTCTCCACAGCAGCTTCTGGTGCGGTTTATAATCTGCCGTTGGATTCCCCCATTCCACAACGCTGTCACATATCAACCTATGGAGGAAGGGTGGGAGGAATAGGGTGGGATGTATTGTATGGAGGTGTGGGGTGCAGTCATTGGAGAGAGGGTGGTGTGCGTGCGTGCGTGCGTGCATGTGTGTGCGTGTGTGTGTGTGTGTGTGTAGGGCATAAAGCATAGTTAGGGGAAGAGAGGCAGAGAGAAGAGAGCATGCAGTGTGCAGCTGGAAGAGGCAGAGATGAACAGAAGCGTGAAATTGGCACTGTACCCTCCACCACCCACCCCCTCCCTAAGTCTCAACCTTCCCACTGTCCCCCCTCGCTCCATTCCACCAGGGAAAGGACCGTGTTTGCACTATAACAGCGTACATGAACATGACAGAGTCTTGCATCTATTTTCATGGAGCTACCCAGTCACTCTGTGGTGCACACTTGATGTATCCACCACGCGCTTTCAATCCCCTTCCCTTACATACCACTCACGAACACACGTGCGGTCGCACCCGCGCACGCAAACATAGAAGCACACTTCACCCAATGATCCCTGCCCCTCCAATGGAGTGGTCATAACTCACCTTAATTGTATTTGGTAGGTGGCGCTGGGATGTAGAGTGTGTGATGAAATGTAGCCGAGGCTTTGAGGGAGCAGTAACCGGAGTGCAAGCAAACTGCCGTAAGAGGGGGAACAGTCGACCCCCTGCCCCTGGAAAATACACGTTTGCATTTAGAACGGGTACTCGGCTCGCATGAAAATGCATTTGATCCTGAAGGAAAGCATCTAGTCTTGTAACAATTCCCTAATTCTGATTTTTGTCTTGATTTTCTGCTCACAAGTCCCTGATTTGTTCAATTTTTCATACAAATCGGTTTAAATTCTGCGCTACCATTTACTAATCAATTGCTATGTGGTTATTTTGTGTGACCCTTTTCACTACTGTTGCCATTATACATATTTATGGTCTACATAGGATTAAAAGAGTGCGCTTTTTGAGCAGTGGGATCATTGCAGGGACTGGTAGACCGCTTCCTTGGTTATAACCCTTTCCTATTAATGCAAGTCGAGGACCTTGAGGTGTCCCAGTTTTGCCAACAATGAGATAAATGATAATTTCGTATTGCTGATGTATTCACGCTGATAGAATTATTGCAGACAATTGCACAAATAATATCTACACTTTTGCACGTGTCTGTGGACATGACGGTGCCCCCCTGGAAATGTTTGTTAATCAGCACCACGGTAAATCACAGGGGCCTCTGTTACAATGCTAGAGAGCACGATAAGCTCATCTGACTGCTGAGAACGACTTCTGTAAACCGGTCTCGTGTAATTATAGCGGTAGCCCCGGCCGCACCGTCCAATCCCCTTGTGGGTCCTCCGTTGTCTCTTCGTCGGCGCCTAAAATGGACAAACTGGTATTTAGATAGACACAAGGTGCCATTCTGGGGTTAATCGACTGCCGTGGGAGATTATTTGACAAAGCCTTTCTCGAGCACATGGGGCAACATGGAAATAAAACACCATAGAAACAGTTCAGAGGCATTTTCAGCTTCGTCAACCTCCGTTCGGCCCGACCAGCAGCTGTAGATATTTAGAAATCCAAATTTGCAGTTGTTTTCACCACTGTCTCGCAGCATGAAGGTCCCTGATTGGACCATCCAACTGGGGGCCCCTTTCCGTGTGGAGTCTCCATATTCTCCCCGTGTCTGTGTGGGGTTCGTCGGGTTCCCCGGTTTCCTCCCACAGTCCAAAAAAAACATATGGTGGGTTCACCGGACACCCTAAATTTCCTTTAATTGTTTATGAAGAGGTTGTATGTCTCTATATGAAGAAGAAGGTGAATGGTTATGTGTCTATATGGCGTTTGAATGAGAGGGTGATGTCTCTTTATCTCTGTGATCGTCTGGCGACCAAATGTTTGTTGTCGCCCACTGACTCACACTCCCCCCAACCCTCAACGCAGGATAAGCATTATACATAATGAATGAATGAATGAATCCAAGATTTTACCAACATTAGGTACACTGTATCTGTATCTAATGTTTCTTATTTAATTATTTCTACCGTTTAAACTGCCGTTTAAACCGTCTGTTATGGCTTCAATTACCAACAGCCTTGTTTTTATGATATTTGCATACAAATTAGATCCAGACACAAAGCAAGTCGGCGCCACTTAGATAGCAAAATCAACAAAAATGTGTGATAGTGATACAAATCAAACTGTTAGCGCTCAGTCAAAACCTTCAGCAAACTTAACGCACAATGAATATTGTTTTTTCTTCTATGTGATTCAGCACAACAGGATTTAAATAATCCTCAAATAACATTTAAAAAAAAGAAAAAAAAATGGTGATCTAAGAAGTTTGAGGATTAACACGTTTTACAAAGTATTTAAGTATTTACGGATCTGTAATCCATGATACTGTGAGCTCTGTTAACAGGAGATTAATTTGTTTGTCCACATCACTCGGGGAGAGATGCGGCGGTGCCGGGGTGTTTACTGGTAAAAGGATGAGACCAGTGCAGACTGGAAATGAGAAGCCCAGTGGCTTCACGCTTTCTGGAAAAGAAACAGAACAAATCTCTTCCCTAGTAGCCCAAAGACGCCAGCTAACTCCACCCTGCTCCTACACCCAACCTTCAAATTGTTGCTGCATCCACTCTCTGGGGCATACTTCCTTCACTACCACTCCCTCCATCACTTTCTGTCCTCCTCTCTCTCTCTTTTTTTTACCTTTCTCTCTCTTTCTGTCTCTCTTCCTCTCCCTTTCTCCCAGTGCAAGGTGATGGAGTCGTGTGTGTGTGTGTGTGTGTGTGTATGTGTGTGTGTGTGTGAGTGGGGAACACGCCTCAGGGATTATACAGACCGCTCGCATGAAAGATTCATGATGCTTGCGCGCGCGTGCGTGCGTATATGTGTGTTTGTGCATATGTGTGTGTGTGTGTGTGTGTCCCTTGCGCTCAGGCATGGTTGGAAAAAGGGGACAGGGAGGGGGGGAAGGGAAGGGGGATGAAGGGTATGAGTGTGAGACAAATTGACGGTGCACAGCAGGGCTAACTCTCCAGGCTGCGATTATACTACTGGGTTCTTGGCTCCCACATTGCAGATGCTATCTCGGTTAGCTCTGCCTTACAGAATGACCAATAACAAATTGCACATCTCGCCACAGCCCGTAAAAAATTCCCAAACTTGGTGATTTCTTCATTTAGACCTCACTTAAAATTCTAGTCTACAATCGCAGAGAAAGAAAAAAAAAACTGACATGCCGGAGTGACAAGACTTTCTATTTCAATGGAAACTTAAAGAAATATTTCACAACCCTTATCTTTTCTAAGCTAGTAAGTGTACCTGCTCCTGCATCCCTGAAGGATGGTAATGTCAACACACTTATCTGTGAAATCATTGATTCATTAGATTTATATATACCACTTATTCTGCACTGAAGGTCGCAGAAGATGCTGAAGCCTATCCCAGTTGTCGAGAGGCGTCGGGGTTCACCCCGGCTCCATCACGACGCTACTTGACGTGACACTCAACCCTTCAATATCTCATTTCTCACTCCCTCATCCATGCGTCGTACAGAGACATACAACTATTCATCCCCTCATTCACAGAGCGCACAACTGTCTCTTTCACACATCATATAGAGCAGACCTGGGTGTTTTACGTCTCGAGGGCCACATGTGGCCCTTTGTGTATCCCCATCTGGTCCGCGTGAGGTCAATCAACACACGGATGAAAAATATTTTATTCTGTTGCTGTTATACGTCGTTGGTGTCACTCCAATGGCATCATGTTTGTTTTTGTCATTGTTATTGTCACTGTTTCTGTTCTTATCCTTGTTGCTTGTTGTCGTTTTGGTTGCCTATTCTCACCCTTGCTGTTTTTTTTTTTAATTCTGTCGTCTATTCTTATTCTTGTTGTTGTTCACTCTGCTGTCTATTTATGTGTGGATATATTTTGCTATATTTTAATTGTCTCTCTTATTATTGTTTATGCTCCTATTTATTGATACTGTCATTGTTGCGCTGCTGTGACAAAAAAAGATTTGATATGGAGATATGGATCTGATATGGATATGGCCTGATATGGAGGCATACAGTCATTCATCCTGTCACTCACTCCTCTGGGTAAATTAGGCTCTCCAACTGAATAACCTGCATGTTTTTGGAACCTGGCGGAAGCTCGCAGACATGAGGAGAACATGCAAACTTCACAAGGACGGGCCTCCGGTCAGAATCGAACCAGGGACCCTCTGGCGGTGAGGCGAAAGCTCCCCGCTGTGAAATCAGTTGCTTTAAAAGTAAAACCTGCCTTCAAATGATGTGGTGTTGGAATAAGAAGTAGCCCATCTCACAACAGTCCTGACACTCTTGTCTGGCCCTTTGCTCCTCCCTCCTGTCAGATCCATGCATAGAAAGGCAGAGCGGGACAATAAGTGTCGTTCGCCTCAAGGTTTTCAGCCAGAGGAAGTGCATCCTGGCCAAGTGTCTGCTAAAACAACTCTATTCATGGTTCCTCACCTTGGCATCGGGTCTGTGAGCGGAGAGAGAAGGAGCAGCGGCCTTACTTGAATGCGAGTGTGATGCAAATTTGTTTATCAAAACCTCGCTGGGTGATCTAATAGTCCCTCGCAGGCTTTCTTCTCCCCGGTGTCTTCAAACACATCGCATTATAGCGGCTCCTGATTGCATTTCAGATTAGCGAGGTGGCGAGGTGGGGGGGAGGAGGGGACGAAAGAGTCAAATCGACCGGGATGGAAGAGGGACGGCGGTGGAGAGATGGATGGGGTCGAGACACGGAAACGTCGGAAGACAGGAAGGACAGATCAAGGAGAGACGGATGTCCAGTGAGGATAAGACAGACTTTAAATGAGAGATGCCGAGAAAAGGGAAAACGGGAAAAACAGAGAGATAGAACCTCTCGGGGAGCGTATTATATGGTTCTTACCCGCATCTGCCCCGCACCCCTCCGCTGCCGGGAGGGGCTGAGTACCCACTATTTCACTGACCTTGGAGGTCAGTCTGAGGAAAGCGGCATTAATCAAACTGACGCCCAGACTTAGGCGGACGATAGCGCGCTCACAACAACCCTCGCTAGGAATACACACACACATCCCAATCAGCGGCCGTACCTCGCTCATCACGCTGGCATCTACCTTCCCACGTTTACATTCCCGCTCTCGTGCCATTTCGCTCTCTCCGTGTCTTTTAACGCTCCTCACAATTTTCTCATTATTCCATTTTCTTGCTCTTTTCTCTTTCTTTCCCCCGTAGCCCATTACTCCCCTCGCCTTGTTTGCATGCACTAACCCCTCTTTGAATCTGCCGCAAACAGTGAATTAACCCATTTTGCCCCCTATGTTAATGGACTTCTAAATATCAGACCTTGCCTCCGGTTATGCCACGGACATCTACGGATGTGGGATGGAGTTAGTCGTCTTCAGCGACTTGTAGACTCCAATATATAGATTGATTTGTTTTGTTCCAGGCGTGGATTCATATTTTATGCGCTGTCTCGTATTATTATTTTGGCGTGCGCGTACTCAATAGTTCACGATGGCGGAGCGAGGTGTATCGCTCCGGTGATATAACATTTACCGTGACCTTTTACTCAGAACATGTGTGCAAATACTGATGGGACTGTTACCGTATAGTAATGACCTAAACCCGCTCCACTGCATGCGATGCTAGCCGGCCTGATAAAAATATAGTCGACAAGCTAGTTTGTGTCTGGTGGTGGTTCTGCATGTCAGTCAATACAAACCAATCGATACATCCAGAGCCCACAACGGGTGAGATGCGCGCTTAGCAGTGGGTGATTGTGAGCGGGAGAAATACGGCAGACACGGTGTGTGTGTGTGTGTATGGGGGGTTGGTTATAGGTGGCTGAGTTAATTTGTGACGGCTTGTCTGTGTTGATGATAGTATTGATCTGGTGAAGATCACCTGAAGGTCAAGATATGTTGTCTTTGTTTCGACTGGCTGTCCTTGCAGTGATGGAGTGCGCGCATGCGTCGGCTATGTGTGCACGGGCATCAATGCCATTTTAGATTTCAAATGTATTTCACAATAACTCCTCTCACATTGATGGTTCAAGACTAGCTAATTCTTGGTTGATGATGGTTTTGGTTGGTTACGGTTTGCTGCAGTAGGATTGTTAAATCATGTGTTCATAGAGTAAAGCAGCGTAAATGCATGCAAAGTGAGCATGCGTGGCAAGTTTGGATCATTGCTACTCGAGAGAAAACGCCAGTATAACCTATGTAAAATAAACATACAGCCCTGTAAATTTATTGGTGCAGACCCAGACAGCAAAGTGGACTGGTAATAGTACGATTTTTGATTGACAGCTCTGTTGGGTTTATTCTCAGTGGGTCATTATCAGAATGATGAAACAGAAACTAGGCTTGTTAGCCCTTAATTAGTCATTTGAATCCATAAAGGCAATCAATTAAGCTTAAGTGTGCAATAAATCTGATTAACCAGTCAGTTCCCAAAACACCATAAAATCCACGCAGGTCTTATACCCTGGTAATTAGTTTGCAAATGCAGAGGAGGAAGGGGCTCAGCAAGTCTGCGTCCCCACAAACACACAAACTCCAGTATATAGAGCGTTGTTTTCTTTTTTTTGTGGTCATTGCTTTTTTTTTTTTTTTCCCGGGATGATAATTTGACATATTAGCTATTGGAAATGAAGGATAAGCAGGGTTTAATGTATGTTAATATTAAGGTCCGCAGATTGTAACGAAATAAAGCGAGGTCATCGGGAAAAGGTGCGTTTGTAATTAATGGATGAATTCATTATAAAAACAATGACTCAGTTAGGACGCCCTCATTAACAAGATAAGGCTATTTAAACGGAAACAGAAATGTTGTGTTAATATGTTGACAATGAGAACTACGATATTCAACCTTGAGGTGCCGTTAATGCAGTGTGCATGCATATGATTGGGCGAATTTGCCAGCCTCTGTTCCACCGCCACTGTATCATTCCTCATTATTCTCTGACACACTGGCTCGCTGCCTCTCCACCACCACCCTCTCTCTGCTTCCCCTCCCTTATTCGTTGGCCTTTACCTGCTGCTTGTCTCAGGGGAAATTACCACAGCTCAGAATCGCTGTCCTACTGCTCTGCTCTGCCTCCCTCCACCCATATGTGTGTGCACTATACACACATAAAGAGACACACAAATACGCATTTATACAGTGCAGGCATGCAGTCGCACAAGACAGCAATGTAACCCCGCTGCACCTTGCACTGCTCTCAGATACGGCCGGTGTAAACGAACACGGAGGCTAATTAATATATGCACAACTAAAAACATTTTGTCACCATAAAACAGCATTTGTGAAAGCAACATGAAAGGTTTTTTTTTTTTTGGTATGGATCTTTGTGCTTTTATGAATATTTCAGTATATCTAAGTAACCGAAACCACATATTTGTGCAACTGTGTGCCTTTTGTGTGTACGGGAGTGTGTCTTTGCATATATTTCGCTATCTAATGGCTTTTATGTGTTGGACCTTCTCTGTTCGGGGTAATTCACTCTTTATTCTTAATGAAAGTTAATGAAAAGGATCATCCCCTTCTTATGCACTACCATGCCTTCAGCTATAGGCTGTCTTATCTTGCTTTGCAATGCAGCAGAGCTTAGAGATGAGCAATGTGCAACTTGGCGGAGTTTTAACTCTCTGTGCTGTTTTTCTAATTGACAGGCACTTCAATCGCACATTGCCACCATGATACTGCTGGCGAATTTTGTCCCGGCAGAAATAAGTAAGTGAGCCGCATTCTTCTTTTATGTGCAGTTAGACGAGCGTTTCATTTGGCTCCCTTCTCTGTCAGAATTATCATGGCGGTCCTTTGGCATATGTCAAGTCATGCCTGTGGAAATGTCACTTTGAACGGGGCAGCTGTGGCTCACCGTCTGCATTTTGATAACTCACACCCATTGAGTTCAGACCGTGCATTGGGATTTTGAAATGTATAATCAATACTCAACACACTGACACCCCTTACTCAACAGTCTGACACCATCGCGCAGACAACAATGAGTTCGAGGAGGCTGGGAATATGGGGAATAACGTTTGGTCTCGGTGCTGTCACGTAATGTTTGGCTAACCCGCAGATAATTCCTGTGTGCTTAATTTCACAAGATTCAATAAGAACAGCAAATGAGAGATGCTAAAAATGTCTCTTATGATCCCATTAATGTATCGAGCGTGTGGATCAATTTATTTTTACTTCTGAAGCAAAAAGGAAATGCTTTAGGGATTCTTTGTGTATTTTATTTTCTGGTAAAGTGTCTGGCTTTTATGAATACGTGTGATTATTAATGGCTCCGGATACAGAAACTTTCTCTCGTGGGAAATATGTTTAAATCGTAAAAATCGTAGCCACAGAGCACATGTATTAAATATGCATGCAACCGCATAAGACACAGCCTATGTGAGTGTATGTGATCCCGGAGTAAAGTGTGTGAGGGGTTCACACAGCACGTGTGGTTTGGAAGTGAAAAACGCTTGTGTGAATTTGTACATGTGTGTCTGGCAGACTCCGGTGGCAGCCTTGAAATTGAAACCTTATGTGGAACACTCACAATTTGTCTGGAATTAAAACAAAAGGATCAAGAGATGAGAGACCAGGGAAGCATGGGGTATTAAAAAAAAAATTGAAAATTCAAGATCCGTGAACACACTTCCACTCTTGTGTCAGCGGCTACTCAGAATGTCAGACAAATATTTCCCATTGGCTTGAGCGGTCTGCGTGATTGTGTGTTGAAAAACAAGGGGAGTCGAAGAAACATCTCAGAGACAGTATCTGTGGCTGGCTGGAAGCGTGACGTTCACACAGAAGTCCAAGTGCACTGCGGCGCACATAGATGTCAATCATATCCTCTCTGGTTTACTAGAACACACACATATACCAAAATAGGTCTTGCTTTTGTTTGCTTTTAACACCTCAAGGCTAATTTAGAGGTGAATGGGTGATAAATTCCTGCATGCAGTTTCATCGTTTGTGATCCGCAGTTAACTATATATCCCTTAAGGTGTTTTTTTTCTTTCTTTTTTTTTCTGATGACATTCCCCTCTGCTTTCACCCTTTGTAACCCCGGAGTACGGAACATCTGCTTTCTCCATTCAGTCGGTGCTTGCTTTTTTAATAGCTTTGGGCATCTTGCCTTGAAAAGGGGAGAAAAAAAAATGGCCGGGGCCCCTGCCTTTCTCATTAGCAGTCTCTCCCAAGGATGTATAGAAGCCCTCGGTTTTGCAGAGCAGGTTCGCACTGGTCAGCCTTCCCCTTTTGTGGTCCACAGCCTTGACCTATTCTCACTGCACGGTGTGTTTGTGTGTGTGTGTGTGTGTGTGTGTGTGTGTGTGTGTGTGTGTGTGTGTGTGTGTGTGTGTGTGTGTATGTGTTTGTCTGTGGGTGCAGCATTCATTTCCATGAGAAAAGAGAGAAGAGAATGGACAGGGCCACGTTTTCTTCTGTGAGGCTGCTGCAGACGTGATTCAGTGGGCAGAAGGGCGACCTCGTCTATTTTAGTACGCTTAGCCTGGAATTTTCACTCAGTGTTTGTGGTGCTCAGATAATCAAGAGATTCTTGACAAAGGTCGGTCTCCCTTGAGGTACCTAAAATCCTAAACCAGTGATGTCATATGTAACTTGATTTTCCTCTATTGCTAATTTTTCAAATCGAATTAAATGACAAAAAAACAAAGAACGGACCAGAGAGTGATATTCTTTCGTGAACTGCAGAGTTACAATGTTTTTTTAGTTTAAGTTGTCCCATTTCTTGCCACTTATGACTCCTGGTCCCCTTAAATTACCTTCCCTTAAACTAACTATGCAATATAAGTAATAATTACGTGCTGAATCGATAACAATACTTGTCGTAAAGTGTCCGTCTTTCCCTTTTGACACCACACAGGCTTTTTTGCAGATTAAAATTATCCATCTGTAAATTTGTATTCTTCAAGTGACACATCGTAAATAATATATATCCTAGAATGATTTACTGTATATTTCTGAAAATGCCTTTATCATTGAATTACCAACAAGCCATGCAACAAGTTGTTAACGTCAGGCCAGCACTGGCACCGCTCCGTTTACATTTGTTTAAGTTATGCTACTTTTTATGATACATTAATGTACACTGGCTGCGTCGACAAGTTAATTTCCCTCTGGGATCATTATTATCTATCCATGCATCTATACAGTTGCCAACATACGTTCAAATAAATGCCTCAATTGAGCAGCGAAAGTACTTTGGTTTTCCACAATGTGCCTTTCCAAACAAGCTTGTCAACAAACACCCCCTGCATGGAAGTTTCACCGATGCCAACAAGGGGTCACAGTAGCTGTGAAATGTAGCCGTTGATTACTCTTGTTTTTAAAATACACATTTGTGTTAGTCTTGCACAGGCACTCCCTCTAATTTCAACTACAGAGTAAGAAAAAACTGCCGTTTTTACATCCCTCGAAACCAATCATAATCATCCCGGGCATTCTAAGCCCAGGATGCAGCAAAGCAATGGTGTCCTTGATAAATAGTGCCAGGGGGCAGCTTGTGCTGGTAAGGCATTTTCATGTGGGGAAGTGAGCCCCCGGTATTAAAATGGATAGCTTGCTGTCAAAGAAAACACCACATAAAACCCACAGAGATGTACTGCATGTGTGATGAGACCTTTACTGATGAAAGAGACAAATATAACTTGGTCATTGGTGCAACAGGGGAGAAGCCTTCCATGAATTTGGCTCCAGAGTAGTAGGTCAATAGACTTGTTTAGACCACTGATGATTTGCAGCTGTTTGCAGTTCTCCCAGAGCACTTTCTCAACTAACATTACAGGACCCTGTGTCGTGAAAACGGAATAGTACATTGATCAAGTCAGTATCCCCGATATATGCCACAGGAAGGGCTAAATGACAGCTGAGTCATGATGGCTGTGTCAGAAACAGCATCAGCATAATGGATGGTACTTCTGGGAGATGAAGTTTGGGTTTTTGCAAAGTGTGTTGACAAATTCACTACATCTAGTCATTGACACAACCGAGCGGACCCAGAGTCAAAGCTCGCCATTTTCCATACGAGCTGAGAGCTACTTTGACATGGTAGTTGATTCTCATACGGAGGGGGGATCTAATTCCAAAAATGGCAACAAAAAGCCAAAGGAGATGGAGAAGAATGCCAACCAAGGCAATTAAGGTAATGTACATTTGTGAAGCCGGATTAGTTTTGTGCAGCTCAATAAGGCATGGATGTAGATGTCACTTTTTGTTAGTCGCTTTGGATAAAAGCGTCTGCCAAATGATTGTAATGTAATGTAATGTAACATTTTTCTTGCATGAGTATGTTACCTGGCCACTCCAAATAAAAGCAGAATATTCAAGGAAGACATCTGAGATGAAATGGTCTCAAATATTTGGATCTAAAGGGAAACTTGTCGGGGCATGGCTGCCATGTTTGAGATCAACTTAAACAGATGATGGCTTTGGAATAGTTTTATCAAAACACAATCACACAACAATCACACAATCTGATAACATATGCAAACATTTTGCTTTTATTTTGGGCGACTTCTTACCTCCCTACCAATCTGCACCCCATAGTTACATGCTATCATGCCATTTTGGACACTTAAATACACTGGATGAGGCATCTATCTGTGTGGCTGCCAGAGTCTTCCCTATTTTGATTTTCGGTCGGGGATCCTTTAATTCCACTTAGGGTGATATACTAGTTTATTGGCTGGAGCTTCGCCTTTTCAAAAGAAGGTCTCTGGTTCGATTCCGAGTTTCAGTGTGGAGTTTGTGTGCTCTTCTCAAGTTTGCTTGGGTTTCCAACAATTTCCAACGACTTCCTCACACTCCAAAAACATGCAGGAAATTCACTGGATACCCTAAATCCCCCAGAGGTAAGAATTAGAAAGTGAACGGTTGTACGTCTCTGTATGACGTGTGAATGAGAGTGAATGCTTGTATCTTTCTCAAGACCGTCGTGTTCCATCACTACGACGTATGGCTGTTGTGACGATAAAACAAATTTTGCGTGGGAATGTGTTGGTGAGCACAGGTAATGAATGTGTTGTGCTGTGGCTATACTAGAAAAATGGCGCCCAATCATAAGCCTATTTAATTTATCTTTTATTTTTACTGTACAAGACTCAAGATTCAAGAGTTTTTATAGCCCTTATGTAAGCATAATAAAATTTTGTAGAGAATCCCAGCTAGAGGCATGCATAAGAAAAAGGCACAAACATTTTAAATAGACAAAGTTTGCACAAAGTAGTATAAAATAGATGATAGTAGCATAAAAATAAATGATAGCAGTATGGGAGTTTCAAAGTATGGTGAAAATAACGTTACTGTAGGAACAGAATTCCGTTGTAAGACGAGCAGCTTCCGTATAGATCATGAATGAATGAATGAAAACCTTTCTGTTGCAGGAGGAAAGGAGTGATAAAACAAAGGTGTGATAAAGAAAACCACATACCAAAACTTGTGAGCTATAAAACTAATGTCAAAGGATGCTGAAGTTCAAATCACACTACAGAGCAAATGTGCAGAGATAATTCTATCTATGCTATGGATCCATTAAAAACAGGCGACTTGTTGTAGCTCACAATTAGCCTACAATTAAGTGGGTCTGTAAGTGAATTCTGAGCATGTTTGACTTTGTCAAGCTGTTCAAATACATCAGTCCAAGCTATTTTGTCGGGCGGCATGCCTCTGCTGCCGCTGCTGCCCTGCACAGATGATCGAGGGGGGGGCCGGTCTGTGTCCGTCCTTTGTGGCAGCTTGGAGAGAGGGGCGGGGCAGAGGCCGGTGGGCGGGGCTTAGCTACTGGCGTCTGATTGGTCTGGAGTGACGTATCCGGTGCCGCTTCCTGGTCCGTCTGCCCCTCCGGAGGAGGAGAGGGAGACTGCGGTGTTTGTTAGTTTAAACAAAATGGCTGCGAGACCACTGTCACAGAGAGTCGACTAGAACGCCTACCATGACCGTACGCTCCGCCGCCTGGATCCCCTCAGAATGTATTTCACCGGAGTCCGTTCTCACTTCGCATCCGTGGTAGCCAGCGAGCTAGTCGTCCGGCTAGCGACCTAAAAAAAACAAACAAAAAAAAAACGATAAACATTTCTTTTTTGCACTTTAAAAAAACAAGTTAGCTGGTCGGCGGGTCAGTTGGCTGACTCTGCGCCACAACTTATAAAACAGAAAAAAAAGAAACAAAAGAAGAGATTTTTTTCCAAAAAGGGGGAAAATACCCTAATTCGCCTGGTTTGTCCTCGCAAAGGTCGACGGCTTATCCGAGGAACGGCAACTGGCTACGGATAGCTAACATTATTTCGCTGCGTGTAAGGCTAATTTTATTCGCATTGGTATTTTGCAGTTTTTTTTTTATTTTTTCGTTAGTTGTGCTTCATTCTCCTTCCCCGCCGCTTACTATATCATACCGTGAAAAAATCTTAATTTTTGTTTTTTTATTGCTCAAAGCATAAATCACAGTATTAGCTGTGTGCGTATATATATATATATATATATATATATATATATATACGCGACCATATATATATATTTATATAAATATATATATATATATATATATGGTCGAGTAGCCGTTGTTTACTCTGGTATCTCCTCACCGAGCTACTTCAGCAGCAAGCCGGCGTGTTTTGCCAAGTCTGAATTCAAACTGCAAACGTATCTTCTCCATCGCTTTTTACGGGTAACTTTTTAGGAAGGACGTCGGAAGGGGGGGGGATGTTTTTTCCCCCTGCTCATATTTTTGTTTTTTTCCTGCCATGCACGGACTTCTCGTCGAAAGCTGCCAAAGCTGTCGCTAACGCAAGGTAAGTTTAAGAGGCAAAAAAATCAAAACAAATGAATGTGTGCGAGAGGTTTGCGGAGGAAGATTGGAAATTAGATATACGTCACAGCTTGCGTATCATCGATGTTTACATTTTGTTACAGCTTAGTAGCAGATTTATTTAGAAATACATCAATAATTCGTGTTTGACGCTGATGGTGTGAGCCACAACATCGAAATGTCATCCAACACCAAGGGATTTCTTCACTTGTGTCGCATCAGCAACGATGGATCCGTCTGTTTTTTTTTTTGAGAAATAACGCATATACACAGCATCCGTCTCATTAATCACATTTTCTGATGTGCTGCCAACGGGCATTCATTGTGTGTGAGTGGGTAGGGGGTTGTGAATAGACCCGTGAATTTGAAGGGAATCGCCATGAAAGTGCTGGGAACTCTTGTTATATCATAGCTCTTTCATGATTGGTGGAGCAGGACGAGAACACACTCGCACATGTGAGTGTAATGTAATTTTCTCTGTCGTCTTACCAAGAGAATTGTCTCTGCGCCATGATTCATGATTTGTTGTTTTTCTTCTGGTAATAGGATATTCACTGTTTCTCTCATTACATTGTTTGGTTTTCAGTTCATGATTCGTATTTCATGTCAAATGTCTTGCAGATTGCAACCACGACATATTCTCAGTGTGATGACGAAGTCACGTTGATATATATTTGTCACTCGATTGTTCTATTTTTGGTCCTCTTCGTACTAGAATCGTATCACATTATGTATCATGTACAGTATCAGACATTCCTCCACACTAATTCCATGTACATTATTAAACATAGCTGTCCTGTCGCTCCTCTTCCGTTCCTTCACCCCCCGGCTCAATGAGAAAGCCAGAGATTCTGATTGAACTGTCGCCTTCCATTGCACCCCCCCTCCTGCATCCTATCCCCAGGCACTGGAGTACAGCTTTTAATATCTCTTCTACGTGTCTTAATTGAAGTACATAATTTCCCGTTCAGTTTCAAACCCATTTTTCCCTCTCCCCTCTGTCATCTCTGTTGCCACTGTCTTATCTCTATCGTCACACACCAGCGAGGTGGTGAAATGAAAAATGTGCACGGCCAGCAGCAGCACATGTGCGCGTGTGCATTTTATGAATGTTTGTGCTATGCGTATAGTGCATATGGCGTTGCAGTGTGTGTACATGTTTGTGTATCCATGAGTGAATATTTCAAATGCAGGCTTGTTTTTTTTTTTTTGTCAAATTTAAGGCCCTGGAAGTTCTCTAATGCCCTGCAGTTGTTAATCTGGTCATGAGGTGCCTCCTGTTCCCCTAAGACACCCAGCTGACTTGAACAGACACACACAACAGCTCTTCTCCTTCCAGGGTCAAGGGTCTTCCCTTCTGTAAACATGCCTGTCTGTCACCAAAGCTGGCAAATATGTAGTTTGAGGCTAGCTTTGAAAAGAAGGTGTTGTAAATTTGGTGAAATGGAGGAGACGAAAGACCTCAAGGCATGTGAAGAGGAAATTGGGCGCTATTTTTTACGCACCCTTGCCCCCTTTAGGCTGTTTTTCCTTGTTCCTCTCCTAAAAGCCATGTCATGACATGTTGTAAATTTAAATTCGTGCATGTAATTTGGCAAATACCAGCATGCCCCACACTGCCAGGATGCACCATCACACATTCAAAACGTTCTTCAACCTGTAGGAAACTTTTCATTTTTCTACATGCGTAATCGACCGAAGTCCCTCTTACAGGGTTTTCAAGCTTGGACTATCATGTCGCTGTTATGCTTTGCAGCCTGTATAAAAGTGCTCTGAGGCAGACTGATGGAACAGATCATTCTGCTTCCCAGCCAGCAGCTAAGGTAGCCACAGTAACGTATTGCCATCTGTGTCAGAGGGACAGACGGAATAGTGTAACAGCTCTTTAAAAAGAGACAAACAGTTTTTTGTTGTCTTTTTTACTTTACAAGTCAGAGCTCGTTTGCAAAGGACCGTAATGCCATATTGACTTCCAAGATGTAGTGTCAGTTGGTCTGCTTTGTACAGTTCTGTGTAAACAAAAAACATTTTTCAACTGTTGGGTCATTGTTTTGGTCCTGTTGCAGAATTTCTGTGTAAAAGGGAGGGGGGCTAGATTTCCCTAAATCTTCAAAGTGTGGATCATCTGGAGCACAATTTAGAAAGCCAGAGGTCTTTTGGGGACCCGGTGCTCTAGCATGAAACCCAGATCCCGTATTGGCTCTAGATCTGACTGGGCTGGAGAAAACTCAGGGATCAAAGCCAGCAGAACAAACCTGGGCTCTATTAACCCTGTAACTTAATCTGCAGTCAGCAATCATTGAATGGACAGGATCAATTTTTAAAAAGGACACTGAAGGCTTGCTCGCTCCCGTCTTCACCTTTAAAGATGACATTTGAGCACCATTCTAGCTTGCACAGTGCAGCTCATATCCCTATGTGTCCTTCTGTGTTTCAATACACATTTTGTTTTGCTTTTTCGGTTAATTTTTTGGGTTAATCCTACTTGGAAAGTTTCTTTAGACTGTGGAAAATCAAATGAATAAAAAGTGGTTTGAGTCCCATATCAGACGTGTGTTGGCACCAGGAAATCCCACTTAGTTGTGCTTTGGAAAGTGACTAGTATGGTCAGTACCTTACCTACTGTGTGTGCAGTTCTGAGACCCTACCAAAAAAAAGGACAGAAAAGTAACTGGCATTGTCCTTTTTGAGATTATATGCTTAAGATAGTGGGGGGGGTGTCACTTACAATTGACCCCTGTAGTAGGTGAGACCTATTGGTGAAGACTTCTTTTATAATTTATTAGTATATGAGCAAAGGGGTGTTAATCTGTGCATGAGCCACTGAAAATTAGTTCAGCAGTAAATGTTGTTTGCAGACAGGAAGGCGGAATAGGCGTCCATATCCTTAGTGAAATGGCCATCACCCTAAAAGCAAACAGAATTAATGTGTCATGCATACTCATTCATTAATTTTTTTTAGTCAATGGGTCATGACTTTTTTTTACTAAAGGGGTTTCAGTCTGTTATGCTCTCCCTTGCAAACAATTGTATCTGGAAAATTCTCAATGACCATTACATCACACATACTCTTCCAGCGACTCTTCGACCGGTGCGATAGCCTGAGTCGCCGACAGCATAGTTCCTGGAATCCTCAGGACTTAAATCCACGTGTCCTAACTGCAGGGACACTGTAATGAGATTAGTGTTCCATACATTTTCATTAGTTGAAGTGATTACAAGTTTATCGAAAAGGGACACAAACCGCTTTACAGCTCTTGTCTTGTGTTAAGGATTTATGCCAGGTATCTCCAACATGGGTGTAAGTCATTCATTAATATGTCGTACTGTACAGTTGGCTTTTGTTTTTAAAAACAAGTGTAGAGGGGTTAAAACAGATGACGTTCTGGGGGTCTGCTTTACCTCCTCCTGTTTGTCCAGTGTTTGTGCCAATGGAGGGAGCAGGGGCTTAAGGGGCCCACCAGGGGTAAGCCAGGTCAGCACTGAGGCAGGGAGATGGGGGGAGGGAAGCTCCAACCTGGCAAGCTGCTGCCTGTGAGTCTTGGCAGGGGTCCAGGGGAATGTTCAATATGCTGAGCTTTATTTGGAGCCTCGCTCCCTCCCTCTGCTCCATGTCGGCTAATTGGAGAGACATGGAGAAAAGGAGCGGGGCATCACATGAAGCTGACAGAATATACAGGACATCCAATTTAAATGTTCCCCTTTACAGTTACGAACTAACGTTAGACAGCCTTACTCATTATGTAACCAGACTCCGGCCTTACAGCGCTCCCAAAGCCTTTGGCCAAGCAGCACCTGTATGTGCTACCTTGCCCTGCAGAGGTTAAGGTTAGTAATGTGAGATCATTTGTTCACTTTCCCCGCCTTGTCATTTCCTTAATATCTTCCTGGTTACAGGAGCAAAAATGTAATGTGATGCAGGAGTTGCAACTCAGTTAAAAGATCCAGTTCCTGTTTGGACTTGTTACAGAGTGTGAGACACGGCCTGAATTTTATCAAGACACAAAAGGTCAATTTGATCAAGTCTTACCATTACCTACTTCATATGATTTGGAACTGAAATGGTATTTTCTTGTATTCTCAGTGCTGTAGATTGTTGTCCATTATCAACTAAAATTAGTTTCAATTGGTCATAGTCAAAGCTATTGTCAGCCACGCTTTCTTATTTGTCAGATATTCATGCATGGTATTAGTCAATATCAGGTATTATATAAAAGGGCACTCAATATCCAGATATTGGAATTTACACCAAAACCCATAATTGGAGATATGAGGACAGTGAATACATTAAAGCAATTTATCAGATATACTGTGGACCCTCGCTACTTTGCGGTTCAGCTCGCGCCCCAAAACTTCTAATTCGGTTCTCACGATTTATCTTTCTTTTTTTTCAATAGTTTACTTTTTTCCATGATGAAACAGCCATATTCTAGCGGGAGATTTGTAAAGGGTTGCGTGCGGTTCGTTTAGGGTTAATATATCTGTAAATACCATCAAAAGTATCACGTCTCTACTTTGTGGAAATTAATTTTTCAGGGGGGGTTAGAACCTTATTCCCATGAAAAGTGAGGGCACACTGTATGGCTTAACTAAAATGAGAATAGCATCCATAGAATGGAAAGGGTATTATATCTGGATCCATAGCAGTTTTAATTCAGACTATGTTTTCAGATATGCTCCTTAAATACCCATTCACTCGCTCTTTGATTTCATACTTGCTAAAACCAGAACACTAGTCCATTTTCCTGCTACCCCCTGAGTGTTTTAGTTATTTACTTCCAGCCTTTCGAAAACAGCCCTTTGGGATGCTGCAACCCTTGCCATGACCACTCCCCATGCTGTTGTTTTTGTTGTCTAATGGCACCTTTGATACAATAAATGTAGTTATTCCTCCTGTCCTTTATAATGTCAGCAGGGTTATAGAGGTGGCTGTTTTTCTATCTCTCCCTTTTGAGACTTTTCTTTCTGTCCTCCATTAAAGCAGGCATTGTCCTTAAATCTGAACACACAGCTCCGATTTTTTTTTTAACATCCCTCTTTCCGGGTCTTTGTTATTGCCCGCGCTGTTGACAGCCAGTGAATTGTTGACATTGTTGACATTTGGTGTGTGTCCATAGGGAGACGCTGTGTCAAAGTATCCTTGAGGGAAGTGGCTCAGCTGATTAGATCCTTTGTCTTAGCACACACCATATGTTGTTGTGTATTTGGATTAAGCTGATTTTGACATTTCAATGGGAGTAGTGAAGGCTGGGTTTTGCAGCATTTTGAACAGTGGTTACAGACCTTTCCTCGATGCTATAGAATTTCTCTCCAGAATCAAGAAAAAAAAAGTCCAGAAAAGATACATATGCTTTTTCCCCTGAACCCAATTTAGTCGGTAGGAAATGTTACAAAATGCCATTTTGATTGATGCAAAATAGGCACAATTGATGTAAGTTTATGTTACTTTAAGATTGTCTGCTATAGTTCAATGATGCTTATCTTGATTTTCCTGCTTTTAGGCATAAACTTGTTGTTCTTTATGATCTCTGCTAGAAGCTGTTATAATATACATGTTACCAAAACAGTAATAGCAGATAGGATCGGATAGCGATTGTAATTATTCTGTCAAAAATCAACTACTTGAAAGAGCAAGCTTTTCTAATCACTCCCTATTTTCCCAGGACTACAAAGACATCTTTCAAAAACATTGGATTCCTTCTCAAATTCATCAGTCTTTGTTTTGTGTACAAACAAATAACAGCTTAAGCCAACACACGGCTTTAGCAGACATCTCAAGTATGTGTCCCTCAAAATTGCAGATTTCTTCGTGGAAAACTCTTGCCTTGCGTTGCCATGACTCTGTTTAGAACTATTTTCCATTGAAGAACAAAGCAGGAATGCCCCATTGAAAACAAGCACTTGATATTTTAACTGAATCATTAATTCATAATTTATTTCCCTATCATGTTCAATAAAAGCATGAAACAAATGTATTTTTGAGGCTAATATGGACAACACCAGAATTTACGGTACTAGTCTGTTCTCTTTCAGATTAGTTTGAGTTATGAGAGGTCATCAACTGTTGTAAGGGCAATAGAATTTTATAATTTGAACTTGGCCTTTAGCAATAATTCACCAAAACCAAGTGAACTCATTTTTAGATTGTAGAATAAACAAATGCATTTCAGTGGTGAATTAACTAATCAGTGGAAAAAATATTATTCAGTATAAATAAATAAATTGAGAACAGTTGGATATCATTTAAACATGCTATCCTTTCTGCAGGATGTATGATGGAAAAATGTGAATGAAAATTTGTACTATACAAATAAAAAATAGTCATGGAGAACATTAAGACTGTTTAATAATCTAATGTTGGCCGTGGTCAAGTCGTTTAGTTGTGATACCCCCTAATAGATTTGGTTCGTCTGTCTGAAAGTGTGTCTTTTTTTCTCCCTTATAGTCAAAATGATCAATGCTAAAGTCATACTGTTGTGGCTATGTTTCTTCAGTTCTGTGTTTTTCTGTACATACCTCTGTCCAGGCGCCTTGTAAATGGGACCCATATAGAATGGTTACACCAAGACGAATGGTTGGTTGCTAGATGACTGTTCAGCGCACTTCTAGAGGAAATACCACAATATTTCCAATATTTTATTCCCACCTGATAAAATATGCAAGTGTATTCTGATTTTGAACAAGGCCAATCACGTGGTAATCATAAACAAAGAGAGCCTGAAAAAAGACAAACATGCACAACAACACACACTGCTTGACAGCTTCTTGAATTCAATAA
Organism: Fistularia commersonii; assembly: GCF_037954325.1. NCBI lineage: Eukaryota > Metazoa > Chordata > Actinopteri > Syngnathiformes > Fistulariidae > Fistularia > Fistularia commersonii. Next base: position 11,940,042 of record NC_141295.1, on the reverse strand, counting down.
GCTTTGGCTGAAATATTGTCAGGGAGCAGGCCCGCTTGGTCTTGTGCATTGTGATGTTTTCCTATTTAATGAGCTGCCACCCTGTTAAAGTTTCATATCAAGTTGAGAGGAAGCTGCCGAGACACTGAAAGCTAATTTTCTGGAGGCAAACCTCAAAGCTGTTATTTATAGCCGCGTTGTGACTTCTTTTCTATGCGAATCTTTGACTTTCTTTTCCCTATTGCGTGTTCCCCTGCATCATGCCCCTCCACCAATCCACCCATTTGCTTTAGCATCAGTTGCTCAACCAAAGATATTACCAGCACAGTTCATTTACCAAGTCCAGGCCAAGTATATATATGTGCTGTATATTTTTTGGACATGTCCCTCTCTCCACTTGCTGACAGAAAAGATGAAGGCTTACAATCTAAGCAGCCATAAAGGCCACATGACTGAAGCATAGAAATACACCAACAACAGCAACCATATTGCGATTACTACAGATCATCATGGGGAATTTAAAGTTGTTTGTTTTTTTTTTCCCCCCTCAAGCAGAGATACTGTGGTTGAGTAAACACAAATTAACACCTTCAGACATTTGTGCAGAGTGGTTGAAGTATGCAGCAGTAGTAGCAAGTATTGAAAAATAATTCACCAGGTACGGGCAGTCCATGATAATGCTCCATATAATAAGGCTCTGGAGAGCTGTGTGGCTTCTTTAATACCACTGGAATGGGTGTCTGGCTGAATTGTAATGGTGGGGTAGAATAGATTTACCGCACTCTGTGGCCATGACCTGACCATGTTATTTTACGCAGAGAGTCTCTTCACCCTTTTCCTCTTCCTCACTCCTACTCCAATGCTGGGCCTTTGGTGTTTTTATCTGTGGTTGGTCTGACAGCAGTTTAGAATACATGATGCTGTTCTTTTTTTTTTTAATCTTTTTTTCTTGTAGGTCTTTATCTAAAATATTATTTCTGTGTTTCCTAACCACAATGTTGGTGAAGCTTTTTACTGCACTTTTTATCCACTCTGATTCAATGGTTTTCCCCATCAGTCCTTCACTCCCTCCTCTTGATAAGAGGCAATCAAGGTGCATGGGGATATTTTACTGCCTTCTCCCACCTCATCTCTATCTCTTCTTGTCTCTATTACTGCACCTCCCTATTCCCCCATTCCCATTTTCTCCAGTGAGAATTCTTTCCAGTGTGTTTCCCTTCTTCCAGCGTTGTCTCCTCTTTCTGTCTTTGCCCCGTCTGGCTCTCCGGCGGCTGTCGTTCTTAATTGGTGTTGCTTTTCGTCTGCTTTCATCCTCCTCCTAGTTTTTACCCTCCCCGCGCCCCCCTTCCACTTCTCTCCGTCTTCTTCTCGCAGCTCCTCTGCGTCCCCGACGGAAAAAGACAGGCATCAGACAAACCGCCTCCCGCCTGTGCACATCAAGCTTCCCCGTGTGCGTCAATGTTTTGTGTATGCAGCGAGTCTCTGGCCTCTTTGCTCCTGTACAAAGTGTCCCTATTACTCGGATTCTCATTTAAATATATTGCAAATTTTAATTTTCTACAATTTGTCCACAGATACTGAGTTTGCCACAAAAATGTACAAAACCGTCTTCAACCATTTTAAATTTCTCACTGAGTTACCAAAGACCCATTATTGTACGTTTTTGTTCAGAAGTTCTTTTGTCATTAATTTTCCTTGAACACCAGTTTCTTAACTTAAAATTATTTAGCAATGCTCTGGAGTATAAAGTATACATATTTTTCAACTCTTTGATGGCTTTAACTTAATTATTATAGTTTTTCCTGGTAAATCACTGTTTGCCTTGAGGGGAAAAACTACAATGCATTATGCAATACTTTCCTTTGCTCTGAATCCTTGAGAAAATTACAAACTTGGAAAGCGTACGCGATGACAAGAAAATGCGTTTTTGTTTTATTTTGCTGCAACTTTTGCGGATTACTCTGAAGGCTTGGATTTACAAGAGGAGGAAATATGAAAAAAAATATTGCAGTCTCTGTTGATATCTCTGTGATATAGCTATGGATACAATAGAATGGGAGAAAAAAGTACTAATCCAGCAGAGTTCAAGAAATGATTAAAAGGGTAAAACAAGTAGTTTATCAAGAATACAAAGCTGCTTGACATGCTTGCCAAACTCAACATGATGGTGAACGGTTTTGCTCCTCCATAAAGTTAAGTTTTGAACGACTATAAATAGCACCAGTGGTTTTGTTCCAAAAGATGTCCCTTCACACACGGGAGGATGATGTTGGCGGCTATAACTATTGGTCTATTGGTATGTGGAGTAACCTCCAGAACTCGAATGTAAAATGAACTGATTTGGTAATAGAGTCGTGAAAATTCTCTGAACATACTATACATACAGATCCAATCACCATTTACATGCAATACCATGGATCCGTTGCTTCAGGTGCGATTGAGGTATAAAGTAAGATCACTCTCCTCTGAGTCGTAATTGCTTTTCAGTGACTATGAGCATAGTGTGTTAGTGTGTGTCAGCTTTTATACAAGAAATTTGCTTTAGAGTTATTTAAGACTCAGAAATCTCATTTATGTAAAATGATTGAAAGTAATCATCATATGAAATAAATCACAATAGTTAAACAAGTATAAAGTCATGGGAAACAATATTGAAAATGAAATAGGGAATCTAAAACTAGATGTGTAATTGACTCAACAGTGAAAACAATGATGGCTATAATATAAAGAATTAATGTACATGTGCATATGGTTAAATGCAGTATAAGTGCATAAGTATGATGCCGACTATCTAGACGTTTTAGTGAGTTAAGAGCTTAAGATAAGATGAAGGTTGTATAGATCAGTTTTAGAGGTATCTGGAGGTGTCAATATCTGTCTGCCAGCAGACAAATATTGTACCAGTTTGTCTTTTTTAGCTTTTTAGTTGGTTTGCTTCTGTATGAATTAATAATTCGATGTTTTATGATCAACTGTTCCTTTTTATGCTGTCGGGTTGGTGCAAATGTACCATCTTGCATAAGCAGCTTGGCACTGAATGGGAGGAAAAAAGTACTATTTAGCCACTGAGGATGAAGCACAATGACCCGTTGTTTCACTGAGTGTTTGTGGCTGTCCAATGGCAGAAGCTCTTAATTTTACACCGACATGGAAATTATTGATTTTCCTTGAACATTTTTAGAGAGCAGTATTCTTGACATCTCAGTGTTTTGAAGATTAGTGGCCTTTGCACTTGGAAAAGGCACACACACATACACACACACACACACACACACACTCTTTCTCTTTGACACGTGTGTGCGCGCGCGCACACACACACACACACACACAGACCCAAAGTCATGACTCTAATAGTTTCCAAGAGCTCTCACTAAAGCTAAGCCAAAGGAAATACAGGCTAAAATGAAGCACTTGGTTTCTTTGGCCCTCAGATTAGCTATCCAGCTTGTATATCTCATGCCCTCTAGAAACAGATCTGGGTTTGGGGGGACCTTGTCTCATTTTTGCAAGCAGCTTGTCTGTACTTTGGGCATATTCAGTTCCTATGAATTGATTTTTTTTTTTTTGTTAGTTTTATTGTCTTAACATTGATTTCTCTTGTCATTGAAGCAATCCTTTAACATTCTTGTAGTTCCCTTTCCTTATCTTCATCTGCCCCTATTATTGACACGTCTGTGTTTTCCACCCCTCTGACTCTCATTTCCGCCATTCTTTTAAATGTTGTTTCTCTTTGTCTAGGCGTCAAAGATTCAACCGTGGGGTTAAGTTTTCCTTAGACATGCTTCCTTTGATATAAAAATGAAATGCCTGCCCATCTGTCAGCGGGAATGAAGGAACTAGTGGTTCAGGTTCAATCTAGGCCTTTCCCGACATAATCTATATGCTTTTCAAATGTCCACAGCAGATCTTGCATATTTCTCTTTATAGTCACTGGTGTGGGGGATTTTTTCCCCCATTACTGTTGACAATGTCCTATTATTGGTCTCTTCAGACACATGTGTCTGCTGAATGATGCAATGCAATGTAAAGTGATAAAATGTCGATCGGAAACTTTTTCCAGACACTGAGTGTAAGCAAGCACTTTCACATGGAAGGCATTGGGTGCATGTGTGTGCTTGTGTATTTGTGTGCGAGTGCGAAATCTATAGAGCACTGAGCTTTTTTTCAAGTGATGTTGACATCCACATGTTGGCACTGTAATTGTGCTTGAGTGATGTGTATCTGTGAAAAGCTTGTATACTTGTACTTGGTAGTTTTAGTTAATAAATAAATAAAGTGAAGGACACTTGAACACTGGTGCACGTATCGACCCGGTTTCACTCAACGCCCTTTGCTTTTTCTCCCCGGACAGCTGAGAGGAGCTAGCAACAGAAGGAAGAGAACCATTTGATGGAAGAAAAGAAAAAGAAAAAAGAAGAAAAGACCAAGAAAGACGTCGCTCAGAAAAAGGTAAGGGTGGGAGGGAAGCCACGCACATACCGACACAAGCACGGATAGAACCTTATCTCTTCGTGAGGTTATACAAACCCCCCCCCCCCTTTTTTTTTTTTTTTTTTTTTTTTTTTTTTTTTTTTTTTTTAGATTGAAGAAATTCTTTGGAATATGGAAAATGTCAAAAGAAAACACAGCTTCTAGTTTTAAACCTCCCCAGAATCCACAGACAAAATTTTCATTTGAATGTTAACTAGTGTGACGATAGTTGCAAGCATAATCAGCGTCGGGGTGCAGCGTATTTCCGCCGTACAACAATCAGTCATCTAATGCTGCTGCAGTGGCTTGCCCCGTGGGTGAAGGGAGGAGGAGCAGCCACTGCAGTCTGAACTCCAAACGCTAACAGCCCCCTGTTCGCAATCCGCTGCACTTTGGCAATTTTCTCCTTTCGTTTTCTCAACGCCCCCCTCCCTCCTTTTTTTTTTTTTGATGACCTACTTTTAACAGCTGATTTCTTACACCACCCCCAACAATTTAACAATGCAAAAACAGGGGGCTGGAAAACCGTTTTGAATATGTAAGAGTTAAAACAGCTGAAAAGATTTTGAGTCTCCCTGGGAGCGCTTATGTTGGCTAGGTATGTGTGTATGACTAAATTGTCACTTATTTGAACTATTTCATTGAATGCCCTTCAAAAGGAAAAGGTTATTACTGTTTGTAGGGATTGTTAAACATTATGCTTGCTATGGTTCATTTAAGCAAGTTGGTTTCTCTTTCTCCCTCTGCAGGTTGCTGACCAGAAATCCAAAGGTGAGCGCCAACGTTAAATAAACTGTACCTTTTCACTAACCATATTTTCAAAAACTTAAAGCCTAACACACACAGAAAATAGCCAGGCTTAATTAACTCACTGATTAAATAGTAGCATTATTCATTCGTTTTTGTACCAATTAGCATTCTTGTACAGAGATGGACTCACACATTTTGCACATGCATGCACAATTGTACTGTTTGAATTCCTGTGACACGCACACACCCATGCACACACACACACACACACACACACACACACGTGCACGCATACACACAAAGCAGAGCAAATACAGTGGAGTTAAATGCAGAGTGACGGCCAATACGCCTGCAGCAAAAGGCAGCGAAGCGTGAGGGCATCCAGACAGCACAGTGTGTGTAATGTGGGTAGGGGATGGGGGGTTGGGAAGGGTGGGTGAAGGAGGATGGTGAGTGAAATAAAATAAGGCCACAGACTTCAGATTAAATACAGTGTGAGTAAGGCTTAAAGAGCAGTGTCCTCATGTGCCCTTGGTGTTCTCATATTTCAGATATAGTCCGTCCCTGTGTTTATGGCTGTTGAACTAAGTTTAGATGCAGATTGAAACGTAATCAGTGGGTGAAGATCTTTGTGCTTCAAATGTATTCAGTGCGTAGTGTCATTGAGAACACAATTTATATGTATATATATATATATATATATATATGACCAAGTCTTGAGTGTTAAAAGTGTGTTTTCCCCTTATTGATCAGTAAACTCGATCCTCTTGTCAAGGTCCAATAGGCTATATCTAGTGCAGCTGCCAATAGTATTTTTATGGAGCAGTAGGATGCCGATCACTGCCGCTGTCGCTGCATGGGCCCCATGTGGCATGTAGAAAAAGAAAAAGTCCTGCCTGTCGCTGATGTGCCCACTAGTTAGTTTTCTTTTTTTCTGTGTTGCTGAATCATTGCATTCTTATTTGCAGTGCATTGGAAGAGTGAAAAGAGTAATCACATGCATTTCCCTTAAGTTCATGGCAGACAATATGTTATGAATGTATGGGAATATTTATCTTAACTGCTGTTGAAGATGTGGCATTGAAGAACCCATGAAGGGGTTCAGAAGTGCTGCTCGAAAGCATCACATTTTACTTTTATCCAATGCTAAACATCCAGTATAACTGCTGAAATGGAAACTTGAAGACAAAATTTCAGTTTTTTTTTTGGTTCTCATATCAAAATGAGTAACAAGCATGTTGCTCTCTGAAGCTGTCTGATTTCCGAGCTTTTATTAAAGAAGCCAGTGTTAAAATACACTGGTTGGGAGAACAGGTTGTTGCCTGTCATTTGTTGAGCCCTTGGATTACAATGGCAACATTTATGTCACATTGTTAGATTCTCTGAACGGGCCTCTTTGTCTGTCTCTCAAAGTGTATTTCTGTGCGAAGTATACAGCAGTGAAATTTTGAATAATTGTGGTAGAAACATTATTTCGCCCAGCACCCTCTGAGTTTGTGTCAGGGCCAACTTGTACTGTCAAGACCGAAAAATAAACCCAAAAAGCTTAGGGTAGGTGATGGAATACTGGCAATGCTAGACGGGGACCCAGGCATATCTAAAGAGAAGTAGTTGAGCAGAATGAACAAAGAATAAGGAAACAGACGGAAATGGGGCATTCTGAGGCTAAATTGAAGCAAAAATGAAGGGACGAAGGAAAATAATGAAGCAGTGAGCACTTTAGACAAGTACCAAAAGTGACCATAAGGAGTCAATGACGGTGCTCATGCTGAAATGGACTAATGACTGGGACATTTATTTTATGATATGTTTAATGAGAGATGGCGAGTAGAAAGGATATAGAAAGAAAACTGATTCTGAGTATTTAGTGAGTACTCGTGCAGACAAAGATAAAGAAAATAGTGAGGAAGAGGGTTGTTTGTAGACTAGTAGCTCAGTGAGCCATCATGACCCTCCTGAATTTGCATTTAACCTCCCATCTGTAAAATAGGGGCAAGTTTGGCGTCCTTTGAAATGAGCTGAGTTGTCATGCACGGCACAAAATATATTGTGTGTGTGTGTGTGGGGGGGGTGGATGGGGGGTGGAAGGAAGATGGAATCGAGTATGCAGGAGTGATTTGTGCTTTCACTCCATCTCAGTGAATTCTTCCTCATATACACTCTAGAAATTCATGGACACATTCAGATACACACCTCCTCCCCCCATCATCACAATCTTTTCTGTTTTCCTCTTGGTTGGCTTCCTTCGTCCCAGGCATTTCAATTTGTTTGTGGTAATCGATCTTGGCCTGGCATGGTGTATAAAAATGAGATAAAGCCTCAGCGCAGCAGAATTAACTTTTCTGCCCCCCATCAGGCATGGAGTTTAGTAGAAACATAGGTTTTCCAGGAGGCAGGGGTCCCAGTGCTCCCAACCTCGCCCCCCCAGTACAGTATGGACCTCTTGATTACCCCCCCAAACACACACACACAGTAACCCCACCATCTCATTCACTTGGTCCCCATTACCTCAAAGGAATGCTGATTATTCAGTCCGAGCAGCCGGTGCACAGTAATCACACTGTGATCCAGCAAGCTCGACAGCTTCACATACCGACACCTCGAACAAAACCGTGCGTTCACACGTAGGCAGGAGTGCGCGAAGTGTGCGCACGTCTATCAAGCCACACTGACGTGGAGCTTGTCTGATTTAAATAAGTACTAGCTTACTGCAGTCTTTTTTTTATTTTATTTTATTTTTTTAGCCTGTTCTTGGGTTGATGAGGTACAGTCATTCCTTACACTGTTGGTTTAAAGAATTTGAAGAAGTTAAAAGAAGAAAGTGAGAAAGTGGTGGTTTCTCTAATGGCACAAAAAGCTTCAAAACCCTGAATTCACTTTATCGTATTCAACACTCGACTCCCTAAAATTCTGCAATTTCAATCTGTCCTGCACCTACATTGCTGAAATATCCGAGAACAAATGCAACGGCACTCAAACGTCACCTTTCACACGTTCTTTCTTCACCAGTTTTTAGTTCCTCGTACTGCACTCATCCTCTGTGACTGCATCTGTGGGGAATCATTATTTACACAGTGCCGTTGCGGCGATAACGGCATTAATGTTTTTCAAAGTGCCGAGCAACGCACATAAACACAAGTGTGTGACATAATTCTGTATTGGATTAATTTGCAATTTCAAATGCTATTAATTGCATCAACACTTTGAAAGGGAATTTCATGAATTGCAATCTAATTAGAGGCTAATTTACTTCAGCATTCGGGCTGCCTTTCTTCACTTAACCACATTTATAAACACTCAAAGAATTAATCGTGAATAGCTTGTGAATTGGGTCCTGTGGATTTATGACTGCCAAGCATAATTGTCCCCCCCACCCCTACCCAGTACTCATCCTGCATGCATGTCAACTGCTGGAGTAATGTGAGAGATGAAGGGGGAGCCCGGGGTCAGAGAGAAAGGAAACAAGAGGAGCACACAAACTTAAACAAAGCTTTCCTCTCTGTGTATTCATACTATAGGATCAATCACAAGTTGCTGACAAGAGAGGCCATTTAATGCTCTTTGCCCCTCCCCCTGCATCTAACCACCCTCCCCCCAACAGGGATCTGCTTGGTGTCAAACGTGTAGTGTATTAATAGGATGCAACTCAACTGTTATGAATGACAGTGCAGTCGGAACTCTGAGGCAAAGGTGTTTGCATACATGTTTATTAGGTTCAAAGGCTGTCTGTGTGTTTGCATAAAGGGCCCCTCTCACTCATCCTTTGTCAAACCAGGGCACAAAGAGCAATATAATAATGTCCACAGACCACATAATTACAAGAATTGAATTTCGCTTGGTGATTTAATATACATGAATTATATAGTGTGTGATATTTAAACCTACGCGTTTATGTAACATTAGTAGTATGACTGAACTCTGGGTTGATAAAATTAATTTAGCTTTTCTGCTTATATTGCATATTCTAACTGCAAACATGTTTGACTATAAGTAATAAGCTGTTTTAAGTTTGGGTGGGATTGGAATGGTTGATATAAATTGATTAAACTGTTTGACACAAGTCTACAGCAGTCAACTTTTATGACAGGCCTTTATAACAATGTTTGACTGAACGTCTTAACGATAGGAAACCGTCAGAACAAAGGTCTTGATCATTTTTGATAAACAGACTTACGCTGGAGTTGCCGCAGAAAGGGCTTATCTATTAAAATGTCTTTTCATTCACTATGATATTCTGTTGGGACCAACGTGGTTCTTTGTCGTTTGTTGGATGTCAGTCTTCAAAATTCAACTGGCATCTTTATCGATGTCGGTTTAACTCAAAAGGCATGTGTCCGCCGGCAGTTTCTGCCCTCCAGCACCAGCCTTGAAAGGTTTAGTGTAATCAAACGAAAGCTAGATAGCAACTCGGCATCCGCTGAGGCTAAGAAGCAATGCTATACTCTCATGGCGATCGTGTCTCTGAATCTGACAAGTAGGAGCGGCACAGATGAGGTGAACAGCCACGACCTGAGAACGATAGTCCGTAGCTTGGCATGAAGAGAGTACAGGGACACTAATTAGAGGGGGTGAAGAGGCACGGCATGAGAAGGGGTCGTAGGAGGCCACAACATGCAAATGGTGTTGTGTCAGGCAACTGTCAGTCCCTATGGCAACTGGCTGTTTTATATAGGAAGGGTGAGGGGTGAGAAATCCTGCTTTTAATGTTGTGTGTGTGTGAAGGAGTTAATGTTTTTCTTTAGTAATGCTGACAGATGGGACCTCATAGAGAGACCCCCAGCCCCCAAGCCTGCCATGTGTGTATAAACACACAAGCACACACACACATACACGCACAAACACAGAAAATGAGCCTAATGGTTTCTTTTTCAATACAACTACGTTTTATTTTAATGCATATTTGTCAGCCCTCCAGCCCTCACTCCCTTTTTGTTGTCAGAAGTAAGAAATCTATTTCTCTAGACCAGTTAAATGGACTTTATTTTCCTTACTACTTCGTTTTCTTACAGCATATTTACATAAAAATCAATGTTAAGACTTGTCCTGACCCCCCAAAAGCTCTCGTAATGTGAAGCTTATTCATGTAGTACCTTGTTCTTCAAATGCTGTTATAAAGCATATCACATTACATGAAAGGGAATTCACAATATTAGCTAAAATATATTTAAGATCACTGGAATTAATAAATGATACCACGGGAAAAAAATCATCACTTCCGTACCGAAGATATTCCTAAAGACCACAATAAATATTGCCTCACAAACACAAATAATGGTTACACTGCAATAATTAAAATGCAACTTATTCTTTCTCCCTCATTAAAAATGCATTAATATATGGACATGCCTTTTCAGTTCACAATATGGACTTGTGCATACAAGATGATTCCTACTTAACTGTGAAGTCAGTATCACTTTTATTGCAAATTGTGGACCAAGATCGGTCTCCTAATGTGAGGTCTCATTATCCTCTCAAGAGCCTAAATTTTCAAAGGGCATTCAGAAAATGTACACTTGAATATATTTATACAGTGTATGAGCATGAAAGTTTTCTGCTCATCCGTTGTTGGAAATGGAGAGCAACAGACAGTAGAGGAACAAGAAAAATAAACCAACACAAGTTTTGATCAAGAGTTTCAAAAACATGAGGGTTTTTTCCAAACGTAGAGACCAAAAAAATGCCAAGTCACTTGAAAGGCGCTTGGTTTTGGAGCAGATCCCTAAGTAGTTGGTAATAAAATATAAACAGTTAAAAACTAAATCCAGCGTCTTAATGTTCTGGGTTTTCTCCTCAAACCTGCCCCCCCCTTCCCAGTAATGATGGGTTATAACATATGAGCGAATCAGGAATGCATTTTGGGTCCAAGACTTTTGAAAACCAGCAGTATTCTCCAAATCAATTACTTTGCACGGCTGCATGAATACACGAATGTTGCACATAATTGTAAACCTAGTTTGAAGCGATGCTCCGTTTTCCTTTACATTCAATGTGTTACAGCTCCTATTGCATTGGGGGAAAACACCATTGTGTAGGAAATACAGGGCTTTGTGTGTTCATCCCTCCCCCCAACTACAAACATGACTGCATAATAAAGTGGCTCTGCAGACAATAGACAAGCGAAAGATGGGAACCTGCTCTGCCTGGCACTATGCTCAGAGAACCAATCACGGCTGTTCTTTATAATAACACACACTTCCTTCAGCTTAGGGCACTTACCCTCTTCATATATGCTGACTATGACCATGCATAGTCTTAAAATTATTGTTCGTACTCGTTTTTTTTTTTTTTTCTCATTGTGTGTAATTAACCAATTAGTGCAAAGAAGGTTTGTGAGTAAAAGTTTTTTGCAAGGTTGCAGGAAGCACCTCGATGGCAGGGATAGATGAATATTGTCACAAATGTTTATTTAATTGCACTTCTCTTTCAGCTTAAAGGTTTCAAGGCCACAGCCACACAAAAGTCTACATTTTATTCAATTTTTCCACTTTTCCCCAACATAAATGTTGCCACATTTGCCAGGTGGTAAATGGGTGAGAACCCAGCTGAGTGCTTGCTTTTTACATCTTCTTATCTCCTGGCATCGTACAGCCACCTCAATTTATTCCTCACTCACTTTATGGGTACAGTGTGTTAATCATAATTACCTTGGACAGACAACGATCTTCCATTTACTGCCATTGCCAATTCAAAATATTATATGTCCTGTTCATCACATAATTTCGAAACTGTGAGCAGTTTTTATTTTTTCTCGCTGGTGAATTTCTTTTAAGTACCTCAAGACATATTAGTTATTAGACGAAGGTCCCTGTACGGCCTCAGAAATGCCTGATTCTTTTCTCAGAGCAAGTAACCTATATTCTGACTCAGTCACATGATATTTCTGCCAAAGCTATCATTTTTTGGTTAAATTCAAATGCTACTAGGTTGCAGGAAGTAAACTTGGAAGTAAACTTTACTGTTCTTAACAGTAGCCTGCCCCCCCCCCCCCCCCCACACACACACACACACACTTTTAAATGCACCTACACATATGTTATGGTTTAAGAAAAGATCTCTCTCCCAGAATTAAACACACCCCTCGGTAAATGTTTATGTTTGTTCAGAGTAGAGGGATCTGCTCCTTTTACAGGTACCATTTTTCTTGCCTCTCGCTGTCTAGTTTCCTGTTATGAACGAATACAGACAGACAGACACACACACACACAGACACACATTCGTATTTATTCTCACAGCGACAGTGTTGTTACCTTGAAAAATAGCACCGCTACTTCACAAGTGTGGAATAATGCAGTGGTCCTGTTTTTGACACGGTGTTCTTGATGAATCTTGTGAAACGTATTGCACATGCAGGACAATTAGAAGACTATCTGCAAGAGTGAGGGGTAGAAGTCTTTTTGCAACTAAATAAGTTGCTGTGTCTGAGAATGTAATGAAAAAGAATAATTTCAGTTTATCTTTTTGTATATTTTGCTCTATTGATTCATAAATACAACCGTTTCAGTTTTGCTTCTGTTCCACCATTACGTCACATTATTGACAGTGGATATGATGGATACTAGGTAATCAAAGATGAGCATTTTTGGATCTGATGAAATACAGCCACTCAAGTGTTACACACAATCTTTATTTTCTGAACTTGGTGTGTTTGGCCACAGGCTCCTTCGCATTGCACAAGGAAAGTATTATCTCGATCTTGTCTCCTTGAAAATAACAGCGTTTACTGCATCAGCAGGGAGCCGTACCTCTTTTTGCTTCTTTGTAAAAAAAAAAAAAAAAAAAAAAAAGTTTCAAATAAAGAAACCAATCAAGTAAAAAATGCTAATCACTAAGATCTCTGTCAATTTCCAATGCCCTTGTTTGGGTGCAGTGATATTATGTATAATAATCATTACTGCCATGACCTGATTAATATACAATGAAGGCTGGCTGCGTATTTCATCACAAGTTAATTTTTGCGCCAACTCGCCAGCTGCAGGAATATTATCATAGCTTGGAACATATCATAAATTCCGAGGAAGCTGTGGGGACACAGGGCATAAACAAAACATTACATTCAGTCGAAAATCGTGAGGAGAAAGTCGACAGAATTTAGTGGGGAGATTACTGCATGCAGAAGACTGTAATAATTAAGACAAGAAGAGAAACACTGGTGAAAGAGATGAGGCATCAGGTTGGATGAAAAGCCGGAGGGGGGACCAGGTTGCGATATCAAGTAGAGAGACAGGGAAGCGGAAATAATGGTGATGGAGAGACAAAAGCTGTTGGATTTTGGAGCAACCGGAAAGGAAGAAAGAGGGGGTGGCTGGAAGTGGACACGGAGGGGACGGGTCAGGGAAGCATGTATTCGCCGTTCTGCTGCCTTAGTGGTTGAGGGAGCATCAGGCGCGCTGAGCTGAATTTAATCAGCGATGTGCGTCACCAGCTGCACTTCCAAGCCAGCAGCCATTTACTGCTGGAGGGGGCGGGGGGAGCCGTGTCCCCCCCCCCCCCCCCCGTCTTCACATGTGTTTGACTAAAATCTCATCAGAAAGTGGGGGTGCAAACAAGACACTGAGTGCCTTTTTGCATGCTTGTGTGGCACAATTGAGTATTTTCTAGAAAGTCAACTCAAAGGCCCACACCAACCTTGTGCCTCTGAAAAAGACCAACAGGGTATCAGAGTATCATATCTGCTTCCTATAAACAGTCTATTTCTGTCTGGAGGTATTCAGTATTTTGAATTTTTCTTTTGTTTCGTCGTTGCGGTTGCTCTTTCTGCTTGTCATCAGATAGGTAACCATCTGGATTAGTGCTGTGCTCACTGAGAGGGCCTCTGTTTTTAGCTGTGCTCTCAAGACAAGCTCTTGGCAAGCGGAGCAAATACCTCGGCGCTCTTGATTTACTTGAACCTCCAGTGTGCACATTTCGCCGCACAGTTTAATGCCAGCATTGCAGTAAAGGACTGCTATAAGAGCAGTTTAGGCTCACATAATGGAACGCCCAATGCTTTTAATTAATAAATCATGTCCTTCACAACCACATTCCACTATCAGTTTTATAAAGCATTGTCTCTCTTCACGCCCACTTATCTTTCTCTGTCCTTCAAGTAGAAGCAGTCTCAGCTATTATGTAGAATGTTAATATCCATCTAGGAATTCTAGAAAACTTCATTATCAGCCATTAATTATGCATTTACCTGCTGAGAGGAGTAGGATTTTGTAGTTTTTGCAGCACCTTGGAGAGGAAACTTTCGCTGAGCCAATCTGCTTGGTTGCTTAGATGGGTGGTTGGGCGCTGGAATGACAGGGAACGGGTCAGGCCAAGGCCGAACCAGCAGGGGAACTGTGCGTGTGGAAAAAGGATAAGACGGTTTAATGAAAAAAATATCAGGCGTCTATGTGTTGCCGCGTGTCTGTCTTCAGTCATCAGAAAAATATGACCTTTTCAGGAAGTATGTCTGGGCCAGCAACATGTTAAAAGGAATAGTCTACGCTACCCTGCTGTGCCAGGACACACATATGGAGTCGAATCCTTTTCTTCTCCTCCTGCTGAACACAAGCACAGCATGTTAACTTTACATATATTTTGAAAACTTTCAGCTTATCCATCTCAGCAACAGCTAAATGTGCCTTCCTCTGAACTCCTTTTTTTTTTTCCATTTTAATTTTTTCCAACCCTATCCAATTTGTCTTTGTCTTTTGACATGCCGCGCTCTTGTCGCACTGTTATACCGTTTTCTGTGATGGTGTAACATATGCAGTTAATATGTTGTAGGGACATTTTGCTTCATTGATAGACCAATTCAAATGGACCATCAATGAGGAAACACCACACCTATTGCATTGCATTGTAGTTTGG
Source organism: Fistularia commersonii (assembly GCF_037954325.1). Lineage (NCBI taxonomy): Eukaryota > Metazoa > Chordata > Actinopteri > Syngnathiformes > Fistulariidae > Fistularia > Fistularia commersonii. The sequence continues at coordinate 11,925,006 of NC_141295.1, read as the reverse complement.
GGCAGTTCTGGTCATTGCTCACCAGCACCCCTGCTCAGACAGATATAGAGAATTGTTCTATAAAGGATTAATAGTGAGTAAACTCTAACATTAATACTTTGCTTCCTGCATGTGTCTTTCTGTGCGTGTGCCTGTCTGCCTGTGTGTTGTATCCATTCAGTACCAGAGCCTGCTCCCACTAAGCCCAGTCCCGGCCCGCCCCACCACCTCCACCCCGCCAGCCCGACGCTGCCCCTCTCCTCCTTTTCTTCTGGCAATGGCAAGCGTGCCTCCTCCAGTAGCCAACTCCCGACTCAGACTCCCTCTCAGCAGCAGTGCCAGTCATCCTCAGCCAGTGCTCGTTACCCGGCCAGAGAGGTGCCCCCGCGCTTCCGCCAGCAGGAGCACAAGCAGCTACTGAAGAGAGGCCAGCCACTGCCTGCAGGAGCCCTCAGCATTCTCACCCTCTCCTCCACCCCTTCTTCTTCCTCCTCTTCGCCCTCATTATCTTACTCGTCTTCGACAAGTACCAGCAGCACTACCCAAAACTCTGCCGTGTTCACTGCGGGCAACCACCACACAGGTTTGTGCATTACACTGGAGTTTCCTCTTTCATTTAAAAATGTGAGTGGTGGCTATGTGTGAAATATTTCATTCTAAATCTTGAATTCATTTTTTTTTTAATTTATAAAACACTCGCAATCTATATATTTCTGATAGGTTTTAAATATAACCTAAGAATTACAGTCTTACCATTTAGCTATGTGAAGAAATTGTTAATATGCACAACCAAAATTGTGTAGGAGCACCAGATAAAACTGAAACTTAAACGTTAAATAAGAGGTAAGGTATAAAAGATGGCTTAATTTCTTTTAGCCCTTGAAATAATGTAATACACCCAAGTATTGTGGGGCTCACAAAACTGGCAGTACCAAGTCCTTCTTTCAAAGCACAAGAAAACAGTGTTCCAAAGACTCACTCTAACCAATAAGAACAGGGCCTTGCTTGACAGAAACATACACGCGCATGCACACAAACCCATGTAGCCAGTGGAATTAACCTGAATTAAGCAGCCTTGAGGTGTTTATTATGCATGAGCTTGTTTGAATTTAATTTTTTCCAAGTCCCTCCAAGTTTTCTAAAGACCGTTTTTGTGTGAACAGCCCACCATTACCATTTGTTCACAAAGACGATACACTTTCTCTGTGAACAGAAAGATTAAAAGAAAACTAGGATATTTGAAATTGCCACGGCTTCGAGCTGAGTTTTGCATCTGTTTGCTGCGTTGTTGAATTTTGTTACCCAAATTTTCTGTCAATGCCTTATGCTCCCCTTCATCAGCAACACAAATAGATTTTGCATGTCCTGTCTTTTTCAAGACCAGTTTGGTTCCTTCATTAGAGCCTTGTTTGATTATTAGCGCAGATGCCATGTTATATTTCTCCTCAGAGTGCAGCTCCTGAGTTAGCATCAACAGTGAGCCAGCTGTATTTAAATTGATACAGAATACCACAACATCTCATTGAGTACATTACCCAGTTATTGTTGTCTCGGCCCAGTGTTTTGTCATCATTGGAGTTAAGAGTCAGTTGGTCAGGTTTTCACCTCTTTTACCCTCTTGCTCTCATCTCGAAGGCTCTCCAACTACAGCTTGTTCTGTCAGCTCTGCTAATAGCCAGGAGCTTGTGGCTCCTGATGGCAATGATTCTGGCATACATGTTTCAAAGAGTGGAAACTCGTTGCACTGCAGTTGAAGATGGAAGCTTAAGCCTGTGGTTTATTTAGCCAAAGATTACGAACCTCAAATATAATCACAGTATAATGAAATGGGCTTTAACGTTCTTTATACTACATGTAAGTGGTGACACAAAATGTCCTCTTTACTGTTGAAGTCTGAAGATTAAACTCTGTTTTGATGCCTTTTTTTGACCTCTTCGATGAGACTACTGTAGCCTATAAGGTTCTAATTCTCCATTTCAGTTGTCTACATTGTAAGCACAAACACATATTTATGTTTTGGATACGTAGCAATAGGAAAATATTTCACACTTGTACACTTGTCTATTCTTGAAACCAAATCAGGGTTCATGTGTGAAAGCAAACGTCAGAACCAGTCTGAACAAACATTTAAGCGTCTTAAACCAGTCGGGCCCTGGTGAAAACTCTGCCACAGCAGACAAGTGGTTTTACTACTGGAGCAGTAGTAAAACGATGGATGAAGCAAAAGGAAAGGAAAGCTCCCACTACTAAAGAGAAGTCATCTTTATGAGAGATGCCACTGTAGCTCAATGTGCAGTCACATCCTGCTTGATGAGAGCTATACCCACGGCCTGCATCCGATGTACAACATGTCGGTTATGTGCTAAAACAAGTTTACTCTAGTTTTGGTCTGTCTGGCCACCTGCCTTGAAGTTTATGGTAAGCTAGAGTTAGTTTTATTACGTGGATTTAAAAAAAAGACCAGTCTTACAATATATATCAACATGTTTCATTTGTAATCACAACAGAAATGCATCACAAATATGTGTGATATAACATTCCAGCAGGTCAGCCACACAACAACTTCAGCTTCCAACTAGAAGGAAATCTCTTCTTGAGTCAAGGGTATTCATCACACCCGCACATAACCTCAGCCTTCCATCCCCCCATCCAATTTCCCCCGGCCCCCCTCACCTCCTTGTCCCGCTCACCATCCCCATCTCTCCAGCTGACTGGGGACCATTAAATAGTGAGGGCAGTCAGCAGCCTCCCAGACAGCCTCACTAGTAGCAGGTGCTAAAGTGGGGCTCTTTTTAGACTGTGGGAACTGCAACCCGACAGCTGTTTGCTGGTCACCCAGACACCACATGTAGCCATAAGGTGTGTTGTTAACACACTTGGCTCTTTCAGTAGGACCCTTTTTTTTCCCTTTTTCAGATAAAATAGTTGTGTTTTTGGCATATGTCTTGTTAGTGAAATGTTCGAGAGGGTGCTCATTAGCATTTTGGGGGCTGTAATTTTTAAATGTTTAGAAATGTTGGTCTTTGTAAAAGGAAAGTAACAAAAGATTTCAAATGATAAAAACAAAGTGTCTTGCAGTGGTTCTAAGTAATATAAGCACCACTTAAATATTTCATTTGTATGTGTTTACATCATTAAATAATCACAAGATGAAATCAGGGAGGTACATATTGGCCGATATGCTCAGGCTGTGACTAACGCGCGCGCACACACACACACACACAAACACACATACACGCGCACAGACACACAAGTGAGACAAACCCCCTGTGGCTTCATTAATCCAACCTCTGTCAGAGAAACTAGAGAAGTCACCATCAGTCTCCTGTTTTTTCTTGTCTCTTAGCAGAAGTAAACAGACATGAAGGATAATTTAAAGTCTCCTGTGACCATTTCCTCAGTCTTTCTTTTTTTTTTTTTTTGCCTGTTTCCGGAAAAACAAGTGTACGCCTTATTTGATCCAGCAGGGCATTAGGCTCCCCTCAAAAGAGGGTCTGTCTTGAGTACAAAAGGCAATAAAACATCCCCTGCCTGGGTTTTGGTTTATGCCACTCAGTGTTTTGTTGTGGAAACTACCCACTTGCCTCAAAGATAAACTCGGACAAAATAAGGACATATATTATTGACATGACATTCGTGCTTTATTTTCTCTCACCATTTCCCATTCCTCCTTGCTGCACACAACCCCCACAAAACAAGCTTTCCGTCCTTCTCTAACCTCCCTCTTTCTGCCATCTTGGCCTTCCTTTGATTCAGAGTGTAGAAAAGACCTCAGTTTCTTGGCTACCTTCCCATTTCTATGAAGGCCTCTGTTTATTTCATTTTTCCAAACAGAGGTTTTATCTAGTGTGTTGCTGCGTCAAGCCAGAAGCCAAGTCCAGAAGTCCTCAATCATGTACTTCTCCCCGCAATAATACTCCTTTTTTGTAGATGTAATTTTACTTGAAGTCTTGGTATTTTATTGAGCGCAAGCTCCAACATTCATGACAGACCTACATGTGCGTGCACACAAACTGGCATTTTAGCTCCCTGTTGGAGGCAGTGGGAGCCATGAAGGGTCCCTTTGTTTTTATTTTTGACCCTCTTCACAAACAAAGCATAATCAGAGACGGCCCTCCTAATTGCAACCAGAATGAACACAGCACTGCATTACTGTCACATGATTGCAAACAGTGGAGGGAAATAATTGTTCCCTTTTCATTGTTTTTCATGTTTAATGTGTGTGTGTGTGTTAGCTTTCTCCCCCTCTGCCAAGACCTTTTGTGTGGAATGTTTCAGGGGGGAATTGAAAGGGGACCAACGGAGACATGTTAAAGTGCAAGGAAAAATACCTTTTTGAGTTAGTCTATAAAAGCACACTTGCATACTTATACAGCCACAAAACCGTGAATCACTATTCGCTATTATGCAACCCAGTGGATGCACGTGCTCCTGTCAAGTAGGTCTGGGAAACAACCACCCAATGGCAGGAGTTCTATTTGCATTGAGATGGTTTTGTGGTTTGACAGAGTAGTTTGCTGCAGACATACTGAGAGGATGTCCTCTCTTTCCATTTCTGGTGCACCCACTCCCAGAGTAGAACTGGTGTGCACGTTTTTCCACATCTAATAAACGCAGACCACACTCCTGCTCGGTTTTGTTTGATGGTGGGATTTGCCATTTGATGTTACTTTGTTAGTCTGTTTCGTGAGCAATGAAAGATTGTTGCATTCCATATTTAGATTACTTTATTTAACCTGTTTTTACAATCTCTAGGATATAAAACAAGCAGATAGAGACAGAGACACCAAATGGAAAAAAGAGGGATTGACTAAACATTTTTTTTTCTCTCCCGAAGGCTCCCTCCTTTGAGTTTCTTGGCTATCGTTCAGGTCTGGTAGAAAAGTGGCACTCCTCCTCCTGGAAATATTGTGTAGACAGACCCAGAACTATGCAAGAAGGGAATAACATCAATATCTTTTAGTGATATTGGATTTAAAAAAGATAATCCTGCACAAAATCAGCCTCAAGCCACCAAACACATGCAGTCACAAACTTTAAGCGTTTGCTAGATTTTACTCCTTACAGCTCATTTGAGAACCAACCAAGTATTAGATAATCATTACCCGAATACTCTTTCATTGTCTTATTAATGTTTTATAATTTTTGGGTCACTAATTGAAGCACCCTTTTTTCCGAGCATTTCAAAAACGTCAACAAATGAATGAGGGTTCAGTTTTAATGGCCATTTCCGACCAGTGGGCTTGTAATATTCAGCTCAGATGTTTCTGTATTTTTTTAGGACATGACATGAGGCTAGCCACCCTATTGGTTTGGATGTTTGCATGCCGGATCAATAGCGTCCCTGTTCTCACCCGCTGGCATTAATAAGATCATTGATTACCTGCCTCCGATTGATTTATTACCCCTTTGCAGCATTGAATCATTTTTTTTATAAGCTGCCCCTATAACGGGATGCTTTTGTGCCTAATGAAATTTCTTATGTTTGGTGCACGTCAAGAATGGTTCTAAAAGCTTCAGATTTTGTTTTTGGTCCCTTTTTTCTACAGAATGTGTTTAATGCTGAGGCTGTATGTGGAAGGACAGCATTTGCATTGGCCTGGATATGCATATGTGTATAGATGCGTGTGTGTATGTATGTAGATAGATAGATGGATAGATAGATAGATGGATAGGTAGATAGATGGATATATGTGTATGTGCACATATTTCCAGGAGCTCTGAGAAAGTGTTTTGTAGTTAACCATATAGTAAAATGATGAGGAGTAGGAGTGGTGGAGCGTAGGAAGTGATTGATGAGAAGGCGTCATGGTTTCATTCTAGTAAATGAGTGGTGTTCCACTTGGGCTTCCCTTCACAGCCATGGCCAATGAAGCCACAATAGAGACCGATGTGCCTCTCACTGCGGGGTGTTAGGAGGAGTGCAGAGGATAGAGAAGGGTGAATAAAATGGAGGGAAAAAATGGCAGGAGGGATAGTGAGAGCAAAGACATGGATGGAGAGAGGCTGGGATAGTATATCAGATAAGGTCAGTTCTAGCCATTGAGAAGGAAGTCAGGATTAAAACACGATAGTGGAGGACAAGGAAACTAGCTGTGGAAATAAATGGATTGTAAAAAAGTAAGGGAAAGCAAGGTTGGGTAGAGGAAATGAAGCAAGGACTCCATCTTCTTGTTGCTGTTTGGATGACTACACCAGGGCAAAGATATATGGAAATGCCATAGCTGATACGACACGTAATACGCTTGGCTGTGTATTCTGATTGTGCATTGCATTATGAAACATACAAATGTGACTATTTTATTCTGCAATAGCCAGTGTTAACCAACCAAGAACTTACATTAGGTCTAGGGAAATCACAAGGGCAGTGTTAAACAATGGTCTGCAGTCTTAAATGGTGTTTGTTTTCTTCCTTTAACCTTCCCTGTGATCCTTTTGTCTCTTGGTTTCTCCCCTTTTCCAATTTTTCAAATTATTTTTATTGTGTGTTGCCTTTTTGTTTAACTTTATCTCCTAGCTAATTGAACATTCTGATTTCAGTCACTCGAACTCTGCTCACTTGTTTCCTTTTTGTCTCTGCCTCTTCCTCTCTATTTAGATATATCCCTCCAGAGTGGCCCTGCTGCCCAGCATGAGACCTGTCATTGGGGTTCCTCTTTGCCAGTTGACAGCTCCTCCAGTGCTAGCAGCTGGGACAAAGTGATTATTGACGGAAGTGACACAGAAGCTTGGCCTTCCATTAGCCGCACTAGTGACCCTATCCACCCCGCAGCAGCAGAATGCTCCTTGGGCTCAGGTAGCTCCAACGCCGACACCAGTGCTGTCACTACCACCAGTAGTAGTTTTCTGAGTATGGCCACGAGTGCCACAGGCCAGCAGGCCCACTACGCCTCCATCAAATCTAACAATAACATGATGACAGGACCTGGGTCAGCCAACACATTATCTAGTAACAAATGCTGGGCCTCAGATGCAAAGCAAGATGGGATGAACGGTGGGCGAGTAGGAGCATCCAGTAACTGGGGCACTCCCAATTTTAACTTGAACCTCAATCCCAATGCGAACCCATCGGCCTGGCCCGTTTTGGGTCATGAGGGTAGTGGAGCTAGTGGTTTACTTGGTCCTAATGTGGTGTCCAACTCCTCATCTCACCCACCAGGTATAAATGGAAATGGGAGTCCGGGAGGAGCAGACACATGTGGAGGAGGTTGGGTTGGCATGATTGGTGCTAATGAGAATGATCAGCAGCGCCCCTCACCCAACCAAAATTTGTCCTTCAGCATGGAACCAGCTAATCTTACCACTGATGGACCAAACCATATTAAACAACAGCAGCAAGCTCAGGAGCCAATGAGTCCTATTCATGGGTTAACTGGCTGGGGAGGCCAGTCACCCACAGAATCATCCCAGCTCAACGGAGACACTACAGGCAGCTCAATATGGGGTAGTGGAGAACCCAAGGCAGCTGACTCCCCCAAAGACTCGGGCTGGGACGCAGCTCCTTCAGGGGGCCTTTCTGCCTGGGGCCGTCAAGGCAGTGGTGGCGGGAGTAGTGGAAGTGGTGGCTGGGGTGACTGGGGAAAATCCTCAGGTGGTGGAGATGTATCTAAAGGCTGGGACTCAATTGATGCTGGTAGTTCTGGTTCAGGTCAAGAGCAACATGTTGGCTCATGGGGCCAGCAGCCTGGAACAGCCCCAGCAAGCGAGGGTAGCGGGGACAGCAGTGAAGGCCGGTCCAAATGCAAAGACAGGTCTTCCAGCATGGACTTTACCCCTGTGCTACCTAGACAAGACCTGGACCCAAGGGTGCTGAGTAACTCAGGTTGGGGACAGACCCCCATCCGGCAGCACACCGTTTGGGAAATGGAAGAGGCAAACTCTGATGATGGGAAGAGCAGTAGCAGCTCGGAAAACTTAGGCTCGAGCGCTAACAGTGGACCTTCACCTATCAATGGAGGCACCATAAACCCTAATGTTGGCCCCAGTCAGAGGCATGGAGCTGGTGGAAAAAGTGACAATGAAGGATCGTCCACTGGCTGGGGAGCTCCTCCATCTCAGCCCATCCAGACCGGATCAGGATGGGGTGACACCCCACAGTCACACAACAATGCCTCAAATGGCACCACCAGTGGTTGGGGAGATCCTTTACCCAACAATGGTCCTAAAAATGTTGGCACACCATCTTGGGTATCTGAGGACAAGTCATCTAGCTGGGAAAATGGCATGACAAAAAACCAGACCAGTAACTGGGGGGATGGCCCAAATGGCTCCCATGGCTGGGGTAACAGTAATGGAGGCTCCATCAATTCCAGCACCAGGGATTGGGGAGAGCCTGAGGTCAAGAACAATGGATCCTCCAGCAGCATGTGGGAAGGAGAAAGTACAAATGGAGGAAGTGGTGGATGGAAGGAAAGCCCTAGAGGAGGAATTCGAGGAGGAACCTGGGGAAAAACTACCTCCTCTGTTAATAGTAGCAGCTGGGGGGAGATCTCCCGTTCAAATGGCCCAGTGCATGGTGGCTGGGGCTCTTCCAAGCCGCAGGAAAGCAGCAGCAGTAGTAGCACTGGCAGTGGAGGAGGTGGCAGCATTGGTTCATGGGGTGGTCCTGGCTCTGTGAAGCAGAATACCTCTGGCTGGAGCAATGTCAGCAAACAAGATCAAGGATTAGAGCCCACTGGTTGGGAAGAGCCCTCCCCTCCCTCTATCCGCAGGAAGATGGAGATTGATGATGGAACATCAACTTGGGGCGATCCCAGTACCTACAACAAGACTGTGAACATGTGGGATCGTAACAATCCTAGTAGTAACCCAGGCAACAGTGGCCCACCTCCAAGCAAGAACGGTGGAATGGGCATGCCAAATAATAACAACAATCACCCTGTTGGTCCTGGCAACAATAATCACCATCATGCCCATCATATGCATCACCATCCACATCATGGTCATCCTCACTTGCAACACCATGGAAACAACAATGGGTCCCCAAACAATGGGCCTCCACACCACAACCCAGGCCCTCAGGGTAGAGCCCCGATTGCCAACCCAGGTAAGACATACGAGTTCTGTTTGTTTAAAATCACAAAATGATAATATCTTGCTAAATGTTGGCTGGCGTATTAAATTTACTGTCCAAAATGTAATTTTGTGCAAGTGGTCCCTTTTAATGCCAAATGCAAGATTCGCCACGTGTTTCTATGCTCCGATATAATTTGTGTCCAAAATCAGATGCGGGCACGAGTCTGACCTCACTGTTACCCATGTTAACTCCCGCTCGGACTGTGTACAGGAAACCGTTGTTTTGGATGATGTTAGCAGCATGTAGCCTGGTAAAAGCAAGAAGGCAAAATTAAAAGAGCAGACTGTCTTGTGCTCCATTCTAGTCCTGCACACAACAAAAGTTCGCATTCCCCCACTGATTCCTTCAAGCAGAGGCAGCCAGTGAAAGAGACTGTTGAGTAAAGCTTCCTTTATGATGCAAAAGAGTAGCATTTTACTTAGAAAGCAAGAATGGTTTTCTCATCTCCGCCTCTATTGCATTGTTGTAATCCAGTTTTGAAGGAATTATTGTTTTTTTTTATGTTTTACTCAAAAATTAATGGTGTAGTCATATTTATTTTAGAATTTTTAGTTTTAGTTTTTTTATGAAAATATTACAATAGACTATAGGAGAATTATACATTTTTTTTACGTATCAGTACTGTGCGTTGTAGCAGAGTAATGTCAGAATATCTGTAGTATCGAGCAAATGTATGCGACAATTCTTTTTCTCCCTGACAGCATAAGCTTGCTTTATTGAATAGTGCCACATATAAAAGTTGGTCTTTATAAGTCTAATGAATATGGATTAAGACAAACCAAATTTAAAACCTCTCTCTCTCGCTCTCATCAGAATTTAAAATGTTTAAATTACCATGGTCAAGGATTGAAAGGCCAGTCAATGATTAATTCTCAGAAGAATTTTTATGGTGATCATTAAGTTGATAGCCCTAAGGGTAGTTAAGGCATTTTAACAGCCGTACAAGCATAATTAAAACTGCCCTGTAAACAGTCAATAGGTCTTCGTAGAGACAAAGGCCATGCATGAAGACATGGCAGAGGTTTTAATGCTCCTGTCCTTTTGATTGGTTGGATAACCATTGCCCCCTGCTGCTTGTCCTTTGCGTTACAACCACCATGACCTGCGTGATCACTTCGCATGATGCACTGAATGTCCTCAGCCAGACATTCATTTGCACACATTCAATGCACACATTTCCCACTGCTTGGGCAGTCCCTCTATTTGACATTGGTGTTAGTTTTACCCAAGCAGTACGAAAGAGGATATTTGAATGAAAGAGGTTTGCTACCCCTATTACTCACTCAAGTGCACTCAACGGTTTCAGCTGTGAACCATTTCTAGTGGTGCTAATTCAGATTAAGAGAGAAGTTAAACACAGAAGATGAGAGCCTGCTCTTCTCGGTCTGAGCTGGTGCTTTTATCTACACATCCCGCTATCCGTTCTTACCCGCTGCACCTGAAGGGCCAGACTTAGTCAGACAGAGGGCCGGAGAAGAGTATTATTGTAGGCACGTGCACAAATTTGTAAAGGTGCCTCCTTATAAAAATGTCACTGCATTGTACTGGGAGCATAATTAACAGATAAGTAGTGTCAAGTACTTTTTGGCGTGAACAAGTTTCAGTTCCTTGTGCTGTCATAAAGGTTGGGATAAAAAAGGCTTTTGGGGCATAGTACTAATGTCCACAAATGGCTGAAGACAAGGCCTTCAGGCAATTTTTTTAATACAGGAAAAGTGTCCTTATTCATCATACAGGACTCAGTGTTGGATTACCAAAGTATTGAACAATATTTATTGAAAACCTAATATCATTTGGTCATTGATAATGCCTAACTATGACATTATCACTGTGATGTACTCGTAAATAAATTGTTAAAATCATCCTCACATAGCCGATGTGTGGGTCTACTGGGATGTGCCTTACTTTGAAAAAAAAAACTGTCTTTCTCCAAATTCAGGCTGGGGAGAGCTTCCCAATGTTCAGCCTAAATCGGAGCCTGCATGGGGAGAGCCAGCAGCTCCAGCATCAACTGTAGACAATGGCACCTCTGCCTGGGGCAAGCCCCCAGGTGGGGTAGGAGGATGGGGAGATGGTGGTCATGAGCCTTCTGGATCCTATGGCCGGGGCAATGGACCCCCAGGTTCTGCACCCTGCAAACCAGGTATTATCCATGTAATTATTTTGTTTTGCTAATGGCAAGTGTAGGATAGTCCCCATGACGTCATATCAAAATTGTTGCTAGAAATATGCCCACAGCCAGTGGGCATTCTATTCTTACGGTTTTACTTTAAATACTACTATATGTTAGTGTAACTGTGAGCAATTATAGTTGTAATTTTGTGGTGCCCTGGTCTATACATGAAGCTGCTGGACTGTCTTTGTTTTCTGATACACATTGTATGGCTTCATGTAGCCTTTCTGGACTTGTGTGTCGTGATGATAGTTATTACTGGAGGCATTTAAGCTTAAAGCTGTTGTTACTCACCCACACACACACACAGACTTTATTCCAAGAAGAATAGTAGGGATTTTGTTCAATATGGTATCATTTGTGAAAGTACTTTAAGTGCCAACACATTGTTCCTAAAAGCAATTCCACATCTAGAAGATTTTAGTGATTTGTTCTATTTGTTGTGAACACTGGAGCAGCAAAATAAAGCCCAGCAAGCTAAATGAAACAGTGACACCAACTGGTCTGCTTGGAACTTACCTATGTCTTGCAATGATTTGCTGGCCTTTGAGAAAGTTCAATATTGTAAGGGATAACATCTAGATTTTTATGCCCCCTTATCCTTAGTTCCCAAACCTATGCAAGATGGCTGGGGAAATGGAGGGGAGGAGATGAGTATGTCAACAAACCAATGGGACAACGAGGATGGGGACATGTGGAATAGCCCTACCTCCCAGGAGAGCAGCTCATCTTGCAATTCCTGGGGCAATGGCCCCAAGAAGGGCCCAAGCAAGGTCAGAATACACTTGTAATAAAGTTTTGCTCCTGTTTTTTACTTATTATTATCATTTAAATCATCCCAGAAGACATCAGCAAAGATAACTGCCATCTAAACATGTTTATCAACAAATGTTCTAATTACTTTAATTCCTTTCCAATAGGGAAAAATGGGTAACAAGCCAGATGAGGCCTGGATCATGAACCGTCTCATCAAACAGCTCACTGACATGGGCTTTCCGGTAAGGCGCCATGACACTGAAGCTAACTTTAAGGCAAACTATCCTTTATGGAAGAAAATAAAGTTCATCCCTGCAGTCCGATGAAGCTGAAAACACACCGCTCTGTGCCTAAAATTAGTAAAAATTTCAATTCCCTTCAGGTCAGCAGATACTGACCTGTGTTTATCCATGTGTTACAGAGAGACCCCGCAGAGGAGGCTTTGAAGAGCAACAACATGAACCTTGACCAGGCCATGAGTAAGTCCAGCCAAGCTTTTATTTGTATCACTGTTTCTGTTTATCAAGTCCATATTCATTTTGGATCCTTCGATGCCTATATAACATTTTAAGCTCTTTGAAACATTTCAGTTACTATATAATTTAACATTGTTTTACGATTGTTTGCAATTCAAAACTACAATTTGTATCCTTTTCCACCAACAGGCGCTCTGTTAGAGAAAAAGACTGATCTGGACAAGCGCAGTGGATCAATGTCTGACTACAGCAATGGCCTGAACAAGCCACTGGTGTGTCGGCCCTCTGCTCTCTCCAAAGACCCCTCAGACCGCAACACCTTTCTCGATAAGGTAAGTGAATAGTTACCAGAGCAGTTATCACTGTTTTTATAAATGCCAGGTAGTGTAGAAACTGGAAGGCATGACACCAAACAGCAAAAATTATCAAATAAAATGGGATACATTTCCTGCAAGATCTTTTTCTCAAGAGAGCTGGATATTATGGTATGAGTACCAAATTCCCTCTGTTTTCAGACACGTCCTGCTGATTCCTGATTTTCATTTAGTTCTGCCAACCAGCTTTGACCCCCTCAGGCTTAGTTTTTTCCTTCAGTAGTGTTAGGACCTTTTATCAGACCATTAGTTGATCTCACCACCTTTTTTTTTTTTTTTTACCAAAATGATTGAATACAGTACAGAGTCAGTGTCACGTTTTTCCCCGTGTGCCTTGAACTGGACTCAACTGCACTCTGTCTATGGTGTTACTATTATCCTGACATTTTTTCAAAGTTTGAAAATAAATTTCAGTGTAGATCAGTGATGTTTGATGTCTACATACATGTTGGCAATAAAAGACCTTAATATTTATGAAGTACAAATGTCCATAGTTTGTATGTCATTGGCCACAAAATTAACTCTGGCATTGACAACCCAAGTTTATTTATAAAAAAAAAAAAAAAAAGAAAAAAAAAAAAGTCAGAAGTTTGTTTAGATTTTAAATGGCCCTGTTAAAAGGGCTCAAGTACCAGTGAGGACAGTATCATGTATCATTGTGAGCTCAGGTGATGAGCTATGGCTAGCCTTTCCCTTAAAGTACCCCACCATGTTCATAGACTTGCATTGCCATTGCTAAGCTTGTGAGGTTGCAGGGCAGTGCAACACCTCGGTACTCAAATCGTTCTCTCGGGTACCCTAAAATAAAAAACCCTCGAGTCCCTCTGCAGACCGGTTCTGTCTACTATCCTCCAGGGGGAAGCATAGACCGCAGCAGCTAAATATAGGCGTGCAATTGATACGCCTTTCTCCAATAAGTGAAGATATGAGAATCACACAAAGCTGTAAGCTTAAACAACAAACCACAACCGCTGATTGACACAGAATGGAGCCCAGCTGTTATAAACCAAATAAATGTTCATCCCAAACAGCTGACATTGTTGTCTCACTGCAAAATTCACAAATAGAAAAAAATAAAGTAAAACCTAGCTAGTTTTGTCTTGGATACCAGGCCCCAGGCAACATTAAATGCCAGAAAGTCACAGTCAGCAGACAAGGAATATAATTGTCCACTCCCAGTCTTTGAAGTGTTAACCCAAGAGGGCTAAACAAAAACTGCTATTGATAAAATAAGGTTTAAAAAGAATATCCTTGTGCTCTGATATAGAGTCAGCACTACCACCAGCTGAAGAACTCCTAGTACTCCTCTCCCTTTTTTTCTTCAAAAAAAACAGGAGAGGAAATAAAGATAATAGCAGAGTATAAAAAACATAGCAAGACATTTGCAGCAAGACTGTTTTCAACTCTTGCTAGCCTTCCATTTAACTGCACCTATTTTACCGTAAGCCACCAGACAATTAGATCCATCCAATAACACGGAAACCCACACAGTGTCACTTCGAAAGCCAGTGATTATTTAGTCAAGTGTAACGGCGTCATTATGAATCCTATTTCTTCACCTATACATGCTTTCTAAAACACATCTCCTCTCGCCCCTCCCTTCCCCTTGTCCTTTGTTCTCTCTCTTGTTGCCCATTTATCTGGTTCCCTCGAAAGGACGGTGTTCTGTCAGATGATGCCCCCCCATCACCGTTTCTGCCTTCCCCTAGCCTGAAGCTCCCTCTTGCCAACAGTAGCCTTCCTGGCCAGAGTCTGGGACAGGGCAACTCGGGGCTGGCCATGCAAAACTTGAACAACAGACAGGTATTCCAGTCCCTTCGCACAGATGCACAGAGTGCTGGCAAATCAAACCTTGTTAGATTTCACTAATCCCAATTTAAAGATCCTGGATCCTTACCTTGAATTTTTGCATCAAATTAGACTCAGTTGTCTCGTTTCACAATATTACTCTGGGATGTGGATGTAATAAGAGGTAAAGATTGTTACAGTATGAGGATTTTTAGACTTACCGTATTACCCCTTAACAATAACAATAATGTGTATATATACAGTATGCTTGCATGTGATGTACTTAATGCACTTAACATTCAAGCGGAATTTTTATTTGAACCTGCTCCGTCATCCACATGCTCCAAAATCGGAGTGGTAATGTTGCTCAGTTGTGTGCGAGCATGACCTTGCCTGAAGTGCTCATTGAAACCAGATAGTTATGTTCTATCAAACAAATCAGCCAGAAGCAGCGATGGCCCAGAAAAATGACAGCATGTCCTTGAAGCCCTAACAAAAGCATTGGGAACTTTTTTTTTTCCCACATTAAACATGTACCTCTTTACAACCTTGGATTCGAAATGGGGATGATGGGCACCTTTTGCCAGCTAATTGTTATGACATTTCCAAAAATATAATAGTCACATTTCAATAAGCTGCTGGTTATAACCTTTTATTAAAAATTGCTAAGTTAATGCACTTTAGTCCTGCCCCTCATGCCCCTTTGTTCCGTTGCATTGCCCATTCATTGGAATAGTCGGAAAATGCTTATATTTGCCTGTAATGCAGTGTTAATGCCAACCCCAGCATTCTCTGTGTGAAATACAGTTTTTGAAAATGCAATGCTTCCCTCGCAAACCTTGCTTCTAGATACCCAGTGGAATGTTTGGCAGCAGTGGAGCAGCACAAACCCGGGCCATGCAGCAGCAGCAGCAGCAGCCTCCTCAGCCACCAGTGCCATCACTCAGCTCCTCCCAGCCTAGTCTACGTGCTCAAGTGCCTCAGTTTCTCTCCCCTCAGGTACAAAAACACATGTCTTGATTACATAATAATCACTGCTAACCTCAGTGATATCAACTAAAAACACAGTAGACAAAATAGATGGTCTCCTGATTGGACTTCTATTTTTTTATTTGCCTGCACATATTTTTTTTTTTTTCCGCTTGTATAATACCAAATACATTTACGTGCACTGACTTAGTGAATAATGTAATATGTGTTATAGTAGAACATGTATATATTACATACATGTTATGCACATTGTTTTTAGTATGATTATCGTTTTTTTATTGTGGTCACATGAATAATGGGAATGCAGTGCTTGCCAAAAAAAAATATCTACTGGTACTTATACATGGCAAAATTCTGTCGAATTTGAAACACGTCAACAATTTGATTTTGTTGGTGGTTGACGTAACCCTATTGTTTTTGAAGTTGTTTCTGACTTTATAATATCTGTAGAGCATTGTATTATACCAGACTGTAATTTATTTGCCATTTTGAGAGTATTGTTAAAGTCAGTCTCAGGTTAAGTCATTAATCCTGAATCTAACTGGCTTTAAAAAGTCTTTGGGCCCACCCTTTATCTTGTCTCAGAGGCAATATTAGCCTTTCTTGTCACTGTGACTCATAACTAATCAGCAAGGATTCCTCTCTGACTCCACTCCTCTTTCCTTCTCCCCTCCCTCCAGGTCCAAGCACAGCTCTTGCAGTTTGCAGCAAAAAACATTGGTCTGAACCCTGCACTTTTAACCTCACCAATAAACCCTCAACAAATGACCCTGTTGTATCAACTTCAGCAACTGCAAATGGTGAGTCACCTCCTATGTCCCATAGTATTTGTAGCATAATTTGTACTTTTGCAGCCTAAAGCAGAGGGTATGTCTTAAGCTTTATGAGAACCTTGCTCTAATCTAAACGGAACAGCCTGAATGCCCAAAAAGCATGTCTGACTTTGTTTGGGGGCCACATGTTGGTTTTCCACAGATTTGTTTCTACGTTGGCTTACAAAGTAAAAAAGAGAAGTAAATACAGTAGGGATTTTCACATTTCTGTCTACTAATGCATTCCCATCATCATGTTTTGCTCTTGGTTCAATCATTGCAGGCGTACCAGCGTTTACAAATCCAGCAGCAAATGATGCAGGCGCAACGCAATGTTTCTGGCCCCATTAGACAACAAGAGCAGCAAGTGAGTCATTGATTCCGCCTCAACTCTTCCTCTGGATCCCACACTCTGGCGACCTAAATACTGATACCACTTCTTGAAAAACTGTTTTGACTCCTCCTGTCAGTCAGTTCATTGTAACGTGATCAGTTGTGAAAATGTGAGCAAATGTGAGCTTCTGAAATTTGCCATATGACCTAAGTCACCATTCAGGATTTTTGTATTCTTTTAAAGCTGCCTTTTTAAGAGCTTTTAATTACACAAAAAGGCTTCTCTTGCATCAACTGTTTTTTTTCTTATCCTTCTCTCTTCATATTCTTTTTCAGTTTCCATTAATAATGGTTAGATAAATAATCTTGCTTTGTCTGCCGCTTTTTGTGACAATCTTCCTCTTCTCTCTCAGGTTGCACGTACAATCACCAACATGCAGCAGCAGATCCAGCAGCACCAGCGTCAACTGTACCAGGCGCTGCTGATGAAGCAGCAGCAACTACCCTCTCATTCCTCTTCCTCTTCCTCCTCCCCTGCTGGTCTGCATCCCCCTGGTGGCCCCGCTGGAGGCCCTGGCTCCAGCAAATCAACCCTGGACCCCTTTTCAGGCCCACATCAGGCTCCGGGCCTCACCGATACACTGCACACCAAAGAGCCACCATCTTCCCCCAATGCCTACAGCACCTACCCTCTTTGTGAGTCTCCCAATGCTAAATGTTTGAAAAGCTGGGACGTCACCATTATTGCAATGTATTCATAATGGTCCCTTTTGTTACATCAGTAATGTGTCTGCCGTTGACAACATTCAAAGATTATACATTTGTCTTGTATAGGCCATATGACAGCGTGTTAACTATGCCTACAAAAATGGCCTTCTCACATTAAAAGCCACACTATACTTTGCCATACTTTGCTTTTTACCTTATTTTAGACTGAAACAAAAGCTTGAAGTGTTTGTGTTTGTCCATAATTCAAAAACCAGTAACTTAATAAAGCTCTGACCTACTGGAGTGTGGTTCGACTCAAATAGATACACTGAACTCACACGATCATCAGTCCTTAATCATGAATCGTTTGTAACAATGCTAAATGTCAATATACCTGTGGTTTTCTTATTTTTTGTACGCTTTTGTGTTTTGTGTATAGCTGGACTGAATCCAAACATGAATGTAAACTGCATGGAGGTTGGGGGTCTGTCCCTGAAGGAACCTCCTCAGCCCCAGTCCCGCCTCTCCCAGTGGACACACTCCAACTCCATGGATAACCTCTCTAGCAACTCTTCAAATATGGAGAACAACCTCAACAAGCATGGTAAGTCAAAGAAGAAAATTTATATCAATATGCACACATTCCCTGTGTGTTTCTTACAGCAGGCTTTATCTCTGCATTTTCAAAGAAACCTTAATTCTCACAGGTGAATACTATTGAGTGATCTCACTACAGAGCTGGAGTATCAATGTGTATGTATCTAGTTATTATCCAAAAATTGGTTAATAAACAATAAATACTAGAAAAATGTGCTCAAGCAAAGTGTCAAAATGGCTTAAATTTGCCCACCTCTGCCGGCAGCTAAACATGTCTCACCTCTTGTTTTTTCAAATTCCTTTTGATCATTTTAAGCAGTATAAGCCAACTAGTGTTGCACTTAAAATGGATTATCTCAATCAAACATTAACAAACCTGACAAATACCGCAGCATTGAGGATGAGCAAGAGCCCACACAACTATTTTGCATCTACAAGCCAAGATATTGGATTTCAAACATCTATAGATAAAACATTTGCAGTATCGGTAAACAATCCTTTGATTGTGACGGAGGCTGACTTTGTTAAGCTGTTAATGCATAAGAAAGTTTTCACAACATTCATTTTTGAGAATCGTGACACATTGCAATTTGTTTCACAACTAGACTACCAGCTGTGGAGTTGTGATAAGAATCTTTCAACTGTCAAAACACCCTCTATTTCCTTTTAGTTTTGAATTTCCAGCCCTCTGTTAGTACTTGACAAAAGAACCATTGCATAGAATGATGTTCCATACCTCATCCGTTTGTAAATGAAAAAACGTGCAGTATACTGATTATTTTATTCTGTATCAACACCCCACAGTCTGTCCCCTTGCTAGTTATGAACTAAATTGTTCTATGTATGCTTTTTCCATATTTCAGGTGCCATATCTGCTGCCTCTACCCTGGGACCCCCCGGGAAACCCCCCCAGCTGGAGGACTCATACAGCCCATACAATCTAATGTCAAGCTCGGAGTCCCCCGCCAGCCCACTGGTGCCCCCTGATAACTGGGGCCAGGGGAAGACCCCCAATGAAAAGATCTCAAATGGGACCAACATCAACTGGCCTCCAGGTTAGGACAACATTGCAACACATAATACTGCTAATATTTTGGACGGCTGATGTATATCATTTGCGTCGTTCTAATTTCAATAGTTTCAGTTTATATTATTTATAGCAGTTGTCAGTAATAACATACTGTCACAATTAATTCAGCACAGTTTGACAGTGCAAAATCCTTACATTAACAAATAACAATGGGGGGGCACACAAGCAAAGTTTGTTTGTAATGCACACCAGTGTTTTGTTTGCCACTAACAGTAACTTCTCACATACGCACACATTATAAAAAATCAGGGAGACGTAAGACAGAAGCAGTTGTATGATCAAGATTCTAGATCATACAACTGCAATGGGAAGTAATGTGAGCTTTGAATGGTTATTAATGGTGAATTTAAGTTTAAGCCAAGTCTATTAAGTTCCCACTTGAACTTTTATCTGTCTTTCAGAATTCTGCCCTGGTGTACCGTGGAAAGGCCTTCAGAACATAGACCCAGAGAATGACCCCAACATGACCCCTGGCAGCGTCCCAAGCGGTCCCACCATTAACACAAATATCCAGGACGTGAACAGATACTTGCTGCGGGACAGGAATGGAGGTAAGGGAAAAAAAAAAACATACACAATTGACAGCAAGGAACCTGACTTACAATATCCTCCATCTTGAGCCATGTTAGTTTCTTCTAAACCACAGGCCCGTAGATATTGCTTTTGCTGATGACATGAAGTTCATTTTTTTATTTCTGTCTCAATGCTACTTCTACGACGAAATAGCCACTTCCCGAGCTTCACCTCTTCAGAATGGCTCTTTGCCATCAACCAGCTGTGACTGGCCCATCAGTGTCTACTCTAGCTCTTTCAGTTTGTCAGCCCCTGATGGAGAGAGCTCAGGTACACAACCAGAGTGCCCCCCCCCTTCCCTGTATATGGACCTGATAAAACCTCCCTTTGCCTAAAGTGTGGCCTCGTAGCTCTCCGTAACAGGCTTCTCCCTAACCTGACCTTTACCTTCAACCTGTTTTTGTGACCTTACTTGCTTCAAGTCGCATCTTAAAGCCGCTGAAATGACCGCTAATCATATGAGCCAAACTGGAAAATAAAAAAACAAAATAAACAATAAAAACCCTGTGTGGTTATAACATCTGTACAAGCACTGTGATTTATACCAGAACTAGATAAGACTCTATGCAGAATTTTGCACAATGTGATTTTTGTGTGTGTGGGGGTGGGTGCTATGCTACTCCTTCTCTTTGCATTTCAAAACAAGCTGGGTGTTTGTGAAACCTTCAAGACATAGTTGTTGTTGCAAATTCATCTCTGCCTGTTGTAGTAACTCCTCTCTCTTACATTCGTTCCACCCTAAAGGGAAACTGTCTGACGTGAAGTCCACCTGGTCTCCCGGGCCCATCACCCAGAGCCAGGTCTCCCTGACCCATGAGCTTTGGAAAGTTCCCCAAGGCCCGCGAAACACAACAGCTCCTTCCCGACCCCCACCAGGTCTCACCAATACCAAGCCTGCTTCAACCTGGGGGGGCAACTCATTGGGGCTGTCACAAGGCTGGAGTGGCTCCTACTCCACTGGTGTGAATCAAAATATTCTCCTCTCTTTTTTTATTTTCATTTATATGCTTTGTTGCAAAGATCTATTGTTAACTGAAACCATTTAAGATAAGATAAGATAAGAACAACTTTATTTATCCCAAAGGAAATTGTTGTGCTAGAGTTTCAAGCAAAACATAACAATAATAGATAATAGTAGGAAGGAGGGAGAATAAGAAATTTACAGGATTTTAGGCCATGCAGAGAAACCGTAACTCTTGAATCAAAGCTACTAGATACTGTATATGAGTGGATTTCTTTGCCATCAAACAGAGCTGATAAGAATGCAGAGATCTCAACTAGTTCTCACCTTGCAATCTCTGCATGATGGCCCCACTGAACTGAGCTCTTGAGGTTTCTTCATATGAGGCCCCGGCTCACATTATGCACATGACTGCGTTTACACCCTGCCTTTTTCCGTAAGCAAGAAAGGAAGTCAGCTCTCTAACAGCAGAGTGCGGAATACAAAAGTGAAAAACAATCACATCAAATCATAACGGTTTCCGTTTCAGAGCCATCATAGCAATCTGGCTCTGTAGAATAGACTTGTTTGTGTACGCAGCCAACATGAAACTGAAGTGTTTTGGTTTTAATTTTTTTATTTATTTGCTTAGATTTTTGACGCAGTGTTGTGTACCCGGAGAGCTCCTAAGCTCCACACTTAGAAATTGTACAGTTTCTACAGAAATAGCACAGTGCCAATGTGTAGTTATTTCATCTGTGCCCTTTGACTAGAAATCCCCTCTAAATGGCTTGATATTATCATTATTTTTATTATTATTATTATTATCATTATTATTATTATTGTTATTATGTAAGCAAAGGAGAAAACTTAAAAATAACCAAAGTAATATAACTGTTACAGAGGGAACCACATGGAGCACTGACAGCTCCAACAGGACCAGCAGCTGGCTGGTGCTGAGGAATCTTACCCCACAAGTGAGTACTTCCTAGTTGTCAGGTTGAGTAAGATTTTATTCCTACAGTGCCAAATTACAACACAGCTGTCTGCTTACACGTACCATATAGAGCAGGTCTGGACCACACTTTTTAAAATGATTTGCATTTTCCCAACATTTAACTTTTCTTGGTATAATGTCCTAGAGCAAGTCCCCAAATGCACAACAGAAGTTTGATTTATATTTGAGAACTGTCCACATTGCTTAAGCCCACCATCTTTCTTTTCCCTCTTCCCTGCGTGCCACAGATCGATGGTTCCACTTTGCGGACCCTGTGCATGCAGCACGGCCCGTTGATAACATTCCACCTCAATCTGACCCAAGGCAATGCTGTCGTGCGCTACAGCTCCAAGGACGAAGCTGCCAAGGCCCAGAAGTCTTTGCACATGTAAGTGTCGTCGCCAGTTGTCAAATCAGCGCTGGCGAGCTGATTTGAGTGAAATAGATATATTTGGTTCTCGTCAAATGTGCTTCCATTTGGGGGCATGACAGGAAGTTGCGGTTTTTGATCTAACCAAATCCAACCAATAGTTGTATGTCTATTTATGACATGTGAGAGAGTGAATGGTTGTGTGTCTATATGAGGAACTGTGATCACCCATTCCAGGGCGAACCCCCAATGAATAAATAATATTTCTGATGGTCAAAGTGACACTGAATTGATAATAAGTCTGAAGCGCTTTTTAACCCACAGTTGGTTTTGGTTCAAGTGACAGCTCCTGCTGCATGAAATACTGAACAAAAGATCCGAATCCGGTCGGCAAAAGACAATCGTTTCACTTTCTCTGTTTGATCGATGGCTGTTCTGCCTCATCAAGGTGCGTGCTTGGAAATACAACCATCCTGGCGGAGTTCGCCGGCGAGGAGGAAGTGAACCGCTTCTTTGCACAAGGCCAGTCGCTGGGGGCAAACACCACTAGTTGGCAGGCCAACCCAGGAACCAATCAGAACAGGATGGGCGGAGCGGCGCAGTCTCACTCCATCAGTCAGTGGAGCAGCGGCGGCGGCAAAGCCAGCGGAGGTGATCTGCTTTGGGGAGGGGTACCCCAGTACTCTAGCCTGTGGGGGCCGCCGAGCGGAGAGGACGCCCGGGTGATCGGCAGCCCCACCCCTATCAACACCCTGCTGCCTGGAGACCTGCTCAGCGGGGAGTCCATGTAGAAGGACGCCGCAGTACACTAACCCGTCGCCGGCACCGTTGACATGCAAGACGGTGACGGGTAGGGCTGAAAGAACAATATGAACAGGAGCAAAACCCAAGCAAATCATGTGGCGATAATCAGTATCGATTAGATCTGTTTTGAACTGTGAATTGTTAATCAGAACGCTGGGGTTCCACCACACAGACTGCACACTCCAGCCACTCTGTTTCACATTTTCCTCTTGTTTTTGGTCTTTGTTGGACTTCACCGTTTTTGAAAGGAAAAGGTTTTGTTTGTATTTTTGAAATCTGTCATTCAGACAAAAAAGAAGTGAGGCACGACACAAAGAAACCTTATGAGTATATTTTTTTTTTTGTTGCCGTAAATATACATAACTTTTTGTGTGCAGTAATTTTTAGGAGAAGCAATCAAAGCTGCCATCTGAGACTGAGAAAGAAAAAAAAAAATCATCCCAAAATAAGACTTAAAACGACCATTCCCAGCATGTCCATGGCCAATGATGTGGTTCAAAGACCTTTACTAGTTTCGTTAACGTTCGTTTCTCAGCACTAATATTAGCCTTAAGTGCTCTCTGGCCCAGGTTCTTCCCAAGCCGCCTTTTTTTTTTTTTTTTTTTTTTTTTTTTTTTTTTTTTTTTTTGAGTTATGTTTTTGTAACTGAAGAAATAGATTTGAAAAAAAAAAAAATCTTGCACAGTTTCACCTCTGAGCCAGCAAGTGGTACAGGATACGTCCGGCGGTGAGCGCCGTCCTCCGGGCAGTTCGAAGGCCTGGCCGCGTGACTGGCCAACCAATCATCAGCTTGATTATTTAAAGACCGTCTCCTCCTCAGAGATGTCGAAACAGCTGTTTAAATGTTTTTTTTTTTTTTTTTTTGGTTTTGTTTTTTTTTTTTTTTTATTTGATATGTCACAATGTATAAGCTGAGAGAGAATATTCGTCAACCTCCGTGTGTCTCTGTGTGCGCGCACACATAAACACACACACACACACAAATGCGTATGGAAGTAACGTTGACACCCAAATCATTAACGCCTGTGAGACCGGATCCTCCAGTTCAGCTCGGGAACCCGGGTGGCCTAGATGGCTCTCTGTTGGATTTTCTATTGGCCTGTTCTGAAATGGAGCCCCCCCTCCCTCCGGGGGCAGTGGATGGGGGGGGTCTGCACCGCCAGCTCTACAGAGGAAGTCTCGTCTTTTTAAGTGACAGCTACTTTGTGCAATATATTCACACCAGACCTTCTGTTCCGTCCACACTCGATGTCCACCAGAGCTGGTTACTCTCTGATTTCCCTTTTTTTCTTTTTTTTGGTTTTGTTTTTAAATTCCTGCTGTTGGCAGCAGATTTTTTTTTTTCTGAACCTCAAAAGACCTGAACCCCTCTGGATTCCCCTCCAGGGTGCCGATCCCACCCCCGACCCCCCCACCACCCTCCCCTTTTTTTAAAAAACTGTCGGGGAAAACTGGAATAATGCAAAGAGAGGAAGATGCAGCTTTTGACCGGAGCAAGTGCACATTTCCTCTCTGCGCGCCACACCCAACAGGAAGTGAACTTACGGCGGGGGATCGGCCGACTGGGGTATCTGGCACAAAACCAAATAAGAGGGGTTTTTTTGTTTGTTTGTTTTTTTTCCTAATGCAGTAGACCTACGAGTGTTCCCGGCGTTTGGTACTGTACAAACAGAGGAGAGACTTGAGACTTTTCTAACATTCAAAAGGTTTTTATCAAAGCACTTATGAAGAGCAAACCGCTTCAACCGCAATCCAATAAGTTAAAAAAAAAAAAAAAAAAAAAAAGGCAGGAACAACTTTGAAAACTGCTCTTTCATGTACTGTATGTATTCCTTAAAAGTTTCTGCCATTTTTCCTCTGGTAGCTGGATGAAGGGAAACTGAGACTGAAGGGGGGGGGGGGGGGGCGCTGCAGTCTGTGATATATTTTTTATTTTACTTTCTTCTCTGAATGATATCAAAATTGAATATCACTGTTACTCCCAAAATGTTTCGCCTCGTTCTGCTTGGAGGCCCCCCCGCCCCCCGGGACCCGCGGCACCGGCCGTCTCCCGACACCCGTTTGGTGAGCGAGTGGGTGGCGGTCTGTTGAGTGCCTCTCTGCTGCGGCCCCGCCACGCCCGCCCCCCTCGGCGCCGGGCGGCGCACTTCCTCCCGGGCTCAGTCGGGCAATAAAGCAACTCATCCGAAGACTGGCCAATCACAGCTCTCCAACACCGGGGGGGGGGGGAGGTCCTGCGCCCTCTTTGCCCCCCCCACCCCCACCCGATCTCTCAGTTCTTTGACACAAAGATCACTTTAGCTGGAAGATGTAATAGTCATATTTCTGGAGGTTTTTTTTTTTTTTTTGCTCGGGTTCATATTTGTCTTTACGTTCCATGGACGTCGTCCTCGTCCACAAATGACTGGCTACTGACGGAGCCCCTCACTGTTCATATGCAGAAACACTTTGGTCGGAGGTGCCTCTGTATGTTCATCCTGTGTATTGAATGCAAAAACAAGGATCAATACTACAGACCGTTATTGATTGTCGATTTGTTTTGAAATGATCATGCTTTTATTTTCATTTTCTGTTTTTTCAATTTGCGTTCGACAGTATTCTGTAGTACTTCCAGGTAGTATTGTAGAGATGTGTTTTAAAAAGGAAAAAAAAAAAAATTAGGTCGTCTCAGACAGGGGTGTGTATGCTCGTCGCTCCATGCTGCTCCACCTGCCGGCCGCCCACCCCCCCCTTTGCCCTTCGCCTAGCTGCTACGCTAAACCTCCTCCTTGACTAAATTCAGCAGCTCCCGCTCCCCTTCCTGACCAGGCACCAACAGGCCCTCGTTCCTGTTTCTATGCAAATGACTAGAGGCCGGGGCCCTTTACTTTCTTGTCCACACTTCAAAATGGCTGCCGCTCCTGTAAGGTCAGGCCCGGGTCGCCAGAACACTGTCACGTACTCAACACTTTATCCAAGGCCGCCCCTCTCTCTCTCTCTCTCTCTCCCTCTCTCTCTTTCTCTCTTTCTATCTTTCTCGCCCCCCCCCTTCTCTCTCTATGTGCCGGCCAGGCACTTCTGTCCGGCTCCATCTCAGGGTAGGGGAGTTACTTGTTGACATCAAGTACGAGATGCAGCTCTCTTGTCGGCCATTTCTACTGTGAGAGCATAAATTTAAAAGAAAAAAATTCTTTAAAAAAAAGGCTATCTGCAGCAACGCCAGCGCCACGACGTTTACCAGGAAGGGGGGGAGCAATGTTAGTGTGAAAGGTGCCAATGTAGAAGTTTGGGGTGTCTTACTGTACCTTTTTTTTTTTTTTCTTTCTAGAAAGCACTTCTGTTCTTCACACTGGGTGAGGAGGGGGGGGTTGGGATTTACCTTTGCAAGGGTGCAGCGGGGGGGCGAGGGGGAGGGCAGGAAGGATCAAACCAATGGGCGTCAGATTCACACCCTGAAACAGCTGAGATTTGTTTTTGCTTTTTGTTTGTTTGTTGTTTCCTTTTTTTTTTTTTGTCTGCGGGGGAATGCCCCCCCGCGCTGAGGAGAGGATCTTAACTCAACAGGGGAGGGGTTCCAAGTTTGCTCCAGTGCACAGTCAATGATGGGTAATCCCGGGTACATATTTTTTTAAAACCAAAAAAAAAAAAATGCATTTTAACGTCATTTTTATGAAGTTTGACATAAAAATCTAAAAGAAAAACAATGCTTAAAAAATCTAAATGGGGGGGAAAAAACAGATCTATACTATGTTAAAGCTCTGCACTTCTAGCTGAAACATCTCCAGCCGCTGATGGCTGGGGTTGGGGGGGGGGGGGGCCTATTTGTTTGTTTTGTTTTTTTGTGGATGCTGTATTTGACCTTGTTATGTTTGTGTCCTGCTCAAAGCGGACGCCACTGAACTGTACATTTCCACGGAGCCGGACGGCTCTGGCCCGCTGTATCAGCCTCTCCCACCGCGCTCTCCTCAGCAGGAGGCAGAGGGGGGGAGGGCACATTTCAAGAGGTACAAAGTCTTAACAAAAATAACTAAACACACAAAAAAAAAACAAAAAAAAAAAAAACGGAAAAGGCTACCTTTCAGGACCTGCCGTCCTGCAGCACACGAGCAAAAATCACAATTGCCTGTTTCTGTAAACTGCCTTGATCCGAGCTCAGACAGACCCGACAGCCGAGGAGCTCCCAGCATCCGGTACCAAGCGGAGAACTCCGACGGGTGGCAGGGGTGGGGGGTTCCCCTGACGCACCACCATCGAGAGGCTCTCCTCTCCGCCGCTCTCTCCTAAGACAGCAGTGTACTCATTATTATTATTATTATTACTACTACTACTACTACTATTACTACTACTACTACTACTACTACATATACCATGAGTACAGTTTGTGTGTGTATGTGTGTGGGTGTGTATGTGTGTGGCATCAGCTCTCCAAACTCTGATCGTAACCGATTATTTTTCCGTTATTTACAAGATGAGCAATATGTGTATCCCCACCCAGGCCCCCGTGTCGCAGTACTCGTACCTGTATCTCCTGATCGGCCTGTCTGAACCCTGGATCATTTTAACCCCCCTTTTTTTTAAAAAAAAAAAAAGGAAAAAAAAATCGAGAAAAATAACAGACATATCAGAATAAGATATTGAACAGAAATACTTGAATCATGGAGCGCCAATAACATAATGTGAAGTCAGTACTTTGTTGTTTCCTCTCTCTCCATCTGACAGGTACATGTAGAGGCTTTTAGAGAATATCATAAATGTATTGTGCTGCAAATACAATTTTTTTTGGGGGGGGGTTGGGGGTTGGGAGGGTAAAAGTCATTTTTAGGCCTGTGCTTGAAAGTCAGATGCGTGTATGAATGTGTGCGCAAGAAAACTGTGTGCCGGGCACAAAGTACATGTATACTCCACGTCTGTTTTTTTTTTTTAATGTTATTATTCATTTCTGTTTATCGGTGGCTCTTGTCAAATCCTGGTTGGCGTGTGTCTCGGTCGGCAGACGGCAACAATTCATGTGTACATGTTTACTCAAGGACTCAATGGATTATTATGTTTTGGTTTGTTTTTTTTCTTCATTCTATCTGTAAAAAAAAAAAAAAAAAAAAAAAAAAGTTTATCTACCTTACAGTGGCTTTTATTGTGGTATAATCCGTGACAAGGATTATCATCGAGTATTGCACCGTTTTGTTCCAATTAATATAGACATAAAGTAATTATTGAGGAAAAAACACAAAAAAAAGAGGGGGTGGGGGACCAGAACTGTGGCCATAGATAGCTGGAGATGGGACTCGCCATGCCCAATCTTCTCTTGGATAAATGGAAAAGGGAGGAAAAGAAGGGGCGGTGAGGGAGCGAAGACTCGTTTCAGAGGTGCCTATCTTTACTGTCGTCGTCTTGCAAAAAAAAAAACAACAAAAAAACAAAAAAAAAAAACGAAAGAAAGTAAGAAGTCACCCATCGTTTACAAGCATTTGTTGGAAGTTTGATGAAAAAAAAAAAAGAACATTTATTACGGGAATGTTTCAATCTTCCATTGGTTATGGATGTGTGAAAATCTTGCAAAATGAAGACGTTTGCTACTTTCAGAACTCTGGGATCGAAATCCGTGTCCGCTCTCCCCCGTCAGCGTCGAACCCCGCCATCCCTCCACGTCCGTTTGTTGCGGGGGAAGAGGGGTGTTGGATGGCGGGGTGTTTTATTTCATTGTGTGTGTTTTTGTTTCCTGTAAGCGATGCCGTTTGCTCACTTATCTTGCACACTCGTGAAAGAAAAAAAATTGATTTTTTTTTTTTTTTGTCTCAGGAAGGCCAGGGTTCCAGGCACCCAACTCCCGCCATTTTTGGGGAGGGAGGGTGTAGGAGGAGGGGGGTGGCGAAAAACTCAACATAGGAAAAACTCCAAGCAAAGCACTGAAGGTTATGAGTTTAATAGAGTACCTTTTGTTTATGACAAGAAAAAAATAAAAGATTTAAAAAAAAGAAAAAAAAAAACACATCGGTAGCAAGTTACATATTTACCAAATAAGACTAAGAATCAACTTAAAAAAAAAAAAAAAAAAAGTAAATAAATAAATAAAAGTGCTTTACATGTGAAATCCAAGTAGAAATCGCTTTACATTTAAAAACAACGATGGCGGAGAAATGCATCTGTCTGTGTTCTTTTCCATCCTGTAGTCCAGGAACGCCGTGCAAGATTTCATTTTTTCTTTTTTTTTTTTTTCTTTCCTCTCTGGAATACTCTTTTGTTAACACTTGTATGTGCGTGCGTGCATGCATGCGTGTCCCGATAGCGAGATTTTGAAATGTTTTCCCGCGTTGGAAGAGAGCTGGTTATTTTAAAGGATCATGATCTATGCACAATAGGGAGGGGAGAATCCCAGGGGGGGCCTTTTGTCGACTCAGACTTTTTGGGGTTCAGGGTTTGATGTAGGGTTAATTGTTTATTTTTTCTGTTTTTTTGGTTTTCTCCCTGTTTTCCTTCACTATACCCCCACCCTCATCATCATCATCATTAATGTTTTAGCGAGATTTGACATTGCGTCGCCATGCTGTGTAATCCTTAACCAATGAGCGCTTATCCTTCTGCTGAAGCACTGTGGGTAGTACTGGAGAGAAAACTCAAGCCCATGACTTTTAAAGCCGTCTTGTTTTTTAAGGGGACGAAGGGTGGGGTGGGGGGGTATTTTACCTTTGCCTTTCTCTTTACTTTGAAAAAAGAAGGAAAAAAAAAACAGAAAAAGGAAAAAAAAATCAAAGAAAAAATGTCTGTAACTGAAATACAAAGTTGTGGCTTTTAATGTTGTTCTTTTTTTTTTTTTTTTAATTATTTTATTTTATTTTTTTCTTCTTCTCTCTCCTCATAGAATGTGATTGTTAAGGACGCGCACCGGGAAAATAAATGTTTCCATTATTGATTATGGAGCTCCTTTCGGACAATATTAATAAACTGCAAATTTTCTTGGCTGTAACTTGGCTCTCCTTTTTTTTCTTCATTATAAACCTGCCTTTAAAATCCCACTAAAGACGCCTCTGAGACACAAATTGACAGTGTGTTAACTCTTGCAGTGACTGGCTGTCAAACCTCAGAACCACTATCAGTGCAATTATAACTGACTTATTACACACAAAAAAAACTTCTGTGAGCAGTCCACACAGTGATAAGGGCCATTTAGTAATTAATATGTTATAAAGATATTTGTAAATAAATAAGTAAATAATCTTTGGAACCTCCTAATTTACACCTTGCAAAAATAAATGAATCTCAACTCCCTTGTCTTGGAATCCGCCTCATCAAGCAAACTCAATTCTTTATGATATCTGACTTATAGGCCTCTGCATCAATCAAAATAAATGTGACTTGAAAGCATGTCAAGTCAAGTCGGATTTCCCATTGCAGATGGCATGGCCAGACCACACTCCTTAAGATGATCTACAGAAACCCAACATCCCCATATGTGCAAGCATTTGGCGACAATGGTGAGGAAATGTCTGCCTTTTACCGCAGAAACCTCAGACAGATCCCGGCACAGTATTGGGGTCAGAAGGGGCTATGTTGCACCTTTGTATACCTAGAAAAAGCATCTAATAGGGTGCCAAGAGAACAGTTATGGTACTGTATGAGGAATTCTGGAGTGGCTGAGATGTCTATTAGACTGGTGCAGGACATGTATGCAGCGGAGAGGTCAGAAGTCCAGGCCGGATGTGGGACTACATATGTGGTCATCTTGTTTTACGGCGACGGCGGACAGGCTGACCAATGAGGTAAGACAGGAATCTCATCATGTTTGCGGATGACATTGTGATCTGCAGTGAGAGCAAAGAAAACGTTGAGAAAAATCTTGAGACGTGGAGGTATGCTCTGGAAAGGAGAGGAATGAAGGCTAGTCGGAGCAAGACAGAATATATGTGTGCGAATGAGAGGAGCCCGGGTGGAACTGTGAGGCTACAGGGAGAGGAGATCAAGACGGTGGAGGATTTCAACTACTTAGGGTCAACAGTCCAGAACAATGGAGAGTGTGGAATAGAGGTGTAGTGATGGGTTCAAACAGTTTGGAACAGGTGGAGAGAAATGTCAGAGATGATGTGTGATAAAAGAGTATCAGCCAGAGTGAAAGGTAAAGTTTGCAAGACAGTGTGAGTGATGCTGTATGGTTTAGAGACAGTGGGATTGAAGAGAAGAGCTTGACGTAGCAGAGACGAAGATGTTGAGGTTCTCTTTGGAAGTGACAAGGATGGATAGGATCAGGAATGAGTCCATCAGAGGGACAGCACATGTTGGATGTTTTGGCGAGAAGATCATAGGAGCTGAGTTGCTGCGGTCATGTGAATATATTAATCGAAGGATAAGGATAAGGGCTGGAAAGAGAAGATTTATGGATGTCGTGAAAGAGGACATTACATCAGTTGGTGTAAGAGAGGATACAGAGAATAGGGTTCGATGTACGACGATGGCTGGCCGTGGCGACCCCTGAAGGAAGCAGGCGAAACAAAAACGTTTTCAAATGTAAGGCTGAGTAGAAGCTTTCAAGTCAGCAAAAATAAGAACAAGTCCTGAATTCTTCATAAAATCAGTTTATTTGAGCATTTGCGACACAGAATGAACTGAAAGATCTCAAGCACCGATGCAGAAAGAAGTTGAGCAACGTCGCGCGATGTAAAATTGAAGAATAATCAACGACGGACAGGGGTGGGATTCAAGTTCATCAGCTTCGAAGCTGTCGGCGTCCTAAGGCGCGGCCCTGGGCCTCAGGGCTCCGCTGGGGCTTTCATAGGGGTTTTCAGCTGACACTCTCCTTTCCCCCCAGTCCTTGTACAGCTTGTCGTCCAAAAGACGGGGGGCGCATTTCTGCCCGGGTGGCTTCACACCCGTCATCTCCTCGTAGATGGGAGGCGGAGGGAGCGACCGGATGTTGCGGTGGGCCCGGACCTGTCAGGGGAAGAAAACAAATCAGTGACAAACACTCATGACTTCCTGTGTGAGAACATGCACGACATGCACGAGCGACTGCTTTTACCAGCAGCCGTCTGTTAAGAGATTACTAACCCTCAGCTATAAGGGTTTTTTTTTTTTGTTTTTTTTTTTTTTTATAATTTACCAAGAAAACCTTTGCATAAGTTCCCTTCCTGTCGACCTAAAACTAAATATAAAGAACAGTCAGGGGTCTTTGTTGAAGTTGAAGAAACAAGTTGTGAAACAAAGTGGTTTTTGTGGTTTGCAAGCAGAGAACACACACACACACTCCAGCATGTGCAGGTGTTTGCGACAGCGGCCGAATTCTGCCTCCAGATACAGAATCTATGAAGAATCGCTCACCCGGTAGATGACCAGGATGAAGACCAGGAGGAGGACGGCCACGGCCGAGGACAGGGCGTACAGCAGGGTGGAGTAGCTGCTGCAGCTGCACTTCGACCCTGCGGGGAGATGAGGGGAAACGTGGAAAGTCACATGGAAAGTCCTGCGTTGGAGTGCGGCGCACCAACCCCAACAAAGTCACGTCGCAGCCTCTGACGCCCTCAACTTGCTTCGGCCTTTCACAATGTCTCATCGTCTGCCACGTTTAAACCCTGAGATTGTCATTTCTCAACATCGAGGCATATTCAGTGCTACGATCACGCCGAGGCCTTTTGTTTTTGATGATATGATGAAACCAAAACAAATTTTGGTGCAAATCACTCTCTCACTTCCCCCCAGTGAGTCACATGATTAAGAGTTTTCCTGTTATGAATTGCCTTATTGGGCTCTAATGGTCAAAGAATGACCCCCAGTGTTCATGGTCGTGATTGAGTCAAGAACTCATATGGTTTTTGAGGCGGCGGCGGCGGCCGGCGGCGTTGTCCGAGGGGTGGGTTAGTCCGCAGCCTGAAGCCTTGACCCACCTTGCACAGACACAAACACCACCCGCCTCCCCATCCCGGCGCTGCTGTCAGGGCGGCCGTGCAGGGGGAGCTGGCAGCTGTACAGGCCGCTGTCCTCAGGCTGCAGCTGAAGCAGGGTCAGGTTGTAGGTGATGTCACTGGTGCCCGTGGACATGGACAGTTTGAGCCGCCCGGCGTGGAATTGGGAGCCGCCGCCGCCACCACGCTTCGTTGAGTTGTACAGCACCTCCGCCGGCGCCCGTCCCCTCTGCCGCTTCAGAATGACCCCTTTCGCCAGGCCGCCTTCGAGGGGCGGGGGACAGGGGAGCACGGCCGAGCCGCCGGCGCAAACCTCAACCCAGTCTACGTCGGCCGAGCCAAAGGTGTCTCGTGGGAGGGAGAGGGAACACAGTTTTATTTAAAAACGGCCCCTCCATGAATGACTACACCTTCAAAATGGATCAGATAGAGAGAATAAAAGCAAATTCGGTGAAGTAGAAACACATCGTTTTTGCAAATAAGGATGTTTTTCCTGTCCTCCTGCGAATTGAGTTTAGAACGGAAACTTGAATCCTTGGGATTGTTATTTCCATGAAAAAAACATCTGAATTTCTGAATCATTCTGGTAAACTAGAATCCCCGATCATTTTAATTCAAGCAGTCATGTTGGAGTATTCGCTATCATGAAAAATGCGTGGCAGATCAGACGAACCGTGATGACCAGCGGGACAAGTACGCTTCTGATAATTTACAGATATTTAACACCCAGAAAGGTGACGGCGATGAAAACAGTAATCTCACATGATAAAAACACTCCAGCGGAGAGGAAATGCAGAAGCGTTAAACTTTTAAATAGCTTTTACACTCATCTGGAAAGTGGCAGACAATTTAACCAGATAAAACCTTGTGGATTTGTCTTAAGAGGACAGATGGATGTGTTTCCTTGTTTTAATTTAAGGTGAAAAACACTCACCAGAGCCGACCAGGAGGAAGAATTCAGTCTTCCCGGGCACCACCTCGTCCTCGGATGACTGTTTGTATATGATGAACTCGAAGTAGTAGCGGTCGGTGTCGCTGGGCTTCAGATCGGAGATGGCCACCTCCAGGAAGCCGCTGCCAGGGTCCCCGGTGGCCACGGCTCGGTCAGTGAAGTCGGTGCTCAACACGGGTTTTTCCCCGTTGAACATGAAAAGCACATCCTTGGAATGCAGCAAGGTGCGTTTCAAGCGGAAGGCGATGGCGGTGCTGTTGGTCAGCCCGATCTCGCAAGGCAGACGCACCGAGCCGCCTTCCTGCCTCTCAAGGAACGTCACATCACTGTGAACTGAACGGGGAAGAAAAAGAAAGCACTGAACACTTCAGACGGTACTAGGTCAATGAAAAAAAAAAAAAAATCCCTTTCCTTCGAAGAAAATCATTTAAATCCGAAACGCATTTGAATAAAAATCAAAAATGGTCTGTCATTATGTTTATCAGAGTCCAAATATATATTTAAAAATACAAAAAAAGCTATTGTTTATATGTTTATATACAAATTTTTGAGATATAATATACTTAATTCTTTTTATCTAAATCACATGCCTGATGTATCAATGACATTTAAAATATTCATAAATATATATTTCCTGCAATTTCAATATTGCACTTTTTTTGCTTTTTATTAAAGTCCTGCATTTGAAATAATGCTTTTATAAAGCAACTCAGTGTCTGATAGTTAGACCCGAAGCGCTCATCATGCTTTAAAAAAAGAATTAAATACATAATAAAAAGCTCTTGGTGGACACACACCCATGTTTAGATTTCTTCCCAAATTTTGTGATAATTCATGCTTTCATAAGTGCCAAAAAAAAAAAAAAGCGAGATCTCACCTGAGCAAACCTGCAGCATCAGCATCCAATGGCCAGCCAGGAACAAGACTCGGAACGCCGACATCGCCGCGCGCCTGGAGAGTGGCTCGGGATCCGGGGATCCGGGGTATTGAAGTACCGAGAAAAACACAGTGGCTTATAAATTTCACTTAAGAGGAACTCCCTGAAGCTCCTCCTTGAAACCTCAAGATTGAACAAAGAGGAAGCTGACAATGAGTCAACCTCCATGACAGGTCAGAGCCCCTTGCCTCCCCATCTGCGGTACAACCGTTTTGGGTTTTTTTTCACATTTAAAGAAAGCACATATGTCGGCCCCGTGAAAACTTCAGGTTTCATCTAGGTTTTGAAAATGTTGAAAAAAACAAATCACAAAAAAAATTGCTCTTAGCACGGTGGCTGTCAGTTTGTGTGAATACGTGAAAAACTGTTAAATAATTTGAGTAGACAGAAGTATGACTCATGTAATTACCTTGCGGTGCGCAATCAAAATCTACTTCATTGTGGAACAGCTCCCAAAAGCACATTATAGAATAACTGTCATACGCTGAAAAAATGAATGATACACAATGCAAATGTGTCTACAGATTTTTATGATCCATTTTAAAAGATCATTGCCAATTTCAACTGAAAAATTAATTCATTATCTATACTGCTTATCCTGCGCTTGGGGTTGCAGGGGGCCAGAGTTTATCCCAGTCATGTGCACAATTATTAGGCAAGTGATTATTTTGACTGTATCATCATTTTATCCATAATTTCCAACTCCGAGCTATATAAAACTTGAATGATTATTGGATTTAATGCATATGAGGTGATGTGTATTTGTGTATCGAGGGAGGGCGTGGCCTTAGGAGATCAACACCCTATATCAAGGTGTGCATAATTAGCAAGCGAGATTCTTCTCAGGAAAAATTAGCCAAAAAAGCGATTTAACTGATTCTGAAAAGTCAAAAATTGTAAAAAGCCTTTCAGAGGGATGTAGAACTCTTGAAATTTATGAGATTTTGGGGCGTGATCACAGAACCATCAAACGTTTTGTTGCAAATAGTGAACAGGGTTCCAAGAAACATGTCAAAGAAAAGATGCAAATTAACCACCAAAGATTTGAGAAGAATCAACCATGAAGCTACCAGGAAGCCATTATCCTCCAGTGCTGCCATATTCCACAACTGCAACCTTCCTGGAGTGTCAAGAAGTACGAGGTGTTCAGTTCTCAGAAACATTGCCAAGGTAAGAAAGGCTGAAACCCGACCACCTCAAGACAAGACAAATATGTCGAAACATCAAGAATGGGCCAAGAAATATTTGAAGGCAGATTTTTCAAAGGTATTGTGGACTGATGAGATGAGAATGACTTGACAGAGCAGATGGACGGCCCGGAGGTTGGATCGGTAACGGACACAGAGCTCCACTTCGGCTCAGACGCCAGCAAGGTGGAGGCGGGGTGCTGGTATGGGAAGGTGTTATTAAAAATGAGCTAGTTGGAACTTTTCTGGATTTAAAATGGACTCAAAACCGTCTCTCACCTATTGCCAATTTTTAGAAGACATGTTCAAGCAGTACAAGACAATGCTCCATCACGTGCATCAAAGTAGTCCCCTGCGTAGCTGGCCAGTAAAGGTCTTAAAGATGAAAATCTTCTTCACCTGACTTAAACCCTATTGAGAACTTTTGTGCCCTTCTTAAGCAAGGACTTTACTGTGAAGGTAAACAGCACAGCTCTCTGAACAGTGTTTGGTAGGTTGAGGGTGCAGCTGCACAAAAAGTTGATTCTGACTAGGAAAGTGAAAGACTCAGGAAATTCAGATCGGGAAACTGACAGACTCTGTGAATGGACGTGACTGTTATCGAAAAGAAGGATGGCTATATTGGTCATTGAGGGTTTTATTTTTTTGAAGAAATGTTTAATTGTAAATTGAGTATATTATTCTAATTTTAAACGAGTGAAATTAAATACGTGAGATGGGAAAATCTCGAATAATTCTGCACACTAATAGTTGCCTAATAATGGTGCACATATAGATATTCTCTTCGGAAAGCCAAAGTTTCATTTTTATTACTTAAATGTTCAAGTTTGGGGGTTTGTTAACATTTTAGATTGACCAAGACCACTGTTGTTGTACAATAACAAAATGAATCCTCAAAAATACAAACTTGCCTAACAATTGTGCGCACAATATACAGACATACAACATTCACTCCCTCATTCACACATCCTAGAGACAAACAACAATTCACTCATTCATTTACATCCTAGAGACAAATCATTCATTTACTCATTTACATCTTATGAAGACATCAAACCATTCATTCATTTGTTTCAGTTATAGAGACATAAAACCATTCACTCACTTGCTCATGTCCTTTAGAGAGAAACAATCTTTCACTTACCCTTCATACATCTGGGCAATTTTCAAGTCTCCAATGAGCATGCTCCCTGTTTTGGGAAAAAAAGGTTGTAATTGAATCAGGGACGTTCTAGCTGTGAGTTCAAAATGCTTGCCACTGTACTGTCAGTTGAATTATATGGAATAAATTATAAGATACTCCTCCTTCTGCCGCCCCCCCTAAGGCGGTGAAGGGTTGCGTCTCCCAGTGGAGCTCAGTTGTCGGGGGCTTGATGCCCCTGGTACGGCCACCCAAGGCGAACAGGATCTGGGTGACGGTCCAGACAAAGTGTGGCTCAGAAGATCCCCACCGGTGGGAAATCTATGGACCTTGTTTTCCCTCAAATCAAATCAACGCACCCCCTCTCTTCCCATGGGTGAGCCATCCATAGGAGGGGCCAAGGGGACGTGAGCTGGGTGGTGGTCTCTTCTAGGAGCACGTAGTAATAAAGTTATCAATGCACAATGAAATGTCACATTCATGACCTGAATAAAATGCAAAAAAAAATAATTCATTCAATAAAACCCATGTTCTCTGGCCATTTGCAACTCAGTGAAAGTTGATTTCAAACAGTTTAATCTAAAATTGTTTAAAAAGTACCATTAATTCATCATTGAAAGTCCTTGCCTATGTGTACATATAAAATATGTAAATTCATATGTTGTATATCAAAAAATAATAGTGTTCAATAAAGTGAAATTGATTAACTTCTGAAAAATTTTCAAAATTTTTCTAGTTTCATAGAAAAACGCAGGACTGGCCTGCATTTCTCTGTAAATGTATGTTTTCCCACAGTTTCACTTATTTTCTTCTCTTAAAATTTCTGTCGTTTCCAGTAAATACTCCCTTGTGTATTGAAAGGATGTCGGGCTCAGGGATTAAGCGAGACACCCTGACAGCTGCCACTAGGTGGCGCTCTGCACATTTAAGACAATCTCCCCTAAGATGGCACTACTGTGAAATTCACATTCAGATATAGAAGCGAATTCAATACCCCGATGATGTGACTCAAACCTGATACATTTAAATCCCAATTAATTTGCCAAAATAAAGGTTTAGAATTGAAAAAAAAGGACAAAAACAACTTTCTATCAAGTAATCTGTTGGGGGGGGATATTTCTAAGACTTCATTTAACACTAGTGGACTTTTAATTCAATTGTCTACATTTATATAAGATACTATATATATATATATATATATATATATATATATATATATATATATATGTATACACCATTGCACTGCATTGAAAGATGTAGTCTGGTGACTCACAGGTTCAGCTTTAAGCATCACTTTGAATCACTTGGAAAGGTGGGCTTCAGTACAGCTGCTTGTAGGTGTCACTGGACTGGCTTTTGAAGTTAGAAATTTGGGATAAATATAAAAAAATTTAATACAGAATCAGGAGAAAGTTTGGGTGTCGTCCTGGTTTTAATTTGTCAAATCAAATAAGTCTTTGTGCAATGAGAATATTCATTAAAATCTATGAAAGTATTAAAATTCACTTTACCAATAATTAACTTTGGCTAGTTTGCACTCTGCTGTAATAAAATATTTGACATAAAATGTATTTAGTCATGAGAAACTACTTAATCTAAGAATCAGAGCTAGTTTTGTATTGTTTTGTGCGGTGATTGGGGCCGTTAGTTGTCAAGCAGTTATTGATTTGTGAAACTAAATTGAAAATTTAAAAGCTTTAATGGCACTTTTCCGATCAGATCTGCCATACCAGGTGGGATGAACGACTGACCAACCTCCAGGACTCACCTCCAGGTACATCAGGACAAACCGATATTGGATTTTCAAAATTGATTTTATTACAACAGATTAATAAAACATTACAAAGGATGCACACAGGTACCCTTTTGACCATGAAATATTGAAACAAACCTGAAAGAAGAATAAAGCTAGAGACTCATGTGACTTGGATGTGTAACACTACTCAGCTGGAATAATCTTTATCACAGAGACCCTCACCAACCAAGGTTGGGGACGCAAATCCAACAGCACCTAAACGTGCTGTGAGGGCCTCATCCAAGCTACCGAAGAAATGAACAAAATCAAATAAATCAAAATGTTTACATGATAAACTTGCCTTTGTAAAGAGTTGGTATGTTCATGTAACTCCAGCAGCGTCAAAAGAAATATGAATCCTTTTTACACACTTCACTTTTAGAAACCTGAGTGAAACCTATGTGGGAAAAATATATCCTCGTATGTGACCAAATAACAAGACTGCTGTCAGGAACAGGTGTGGTGTCAGGCTGTCTTCCAACTCAGATGTTACATTTAATGTCCAGGTGCGTTAACATATACTTAAGTCTTCACCACCACTGGGCTTACTGCTCGTTGCTTGCAGCTAGGTTTGAAAATGCACAAGGATGAGAGAAAGGTGTTAACCTCAAACCTAATCTGATGGCTGCTGCGCTGCTTCAGTAGCGTCCAGCAGGAGACATGACCGGTGGCCTCATGCCCATGGGGGGGCCTCCCTGGTAGGGGGGCACCAGAGGAGGCCCCTGTCCATATGGAGGCATCCCGCCAGGCATGTAGCTTGGCATGCCCTGCGGAGGGGCACCGTACTGACCTAGAAAAGACAGGAATACATTTGTTGTCAAATCTGATCGCCCAAAAGTATGTAAAAAAAAGTAAAGTATGCGCTCACCATGCATGGGATGCCTCATGCCTGGCTGCTGCGGTGGCAGGCCTTGCTGTGGGGCCATCATACTGCCCACAGCTGCCACAGGGGGAGCAGCCACATGGGCTTGGCCCGGCCGGGGTAAAAGACGCTGGTAACGCGGTAACTGCGCCTTCATTTCCTCCTGTGGGCAGGGAAAACACACAAGGCAAACATTTAGACTAAGGAAACACTGACATGCCCCTTGCAGCACAAAGATTATATGCTCCCAAAAAATGACGAGGATTTGGTACCACTGTTGGTGCACCTGATTCAGAATGTTCACTTTCATCCTTCAACATGCGCACAGAAGAGAAACTACCAAGTAAAAATAAACAAACTAGAAACTGATTGAAAGTTGTGTTTCTATGAATATCAAAGATCAGCAAATCAATACTCATAATATTGGTCATTGTCAAGATGTCTTCAACTTATTAACTTAAGTGTACTAAAGGTACAATTATATAAATATATATCAGTCATTACTTACTGTGAAAATTGCAAAATAGAAAGCTCAAGCAACTTACCAGTGAAATATCCTCATCAGGGTGGATCAACTTACTAGTTGCACTCGTGGTTGTGAGGGTGGCAGGTTTACTGGTGACTGTGGCTGGGGGTTTAGCCACAGTACTGCTAGAGGGGTTAGAAGAAGTAGAAGAGGAAGAAGAGACAGAGGGCTGGGTGTATGCAGGGAATGTTGCTTTGGGTAGGTCGGAGGAAACAGCAGTGCTGTGAGAGTTTGAAGCTGCAGCTCCCGGGGCGCTCTGCTGGGCCTGGGCAAAGAGACAGAGGAGGACAATGACAGGTCAATACAAATGAATAAAATGCATGAGGAAACATTTGTGCATTCACACAACAGTCTTTACATACAAATTTGTAATAATTATCTCCGGCAGAGCAAACCCAAGGTTTTTGAAATTTCATTCCAAGCTAATTTAGCCACACTTAATTCAGATAATCCATCAACATACAGTCTCACTTGTGAACACTAATATAAGTCACAAGGATTATTTCGAACTTCAAATTAAAATGTAATAAATGAATTTAACTTCCCATTAAGCTTAAAAACAGCTTCAGGAAACAAGTTCCACCACTTTTATAATATACTTCAAATCAAAACACAAAAAGGGGCATTTAAATTATTATTTACTTGACAACGAAAGCTAGTGTGTATTTCAGAGAATGAGAAATCACTGCAAAACACATGCGCCTGTACTCAGTCAAGTTCAAAGGGGCAGATGTTGCTGACTGACTCCATGTATATAATATCATGTTGATATTAGTTAAACAAAGCTCATGCAGTCATAAGCTCACAGACAAACAGTGTGCCAGGTTTTGACGAGGACTGGTTATCGTTTGACACCAACAATGTGGCCAACGTGCTGTTTTAATGCACCGGGCATAGAACTGTTAGTACTTGGTTTGGTATACAAGCAAAGTTAATATATAAGCAACATGCAGCTGCCAAAGTCAAAGTCCTGCTGTGAGCATACTTGTGGCGTGTTAGGAAAAGAAGGCTGGGAGGAGGCAGACTGAAGGTCTGCAGGTGGAGAGGAAACGGCTGCTGTGCTGCTGTGAATACCAGAGCCCATCTGCAGCATGGTGAAAAGGAGATCACAGCATTGGAATCTCAAGTTTACAATGCAAGTGACGCTGATTTCTCTCAAATAAATTTAGGGTAAAAAAAAAAAAAAGAGAAAAAAACAGAAGAAGGAACTGAAAAGGGAACATTTCAGGAAAGTTGAATGAGGTTGAATGAAACCATAGAGAAAACTGTGACAGGTATCTACTCTGAATAGGGAAGAAGCCGACAGAAACCGAAAACGATTCTGCGCATATGTTTAGGACTGCATTCTATGGGGAGGGGGTGGCTGCAGGGCACTCACCTGTGCTGCACTAGGGAATAGTGGCTTGGTAACAGGAGGCTGGGCTGCAGGTACTGCCGGTCGACTGGGTATCACAGCTGCTGCAGGGGCTGGAGCCATGTGAGGCATCCCTGGCCTTGGAGCCATGTGAGGTGGCATTCCTGAGTAAATCAAAAAGGTAATCATCCAACCACATAGATACTTGGGTACAATGATGAAACACTACTCGTACTTCGGATCTTTGGTGACTAAATTGCACTTCTTGTAAGTCGCTTTGGTTAAATGCGTCTGCCAAATGACTGTAATGTAACTATATAAATGAAATTGACTAAGATGTATTTTTGGACTTGCTTGGTTTGTTCTTTAGTCTAAGAAATGGCCATCAACGTTTGACTTTTTGAACAACTGGGCCACAAGTAACCTTGTATGAAGTAGGTTTACATAAGCTTGATGACAGAGCACAACTCACCTGGGGGCAAACCAGGCATGCCTGGCATCATAGGAGGCATCATTCCACCCATTGGCATCATCCTGCAAAGCATTTTCAGATCAAACACGGTGTTAATAGAGCATGTTATGTATTTAGCCAAGAGAAATTTATTAAAAATAAGATCAATACTCTAACTCTTACCCTGGAGGCATTCCATGCATACCAGGAGGCATGCCGTGCATCATCGGAGGAACACCTGGCATCATTGGAGGCATCCCTGTATCAATAAGAGGTCAAGTGCCAGTTAACTTCACTTCGTCAAATGCAAAAACAACAGAAGAATGCGTGAAAAAAACATGCACATTACCAAGTTGTAATTACATGATTTCATAAGCTTCAGTTCTGAGCCTGCTGATAAAACTGATGAAAGAGGTCACTTTAAAGTTGAAAGAGAGGAAAATCTCTTTGTCTTTGGCTTACCATCACATTGCAAGCACAGAGTTACAAAAACAAGAAACAATAAATGTGAAAAAGTAAGTGAGATTACTAGATGATTTTAACAACCAGCAGTGAGTACGTGAAATTACCAACCCTAACTTCTAGGGTGAATCATAAGCTGACAGTGGCTACTGAAGTCTTGATCAAAAACTCAAGACAGGCTGGGAGGAGCTTGGAATCGAACCAATAAGATCCGTTCCAAGGACAACCACTGTAACTCCCCGCACCACTTCATCAGTAAAAGTTCTCAGTTTTAACCCATTTTTCATGT
This sequence comes from Fistularia commersonii, assembly GCF_037954325.1. Lineage (NCBI taxonomy): Eukaryota > Metazoa > Chordata > Actinopteri > Syngnathiformes > Fistulariidae > Fistularia > Fistularia commersonii. The sequence continues at coordinate 11,882,348 of NC_141295.1, read as the reverse complement.
GATGGCAATTCAAACATGATGAAGTAGCAATCCCTTTTGGGTCTGGCTACATCCAACTATTACAGTGCTTTCAAACAGAGCTTGCCTTGATATCCACCAGGGGGAATCACAGGGGCACCAGCAACAGGGGGCATACCAGGCTGAGCCATTGGCGCAGCATAGCTTGCTTGAGGCTGGACTCCAGTGACCTGCTGAATGGAGGGTCCTGCTTCATCATCGTCATCATCATCATCTGAATCATCCTGATTGGACTTTTTCTTTTGGCCCTCTAGGAGACAAAAAAACCACAACAAAACATACTAGTAGCAGTGACGTTAAAGTACATAGGCAGCATCCTTAAACACAGTTATTGCAGCACTAAAGCCAAGATAATCCATGTGAACCACTAGCAAACTTGAACCAAATTACAATACTGTTTGTCATGACCCTTCCTTTACTATAAAAACCATGTATTGAAAGTATGTTGTTCACCATAATCAACATATGAATTTTCTGCCACCTATCATTTTTAAAATATCAATCTCACATGGAAATAGTATTTTCTCTAATGTTGACATTATGTACATGATAGGTAACAGACCTTGTGATTTCTGCTCCAACGTACGTCTTCTTTCCTGCATGTCTTTCTCTGGAATGCCTTCCATACCGTAGATTTCCAGCTCAATATCAGTTCGGCCAGGGATTGCATTCGGCACACTGTCTATTGTCTCCTTGTGTACCTGGAAGAGAAACAAAATGAATTTAATATTTACCGCAAAACGTATCCATATCTACGGCACGTTAAACGATAACGGACCCACCTGCATGCAATGGATAGCAAGGCCTGGGCCAGTGTACAACTTTTTGTGACAAATATGACATTTAAAATGCTTGGCTTTTTGATGCTGAATGAGGATTTTCTCGTCGTCAAAGTCACGGTTGCAGTACCTTCAATGAGGAATTAAGGAATTAACGTATACCAGATAAAGAAGCTTTGCCTACATTCACGGAGAACAAGCCTAGTCTTCAAATATGCGACGTTGTTAAAATAGCACTGCTGTTTCAACGACTGAGGCCAATCGTCAACGAAGAGCAGTGTACGATATAAATTAGACAAAAAAAGCCGTATGCGAAGGACATCAGCTTTTTAACGTTAGTCGGTAACACGAGAAAAACAAGACAGCTTGTACGTTAGCTAGCATATCTGGTAACATTAGCATGGTCCCCAACACGACTATATTCCTAAAATGAAAACATCCAAGTGAACTAAATAACAATTTTCGACGACATCGAATGAAATTACAACCTAATTTCCAGAGAAAACCGTGTATTTGAGTTAGGCGGGCGTATATTTGGAGCAATGTTAGCTAACAACCCGATTAACCACAAGAGACGCTAGCTAAGGCCTTTCTATTGTCAGCCTGTCATTAAACTGCAGTCGCGGAAATTATGCGAATATATCGACAGCTTCTGAAAAGGATACCAGCACCACGGCTTCAACTGCTTCTTCTTCTTGCGTCCCATGCTCAAAAATTACTGAAAAAATTGCCGTACAACTGAGAATTCGTATTATCTGTTTGACAACGGCATGCTGTGACACAGCGGCAACGCCGAAAATGGCGCTTTAAAGGAAGTTGCAATAGAAAACCGGGTCTCGCGAAATCATAGATTAGACGAAGCCCGGTCTCGTCTAATTCCTGTCCGCTGCTCGATTCACTGAGAACACGCCATTGATAAAAGCCCCCGAGTGTTTGAGTTCCCCGTAATTTAAACCAGTCATTTAAAAAAACCTCAGCTATTTATTTTTAAGTGATTAATTTGTAATTTCGTGATGATTTGTTTTAATGTAATGCTGTGCACTAAATTCAAAGTCCAAGTCTTCAATAGCCTCTAAATGCTGTTGGCTAATTCTGTTCTCGCACATTTAAAAAACGTATCCTTTTCCTTGATAAATGACATGAAATCTGTCTTTCACGATAAACAAGACAGTCTGATTAACAATTATTTATCTATAGGGAGTCGACATAGCTAATTTTGCTTTCACTCTTCTGAAATATCAACCCATTTATCGCTATGTTACCCTTTTTTAAACATCGGTAAACGGTGACCTCAGAGAATTAATCTTAACATACAATTCCATTCGTGTTAAAACACATCGGAGCGCGGGGAACGCGCCTCACCGAAATCACGCGAGACTTACAATGCGGAAGAGAGTTCCGTCGATGTCCGCTCGATGGCGACAACGCAACACAAATAGAATCACTGCGATCCACGATTGGACCTCGCACTGAGGTCTTGGAGTGGAATTACTCCACGGGCAAATATATTTTGATTTTTCTCTTGTGAAACCGTTTTAGAATTCACAATGGATGATTAAGTAATCTAGTAGAGGCTGTGAGTTCAAAACTCATTTCAGTCTCATTGTGCCTCAATGTAGTTATTCCCCTGATGCACAAATCAATGTCCATAAAAGAGAGGATGTCTAGTTTATGTTTGGGAGATGAGAACTCGGACTGGTATCAACACAATTTACAAATAGTGTGGGAACCGTGACAAGCAATTTATGATTCATATTAAAGGACTAGTTGAAAGATTGGAGACTGTAATTGTTGTTGTTATTAATGCCCATGAATTTATAAAGAGGTATGAAAGGCAGACATTTAGTCATATTGACATATGCTATGAAATGTTGGTCTACCCTGCATGCTGCCATAATTTTGTAGCTTTTTGTGTCCTTAGTTTGTTTTTGTTTTTTTTTAACGAGATAGCCACAATTTAGATTTCCGTGTGGGATACGAAACTATAGTATATACTATATCACTATATCATCAGTTTCCGTTGTGTTACAAGGATCCGGGCATTTTGATGGGATGTCTTGTGAGAGCCTAAACCATTATGACTCATGCATGCTCACAAAGTACTGTGGTTACTTTGACCCCTCTTCTCCCAGCTGGAGCTCTGACCCCTTCTGCAAACACCATGAATTTGAAAATCAAGGCCGCTGTCTTGTAGGGCGTTAGTTCTTTGTGCAATGAGACAGCTTTTTTTTTCTCTGAATATTGAGTAAAACAATTTGTGCCTGTATATTACCTTGAAAAACAATAATACATAAGTTCAATATAAATGGAACAATACAAAAAAGGAAGACCTGAGTGACTTGGGAGTAAATTACATTTTTTATGTATAAAACTGTTTAATGTACTCCATTATGTACATAGCAAATCTACAAAATATCCACAATGTTAAAATATTATCAGTAATTCACCCCACACTCCCTGAATATATCGCACCTTGGACTATGTTGAACCCTATTTTAAAATTAATGCGTACAGGATATGACTAGCCACACAATGCAGACGGATCGCACAATTCACACAACATATTAATAGTATCCAGTAAAAAAAAAAAAAGGAGCAAATACATTTTAAAATATTTATCTTCATTTAATCACCCATCAATAATAATTATATAATGCAGTACCCAGTGTAACAGGACGCAAGATACAGTACAATGTGAACTTGCAGCTGAGAGCTAAAGCTGCCTCCTATCTCAGCTCCATCAGTTAAATACTTGAGTTATGACAGAGACTAATGACCGATTTACTTCATTTCCCCACTGTGTCCTGAGCTGAGAGTGAAATGTATCCCGCTCAAATGTAGCAAAAGCCAACCATGTGTGCTGTTCCATTTTGGATAATGACAAAAAAACAAAACAAAACAAGACTTATTAAAAACAGCCTGTATCTCCCCACTTGTAGAAGTTTTCATTTCTCAAATCCAACTTAACTTAATTCACACCCTGCCATCAATAAATAAACCTTGCCACTTCTTCGCCTCAAAGGAAAACAACAAAATTTGTCTGCATTTCTCGGCCGCCTCGGTAATGTTAGTGAGACATTCTTTGAACATCATTTTCTCCCGCACTCGATAAAATTCATAGTCAAAATTAGAGTCATTTGCCAGCACAAAAGCAATACTTTCGGGGGGCATTTGCTGCTCCACCAGTGCTTGCAGCAACATTTTGGCATCATTTTTGAAAAAGCTTATAAATCTGAATGGCACTTATGCTTCTTTTCATTGTTCATAAGATGGCGTGAACGCAGCGCACACAAAAAGTCAAATCACAAGTCTGAGGTTTTACGTCGCGGCGAACACGTCAAACACTGAGTTGCGACCCTTATCTCCCTTCAAAGGTAATCTTACTGTGTAGCCTGCAATCCATGCTCCCACTATGCGATGAAAACTCGGAGCTAATGCAACATTTAGTCTGACCCAGTCGTGATAAAGGCCAAATAATGGCTACAGTATTTGTGAATTGCGATAGCGCTTGCTTGATGATGAGAGCGTAACCAGTTTGACTGATGCCACCCTACACAAGCGGTCACTGCAGATTTACTTTCATCGGGCTGACGTCTCCGTGCGTAGGCACCGTTGGGTTGAGGGTGAGGAGGCAGAGAAGATGAGGCTGAGAGGACACAGCTGTTTCTTCTTGTTGCTGTGGCTTCTTAATCGTCTACGTTTTTTCTTTTTTTTTTTTTGAAACAAGCCTCCATCAGATAAAGACGAGGAGCAGATGAGAATAGCTCGGATAGCAAACTGGCTCCGGATCACTCCACAAAATAACTCATAGTGTGAGGAATTAATCATCCTGCGAGGTGGTCGGGCATCAACCGATGAAGGGGTAAAGCCAATAGAGGGTCTTGTCCGACGTCCACATCACGGTGGCGGCGGTAGCTTCACATCCAGCAAGCTGTAGGCGAAGATGTTCCAGAAGACGGCGCAGAGCACAAACAAAGTGTAGACACAGAAGAAGATCCAGAACAGGGATTGCTCCTGGAGTCGCTGCTCGTAGTTCTGCAGGACCACCACACCGAGCGTCAGACCCACCAGTACCCCTCCCAGGTGAGCCACGAAGCTCGGGTTGGGGCATGGGGGAAAGGCAGGGGGGTAGAACCTAAGCCACACTGCCCGACCAAACTCTACACTCACTGTGGGGGACGGAAGGAGAATAACAATTTCAGTCAACTATATATGGCTAGTCATATAAAAATCAAATCAACCACAAATGTATACATCATAATAATTCTGAATGAAAAAGACCACTTTGTTGATAAACTACGTCGTTCACTGAGTCTATGCCAGCGCTTTATCAACATAATTTTAGCGGGATCCGGTGTAATTACCAACGGTGACAGTTCTGTGTTAATGAAAGCCTTGCTATTTATAATTATCAGTTCTTGAGGATTTCCTGCCTTGAAGCTACAACTCCTCTGAAGAATATGGGTCAAGAGCAAACAACGCTGCCTGTAGTTAAAATTCACCAAAAGGTGACCCTGTTGATACTTTTCTGAGAAAATTGTGATGAATGAAATATTTAGTCTTTGCACTCATGCATTTCAACTATTTTTATTGATCAAACTTGAAAATCGAAATTAACTGAATACTTTTTAGAATTTATGCTATCATGTGTGTTTTAAGATCACACGGTATACTGTTACAATGATAATTTTGAGAATACATGGTAAAATAGCATTCATATAAAATAAAGTATAATTAATTGAACATGTCTCTTTGTTTCCATGATCTTTAATGTAAACAACTATATATACATTTGTTAAAAATTGTACTGTTCATTTGGTGAAAGACTGCTCTTATTGAATGTACAGAAACTTCAATATGTCTGGTATTTTTTGAACTTTGAAAACAAAAAAAAAATCCAGTCATATCTTGAGGGCAGGGACATTTTTTAATTATTTTAAACAGATATTCAGTCTTAGCTCAGGGTTTCTGCATTTGATTTGTTGGCAATAGCTAGAAAGGACAAGCATGAGAAAAACAAATGAACGGGAGGTAAAGAGGGATTGTTTTGTTCAGACTTACTGCAAACCAGAGCCATGGCCATCCGGAATAATTTAAACTGACACTTCATTCCTGACCAGTTCTACAGCAAGAGAGAGAGAGAGAGAGAGGACAGATGATTCATGATGACAATGATTGAATTATGAAGATAACGACAGCATAGATTGTGCCAGAAGGTCAACTTTCTCTTCAACACACACTCTTGCTTGAATCATTTGACATAAAACCAGCTTGTCTCCAATTAATGTCAATTTTGGAAAGCCAAAAGATCGTCCCATCCCAGATTTGTTGTTTCTCAAGGATCTGATTAATGCCCTTTCAGACATAACTTTCAGATCTTTTGTCTGTTCCAGAGTCCAGGGTGAAAAGTGGTAGATAGGGTATTCAGATCACCAAGGCTATGGAAGAACTGTCCTAAGGAAATCCTGTCTGGCGACCCTGTGACCTCTTTTCTCTGATATCTGTTTCATAAAAGTTCTCTACAAAGAAACTTTGACTGGAATCCATTGTCATTCAAAAAAGAACAATAGGGGTGAACCAGATTTGGCTCACACTATGCGGACGGTCGGGTGGAATCTGTCACCTGTCAATCACAGGGCAAACCCACAGAGACACACAAACTACTCACATCTAGAGACAAATTTGGTCTTAAATCAAGCTACGTGATGTTTAGGCCAGTGGGTGGAGGCCTGGGAACCTAGACGTAAAACATCTGGCTTTCAGCTGAGGGTCCTAACTACATCACCACTGTGCAGATGTTGGGGTTCTCTTTGAAAGTGATGGATAGGATCAAGGATGAGTCTATCAGAGGGACAGCATATGTCAGGTGTTCGGGAGAGAAGGTCAGAGAGGCCAGGATCAGACGCTTCAGTCATGTACAGAGGGGGGATTCTGAATATTGTGGTAGGAGGATACTGAGGTTGGAACTGCCAGGCAGGAGGTTTAGAGGAAGACCAAAAAGAAGATTTATGGATGTAGTGAAAGAGAACATGAAGTAAGTTGATGTGAGAGAAGAGGATACAGAGAATAGGGTTTGATGCAGGAGGTTGATTGGCTTTGGTGACCCCTGAAGGAAAAAGCCAAAAGGAAAAAAAAAAATGAACAAGCAGTTTTGGGCTCATCAGAGTTGATGCAGATGGAGAGGGAATCCAGCGTGAGCTGGGACTGGACTTCTCCAATGGCTGTCACAGAAACGTAAAATCCCGATCAAATCTTTCTAGATCTTTGAGGCAACACAGATGTTGGGGGGAAGCATTGTATCTGTGGCTAAACATTCCCGGGCCCCAGACCAGACTTCTGTCATTGGAGGGAACATTCTTGAGTGAAAGAAAAAAAAACCTTAACATACGTGGCAAAAACACTTAAAAATTTACCATAACTACATTGGCCAAGTGCGCCGCCACCAGGGCGTACACTCCTCCGGATGATCCAACCACAGGAGCGGTCATATCGGTGACAGACACTGCAAGAGACCCTGCGGGACGGAAAACAATCACAGGTCAGAGAACATATTTAAATTCATTTACAATGAATTGAAACATCTTTGGGTGGCACTGTGGTGCGCGGGAGCGAGTTGGTCCCTGGTTCTATTCTGTCAGAGGGTCTTCCTGCTTTCTCCAATTTCCCCAGCATGCAGTAGGTCACATATGTCAAACTCAAGGCCCGTCGGCTAAATCCAGTCCACGGTGGGATCATTTTTGGCCCACAGGATAATATTTAATTTCTGTTAGAGCTGGCCCGTCGATATGTTGCAAGCACCATTAAAATTACAAGTCCCATAATGCACTAGGAGCGCTCTCGATAGAGTGCCGGCAAGTGTGAGCCCCATCTGCTCATCAGCTGGCCTTGCTGAGTCACCTGTTGTCAACTGTCAGCTACCCCTCTCCCCCAAAAATGGCCAAATGAAAAGATGACTTTCGCAAAGTTCACAGAGAGAGCGGCGACATTTCTGATACTGCCCAGCTTTTGCTTTTTATCCATGTAGTGGACTGAGATCTGCACGTAAACGGAGGAACGTTTGGGTTTAAGATCAATGCATGGCACATCTGCGGGAAAGGATATCTTTGAAGCAGTATGCAGATGCATAAATGAAATGGGCCTGCCTTGAGATAAAATTTGGGGAACTGGCGACAGATGTTGCGCCCCTGATGTGCGGTCAAAAGAGTGGACTGGTGGGCAGGATCCGGGAACAAATGCATGAGGAATTACTCAGGAAAAGCTGCTTATAGCAGCACATTCTCATCCCAATACGTCAACCGCCTGATGAATGTTGAAGGCTTCCTTCAACCTCTTTGTCGTCATTTTTCAACAGACCTGAAGCATGACGTCTACATCAACGCTTGTATTTCTCTCTAAACCTAACAAAATAAAAGCGGAGTTAGTATTTTGCACATGTTGTGTTCTAAAGGAGAAATCTTGTACCTCCACTGACGCGCCACCCGACATGAAAGGGGTGCCTAATGCGCAGGTATGCGACACATGGGAATGTGTCGTTGAATAATTAGGAAAAAAAAATTAAGACTCTTCTCCAGCTTCGTCGAAAAATGACAGGTCTGCCTAATGCATCGGTATGAGACGCCAAGGGAACCGTCAGCATTCGTCAGGTGGTTGACACATTGGGACGAGAATGTGCTGCTTATAGAGCCATAAAAAAATATGCATTGTGTATTTGAGTTCGACACCCCTGCAGTATGTGAATGAGAGGGTGAATGGTTGTACGCCCTGTGATGGACCAATCCAGGGTGAACCCCACCTACTATTTTATTATACTTTATGTGTACTTTGTGTGACATTGCTCTTTGCATTTAACCCATCATGGATGACCCATGAGCAGTTGGCAGTTTGGGGTTCAGTGTCTTGCTCAACAACACTCTGACATGCTAGTAGGAGCCAGGAATCAAAATATCAATTATTTTGTCTCATCTTTTGGAGTATTGCCACCGTTTTAAATCTTTTCAGAGCTCAAATGATGATGAACAACATGTCAAGGTTCCTGCTTCAACTGATAAGCGGGCGTTCATTTTAGAATTCAAATACAGCAGTGATGGAATGTGTCGGAGAAGGTCATCCTTCGGCTTGGAAGGAAGAAGTTCAGGAAACAACCTCGTTAATTGATTATTTTGAAGGTCAAAAGTGAATCTTCTCTTTGGACAAACATTCCACGCTGTTATCCGAGTCAATAGATATGTGATATTTAATTCTATGACAACTAGTTAACACTCGCAAAGGTCAGCATTTCAAGTCCTGCAACACACGGACCAAAACATTTCAAAATGTTTCTTATTTCAAATACATCATTAATGCACAACTGGTCACTGACTTTTTCCACTTTGTAATTTAATCTTTGGAGACTTGATTTCTCAGCCCTAATGGGGCTAACCTTTTTCTACAGATTTAGATCACTTGAGTGTAAAACCTTCAATATTCAGTTGCAAATCTAAAGATTTTACCCCCCCGAGGATCAAACTGGCAGACGCCATAATTAGGCGATGAACAGAAACCTAATTCAAACTAGCCGTGCCCATTCATGAACTCAAAGCATTTATTTTCTGTGGTATTAAGACAGCTTTGCATCTCCCCCTATCATGAATAGGCCTGCATGAATAGATGCTTGTTCACACACCACGAGCCTACACTGTAATTTTACAGAAGACAAATGAAATCAACTCGGGCAGTCAAAAACGGTGAGTGGCTTAGCACGGCGCCTTGGTATCTATCCGCTGTTTGAATAAAGACCCAATCAAGCGTTTGAAAACAGTCACTTTGACAAAGATTCCTGGTCTTTTCTTACTGAAGTACTAACTTGAACTTGGAATAAACTGGGACACTTGAAGGAGTGCATATTACTATGGATCACTAATAAACTCGGACATACTTTGTGAAACATGCAAATAAAGGACAACACAGACAGAACTAACAAAGGAACTCAGATGATCACATAAGAGACAGGGAAGCCGAAAAACTGGATGAGAATGTTGCTGTAATCCTTTTTTTTCCAAAGAAAAAACAAAACTGTTCAATTTGGCCAAATACTTCTTGCGTGACCAACAGACAAATCAAATAAACAGACGCAGGTGGAAATACTGGAGGGGAAACAAATCGACATGCTCGCTGAGCACTGGACCTCATTTGGGCATTTTAACCTTTGTCATTTCTGGTCTGAAGAAGAACAAACATGCTACCTAAGCCCGGATCCAAAACTGTGGAATTCAACAGCTAAGTCCACAGCTTACCAGGAAACTACCAAGGCTACATGATTTGTTTGAACATGAATACAGTCATGGAGTTTGGCTGTGGTCAATGATTTGACATAGGTTTCCACCCCCATCCCTGTACACCAACATATTAACAACGGCAAAATATACTTTAATACTACTTTAGATGATAGTATTATGTTCATAAAATGGAAAAACTGATGTAGCAAATGAACAATGAATTCATATACTGTATATGTCAAGGCTCAGCATAGATGTAAGAATTAATGAGCTATGTGTATAAATATTTTGTGATATACAAAATCCTGGCAGCATGATGTATAAAACTACAACTATTAAAATTATTTTAAAGGCAAAGCTGAAAGAAGTCATTTGCTATTAAAAAATATTTGTTTTATTGCCCACCTGTTTTATTTAGTAACGCCAGGCAGAAAACTCTCAAGTTTATTCAACGAATGCATGATGGGTATTAACAGATCTTTATACAATGAGCCATTAAAACGTAATCATACATACATAACTATACAACACTATGTTATGCAGTAATTGATCTTTAAATACAGGAACTAAAGAGAGGTATGCATTTACTCAGTCTCTGATGAAGAAGAAAATTTGAAGGATTGTATCTAATGTTACTGTGTGAATACATACATACATACATACATACATACAAAATGTGCATAAGGCACATAAATACATGCATACATACTTACAAGCATACATGCATACTGTGCATACTGAACATAAATACACGCTTACAAACATACAAACATATACACTGTGAATACCACACATAAACACACGCTTACCTACATACACACCTACAAACATAAATACATACATACATACATTCACAGTACAAAAAGCCAAGAATGATTGCTCTGAAAATAATATCACTATTTTGATATCAACATTACAATTTCCTGCATAAAATTGTTCATGCTTGATTCATCACATTTGAATACTATCCTTAGCAAATATGTAGTTTGGTACGTAGACCTAACGTTGATTATTTCCTCTCATCTATCACAAGATCAAGGGAAAATTGTTCAGACAATCTTGTTAAAAAACTTGACAACCCGTGAACTGCTGCGGGGTATCGTTGCATTCAATGAGTCTCCCTAACGCATTGAAAGTATTTAAATTAGGACTGTCATACCTTTAGCAGCTCTCAAATCAATGCATTGCTTTTTTTTTGTGAGTGTGTGCATTTTCAAAGTACAATGAAATTGACGGCAAAATTGAATGACCTTTTCCACCTCACCAGAGAAGATCTTACTCCTCTTTTCAGATCCTCTCAGGTGTCTGGGAAATAATAAAAGGCCCCAGCAAGGTACAGTAATAATACTGCCTGACTCACCAGGTGATCAAACACTTGGGGGGATTACAAACACAAATAGATGCACGTGGAAGGCAGCAATTTCTGTTTCTATCCGGGGAAGTTGAATGTGTTCAGGCGGTTGTGGTGCGTGGATTGGGTGGGAGAGGTGGGGGCTGATTTTAGCATGTACCAGGGTACTTGTATTCATTGTCATTTGTCTGTCTGTAAAGCAGAAACCTCACAACATGTGCTGAAGACAAATCCAAAAATGCAATGGGACCCTGAATCTCAACATACTAGAAATTTACTCCATCAAAAAACAAATAAATTAATAAAAAAAACATATATATATATATATATATATATATATATATACACATAAGTGTGTGTGTGTTTATGTATGTACATATATATATCTATGTTTATATATATATATATATATATATACACATGCACATATATACACACAAATATATGAATATGTGTGTTTATATATATATATATAGCGTTAGATGGAGGAGGCTGATTCACTTAACGAACCCTGAAGAGAGTAGCTGAAAGGAAAAGGAGAAAAAGATGTAATCAATGAACAAATAATTTAAATGTAATCATATATCGATATATATATATAAATACTGTATATACACATACATACATATAATTATTTATTCTTTTAAATGTGTATTTTGTGTATGTGTATATGTCTGTATGGTTTCCTTGGGTGTCAAGTAAGGCACTTTAAATAAAATGTATTATTGTTATTATATATGAGACATAAAAAATGGAAGAAATGTTTGAAATACAATTTGAATTAAACATTCAGTTTACACTGTGGACCCTAATCAGTAAAAAAAAAAAAGGCAAGAGCAATATGGTAAAATCTCCTCTCATCGCCCTGGTGAAAACCCTCAAAACCATATCCCAGAGTTGCACTTACACTGGCAACCAGCTCAGAAAACTATCCTTTTTTAGTTCCATGTTTACAAGGTGCAGCTGAGCACCCACCTAACATTTAGTACCATTCTAGCCTACGCAGACAAGCAATCACATACGAGGGCACACTCGCTCATATTTACTCCAAATGTCCCCGGGGCCACTTAACAGTGGAGAGTGGCAACTCATCAATACCAGCCCTTCTTATAAACTACAAAATCAGGGGGGAATGAGAATTTAAATCAGTGTTTCTGTTGAAAAAAATCAACAGTTTGGAGGCCTGGACATGAGCCTAAACCTGAGAAGCCATGATCGGAGTCTGTCATTGCACCTGGATGCTATCGGCGTGCATAAAATTCTGCTTTTCCAGTCGTGTCCGCATGCATGTGCATGCTCATCAGCATAAAAGGGAAATGTCTTCATCTAAGAACCAGAGGCTGGGATGATCCTGGGGGGGGTTACTGACCTTTTGCTAGCTTGTTACTTAACCTTTGAACCCAACTCTGACGCCTATTAGTGCCAGCTGAGGTCTTACCGCTTCACAAAATTTTCTGTTTTCATTTTTTTTTCACACATCATGGTTTCATTATTTATCGAGTTTGAGGTCATTGTTCTCTGATCATTTATAACGGGAAGGATAAATGCTAATTTTGGAAACAAAAAGAAAATGGGAACATCAATAGAAAGGTTTCATATGTAAGATATGACATAAACACATGAACACACAAGTTGTAAATTACACATTAATACACACCATGTAAGTTGAAAAATCCATGCCAAATATTGCCCAGGCGTTTCAGTGAGACAGTGAACAGTCGTCTCTATACAATATGTGAATGAATGAGTGAATGGTTGAACATCTCAATATGACTTGGGAATGAGAGGGTGGATGGATACACATCTCCACGTGATGTGTGACTGAGCGAGTGAATATGGGATGTGAATGAGAGGGTTAATAGTTGTATGTCTCTGCAAGTGACCCTGTGATCGATAGCTGTTACAAGCTCCAGCCCTCCAATGACCCTGATCTCAGGTTAAGCAGTAGAGATAAAGAATGAATGAATGAATGAATGAATGAATGAATGAATGAATGAATGAACCTTACAGTCGAAATAGGCAGTGGCATATTGAATTGGATTATAAACATCCGTAGACACATTTTTACTTATATCATTATTTTTACAGCTACACATTTGATTTCAGTCCATAATGTTCCACAATAGCAGAGACTTATTTCCATCACTCATTTAAATCACTGGAAAAATTATGGCTATGACTGAAATCCAAATCCAATCGATATCGTAAATCCAGCTGTGGGTAAATTATGACCATCTTGAAAGAAATGAAATTTTGGCTGAAGCTCTGCTGTGTAATTAAGTAAAAGTCCAGGAAAACACAGCAAACCAAAACCTCGGCAGCGAACACAAGCGGAGTGTGACTTCTTCTACAACCCACTTGCACAGAGACACGCGCGCACGCACACACACACACATAAACACACTCTGATGGTCGATATCTAATTAAAAAACAGACTCCCATGTCTGTGCGGGGACATGAGTGTGTCTGATTTATGGTGTTGTCCTCATCATTCCTCTGTGATGTTAATGCTATGGGCAACCACAGATGGTATCCCTAGGGCATGTGTCACAGACTAACACACACATACACACAAGCATGCATGAAGAAAGATGTCTGCATTTAGCACAGAACGGTCATGAATGCGTCCTCCATACCTATCAGTAAAAAATACAAACCATTTACTTCCTTTTTTTTAATCTCCAATATATATATTGGAGTATCTGAATGTTCCTGAATATCTGAATGTTTTCAGTTCAGTTACTTTTTCACCCAGAGGGGTAGATGAATACACACGCACCCACACACAGCGCACATGCTGTCTGACTATAGCAGAGGTCCAGGGCTAAACATTACAACGTCGCCAGTGTTCATGTTTAATGGAGATGCTGCAAGGAGATGGAATCTCTTTTTGCAGCTTTTTGCCCGCTTCTTCTAAATCATTAGCACATCTGCTGCGGTGCCAGCTTTTAGCGTGTTCCCCTTTCCAAACCCTCTCTTGTTTTTTAATACTCATAACTCCAGATCCCTTCCTGTTTCTCTCGCCTCCCTCCAACCCATCCTCGCATTTTCTGCGTTTATTTCCAATTGTCGGTTCCAATGTGTGTCAAAATGAGCTCTGTTGGCGGGGACTCTCTTTGGGCCGCCCTTTCGACCCCTGGCATCTCTCTACCCCTGGTAGAGACACCAGGCCATCTGTCCGGGAGCCCTCAAACCACACACACACACACACACACACACACACACACACACACACACACACACACACACACACACACACACTCACACACACACACACACACATTTTCTCAGCCAATATCCACCAACACAGTGGCTGGAACTCGATAGGCCGTTGAACGACTAAAAAAAAAAAAGAAAAAGCAGATGGAACAACAGCCTTGAAAGGAAAAACTCTATACAGTATGTATGTTTTTGTCCTGGGGATATTGAGTGTGTGTGGCGGGGGCATAAGGGAAAGGCTAGCAGAACAGATTGAATCCCATTGTCAGTATACAACTGTTTTGTTTTTTTTCGAGGTGTATGTTGTGTGTGTGTGTGTGTGTGTGCCCACCTGCTAACACGCCGCAAACATAGACGAGGCCGATCCTCGCCGCTCCGTGGACCATCTCCAGAGGGACCCCCACCAACAGCTGCATGGCCATGTTAAGGCTCAGGTGTTCGATCCTGTAACACACACGTGACAAAAGCACAAGAGCCACCATCAGCAAACAGAGGCTTATAAAAGTTGCAGTCTAATCAGTTCACAGTTCCTCACTTCGTATCTTATTGTATGAAGAAACTTTTTGACTCTGATACCAGGGAACTTTAAAAGCATCAGTTTTTGGAGACCCTAAATTGCTCAGAGGTGGGAATGGGAGAGCGAATGGTTATACGTCTCTATATGACGTTTGAATGAGTGAGTGAATGATTTTATTTCTCTATATGTAGCCTTGTGGTCAAATTTTAGCTGGCCGTGGGTGGATCCTGCCTCTTGCTGGGTTACAGCCGGGCTTCAGCACCCCGGTGGCCCAGATTCCAGGATCAGCAATATAGATAATGAATTACTGAATGAATGACCATGTTATGTTGTCTGTTACAAGAGTAGTAGAATTCATATTTTTCAAAATCTTATTAGTCAAATACAGTCATTGACAGCAAATCGGTACATATACTATGTTTTGGTGCAGGTACATACACTGAAAATCTGTGTGTGTGTGTGTGTGTGTGTGTGTGTGTGTGTGTGTGTGTGTATGTGTGTGTGTGTTTGTACCAAACTGGCAGTCAACCGTGGACTCCTGAACAAACTACAGGGGACCAAGCGTTGCGCGTGAACGCACAAAGTCATACAGCGTCCGCACAATATCAATAATACACATGAAAATATATGCAAATCTGATATAACACACATACACAGACTCACACACTCTATCACATACACCCAGTGTCTCTTTCATGACTGGAGTGCCCTTTTATCCGATCCTTGAGTAGCAATTAATACATCTAATGTCACGGCAAAATCCACACGGACAGCTGCTAACACACTAACGGCCCCCAATCTCTGTCTCCTCTCCCGACCCACGCTCACAAAAAGGGTCTCCCATTGGCTCAAAATCTGCTGAAAAAGTCTCTGACTGTTTCTGGAGGGAAAAAAAACCTCATCTCTGTTCCACAAAAGGACGAAAAATTAATTTAAGTCACCATTTTTCCAGTCTGACAGTTTGACTGTCTCAACTGCTGAATTGGTGTCTACCAACTGCGCGTCCAAACACAACAAACTGCTTGTGAATTTCTAAAGAGGAAAATGAATATACTACTCTCTGAGGTACAAATGAATCTGTCCACACTGAGGAGAAAATAAAAAAAGAAAACAACTCAGATATGGACAAAACTGGGTTTAGTTTATGAAACAAAACAAAAAAAAAAAGTTATCCACCTCAGGCATGAATCGTTCCGATGGTTAGTCAGACACTGGAGCGGAGCGATGGGAAGAGGCCTGCCCAAAGGCACAAGGACAAATCCTCTCCAGATAACAGCAGCTATCTTTAAATCAGGCATTGTGAGGTTGGGCTACAGTCTCAACACAGTTGACGGATACACGGGAGAAGCTCTGCATGTACAAAAAGGGGGTGGCTAAGGCTCAGCTGCTGGAGTTGACGGTTTGATCCAAAGTGTCCTTGGGACAGAATCCAAACTCCAAGTTGCTCCCGACTGTCTGGTTAGCGTTTCGAACGGCAGCTCTAAAATGGGGGACCAAGGAACCCGGAGAACATGCAAACTCCTCACAGAGAGGCCCCCTGCCAGAATCCAAGCATACATCAATGGTGTTGTAGAGCAGTATCAGCCTAAGAAGGCAGGACGCTCATCACTGATGCCTGTCAGAGATCAGACTGAAGCCTGCCACAGATCTCCTTGCCTGCTCACATATTCATCCTGGATAAAGAAGTGGCCATATTTGTGAGCATCCGCACACCTGGCTGTGACCTTTCACCCCTCAAAGAGCACCTCAATCCATGGCGAGGTGCCTTGCTGCCCCCTAGTGTCAATTAGCAATTGTGTACAGTTTGTATTCAATATTGACTATAAAGAAGAAAATCAGCCTTGACAGTATAAATATTTAATTTTGACAAAAGGGATTTTTTTTAAATGTAATGATAAATTTGTCAAATATTAAGTATGCATATATAAAAGCTAATGTGGTCTTCACCGATGTAGCTATCTATCTACACACGCACACCCACACCAACACCCCCCCACACACACATATTATGCATACATATACATATATATATATATATATGTGTGTGTGTGTGTGTGTGTGCGTCATAGACATGAAGGATTGACGGTTATGCAGCATTTCTAATTTTGTTTTTATCATTAGCATCACGCACATTCTCCTTCCTGATGTGAATATGCTCTTGGGTGGGAGGGTGGGATGTGTGAATTTATTATTCTGTGAAAACAACACTGAGACTTATGACAACGATTGCTGGAACTGACAAAATGTAATAACATGTTTGTAGCACTGCACTTTGTAATTATTTGTTATATTTCAACCTTAATAGCTTGAATGCAATGTGTTATGTATAATTCATATATTGTAAACATATTAGTGTGTTGTACATACAAAATATTCAAAGTAAAGGAATAGAGGACAGCAACTGAATTTTGAAGTTGATGGACTGTTTTAGGAGTCGTGCCAAAATGTCTGCTGTCAATAATCCAGAAATAACGTCTTTTTTTGGGCTATTAAGGTCATGGCATGGATTCAACAATGATACCAAAGCAACTGTAATCGGGACATTATTTATTCACTACAGCAGCCGACTGAGTAGGTCAGCTCAGGCGTCCGTGTCCCCGGTGACAGACTCTAGTTCTAACTCCAGGGACCGAGGCATTTTCAGGCTGACGGCACATACAGAATCCTTTGGCGTGTTCTGGACCAACCCCAGGGCACGCTACCAAACACACCCAGAACACCTCTAAAACACTGAGATTGCATCCACAGATATCTGAACCTGAAGTCACTTCTAATTTAAGCTAGAAAATCAAAAAAGTGATTCTGAGATCCCCAAACTGGACTGTCTTCCACCCTCCGACTGCATATAGTCACCTTTTCAACAAAGGCCTATGAAATTGAAACTCGGATTATAGATGTATATTCTATAAGGACCCCCCCACTTTTGGGGGGGTCCTGCGGCCCAGTTGGTCAAGCGGGCACCCCTCCAATTGGAAGGTCGACGTTTCGATTCCCAGCTCCTCCTGACTGCATGCCAAAATGGGCAAGACAGTGAGAATTAAATTACTATTATTATTATGTTTTCTGAATTGATCACCAACTTTTGGAATAATTTAATTGGAAAAATGGGGCCAAATTCACAACATATTGTATTCAAGCTGTTAATTCCAAAAGGCAGCCCATTCTGACATGAAGTTACGTGTTGTTGGAAATGAAATGGAAATTTGTCAAGTTACTTAGTTACGCATAATACATGGCATTTTTAAAACCCTTCATTTGGCTATTGGTTAGAGAAAGAGGATTTTATCTAATAGCAATGGTGATGGCTGGAGATGAACGTGCACTCACCCCGTGTGCATGAAAATGTAGCTGAGGTATCTCCACGCCTGGGATCGCAGCTGAGGGTGGTATGGAAGGGGACTCTTGAGGAATGATGGGCTGGACACCTGTAGGACCAAACGGTCCAGCTGAAAGCCGTAATACATGAACACGGCAACCTGGGGGAACATGGACGCAAGACAACAGACAAATTGAACTTAATATTACTGATCTATGACAAATTGATTATTATTGGTTATTGGTTTCTGTACGTCCGGCCTAGCGTTCTCTCCCAGTCGAGGCAGAAGGGCGCCCACATTCAGCTGGGATCTGTCTAAGGTTTCTGGACGGGAAAAGACCAAGAGCTCATGAAGAATTTGCGTGTCTAGAGAGCATTTCAAAGCGTGTGGTCCAGATCTGCCCGACGCGGAAAGTGTCTTCAGACAAGTGTGCTGTGATTTGGCGCCGTATTCATAAAATCTGACCTCACTTGACCATTATGGAGGTGCAAAAGTTAATGTTTCAGGGCAGGGTAGATTTAATTGGTAGCATTACTGCAACAGATTCTTTTCACAGACAATCTTTGTTTTATTAGCCACCGCCATGAGGTAATTGTTTTCTTCCGTTGAAACAGTCTCTCTATATATATTTGTCTAAACCATTACAACACATCTCAACGGACCCGGATAAAATTGAATTCCACCCAAAAATTGAATCAGACAGGATCTCAGATGGGGGAATCAAGTGTGAAAAGTTGCACTATGGAATTCATTCTGGTAAATGTGCCTGGTGGTGGATGCTTACAAACTCTCTGGTCAAACAGTCATACTGCTAATAGTGTTATTAAATATCACATAAAAACTGGAATGAGCATACTGGTCTGGTTCTCCTATTCCGTTACCTCAACGATGGTGATAGTCAGGATAAGCCAGGGTGGGGGGCAGTAGGTATAACTGTCAAAGTACCACTTGCGATCAACCTCACGGGGCAGAGTCTCATAGGCAATGTGTCGGACCAGGCGCTGAGACAATCCCAGGCCAACCTCATCTCTGAGGCTGCAGCCCTTTAATTGCCTGCTCCCCTGCAGAATGGCCCTCCGGAAACTGTTGGAGCGTTTGCTGCTCATCTGAAGAACATCGGGGGACAAAAAAAGACAAGTGGGGGAAGACATGGTGTGAGGAGAGTAGGTACAGATGCAGTAAAAGATGGCGGGGTGGGCAGAAGGGGTGTGAGTTTTTTTTTTTTTTTTTGATTATTTTATTGATACATTTATTTGAGTGTCGCTAAAGCTACTGAATGTGCTCATCATAATGGTTTTAACACACACACGCACACACACATTTATTGCCCTCAGTCAATCACGTTGACTCCCAGCTCGAAATCCCAACAGAATGCCTGTGTCGTCACCGAGCAACCAGCGGAACCCTCTTCATCCTTGTCAAAAAGAAGGGTTCACTTCCACAACAATGGGCGGTCATTTAAAGCGGCAAAGACCTCACAAGGAGCTCATCAAGCAGGACATTTAAATCGAAGGGACCCCACAAAAATTTCTGGTCTCTTTTGAAAAAAAAAAAGCAATTTTTTTCCCCCTTTTTCCAGATATTGCACAACTGTTTTTTGCCATATGTTATAGTGGAATCATCATTTTCTCCAATTCTCCATACAAAGAAAAAATAGAACGCAATTCAACTGTACTGTCATTATTACTTTACTATTATAATCAGAAGCTTCTTAAAGGACTTTGGGTTGACTGCAAAATCAATTTTCTATAAATATTTGGGTAGACATACTAAAAGTACAAAGCGATTGTCTCAGGCTTATATCAGTAAAACAGAGCACTTAGAGTTTTACCATAACGGAAAGTAGAGATGCGTTATCCTGCTAATTTCAGTTTTAGCGAGTCCAAAGTAAAATGAAAAACACGTGATCAGAAAGGAAAACACGGATGACATAAGAAGTACTAAATGGGAATATCAATAAAAAGGTGGGCTTCTGGCACCGTTTAAAGAGAGAGACCTTTCTTTTCTCTGCAGGGACTTGCTGTTTAGAGAACTTCAGAAAAAGCCAATTATTTCTGCCTTTGTGTCAGGCTAGGAGAACTGTGGGAAAATTATTACGGGTTACCATGGCCACTTTCAGGCTGCACTATAAAGATTGCGCACACAATCGCAAACAGCTGCAAAGACCCACATTGGCACAATGAATCCCCCCCTCCCTCCTGTTTTTACATAAAAATCAACATCCAAAACCTAAATCGGAACCTAATTTAATCTTAAGGAAAATGAAGTCTTGAACTTCAAACAGCCTTTCGGAGTTGTAAGAACTAGCCGAAATGCCTTCGCGATGCAGCTGTGTCCTCATTACGACGGCTTCAGACTAAGAAACGAACACACACACGCACACACACACAGTGAGACCTCCCCCAGGCAGCCGATGCTCCATAAAGACAGTCGATTCTATGCGTGAAGTGACTGCATTCCCCTCATTATTTCGAGCCACAAAGAGAACTAGTGACATTCTGTCTGTTTACCCAGCGGTGAGAAGCAAAGGGAGCGAGACGAGAGAAGAGTCAGGGCGACAAATGGGTATTTAGCGGGCGAGGGAGAATTTCCCAGTTTGACGGATAAAATCACGGGAGGAGAGAGAGAGGGAGAAAGACACTGGTGTTGGCAGGTGCCTTTTGGACCGCCACGGCGGGGTCCGGTTGCGAAAAACTGGTCCTGGTCAGTGCAGAATCCACATCCAGGTACTTGCAATGTTATTATGTCTTGTCTATTAACGCAGAAAACGAGCAAAAACCTTGAAAAACACTTGTAGCACTCTGGTGCATTGCTAACATTGTATCCGGCATCATCATCGCTGGCATCCTTGCGTTTGTTCGGCGTGGCTCCGCTTTAGGGTCAAAGGTGGTGCAGTAGGGGACCCAGGCCGTCAATGGGCGGGAGGCGGGGTGCACCTGGATTTGCGGCCAATCGATCGCCACATATTGAGATAAACAACCATTCGGCATTGGATCGATTCCAACAGGGGGTCGGAACAGGGACCTTCTTTCCGTGAGGCGGAAGCGCGAACCAATGCCAAGCAATCCAAAAGAATCCACCAACGTTCGCCACGCCTGCAGACCTATCGTGCAAGTTCTATATTTCGAGACGTTTCTTGGAAACGTCTCGAGACACTTTGCGAGGAACAAAGCTGTCGTTACCCAACTGGGTAGTCAGACAGTGACAGACGAGCCAAGGTGCGGAAGCAGCATGAAGACAAACGTCATAGCTTTGTGCGCAGACCTAGATGGGGCCGCCGTGGTGAAGATTGAGACGGAGGAAGGGGAGAGGTAAAGGGAGGGGGTGAGCAATGATCTGAATGCTGGCTGTGTAGGAGGCGCGGGGAAGGCAATTAGTGACAATCACAGTGATGGAGAGGCTGCGGTGCGAAGGAGAGATGGGACGGCAAGTAAATCCTTCACAGTTTGTCTCTGTCTGTCCCCTGTCACCTTGCCACTCCTCTGTCGGCCTGAAGAGATAGAAAGGTACCTAAAGAAACCAAGGACAGCCGGCTAACCTTTTGGAATATTGATAACTGGCTCGGTTACAGACCAAAAACAAAAGCCTTTAGTTTTCGCCGATCTGCTTTGCGTTGATATCATTTTCATTATTGTAGATTTTCTCGCCGAACCGTATCATCGCACGGACACGGCTCTGTTTAAATAAAACGGGATTTGTTCCTGTTCACTTCACCGTACGTGCAGTGCCCTCAAACTACTGTTATTTCACTATGAATGTTTTGATTATTATTATTATCAATAAATAATTCAGGCGGAAAAATATTCTTAAAATGAGAAGCACGGATGCTCATATTTTCAGACGCTCCAGGGTAACGACCGCTTTACTTAGCCCTACTGGCACTAATTTATTCAAAATATAAAAATTCATATTATTTTGAATTTCAAATTATACCTGATAACCATATATGTGAAA
The DNA here is from genome assembly GCF_037954325.1 of Fistularia commersonii. Lineage (NCBI taxonomy): Eukaryota > Metazoa > Chordata > Actinopteri > Syngnathiformes > Fistulariidae > Fistularia > Fistularia commersonii. The sequence goes on along the minus strand of NC_141295.1, from coordinate 11,859,939 downwards.
TATTAAACACAAATTAATTAATCAAGTCATTCATTATCTATACCACAGGGATAGCTATATATATATATATATATATATATAAATTAATTCCCATGTCATGTAGAGACCATTCATCCTCTCATACTCACATGTCATTTATAGACACAAAATAATTCACCCTCTCATTCTACCATCATATAAAGACATACAACTATACACTCTCTGATTCACACATCTGTTTATACGTCAATTTAAATGTCTTACTTTTATCGTATACCGTGATTTTCGGATAATCTAACGCACCTGAACATAAACCACATCCACCAAATTTGAAAAGAAAAATAAAAAGTTGTACATGCATAAGCCGCACTTGCCTTTTTAGCCAGAAGTTTCCATTTGTAACCTGAGATATTTACAGAGAAAGATGTTAGACGCTTTGTTGTTTTTTTTTTTTACTTTTAATTAGATACTTACCATACATTTCTGAACAGCGCCTGAACACTTCTGATAGAAAAATAAAAAAATAAAAAAATAAAATAAAAATAAAAAGTACAGTGCCCTGCCTTGAAAAGTCACTGAACACCAGCTTCATCTTTATCCAAGGCACTAAAACCACTAAAGTTGTCTTCTTCAGTGCTCAATGTCACTTTTGTAAGCCACACGCGCGTGTTCTGCAGTGTCTATGTGTCATTTCATTGGCCCGATGAAACAAGGCTAAATATTTTGGCGGCATGAAGTTCCTAAGTCTGTAAAAATCTGCGGTGTTCAAAGCTTATGGAAAAAGTAGGAGGCTAAAAGTCCAGAAATCACGGTATATCTTTTACAAATCTCTAAATGCAAGTAGGGAACAGAGAGACGGCCGTACAGGTACATCTCCGCGTGAACACCTTGACCCAACCACCTCCACCGAACAATGGCAGACGTCACATTGTCCCCGGGTCACGAGCTCAGCCTCCCACAAGGAACGGTAACGAGAAAGCGGGAAATGGAAAATGAAAAGGTCACGATCATCAGCGGGCAGCGGTTTGAAGGTGAAACCAAAACTGGAGCACGGTGAGCATTAAGAGGGGAATTTATCACCTGTCAGAGACCCTTTTGCTCTTACAAATACTCCGCGCCTTGTAGTTGCGGTGAATTTGGGTTAGTGTGAAAATAAAAAAAATATCAAAATAGAGAAAAATGCATAGTGTGAAACATGTTGGAACAGGAGAAGAGAAGCTGCTGCGACTCTTAAATCAGGGTCAGGTTTTTACCTTCTTTTATCTCTCATGTCATTATCACATCAACAGACCTGCAGGCGTTTACATGTGACACGCTGCCTTCTTGAGGCGGTAGATTCGATGGAAATTTCAAGATGTTTATAGAAAATAAGAAGTTAAACATGGAGATGACGGGGAGGGTGTTCAACAACAGCCGGCTCTGCAACATGAAATTGTGGGTTGAGGAATCACACGGGAGGATAGATGCCATTTTCAATTTCATTTATCCTCAACTTCTTAAATGGTTTGATAAAATAGACTAGAAAATTCCTTTTATAGTTCCACAGAGGGGAAATTTCAGTTTCTCACAAAGTGGATATTGCTGTAGAGGCAGTTAGTAATGTACAAGCAGTGAGATCATAAAAACGTAAAAACAGAAAATTAACATAAAAAACTGAAATAAAATACTATAAAAATATAAAAAATATGAAAATATAAAAAATATATAAACAGTATACAGGACTGTCTCAGAAAATTAGAATGCAATGCAATTAAAAAAACAAAAATGTCATACATTCTGGTATCATTACAAATCAACAGAAATATTGCAAGCCTATTATCATTTTAATTTTGCTGATTATGGCTTACATCTTAAGAAAACTCAAAAATCCCATCTCAAAATATTAGAATATTATGAAAAAGTGACTTTTTGTTTTTTCAACTGCATTACAGACGATAAAGAGCTCTATCACAATATTCTAATTTTCTGAGACAGTCATATAAGCATGCAAAAGTGGTAACTAACAGCAACACCTGAGGTTGTCTCACTGAATGGATGGATGGGTGAGTGTGTGAGTGAGTGAATGAAAAGTCTATTTAAAGCATTACTGGGTGTTAAACGGTCGAACAGCAGCTGGCAGGAAGGGCCAACGAAATCTCTCTTTCACACACTTGGGGTGACGGTGTGTCGCTGAAGGAGCTGCTCGGTGCTGCAGTGATGTTCTACATGGGGTTGGAGACGTCGCCTCTCTCCTGATACATGCACCCCGTCCATGGGACTCCCCAAGACAGAGCTGACCTTGTTCAGCAGTTTGTCCTCATTTTCTGCCAATCATGCCAATCATTCGTTCATTATTTATACCGTTTATCCTGCACTCACGGGGGTAACGGAGCCTATCCCAGCTGTCATTGGGCGAAAGGTAGGGTACACCGTAGACCGGTCGATACACGATCACAGGACCGCATGTAGAGACGTGCAATTATTCACTCTCTCATTCTTGTCTGGCCACGAACCTACGGCAAGTTTTGGACTTTGAGGAAACGGGGGAACCCAGAGGAAATCCACGGGGACTATATGCAACCTTGACGGATCTGAACCGAGGATCTCTTGCTGTGAGGCAGAAGCACTAACAGCTGTAACACCGCATTCTCGGCATGAACATCTAATAATAGTAAGCAAGAGAGTATGCTCCTAACATTTTCATTGTGTCACTGACCCTCTGATAAATTCTTATTTTCCAATATCACACACATATATTTTGTGCCTGATAAACTGCAAAACTACAACATTAAGACCAACCTGCGCGACCACCCTAAGTGAAGTTTTCAACATCGATGTCTCCACACATCGGCTATAATTGGGTGAGCCAACCAAGTATGTGAACAGCGGCCCAGGAGATGATGGAGGAGATGAGGTGGAAGGTTGAAAACTTGGCATTTTCTTGCTATTTATAGCCAGACGCTCCCCCAGGTCAGAACTACGAGATTAAGCTTTTTTTTTTTTTTTCCATTCTAATGATGATCCTTTTTTGTCTAATAACGTACTCATTGCCTAATCATCAGTGCCAGATTTTTATACATATGTGCAGGCATATGCAGGCATTTGTATCTGCACAGACGACCGCAATAATATGCTTAGATATTCATAGACCCTTTTATAATTGATTACAGTTGAAGCAATCCGCTATGGCAGGCACACTGCTGGATGATGGCATTGATATAACACACACACACACACACACACACACACGAATACACACCCAAACTGCTAGAATATCCACTTGTGCAAGTATGTTTCACATGTGAGAAATGTTGAATATGTTAATCCCAGCCATTCATTCAACTGTGACCTGCAAAACATCACATAAGCTCATGTTCGCTCCTGTAATAGGAAGCGCTACACAGAGAACAAAAGTAGGACATGTAACATGTTATATGATATCTATATGTTAATAGTGTACAATATGCTGTATCTTATAATTATGCACAACACATATATAGTGTCTCACCAGGTTCACAAAGTCCTGGTAACAGATCTTTCCATCAGCGTTACCATTGGCAAGGGCCAAGAGAACTTCTAGTTTGTGGGGGTCGAGCTCAGAGCCGTGGGTCGCCAACAGGTCCCTGAACCGCTCGGTACTGATGAAGCCCGAGTTCTCCGGGTCATACTGCATTTGAACACACACACAGAACAGAGAATGCGAAAAAAGATTAAGGTGTGATATGAGCTGCTATACTGGAAGGCTTGATATAAAACCTCATTATCATAAGTTATTTTACAAGTACAACCCACTTACAGTGAGTTGTTCATTTCCTCTACTGCGCTGCATTGTGAGTAAACCACTTCATTTCGTAATTCCAATAAAAAGAAATAGATTTTGGGGGGGTTTGGATCAGCTTGGGCATTTCAAGTACAAACAATACTTTGACATTACAAGTCTCAAGTGAGGATTTTTAATGAAATCAACTCAATGTGCGATGCACTGTTCTCGTTGTCATGCCGATCACGGCTACAAAATGGAGACAGTACGTAAGAGATTGGGTAATTCATCGAAGGCAATGTCACAAAAGATACATTTAAAATTGTGCAGAAACAAGTATACATTCCCAGAGTAGAAATCTGGATTAAGAAAGTGTAATTTCATGGAGTCGATACATTGATATCAACAATACAGTCCCCATTGATCAGTCCTATAGGTGTTGTCATTTGCAATAAAGAAGAAAATGAAAACACATTCTTTTACCATGTTTTGTCACAATTACAACCAGGCGGCAAATGAAATATAAGTGAGCCTCATGGTAAATCCTTCATGTAACAGGTAGGCAGAGCGGGCATGTGAAATGGATATTTGTGTTTCAGGAGCATGAAAATAAATAAACCACCAAAGAACATCCCTTAAAATAGCAGAAAATAAAACAACCAGGAAAACAGGAAAGTTAATTAATATAAGAACGGACACTGAGGTTCTGATAAAAAAAAAAATTAAATGACATCGAAATGAATAGAGCTGAAACTGATTCTTTTATATTATGTCTTTATAATGTATTTCAAAAGCATTTGTCTACAAATCAGAAAGAGATAGTCTGAAATGTAATTATAAAAAATAATTTTTCTGGTGTTTTCTGTCCACTAGTGTAAAAAGGAAATTTGTAGCAAAATAAAGCCAATAAAACACACATCCCTAGTCTTTTCTGGCACTGTTTCAGAATGATGGGTTCAATTTAATAAGATGATCAAAATCATTATGCCTGCAACAAATCAAGACAATTCATTCATTCATTCATTCATTCATTCATTCTCCATAAAATTCTGGAGCAACATCCAGCGCTCATTGAGCAGGAGGGAACCGGACGCCAGTCCATCACATAAAGAGACATCAAACCATTCACTTTCATTCACAAGTCACATAGAGACATATAACTATTCACTCATTCACTTCATACATTGATGTAGATCCATTTACTCGTCACATCGAGATAAACCGCCGCCACTCTCTCATTCACGTGTTATATCAAGATGACGTACAACTGTTCGGTCATTCATAGATCACGGTAATTTAGAGTATCCAATTAACCTCCTGCATGTTTTCGGACTGTGGGAGGAAACCCACGCAGACACGGGGAGCAAACTCCGTGCCAGAGACCTCCTCGCTGTGAAGCGGAAGCGCTATCAACCAAATCAAGCTGATCTCCTTCATCCAGAGTCAAATGGACAGCCGTCCTCACTGTGTCAACACAAACTGAAAAATCAGGTGTTCTGCATAAGAGCTTTGCAAAGAACAGCTGCTGTAAGAGGAAGCTGCCCACCCCCGCCAACGAAAATGTGCGCGTACTTGTATATTTGCATTCGTCTCCCGACAAATGACAACACTATAATGCATGACGACGTGGCATTTGCGAAAATGAGAAAATTAGCCACCTGCCGGATCGAAACAAATACAACATAATAAAGCAAACAGTGGCAGATGACGAGTGAGACCCAGCTGGCACTGGGCTCTCTGTTCTCCACCAGATGACAGAAGGGAGAAGAGGTATTGCACTTCCTCGTGTTGTTTATCCCGCGGCGACACGGCTCTGGTTAAAGAGACTTTAACGTGACACGCATTCACATATTTTGCAATTTCAGGGTTCTGACATTTGCTCTGAAAACTGAAGTCACCCGCCTCCTCGTGCGCTACTTCACTCAATCGACACTGAAAACCTTGGAGTTGTGGGTCACGAAATTATGACCCAAAATTATGCCGTTTCTGGGCAAGGTGGCGATACAAATAATATACGAGATGGGATTAGTGGGGAAAAACACATGAGTAAACTGAAACAAAGCATCCATACAAAGCTCCACAGAACAGGTAGATGTTACGTCAGACATTTTTCACATTCGGCGCGTTTTGCTTTTTTTTTATCCGGCCCGCCAAACTATTTTCTTTGAATATTTTAACAAATATTTTCAATCACCATTGAATTTAGAAACTCCTTATTTTTTCCTTTAGTTTAATTTTGTATGGATGATTATGTAAAAAAGTATGTCGGTACAGCTATATGATCATTAACGATCTTTAAAGTTGAAATAAAATGCCAAAAAATATATAGATTTCAGTTTTCATTTTGTTCTATTTTCATGGCCCACACATAAAAAAAAAAAAAAAAAATCTGGCCCGCCAGCCAAAATAATTAACCGCCACTGTATTACGTTCTTTTCAACTGTAGAGCGGCACGGTGGCGCAAGGGTTGGCGCTTCCGCCAGACAATAAGATCTATGGTTCGATTCTGACAGGGAGCCTCTCTGTGTGGAGTTTGCATGGTTTCCTCCTGGTTTTCTGATCTCCACCCAAAGTCCAAAACACTCAGGAGGCTCAGTGGAGACCCTAAATTGCCCAGATGTGTGAATACCTGATTGGTTGTTTGTTTTTACACTGTGATCAACTGGAATCTGAATAAAACAATGATGGAACGAATTAATGTTGAACTCTAGATCGAGACCTGCCTCCTCCACCACCTTTAAATACACGCGAAGCGTCGTAGGTGATTTCAGTGACAGTGATAAAAACACTGGATTTATTGTCATTCACCCTGTCACCATGTGTCCATACACACACTCATGCTAAACAATGACACACACCAATTGACTTATTGGCAATGAAGGCTTATCTTCCCACATTAAATAAAAGCTTCAAACAGAAAATCCAAAGTACATCACAAGGTAGCACATGAAAACACAAAAACAGTTTATACACATGTATAAACTGTCTACTTTTGTGTGTGTGTGAGTATGTATCACACACACACATATATACATAAACATGCATTCATATATACTGTATATGAGAATATGTAAATAATGCTGTGCCACCATAATAGTCGCTCAAACACACAGAATAGGCCACTACACTGCTATTATGGATAGAAGAAATCAAACCATTGTGGTAAAACAAATTTAAATATAAATATAAATATAAACTCTTTATCATATCTGATTATATATAGCATTTTATCGTTTTATATCTCTCCAACTGCATCTTGCAAATCTGAAACCTGAACATGCGGAAATAATTTGAAAAGAATTTCTTCAGGCTTTCCTTGCGTTTATGCAACAAAGCATTTATCTTGAGAGGGAAGTATTGGGATTGGATGCTGAAAGGCAGTAAAGCTAACTTAAATCAGAAGAAAGTTATCCAGGAAATCAAATTTAGACCAGGAGGACTTGCGGAAATAATTCCTAGGTGCTCAAATGATGATCAGCCTGCAGCCCTGACTCCAGTTTGCAGAGAATGTAGGCCCTCTAGTTTACCCGAGGCATCAAAACGCCATTGTCTCTCTCCCTCACACACACACACACACACACACACACACACACACACACACACACACACACACACACACACACACACACACACACACACACAAGTATACACACACAAACACAGGCAGATACACAGAAAGCCCTTGATGCAAAAATTGAGCAAACCTCGACTTCAGACAGAATCAGCCTCCTCTTGCAGAATATCAGCCAGCTTCAGACACAGACATTTTGGAATGATCAAGTAACATTGGCTCAATCCGGTCTCAGTCCTCGAGTGAGGGAGTGAGACAACGTATTATGTGTGTGTGAGTGTGTCTGAGTGTGCGTGTGTGCATGTGTGCGTGTATGTTTGAGTGCATGTTTCCCTCTTGGTGTCCCCATTATCATATTGTTGTCCCAGACTGTGCGGGGTTATTTCCAACCAGGACGAAAGGATTACAATCCAAACCAAGACCCTCACAATACACCTCCCCCCATCTCTGCCTCTCTTGCACACACACACACACACACATAGAGAAAACCCCTAATACCCAGGTCACCCCTTCTCTCAGCCCCCTCCCTCCACCCAGACACCGAACATTTATGCCTCCCTCCACGATCACATTTTCTTCCATGCTCTCCGTCACACCGTGGAATAAAACACTCGAGATCCAGCTGGAGTTCAGTATGATGGCCGTTCTCTCTTCCTCTGTCACTCTCTAGATGCAGACAGGTAGAAATCATTTTACCCTCTCTCAGACAAGCACACCTTGCAACAACGCCGGCGTCTCAGGCCAAGTGCGCAGTGCTAAGTTGACGGGCCGGCCCAAAGGAGCGGAGCTGGGTGGAACGCGCGCTCAACAATTGTGACGGCAGTTTCATGCCAGGTTTATCCAGCGGCTCCGGTCTAATTGTTTATCTCATCCATCTCACCGGGCCATGCAGAGGACGCCATCTGATGCAGGTACGACTTCTAGTCAGAAGCAGAGCTGAAATGACAACTCATGATGGTGGAAACACCAAACATAAATAAAGAAACAAAGCTCAAAAATGTTTTGCAAAATCCTGTCTTGAAAAAAGTGACTCCTTTCTAAAATTCTTGTTTACTATGTAAAAAAGAGAGAAGTAATCTGAAATTTTTCTTTTACATTGCAATACATTACAGTAATTTAGCAGACGCTTTTATCCAAAGCGACTTTCAAAAATATACTTCTTCTTATCCTTTCGGCTTTTTTCCTTCAGGGGTCAACACAGCGAATCAACCTTCCCTATCCAACCTTATTCTCTGTATCCTCTCTCACACCAACAAGAAATAATCTGATATATGTGGTAAAAGATCTGTAGGCTAGATCAGCGGCCCCCAACCCTCGGGCTACGGACAGGTACAGGTCTGTGGGTCACTTGGTACCGCACAGAAAGAAAAAATAACTTATTAAATAACATTATTTCCGTTTTAATTACTATCGGAGTCTGATCAATGGTTTATTTTGAAAAATGACCAAATTCTGTTACATCCATCTATGACTCACTCTTGATGCATGTTAAGATGCTTGTCTCGATCATGTGATACATTAACGCTAATATCAAACCCCACAAGGCAGCAAAATGAGTAAAAATCAGATGCCTTTGGAAAATTTCTTTGCAAAGGGGTAAAAAGCCCAGTAAGGAGATAGACAATACCAGGATACCTCCTTAAAATTTGGATTTATCGCAACAGGTGATTCCCACGCACCAAGCCCAATCTGCAAAATATGCGGCGCCTGACAATGAAGCCTTCAAAACTGCTTTGCCAATTGTAGACCAAGCACCCTGCATTAATAAAATAATCCTTTGGAGTATTTTGAAAGAAACAGCAAGAATATTTATATATGAAAATTAATATGTATTTCAATGCTGGTCCGTGGAAATATTATCTGACATTACACCGGTCCATGGCGCAAAAATTTTAGGGACGACTGGGCTAGAATATACAAACTCCACATGGGAAGGCTTACCATTCTGAACTGAACCAAGGACCTTCTTGCTGTGAAGTGAAAATGGTGGGTACATTTTATTCAAAAAATGTATTTTTCCATTATTTTTTTATTAGTTTATTAAAAAATAATGGAAAAATAAGCCAAAAATACAGGTTCACTTCTTTTGTCTTCAATGTTCTATTCAAGTATTGCATATTGCAATGAAACTTCATCATCTATTGTATCATGTTTTGAGGGAACTATTGTTTCACGCCTAATCAAAGCAATTGTAAAATGAAAACCTAAGAAAATTATAATTTTTTTCGTTTGTGTGGGCGCAGCACAGCAAACACAAGTTCAATAGAGGCTTAAAAGTTGCATTTATTGCTCCAGCGTATGAATCCCTAAAAAGCACGAGGTGGATGAAAAGCCAACATTGTTAAAAATACACTTATAGCAACCCCGGGGGGACGAAACACACTTTACATCCTCCTCGGAAAGCTCAGGGACATGACATCACCTGGTCCTCGCTGCACTAGGACGAGCCGAATACCGTTCCTCTGACGAAATCAGCAGATTGAATAGATTTTCTATCAAATAAAAACATGACATCTTGACATCTACAAATGATTTATAGGATACTTTAGCAGCATAAGATTAAAAAATACAAAGAAGAGAACTCCAAATCAGGGCAAAAGTGTAAATAGCTTCCCTGCTAATGCGGGGACTTCACTAAAGGGCGTTACATGCAAAACAGCAGTTGGAGACAACTCTGTCTGACCTGTGGCGCCCTGAGCGACCTATGACCTCAGTGGGTGAGGGACACTGTCCATTAGTGCCACGCTGCAGTCTGGTAGAGTAATCACAGGCTAAGTGGAAGCAAGAAAGTTATATTAAAAGAGACAGAAGTAACTATCCTATCACCGAGGCGACTCTAATCCTCTTAGAACACTGAATAACCTTTCATATTCAACAGAGTTAATGCAAGGAAGGAAAAAGGAAATTACATTGCACTAGTGCTGAGTATAGGCTTGTATCTAATTTATGCTGCATAAGCAGAAAATGTATCCCAAAAACCTTTTAAAGCAACATTATCACCGCTCCAGATTGGGTGCATCCTGGGATCTCTGCATGGAACAGCTCTCACTGTTCAGAATCACAAAATGTTGAGTAATACAGAATATTATACCCCATCTGTCATATTCAAGTCATTTATCCTGGCGCGTCTTCTTCACGGTGAAAGAGAAGTTGCGAAAAAATGTTAATTTCATTTCTTTTTCGGTGTTCCAACTCCCCAGTAAAGCAGTGCAACTGCAGGGTCCAAGCATGTAGTCACAGGGATGAAGCGATCATTCAGCCAAAAAACACACATGTTATTGACAATGCCAGATTGTCCATATTTGTGTTTGGGCCAGTGCCCCGGGCCAGTGGGCCACTGGGGTTCAGTGGATTCAGTGACACTGATCCAATGTTTCATTAAATCCTTTTAATATAAGCCTGATATACTGAGCGCGCGTGTGTGTGTGTGTGTGTGTATTCATGTATGTATGTATATACATGACTGTCTCAGAAAATAAGAATATTGTGATAAAGTTCTTTATCTTCTGCAATGCAATTAAAAAAACAAAAATGTCATACATTCTGGATTCATTACAAATCAACTGAAATATTGCAAGCCTTTTATTATTTTAATATTGCTGATCATGGCTTACATCTTAAGAAAACTCAAAAATCCTATCTAAAAATATCAGAATATCATGAAAAAGTAATTTTTGTTTTTTTAATTGCATTACAGAGGATAAAGAATTTTACCACAATATTCTAATTTTCTGAGACAGTCCTGTACTGTAGATAGATAGATAGATAGATAGATAGATAGATAGATAGATAGATAGATAGATAGATAGATAGATAGATAGATAGATAGATAGATAGATAGATAGATAGATAGATAGATAGATAGATAGATAGATAGATAGATAGATAGATACCTTTTGTAAGAAATTATAAAAAGTAATAAAATTATTTTACATTTTCAAATATTTTAAAGAACAACAGCAATAACAATTATTATTATTGTTACCATCATTATTATTGGATTCACACTTTGCAATGTATTCAAAGAATGCAATAAAAATACTGCAGACATTTATAACCATTTGTTGTTGTAACTGCTTTTTTATCATCCTCATGATTATCATCATTATTATAATTGTTGTTGTTGTTAGAAATATTATTATTGTTGTTGTTGTTGTTGTTATTGTTGTCGTTATTATTATTATTATCATCATCATTACATTCAGATCTCTCAAAGTACTCAAAGAAAGAAATAATAACTGTAAAGGCAGAAGCAAAAGTGAAGATATGGGCTTTATGGGATTTTCTCTGAGGTGTTTCGGAGAGTCTTGGACTTTGGGACATGTCAAGGGCTTCCCCTTGGGTCATTTCTAGAGCGGAGGGATGAGTGCTAAACCGTGGGACCGGTGCTTGCAGAGGGATTTGATTGGACCAGGAGAGCAGCCGTGATAGGGTTGGAGTCTGTGATCCTGTTAAAGGCGGGATCGAATTCAAGAGGATGAGGAGCATTTCTTTTGATTGGTTAATGAAGACGTTCTGTGCAAACGCACTGAGTAAGTAAGAAACATGGCTTCCTGTAAGTCGGCAGCGACTTCCGCCATGAAATAGCAGGCATGAATATATTTAATCAGTATTGTTTTGGTGTCAGCAGGTGCTTATACAGTTCTGATTTAAACAACATCTATTCTCTGACTTTATTACTCACCTCCACTTTAACACCAGGTGTGGAAAAATCATTAGCCAAGGCTGTCAGGCAGCATAAACATTTCTAATCCAACCTAAAGTTGCATGCACAGCAGAGCTGCCCCTTTTGAAAGTCACTAAAGTAAAGCCTCTTCACACTCTCAAATTTTATGGTGGCCGTAAGAGCGGTCACAGCGTGTTTTTCAGGTATTCAAAATATTTACTGTCTTTAACAGTTTGCATTAAGCTGCATGAAAATATAAAATACAGTATATATCAAAAAAAAAAAAAAATAACAATGCGACTGATTATTTTAAGGCCTCCGTTGTGCTTACAATGAATCCACGTCTGCAGGCTGGAAAGGCGGGTTAAATATCCGTATCTATAATCTGCCGTCCATCTCTGCTACCAGCCTTTCTTTCCTTCCGCCAAAGCTGAACATGTTCCCACACCACCATTACCTTTGGAAATGCAGTGCGTCTAGACAAGACCGAGTGATGGCTGACTGTAATTATTCCTGTGGTGAGTGAAAATGTGCTTGAAACCGCCGAGCAACAAAATGTAACATTAAATTTCCGAAAGCAAGTCAGAAATTAGTCTGTGCTTGGCTGTAGTACATCTGTTATGACATGCTTGATAACGCTTCCCTTTTAAGAGCTTATCCAAACATCCGCAGGCAGACTGAACACACAAAGCGAAGTACAACAGCAAAGTACAGTGCCATATCAGGCTCAAACAGTTTTCTCCTGAAAATGTATTTATTTATTCAGTCATGCGTTCATTTGTCTACACCACTTTTCCAGGACCATTCACCCTGTCACATGTCATACAGAAATAAACAATCATTCACCCGCTTGAAAAGATCTTGTGTAAATCTATCCTCTCACGTCTAAAGACTAGTTTTTAGCGTTTAAGGTCTCAGCCTAGTCTGAGAATAAGCCAACGAATACCGCCTCTGCAGCCAATACCACTCTGTCGATTGTTTGTCTCCAAGAATTCCTTTTTTGGCAGTTGGTTCAGTCTTTACGGTGACGTAACACAAAAACTTGCGATAATATCAAACATGTCTGATATTGTCAGACTAGGCAAAAACTGAGCTCCGACTATAATAAGACTGTAAGACTACCCGTTTGTACTTAACGAACGAGTAAGTCTCCTATAAGACTCCAAAGATTTCCTCACGACTTCCAGTTTTAAGTCCGCGACTGAGAAAATCGCAAGGTGTAACCCGGTATTAAATGAACCGCTGATGAATCAGCATGTTTTTGGTATGAGGGAGGAAATCGGAGAAAGCTACCCAGAGATGGGGAGAACATGCAGGCTCCACAAAGAAAGGCCCCCCTGTCGGGAATTGAACCAGGGACCCTCTTGCTTTGAGGCGGAAATGCTGATCAACAGGTATAGAAAACAGTTATTCATGAAAGAAATTATAATAGTTCTTGTTTTGTTTCCGATACAATAAGTCCTTTTTTAGTTTAGTTAGCTTGGTTAAAATCCATGGGATTTTATAAAATCCCCATTGGTAGACTCGTGTCGGGGAGGGCTCTGACCTCTATTCACCCTATTTTTTCTGAAAGACTCTACAATATTCACCCCAGTATTTTTATTTTTTCATTTCCAATGTGACTCTTGATTCAGTTTTGAGATGGTCTTCTGAAAAGTGTGTGTGTGAGGTGGAGGGCGGGGGGGGGGGGGGGGGGGGTACTAGGTTGGGGTGGGGGTTAATAAATAAAAAAATCCTGAGATGCAGCCCTTTCATAAAACATCGCACAATGGATCTTGCAAGAAAAATGCGAGAAAAAAAAAATTCAATCATCCACAACATTGGCATTCATGAATTCATGATTGATATTCATTCATTCATTCGTGAGCACGGCTTATCCCATTACTCAAACCTTAATTGCTCCTTAATCCTCATCTGAATCCAAAATCTAAGTCAATGGGGTCTGAAAATTCGATCCACCACGTTGTTCTGAAAGCATGTCAGATAACAAGACAAGATAAAATAAGATAGACGTTATTGATCCCGTGCTGAGGAAAAATACTTATAATTTATAATTATAAATAACGAATACAAACGATGAAGAATACAAAATATAAAAAGAGATAAATAAAACACAGCTATTGAGCATCCCTGTATTTCCTGAGCAGAAAAAACGGACAATTCCCTCGACGTGGACCAATTACTAGTTCTGATGAAAAGCCGGCCTCCTCGGAATCGGAGAAGGTTGTTAGCAACTCTGCTAATTAAAGCAAACGGCAGGAATGACGGGGGAGATCACAAGCGTCTCATTGGCTGCCCATCATGCGCGCTGACACCCTTGGCAGGTAAAATGAAAAACGCGCACAAACTTCTCATGTTAATCGGGCGCTTCAGACTTGCGCCCTTGACAGCGCGGTGGCAGCAGGGGTTCCTGCACAATGCTTTCCCTGTCTTAATTACCACAAACACACACAGACCACCGTGCACACTCCTTTTCTCATGGCCCGTGAAGGCTGAGAGAGTGCATTATCGATGCCTTTTCCATCCTACAGACCCAGTTTTGCAGAGATGACTAGTTTATCTAGAGCGAAGCCGACAACATGTCAGCGGGCACCTGCTCAGGAGAGGCGCGGAAGCACAGGGGTGGCAGGGATGAAGAGTCAAACGCTAACTGGTCGCTGTCTCGGGCCAGTTTGTGTCTGCCAGACCGCATTTGATGGAATATCCACATTGCCAATACCTATTGTTTGAATCTATTTACTGAAATAGTTGAATTAGTCCAATCGTGACTCAATTTTCTCGTATATCGAATTCAATTTCCTCACTGAAATGCAGTGAAATACTATTTGTCCGTTTCAGCCACCCATTTTTTTTTTTTGTTACATGTTTTGATCAAGAAAAACATGACATAACAAAAAAACAAACAAACAAGCAATGTGTAAGAAATAATAATGCATTATAAAAATGAATGTAAAGAAATAAACTGGTTTATTAAGCGTCTTTAACTTCAACATCGGACAATGCAGCCTAAGGGCGGCACGGGCCGGAATCTCCCTGAGCCAATTGCAAGCCCAGATAAATGCAGAGGGATGCGTCAGGGAGGGCCAAAACCAAACACACGAATCAAACCATTAAATCTCATACCGGATCGGTTGAGGTCCGCATTAACAACGACTGCCACTGGTACCAATGACCTACAGGGTACCAGTAGAAATTGGGCTACTGTGGGTTGAAGAAGGAGAGGAGGAAGGTGTGTTCAGAAGCAGAGAGAGAAGAGGAAATGCAAGAGTCTGGGACTGAGAGTAGGGACTTTGAATATTCGGACTATGACAGGAAAGGGTAGAGAGTTGGTCGACATGATGCAGAGAAGGAAGGTGGACATACTGTGTGTCCAGGAGACCAGGTGGAAAGGTAGTAAGGCTTAAAACTTAGGAGCAGGCTATAAGTTGTACTATCTAATACTGACAGGAAGAGAAATGGAGTAGGAGTTATCTTGAAAAAAGGAGTTTGTTAGGAATGTTGTGGAGGTGAAAATAATGTCAAATAGACTTATGAGTCTGAAACTGGAAATTGAAGGTGTGATGCTCAATGTTGTTAGTGGCCAAGTCCCGCTGGTGGGATGTGAGTTTGAGGAGAAGGAAAAGTTCTGGAATGACTTACATTAAGTGATGCAGAATATACCCAGAGATAACAGGGTGGTACTTGGTGCAGACTTCAATGGGCATGTGGGTGCAGGCAATAGAGGGGATGAAGAGGTAATGGGCAGAATTGGTATACAGGATAGGAACGCAGAGGGAATGATGGTGTTATACTTTGCAAAAAGGACAAAATTGGCTGTAGTGCAGGTAGGAGCATGCAGATAGACTACATCTTGTATAGATGAGGCAACCTGAAAGAGATCAGTGACTGCAAAGTAGTTGTAGGTGGGAGTGTAGCCAGACAGCATATGATGCTGGTTTGTAGAACGACTCTGGTGACAAGAAACATCAAGAGGACAAAGGCAGCACAGAGGACAAAGTGGTGTAAGCTGAAAAGGAAGGAGTATTGTATGGTTTTCAGGGAGAGCTTCCAGATGATTGGACAACTACAGCTAGTGCTATCAGGGAGACAGGTAGGAGAGTACTTGATGTGTCATCTGGAAGGAAAGTAGATAAGGATGAGGATGTGCAGGAATAAATACAGAGAAAGTGGTTAGCAAAGAAGAAGTGGAACACTGAGGGGCCTGAAGAGAACAGACATGAGTACAGGAAGATACAGCATAAAGTAAAGATAGAGGTAGCAAAGGCAAAACAAAGGGCGTACGATGACTTGTATGCTCGGTTGGACAGTAAGGATGGAGAGAATGATCGATACAGGTTGGCAAAACAGAGAGGTAGAAATGGAAAGGATGTAAAACAGGTCCGGGTGATTAAGGATAGAGAGGGAAATGTATTGACAGATGCTAGAAGAGTGATGGGATGATGGAAAAAATACTTTGAAGAGCTGATGAATGTGGAAAATGAAAAAGAGGCAAGGGTAGAAGAGGTGACTATTGTAGAACACAAAGTATGTTAGACTGGTGCAGGACATGTATACTAGCTGTGAGACAGTGGTGTGGTGTGCTGTAGGGGTAACAGAGAAGTTAAAGGTGGAGGTGGGACTCAGTCAGGGATCAGCTCTGAGCCCTTTCTTGTTTGCAGTGGTGATGGACAGGCTGACAGATGAGGTTAGACAGGAAACTCCATGGACCATGATGTTTGCAGATGACATTGTGATCTATAGAGAACAGGTTCAGGAAAATATCGAGAGATGGAAGTATCCGCTGGAAAGGAGTGGAATGAAGGTTAGTCGCAGCAAGACAGAATATATGTGTGTGAATGAGAGGAACCCTGGTGGAACGGTGAGGCTGCAGGGAGTGGAGAGGTTGGGGGATTTAAGGTACTTGGGGTCAGTCCAGAGCAACGGAGAGTGTGGAAAAGAAATGAAGAGAGGGGTTCAAGCAAGTTGGAATGGGTGGAGAAAAGTCTCAGGGGGTACTATGCAATAGAAGGCTATCAGCCAGAATGAAAAGAAAGGAGTACAAGATAGTGGTGAGACCAGCGATGCTGTATGGCCTAGAAACAGTGACAATGACGAAACGACAGGAGGCAGAGCTAGAGATGGCAGGGATGAAGATGCTAAGGCTCTGTTTAGGAGTGACCAGGATGGATAGGAGCAGGAACGATCATATCACAGGAACTGCACATTAGATGTTTTGGAGAGAAGGTTAGAGAAGCCAGACTGAGATGGTTCTGTCACGTACAGAGGAGGAATAGTGAATATATTGGTAGACAGATGCCGGAATTGGAGCTGCCAGGCAGGAGGTCTTGAGGAAGACCAAGCAGAAGATTTATGGACATGGTGAAGGTAGTTTGTGTGAGAGAGGAGGATACAGAGAATAGGGTTAGATGGAGAAGGTTGATTCGCTGTGGCGACCCCTGAGAGGAAAAGCCGAAAGGAGAAGAACTTTAAGATCAGAGGGAAATGCTGATGATGGCGGGGAGATCTGTGGAGGAGCTGGAGGGAGATTTTCATTTGTTGCTCTATCGATTCAGTTAAGTTACTCCTAATGCTACAATTAAATTAGATTAGATTCAACTTTACTGTCATTAAACATGTTAACAAAAAAAGACAACAAAATGCAGTTTAGCATCTGACCGGAAGTCCAAAAATTATATTATCAATAAATGTACAGTAGGATAAATAGAATAATAGTCTGACATGGTGTTATATACAGGTGATTTACAGTTTGGATACTATGGACATAATTTACAAGGGGAAATGATCAGATGATAAGTTACGCTACACAAAAAATACAGTTGAAATAGATAATAATAGTAATTAAATACTGCACAAAAAAATAAAAATAGATAGGAGCTACCTAGGGATAGTAAACTAGTGTGGTATGGTGTAATAGCATGTGTGTGTGCGGTATAGCTCAGTGGTAAACTGGCTCTTTATCGCTAAACATTATTTAGCGATGGAGCAAATGCAGGTTCTCGTTTTAAAATGATTAAACCTTCCCCAACTGGCATTGAGCGAGAGCCGTCTGCTGCACCATATCAGAGTAAATGTCTCCAGTCTCCTCACATATGATGCTCTCCATCCATCTGTTTATGGACAAGTCCACAACACTCCTCACTCATGATTTTCCGTGATTTTAACGGGGCTTCCTAGGGTGACTGTTTTTCAAACCAAGTTCATGCAACTTATCAAATGATTAAAAGAAAAAAAAAAACAATCGCCTGTGCAACCGCATGAACCTTGGGAAACTCCTAAGTCGAGGCACTCGTACGTCAAGGTTCAACTGTAGTCAAATTTTCTTTTATACGGCGCCAAATCACAACACAGTTGTCTCTGCTTTATTTGTAGAGCAGGTCTGGATCATCGCTCTGTAAAATGATTGACAGAAACATCAAATTTCCCCATGAGCAAGCACTTGGCGACAGCGACAAGCAAAAACTGCCTTCTTACAGGTAGAAACCTTCGACTTGGGGTCCGCAGGTCTGTGGCTTTTGAAAATGGATAATTAGTATTTAATTCAAATTTATTTAATTTCAGTTTGTTCATTTTTAAATGTAGTTTTAAATTTGAAGATTATGGTGATCTTGTAACATCTAAATAAATAGTGTTGAAATATTTTTGTCGCTCTGAGTAAGCAACTGCATGCACCAGTTAAAGGGTGACACCACACAGAGAGAGGACGGCATAATTTAAATTCAACATTTTTCCTAAATACAAGAAGCACTGAAATAGATATTGAGTATTTTGCTTTAAAAGTAACCTTCAACCCAGTGTCT
Source organism: Fistularia commersonii (assembly GCF_037954325.1). Classification (NCBI taxonomy): domain Eukaryota; kingdom Metazoa; phylum Chordata; class Actinopteri; order Syngnathiformes; family Fistulariidae; genus Fistularia; species Fistularia commersonii. The sequence goes on along the minus strand of NC_141295.1, from coordinate 11,841,187 downwards.
TTTTTTCAGAGTTCAAAATGTTTTATTGCATGCTGAAATGTAATTTCATTTTCTCTGCAGTTGTTCATTGATTTAAAAAAAATGCAACGCATATTTTGTTTATATATAGCATTAAGGCAAAAATAAGCGTTATATGCCATGTTCATTCATTTTTTTTATTTCAAAAGGGTTGTGTGGCTCCGGGTGTTTTCTTTACTGTGGGGAAACGGGTCCAAATGGCTCTTTGCGTGGTAAAGGTTGCCGACCCCTGCCTTGGACAGATGGACCCCAGATCATTTCAGGCCTCGACCGATTGCAAAGCAGGGGTTCCATTACGTACAAATTGCGAAACTTTAGTCTCAATAAAGATACACATAGCAGACATGCATGGCTGCAACCCTCCACAGAAATGGCTGATGTGTCGGTATAAACTTTTTCAATTAGTAGGGGAATTAAAGGACATTAGAAGAATTAGGGGGATTTTGTTTTTAGTTAGTTTCTTGCAAACTTATATCTGGAGTTTAATTTTGGCCATATTCAGTCAAGCGAGTTTAGAGGAGGGAAAAAAGGTAATAATTGAGAGAGTAAACTGATTACTAGATTAAGAGTGGAAATTTATTTCCTCAGTCAGCCAATTTATCTTATGATTATAATAATTATAACTGTACATCTCATCAATCGTCAATGAAATTGGACTTCAGAAGCTCATCCTATCTGTGTTTTAAGACATTTCCTCTAAATTCCCCAAGCCCCCAATTACCACAACCTGTCTAGAAATAAAGAAATCTTATTCTTTCACTTGGTCTCATACTGAATTCTTCAGCTGCCGACTTCTGCAAATACGCAACCGCGTATAATCTCTACCACAGTGTGGGATTGACCTTCCAGCTCCCGGCTCCGGCTGACACCGTCGCTGACAGCGCTACGTCAGAAGCCACTGGATCGCCTCATTGTTCCCAAACAGAGAGAGAATTCAGAGCTCACCAAACAAACAGAGGATCTTTTTGGTGAAGGGGGGACAAGAAATGGGAAGGACATGGAATAATTCAAAGAAAGGAATTTATATTGCAATGTGTGTGTATGTGTCTGTGTGTGTGTGTGTGTCGTTCATACTTCAGAGCACAACATCTTAGTTCTCTTGAGACAGGCAGTAAATTATGGTTGATTCGTGTGACATTGAAACTTCACTCAAACCCTCTTTAGTCGGGCTGTCACTCAAAATCCTCCTTTCAATCACATCACGGGCACAGCGTGCAGAAGGGCCCGTGTCTTCCAGGATGTAAAAAAAAAAAAAAAAAAAATCCACCTGAGACAAACTGATGGGCAGATCCAATACCTCCCCGCTCCGGTTTGTCAGCTCCCTCCCGCCGATCTCGACTGACAGCTGAGTGAGACGGCGGGCGACACCGGAGGGCTAATAAGCCGAGAGACGTAATGAGATGAGCCGTCCCGATTTCACGCCATTAATTATCCAGACGTCCTCTCCCGTGTCGCCGAAGACTCCCCAGGAAAGGGTCAGCCTAGTGGATCAAGAGCGAGGCCATCTCGACATGCGAGTCACAGCCCTGGCCCGTCCGGTCAGGATTTAGAATTATTAGCGGTGCTACGTGTAACTTCTAAGAGCTCCCGAAATGTCACGGCACTGCCGGTTGTAATCACGATGAAAGACTCTGGCAAACAGAAAAAGATAAGACGTGACAATACAAAGTCTAACAATTTAAGGAATTGGGCTCAGGTAAGAAAATGTAAGGGTTAGAATTATTTACATTTTTGTTCAATCATTATCTACTGCTTATCCTGTACCCAGGGTCATGGGAGTGCTGGAGCCTATCCTTGCTGTGATTGGACGAGAGGTGGGGTTCACCCTCGACCAATCGATTCACCAAAGAACTAACTGCATATTTTTGGACGTTGGGAGGAAACCAGAGATCTCAGCGGAAACCCACGCACACGTGGCAAGAGCATGCAAACTCCACACAGAAAGGTGGAGGTCAAACCAAGGACCTCTTTCCTGTGATGCAGAAGCACCAGCTACCGCACAGAATCCCTGTGTGGGTTTCTTTAATATATCCAAAGAAAAGACCCTATAATATTTATAAGACAACCTAGGGTGTTGCTCCATTTTATTTATAACATTTAAGTAACAAGGAATTGGGTTTCTTTTTCATGAGTGACCTAGCACAAGATGAGCAGCAACAAAAAAAACAAGTATCCAGAACATAAATCTCTGAAGAACCACACAATCATATACAAATGAAAGGTTTAGAAAACAAAATAGAGAACGGGGGCGTTCATTCTACATGGTCCTTAATGAATGTTTTTTTAAAAACATTCTAGTGTTGATTTAAAAAGCACGAAACAACGCTTTCATGCACAAATTGAAAGATATTCTATCTCTCTGTCGTGCATCTCTTTGAAGCTCGGCGGACCGGCAGAAAGTTGTCGCCATGCAGAAGCTTCTGCACGATGGAGAAAAAATTAAAAATTGTCTAAATGTGTGAACGGAGTGCAAACAGTTGTTTGTGACTCTGACATCAACCGGCAACCGGTCCAGATTGAACCCCAACTCGCCCAATGACCCAATGGTAACTCGGTAACTGCGGAGAAAGTAATCGTTGCCAAACTGCCAACTATTCAGGACCTTCACATCATTTGATCTCCCTTCTCCCCTCTGGTAGGAGGTGCAGATCACTGTATTCCAGATGTACCATGTATAGGAACAGCTTCTTTTCTCCACAAGGAATCACTCCGATGAGCAGAGGATTCCCCACAGCACCTTGCAATCCATGTCATGAATGAGAATGAATGGTTGTATGTTTCTATATGTGGCGATTGGCCACACTCTGCACTTTGTGTTTTATAGTGTTTCAATTTTCTTGTCCACTTCCTTGTATGCATGAATGTACTTGGTCAATAGCAGCAAACAGGCAGCAAGATCGTTTCTGCAATTTGAACTTCATCAGAAACAACAGATCAGCCCTGAAACTCCCGGGTATTGTGATGACGGCCATTTACGTCATCGCGATAAAGACGAACCTCTAATAGGACGCTGTTATTTTTCCACATCTTTATGTGTACGACATTAGCTTTGCGGTTGAAAGACAAATGCTGACAGCTGGACAGAAATGGGGCGCCGTTGCAAGCAGGTGGCTCCGAGATAAAATTGATACTCGATGGGACAACCTTCGGCGCGGGACAAATCCAAGCCAATTAAGGCAACGGTCTGACTTAGCATACGGCGCCGAGATCAACGAGCCCGGTGAGAGCTGCCTTTGTCCCGACACGGCACTCCATTATGACCCACTTTCATTTGACAGAAGCTCCTCCGGCGTCTCACCCACTCTTCTTTCTTTCCCTCGCTACTCGAGTCTGAATACGAGCTGTGTTTTCCGAGAGGACGACAAGAAGGGGGCGTGGACGCCGCACTCCCAACACGATATTTCCCTGGTTTGTTGTGTGTGGAGCTGATAACAGTATAATGAAGAGACTGAATCCAATCTGCTTTGAAGCTTGGAAGAAACAGGTATACAAACATTTGCGGACCCAAGAGTGATCTACGTTTACGCTGAGAGGTTCCCCCCCTGGGGTTTCAGCAAGAGGGTCCCTGGTTCGATTCCGACAATGGCCCGTCCTGTGTGGAGTCTCCATGTTCTCCCCGTGTCTCTGATTTCCTCCCATAGTCCAAAAAACTCACAGGAGGTTCATTGGGAACCACAAATTCCACAGAATTCTTTATTTGCCCTGTGAATTAGAGACTGAATATTTGTCTCTATATGATATTTGAAAAAGAGTGTGGATAACTTTCTACATGACGTTCAAAAAATTACAGTACGAGGAAAAAAGGGGAGACTGTTAAATTGTCCAGATGTGTGGGTGAGAGCGTGAATGGTTGTATGTCTTTATATGACGGATGAATGAGAGGGTCTCTACAGGACTGTCTCAGAAAATTAGAATATTGTGATAAAGTACTTTATCTTCTATAATGCAATCGAAAAAATAAAAATAACTTTTTCATGATATTCTAATATTTTGAGATAGGATTTCTGAAGATGTAAGCCATAATCAGCAATATCAAAATAATAAAAGGCTTTCAATATTTCAGTTGATTTGTAATGAATCCGGAATGTATAAATTTTTTGTTTTTGTAATTGCATTACAGAAAATAAAGAACTTTATCACAATATTCAAATTTTTTGAGACAGTCCTGTATATGATGTGTGAATGAGAGGTTAAACAGTGGAATATCCACGTGACGTTCGAATGAGCAAGCGAGTGGTTGTGTGTTTATATGATATATCAATGACAGAGTGAATTTCCGTACGTTTCTATATGTTGCTCTGTGAACGACTGGCAGCCGGCCCAGGGTGAAACCCCGCCTCTTACCCAATGAAAACCGGGAGGATAAACCGTATCTATAATGAATGAAGTTGTACAGTTTAAAATGTGATGCTCATCTGTCTCCAAGAGCAGGCGCAGAGGAGCAGCTACACCTCTCTGCCCATCTTCTACATTCTCCACTAATAGCAATCACGGCAAGTCCCAATTTTAGGTGTATTCAAAGCGTTACTTGTCGAAGGATATCCAGACAGATTAGCCTTATCGCCGGGAACAGACGCAACCGACTGGCAGGTCTGGCCGGTCGCAGCATCTCCCACTCTCCTTCCTCCCCAGCACCGGGCCTCATCTCCAAGCGATTCTGTCTTCTCTCATCTCCAGATCTTCCCCCTGCTTTCCTGTATTCTCTGGCGTTAACTCTCACGCCGTTTGCTGTTCACTCTCTTTTTCTGTCTCCAACGGACACTTTTTTAGGGAAAGGAAGCTTTAGACGGGGCTATTGCTGCAGTGTTGGGCCTTTCCGTGTGTTTTCTTTCCAGCTCAGCGATACTTTGAAACGACAACAAACAGCTCTGATCGCCGACGATGTAAAAGATATTTGTCGCAGACCTAGAAATCTTAACATTGGACAGGATTTGGATTTTCGTTGGGTGCGCAGATTTCAGGCTTAAAGCTTGCTGTGGCCGTGACTGGCACGTGTCTCTGGGGTATTCACTAGATCAGCGGGTCACCTGTGTCATTCGACAGATGAGACTGCCTCATTTATCTTACACGCAAAAACACACGTGCACACACACACACGTACACACACGCACGTCAAAAATTAGCATAGTACGTCACCGTTTCCTTGTCAACTGGCCCGTAACCAGGCAACGTTGGTAACTGTGAAGATGTCTCCAGCGGGTACATGTACACATACAGTATGTATACACTCGGAGCATGCGTGCGTGCATGTGTGAGTGTGTGTGTGTGTGTGTGTGTGTGTGTGCATGTGATCCCCTTGGTGTGCCAAGCGTGCAGACGGCCAAGGAAGCCGCTGTCTCAGGATTGATGTCCTGCCGCAAGAGCCTGCAAATCCTGATCCTACAGGAAAACTACACTTTAACCGCGAATAGAGCCTCAAATTCTAAAAACCTCTGCTCTCTGTCTACAGGTTCATCTCCCATTGATCTATAAATTATCGTCGTTCTTAAATATGAAAGAAAAAAATCACCACAAACTCAGATACATTGATGCTGGTGCGTGAATGCATCGTATATAACAAGAACTTTGGGTCAAACATGCATCAGAAAGTACATCTGCTGCCATCAATGCATCCCATAAATGCATGAAAGGGAGATGTGACAGAGAGATCGCCTCTTCTTTCTCTTGGGGCTTTAGAGGCTCGCAGAGCGGCGATTTCCCCACCGGCGAGTCTTTTTTTTTTGCAAATGCAGCCTTGTCTCCTGTCTTTTTCAGGGTCGGCGCAGTTAACCCGCCTCGCCAGACGGTTTGTTGTATTGAATCATCCAGTATGGACCCCTTTGAAAGAGCATGAATGGGGTCGGCGCACGCAGCAGAAGAGGGGAAGGGGAAAAAAAAAAAGTCCAAAGACCAAAAGCCTACGGTGCAATTCTTCACCAATTTCTCAGTACAGAAAATTTGAATCAGTTCATGTAAAAGGAATGATTTAGCAACAACTCCTGTAAAAGCTACATCTAGATACCGTCACTGGCGTCACACCTGTTTTTGGTGCAGGACCAATCCATAATTTGCTCGTAAGTCAGGTTCTCACGTGCTTTCTATGAAATTGTGAATCCAGACGTCTCACATCGGAGTGTTTTGTCTGGAGTGATATTACCCAAAAAAAAGACTTTTCATGCATAATAAAAGGCAATAAAAGCCTGAGGGGTCATAGAACCTTGAGCAGCTTAATCTAATTTTAATGTTTGGTATAAATATGATCGGGCAACCCTTTACTTGTATTTTTAGTCCCACCCAAACCTCGAATCGGTCCACAAAAGGCCAACTGAGATCTGTAACCCTGTAACCATTGTCCTTTGCTGGTCTTTGTCTCGAGCTCATGCATTCATTCATTAAAAACGCACACGCACACATACACTCTCACGCGCATATAATTTCCATTCAAACTAGGTCTCATGAGTAAAACATTTTTGCCTGTGGGAATTAATCTGATCACAGCGGGGCGAGGAGGACTTAAAGGCCTTGTAAATGGTAGAACTACAACGGACTCAAGATCTGGGCATCTGGAGCTGCGACAACCAATCAGACGATTCATTAATCAAAAATCCATGTTTTTGCCAAATTATGTGTCAATAAATTAGCAGTTGATGTAATCTAAAGATTTCAACTCTCCTTCATCAAAAGCAATTTGGAGACACCAATGTGACAACGCTTCATCGGGTTCGGGTATGTGTATGAAAATGACAGAGAGGCTCCCAAAGCCTTCTCGGCAGGTCTTCGCTTGATCCAGTTTGTATCGATCACACAGACTGTGTAAAGAAAGTGAAGCTGATTTCATGTGACACAGAGCCCAGTAACTTCTCCCCGCCAACACCAACCCACTGGACTTCTCTAACAGGAGCTATTTGACCCACGTGATATATGCCATGCATTTTTAGCCCATAAACATACATTAGTCATGTGCACATTACGACTTATGAGCAATGTTGCATTCATTCATTTATTATCTATACCGCTTCTCCTGCACCCTGACTTGCAGGGGGGGCTGGAAATCTATCCTAGCAGGGTTGTCATGGGGCCACGTGAAGGAAAATCTATTCTCAAGTGGGCTGGACGGATGAAATCATGACATATTAACCTATTAATGTACCTATTGTTCAATTCACCCCTGGAGCCTGGTATCTTTTAGCTTCGTGAGCCAGGTTAAACTTGTTCGTTGGTCCGATCTGGCCCGCCAGCCTTGACTTTGACACCTTGAGTTTGAGAGTTTTTATATTATATGAGACACGGTATGGTGGTGTCTCTCTATACTATGGAGTATGGCCTTATTCACATGTCCACTATAATATCTAGACATATAACCATTCATACTTCATAAAGATGCATACCATTATTCACGTCATGTGCCCCAACCTTTTTTGGACCACGGACTGGTTTAATGTCAGACAATATTTTACTGACTAGCCTTCAGGGTGTGGCGGATAAATACATACTAATATTGATATTCATATATATTATATTTTTCCTTCAAAATACTTTTTACAAAAAAATTTCAAAATACTCCACGAGCTTGTTTTTTTATGCAAGGTGCTCAGTTACCAAGTGGCCAAGCGGTTTTGAAGGTTTCATTGCCTCAATGGAGAGCCGGTCGCCATGGACCAACGTTATGTCAGATAATATTTCACGGACCAGCTTTGAAATACATATTAATTTTCATGTATAAATATTCCTGCTTTTTCTTTCAAAATACTCCAAAGGATTGTTTTCTCAATGCAGGGTGCTTGGTCTACAATTGGCAAAGCAGTTCTGAAGGCTTCATTGTCAGTTGCCGCATATTTTGTAGATTGGGCTTGGTGCGTGGGAATCACCTGTTGCGATAAATCCATATTTTAAGTAGGTCTCCTAGTGTTGTCTGTTAAATGCAGCTTTAATTTTCTTCGTGGTCAGAGGCTCTTCTTCTGTCTCTTAACTGGACCTGTTCCCCTTTGCAAAGAAACTTTCCAAAGACGTCTGTTCTTTAATCATTTTGCTAGTTTGTGGGTTTAATACTACCGCTAATGTATCACGTGACCGAGACAAGCATCTTGACATGCATTATCATAGATGGATGTAACTGAGATAATTTGGTCATTTTTCAAAATAAAACATTGTTCTGACTCGGATAATAAATAAAACTGAAATAATGTAAGCTATTTATTCTGTCTGTGCGGCCCGGGGGTTGGGGACTGCTGTCATATAGTATTACAGCAATGCAACCTCTCATTCAGGTGTCATATAAAGACAAACAACCATTCCCACATCGTAAAGATCCATACCACCATTTACACTCTAACCCACGCGTCATTTTGAGACACACAATTGCTCACCCTCTCATTCCAACTTCTGGACAATTTAGGGTCTTCAAAGAATCTCCTGCATGTTTTGGGACTGTGGGAGGAAACTGGACAACCCACAGTAAACCCACGCAGACACAGGTAGAACATGGCCCCCCATCCAAATCAAGTCGGGGACCTTTTTTTGTGCTAACCAGCGCGCCACCGTGCCGCACAGGAGGGAAAATTGTACATTTGGTTTGTCCGAGAGCACCCAGACTCCATACGGAAAGGTATTCTGCTAGAATTCGAACCAGGAACCTTCTTGCTGTGAGGCAGGAGCGATGAAGTGGAACCTCTCCTGTATAATCTTCATCTGAGCGAGTCAAGTATTTCACAAAATGATTTAAGTGTTCTCTGATTGTGCGATAAATCCCGGCCCGAGCGGGATAAGCTCCATTCTCTCACCACAAACTCTTTCCATAATCCAGTATTTGGAAGGTCGGCGAAGGTGCTCTCTGTAAAAATTCAGCACAGTTGAATGCACAACAGCTTCTACTCACAAACAACCAAAGTGGTCTCTTAGCGAGTGCTGTGAATAATGTGAATTAAAGAACTTTTAATGCAGAACAGATGGACGGGGAGAGCAAAAAGAAAAAACATTGTGGACGTGGTTTGATTTTATGTGATGGGGCAAGACGGAGAAAAGCAGACTGGTTAATGTTTTTTTTTTGGGGGGGGGGGGGTGAAAAAGCGAGGATCTCGCAGCCCCTCGGGCGTCTCCGCCAGCAGAAGGGATCGCAGCAGAAAGCCTGGCCGCTACCAAACAAGCAAACACAACAGGACGCAACAAACACTCCAGGGGAAACCTTGGACCGTCTCTGTTACCAACAACCTCCGAAATCCACGTCAAAGACACGCGGATGCACAATAGCCCGCGTGAGTATCTCTGTCAATCTGGCATGGGGCACGTTGAGGTCAGCGGCGAGAACAGACCCAGACTGGTGACCCCCCCTCCCCTCCCCCTACCCCCCCCCCCCCCCCCCCTCGACACCTCCCATTTACAACAAGGTGAGGACCCTTCATTGCAGCCGCGCAAAACCCCTCCATCAAACATCCCCTGGCGAGCGCACGCATTCAGCTGCTCTTTGCGGGATAAGTGCCGTGGACAAAAAGAGGGGAGAAACATTTGTTTAACGAGGCGTCCCCTTGGCCGTCTCTCTCGCCTATTCAGTCCCTTCCTCTGCTGCGAGCCTGCCCTGAGGTCAACCCCCCCACCCCCAAGTACCCCCATCAAAACCCCGCAACACTGATGGCGGCGGTTCCATTCACCGAGGAGATTTATGATCTTTAATAGCTGGCAAATGGACCCTAAGCTGGGATCTGGCTGGAAGGGAGACCCTCCCTCCCTCCCCCACTTCCAGCCCCCGAATCTTTGGAAGAAAGGGAAAGGAAAACAGTGGAGCAGAGCAGGGCTCGGGGTGCGGATGTGGGAGCGAGTGGAACCCTTCAAAAACATTTTCAAGGTTTGCCATCTGGGTTGGGTGTGACCTGTCAGTCAATCTTTGGTCAGAGCCCCTCCCCTTAAAAAAAAAGGGATGAGGCTGTAAGGGGAAATGAAACTGTTACAAAAAAAAAATGGACGGAAAGCCTTTTGCGGACATTGCGATTCTGTTCCCCAGTTTTTGGGGGGAAGACTTTTAAAGCAGCTGCGACCGAGCCGGCAGGCAGTCCACTGATCTTTGGCAGAGGTTAAGACTCCCCCATGGACTCCCTTTAATTCAGAATCCCATTCCTCTAATCTTCAAAAGGTCAATGAACAAGAAACAGCCCAAACTCTCTCCTACGCTAAAGCTAAAGCAGAAGTTCTTTCCAGTCACTCAACCACAATTCAAATGAAAAAAAACGAGAAGAAATGGTAGATTCGGAGGTTGATGCAGACATTTTTCTTCCGTGCAGCTGCAGAAGAAGACGTGAAGATTCATCAGAAGAAAGGAACAGGGCCCCGGAGCGTTTTCTAAATATTTTAGGAAAAACTCTTTGGGGTTTTTAACAAACATCAATTTGGGTACGCTTCAAACCCTACAGCAAAGAACAGTGCACTCCAAGGAAGGTGCTGATACCAGTCCCCAAAAAGACCAACACCTACCAGCTCCATCTCCACCCAGAGAGATCAGCCAGCCAAACCAGGCATGGGGAACTCTCTCCCACCTCAGCCCGAGTGATCTGACAGGTGTCTTTTGTTCTACACGATTGTCTATTCAGAGTGCAACTCAGACGAGTCCCCATACTGCGTACCTTTGTTCCCAAAACGATGCTCAAATTAGCACAACGACCAATATTGCTAAGGTAACGGGGCCATCTCAATTTTGGACCCACACCCAACGCTAGCGGTTATATACCGGGAACTCCTCATGGTGTTGATGAACTAAAAAAAAGGCACTTGGATGCCAAGTGAGACACTTTCACTAGGCAGAGAAAAAAAATCCAGACAACAGTCAACACTTGTCACGATGAACCATGACCTGGATCATTGAGTGTTGAAGACACATTTCACGATAACGTATTCTATTCAATACGGAGTAATATACTGGCAGTGCTTTTGATGTCACTGAGGCGGCACACGTTTCTCCTATATGGAAATTACAAAGTACACACCTTGCCTGGGTCTCAGTAATTGTTTCTGCAGTAACACAGTATTCACACAGGGTGCGAAAAACTGCAGATTCATGTGTTTTTGCAAATGTACAAGGACAAAGTTTCGAGGAAGACAACTATAATAAACTATATTAAAAGAACTTGGAATCTGGAGAAGCACTTCTGTAAATAGCAAGAGCCAGCAGGGATCTGGCTGACACCTGTAGATGAACTGTTTCTTAATGCAACCTTCTGCAGCAGCTCCCCCGAGGACGGTAATTCTTATCATAATCACACTGTCATCACAAGACCCTGCCGGGAAACCCAGACGAGGTGCTACTTAAGCAATCGTTGGTGTGCTTATCCCAGCAGAAAAAAAAAAGAAGAAAGGAATTCCCCACCGTCCTTTACTGAAACCGTGAGAATGGCCGTCAAGAGCCTGAAGGCCCTCGCGAGTTTCCACGCTAACGTGCATCCTAAGCCCTAAGCATGTGACTGCACCCAGTGGGCTTTTCTACTCACTGAGACATGATATGACTGGAAAATATCTGCAAATTGTCACGTCAGTATGAACATAGAGGACATTCCACGGTGGCATTAATACCAAATAAATATTAACTTAACTGAGTCCAAGTTGTGTCAGTGTCTTTGTTAATGTGATGTTATGATTCAGTTACAATGATTAGTAAACATTAGTATACATTTTCACTTACAAGACTGCTTATTTAGCTTTTGGTGGCTCAGTTCTATTAACTATCCTGTGATTGACAGGGTACCACAGTGTATCCGACTTCTCGCCCAATGTCGGTTGGTGTCGGTCCAAAGTGCAGGATAAGCGGTATAAACAATGAAGCGTCATTAATTAGTGATTACAATGAGTTGTTAAAATGGAAACCATAAGAGTGCTGTTATGAGATTGGGACTTTTTATTAGCAGGTACAGACAAATGCTACTTGATATGCCTGGCTCTCCTGAGATGTCTCATAATGAGAGTAGTTAAAGCTGCAGAGGACAGAAAAAGGCAACGGCCGTGTGTTTTCAGACAAGGAGAGCACGAAATGTCCTTGTACTACATCCTTAAAGCACACGGATGATCTGACCTGGATCGACTGTTCTGCTTAGCTGAGTTTCGTACTGGAATTCTTTAAAGATAAACTATTACTTTTATTTGTCCCTCGGTATCCGGAGACTCACGGATTGGATGGTATTTTGACTTCTTTCCGAGGGGAATAATTTCAAATGCTTTCTACATGTGCCTAACTGTGAGACAACAAATCGTATTTGTCAAATATTCGGAAAAATGCTGACGCAGTCACATATTCATACTGAATGAAATTGTAGTTTTCATTCATTATCTATACAACTTATCCTGCGCTCAGGGAAACAGGGGTACTGGAGCCTCTCCCAGCTGTTATTGGGCAAGAGACAGAGTTCAACCTGGACAAAGGCAAGGCTACATGTAAAGGCATCCAACTATTCACTCTCTCATTCTCATGTTTGGGCAAATCTGGATATCCAGTGAACCTCCTGCTTGTGTTTGGAGGACCTACATAATGGGGACAACATGGAGACGCCACACAGAAAAGTCGCCTGTCGGATTTGGACCAGGGACCTTCTAAAATTATCTTAAAAAATTTAAATCCTTCTGAACGGGGGACCATATTTTTTGTGAATTCACCAAACAATTTACACTAAAATAATAATTCACTCACCCCCTTGACAGAGCATTACATTCATTTGTATATGTGTGCCGTGTTGTGAATATACAGATGAGAATACAATATTCTAGAAAACTTTGTCATAAATATGTATTTAAAAAAAATATCTAATAACCACCATGACCAGCTCCATCTGTGACCTATTTTCATTTTCCAATTCTGGCACGAGCCTTCAAAGACCAATACATTACATCTGGTGCAGAATTCCGAATTGCAAATGAGCAATATGTTCCCCCTGTTTACTTTGTCAGGAAAATACAAACATCAACAATGGCGCTGCAAGACAGAGAGAACATTACATGGGTAAATATCACCCCCGAGGAACAAATAGTCAGAATTGTGTTATTCCCATCCATGTCTACTTTTGCGGTGTCTAGTGACAGTCAGCCTCTTCAGCACTTCTGCACCGCTGCAGCCTTTGGCAGCAATGTACTGTAAGATGAAACAACGGGAACAGGATGGCAGCGGAGATCTGGGTGAAAGTTATCCGCCGCCACTGCTCACCTTGGGCATCTGCTGAGCCTGCTGGAGCAGGCCGGGCCAGGTCGCTGTGATTGAGGCTGACACGGCACTATTTGGGCAGAGCCTTTAGTCACTCAAGTTGGTAGATATTTGGATTTTTCTTGCGTCCCCCAATGTAATCATATCATATCGCCCCTGTTCATGAGTTAAAATAATCGCAAGTTGAGTTTCCCTGTTGAACAAGCCGTTGTTACGACAAACACAATGCAGGAGTACAAACCTCAACCAAAGCATGGGAAGCAGATGTGCCGCCGCCAAGGCCAAAAGCCAGATAAATGGCTACAACTTGTTTGGCAAAATACTTTAGCAGTCTATTGAAACTCTCCATCCTGCTAAAGCAACCCAATGGCCACAAATTCTTGAAACCTGCTGTGACAAAGCCCGTATCGGCAGGTGATATCGGCAAACATTTGAATCACTCTGGCATTCGCTGGCTAACAGGGAATGTGGAATACAGTTTTTCCCCAACTCTAAACTGGTACTTCAATAATCATTTATGGCACTTTTGTATCCAACTGCTCCCCTCGCCACCTGCTCCCTGCAGCCGGAGCGGTTCTGTGATTTCAGCTTCTCGGACTTTTTCTATTATCAGACGGTCTGTGCTGGTGGCCTGTTCATTCACCCCTCCTGCTAACTGTTGTACGGTCATATACGTTTAGTACAAGATGTTATCTTGCCACGTAAAACACAAAATTCATTTTTTATTGTGGAAACTCTAAATGACCATCTTTACATTTTTATTTTGGCTTCTCATAATCACGATCCCGCAATTTCCTCATCTGTTTTTTGCATTTTCAAGACTTTCTTTTTGGAAAATGTCGAGCATCAATTACTTATCACAATTGCGTGCTGAATTTATAAATCTAAAACAGAAAGCTGATAAGTAACGCTATTCGAAAACAGGGTAAGCGGCAATGAATGAACTCAATCCAACACTGCGCATGAGAACAGACGCTTTTGGACAGAATTTTTCTGCGTACGAAGCTCTAATCACCAAGCACCTGCGTCACCAGAGTTCCTCAGGAACCGTAGAAAGACCCTGCCTCGGAGTAGGAGCTAAAATGTTTCTAGGAACTGAGGTCCAAGTTCCTATGCTGTCCAAATGATCCAAGAAACAGCCTAGCTCCTGAAAAGTTTCTCCTAAGTGCAAAAAGGTCCTACAGTGCAAAAGGGGCTCATCTACCTGAGATCTCCTTGATACTGTGACTGTCATACTGTTTCCCAACAAGGCCTGTGCAATTTTAACACTACTGAGTACTGCATGATGGACAATGCCATAATTGCACATGAGGAAAACCTCATGTGCAATCAAATAATAAAGCAGCCTTTCATCACTCTTAGTATGCATGATTTTATTTGAATGTAGGGCCTCAATAAACAACCCTACAAGGACTGCAGAAAAGCAAATACTGTCGGTTCGTTTTGCTCATCAGAGGTACTGACAGGCCGAAAGCCGAAAGCAGCCGGGATATCAACTTGGTAATGTGTTTATTCTCATGGGAGGCATGTCAAGTAAATTTTTAAAAGAGGTTTAAAAGTAAAGCAGGAAGTTATCATAAACACCAAGACTGGAAAAGACAATGTTCTTACCAACAAGGGGAAAAAGGAACTGATGTCGTTGAACTGCGAATGTAACGCTCTACCTACAGGTTGACTGCGGGCGGACAGAAGAAAAGAAACGTCACTACCTTTGAATTACAAAAGTGTCTCATATTATCTCATCGACAAAACAGCCTGTCGAGACTTCCGGGGAGGAGAGATGCCAGTGAGGGCGGTTTGTTAGAACTCCGCTTCACGGACAGATGAGCACGAGGTAAAAAAGCGTTCCGAGGAGGCCGGCGCACAATTTAGAGTTCAACCAGAGAGAGCGGGTCGGTGTAAAGAATCTAGCACGCAGGCATAAAATCCGCTTGGCTTTTGTTTGCGCCGGTCGTCAACCCACCGGCAGAGAGGAAACTTCTTGAGGAATAAATCGGGGGGGTGAAAGAATTAGCTGAGCCGCGTGCTCGGTGCAGAACACACTCTGACAGACAGTGATGGGAGCGCTTGTGTACACTCATGCACAATCACGCACAATCACGCAATGCCAGGTATGCAGCAAACACAGGGTTATTGTCTCCGTGTCAACAGTCCACCTGCTGGAGGCTTTATTTTTGACCTGCAGGTCTTGTGGCACAGGAATGTGAGTGTGTGTGTGTGTGCATGGGAACAGTGAGGTGAGGTGACAACAGACTGTGTACAAATTCTAAGCCCTGGGTAGAACACTTATTGTAGGCACTATCCATCACACTGCACACACACACATATATACACACATACACACAGCTTAAAGTGCTAGTGTCAGTCAGCAGATCTGTAACTATGACATTCTGGAAGGAATTACAGTTTCATCTATCAGGAGGGAACGGACCCGCATCACATCTTTGATCCCCACAGGATCAGAGTGACGGGGCTGAAATAGGAGACCGGGAGCTGCCGGATTGGTCGGCTTCGGGTGAGGAGAGAGACTTCTGGGGTCGACTCCAAGCTCTCTCCGCCGTGCAAGGACGAAAAGAAAAGAAAATATGAAAAAAAAAAGCTTGTAGTATTTCCGGCGGAGCGCAGAGGAGTGTTTGACACCCAAATCCCAATCCTTGGCCTCGGACGTGAGGTGGCTGCACCTCCAAGATTTCAAGCAAAGCTGATTTAATGACATTTGTTTCCTTTTTTTAGTGAATTGTCAGTGAATTGTTCATCCTCAGAAACTAACAATAACACATTGGGGTTCAAGCTGTTGTCAAACATCGACAGCCCTTCAGGTCCACCCGCGTGGGGTGAACGGCTCCGACAAACACACACCTCGGTCACTGAGAAGCATGAAATGCCTCGAAATAGCAGCTGGTTACGAGCTGCTTTTAAACGGCCAGCGGAGAGATTCAAAATGACATCGCACGTGTTTTCGGACTGGGTGTCTGGAGAAAACATTTCTGACCTCACAGGTGTGTGAGAGATACAGACAAACTGAGCAACCGGCAAGGATGTTGAACAGGTTTAACAGCCTGTGATCATTTCAGAGATGCATTTTGGGGGTGCGTTGGTTAGCGTTTCCCTGTCACAGAAAGACGGTTCCTGGTTCAATTCCGACAATGCCGAGTTTTCACACACTCCCCATTCCTGTGTGGGTTTCCTCCGTTTTTCCTGCAGCTCCAAAAACATGCAGTAGGTTCACTGGAGACCCTAAATTGCCCAGGGAAGTGAGATGTTATAGCGATCTCTACAAGAAGGTGAGCAGAGCAGAATGTACCTGCTGTGGAGACTCAGGTCTCGTGGAGCAAAGGGGGCTCTCCGAAAGGAGCTTCTTAGACACTAAGGTGGCATCAGCCGTTTTCTCTGGAGTACTCTTGGACAGGAAGAAGATCGACAAACTGCATTCTTTCAATCTTTCATTCATCTACTCAAGTGTCCATTCATCCACTCTCCTACACATCCACTCACTTGGACACCATAGGTGTTACCGCTGTGCTGCCATCACTACAAGTATTGCTGTTGTTCGCTGCTAGTCGCAACTTTTGCATGTGTTTTTACTGTTTATATATCGTCGTATTGTTTGGGTGCAACTTGTTAATACAAGCCCTACCTGTTTATATATATTGTTGACACTGTTTATTGTTTTTTCTTAGTTTTTCTTTTATTGTTTTCTCTTAGTTTTTCTATTTTTGATAACTTTTCTTACACCGTCCACTTCCTGCTGTGAGTGGTTGAAATTTCCCCACTGTCTGACGATTCTATTCTATTCTATTCTAGTCTGTCTTTATGTGATGTGCAAAGGAAAATGGTGAACGCTTGTTTGTCTCTAGAACTGTACTTTAATCGTCCCACAGTGGGAACATTTCAGTTCGCACACAGCACAAAGTGGATTGTGCGGAAGAGGAAGTTAATAGAAAGATATATGCATTAATAAAAGAAAAAAGTATATAAGCGATATACAATTGCTATACACATACAACAATGCTTACAGCAGCAACACCTATGGGTGTCTGGGTGAATGGATGGACTGATGAATGAAAGAATGAGAAAGTGAATGGTTGAATGTCTCTATATGATGTGTGAATGAGAGGGTGAATGGTTGTTGCCTATGTATAATATGAATAACAGGATAAAAAGTCGCATGCCTCTATTTGATGAGTGCATGAGAGAGTGAATGGTTGTATGTCGCTATATTTCGTCCTACGATCAACTAGCGACTGGTCCAGGGTGAACCCCACCTCCAACCCAACAACAGCTGGGATAGACTCCAGTACAGATAATGAATGACTGAATAAAACATTTTGGGCCTCAAATGTACAAACACGGCATATGAGCCGGCGCACACGGCGCTCAGGCAGAAGCTGTCAGGCTCGGGAGACCAATCAGCTATAAAAAGAGACTTCGATTTAATGCCACTGTTGTTATTACAGGCAATTACAGGTAAAACTGACGCGGCTGATTTTTTTCACATTTACAGATCAACAAGAGCGGCAGCTATTTATACCTGCAAATAAAAGGAGACTGTTTTCACGCTCTGCCAACTGGAATTGTGCCTTTCATTAAGGAAATCTATTTAGAGCTGAGCGGCGGCGAGGGGGGGGGGAGCTGGGAGCAATGAGCTCAGATAAAATCTTTCAATGAAAGGTCGGAGGTATTATTAATTCATCGCCACACAGCCACTTTTTTAATACAATGGAGCGGCGGCTGTTCGGTAGAATCCGGTCCAATAACGGAGTGTGTGTTATCTGCAAGGCTCAGACGGTGTCAATCACTCAGGTCGTGTTAGATGTGCGGGTCAGCAGACTGTGACCCCGACCATCTGTGGATGTGTCAGAGGCAATTAGGCTGAGAAGCACGTCAGCGCGGCGCCGACAATACGTGTCGCGAAAAGCAAAAAAAAAACAAAAGCGCAATTAAGGATTTACAGCGGAACATGTTCAAGGCCAAACGGTACAAAAGCAGAAATGGAGATGGCGCTATTTGATGTGAAAAAGGTTGCATGCGGCGGCTAACCCGCAAATCACGAACGTAAATTGCCGACGTTCTTTCCGGGTCCTTGAGAAAGTCACGAATGTTTCGGGATTTTAACATTTTCGCCCGCGAGCGGCGGACGGATGCAGAATTGAGAGAATGTGCGAAAATGTCTCTCTGGTAGAGAGAGACAAATAAACTTTACAATTTCATGATTCCTTCCTGGGTGGCAGGGTGGTTAGCGCATCAGGGGTTCCCGGCTTGATTCCTACAGTCTGTGAGAGTTTCCTCCGAGGTCTCGGGTTTCCTCCCACCCTCCAAAAAACACACAAGAGGTTCATTGGAGACCCTAAACTGTCCAGACATTGGAATGAGAGGGTGAATAGCTGTATGTCTCTGTATGACCAGTCAGCTGGGGTGGTTGAATTGTTGTATGTCTATGTTACATTACATTACATTGCAGTCATTTGGCAGATGCTTTTATCCAAAGCGACTTATAAGAGGTGCAACTCAGTCACCATATGGTTCTTAGAACCATATACATACATACATTAATTTCATCCTTCTTTTTCTATTTTTTTTTTTTTTTTTTTGCGGCAGGGTTGGATGCTAAGTGCAATTAGTAGGGTAGTACTTGGTGAAGAGGTGTGTAAATGAGGGAATGAATGGTATCATGTCTATATGACGTGAGGGTGCCGAAAGTGTAACCTTGTTTGTTTCTGGATGCTATGGGAAAGAGCGGGTGTCTCAACATGACATGAGAATGAGAGGGTGAATGAATGGCGGTATGTCTCCGTATGAAACATGAAGGATAGGATAGGCTCCAGAAGCCCTTCAAAACACGGTTGCATCGCAACTCCTCGGAACATCGCTGCCTGCGTTCATGTGGAAAACACCAACAAATGTCTGAGGTCTAAAAAAATGGCTTAAAGTTAATCCAGGGTGGAAAGAGTAGATCCCAAAGAGGATCTTCTCAATACCCTTTTTATGCCTTGGCTGTAACATAGAAGCACTGAGAAATGTGAAAAGGTGAAAATTAGTCAAGTCTAACATTTAAGGCCATTTTTTGGACGGTCTTTGCGCTTTGCACATTTTTTCTCCAATAAAGGAGGAAAAAAAAATTAATTTTATCTCATCACATGAAAGTGACAGAGAGAGCCTTTAAGGATATAATTTGTAGCTTGAAAATGTATGAAAATGCACCGTATAATCAGTGAGCAATTGCGGGGAATTGGAAGCGAGTTCAGACGAGTCTGGGGGAGCATCACTAAAAAAAAGCAGGGATTAAAAACAAGACATTGTGTGAGTGTTTCCTCGTGGGACTTGTGTTTCCTCGAGCGTCCGCAGTGTTTGAAGTAGCATTTCCTTCTAATGTCACCGACTAAAAGAAAAAGGAGGGTCATTAAGGACCAATAATCGGGTTTAATTGTGTCACTTCCTCCACAACAAGGTTAACTGAAATGTCACTCTTTAGTTTTCTGTTTTTTTTACCTCAAGTGAACGTTCGGTTACCCAGTTAGCCGGCCCTTAATGGATCAGCCACCTGGCCCCTAGCCGAGGGTCTACTCTGGAATACATAATATACAAATCTTGTTACACCCTGTCAGTTGGAAGTACTTTACTAGACAAATGGCAGACAAGGGTCAGTAAGATCCAGCTCAGCTGTGAGGCTACTTTATGTTTTTGGGTCATCATTTTGACAACAAATATGACAAAAAAAGGGATTATCAAGGAGACCATTTAAATGAAGTGGAAAAAAGATAATTTCAGTCATTATCCATACAGCCTGTTCTGCACTCTGGAGCCCACTGGATGGGCTGGAGCCCATCCCATCTGTCATGGGTGATGGGGTGTTACCCCGTACCAGTTGCCAGTCGATGGGCAACACATCGAGCAGACCATAGAGCAGACTATTTTCTTTTAATATTTATTTTCAATCGATATTGAATTTAGAAATGGATTTTTTTTTCTTTTGTTTAATTTTGTATGGATGATTACATACAAAATAATGTTGATACATTTATATGATCCTTTATGATTTTAAAGTTGAAATAAAATGCCAAAAAATGTACATATTTAAATTGCAATTTTCATTTGTTTATCTTATCTTTATCTCTTACATGCTATAGTTGAGCTGTGCAAAAAAAAAAAAAAAAAAAAAAAGAAATGTGGCCCGCCAGTCCAAATAATTGCCCACCCCTGACATAGAGACATACAACCATTCAAACTCTCATTGACACATTATATAGAGACAAACAACCATTCACTCTGTCATTCAGATGTCATCTAGAGACAATTCAGGGCCTATAATATGTTTTGGACTGTGGGAGGAAACTGAAGAACCTTCAGACACTGGGAGAACATTGCGGCTCCAAACAAAAGGCCCCCTCCTTCCAAATCCAACCAGGGAGCTACTTGTGAGGCAGAAGCGCAAACTACTGTGCAACCGTGCCTGCCGACCGCTGGCTCACGCCTAAATGTCACAAATGTATTAATTCATGATCAGTCTGGGAATCATATGGGAGGCAGAGATGCTAGGAAGAATTTATAGATTCCTCATTTTTATACATTTACTACTGCGGTAAGACATTTGGTGTTAGAATTTCTCTCTGATATACCCTGCCGTATTGATTTCTTAACCCCACCTCTGGTGATTGGAGCAAGAAATCGAGTAAAGCAAGATGAAAAGACTTCCACCAAAAAGCCCGGGGATCACGGAGCACGCCGGGAGGTTTGTTCCGCCGGACCAGAAGTTGAAGGGAAAACACTTTACGGAAGGTATGCGGGCATGTGAAAGTGTTTAATCCCTAAGCCTGTGCGAGTGCGTGCCGGTGGCATTTCAACATGCCAATGGGGAGGCGGCCGTCAACACAAAGGTGACGCCGATATGGGTCTTTCGCACGAAGCCTGTCACCCTTCAGAAGAAAATAAGTGAACTGTTACTGTTTGTGCCAGTTCGGTCGCTTCAAACCTCTCCATGATGGCCGCTTGAATAAAAACTTCAAATTCTATTTTGAAAAGAAGCCCCTTTAACATGTTGCTATATGATGTGTTGCATGGAGACTTTCGTAGCTACTAATGACGGAAGAAGATTTCATAATAATGTATACTTTAATCCATCCCATCATGGATGAACCGACAAACAAGGAGGAGTCGGGAATCGAAAAAGGAATTTTAGGTTTCAAGGACCATCGCTCTTCCCCCCGCGCCATGCTGCCTCTAAATTAATTTGATTAATCAAAATTTATTTCGGTTGAAGTCATAAAAGCGAATGCATTGAATGCGCCTCCATCCTGACAGGGAGCAGAACATGTTTGGATGAACTCTAACGCGCTTAATGCGGTTTATCAGATAAATCCTGGGTTTTGGCAGGGTTGCAGCACATCCTCAAATCAGTGGAAATCCTCAGATAAATAAATAAACAACCAGCAACCCTCAACACGAGGGGCCGCTGCAGGAAATCGGAAATATCAGCGCAGAACGGGACGGTGTTTAAATGACTAACACACATTTTGATTAATAAAGCTGGGGGTACTCATTCATTCATCATCTAATCCATTTATCCTGCACTCAGGACTGCAGGGGGTCTGGAGGCTATCCCAGCTGTGGAACGGCGAGAGGCGACGTTCATCCTGGACCACATAGAGAGACGTTTAATATTCACGTCCTCATTCACATGCACATTGAGACATACAACCATTCATTCTTGCATTCACGGGTCACGTGCAGATATATACCCATACATTCTGTCATTCAAACTTTGTATCGAGACCAACAACCATTCAAATGTCCGGGCAATTTAGGGTCACCTTATGCATCTTTTTGGACGGTGGGAGGAAACCAGACAATCCAGGAAAGCCACGCAGATACAGAAAGTACATGCAATTTCCCTCGAATTTCTCCAATAGGGCTAACTAAAGTATGATCTTAAACTCTACAAAGAAAGGCCCCCTGTCGGAATCCAATAAAGGACCTTCTCGCTGGTAGACATAGGTGCTAACCACTGGCCCCAGCTTTAGTTGGTTATTCTCATTTTACTTTTGACTTATTTCACAGATGACTTGGTCGAGGCATTAAGCCAGGTGAGGGTAATTATTTGGACAGCCGGGCCACATATCTTATTTAGTTTTTATGTGCGGGCCAACTAGGTGGCAGGTAAATTGAACAAAACGAAAATTGCAAATTACATATTTAAATATTTTGACATTTTATTTCAACTTTAAAATCATTACTGGTCATAGAAATGTACCAACATTATTTTGTATATAATCATCAGTACAAAATTAAACAAAAGGCAAAAATAAGGAGTTTCTGAATTCAATATTGATTGAAAATACTTATTAAAATATTCAATGAAAATAGTTTGGCAGGCCGGATAAAAAAGTGAAACGGGACGGATGTGGCCCGCGGGCCGTACAGTGCCCGGTCTGCAGCCGTAGTTTAATGGACTGTTTCTGTCTCTTCAATTCTTCTTTAAATGGACCAAATGATGGAAGATTGGTATTTTCTCAGCTCGGTGCAAATTCTTGCAACCCTGTGGGATGAAGCTAAAGATTATCAGATGTCTGTTTTACGCAGATGACACCGTTTACAAAATGTAAGAGAGGGGAAAGAGATGGAGGACTCTGCATCGCCTTCGTTGGACCTCGTCTGTTCTTGCTTAGCCCTCGCATTTGTTTCAGATGATGGGGGGAACAAGACTCAAATCGTTCTGAGGTTTTGCTCGCTCACTTCCTGCACGGGGAAGCACTTATACAGCAACGAAATCCTCTCTGGGGACAGGGGAAAGAGGAGTGAAGGGGAAAGCAAACATGGCAACGCAGCACTTTAATTCCGGCCCCGGCGGTCTGGGATCCAGATATTGATAGCAGCGCGTGCCGAGTTCACGGGGGGAAACAGCGAAGGTGATATGTTAGGGAAGGGTTTTTGTACACTGCCCCGATCGCTCGAAAGATGAGTAAGAGCCTATTATCGTTTATTTTCTCCGCTGTGTAAACATCCCCATGGCAAGGACGGACAAGCACCGTCGTCCTCATCCTCGACCGTCTCGTCTCGCCGAAATTTCATCTACGCTGTAACACGGATCAAAGTCCAAATGTCTCTTCCGCCCCGTTGGGTCAAGACGGCGCTCAGCCATCTGAAGCAACAACAATCGAGAATAAAATGTCTTGGCTCGGCGGGTTGACGTTAATTGCAACCGTAGCACTTCAATTGCTGGCTCCTGTCCACATGCTCAGGCACTCCCTCCCCCCCCATCAATGCTTCTGACGGCGAGCGCTAATAGGTGAGTGACAGGCTAAATTGTCAAAGTCCGTGGATGGAATAATTAGAGTCCATGTTTTGTCATCTTTCACGGTTGTCTACGCGGGGCTTTGCATCTTCGCTCCCGCAATGACAAACTGGAGGCGCAATTGATGCTGAATCTCTCGGTATCAGACAGCTTCATGTTTTCACGTCAGGGTTGGCCAATGAAAAAGCCAAGGAGAGATTTCCTTTATTACCGATTTGACTCGGCTTGTTGTGATAGCTATTGTTTACGCCTGCATGTCCCGATGGGCCACGCTCACCATATCTCACCGTATTTGCGAATCTTTCATTTGATGTGTGATTAGAGAGTAAATGGTTCTATGTCTCAATATGTGAACTGAATGAAAGAATGAATGGTTGTTTATCTCTATTTCACAGGTGGTGACAGAGCGAATGGTTGTATGTCTCCATATGTGGCCCTGTGATTGACAGGCGACCGGTCCAGGTCTCGCCCAATGATAGCTAGGATAGGCACAGGCAACTCTGACTGCAGGATAAGTGGTATAAATAATGAACAAATGAATGAATGAAAGCAAGAACATATTCTGTTCTGCCATCAAGTGCTGACCTTCCTGATGTGACATGGCTCCTTTTCTGTCAACTAAAACTAAATTCAAACTCAAAATATTTTTCTGACAGACAGCGAAGGCTGGCAACATTGCTGCCAGAAACCATGACAGCTCACGCCGACAAAAAAGTCCAGACTCTTTTGCGACAAATCGCTCCTCCAACGGAACGACACCAACACCAAAGAGCCGCGCTCCTCCCACGGTCACGTTATATTCAAGCTCTTGCAATTACAGGCATCCGACTTGTAAGCCGTCTTCCCATCGGCATTCAGCCAAGAGTAGAGAAATCACATTCCTCTTGAAGCTCTGACATATTCGTCTCTGAATCATATGGACGTGCCGTCGAGGCCGAACGGGAATGCTGGCAGCGGCAGCGACTGCTTACCTACTTCACTGAAGAGGCAGCCTTGAAAACACACATCCCCTCTGTGCGTAGACACGCGCTTTGTTTTTCAAGTGACTATCCTCAAATATCCTCGCATGGTAACTGCGGACTAACATGTCGAAAACATATGCAATCTCGTGCTGGACTTGAACTCCATTGCAGAGGAGATGGACCTGCTCCCAGCTGCTGGATGACCATAGCCTGCGGCCTTCAGTGCATGTAGATCTTCCTGTTTCGTAGCCGCTGTTCCAAATTGAACGCGACCTTACTAAGTAATCTGAGAGTGGCGCGAGTATTTATGCATGTGCAATACCACTGGCAAGGAACCATATTGCAATCCTGGACTTCAATTTAAACAACATTGTCAAATTTATAATTTCTTCTGTTCCATCTTCTTTTCCTTTCTGCTGTTACCCTCAGGGGGTCATCATAGCCAATCATCTTCCTCCATCTCGCCAAGCGGTTACAACTTCAGCATTCTTCCAGCCACATCCTCTGTCCACATCCGAACCATTTCAGTCTGACTTCCCCTGCAGAACCTGAAATGTGCGCCGTCTCTCTGATGGTTGGCAACATCTACATCTCCGCCTGGAGATCAAGACATCATCTGGGAACGTCATAGACTGTGGAGATTCATGTCAAACCTCATCTGTCAGCCTGTCCGTAAGCACAGCACACACGCAATCGTCATTTCTTCTGTTTAACGCCGCTTTAAAGACAATTTCTCTTAATTTTTAACACCAAAGACCAAGAAACTCAACCAAATTGGATTTGAACATGTTGGATCTCCATACGTTTCTGGCATGATCAACACCAGTGAATCCTGTCAGAATCTAAAGGCTTGTGGTTGCCCCTGACGACGTTGCAAGCGACAGTGGTTTCAGAGTTTACGAAAACCGAATAGTAACATTCTGTTTATTTGTGGGCTATTTTTGGACTATTTGTCACAAACCGCGCCAACTCGGGTTGCCCAACCGGTTTAAACATTCCCTGACCTTCAGCATACCGTCATTTCTCTTCCTTTGTTGATTCGGAGAACTCGGGGGCTCTCGAGGGTCACTTCCTTGACAAATCGAGCGACTCATTGTGACGAGCCATGAGGAATAAAAGAATACACACACACACACACACACACATACACACTGATGCCTGTCTCGCACTCCTCCCAATACACCCCTTCCCGTAATCCCCAATGACTTCAGTCTTGGAAAGAAAAGAGGGGGGAAACCCCGAACCAAGCCTCTGAATCATCTCGACACATCCCATATCACCCCATGAACACACACACACACACACACACATCCATGCAGTTCGCCCTAGGATAGAGCAGGGGGCCCCAGGGCAGGCAGGTGCCAGGGCAACAACAAAGAGTGGTGACCGTGCACACATATATGTATGTGTGTGTGTGTGTGTGTGTGTGTGTGTGTGTGTGTGCGTGTGTTTATAAGGAGCCCGTTGGCTGTCTGTCACTCCAACCTGCAGCTTTCCTCAGCTGTATTTCACCCCTCCGGGGAATGCTCGCATCTGCAACGCTGCGCGTGTGTGTTTCTCTGAAAATCAGTCTTTCCGATAGATCAATACATCTGGGGATTATGCGTCCTCCTAATTGCATTATCAGGGTGAGTGACAGCGGACGACACACCCCACCGAAAAACCCCAAAGGCCCCCCATCCCCTCTGATGCTCGCGCCCCAGCGGGAGCGCTCCGCGGCTACATGTTACACTGTGATTGCTGCCCAGCAGGCAAAGGATTTAAAGCTGCACTACACAAGATTTTCATCTAAAAATACATTTGTCTAATCAGCTGAAACACACATTTAAGCTGAGGGAGTGAGGGGAGCGTCCACGGGGCTAGGCAAAACGCCTTTAAAACATTAGAACACTTGGAATATGTGTAGGAGTGATGGAGGAACTGCACCCTGAAGGGTTCTGAGGTGAGGAAATATTACATTAATGCACCGTGTCTTGTGTAATCCCAGTTAATTCCTCCTGCCAGGAGGAGATACTTTATATATTAAATGTACTTCTATTAGTTACAGTACCTGTAACAGAATAATCGCAGCCTAATGGTCATAAAGGAATGGTGGCACTCTGTAAATGTATCACTGTTGCCCTCCCCTACCTCGTGTTATTGGATTTAATACATATATGTTTGCCAGCATTAACTGCAGCAGCTTCTTGGCGAAGATGAATAAGAGCAACTGTGATTGCCTTGAGTCAAACCTCTGCGGCGCTTTATCTGTAAACACATCTGTGTCACATCCATCTGATAAGAGTTAGGTTACACACACACAAACACACACACACACACAAACAACAAGCCCCCCCCCCCTCACAAAGAGTGAAACACACATGGAAAAGGGATTTAAAGGATTTTAAATCTTGCTGTGCATACCTTGTCAAAAAGGGATTTCCATTGCTGACACCAGGACAGGAGGGTGCCAGGTGAAGATGTAAGCAAAGAACGAGGGAGGGAAAGATATTAAATAGTAATTACATAGGCAGATTTGCATACATACATATATATATTTGCTATTTATAAGCAGGTGCAGGAGCACCTGTTTGGAAACGAGTCTCCTCTGTAAGTGCACGAACTGGCACAAGATAGCTGGGCACCCAAAGTGATGATTAAGTTTTTATCTTTTTTTTTTCAAGAAAATCAATGCTCAATTGTCCCTTCAAAAGCTGCTGATGTGAGTCTGATGATAGTTAAATCACTGAAAATCAGTAATGAATGTTGCATCTCGTTGCTATAATCTGCTTATCATGCATTTAATTTTTATTTTATTTATCTTATTTTTTTTTGCTACCTAGCTGGCTTCACTGTGGACAGCAAACAGCAACACAATACATATTTTGAATCTTGGATCTTGCATAACACATGATTAAAATGTTCATGTGGCAGTCTGACCTCCATCCAGTTGTTGCAAATGAATAATAGGAAAGTTCAAATTAATTTAATAAAGAAAAGCACAGTGTTTGTGTATGTGTGTGTGTGTGTGTGTGTGTGTGTGTGTGTGTGTGTGTGTGTGTGTGTGTGTGTGTGTGTGTGTGTGTGTGGACTCACGTCCTCTGGGGCCACAGGAAGGACGTCGGTAGTTTCCAAAACCTCGATCTCCTCACCCTCCGCATTGGCCGCCACCGCCGGGGAGGAGCTCGCCGCCGCCTCCCGGGTTCCACCCGCCATCCTCGGGCTGCCGTCCTCCATGCGCCCGCGGGGGAGAGACAGGGAGCCTCCGGTCCTCAGGAAGCCCTCCGCATACTTGGGAGCTCACAGTCCCATCCCGCCGCTCCGGGGGACGGGCGTCACGCCGGGGACACCGGCAGCTCTGGATGGAAGGGGTGTGTGCGCGCCGCTCTGCTCACACACACTCACACACTCACACACTCACACTCACACACTCACACTCACACTCACACGCGTGCGCGCATCCGAGCACGGAAAAGTTGATCCCGGCTCCAGTTCAGGTTTAGTTGTCCCGGAGGTAGGATGGATGTGTACATCGGGGCAGCCGGCGGGAGGAGGCGGAGGGGCGGTCCGGTTCGGCGCTCACTCCGCCCGGGGAGCTGCGGAGGATCCGGCGGAGACGGTGACATCATCTGACGGTAACATGACGGGGACGACGGACCGGGACCGACGCTCATGTTTGCCCCGGAGAGCCGGACCGGGGAGCCGCTGGCGTCGGCTAACTCACCGGGTGAAACGTCGCCCGGCGTCCGGACGCTTTTCTTCCCCACCCCCCTCGCGGTGTGTCACGGTGCCTGGAGAAGGTGGTGCAGGCGTCGCACCGCCCGCTGCACCCGGGACCGGGGATCCTTGAGGATAAGATGGGGGAAGCTGGGAATGGGAAGACCCCCCCCCCTACACACACACACACACACACACACACACACACACACACATACACACACACGCGCGCGCGCACACACACTTGCTCACCCCCCTACTGATGCCTGTCACTTGCAATCTAGGTCGCCCCCAGGCCATCCAGACAGAATCAGGTGTTTCCAAAACTATATCTTAAATACTTATAGTAAATGCATTGTTTATATTACCTCGGATTGAGTGTGTGATAAGATTATTATGCTATGGGATTTATCACTTTAATATCTACTTCTACATATATAAATCCGCACAACTGTGAAGTCTTATGTAATGAATCATGATTTTTTTTTTTCCATAAATGATATAGCTCCTCCCCTTTCTGCGGGAAAGAAATCTTTATTTAATTTCATTTATTAAATTCAACTTCAATATCAGGTGCAATTAATTTTGGAGCCATCTGGCGCAAGAATTTCCTTCAGGATTAATTAAGTTTTATCTCATCTCTTACCTTTTTAACTTATCTTATCATCTGTTGCAATTCATGCACAGCTTTAAAATGAAATCTTTCTTTAAAAATTAAAACTTTCATTTTAATTTTTAGAGCAGGAGAATCCCCATGACACTTTTCAAATATGACAGTTATCAAAAAAGATTTCTAAAATAAATGCATAAATAATCTCTACCTGTTCGTGAGATAAGTAGATAAACACTGCCCGTGCTCCATTCATGGAATATTAGATTGATTGGCTGATTGATGACTTTTGAATTGATAAGTATTTTGAACTCATGTCAACTTTGTTCTCTCTAAATCAAGTAGGTCTGGAACTCCAAAAAATGATTGACAAAAGCCAGACTTTCCCCTCACGAGCAAGCGCTTGGCGACAGTGACGAGGAAAAGCTGCCTTTGGCCGGCGTAGAAACCTCAGACAGGCCTTCTGCCTCGACTGTCCGGGGCGGAAAGGCTGAGAGTGAGAGGGAATCCCAAGCAAACACCTTACTAATCAAAACAGCAGCGCAAACAGTTACATGATAATAGTTACATGATAATAGCTGACATGACACAATAATATCTCATAAAAGAAATAGTAAGTGAAATATTTACTCTTTGCTGTGTGTCTTGCCCCTGCTTCTTTAAGTGCTTGATAAATAAAGTTGATGATGATGATGACATGGTTTACCTTTATAATGTCAGTATTTTATTTTGTAATGAATATTCATCATAATCAATGGAGCTGAATGTGTTCTAGAATAATTCATTCATTCATTCATAATCTATACCACTTAGCCCCCAGGGCTTGCATGGTTGGACAATAGGCAGGGTTCGCACTGGAATAGTCACCAGTTGAGTGACATTCACTCTTTCATTCACATACCATACAGAGACAGAGCTATTCACCCTCATATTCACTCCCTCATTCACATGCCTTCTATCATATAGACATACAACCATTCATACACCATAAAAATGCATACCATCATTCCCTTCTCTCATTCATGTCATATGTAAAATAGTTTTATAGCCATTCAACTTTTCATACACATTTCATGTAAAGACAAACAACCATTCATTCACTCATTCACACACCGTAAAGATGCATAGCTTCATTCATTCTCTCATCGACAGGTCACATAAACAAACAGCAATTCACTACCATTCACGTCATACAGAGACGTGCAACTATCCCCTCTCTACAGAGACATGGAAGCATTCACACTCCCACTCCCACATCATTAAGAGACACAACCGAGACACAACCGTTTACTCTCTCATTCACGTCATAAAGAGACAGGTCGTCATTCACATATCATATGGAGATATACAATCATTTACTCTCTATAGAGAAAAACAACCTTTCACACGTCACCTAGAGTCATACAGACACTCATTCACTCACTCATCTGGGCAATTGACCTGCATATATTTGGCCTGCATAAGGAAACCGGATTAAACCAAAGCAGACACAGGGAGAACATACAAACTCCACACAGAAAGGTCGGAACCGAAGCCAGGAACTCTTTGGAGTGAGCTGAAGTGCCAACCTTGTTTATCATAGCCAATTTCTAATACATTTAAAGTTAGCATTTGCTTGTTTTTTCATTTAAATCAACAGGCCTGATTAACATCCAATCTTGCAAATGATGTTTTTCTTCTGAGGGAAGTAAGTGGGGTGCAAACTTGTTTTTAAACAACCACATGCAAGTTGAATCTCACACATCATTCCACATCCACCTCTTTTTGCAGACATCTACTGCAAAAATCGCCATTTGATTGCTCTCTAAACAGCCATAGCTGCTGCTTGAATCATGTCTAGTTCCAAATACGCACCGAGTGCATCTGCAGCCACAACAGAGCAACTTCTCATATCACCAGTTAAAGAATGATCCTGTGTCGTGGGTAATTATACCCCAACAAAATGGAAACACCCTATCAAATCCTGAAAGGAAGTGGGTGGCCGAGCTGGTAAATTCCAGGTAATTTGACAGAATCTAAAGTGGCCCCTTCAGGACAGGAACCCGCCCATCAAATGAAGCCGGGAACCATCTGAGCGCAGAGATTACGTCACGGCGGTGTGGTCTGCCGAGTGTGGGTTGATCGATATCCCTGGATTTCAACTTCCCCGACAATAACATTACCATGGAAACGATGGCCAGTTGATATTTCCAGCCTCAGGGTCTCTTCCTGACTCCCACACATGAGGCATCGTGTTAAAGTTGGCATTGAAAAATAAATAAACAAACGAACAGGGTCTAGTCAATGTCCCTGGCTGCAAAGCTGCCGAGATGAGCCAAAAGGGTCGAATTAGCAGAGGTCGTTGTATTAAAAGTAACACGACTTGCTGCCGGGATTGTATACAAGATGCCATGGTTAGCCCACTGGCTTGGAAAACAGGTAGTAGATGTCAAATTCATCTTTTAAATTCAGTTTCTATATTCTATACATATAAATATATATGTGTGTGTACCCATATATATGTATACACACACTGCTATACTACCACTTGTGCCCTGCAACAGCCCTCACGGACAAATAAAGTTTCTCTGATTCATCTCTCTCTCTCTCTCTCTCTCTCTCTATATATATATATACATATCTTCTTCTCCTTTCAGCTTTTCGCCACAGCGAATCAACCTTCTTCATCTAACCCTATGATTCATATATATATATATACATATATATATACCGATACACACACATACACACATATATATATATAGATTCATATATCTATCTATATATATATATATATATATATGTAGACATTCAGTTGGTTGTTAAAGTGCAAAGAAACAGCGTGCCAACAGAGAATGAAAAAGGTAATATACCTTATTCATTCTCTAAACCTTATACTGTGGTCGATACAGCCAGCAACCTCTGTACATGAAAAAAACTATTTAAACTACCGTCTCTTTAATCAGACAACTTTTCAGACGATAATGTGGATCTATTAGGATCTATTACACTCACCAACCGAGATGGGAAACAGGGTATTTTCCTGAGAAGTGTGAGGAAGGGTGTCAGATGGGGGGGGGGGGGGGGGGGGGGGGGGGAAATCACCAGCAAAGTTGGATAAAGTCAGGGCCAAGATAACAATATAAAGTCCCTGGCGAATGTTTTCTCTACAATTTAGTAGCCAGGGTCGGGGTTACTGATTTTTGTATGCAAATAACATTAAAGGTCTCTTCTAGCTCAAAACCAACTGGAGCTTCTCAGCCTGTAAGCCCCCGAGCTTTTCAGCAGAATACTGAATTTAAATGTTTGTATTTTTAATATTTCCTTGCGGATACAAATAACGGTGGGACACATCAAGTTGACGTGAAAAGGATCAGACTTGCTCTAAACCCATTGAGAAAATATGATAATTTTTTTCAAAAAACAAAACAAATTTTTCAAAAACTTAGAACAAGGCGCTGAATCCATTTCACTCATTGAATCTAAGTATAGATTCTTTTAAGCAACACTGCCCCCATGTGTTTAATCTAAACAATAAAAATTTGAGTGGCGTAATTTTAATCTGCTATTCTGTTCTGCCCAGACACACACACACACACATTCACACACATATAGTGCATTAAGGACAGCAGTAGAATTTTGATTGTTTGGTGTACATATACAGAGGAGGGATGGTGAAGATTTGGTTTGAAGGATGTTGAAGTTAGGAAGTGCCAGGCAGAAGTATTAGAGGAAGACCAGAGAGGAGATTTATGGATGGAGTGAAAGAGGGCATGAAGTTAGGATGCAGAGGAGAGAGTTAGATGGAGGCAGGTGATTGGCTGGGGTAACCCTTGAAGGGAGCTGCCACAAGGGAAAAGAAGATTGGTGACATCCAGGAATCCCACTGAAAACATCTTTGCCCCCCTCCCCGGATGCCAAACCAGGCCGAGCACGTGAAAACAGAGAGGACGATGAGGATCACACGTAAGAAAGTCTCTCACTGCAGAGGCGTCTGACATTTCTGAATTCATTTATTGTAAAAGTTGGGAAAAGGCAGGGCTCAAATAAATAGTTCCGGGTGGACTTGACGGCAGACAGGACGCAAAATTAGAAACAGGCTGACATTATTGCATCCTGTACGCTGTAACCTGCTGGGGGGGGGTGTCACCACAAAGGTCATTCAAGATTATGAGCTACTTGCTGGATCCTCTTTTTTTTTTGTCCTTTTTCACGTTCAATAAATTGGGAAAAGTCGAGATCGGAATGCAGTTGTGAGTGATTTAACTGCGGGAATGTTCATTTTCTCATGTGCAGAAAAATAAAAATGGCCGACAAAGAGACAATAGCATGGCAGAGCCGTCATCCCACGCGGATGTATCAGACACACAAAACAATATGATGCGTATGTTGCCCCTTGGAAGCAAACCATGATGCTAATATTGACCCTTAATGTTAAATGATAGTCATGTGACTTCAGGGGAGGGGGGGTCACATGACCTGCCTGTTGGGACTCAAACAGTGCCTTTGGACTGAGTTATATACATTATTTACATCATATATCTATATAATACCTTTCACATCATGTTCCTCATAACAACTTCAGCTCAAGCCTGTCACCAAAAATATCTATATATGCTGTTTCCCCAAGCTCCGTCAGCAGTTTGCAATACTTTTTAATATAAATATATTATCTGTACTTTACAAATTCTTTTAGGCAAGCAGATACGCAAATTTATGCTTTTCAATAGAAAAGTAAATACTGGTTTATCTTTTTTAAGGGTGGAATGAGATTGCAGAAAATAATAAGGTCAATGTAAGCAGAGTATATATGTTTTTTTCCTTTTCACAAATAGGAGCCGCGAATGGTAGCGGGTCAGGACAGTTCTCAATTGCATCAGGGGGAGCGAGTTCGGAGCGGAGCATCACCGCTGCTTCAGAAGCACCCGGTACACGGCGAAGCCAAGCACTGCGAAGACGGTGGCCCCGACGCTCGCCCTGAGCCAGAACGCGGAGCTCTTCAAGTCCGCCTGGCTCACGTGTCTGTGATGGGGGGGAGACATAAGCGGAGGGGAGAGGGGGCAGAGGTTACAAGAGTGAAGATCCGAGGACAGGTGGTTAAGATGGCGCACACCTATATGAAGGGAAAAACTGCGGATGGTGCAGAAGGGAAAAAAAACAGCTGAGACACGGATGCTGGATGAGGCAGCTAAAGGGTGGGGAAAACAGCGGGGGAATGTGACGCCACACAAAATCAAAATGGGTTCTTTCGCTGTGGACAAAACAAAATGCTGGAAGAAATGAAAACAAGAGTGGGTTTGCGCTCGGCCGTAATGACAAGAAACACAAGAAAAGTTACAGGAAGCATGACGGACTTCACAGATGTCAGATGCATATCGGCTGATAAAAGAAAGCAAACGAGACGCAGTGTATTAGGAGGGGAAAGAAGAGAGAGGAGGGGCGAATGTGATGCCGGAGATATTAAGAGGTGAGGAGGACCTTCGGAGAACCACAGCGTAGAGTTTGGCCCTGACTGTCTGCAGCAGCTCCGAGTTGAGGAGGTTCTGACACAAGCAGAAGGTGCAGCGGTTACAGGTGCACAGGCAGCGCAGCCGCGCATGGCTGAGGAGAGATCCGGAGGAGAAGACCGACACACACACACACACACACGCAGGCACACAGAGATTATTCGGCGGCACAAATCTACACACACATTTATACAGGTAGAGATGGGCATTTGAATTAAAGAACCACAGCAACATCGTAAGAATACAATTGGGCATCTTGGGTTGAGGATGCAAAAGAGAATGGATCACATTTTACGATAAAATGAACTTAAGTGAAATCCTTCCTTTTTTTTTTTTTTTTACATACAAACCAAATGCATAACTGTTGTGGACAAAGTATTAACCCGAGGTTAAGTCCTTAACAAATCTCTTGCATTGCCATTTATTTTTCCAGCAGCTGTCCCATGGACATAAAAAAAAATTAAATTAAATACATTTGGAAACATTTTAACTATACATGATGGTGTCAGTTGCAGCTGTTCATTGAAAAGCATCATACTTTCATATCTACAGCTGTCAGAGCTGATGATTTTGCAAAAATCCTCAAATCCCGATTAAAAAAAAAAAGTTTTGATCTGCTTGAATGATGTTAAAAGACGCACTCTGCATTTAAATACATCTGGCCCCTCCATGCTAAATGCTACATCGTAAAACTCTTTAATCTGAATTTCGGTGCAAATACATAAAGAGATT
Organism: Fistularia commersonii; assembly: GCF_037954325.1. NCBI lineage: Eukaryota > Metazoa > Chordata > Actinopteri > Syngnathiformes > Fistulariidae > Fistularia > Fistularia commersonii. The sequence goes on along the minus strand of NC_141295.1, from coordinate 11,806,248 downwards.
TGTAGATTTGTTGAATTAATTCATAATCTGGGATTTTACAGCAGCACGTTATTTACTGTCCATGGTACTAAATCTGATGTGTGTGTAAGGATCATGTAATGCACAGAGGACGGCTGGAGAAGAAAACACAGGATTCCATGTCTCAGCTCGGACCTGGGAGTTTGTGACTTCAAGCGAGGAACGCCTTCATCACGATAAACCGAGTTCCGACCCTAAAACGAGTTTCCGCTGTTCTGACAAAACAACAAAAAGTTCCTTTGATTTCCAGAAAGTGAAATGAAATTTGGAAAAAGATAATGCTGATTGCAGCACAAGCATCAAGGCCTCTTTCATGAGCAAAGAGAAGAAAGTAAAGTAAAAACAAAATATGGTACAGGACAAAAACGGCAAACAGCAAATTAAGCCCACAAATAAAGGCAGATATCAAACTAGAATCTGGTCCTTTTGACAAATATTGACTGCTGTATATAATTGTTTACACAAATGATCTACTTCATGGTAGTAATAATAATAATAATAATAATAATAACAATACTACTACTACTACTAATAATAATAATAACTATTAAAATTTTATTCAATCTTGTCTATCTATTATTTCATTATCATTTCTAATTTCAAGACCAGCTTCCAGTTTGGCATTTTCCTGCTTTAATTTGTATGAAATGCTTTTAGTCAGTTTTGATCTCTGCAATTTTTATTTTTTGTAGTTTTATTATTATAATTTTTTACATACTTTATTTACCTCTAACTGCCACTTTTACTGATTGGATGTGCTCTCAACCGAGTGGAGTTTATACGTACGGGTACATGGCCATCGTAGTCAGCCTCGTGTAGATGTCCCTGCAGGGCGCCGAGGCGGTGTCGCAGGTGAAAGACTGGGGTGGCGGCATCTTGTTCCTCCGGCAGAACTCCAGGGGGCTGCAGCCGTACAGCTGCTTGATCTCCGGCAGATCTGACTTGGCCGCGATCATCATGCACGGAGTCTTGCTGTCCATGAAGTAATCCTGGCAGGGGGAGGCGCAAGTTAGCCAGTGTGTCTCTGTTGAAGGACGGCGATTTCAAGCCAGATCCTACCTTGAAGACTTTGGCGCAGTATTGGAAGGAGTAAGGGTTGCTGACATCGTAAACCAGGCAGACGATGTCGCAGGCCAAGTCGGCATCAGACAGGTAGTCAAAGTCGGGAAAAACCTCGTGAAGCTGAGGATAGGAAATATCACCAGGCTTAGACAGAAGCAATGAGCAAACACCTTCATGACCCAAACAGATGATTCTTACACGAAAATCAAAACGCCCTCCCCTTTGCAGGATCAACATGAAAACAATGTCAGAGCGTTACAAACAGCAATATTACCTACTTCTGTGTGATTCATTGTGCATTTATTTCTACAAAGACTTTTTGCAGTCTCCATGTATGAGTATTTGTGAATGAGGGTAAATATGTGTTTGAATGTAAACACACACACACACACACACACAATTGATAGAAACAGATAGAAGGTGGGAGTGAATAAGCTTATACCTCTTCCCCCTACTTTTTGAATATGACATTATTATTATCACTTCTTTAAAAACTGTTGTTTTTTTTGTATTGTTTTTGAAATTCTCCATTTAAAATAAACAACAAGTATCCAGTCTTCCCTAGGTTGAAATTATACATTTAAAATGTTACCATTGCACTGACTCAGTTATGTAAGCTAAAAAAAAATTAAGCGCAAATAAAAAGTAAAGAGATGCAGAGATACTCACGAGGAGGTATTTCTCCTGACCGTAAACATAGGTTGTGCTGATGGCATAGTAGGATCTGTGTTCCTCCTTAATCAGTGCCTGTTGCTGAGAAAGGAAGAAAAAAGGCATATAGGAATAAGACAAAGGGGAAACACAGAGCAGCCAGGAAAAATAGATCCCACATTTTGCCACTGGTATTAAAGGTGCAGTGTTTGGACAGCGTCGCCATAAACGTGCTGTGTCGCTGCCCCAGTACCGTGATATCAAATATGAAAGTGTTAATGGTAAAGCTCAAATGAAAATTGAAGGGGAGCACGGTGCCACAACAGCGAGCGTTTCCGCTTCACGGCAAGAAAGTCTCTGGTTCAAATCCAACAGGGAGGCCTTTCTGTGTAGAGTTTGCATCCTGTCCAGTTTCTTTATTTTCATCGGAGACCCTAAATAGCCTGAATGTGTGAATGATCGTTGCGACCCTGACTGCAGGATAAGCATCATAGAAAACGCATGAATGAATTAACTTTACCACCAAGGAAGGAGGAGGAACAAAGAAACAAAGTTGCTTCAAATCTTTTTTGTGCATAAAAGGAAGTAAATGGGTTCATTTTCAATCGTTTTATTATTTCTCTTTGTCACACCTCTCTTGGCTCTTTGTGGCTTTGTGTTTTACCTGAAGGTTTCTGCCCAGGAATGCTTGGAGGAAGCCACTCTTGCCGCTGCCGGCATCCCCGAAGACATTGCAGCGGAAGACACTGCGCTGGGTTTGCTTCTTCTGCAAGTCAATCTTCTTATCTCTGGTCACTGCGACGCACACATGCACACACACACACACACACACACACACACACACACACACACACACACACACACACACACACGAGGATTAGTTGACTTCGCTGCCATACAAAACACTTATTGATTAGCAGAAACATTGGCTTTCTACTGCTGCATCAACTGTCCATATTTCATGTTATATTAGAGGAGACTGCTGATGTGATCGGCAACATGGTCATTATCTAAATAATTACATGCTTATAAAAAACCCAATTGGGCCAATATAAGATTATGAAAATGCAAGTGCGTATCAATATTTATATCTGACAAATATCTTGTGATGTTTTGATAACCTTTCATCTTAAATACACTGATGAATTTGAAAATGGAAAAATAGACTTTCCAGGGTCTTTTTTCATGTCCTTGAATACTTTCATCATTATAAAGATGAAAACTATTTTACCAGAATAGAATTTTTTTTTTTTTTCAGGAATACGTTGTAATAAAAAACACCTGGCAGCACAATTCACCTGTGATCCCAGCAGCTTGGGACTCCTGCTCGGCAATTATTGAGTAACCGAGGTAGCCAAAATACTCCAGGCAGCGTTGGACGTCGAGGTAAGTGGTTAACCTGGGTAAAAACAAGATGAGAGAAGTAAATGGAGGAAAAGCAATTTCAGAGTTTCATGGAAGACGACAAACGCACCAGCAGAGAAAAGTCAATATATCCTGAATGAATGAGTGATTGGAAGGCTGGGTGAACAAAAGTTATGCAATAAAAAGCTAATTAATTACCTAAAAATCATACATGTTTTTCTGGATTTTTGTTTTAGATTCTGTCACAATTGAAGAGTAGCTATAAAAGATTATAGACCTGGGAAGTGGAAAAGCTAAAAAATCAGTAGTGTATCAAATACTTGTTCTCTCCGCTGTATATACATATATATGGATATTTCTACACATACACAAACATATGCATATATGCATATACACATGTATAAAAATGAGTAATTGCGCATGTGAGTGAGTGAATGAATGGTTGTTTCGGGATGAATATATTTATGTCTACATACATACATATATATATATATATACATGCATACATATACACACACACATATGTATATACGTACACATACATATATACGTACACACACGCACGTGTGTGTGTGTGAGTGTGTGTGGACGAATATTCAGTGCATTGTGTGTACTGTATGTGTTGCTCTCTGTCCATTAATGGATCAGTCCATGTCCACTCACGTCCACTGCGACAGATACCCCTGGTAGGTGATCCAACCCTGGTCGTTTGTGCAAACCGTGTTGTTGACGTCAGGACCCCAGGGCATGTAGGGAAAGACCTCGAACAGGTCCTTCAACTCCTCTGGCGACAAGGCACAGTCACGGTCCTGGGGGAGAAGGAGGTTGTAGACAGGCAAACAGGAAAAGAAACTCACTGACCGTCACACGTGCAAGAGGTTTCTTTTATAACCCCTTTGCTAATTCTCCTGCCAATCCTTTCTCGGTGGCAAGAAGTTAAATGACGCCCCAGCAGGGGGTCAGCACTGGCTGTGCTTAGGGTTTGCACTATACAGCTGCTGCGCAGAGGGGTTTGAAGTAAACAAGGAAGCAGGTCAACCGGTTTCTACCTTGTCATGTTTGTCGAAGACGCTCTGCAGGAAGAGGTAGGCGTTGTGGTTGAGCTCTGTCGTGCAGTCCCCAGGAACCTTCAGTCTGACGGGTGAGATATCATGGTGTTGGATTACTTGGATGTATTTTCAACGAGCGAGATGCATGGGTTGAACAAAAGCGCAAATATGAAACATTAAAGATTGGGTTTGTGCATATATCATTGCCCTTTAGGTGGGATTTTGGGCTTTTTTCTTAACAAAAAAAGTTCATAAGCCCTGATAACTATTTTAACAACAATTTTTCAGAACCTTGAGCTCATGACTGATCATACAGAGTCTCAAAATATCAAAATAAATCTAAAAAAATACAACAAAAAAGAAATAATGAATATAAACTATATGTAATCAGCATAAACATGTGCAAAAAGTAGAAACAAGGAGCCTTCAATTATGTCTACAGCAAGATATACAGTGCTCAAAAATAAAGGGAACACAAACAACACAATGTAACTGCACTTCTTTGAAATCTAACTGTCCACTTAGGAAGCAACACTGATTGACAATCAATTTTGCATGCTGTTGTGCAAATGGAATAGAACATAGGTGGAAATTATAGGCAATTAGCTGTGACCGCATGACTTCTCAGTTGCTATGCTTTCTGGCTGATGTTTAAGTCAATTTTGAATGCTCACGGTGTGTTCACTCTAGTGTTAGCATGATATGCAGTGTACAACCCCCACAAGTGGCTCAGGTAGTGCAGCTCATCCAGGATGGCACATCAATGCGACATGAGGCAAGAAGGTTTACTGTTTTTGTCAGCATAGTGTCCAGAAGATGGAAGTACAACCAGAAGACGGGCCAGTACACCAGGAGACGTGGAGGAGGCCATTGGAGGGCAACAACCCAGCAGCAGGACCCCTACCTCTGCCTTTGTGCAAGGAGGAACAGGAGGAGCACTGCCAGAACCCTGCAAAATGACCTCCAGTAGGGCACAAATGTGCATGTGTCTGCTCAAATGGTCAGAAACAGACTCCATGAGGGTGGTATGAGGGCCCGACGTCCACAGGTGGGGGTTGTGCTTACAGCCCAACACCGTGCAGGCCTTTTGCCATGATTGGCAAATTCGGCATTGTGCTCTTCTGGCTAGAGGTTCATTGGAGATCATAAATTACCCGGCTGTATGAATGCTTGCATGTCTCTATATGATAAGTGAGTGAATGAAAGGTTTTAGGTCTCATTATGATATATGAATGATAGTGCGAAGAGTTGCATGTCTCTAAATGACATGTGAGCGAATGAATGAATGGATTGTCTCTGTCTGATGAGTAAGGGAGTTAATGAATAATATTTAAGGCGCTTCCCATCACAGTGCTGTCCAAATGTGAGGAGATAAGCGTAGGACACAAAGGAGTAGCGACACACATTCAATTAACTTATTCTGCCTATCCTGTCATGAGTGATGCAATGAGATTAGAGGCTTCTCCTGCATGTGTTTGGACTGCGGGAGGAAACCGGGGAAACCCACACGGACACCAGGGGAACATGGAGACTCAGGCTGACCAGCGCGCCACCGCTACCCTTCCATCAAGGCACGATGAGATTCAATTTAGGAAAATACTGGTTTGACATAAACACCTTTTTCAACTATAATTTCACAACAAATTGCTCATATATATGAATGGTTAGTATATGCATGTTTATGTGCGTGTGCGTGTGCGGCCTGCACTCACGGAGGGAAGAGGTAGTCCTGATTCAGCTCCAGGTCGTCGTCGTATCCGAACCTCCTGAGAACCGTCCATGTCGTTTCATGGCGACCTCGCTGGATGAACAGGGTGTGAAGGAACAGGAAGCCTGGAAAGGAACGGCCAAGTACCAAGGAACAAGACACAATACAATTAGTGTGCATGTGTGTGCGTGCGTGTGTGTGTGTGTATGTGCATGTGTGTATGTGGGTGCACTCCTACCTTTCAGAGTGAGTCCGTTGTTACATACTCCTTCACTCAGATTCTTCTTCACGACATTTTTGACATCCTCCAAAGCCTGGGGTTCCAGCGGGGTGTTGAAGCACGTCCGCTGCGTCAAAGAGTCAGAGGTTGAGCCGGGATCAAAATTTGTTATTAACCCGTGGAAATTGCTATTACCTGGAAGAAATTGAGCTCATTATCGTTGAGGATGCCGTCATTGTCCAGGTCGGACACTTTGAAGATTCGCGTCAGAGCTTTCACGCACAGTGGCTTCATCTGGAGAGCGAGAAAGTCCAAAAACACGAAGAGTGCATGGAGCAAAATATCTTAGCAACCAACAAAAAAAGTGAATTTGTTCATTTAAACTTGATGTCGAATACAATTAGAAATGGTTGTTTGTATAGGTGTGTGTGTGTGTGTGTGTGTGTGTGTGTACGTGTGCTCCTGCTTGTTTCCTCAAAGCCCTTCCACTGAAAGGGAAAGTCACAAGCCACCTGACAAGTCTAAGAACCCCTGAGCCCGTTTGACCTTGCCCTCACATCTTTTTTCTCTGGACAGTAGAGTGGACCTGTGGGGTGAAGCACTGCCTTCTGGGCGTAGTAGAAGAGCTCGGAGATGTTCTTCAGATTCTTTGCTGAACACTGCAATAAAAAGAGAAAAAAAATGACACTGTGATTACATAAGAGTGCGGTGAATAAGAAAATTAAAGCCTTACGAACCATGGTGAAAAATGCTACCTGACATGTACAAGTCAACGTACTAAAGCAGTGGTAGAATCCCTTTTAACCTGTCTGTGTGTGTCTATGTATATACACTGTGTGTGTGTGTGTGTGTGTGTGTGTGTGGGAGGGAGAGATAAGTGAGACCAGACAGAGCATTAACACACAGGATCCGTCTGAGCAACACGTCTGCTTTGATTAACGGTTGTGAACGCAGACAGGGACGGCGTCACACCGCGAGGAGCGACACCGGGAGTCGGAAGGGAGTGAACTCCACGATCAAAGCAGCAGAAGTAATCAAGGGAGATTTTATTCACTGTGGGTAAGAATTAAAGGGGGGGGGCATTCATTCATTTATTTTGCTATAACAATTATGCTGCACTTGGGGTTACCGGGTAGGCGGAGTCTATCTGTCATTGGGCGAGAGGCGGAGTTCACCCTTGACCTACTGATCACAGGGACACATTTGGAGACATGCAACCATTCACTCATTCATTCACAGGTCATATAGAGACATGCATCCATCCACACATTCCTTCTTATATCATATGGACATACACCCATTCACTCTCTTTCACGGGTCACATTGAGATGTTCAACCACTCACTCATTCATTTACACATCATAGAGACATACAATCTTTCACTCATTCATTCACATGTCATATAGAGACACGCATCCATCCGCTCATTCATTCATATACACATCATAGAGACATACAACGCTTCACTCATTCATTCATAATCATATAGACATACATCCACCCATTCATTCATTCACTCTCTAATCCAGATGCCCATTAGGTGTTTGTTGTAATTATTAAATGATGGTCTGATGACACACCATTGATCAAATATTTACTATATACAAGCTGAAGGACCTAAAACATAATTTATAAAACTTGTAAAAATCTGTTCTGTGTATTCCACTGTGTGCGCTATTTATAGAGTAAATCAAAAGTTATAGATTTCCGTCCATGTGTGACCTTTGACCTGCCGTACAACACAAGAGGCTCAGCTGTTTATTAGTTCTGCAAAACTAAAGTCTCTCACCTCAACGCAGGTCTCAATCTCACTGTACTGGTTCATGATGGGCAGGATGGTCTCCATGCTGCTGTGCTCCACCAGGTCTGACTTGTTCCCAACAAGGATGAGAGGAACCCTGGACAGACACACACACACCTAACTGAATTCTGTAGCACACTATATCATACATACTCCTCTTTCGTGGGTGGATACACACCAACACACACGCTGACATATGTATCTGTTACAGTTCCTTCATTTGAGTCAATAAATGAGTATATAAATCAAAAACACACCTGCTGTCCTTATCCGTGTTCTCGGTGATCAGGGGGATCCAGTGGCTGGTTACCTATCCAGGTGGAAATCGGGTTGCAAAAACAGGAAACGTCATGCAGTCATCCGCCAACATTGGGTTAACAAGTTTAACTAACAATCGTTCAGTCACTCATTATCTTTTCTGTAAGTAGATTCTCACAGATGCTGTAGCCTATCCCAGCTGTTGGGCAAGAGGCGGGGTATACTCTGGACTGGTCGAGTTATACTAGAGTTACTGTGTATACTAGAGTTATACTATATATAGTATAACAGAATAAAATAGAATAGAATGCCCTTTCTCGTTATTATACTGAAAGTACAGCTAGATTGGAGAGTTTCTTTCGGTGCAAACAACGAGCTATATTAATATATACAAAATGAAATCCTAGGAGACTGTGGAACAGTGGGAGTTATATTCTTAGTATAGAGGTATAGAGATATACAACCATTCACTCTATCATTCATACAACTGGGGTATTCGGGGACTCCAGTGAACCTCCTGCATGTTTTGGTCTGTGGGAGGAACCCGGAAGAAACCCATGCAGCCATGTTGGGAACATATAGACTCTGCACAGAAAGCCCCACCGCGTGGTAGTCGAGCCAGGGACCTCCTTCCGCCCAATTTGACTTTTGTGATACTGTAGAAGCTAACACAGCAGCAACTCACCTTTTCAATCGACTTCTTATTATTGACCGAGTAAACAATGCAAATCACATTCGCCTGTGAAGAGAAAAGACAGACAGCCATTAGCCCGCCCTTGAACCTGAGCAACTCTCTTCACGTACACCTGTAACGCCAGGTGATGCACCTGACCTTGGAGATCTCCTGGAACAGCTGCTCATCCGTCTGCTCCGCCTCTGTCCACAAGAGACAAATGTACAATATTAGCAGAAACATCCACACATGCTAAAGGTGCAGCCGGACTCCTGAATCACCTGAGTAGTCCACAATGTGTGTGGGAACTCTCTCAGGAGTGACATCGGCGGGTATAGTGATCTCTTCAGCTCGGTAGGGAACCTAAGATGGCGAAACGTTTACACAGACCTTCTAATACCTGCTTCTATATTAGACATCGGTGATGTTTAGAAAGTGACAGGAAGTTAAACCATTTCAAAACACGATGATAATAACAGTCATAGTGAAACGTACCACGCTCGGGAACTCCTCGCTGACCAGGGACATGATGAGTGACGTCTTCCCCACCTTGGCTGTTAGCCGGGGAGGAAGGACACACAAACACTTGCAGGTAAGTGGCGGGGGTAAATCGGTAATAACATGAAGATTGGGAAAATTATTTTATCACCGAAAAACAAATCATCATTCATTCATTCATTTTCTAGATCGCTTATTCTGCACCAGGGCGGTGCTGGAGCCTTTTGCAGCTGTCATTGGGCGAAACCTCTCACCAGCCAATCACAGGACAGCGTATGAAGACATGCAACCATTCATTCTGTCATTCATACATCATGCAGACACATAAAACTATTCACCCCCTCACTCAAACATCATACAGAAATGTGCAGGAATTCACACTGTCATTTACAAGCCAGGAAAACATAAGGGTTTCCAATCAACCTACTGCCTGCTTTATTTAGATCATGAGAGAAAATCCACACAGACACGGGAATAATATGCAAACTCCACACAGAAAGGCCCCCGGTGGGAATCGAACCGGGGACCATCTAGGGAAGCAGAAGTTCTAAACACTGCCCCATTTTAAATCAATAACTTATCATCACTGCATGAAATTCTGCTTTTCATTTTCTACATACTCTTACCAAAATGAGGTCATTTTTCTGTTAGCGAGGGACAAATAGGACACCATTGTTCACAGTTGCTTTCTAGAAGAATTTTAGTGCTGTGCCTTGGGATTTAAAGGTCACGAACCATAATAGCTTCCCCTTCTTTTTGAAAAGTTGGGTCATTGTGTTGCGGTTGTGTTTTATTTGTCATACACAAACACACACACACACACATTCTTTTATTTCTTACTTTCTGAGTCAGCCAGGACAGCCGCACATTTGACATGGATCCAAATCTCGCGAGAGGAGGAACTCGTGGCGCAACACACGCCTACATTTTACTCACAATAACAATATCACAGTGTTTCTGCAGTAACCGACAGGGGAGAAAGTCAATGAGCTCGAACACACATACACACACACACGAACAAGCACACACACACACACACACAGACAGACACACATTTAACCTTTAACCTTCTCAACCAGAAGCTTGAACATCCAGGACAGGCTAAGTCACAGTTCAACAGCACTGAGTTAGTTACTAATAATAGAGCATAGAGTAACGACACGTGTGATGAAATCAGTGCCCACACACACACACACACACACACACACACACACACACACACACACACACACACACACACACACACATCATGTTGATACGTGGATCTTGATGCCAGCATCACATGGCCAGTTGGTAGCATCACAGCAACGTGAAGTCAAGATTGCAAGTCAAAGGTCATTTAAACAAAATGAAAATAAATGCTTCACTTACGCTCCCCTACTAATAATATCCTCACGTCCTTGCGCATCGTCTCCAACGTCGAGGTCCAGCACGAAGAAGCGGAGCATCAGACACATTTAGGCTCCTTTCCGGGTGAAGGATGCAGCCGGGTCCGCACGGCCTGCCTCGCTAGCTAACAGCCCGCTCGCATCTCAGCGCCGGGTCGGAGTACGCGGGGGGAGACTGACGTGGACCGTCGGATATCCTGTATAAGAAGCGATTGCTGTGCGTATTCTACCTGCCAGGAGGAATTTCGTCGAGCGTCGCTAGGACTCCTGTGTCCACTCAGCTAATCCCTTCATTGAAACAACACGGTTAGCAGTATTAGCAAGAGCAGCGAGCGTGCGCTCCAGCACGCCCCTCCGATTCAGCTGACTGGCGGGTTAGCAAAGATGCTATATACAAAGAAGATTCGTGTCACTAGCAAAAAAAAAAAAAAATTACAGTCATTTTTGCCAGACAAATAAATCCACAAACCAGTCGGGCGAGCAAATGTGATCATTAGCAATCATAATACGTCGAAAAAATATCCCAAAAAATTTGAACTAAAATTCTAAAGTCGAAAATGTTATTTTTCGACTCGGTTGCACCTCCAATTTCAATTACATTTCTGGTCCTAAGATATCTCCTAGTAGTGAGATATCTTAATGTTTTTCTCTCTTTAGTGGTCCTGTCAAACTGCAGGTAACTTCACTGGCACGTAAAGTTTCGTAATTTCAGCAAAAAAATATTATCTGATATACTTTTAAAGTGTATTACTGATAGGTTCTCATGTATAGATAGGCTACAGATAATCGAAAATTGAATTCTTAACAAATCCTCTTCTTGATCGATGTGCTTTTTGTTAGGTAAACCTAAATAGACAAATAAATACAGAAATAAATGCATATTTTTAATTGAATGTTTATTTTAAAAACACACTTTTCCAGGTTGCTAATGCGGCTAAGACCATTACACAAACCTGCTGATAATAAGGAGGCATATACTCATAAATAATACAGCATGTATAAAACTGGTATTGTGGGGGAAAGTCGATATTTATTCAAAACATTGAGGTTCTTTACAGGTACAAAGAAATGAACATTGCAAATGAAGGTGTGTGAACAGAATAGGATGTGCAAACTGTGCATAACAGAAAATACATATTTTTTATATCTTCATGTCTTTCCTACCTGAGGCTATCAGACTTTTTAATTCCTCTTCTTTCAGCTGCAGGGAATCTTCTAATCTTTGCACTTGAAACCTTAAAACACTTTATAGCCTTGACTTTGACACTTTATAGTTTCATTTGTATTTCTTATTCTCCCGCCTTTTTTACTGTTTATACAATTTCCTACTATTATTTATTATTGTTATGTTTTACTTGAAACTCTGGCACAACAATTTCCTTTGGGATAAATAAAGTTGTTCTTATTCTTATTCTTATTCTTATTATATTAAGATGTTATCGAAAATGCAGCCGCGGGGTGGCACGGGCCACTGTCTCCCTTAGTCAGTCCTAAGCTCGGATAAATGCAGAAGGTTGCATCAGGAAGGGCATCCAGCGTAAAACTTTTGCCAAAACCAAATATGCATATCATACTGGATCGGTCGAGGTCCGGGTTAACGGCGACCGCCATTAGTACCGATGACCTACAGGGTACCAGTGGAAATTCGGCCACTGTGGGTCAAAGAAGGAGGAGGAAGGCGTGTTCAGAAGCAGAGAGAGAAGAGGAAAGGTAGGCTCCTGGGACTGAGAGTAGGAACAACTGAATATCGGTACTATGACAGGAAAAGGTAGAGTTGGTCGACATGATGCAGAGAAGAAAGGTGGCTATACTATGTGTCCAGGAGACCAGGTGGAAAGGGAGTGAGGCAGGAAGCTTTAAGTTATACTATCATGGTACTGACAGGAAGGGAAATGGAGTAGGAGTTATCTTAAAGGAGGAGTTTAGGGATGTTCTGGAGGTGAAAAGAATGCCAGATAGAGTTATGAGTCTGAAACCGGAAATTGAAGATGTGATGCTCAATGTTGTTAGTGGCTATGCCCCGCAGGTGGGATGTGAGTTTGAGGAGAAGGAGAAGTTCTGGAATGAGCTAGATGAAGTGATGCAGAATATACCCAGAGATAAGAGGGTGGTAACTGGTGCAGACTTCAATGGGCATGTGGGTGCAGGCAATAGAGGGGATGATGAAGTGATGGACAGATTTGGTGTACAGCATAGGAACACAGAGAGACAGATCATAATAGACTTAGCAAGGTTGGAAATGGCTGTAGTGAACACTTTTTTCCAGAAAAGACAGGAACATAGAGTAACTTATAAGAGCGGAGGACGGAGCATGCAGGTAGACTACATCTTGTATAGACGAGGTAACCTGACAGAGATTAGTGACTACAAAGTTGGCGAGTGTAGCCAGAGAGCATAGAATGGTGGTTTGTAGGATGACTCTGGTGACAAGGAAGATCAAGAGGACACAGGCAGCACTGAGGACAAAGTGGTGGAAGCTGAAGAGGGAGGAGTATTGTATGGGTTTCAGGGAGAGCTTCCAGATGACTGGACAACTACAGCTAATGCTATCAGAGATAGGTGGGAGAGTGCTTGATGTGTCATCTGGAAGGAAAGTAGATAAGGAGACATGTTAGTGGAATGAGGAAGTGCAGGAGTATATACGGAAAAAGCGGTCAGCAAAGAAGTGGGACATTGAAAGGACTGAAGAGAGCAGACAGGAGTACAGGGATGTACAACATAGGGTAAAGATAGAGGTAGAAAAGTCAAAACAAAGGGTGTATGATGACTTGTATGCTCAGTTGGACAGTAAGGCGGGAGAGACTGATCTATACAGGTGGTGAAACAGAGAGATAGAAATGGAAAGGATGTACAGCAGGTCCGAGTGATTGAGGATAGACAGGGAAATGTATAGACAGATGCTAGAAGAGTGATGGGAAGATGGAGAGAGCACTTTGAATAGGTGATGAATGAGGAAAATGAAAGAGGCAAGGGGTGAAGAGGGGACTATTATAGACCACAAAATCGCAGAGATTAGTGAAAGTGACCCGAGGAAGGTAGTGAATAGGATGAAGAGAGGAAAGGCAGTTGGTCCTGATGATATACTTGTGGAGGTGCGTCTAAGAGAGGCAGCAATAGAGTTTCTGACTCGATTATTCAACAGGATCTTAGAGAGTGAGAAGATGCCTGACGAATGGAGACAAAGTGAGATGGTTCCCATTTTTAAGAATGAGGGGGATGTGCAGAATTGTGGCAACTTTAGAGGGATAAAGTTGATGAGCCATACAATTAAGTTATGGGAAAGAGTAGTCGAAACTAGACTGAGAGCAGAAGTTAGCATTTGTGACCAGCAGTATGGCTTCATGCCTTGAAAGTACTACAGATGCAGTATTTGCTTTGAGAATGCTAATAGAGAAGTACAGAGAAGGCCAGAGGGAGCTGCACGTGTTTCTGTAGACCTAGAAAAAGCATATGACAGGATGCCAAGAGAGGAACTCTGGTATTGTATGAGGAAATCTGGAGTGGCAGAGAAATATGTTAGACTGGTGCAGGACATGTTTGCAAGCTGTGAGACAGTGGTGCGGTGTGCTGTAGGGGTAACAGAGAAGTTCAAGTTGGAGGTGGGACTCCATCAGGGATCAGCTCTGAGCCCCCTCTTGTTCGCAATGGTTATGGACAGGCTGACAGATGAGGTTAGACAGGAATCTCCATGGACCATGATGTTTGCAGCTGACATTGTGATCTGTAGTGAGAGCAGGGAACAGGTTGGGGAAAATCTCAAGAGGTGGAGATATCCGCTTGAAAGGAGAGGAACGGAGGTTAGTCACAGCAAGACAGAATATATGTGTGTGAATGAGAAGAACTCTGGTGGAACGGTGAGGGTTCAGGAAGTGGGATCAAGACAGAGAAATTTCAGGAAATTTCAGGAAAAGAGGTGAAGAGAGGGGTTCAAGCAGGTTGGAATGGGTGGAGAATCAGTATCAGGAAAGGTGTACAAGACAATGGTGAGACCAGCAATGCTGTGTGGCCTAGAAACAGTAACAATGACGAAAAGACAGGAGGCAGAGCGAGAGGTTGCAGAGATGAAGATGCTGAGGTTCTCTTTGGGAATGACCAGGATGGATCAGGAATGAGTCTATCAGAGGAACAACACACGTTAGATGTTTTGGAGAGAAGGTCAGTGAAGCCAAACTAAGGTGGTTGTGTCATGTACAGAGGAGGGATAGTGAACATACTGGTAGATGGATGCTGGAATTGGAACTGCCAGGCGGGAGGTCTAGAGGAAGACCAAAGAGAAGACTTATGAACGTAATGAGAGAATGATATGAAGTTAGTTGGTGTGAGAGAGGAAGATACAGAGAATAGGGTTAGATGGAGAAGCTTGATTTTTGACCACTGAAGGGAAAAACCAAAAGGAGAAGAAAGAGGAAATAATAGAGATGTTGTCAAAGAGAATTGGGATTGTGTTTTTCACAATTCTGAGCAATGGTAATGTAACATTTATTTCTGAATATGCTCAGCATTATAATAGTGTTTGTGCGTGTGTGTGTGAGTGGATGCATCGAAAACAATCCAGATGTTGTCTCCCAATTTTGATTTTCAAAGTAAAAGATAAGTTTGTTCAATACTGATATGTCTTTATTGATGTTAACGATTTGGTGTCTTCTTGACAAAGGCATTACTACAAGGTTGTATGAAGGTAAAGACCTGCTTCTGGTTCTCATTATTGTGTTCAGTCCATGGGGGTAGAAAACAAACAAACAAACAAACAAACAAACAAACAGGCTTTATCAGCTTTGGAAGTTGTGTAAACCTTTAAATAATGCTGCTCCAGTTATTTTCCCCTTCTTAAATTGGCTTCATCTGACGAAAAAAAAAGGCCAGAAAAGGAAAAAAAAACATAAACCAAGATCAGTGAATCAGTCACAGTGACATGCAAATTTATTATCATTTAGTTTTGACTGTTCTTATAATCAGCTTCTTACTCGTATAGTCCTCCGCAGTCATAGGTTGAGAGATGACCTTCCTTAGCGCCTCCATCCACTCCTTCTGCTCCTGCTGTTGCTCACACATGAACAAAAACTTCCTCTCCGGGGTCTCTAGTGCAATACCGCAGTGCCAGCGGCCTCCCCTGCAGCTGCGGCTGCTGCTTTCTGAAACAGAGTAGTTGTGGCCCTCCGTGCCGATGAAGACGGCTCCCAGCTCTGTGGCGTCCTGAGGACCACAATGAAAAAACAGCTGCAAACATTTATACATATACACATATACACACACACACACACACACACATATATATGTATGTATCTAGAGTATATGTATGCATGTATACATGTGTGTATACATACATATACATGCCTGTGTGTGTACGTGAATACATATATATGTATATATATATATATATGTGTGTGTGTGTGTGTGTGTGTGTGTGTGTGTATATATATACTGTATATACACATACACATACAAATAAATGTATGGGAATACATATACATGTATCTATGCATATGTGTATATAAATACTATATGGCCAAAAGTATTTGCTCACCTGCCTTGACCTGCCTATGAACGTAACAGAGATCCCATTCCTAATCAATAGAGTTCAATACGATGTCGGTCCACCCTTTGCTGCTGTAACAGCTCCAACTCTTCTGGGCAGGCTGCCCACAAAGTTCAGGAGTGTGTTTATGGGAATATTTGAGCATTCTTCCAGAAGCTCATTTGTGAGGTCACACACTGATGTTGGACGGAAAGGGCTGCCTCTGAGTCTCTGCTCTAATTCATCCCGAAGGTGTTCTATCGGGTTGAGGTCAGGACTCTGTGCAGTCCAGTCAAGTTCATCCACACCACACTCAGTCATCCATGTCTTCATGGACCTTGCTTTGTGCACTGGTGCACAGTCATGTTGGAAAAGGAAGGGGCCAGCTCCAAACTGGTCCCACAAAGTTGGGAGCATGGAACTGTCCAAAATGTCTCGGTATGCTGACAATTTCAGAGTTTGTCCTTTAGATTGCCAGAAGGAGAAGCGCGATTCGTCACTCCAGAGAACATGCTCTACATGCGCTGCTCTAGAATCCAGCGGCGGCGTGCTTTACGCCACTGCATCCCATGCTTTGCATTGCACTTTGTGATGTTTGGCTTGGATGCAGTGCGTGGCCATGGAAACCCATTATATGAAGCTCTCTGCGTGCTGTTCTTGAGCTTATCTGAAGGCCACAAGAAGTTTGGAGGTCTATAGCAACTGACTCTCCAGACAGTTCACAACCTCTTCGCACTATGCGCCTCAGCATCTGCTGACCCTGCTTGGTCAGTTTATGTGGCCTTACACTTCTGGGCTGAGTTGCTGTCATTCGCAAACACTTCAGTTGACTGTGGAATATTTAGTAGTGAGGAAATTTCACGACAGGATGCAGAGGTGGCATCCTATTACAGCTCCATGAAGGAATTCCCTGAGCTCCTGAGAGTGACCCATTTGTTCACAAATGTTTGTAAAAACAGTCTACATGACTAGGTGCTTGATTCTATACACCTGTGGCCATGGAAGGGATTGGAACACCTGATTCCGATTATTTGGATGGGTGAGCAAATACTTTTGGCCTTTTAGTGTGTGTGTGTGTGTGTGTGTGTGTGTGTATTGTATATACAAATTAGCTTTATCTTCCATCAATGTTTTTCAAAGTGTTTTGTTGTACTGTCATGTGTAGTCTTGAATTTTTAAAATGTTACCCTCTACACCAAAATTCACCAATTCTAGAACATTATACATATATATGTATAATGTGTGTATATGTTATACATACACACACACACACACATATATATACATATACTGTACAAACGCACACACACACATACATACATACATACTTACATACTTACATAATATATATATATATATGTATATTTCATATATATGTGATCATTCATTACCAGTGGAGATTTGAAATATAGTAGCTTCCTGTTTGCCGAGCACAGTGTGAACCACCTCTTCTTGAATGGCTCTCGTTGCTGAAATTGCACAACCAAGACACAAGCATAGGAAAGAATGGATGCAGAAGCAGCGGCAGTGGAAGAAAGGAAAGTTTCATGAAAGAATAGGAGGAAATAAAATCCACTTTTATAATGGGATTAGATAGTTACCGCACCGTTGGGCCCGTTTTCTCCATATATCCCTCCTTCAAGCAATGCCTTGTTATCTGCGGTATGAGCTGTTCCGAGGGACACCGTTGAAAACAGTCATCCACTGAATGATAAACTGTGACATTCAAAACATTTGGGGAAACATTGTCTCACCTCACACTCATGGAGGGTGGGGTGTTTCCTCTGGAGGTATTCCAAGCGTGTTGCCCGAATAGCATTGAAAAGGGATACGATGACCTGCCGTGGGTAAGTATTTATCATTATTATTTATTAATCTTTTTTTTATACTTTTGTTGATGTCTTTATGTTTTTATTCTGTATTTGTTAATTCATTCATGCATGTATTCATTTTTATTTACGCATGTATAATTTATGTATTCATTTATGAATTAATTTATTCATTTACGGATGTAGTTATTCATCTATTTAAAAAATTCTTTATTTCTAAATGTAAATATTTATTCACTATTTTTTTCTAATTCATTAATTCATTGAGCCATTCATCAATTTATGTATTTATTTATTCAGTTATGAGTATATTTACTCATTTACACATTTATTAATTTATATATTCTATCAATCTATCAATCTATCTTGCTATTTATTTTTGCTGAATGAATATTCAAAAGAAACAGTGCCTTCAAAGATGATTCCAACCTGTGCTCTCTCACCTGTCCATTCTCGTGGTAAACAAACAGGTTCCTGGTGTGTTCATCATGCACATAGGAGATCTGCAAGCCGTGAGCATGGCCAATCTTCTCCGGCTGAAAAATCGCGTTCAGCTCCATCATGCTGATAACTGCTTTGGGAGCCTTGGACTTGGGGTTAAACACCAAAGTTAAGGAGAAACTTTAAAAAAATAAACAAATTGCATGCATACTCACAAAATATTTCTCAATGCTTCAAAAGAAACCAGAGAATACCCACATCCTCTTTGAGGAAGTAACTGAGGGTGAAGTCTTTCCGTGACAGCTGGAAAATCCTCTTCAAAAACTGTTTGTTATCTTTGCCCTTTTTCCATAGTGTTGACTGAAAAAAATCTGTTTTGATAACAGCAAAAAAAAAAAAAAAAAAAGTCACATGAATGAACCTGCACTTGAGCAGTTTGAAGAACTTAGCTACCTGAATAATACGCTTCCTGAGAGCAGTGTTTTTCTCCCGTGAACTCCCTGCGTTCATACTTTGCACGGATCCATTGCTCCTTTAGGACGCTGAAAGATGATACAAATAAATACAAGTCAGTGCAAACTTCTCACTCATGGACAAAATCCATTATTTTCATCAGTGGGCTCTGTTTCACATCTTTTGAATAATTACAAGGGACAAATTAGGCAAAGGGACATGGTCTTCATCAAGACTGGTTAAAGCGACCCCATTGCCCAAACAGTAGCATATCAATATCTGCCGACATTTTTAATATAAGAAATATTGTTTATAAGTTTGGAGAACACTTAGATGGTCTGTCTGGACTTTCGGAAAACTCATTTGCATTGATTTCCTCACGCAACAGTTCCACTTCTGATAAGGTTTTCCTTACACATTATTATGTTGTGTCGAAATCTTTGGGATTTTGAAAATAACTCCTATCATAATTTGGATAACTTTGGTAAATATGTTTACCGAAGCCTTTCCCTTGTCACTCACTATTAGACTATTTCTGCGTGTTCAGTGACTCATAACACATAACATATTGGGTCACTCTGGTTCAATAGTTATTCCTTTTCTACCCTAATCCTTAATCTGAAGAACTTGGATAATATCCCCACCTGTCACGCGGAAGACCAAATTTCGATTCCCCAACGGTAAGAAAAACACGAGCATTTCACAATTTCAAAGGAAGCTAAGAATTTGCTGCATTGTTGAATTGCTAAGATTGTATGAATAGAAAGCGAATGTGCATGAAAGTAACTCACGTGCAGTCGTTCTGCCGGGGTCGGTAGAAGAAGGCCGGGACGCACTTTTCATAAATGGCTTTAGCCGCAGAATTACCCCTCTGCTGCATGGCCTAGACATGATGGATTGTGTAAGATGGAAAATATTTACAACTCAGTTCACTGCTTTTGCTCACTTTGCAAGAGGAACAAAAAAAAAAAAAACATATACTATACAATGTCTGTGGAAGTTCTCAGTCATCCGGGTCATGGGGAATTCTTGTCAAAATCCCGACAAGAAGATTTTGACAAGAATATCGTATGTGATATTATTCAAACCCTGATTTTTTGGATTCCACCTTGTGATTGATTAATGTTGAATTAAAACAAAGTATATATGGGACGGTACCTCAACGAGGGAGTCCTCCCAGAGATCCAGACGTATGGATTTGACCTTGCTGATCGTGGGCAAATTGCGATGCATCCCGGAGCAGTGCAGACATACAAAGATACCCAGGGTGTAGGAAGCCCAGTCAGGCTCTGGAAGAGTGTGTTATCACAATATTCACTTTGTCCCAGTCGGAACTAAGCTCTGCTGCAGATCAGCAATGTGCCACAATGCGGTAGCAAGACAAAGGATTATAATATACAATTAGATACAAATAGCAGTGTTTAATGTCAAGGACAAAACAATGAAATACAGAAACTTGCTGAAAGTTTTGTTCGTCTTAAAACACCGAAACACTCACACACACAAGCCTATATTTTTGTAAGTGATAGTGTCAGTGTTGCAGAAGTAGGAAGAACAGTGAAGTAATTTCATAAACACAAGCCTGCCACTTCCCCATTTGTGAAAGTGAAGGCTGGCTGGAAATTGTGAATTTGGGGGGATTATTCAGTAAACGAACAATATAATATAAAATAATATAACGTGCATGGTGTAACATTGTGATACAACAGTATGTGGAGATATCAGCGGGAATTAAGCCAGGCTAATGTCCTTAAAAAGAAACGTGAAATGAATGGGATAATTTGATAATATTTGTTCACTCACCTGGAGCACCGCAATCAGCACAAGCGTTGTTACAAGGCTGTCGCACCAGTTCAAGCAGGAGTTTGTTATTTCTTGCCAGGTTGGCCATAGGTGAGGGTGGTATCCTTTCTGTCAGACTCATTCATACTTTGTATTACAACAGTGCACCTCGGCTCTGTGGCAGGTGAAAAATATCATTTCTCCTCACCGCCCAGTGCACTGCTGTGGCTCAGCATTTCCTCTTAACGACACAGCTTCATGACGTTGATTGTTCTGGACACAAATGCAGGGATCCAGAAATAACAGAGAAAGGAAGTGAAAGAGACGTCAGCGGTTTACAGGCACAAGAAAGAGAGAGATTGTGTTTGTGGAGATTCTCTTTTCGTAATAGCTATTGGATATAATGCTGAGTTTTATGTTTTTACTGTGGGAAAGTGGAGACTGAAGACAGTTTGGATTGAAAACCAAGCAAAACCTAAAGACAAAATTCAACTGTACTGTTGAGTGCTAAAATCTATTTGTAAAATCAAAAGTCTCTAATTGAAATCACTGCAATAAATATGAAATAAGACTACCTCAAACAATGTTAATTAGTGTCAGTATATGAGCAAATCATAGAAAACATCAGAAACGGGTCAAATTTATCATATCGCATGATATTAAAAAAAACATAACACAATAACAATAAAAAAAGGAGTTTAAAATATCTCCCTATTTTCATGTAATTTATATTTGACTTACAGCGCGTGCACTGTGGTGTGCAGTAGTATGAGATGTTAATATCATCACTACGGCACAAATACACAGAACTGTCTCAGAAAATTAGAATATTGTGATAAAGTTCCAAATCTTCTGTATGGAATTATGAAAAACAAAAATTACTTTTTCATGATATTCTAATATGGTGAGACAGGATTTTTGAGTTTTCTTAAGATGTAAGCCATAATGAACAATATTAAAACAATAACAGGCTTGCAATATTTCAGTTGATTTGTAATGAATCCAGAATGTATGACATTTTTGTTTTTGCAATTGTATTACAGAAGATAAAGAACCTTATCAGAATATTCTTATTTTCTGAGACAGTCCTGTATTTCAATATAAAGCCTGGTCAAATAGCAAATCTGTGACATGCCAGAAACACACCATATTACAATATGTACAATACCTAGATGCTTTAATGAATAAACAAATAAAAGAAAATAAATTGTACTTTATCAAAATGTAATCTCTTAACCAAAAATTAGACCTTAAATACATGCATTGATTTATTTGATGTTTATCTAAAAAAAATCGAATCAATTATTTCGTTTTGTTAGCATGAAGGGTATTATCTATGGGATCCATTAATTCCTGTAGTTGTAAAATCTGAGGAACAAAATGACAAACGAATTATTGCAATGATAGAGTTGATGAAGACGAACGACAGACTGCAGACTCCGGAACCATCGAGTGTCTTCATTGTTTCTCACCGGTCATGTTTAAGTTGCTGGACAACAACTGAAAGGACAAACGGCTGGATCTACACGATGCTATAGCTAGCGTGGCATAGTCTAACGTTTATTGTTAAAAATGTTGGTTGTCAGGCGATTCCTCTCGTCTTTTGCTCAGAGTGGTGAGCTTCTGCTTTCAATTCAGCTCCTATTTATTTTTTTGCGAAATGAATATTCATTTTATTTCACTTATGCTACATGCTAACCTGAACTGTTGCTCCGTGTCTTCATCTGTTGTCACGGGACGGCAAACAGAGAAGCTCTGAATATATTTTGGACATTATTTCGGTCATTTCAGCGTTTTGTTCATTCTAGATAAAATAACGGCGTTATTTCATCCACAGGTCAACATGTGGGACAACCAGGCTTATTCCGAGGACCCCGACACCCTCTCGCCGAGTTTGAGGCTCGGTATCTGCAATGCACTTGCTGCTGGAGGAGCCGCGTTCCCGTCGCAGGCTTTGAGACGTTGAATGCTTCCATCTCGTCCCTCGATCCGTGCAAGGAGTCCTTAGACGCTCTCTATACCTCCGAGCAACGAGACGCCATCCTCCGCCTTCTCAACACCGCTACGCCCGCGGAGTTGGCAAGCGTCAAGCTCCTGAGGGGGCGCAAGTCGTTCAATATTGTGGAGTACAGAACCAAGAATGGACCGTTCAGGACTCTGGAAAGCGTGGTGAACGTCCCCCTGCTGAAGCACAAAAGTGCCGTCGTAGTCTTCAACTCCATCCTCAACCCCGTGAAGAAGGAAAAGAAAGTTAGGATCCAGCTTGCCAAGTTCATCAGGCCGGAGGTGGACCGGTCCTGGTTGGAGGTGGGTCAGTGTGCAAGTGCATTTGTGCAAAATGCACAAAACACCATGAAGTTCATTCTGCCCTTGTGACCTGGGAAGATCCAGTTTCTTCATTGAACCGTTGTGATCCAGATGGTATGTCTGGATCGGCCAGAAACGTTTGCAGTGAACAGACTGGCATTTCATGTTCAGGGTAGTGACCTTAGGGATCTTAATGGGATCTGCCAGAGCAAGCAACTGAGGTTATCGCTCTTTCAGTCTTGCACTTATTCAAAGGGTTCAATGTCACATGTACAGTCTGGGAAATGTTTCCCCTTCATCTGTCCATCCATCGTCTGCCGCCTATCCTGCACTTGGGGTTGTGCCTATCCAAATTATCATTGGGCAAGAGGCGGGTTACACCCTGGACTGCTCCCCAATCACTCGCAGGGCCACATATCCAGACAGACATTCACTCACTCACTGGAAACTCTCCCAATTTTTTCCAATTAATCTGCTGCATGTTTTTGGACTGTGGTGGGAGGAAACCAAACAACACGGAGGAAAGCCGTGCAGAAATGGGGAGAACATACAAACTCAACACTGAAAGGTCCACTTGAAATTCTCATTTTCTGTCCACAGAGAAGCTAGATAAGTAGAAGAAAAACAAATAAGTAATATTGTTGCACCCTTATGGGGGGAGCTGTGGCTCAGTTGATAGAGTGAGCCTTCGTCTGGTAGAAAGTTTGGGGCTTCAATCCCCAGCTCCTCTTGTCTCCATTGCGGGTTGTCATCGGGCAAGACCCCGTACCCCCAATTTCTTCTGATGGCCTGGTTATCACCTTCTAAAAGGCTTTGAAACCGGGAGGTGTGAAAGCACTGTACAAGAAATCAATGACCACCAATACATGACGCATTTAAAGTTGGCAGTGCACGTTTAAGATCCATGGCCTGTTGTGATTCTGCTTTGTGTCACATGTCAGAAAGAAAGCACAAACACACACTGGAGTTGACCGTATTGGGAAAGACATGCCCCTGATTTTCACTAACATACCAGCATAGAAAACATGGAGACTAAAGATTATAAATCAGTGATCAGCCGATGATTAATAGAAAAATTTAGAGATGTTTCACCATGAACTTTTTTTTTTTTTGTATTCCTTACCCAGGATGCCAGCTCCATTGTGTCAATTGTATGTGCGACTAACAAAGTGGCCTGGGCGCACGTGGACAGGGGAATGACAGTGCTGGACTGGCAACACCTGGAATGTCCCAATTTCCTGAGAGGAACCTACATGGCTTCTGCTTACTTGAACGATGTGAGTTTGCCTGTATTTTAATCCTTATGTTCCCAAACTGAACAGCGATATTTGAAATAAAATAAAAATTTGACTTTTTTGGTCAACAGGTGTCTGCCGTCGTGTCACTTCTCCCGACAGCGGATTTCTACATAATAGAGAAGCCATCTATATCGGTGCAGAACACAGCTCTGTTCCCCGTCATGGCCCACATGAGAACGGTGGAGGCCATGCTGTTCGCTCTGCTGGAGCCGAGGAACACCTCGCCAGACGCCAACCTTCCACCCAGGTAGGAGAATAAACGTCAAAGTAGAGTTTTGGCATTGACAGTCGTTGAATATAAGACATTAATGATTGTTGTATGATTGTTGTGCTGTCAACCCTTCAAGGGTCTTGAACATGATACGTACGGCTGTGGGCCGTCACTTCGGGCTGATGGTCGGCGAGTCACGTACCAGCGGAGCTCAGACAGTGCGACAGCTGATGACAGAGGCGGCGACACAGAAGATCCCCCGGGTCAACTTCCCCTCGGACCTGCTAGTGAAGTACAGGAACTCGTTCCAGATGGGCAGCCGGAGGGGAGGAGAGGAACTGTGCGATGCCTTGCTTCAGGCCGTGGCCTTTTATGAACTGCTCAGCGACTCTTCGGGTTAGCCGCATCACACTGACGTATGGCGCGCCATATTCTCCAACACAAACGTAAGACGTATTCTGAGCTTTGAGAGCTTTCGCAGTTAATGTCGCTCTCCACACCCTCAAAGCAGGATAAGCTATGTTGGTGCTTAAACATACAGATTATCACTTGAATTGCCATGGATACAAATTTGTTCTAACTTGACATTTGGGAGAGTCGTATAAAATAATGCCTGTCTGATATTGAAGAGCTGTCTAAAGAAATACTCTATTCAGCTTTGTTGTAAAAGTTCAAGGAGCCATCAGAGTACAGAAACTTTTTTTTTTTAATTTACAAAAATAGACATTTATTTATTCACTATGGTCAGCACTTTTTTAAGAAAACATCTCAGTTGCGTTGAACACAGTCTTGAGAACTGTAATGGAATAAATACTGATTTATATCTCAACATGTAAAATATAGAGGTGTTTTCTTAAGAGATTTTTGGACTGCTCTCTAAGAAATCCTCTGCCAGGAGTTGGAGGGTTGACTTTGAGAGGTGGATATGTATGCTACTGAGATGGGTCAAACACCTAAACAGTGGAGAGATAAAAGTTTAAAAGACATTTTCAGATAATTGAGTTTGTTATTAAATGTATCTTAAAACTTTAAAGCTTTACTTTCAAAGTCTGTCTTTGTATGTCTGCTCACCTGTCTGTCTCCACTCGCGGTTGCCTCTGAGAGCAGCTGATGGAGCGGAGGAGCGGCATATAGTCGACACAGACAGCCTGTCTGTTCCCCAGGAGGCTGAAGGGACGGCTGCTGAGCACTGACTTGCCGATCTTGTACCTCCGCTGTAACACGCTGTCGGCGGAAGCAGAAACATAACTTGCAATCAGAAAATTATGTTTTCCCATTCGTGCCGTTTTCTTGGGGAAAGAATGAAAGCATCCTGATGCTAAGAACTCTCCAAATGCACAATTTCCACATGGGTTTCTTAATATATACCTCTTGTCCCTGCCTTGTAAAGGAATAGATGTGTATCCTATGAAACTGTTGAATGCGGGTCAATGGAAAGTACCAAACAACCATCCACTAATTCGCACATACTGGGGCATACAACCATTCACCGGTCTGGGCAATTTAGGGTCTCTAACGAACCCCCTGGACCGTGGGGGGGAAACCCACGCAGACACGGGGAGAACATGGAGACTCTGCACAGAAAGGCCCCAATTGGAATCTAACCAGGGGCCTTCCTACTGCGAGGTGGAAGCGCTGACTGCCGACTAACAGAAATAACTATTTCTTAGTTGCGGTGTGAAATGAACCAGTCACGAGCTCGACGCATGTTCCAGTCTAAGACCTGACCTTCTCACCAGCAAACCAAAACTGGCTCTAGCTTTGTTCACTAAAACATTTATCACAGTGTCATTTTCATGCTCACGGCTCTTTCCTAACATTTTTGGCTGTTTGAATCACCAATGATAGTTTCTGCCTGTAAAGGAATGACGCTGAGGGCTGTCTGGGTTAAAAAAACAAACATGAGCATCCTTGCATTTCATATTGTTTCAGGGGGTGGTAAAACCGTAAAGGCTTCGAGGTCATTTGAGCGAAGCAGCCTGGTCTCGGAGGGAGGTGATGAATAGAGCAGCTTCAAAGTGAGGGTCCATAGCAATTTTTTAATTTTCATTTTTTCGACGGCTTCGAATTAAATCTGCAAGTGTATTTTCAAGTTTACGAAAAAAAAACCTGCATCAAAATGTACTTGACTGAACATGGATGGATTCAAAATATATGTAGATTTCTAGGTTATATTCAAGACTCTACTGAAAGGCGTGCTCATGTTTTCATAAGTGGGGTTTTTCCAGATCATTTCTAGCTCAGTGAATTTTCCAAATATGTTTCCAAGCCTGGAGTCTGAGTGGTATTTTTTTCCAGGTTATAAATGACTGTTGACATCGTGTTAAAAAAAAAACAACATTTGAATGTATAAAGATTCCAGAAGAATACATTATAATCTCAGTAAAGCCGCATTGGACCCCTGAGAACACGCTCACCCTGGGGCGCAGAGAGGCCGGTGACCTAAGCTGAGGCTTTTCATTTTGGATGATGTAGATATTGGCAGTTTCTCCACCAGGTTTCTCCACCACGTGTCTCCGAGGTCTCGTTTGCATCTCCGGGCTTCGGTCCACATTTCAGACACACGGGCCCAGCAGGAGCGGACCCCCAGACCCTCGACGGCAGCATGGAGCTCCAGCAGCCTCTCCTGGCTGAAAATCTTCACCTCCGGCTCTCCCATCTGGTCCACAGTGCCGTCCTTCAGCTCGCCTCCGGTCCAGATGAACCCCTGCCCGCAGGGGGCTGGGGCGCGCTGCTCCGAACCAGCCAACGCGGCGTCGAGGTATGACATGAGGTCAAAGAAATCACCGATGGCACTTAAGTAGTCGGTCACAAGCTCTGCCGCACATCTCTCACGGTCTGAAACTATGACTCCAGGATTAGCAAATTTCGGAAAAGATGAAGTTGTTTGAGATGCTAATGTTGAAATGGAAGGCACACCGGTTGCCGCTGCAGGTCTGTTCCTTTTGCCAAGGCTCAGTTTGTTGCTGAGCGAGACGTTCATTGGCAGCAAACGCGGCGGGCCCTGCAGCTCTGAGGAGGCGGCCACGCCGCTGGTGGGTAGAAGAAGCTCCAGGTTGGTGTAGAGCAGGGGCACGTCTCTTCTCCAGCTCTCGATCAGGAGCGTTGAGAGCTTAGCCGCATCCGCTTCAGTCCAGGACTGACGTGGAAGAGTAACAGAGGACAAGAAAGAGATTTTGTGGATATTCATTTGGGGAAAAAAAAAACAGGAACAGGAGCAGTGATGGATTCTTGTCAAAATCTTCCATGACAAGAAGAAACATCTTCAAGGGGGAAAATTATGTCTAGTTCGTACAAAAAGATGATTTTGACAAGAATTGACCAGACCATTAACAGTGATGTTACCTTCAAGATGTTTCGCAGAAAGGTTTGGCTCACAGGATGTAGCCCCAGCATGCTGATGGCACAGCCGGAATTACATGATGGAACCTGAGGTTTCTCGTTTAAGCCTGAGTCTAGAGAACGCAAAACATTTGATAATTGGTACAAAATGTGCATTGTAACCCTTTAACTTTCCATTCCAGCATAACGCATATAAAACAAAATCAATGTATTGATTATATTGACATAATCACAATTGCACAATTGAAATATTTATTATTAAATCTCACACATAAACAGACATTGGCCTGAATTTGTTGCCTGAACGTAGCAATAAATCCCACATTCTGATCATAATCAGGCCAAATTAGCAAATGATAATTCACCTGGAAATACATAATAATGTCTAATAGTGAGTGATCTTTCTCACAAAACCTAGTGAAGAACTTATTAAGATTTAAGAATAACACCTGAAAAGCCATTTTCCCCTTGACAGGATCATTAAAGGGTTCTAACATACCCTGCCGAGTGCTGCGGGCCCAGAACTGGAGCTGGAGCAGGCAGCGCCTGAGGTCTCCACGGGCCAGTGTTGGAAGGCCGGAGGCATCGTCGGAGTCCGGCGTCACGCTCTCGGTCAGGCAGACCCGCTGCAAGAAACTCCCCGCGCTCACCTGGGGACGGAGGCCATGTGTTTGTGATGACATAAAAGTAATGTTTAAGACTTTCTTGGCCAATGAGATTCAACCCAGGATGTACAGCAAAAGGCATTCTATATAAAATGACACGCTGGCAAAGTCTACATACTGCGGACAGCGTCTTAAAACGGATTTCTTCCAAGCGGCAGCCAAATCTCTCACGGACTGTCGGATCTGGAGAGATTCATTTTACATCAGCGGTCGCTGTCATCCAAGTCCTTTATTTCCCGAAATTTCCGAAACGCGTTACCGTTGGTGGTCAGAACAACCGGCCTCTTCGTGGTAGTCGCAAATGCCTCGACGGCTGCCAGGAAACCGACGTCCTCCTGGAACACCACGTCTACCTGCACGCAAATAAAAGACTGAGCCACGGTTTTGCACACGGCCTTGTGCTTTCACACGGACTCATAAGGCTCGGGGGGTTTACCTCTTCAAAGAGGATAAGTGATGTGGCGTTTTTGGGGTTATGCGACTCCGTCTGAACACATGCCGGTGACCGCTCGCCAGATTTCCTGCTGTCTGGTTTCTCGGTTGATGACAGGCCACCGGAGTGTAAATGATCCACCCTGGCCTTCGCCTTGAAATAGTTTGCCAAAGTGACTGCGGCTGGATTCGCCTCTCTTTTGTGAGCGGAGCTGCCAAACCTTCGTGTCGGCTGCTTTCTTGCGCCTGGCCTTATATTTTTGGGAGCCGCAGATCCTCCTGTCAAAGACAAGAGAATAAAAAAAATATAAAATCTCCCTCTGCGCAAGTCTATTTCAAAGAAATGGTGAAGAGGGTGTTTGAAAAGCAGTGCACAAGCTTATGATAAGGAGGAAGAGCTGGAGGCAGCAGAGATGAAGATGTGGTGGTTCTCTTTGGGAACGAGGATTAGGAATGAGACCATTGGAGGGACGGCCCGTGTTAGATGTTCTGGGAATAAAGTCAGACTGAGATGGTTCGGACGGGGACAGGTGAGGGATGGTGAAGATCTAGATGGGTTGATGGGGAGGCTGGAACTGCCAAGCAGCAGGAGGATGAGGGGAAGACCAGAGAGGATGATTTATGGATGGAGTGAAAAGAGGACATGAGGTTAGGCAGTGTGAGAGAATGGAGGTAGATGGTTATCTTAGGCGAAAGAAAGGAAGAAGAAAGAGATGAGCCTGACACCACCACACCAGTCTGGTTTGATGCCAGTTGAAACTCTAAGAGGACACTGATAATACCAGAATATATATAAATTTCCTCCCCAAATGCTTACAATCCATAAAATCTTCAACACACATACAGATATCCCTTTATATTTTCCTACATGACATTCAACGAGAGAATATCAGAAATGTAACAGTCCAAAAATACATGCAGTGCTTAGCACTTCAGCCTCTCAGCAAGGAGGTCCCTGGTTTCAATTCTGAGAACCCAGACATTGAGAAGAACATGCAAAATGTGTCTGGTTTCTCCAGTTTCCTCCCACAGTCCAAAAACATACAATCGGTCAACTGCAGACCCTACATTGCTCAGCCGTGAGAATGGCTGTATGTCTCTAAACGTCGCCCTGCGGTCGACTAGCGACCGGTCCAGGGTGAACCCCGCCTCTCGCCCAATTACAGCTGGGATAGGATAATCCTGAGTGCAGGATAAGCAGTGTGGAAAATAAGACGAGTCCAAAAATCTACTAACATGTGGATACATCTTTTACTCTCAATAACGACGTGCTGAAATGTTTAGGCCCGTATTCTGTGCGCAGTATTTGTGCCCTTATAGTGCAGAGAGGCTTCTACGCCTAGATGTGCACACAGAGGAGTCCGATTTCCAATTCCTGCTTTTTATACACCACAATTTCCGAGGAGTTCATGTCGTACCTGGACCAGTGTCTTTCCTGAGCAGGCCGTAACTGTTGAAGTAAGCGGGTCTCGGCGGGTCGTGCCCAGGCGTCTCCACCAGGTGTGACTGAGTGGCCTCCTTCAGCTGGGAGAGGACACGGCGGCCGCTGCGCCGGGAGGAACAGTTCACCTCCAACACCTTTACGTTTTATTTATTATTGGAGAGGAAAAAAAGACCAGCACACAATCAAGGACGCTTCCCATCCTGGTCACATTCTATTTTAACTGTTTCCATCAGGTAGACGGTACAATAATAAAGGTGAGTACAAATAGATTCAAACATAGTTTCTATCCTATTTCAATAACTACCCTGAATGTCTTGAGTCGATGTGTTTTGGAGCTGCTATTATGACATACAATTGTCCAATTATTTTTTATTGACTTATTTTATTTATTTCTTGCTTTAAATTATTTACAGTTTATTTTGTTTTGAGTGAGCATGTATCAGGAAAACCTTTAAATCTCATTGTACCTGTTACAATGACAATGAAGACTTTACCATAAAAGTAAAGATGTGTTTTGAGTTTGTATTTTCTTATTTTTTACCACTTTGTGATTTTTAGCGTTGATATTGTTCCTGTTTTCTTTAAATTTGTTTTTTGTGTGAATGTCTGTATGGTGTCCTTGAGAGGTCAAGACACACCTCAAATAAAACGTATTATTATTAATCTTTTATTAAAAAAAAAAAATAATAAAAATCATTGTTTTGTGTATACAAGCCTGACCTTGAACCCGAGCTCCTGGGCACAGGCGTACACGGAGGCGGTCTTCCCAACCCCAGGCGGGCCGGTGAGCAGCATGGCGTTGCACGGCGGCTCCACTCCATCCCTGCCATCCCCCGCCTCACCCTGGAAGTCCCCGCAGTCCCACAGGTCTGGAAAGGAAAGGCGTTTTATCACCACTTCCAACGTCAGATTTAAAACGTTTGCCCCTGAGCTGTGACAGACAAACATTAACTTTGTACCAGTGCCGGGCTTTTGCATCCTTTCCTCAGTTTTTCCTTTTTCCTCGCCGTCGGCCCTGAGTTTCCATTTCTTGAGCCAACTACGAAATGAGGGGTGCATATCAGTCTTGGGAAAGGGGCTCAGCTTTTATACGATGAGTTTACCTGTGCAATTTGTCCACTGCGACCGAGTTGCCAATGACTTCACTCGAACAGCGGGGCCTGTATTTGTCAGTCCAGAGTGCATCCTCGCATTTTGGTTCTGGACAAAATATTCATTTTATGTTAAAGACTAGTTGAAACTACTCTCAAGAATGACACAAAAAATAAACATCAGGTGAGAATTATTACCTATTTCAGGAGGGTGACAGGTATCGGTGTCATTTTTCAGTTCCTGATCTGCTGTGATGTTTCGCGCAGGGCCTTCGCTCACGCCTCGCTGCTTCAGGCGGTGAGTGCGACTCAGGCGACAGCTCCTGAGCTGGGCCTTCGGCGGATCCCCCACCATCAGACTGGGCCGCGGGCGTTTGGAGGACCTCTGTGAGCTTTCGGCTTCCTGCTTTCTTTTCTTTTCCGGACGGGGAAACAATCGCCAGTGACTCGCCACATCTGAAAGGCGATACATTTAATTCTTAGCCTGCAGAATAGGGGTAAGTGAACGAGAGGGACTCGAGAGGAACTGTGAGGCTCCAGAAGAAGCTGGAGGATTTCAAGTAATGAGGGTCAACAGTCCAGAGTGATGGACAGTGTGGAGAAGAGGGGAAGAAATGCGATTGAATAGGTTGGAACTAGTGGACAAATCAGCCAGAATGAAAGGAAAGTTGAAGAAAACTGAGGTGAGACCAGCGATGCTGTTTGGTTGCTGGGGAATAGACAGAAGGCAGAGCTAGCGGTAGCAGTGATGAAGATGCTGAGGTTCGTCATGGGAGCGAGCAGGATAGAGAGGATCAGGAGTGAGTCCATCAGAGGGACGGTAAATGTTAAGATGTTCTGGAGATAAAGTCATGAAGGAAGGGTGATGAAAATCTGGGTGGGAGAATGCTGAGATTGGAGTTGCTAGGCAGGAGTGAAAGTAGTTGAGGTGAGAGAAGAGGATTAGATGGAGGAAGAGGATTCTCGGTGGAGACCTACTGAAAGCCCAAAGGAAAAAAGGAAAAAGACATTTAATTCTTAACCTGATGAAAAGCAGTGCAGTGACATTGAGTGCTGTGCTACCAGTGGCTGCTCCCCGGCCGAACACCTCCGTTGTACCTCCGAAAAAAGTGAACTTCGGGAGAATGAGAAACTCCAGGATTAAAACCACGACCGACACACACCTTGTTCGCTTGACTGCCACTCGACGGGTCGCATCGCGGACGTCAAAAGTTGTGCCACGGCATTTTGAATTTGGCGCTACGGCGGCGGCACTTCCGCACTGTTAGTGGTAATAATACACTTTAGAATTTTGAAATATAAAATTTCCCAATTCCTGTGCGTTTTTGCTTTATGTTTAAAAATAACCGAGTGGAAAAAAAGACGTGCGTAACTTTTAAGTTCTAACCCGATTTGCTTTCCGCTCGCCCCTGACGTCATAACATGTGACCCGGAAATGGACGTCAGCCCGCCATCATGCAGTTCGTCTGCCGGAACAACAGAGAAGATATTAGTAAATAGAAAAAAACAAAACAGAATAACTACGCACGATTTTTTTTTTTACATGTAGAAAAGCACATTATTTTCCATAAAAACGCTTCATATTACAAAATTATATTGACTAAAATATTTAATTTAATATAAAATCAATGCTTAAAACTGATGAAAATGCATTTTTACACATTAGTTTGACAACTGTTCAATGTTTATTATAAATCTCAGGTTTCAGGTTCTGATTAAGTTTATTCACATTTTAAAAAGCACCTTTTATATAAAACACAAAGTAGCTTTCCCTTCAATATATTTGGAGGTTTTGGTGTTGCCAGACTTTGTTCCTGTTAAAATATCTGTTCAAGCACCAGTGGAAAATGTCGAGTTCCACAAAGTTCCGTTCCTGCATCCTCGGTTCAATTTTGGATGTTGTAAATAATTGTGTTTAGATTTTGGCAACTATTACAGACTTGAGTACAAAGAGCCATCTTGAGATCGCACGCACATATTTGCAATCACAAAAATGTTCTTGGTAGTTCTTTGCTACTCAGCAAATTCAAATAATTAAATATTAAAAAAAGTTCATAAAAAGATGGACAAGGACCCATTGTAAACTCAAGTTTTTTTTCTAGACTCTCACCTTATAATGAACTAAATACATTCAACACTTGAAAAATGTCTGCACCCCCCCACATTATTAATGTTCCCTTAATGCCTGTTACTAAGTCGGTTGCATTTTCACATCTCCCAAAATTTCAGACTTTCTTGCTACTTTAATTCGAATTACACAAAATACAAGTCACTGTTAACCACTTTTGATTGAATTCCTTGTAATTTCAAATTATTTCCATGTGCCTGTCAGATCCATTATAAACTCTAAGTTTGAATAATTTTTCAGGAAAGCAAAGACCTTTTCCATAGAATTATGCATAATTGGAAGGAGTATCAACTATTTCTATTGACGCGTGAGTACTCCAATGATGGTTTTTTTTTTCACAGATTCTAATATTTTCATTTTTTGAAGGGGGGGGGGGTCATATTTCAGTCCCCTGGTTCAATGGAAACAGGACAGGAAACACGCAAGTCGTCCTACTGCTCGAGCTATTCTTTCCAGCACCGCAGAAAGATGAACTAGATCAAATGTGTTTTTATTTCTTTAAATATAAAAATCCCTTAACCAGTGTACAGTTCAATTTTAACAGGGTGCTTTGATGAGAATGGCAAACGTGTCTCCCTTTTACTGCGTGAGAGAGCAAACCCTCAGTGAACAATGGAAGATAGAAAATGTTGATTTGGTCCATGAGAAAAGCCAGATGAAATGATGAGTGTAGATGATCACCATTATGTGGCCACACTACAAAACACAAACACTCAAGACTTTTCTGTTTTTTTTTTGTTTGTTTTTTTTAAACTTGTCATGGAATGGACAAAAACATACACTAAAATATACAGAAATAAGAGTGATGTATCAATTCCCATTGGCCTTAACCATACAAAACAGAACAGATTAAGAGTTTGCCTTGAATATAAACCATCCATCAAATCGCATATTGCTTTGACACTTGTCTTTTCATTATTGGAAAACTGCAAGAGTGATGTAATCAAATGTACATACGAGATGTTGCTCATCTTCTGCTACTAGAACCCATGTTTAAAAGAAAATGGAAAACAAACAAACAAAAAAAAAAAAGTTTGTCCTGTTTATACCTTTGAAAGAAAGAACCTGACATTTTCCTCTTTCATGCTATGCACTCTACAAGATACATGTGCTGCTGGTTCTGTCCAAGAACATGATTTGTTTTTTAAAACCCCAGGGAACTTTTGATCTAGTATCAATGCTGGTCAAAAGCCTTAATAATGATGAAATGAGATTTGGTTTGCACCCCAGATACCGTTTTCCTCTTGTCCAGGATCCGAGCCTTATCAACACCATTGTCATGAAAATCTTTCGGATCTGAACAAGCCTTAATATGTGAAGGATTTTACGGTAATAGTCTCTTAATTGACATTTCAAAAGAAATTTCATTCATAACAGTAAAATGACATAACATTTCTTCTACTGAAAACAGTAGAAATGCTGTATTTGACATTTAGCACAGCATCAATTAAAAAAAAATCATAAGTTTTCTAAATACAAACACCAAGTGCTAAAAATAATCAGCTAAAATGATAAATTTTCAACAAGGTTATTGTGTATGCATACAAATAATCAAGAGTGACAACATTACCAGTACAGTTTTAACTGTATTTTTGGTAACATGTCAAAAGGAAAGACCAAAGGCAGATGTGCCACATCATTTCGTTCACTCACACCCAAAGACCGCGACCTCAGTGGCTCCTACAAGATTCATATTAAAGTAGGTGCCACTGACCACCCGGTCCCAAAACTCTCAGTTTATGTAAAAGGTGGTTGATTCATTTTAATATTGTTCATATTTGGTTCAGTTCTCAAGTTGTGATAAACTTGTTTACCTTTCGTGTTGGTCTGTTTCAGGTCAGATCCTGTGTTGACCATTCCTCCCGCCTAACTAAGCACCAAAGGGTGTGAAATGTTCACAGAAGGGGAAAGATAAGATTAAAAAAAAAAAAAGAAAAAAAAAAGCTGTTTTTTTTTTTTCCCATGACATCCAGCCATCATCAGTCTGTTAGCGCGCTTTTTGTCCTCTTGCCCTGTTTTCCCCCACTAGAGGTGACAGCATTGCCATTGCAAGTTCCTGCTGTTACCAGAGTCTGGTCCTGTTGCTCATCCTCAGTTTCTGGCATCTCATCTTGGATATTCCTCAGACGGACCATGGCACGGTCGATTGTGGCCGTGCTCACTAGGTTGAAGTCGTGCATACTAACAAGATGCAGGAGGAAATTGCGGCAGAGGTTGCGGCGGATTATATGAGCGCCACAGGTCTCCACGAAAAGCATGATGGCCTGATTCATCTGGTTGTCTGCTATGAAGCTGCAGGTCAGAGGAGACAAGTTCTTAGCTCAATGTACTGTATAACTAGATTTGTAGCCAGTATTTAAATACAGCTCATATTATCCTCTAAAGGGGATTAGTGAAGGATTACTTTTACTTTTTTAAATCCTATTTTTGACATGTAAAATAATACACAACAGAAAAAGACCACATTTATGAAGGTTGATATGATATCTATATCTAGCATAGAGACTGTTAGTGCTGGACATACCCATGCTTCATGACATGCAGGTTCCACAGCTTCATCACCTCCTTCTCTCCCTCATTGACGTCAGTAAATTCATCCAGTTGCTGTAGTGGTTAAGAAAAAAAAAGTTTTAAATGAGAGGACGACTGAAAACCGTGACACTTAGTACGTGCAACAGATCTTATACAAAGTCAAACTGTTGTCAAGTAAAAAGGCACTTGACAGTACAAAATGGCGACCGGCTGGTTTTCAGATTGTTTCAGTAAATGAGACAAGGAATGGGAGGGGCTGATGGGGCGAAATCGAAGAAATCAGTTGTAGTCTCTCACCGTGGCAGTCTTCTCTCTGAGCCACTCCGGATCTCTCTCATCCTCACTGTCCACATCCATCTCCTGGGGCCGCAGGGGCATACAGCTGTCACTGTGGAAGTAGAGGCGGTTGTGTCCACTAACGTAAGTCCTCTGCTGCTCCAATTCTCCATCCTCAGACTCCAGGAACTCCGACAGACTGGGCTTGGTCCTCTTGGGCCTGTGGCAGAGAAAGACAAGACACACACAAAGTGCACTTTTTTGGTTAAATTGCAACCTTCCTATTTAATAGGTTTTCAGACATTTATACAAAACCTTCTTAATTAATTTTACTGTATTAATCCCTTGCGGGATCTTTGCGCAGGGGTCATGCTAATCTTCTCTGTATCATTCCAATTTTAGTACGTGTGAGAAAACGAAGACATATCACACGTAATCAAATAATGCTTTGTGTTTTGAGCCCCCCCCCCCCCCACATACACACACACACTTTAAGAAACTAATTATACACAACAATTCTGTTAGATTCGTATGCACAGTCCATCTCCAAAATAAAATCAGTTTACCTGCAAACCAATATATGAGTGACTGCTGTCCGCTTGACAGGGCCATTGCGGCTGAAAGCAAAGCCTGGCTGGCTGTGGATGTCCTGAGGGTTGCCAACATATGAGCCGTCATAGCATTCGTTAATGGACACATCTATCCTTGCTCCTTTGGGGTGAGGCTGAAAATTGAGTGATATAGAAATATATTGAAACTCAACAGGTGTGAGACACAGATGTAGAAAACTAACAGGCCTCAATCCTCTGGGCTGTCGGATAATGTAATGTTGGGCAGTGGAACAAAGTTACAGGTCTTTCGTCGTCCTGAAGATTTAAATCTAAAACGGTCCCTGTGTAATCCACACAATCCCAGTGAAGACGGTGCGGAGGCAATTTTATTAGCACAAGTGTTAACCTGGGATTATGTAACCTAGTGAAAAGAAAAGCAGTGTAACTACCACGCGGGAGAAACCTGAATGCGAACAAAATATTAAATCTCTGTACAGAGTCCTTCTCTAAAGTCAAGCTCTGACAAAATTGGAACTTGTCTGTAGCAACAAGAGGGGTCTCCCAGCGTGCATCATTTCACAGTGCGAGAGGCCTTGGATTATTTTGTGAATTAACTTGGGCTATGGCTAGATATAGCACTGGCACAATTTCAGTCAAGACACTGGGGAGTCACAGAAACAATTTGAGACCACCACGAGCATGGATGGCGGGGAAGCGGCAGCAGCAGATGGCCACACAGCAGCTCAATAAAATCTGAACATGCGATATGAAAAGGCGTAAAGTACACAGTAGGCTACAATTAAAAACAAATGAGTGGCAACAGGAGTGGCATAGTGAAATAAGACCTAAAGCATGTTTTATTAATCATTCACTGATTTCTAGTCTATAGGCAATCGTCACACTTCAAACTTCTGAGCAGTTTTTCCATTTTAACAGAGCTCACACTACACTTCCGAAAACGTAATGTTATTGCCAAACAATGATCCCCATCCCACTACGCTCAGTCACTTATTGCACACCTGACTTCCTTACCACATAGTTAAAGATGAAGCGAGAGTGGGAGAGTTTGAGGTGTTTGAGCAGGCTGTAGAGCTTGCTGCAGTTCAGCGTACACCAGGGGCAGTGAAGGTCATCTCGTGCTTCGGTCTGCTGCCGCGTGTTGTTGTTGTACAGGAACTGGTGAGAATCGGAGAACGGTAATTACTACCGGTGTGTGTGAGAGAAAAGGCGATCCTACAGCAGACATGCTGCAAATGGGAGATCAAACTGCACTGGATGTGTAAAGATGAAGTAAACTGAAAAATACAAGGCTCAGGTCATTTTTAACAGTCAATATAAATCACATGACATTCATTCACTAATTAATTCAAATTGCTCCTTTATGAGGCTTCTTTGAGAAGCCTAAAAAAAAGGAAATGTTCAGCAATCTCTTGGAATTTTCTGTGTAATTCCAGGAAGAGTTAAATTTAGTCCCCCCCCCTCAATCAACACAGACCAATGAATCTTAGGTTCAACAATAGGTCAGAGATCTACTTATGAGCTTTCAATTTTTCTTTTTAACTTGATATTTCAATCCATGATTAAGCTTCTCCACACACAATGTTACATTTATTAACAGCAACATGCACTGCTACAAACCTGCAGTTTGCTACCCAAACCAAGAGCTCTGAAATGAAAGAGCTCTGACATGAGCATAGAACTCAATGCCTTATCAGAAAACCAGTGCAATATCCAGAGCAATGAATTTGCTTTGCTTTTCCACCTTGCCACAAGACTCATGTGATCAGTGTGTCCCGGCCCAGTTGTTTTCCTTACTGTCGTGTGGTGTACCTGATAAAATATACGCAGCTTCTGCCGTGGCTCGCATGGGACCTGCTCTTTCCTCGTCTGAATGTCTGTGCTGACTGACTCTTTCACTGCTGATGAAAATAGATGGAGAAGTTATTTCTCGGGAGAGCCATCAGATCAGAAAAACCTTCGAATTGGGTACATTCAACATGGATTTATTGAAAAAGGTGGGTATTGCATATTGAAATAAAAGAAAAAAAAAGCTCAATCTAACATGGCAGCACATCCTTCTCAAGACAATTTGACACAGCTTTAACGTATAATGGTTCTATTACTGTAGGTTATTTATTGCCTTATGCATTCAAACAAGGATACATATATGAAACTTTGGATTCCTTTACAGGTCTCATATGTTGCATTTTAACATTGTGTCTCCTAATGGCGTGTCTACAATAAGAATAGGCTCTTGTCTTATGAAGCCCCCTAGATTATTTGGCTTATTAATTGGTCCAGCATCAAAACAAGTGATACAATGAGACTTGTGTTTTTTTGTAAGCAAACAGAAACAATATCCTCCAGAGTTAAATAGAAACATGAATACTGTATTGTCTGTTTTTTTGTTTCCTTCAAGAGAAAATGAGAACATCCCACACAAATAGAGGGGGTGAAAAATATATATCAACAAAAAATAATGACCAATTCAGCTTTACTGACAGAATCAGATAACATAAAAGTGAACACTAATTTTAGGCAGAGAGTATTAGTAACTATTCTCCCTGTCCTTCGCAATAGGGATTTCAGTCAAGGTGCTTTGTGGTTCCTGATCATAAATCTCAAATAAATCTTCCACAATGATCCCACACAAGAACATGAATGGGAATTCTTTTTGAGGCATACTAGGACATGATCCCAATTAAAGAACGTCATATAACAATCTTGCATTTCACACTTACTCATTAGTGCGGCTCTGTGGTTGCTGGTCCTGGTCTCCATGGGACTGGAGCTGTCCGAGTTTCGGGTGGCGAGAGGCTTTGCCACAGGGGCAGTGGATTTGCCACAGGCATCACCTGTCCAACGCAGGGTAAACTGTAATGTGGGTCCCTGAGAAAAAGTCTCAAAAGGTGGAAGCCTCTGTAAAAGAGTGACAAACAGTATTTAGGACACAAGATGCATTCAAGTAATATTTACATATGAAAGAAGAGGTCATATTCTGAGCATTCACAAGTCAAATATGGTCATATTTTGAAATGAAAACATGTAAAAGCTCCCACCTTCCCATCAAGAATGGTTTCCCATGTAGCTCGCTTCTTGCTAACAGGGCTGTCTTCCATCCCCTGCATGGACACCTCATACTCTCCATCAAGCAGCTGCAACCTTCTGAAAAGTCAAATGCAACAATTTAGTTTTGTCCAGAAATGCACTTTAGCCACTGATACCAGACTCACCTGTTCTTATCAAAGACAGTCATCTGTGCAACATAAGTCTCTGTGGCCTCTCCATCTTCCCGGTGAGATGAGCTACGCTTCTTCCTGCTTGGAGTATCTGTTACATCTGTGCACAAACAAGTACAAAACACAGAGAGCAACATGATTATTGTATGTTTATCAAATACTCCCATATGTATGATTGTTCACGAGTTTGTACTTTAGTTGAGAATAGGGACTTGATGTACCATAACAACAACTCGACCAACTTTGAACCCTTTCTCAGAAACTCAATATTAAGCTGAACAAGATGAAGTAGCCCCTGGAAGCTCATTGTTCACCAAATGTCTTCTGCCATTCTTTGCTCAACCATTTCAAAAACAAACCTTATTCTCAAATCATACAAACACACATGTGTTGAATCCCAATAAATTCCTTGTTCTGTAACTGCCACCACTGACAGCTGCTTAGTGGGTAATTACGAGCTTCTTACCGATGTTCTCGTTGGCCTCACCATTGACCAGGCCATTTGTGTCCCTTCTCCCCGTGCGTGACACCCTGAACAGGAGCGAATAGGACTTCACCATGTGGCTGTTGCTGGGCTCAAACTCATTGCTGGAAACCAATAAGGATGGGTAGGAGCCAAGCTTGGTTTGGTTACTGTCAGGGTTTAAAGGCACCTGCTTTTTTCCTGTAGGCACTTGCTTAATTGGACAGCTGACATCCTAGAAGAATTGACAAATATTTATTGGCACAATTCTATTCAATTCTGGCAAACGTGGTGTTCTGGCTAAATACCTTACCTTGCGTTTTTTATGGCAGACTTTGACAAGTAGCACCTCTAGGGACACAGAATTTTGTTCATTTTCTGAATTCTGAGATGGCTTTTCTGGATGGAAATGCAAAGTTTCGTATGAATGACAATAATTTCATCAATATGCCTGTTGTTGATGGTTTTAGCAAACAAATACTAACATCACATCAATAGTATTGAAAAGAAGGGCCAAGGACATTTACCATTATCCCTAAATTTAAACTAAAAGTTGGACTAGTCTTCCATTAGCAGCTATAAAACTCACATGTTCTGAGTGGTTGAAAAGATACCAGTAAATTGATATTTGGTGATCTAAAAGCCCTTCTTGGTTCGACCAGTTTGACTGTTCTCAGTTTCACATAAAGGCATAACCAATATTTTGCCCCTTCTATCATTTAGTGTCAGGGAGTGATGTCTACTTACCATCCTTATGGAAGAACCCAGTGAAAGTTAGCTGTAGATGCGAAGACAAGCTAAAACAAAAAGAAAAATATCAGCATTAAAAAAATCAGGAAAAGGTAATCGATATCATGTTATCCTGAAGTAACTGCAGATCTTATCAATCAGTCTCACCTCGGAGATTCCTGCTCTTCCTTCATCTTCTCAACTGTTTGCAACATATTATCCACTTTGAATGTTTTCCTGAGATAAAAAGACACAATGTTACAGTAACTGAATCTTCTGACTCATGACATAAATTGGTTCAGTAAAACATGAAGGACTGGTTCACTTCTAAGACAACAGTGACAATCTACAATTTTGAATGGTAAATTTAAAACCAAGAAAGAACAGCACAAGTACCTTCTGGAATTTGATCGACCATTTCTGTGAGACATGAAGGTGAGCGTCCTGTGCAAAAATATGGGCTAAAAAGGAGGGAAAGTATTTAACCTATTAAATCATAATTCTTTCACATGCCCTACCCACTCCATAAAATGACTATACAGTTGGTCACTTACTGCAATCAAGTTCCTTGTGCGAAGAAATCTGTATATCTGAGTTGGTTCTGGAAATGTAGAGACAAATGTATTAGACAGAAACTAAATGAAAAAATAAAATCCCTCTTCAGCAAATCATCTCTGATCAGAAAAAAAGTAGAAGCGCTAGACAGATACTGTTCTTTTGATAATAACTTCTGTTGAAATTTTCAAACTCATCGTCATTTTAGTGTAATTTCCCCTTTCTATTTTTTCCCCATCACTATCTTTTGATGTAGCGACTTTACAAATATATTTCATAATTTGTGGGTTTCAACAAATGTTTAGCTTAAACAATTCAGTCTTATACCCAGGCCCAAATAAACTTCCTCTGTGTTAATAAAGTAAACTGACCTGATATTGATGAGTTATTCAACATTCTTTACAAGTTCTAACTAATCTATAATTACCTGACGGTAACAAAAGTTTTGTGTTTTTTTAACTATGGTCATTCGAGTGTCTGATGTCATAACAAAAATTGTTAACAGGTGGTCACGGATTAGTTGAAACAATAGCTCTAAGTAAAACATTTTTTAACATGACGTGTGATAATATCGAGAGCAGCCTGACAGTTGTTTGCTAAATGTAGTAAAGAAAAATGGCACTTTTAGACCGTATTTAACAAAGCCCAGGAAATTCAACTATGGAGGCCTGTCAACCATTACCACACAGGGCAACTCCAAACTACCGTCAAGAGAAGTTTCTCAAGAAGCTAACAACACGTTGGAGGGCCCCGGGACGTTCTTCGGGCGAAAAGAAAACATTTTAGGGCGGTAAGTCTTAAGTTTCGAAGAAGCCAAATCTCACTTTCAAAGGCCTGGAGGAACAGCTCATGGTCGGCCTGGATCTGCTCCATCTTCGGCTTCTTCACAGAGTTCATCATTGCTGATGAGGCAGGGTACACGGCGCCGTTAGCTTTGCA
This sequence comes from Fistularia commersonii, assembly GCF_037954325.1. NCBI lineage: Eukaryota > Metazoa > Chordata > Actinopteri > Syngnathiformes > Fistulariidae > Fistularia > Fistularia commersonii. The sequence goes on along the minus strand of NC_141295.1, from coordinate 11,763,335 downwards.
ACTCGCCCCACTCATAATATGACCTGAGTTCTGCGAATACAACAACCATGGGTGTTAGCACGTAGAACATAAGCAGTGGGGGGAAATGACGGTTTTGCTTGGAAGTTATCTTAGCCGGGACAAGTGCTCGCGTTAGCAATGCGGGCTAGCTAACTCAGGTCAACGCACAATGCTATACCATGTTAGCAAGCTCAGTGTTTTAGCGAAATGTTAAGTCGTTTACTCAAACTTGTGTTGACAACAACTTTCGAACCGGTGAACCGTAGATGTCGGACAACAATAAAAAGCAACCCACCCTGGCCGATGGCATTAATTTGTTAGCCTTGCTGCCCACAGCACAAGCCTGGCAGACTCAACAGCAGCAACCCATGAAGATGAAGAGGAGGCGACGGAACACTGGCTAGTTAGCTAGCAATGCTAGCATAGTTGCTGTAAAATAAATCTCGGCTCGCCGGTGGTTTCGTTCATTCGGCGGTCACGAATACGGTTAAATATCGCATTCGGTTTGAGTATTTAGGGTCAAACCATTGGCGATCTATTTGTAAATTATTGTCAGCCTGGTTTCCTTCAATTTGTACTGGACAACAGTGCATTGCTCAGTTGTCAGCCAATGAGATCGTGGCTGTGGGAATCCGAGCCGCCGATTGGCTGCTGGTACCCGGAGATGACACACAACCCGCTCTCGTTTTCGGCGATTTTGCGGGAAATCGAGTTTATCAGAATTCATAACAAGGCGACGAGCAAACAGCCACAATAGCGTCATATTGAAACTTCACTTTTTGGCGAACCTCTGACTATTATGCGCGTTGTTTTCATCACATATTTCTCGCGTCGCTACGTAATAAAAAAAAAATCAACAACCTACATTTATTAAGTGTACTTTTTAATCCAGTTATTTAACAGGCAGCAAACGTCATTACTCAGTGATTCAATGACAGAGGCGGCATAACTCGACTATTTATAGTTATAAAAAGAATTACTGTTGATATTTATAGTTGTGAGAAAATAAAATCGCAACTGAACCACACATACGCACATTAGATGCTTATAAACCAATTCACAGATGTCGGGGGGGGGGGGGGGGGCTCTAGGGACAATGAAAATATAAAAATATTAGAAATTAAACTAAATACACATGGCCTCACATTGAAACGTATAACGAAAGGGGCATTCCATTACAATGTATTTTCTGAAGTAGAATTATTGTGGCAGTAAAAAAAAAACAACACATTCATTTGTAAATAAGGTTGGAGATGACCATAATACAGAAAATAATGGGTTGCTGAAATTGAATATATTTAATCATAAAAAAATGTAAATATATTTATTTCAATGTGGATAAATATTTTTCATTGCTCTATTATCACTCTATTATTGCTTTATTCTCCTTAATTGTAATCGCAATCGTCCCAGCGCACGGTGTTTCTACACGGAACTATTTAACGTCGGAACCGGAAGAGCCGGTAATCACAACTTCCAGCCATGTGTGGAAGGGAAGGCTTTCCTTGAATCTGCAACCCCGGTGCTCATAGGATTTGCGGCATTTAAGGTTAAAAGTCGAAATACAGATTTGTCCTGTCGAAAAATCATTTTTCAACCTGAGCCCTTAACTGCCACGTTGAAAAGATGGCGGAAATTGTTCAGAGGCGTATCGAGGATAGGATCCCTGAGCTGGAGCAGCTGGAAAGAGTGGGGCTTTTCACCAAAAAAGAAGTAAAGTAAGGCAACAATAATATGTTCTCTTTACTGACTCATTCCTTTCAGCAAGGCTGTTTATAGCCAAATCTATACTATAATAAACATTCAAACAGTAGAGGGGTTTGGCTCTTTGCATGACAAGTAAACATTCAGATACGTGGGAAAGCATATCAATCATTAGATTACATAGAAATGATCGGGATGTTTAATTGTTTTAGATGAGAATATGTAAGCATTTATTCATTTTTTTTCAATCAGGAAATGGGGTTCATGAATCCCTCTGAATCCCACATAGAATAAAGCAGCAACAACACCATTTTGTGATTTCTAACCCCCTTTTGTCATAGCACAGGGGAAGTATTTAGCGTTGTCTCTTTTTGCAGGTCTATCATCAAAAAAGTAACGGCCCTGGAATACAAGCTTCACCGGCTGATCATAAAGAGGGAGGACTTCATAGAGTACATACAGGTGGGGTGTCACAATCCACAGCGTGGCCCGGGTTTGAAATGAACTGCATCTAACGTTGAATGTCATCAAATTCTAGTATGAAATCAACATTTTGGAGCTGATCAAGATTAGGCGTGCGGTAAGTGTCCACACTTCCCATCTTATGTTAACCAAAGGTAGCAATGATCTGTCTCAGGAAATATTCTCATGTGGCTTAACACTGTACTTATAAACCTACATGCAATTTCAATGGCACTGTCTCTGATGTAGTCAGATGCTGTTGCGCTATATGACTGTTGTTAATGTTTCCTCTGCAGCACATTCACTATCAGTTCAAACGGGAGGAGATCGAGTACCCCATCATCCACAGAATAAACAGCCTCTTCAAAAGAGCGACAAACAAGTGGAAGGTAGTGTCGTCTTACATTCATGAAAAATTATCTTTTCAGTGTGAATTAAAAGTTTATCTCTTCAATCAGCAGTACAAGGTGTTTCCAAGATGTCTCTGTATTTTGGCTTTGCACAGGAAAAGCAAACACTAGTAATTTTACTGCATGTGTGCGGGGCTTTTAATTCATTTGAAGGTGGCAATAACTGATAAATTGAATGTTCAATCAACTTCTATATTAATGCGCAGCAGTTATAACAGATCAACAATTTGATTTGCCAGTAAGAGTTGTCTATATTTATTCAGATAACTTTTTTTTTATTCACTTGTTGTATACCACCAGCTAGTCTGCAACAAAACATCAACTTTCAATACTAATTTTTATTTTCAAATTATTGATACGATCAGGCAGAGAATCATGAAGCACAAAGATGAGCCACTGAATGTATGATGCTCATTTACCTTGTCTTTTCCCAGGACGATGTGCAGCTCTGGCTCTCGCGTGTGGCCTTCTGTAAGAAATGGGTGTGTAGCAATCTGATCCTTTTTATGTTTTGCGTTCTGTACCGCAAAATCAGAACGGAAACAGTGCGTATTTACAGCGACCTCTTCCGAACCCCTCCCTCCACAGGCCACCAAAAACCAGCTCAGCACCGTGTTCTCCGCCATGCTCGCGATCCACCCTGACAAACCGGGTAAGCCATATATATGGTTCCTTGTCATTACTTATGCAAAATGCATGCATATAATTATTAAAAGAAGAAAAAAAAATTCACATCTCTGTCTTAAGCCCTGTGGGTGATGGCGGCCAAAAGTGAGCTGGAGGATAGAAATTCCTCTGAAAGTGCCCGGCAACTCTTCTTGAGGGCTCTACGCTTCCACCCAAGTGACAAGAAAGTCTACCAAGAGGTAAAGGAAGCAAAAGCTCGGGTGTTTTGCTCAACAGGAGGAATTCTCCAAGAAATATTATATATGAGGGAGCAGCCAACGGCTAAATTAATGATTCTGTTCAACTTCTTTGCAGTGCATGACAGGCATTTAAGATATCGTTCAAATGATGAGATGAAAAATTTAAAAACATTTCTTACTCGCGCTAGTACTTCCGCATGGAGCTGCTGCACGCTGAGAAGCTGAGGAAGCAGAAGGCAGTCGTTGAGCAAGCCGAGCTGGACATCGTAAGTGCGCCGCAGGTTGATAACAGGCCGAAGGAAGGAAAAAAAAAAATTCACACACTCACGCTGTGACCGGTGTTTTCCCTCTCCGTCTCCTCCAGGGCGAATACGAGTTCTCTCCCGAGATCTTGAGCGGTAAACTGGCTGAGGTCGTGTACCGAGATAGCACGGGAAAAATCCAAGGTGAGGTTTTCGAACATGAACGAGACAAAAACAAATACATTATTAAGATACAGCAGATCCGTCTTGCACAAACCTCCAGTTCATAAATTATATTTCCTAAAAAGTAACATTTTGTCATTTTAAAGATATTAAAACAGCAGTAATAATGATGTTTTTGTGTCCATATTGAGCCGCGTTTTGTCGGAAAGTCGCATTGCTTTTGCCACTTGTTCTTTGTGTTTCCACAGAAGCGGAGTTTGTCATCTCGCTCTTGAACATCGCCGCCGTCTTCGACTTCACTGCGGACCTCCGGGAGGCCATCATACAGGAGTGAGACTCTTCTTGCGTGGTCTTCTCTCCTCCTTGAATTCATCTTGTTGTTTTTCCAAACTACAGGGTGAAACTGTGACCTTTTTGAAATAAGCAGGAAATGATGTCAAATCAACATGAAGTACCATCACCGTAATTGCCCAAGGAATCAGGAAATAAGGAACAAAACATTCAAATGACTCAAGTTTTGTATTCGTAGGTTACTGATGCTACTGCTCATGATGTAAAATTGTAAATTTATTCAACAAAAGTAGAATTACTCCCAGTAATTCACCCTACAGCTAGGCGGCCTTCCCACCGTCCTGTGGTCGCATTATTTCGTCCAAACGTGCCGAATCTGTTATCTCGCTCGTCCCACAGCTTACAAACCAACTACACGCAGGACAGCGTGACCTGGGACTTCATGGCCAAGAGGGAGCTGGCGGCCCCCGGCGCGGGGGAGGAGCTCCAGAGCGCCAAAGGCCAGGCCTCGGATGTCAATCGCAGGGAGGAGCGCTGCTGCCAGGTCTACGAGGAAGGGATCAAGAGTCTCAACACAGGTACATCTGCGGACGCAAAGGAGGAAGTAAATGGATGCACACATTAGACTCCAACCCTTGGTGACAGCCTAAATGTTCTGACTGGCTCCCGTGGTTCTCAATCGTGTGGACGCTTCACCTGCTGGAAAGCCAGAGCGCTGTTCGCTACGTTATCCCACGCTACCCTTCTTTGTTGCATTGACAAACCGGGAACAGCGATGTGTTACTATATACATACTCTTCATTGGGCAGCTGTTGTACTTACTCGTTTCTCCGACGACTCTGTGCAACATCAAGCCAGCTGGGTAATGTAGTATATAAACATGTAGCAACACATCGCCCTTCCCTATAAAAGAAAAGCATTTTCCATTTAAACCAATGTATTAAAAATTAAGATATGTTACCGCGTTACTAAAACAGCATTTGTTTGTGTAGTGTTTGAATTTCCCCTAAACTGAATAAGTGTCAAAAACTTTCTTTTCTCAATATGAAATAGTCAAAAGCAAACTTAGATTATACTTCCATAGAACAGTGACAGTGATGCACAGTATTTGCAGTATTTGTTACTTTTTTTTTTTTTTTAATTTGTTGTTTACAATAATTTGACTCTTGGCTCCAGAGGCCATGTGGTCCTGCTACATCGCCTTCTGCCAGGAAAGGGTCAAACGGAAGACAAACATCCAAGAGCTGAAGGAGAAGGTATGTAAAAAATAAATCTTTTTTATATATATGTGTATGTGTGTGTGTGTAATCGCGCATTCGGTGCTGACATGTGGATTTTTTTTTTTGTACAACAGAGACAGGAGCGGCTGCTGGGGGTGATGCGACGTGCCCATGACTCTTCACTACTAAAGGAGAATTATTACAAGAACTGGGTGAGACAGCGTGCATGAATGCTTAACGTGTGTCTTTATGGACGTCTCGCCAAATTTTTCCTTTTTCACACACAATATCTGAAAACGGTATCGGACGGGCTTTCAAAGACATGCTCGGCTTTTTAACGGGAAGCCAAAAAAGTCCCGTTACCTGTTCAGGTCTGGTGCACAAAGATGTTAGAAGTAGGCATGGAAAACCAGAGCGAGACCATGATTCAGTCCATGTGCTCATCCAAAGCACGGGATTTTGTACTTGAGCAAAGAATTTATATATTTTTTTTTCCCCCGGTGTACAAAATCCCCTGCAGAGTTTTCTTTTGAGTTTGCTGCAGATGTATCATTTGATGTCTGTGTATTTACAAGATTGGGTAACAAGTGATAAGCCTCTGTTTCAGCCAGGAGCTTTTTTTAGTCAGTTAAGTTTGTATTTGATAATACGAATTGGATCTGTGCTATTGACTGGCTTGTTGCATATTTGGCCAGTACAGATCGAGTCTTTTGATATGAACATGTTTGATCGCAACGGAGCAGAAAGTTGAAAATGAAGACGCACGAGAGTTTACTAAACCAACTCTCAGCGAATGCCGCCGGTGTGCGGGAACTAATAATTTCTCCCCTCCCGACCAGCTGCAGCTCCTACTCGCGACCGGAGATGCCGAGGGGGCGGCTGGCGTTGCCACGGCAGCCGCGGAGCGCCACGGCCACTCTGTGTCAGTATGGAGCCTGAGCCTGCAGACCCTCATGCAGCTGGGGAGCGGGGACACGGGCAGACTCTTCCAGGACGCTCTCAGACAAGTGAACCCCAAGGTACACGCACGTTTCCATTTCGTACCGTTCCCAGTAAAGCCTTTCCTCACGTCGAACGCAAGCACAAAACTAACAGCAGTCTGGAACCTCACAATACAGTGAAAGCTAAGTAGATCATTCAGAACTATGAATAAAATCACACATGTAGCTTCAGCCGTCCGTTAGAAATATTGGTTTTACTCACAGATCGGTGCAGTCTTGCAGTTACCACTGAACCTGCTCTCCGCCGACCTGCTTGTCACGGTTCCGTCACTTATATTTCATAACCCTGCAAGTGTAGGTGGAAATTTCAGGGGGGGAATTGAGTATCCGAGAAAATCTGTCAGGGATCGGCCTGAGTAAGCCTTTTCCAACATCCAGTCAAAGCTCTTCTTCATGCACTTAGCACACAACAGGGAGTTTTTAAATTGAATGAGATCATTTTTAATCAAAAGCCTGATGCTTATTTTCAAGTTAGACGGCCAGCTAGAAGACTGATTAAATATCCTCCATCAGTCATAACAAAGCGGTCAGACCAGAAGGACCCTCAGTTTACAATCCTGTACTTCACCAGTTTAAAAAAAGGAAGCAGGCCCACTCTCTACACCGGATTTTTTTTTTGAGTTTTTTGCATTTCACATCGTGAATAAAGTCGTCCACTATCGTCACGTCACAGACTTCAACGAAAAGCAAAAACCAGTGCAGCTCGATGCAGCTCTCGGGGTTCTCAGAGTGCAAGACCGAAAGAAAAATCGTTGCATTTCACATGAATACCATCATGATGCGATTTGTTTTTTGTATCCCCAGAACTTTATAATATTATGATTGATTTTAATATATAATTAATATCTGGAACTGAGAATCGAGTCAGTAGTCCAAAGAAATTTTCAGTGATCTGGAAGCTACTGTTGATACAAACGCTGGGCTGAGATTTCCCTGTATGGCGGCACGTCAGATTATCTGCTGTATATTTATGGGTATGCATCACTGAGCCGTGGGCTTTCTTGTCAGTTGATATAAAAGTTGGGGAATTGCAGAAGAATGTGATCCTGAGAAGTAGCTGAGTCACAAGGGTTACCACATGCACACAGTGTGCAAGTCTTTCTCAACCCTGAAGCAATTGTGGTGGATTAACACATTTGTATGTGTTAATCTAGGGTTAGAGATGATGGCGCTGAGTTGCATCGCATAGCATTACAGACAATATGGTACACAATATAAGTACGTTTTCCAAACTCCACTTTTTAAAAGCACAAGGGCATTACAACACAAACCGCTAAGAGCAACTGGAACTTTTTAATTTTTTTTAAAATGTCAGATATTTTAAGCAAGCTGCCATTTCAACAAAAAACATTGCTGTTATTGCTGTTGTGGATTTTTTTTGGAGGCTACTTGAAGAAAATTGGTCAATAACAAAGAATGGTCAGAATGGTCTTTGGATGTTTATTTTGAGGCCCCAAAAGGTACAAGTCATGCAGAGCACAGAGTAGTCTGCAGGAGAGTACAACAAACAGAAGGCAGGCTGGGTTTTTATGTAAAGAGGAGGGGTTGTCTTACAGGCCAACATCCTTCAGGAGGTGTGATTACTTGGTTTTGCACATGAGATGGAGAAGAAGTCATTGTTTGGAAGACAGATAGTTGATTAAGCAAGAGACATCTTGTTCATCGAGGCCGAGTACATGCTATAATTTTGACTCACCGGTCCCCCCATGTGAGTTTCGCACGCTCAGTACTTTTCCACTGAGCAGAAGATATTTTCAACAGCATGGACATGGGTTCAGATAATAGGCATAGTTTCACACAGAACAGTAAAGTTAAAGTTACATAAATCATTTCACAACACTGCACAAAAATGTGAATTCTTGGCTAGACAGCCGCGCAACGAGGGGACCGGGAGTCCCTCCGAGCGCGGCCCAGGTCACATTTGCACTCAGACTGGTAAGAATGTGGTCAATGCTGCCCAACGTGCTCAAAATAATTGCTACTTAAGGCACCCTTGGTAAGCGCGAAAGCCACACTTAAAGCTGCACACTGTAATGTGAGTTATGCCTGATTATTTAAAAAAAAAACTATGATTTTCATGGCCATACAGCCCATATTGTCACGTCACAGTTTGCACTATAACTCACTCGACCCCCAGTCGCGCCAAGGATGTTCACAAGCCGTTTTTAATATTGTCTGGTCCCTGTCGTTTTTGTCCTCCCTGCCTGACAGGAGAGTCTACCGATTTGGCAGCTGCAGGTCCAGTGGAGCGCGGCCACCCAGAGTCCCGAGGAAACAGAAGCTATCTTCAAGGTAGTCTGTCAAAAAAAAAAAGTTTATTTATTTAAAAAAAAAAAAATTTCAAGGACAAAGATGGATTCTTGCTTGTCCTGGAAGATCGGAACATTTACTGTGCCATTTTATTTTAACGAACGCTACACAGGGTTAATGCTTGCAGATTAACACGGGGGTGTGTTGACGAAGCAAAGCGTACAAACAGCCCTCAGCGCCGGTTCGGCCTGAGGGCGCTCAGCAGACATGTTTGTTCTCTTGCATGTTCCCAGAGAGCACTGCTGTCTGCAGTGGCTGCAGTTTCCATGGAGATGAAAGAGTCCTACCTTGATTGGTCATACTCCACTGGAGGCTACAAGAAAGCCAGAAAGACCTTCACAAGGTATGTGTGTGTGTGTGCGTGTGTAATCTGCTCATTCATCTCAAAAAATGAATTATCCCAAAGGGGAAACTTGTGTTCGTGTTTTTTCTTTTTATTGAAGATCAGAAATTTTGAAACGCGTTCCTCTTTTCCTTTAGTTGCAAAGAGAGTCGTCCTTTCTCTGTGGCCTTTTTCACCAGGATGATCGAAATTGAGAAGGAACAAGTAAGTATACCATAACTATTTCTGACCGGGCCTGGATGAGGTAAAATCAAATATTAATGAACAGGTATCTCATATACTGAATTCTTTAAATGGCAAAAAATATATATAATTTCAACTACATATTAGAGATATTAAAAAAATATTACTTTGTAACAATATTTTTTAATCATAATATCAGCAGCAATCACCTCAATAAAAATCTGCACAAAGTAACTTGCGAGAAAACTGCCAGAAAATAATCTAAATGTTATGAATGAAGGTTCTTTTTGAAATAACCCTCTATTAGTGGAGTTCTAGTGCAACCAAAAAAAAAAAAAGAAACTGCGTGCACATTGATATATTTTCTTTCAGGAGACGCCTAAAATAGGGAATCTGAGGGACTACTACGAGAGGGCCCTGCAAGAATTCGGCTCCTCCGATGAAGGTGAGATGAGTTTTCATGAAAAAGGAGCTGGGGCTCAAAATTACTTTTATTTTTACTCACCTATCATGGACATGCGATTGTATCCAGTTAGTGGAGCTGCATTTGTTTACTCCCCGCAACCCATGAAAAGCTGTTGTTTTTTTTCTACTCCTAAAAAGATCTGTGGCTGCAGTACATCCAAGAGGAAATGGGAAACCTCGGTCAGCCGGAAAACTGCGGCAAGATCCACTGGAGGGCCACTAAGTTTCTGGACGGGGAGAGCTTGGAGAGATTCACATCCAAATACGCTCTCCTCCAAACTGGACACCTCTGAGTAGTTCTAGAAGTTTTCAAGCGAGCGTAAATAGAAAAAGAAATCCGAATTTTAGATGAGAGCCAGTGTTCAGCTATGGCCCCTCAGGTTTGTAAGTTGAGGAAACCGTGAGTTCCTCCGCCCAGGCGATTTGTCTAATTCTTTGACTGACTTTACCCAGAAACCAGGGAAATTTCCTGTGTTCGCTGTCCTTTTTTTTTTTTTTTAACATAAATGTTCCCGCGATATTAAAAGTAAATTACCTACTTTTGCCCGCAGCTGATGTTCTGTTGCCGCCGTGGCACAAGTTTTTGCTCTGGATTTGATATCGGCGAAATGTTGGGAATATTCCCAGGAAGTTCGGTTTCAAAGAATAACGTGTTTGGAACGTTAAAAAGCTATTTTTAATAAAGCAATCTCATTCCTCGTGTTCTCTCTTATAGCTCACCAGGGACAGTTGGGTCTTGGGAGTAATAATTTACAGTCTTGGTTAAAAAAGGTTGTTAGGACAATTGAAAGACCCTTTTATTCTCTAAAATAAGTCTTTTGTTTTTCTACACCTCAATGAAAATTTAATACAGCCATGTGTCGAAATGTGTTCACTCCAGAGTTTAACGCGGCGTTATGCAGAAAACCATAAGCTTCAAGCGGCGTACTTGACATTCTTCATCAGACATGAAAAAAGAAACAACATACACACACATATTTACAGTTCTTAAGGTCACTTCTATGTGTTCTTACACAGCAGTTAAACACAATAATGTAACAGCGTTCATTTTAAAAGTGCATCAAGTTAGACTTGCAGACAACAAACGTTTACTACTGACACATAAGGTAGTTTAAGCTCAGCCACGGCAGTGAACTGCCATTCTTGGTTACTCACGCATAACTGTAGATTTAGCGGACTCTGGATTTACAACTCACTGACATCAGACGCCTTCACTGTCCACGAACCTGAGGATTCTGAATACACAGCTGTCACTTGCAAGAATAATTGAGTGGGTTTGTAGACGTCGTCAGCTGGCATCATTGTTTCTGTAATTAGAGACAATCAGCTTCGCTGTAATCTCTAGGCGCCGCTTTTACAATCATTTTATCACTTCTACACCTGGACCAGGCCGAGGTTGAGAATGGAAAATGGGTGCAGACGCAATGCTTTAAGGCAGAGGTTGACATTTCAGTAGTGATCCCTTTGCAAAAGAAACAAGTACTATGAAGCAAAGTACTGATGCGTATGTACAGATTCTATCGAGGTCATTCTAAGTCCAAAGTGTTCAACAGTACAAACCTGAAAACTCAGCCTAAGTTAGTTCTTTTTTTTTTAAACATTATTTGCCATAATGGTTAAGATTTTTTTCTAAATGATACATTAAATGAAAAGATTCCCGTTTGCTGGTGGCGCAGTGGTTAGCGCTTCCGCCTCATAGCAATAAGGTCTCTGGTTCTCTATCAACAGGGGGCCTTTCTGTGTGGAGTTTAATGGTTGCATGCCTCTGTATGATACCAAAATGAGAGTGAATTGTTTTATAGGTGTATATGTATGAATGTTTTTATGTCTCCACGTGTGGCCCTGTGAATGCCGGTCAGCGAACCCCGCCTCTCGCCCCCGACAGCCGGGATAGGCTCCAGCCATCTCTCATTCTGAGTGCAGGATAAGCTGGAAATATAATGTTTAATGACTTCTTCCTGTTTGTAAATATCCTTTATGTTCCAGAGCCTCTGGAACTCAGGTTAAAATTTACCCGCTAACCGGTGGTCTTCGGGACGTGGAAATACAAATAAATAAAATGGATTAAAAAGGTTGTTGGCTCTTAAAATATAGATAATCATTAGAAGAAAACTTCTCAATAGCAGCCTTCATAACCCAAGGAATCATGTCGACTCACAAGCCCACCTCATTCCAAACCACAATGCTGCGTGTGTTCTCCCAAAAATAGATTCTCTTGCCGGTTTCTCCTCACGGCTCCTGCATTAGACAAGTACTTCTGAGCCCGTCTCGTGTCGCCCGAAGACTTCAGACTGAAGTTTTTTGGTAAACGCTTGACCGCACTGAGAAACAGCGTTTTGTAGTCACGTCGTCCCGAACCAGTTGCTCAGGGCGTCCTCACAGCTTCTTAAGCAGGACGTAGGTGAACAGCACCAGTATACCTGCCGACAGCAGCCCGATCACGCACTGGTGGATGGTGATCACGTTCTCCAGGGCATGGATGCGCTCCTCCATGGCGTTGGTGTTGATATAGTCATAGATGGAGGCCCCGATGCTCCAGACTGCCCACACGGCATCCACGACTGCTTTCATGGTGGGAGAGACCATCTCGAGGGCCGCCTACAGCTGGGTGTCGCAGGCATCCACCGCCTATTGGCCCCGCTGCGCTACAATGACAACATGCAAGTCAGCAGACAGCCAAGATAAGTTACAACTCCATCTGAGATGTCCAAGGAGAGACCACTTTTGATGATTTGATTCAACTCAGTATTTGTGGAGGGAGTCAAGGGTCTGAACAGAAAAGCAATCTTTGTAATGGTTATTCCCAAAGAGCGAGATGGGGATCAAAATGGACTTGTATGCTTGAAACAGGTGCACTAACATGGCTGTGACATAGCTTTTAATTTTTGTTTTTTTAATTGCATTAGAACTTTATCACAACATTCTAATTTTCTGAGATAGTCCTGTATGTCTATATGGTCGTTTTGACTGTTGAGTAAGGCAAACAAAATGTATTAAAATAATTAGTATTACGGAATAAGTAAATCGCCAGTGTCTCCCTGAGGTGGCCCCTCTGATTGCATCAGGAAGGGCATCCAATGTAAAACTTTTGCCAAAACCAAATATGCAAACCAAACCTATAAGGTAAAGAAACAGGTTCAAGCAGGTTGGAATGGGTGGAGAAAAGTGTCAGGGATACTATGTGATTGAAGACCAGTGATGCTGTATGGCCTAGAAACAGTGACAATGACAAAAAGGCGGAGCCAGAGGTCGCAGAGATGAAAATGCTAAGGTTCTCTTTTGGAGTGACCAGGATGGATTGGATCAGGATGAGTCTATCAGAGGAAGAGCACATGTTAGATGCTTTAGAGAGAAGGTCGGAGAAGCCAGACTGAGATGGCTCAGTCATGCACAGAGGAGGGATAGTGAATATATTGGTAGACGGATGCTGGAATTGGAGCTGCCAGGCAGGAGGTCTAGAGGAAGACCAAAGGGAAAATTTATGGATGTAGTGAGAGAGGAAATGAAGGGAGTCGGTGTGAGAGAGGAGAACAGGTTTGATGGAGAAGGTTAAGTTGCTGTCGTGACCCCTGAAGAGAAAAGCAGAATTACAGAACAAGTATGTCTATGAACTTTTAATGATTTTATTACGCTCTAAATTACAAAGGTCAACGCAGATTTAGGGAGCCCGCAGGTGCTTTCACCCCAACAGGGGGTGCAGACATGAATTGTGACGTCACACATAGCAAACACTGAGCATGACCTTTCACCTAACGTGGGAGACACGTGTGTGTGTGTGTGTGTGTGTGTGTGTGTGGAGGGGGTTCGTAAGCAATCAGTAGCCTGTTGATACTTCCAGTTTTGATGTGTGTATGTTTGTGAGTGTGCGTGTGTTCTCCGATCTGGAGACCCGACTCCTGCAACGAGCGATGACGTCATTCCCTGAGTCGATCACGTGACCGGGTCCAATGAGCTCATCACGGATCAGTGGATCGCCGGGCGGCGGAACAGCTGAGGGTGGGGGGAGGTCGTTCGGAGTGCAAACACGGGTCGAAAACAAACGTCCAAAACTCACCGACACGTCTCTGACGCGAACCTGACGATAAAGATGATGAGGAACATCCGTCCCCGCGGTTTCTGGAGTGACCAATCAAGCGGCGGTTCAAAGACGGCACCCGGCTGATTCTCTCGGGCTTCAAGTCGCCGGTGGCTAACACTCAGTGTCAAGGCGAAAAACACATCACTTGCGGTACTTCCGGTACACTCTTTCAAAATAAAACACGCGCTTCGTGATGGACTAACGGGAAGCCTCGGGGAGAAAGCTACATTTAAACCAAAAAAATGCATTCGGTTCAAATAGCTGTCTGGTTTTTAAGTTAAAATCATAGTTGCCTCCAGGGTAAAAGTAAAAGGGTGGTAAAATATTTGAGATTTGAACGCAGATTAATCGACTTCCGCCCCGGGTTGTCATGCGGAGTGTGAATGATGGCACTGTAGAAGAGTCTCCACGGGCACTGAAAGTAGAGCATGACCCCCAACATACAAAGGAATGGGAAGGAACATATTTCTGACGCCGGGAAGATAGCAACGCTGTAGTGATTTATTCGGTTACAGAGATGAGCAAACATATACAGAAGACAATAAACAAACAAAAAAAAAACAACAATATACAAATACGATGAGTTCTCATGCTTAAAAATGGTCCGGAATGTGGAAGAGAAAAAGCTGACATTGGAAATGAATAATATATATATACACACACACACACACACAAACATATATATATGTATATACACACATACACACACACACACACAATATATTGGAATGACGTATGAGAAAAGGTGAGGAATTCATGTTAAAAGATGACGGGAAGACTACATGTAGCAGCCACAAAAGGCTGTGTTGTGAGAACTAGAGATTTATAAAATGTGATTTTGAGGGGAACATAAGACAACTTGTATAATATTGATCTTTGAGGCCTTAAGAAAGTGTAAATAAGTGGAAACAAATCCTCATCCTCTATAAAATACACTAGAGGGTTGACAAGGTTTTCAATTCGGGTCACTCCCCCACTTTAATCAGCTATTTTGTGAAAGATTTAGATATTTTTTTTTACTATTTATGCTTATTTTTTTTACTCTTATAAGGATTTTTGCAGTGCAGCGAAAAGTATTGCCATACAATGTCACTGCACGGGAAAACGTGCAACGCAAATAATCTCAATCTCAACAAGATATCATTTTGTGTTTGAATATGAATGAATTAAAATGAATAATCCCATTAGGATTTGTAACCCCTCGCAGCACGTGACCCCCGGAAAAACAACAACACTTTGTTTGACTTGTCGCCGACGCGGGGTGTCGTGGCTCGCCGCCGCCACTAGGGGGCGCTGTCCGCCAACACGTTGCAAATCGGGGCGGGAGCGGGAGAGGTGCGATGAACCTGGGGGAGAGGAGGTGGTGATGGTGGTGGTGGTGTGTGTGTGTGTGGGGGGGGGGGTGGTGAAGTGTATCACCTCTCCGGCAGCATCGATAAAACAAACTATCAAAAAAAAAAAAAAAACAGCCGAGCACTTTGAATGAGTCTGCAACATGCAACGGCGCGCTGCAGGAATGTGCGCAGTTACAGACAAAACACATTCTTGGACACCCCAAGCGCAATTCATAAGTCCTCTCGGAAATAACGGGGCGCAGACACACACACATACGCATGCATACACACACACACTATTACTGCTGCTGCTGCTGCTGCTGCTGCTGCGCCCCCGACGGAAACCGATCACTGGAGGCGAGCCAGTGACGCGCTGAAAATAACCAGGTTACTTATCCATTTCGGGGAGGGCCTACCGGCGGGGGCGCAACGCCATATATCAGCTGCGTTCCAGCTGTTTGGGAAGATCCTGCTCATGGGGATCGAGGGCTCCCTGCGTCTCTCCCGGGCTCTGCGGCTGTTCTTTGCCAGGTTGGATATAACGGTGGCTGGGTGTGCACCGGAGGAGTGGGGTGGGGGTGGGGGGTGGGGGGGGGAGATTTTTTTTAAGGGGGGGTAGAGGCAGGGAGGGGATGGCACAAGGCGCGACACTGTTGCGTTTGCATGCGTTTTTCTCCTTGGACAGAAGGGGTGGGCAAAAGAGGGGGGGGGGGGGGGGGGGCGTCCGACTTATTTCAAAAGATAATTTGCCCCCCCACCCCCCTCCCACTCTGACTCCCACCCTCCTCCTCCTCCTCCTCCCGACACACCACCGCCTCCCTAAAGGATAATCCTGCTCATTTCGGGATGTGTGCAGCGCCAAGTGATCAGATGTGACCGGGGCGGCGGTGGGTGCTGCTGCCGCCGCCGCTGCAGCCGGACGGACGGACGACGGACGGACGGTGAACTTAAAACTTCGCTGGCAAGATGCGATCCGCTCACAGGATCGGCCAGACATGCAAGCCAGACAGTCGGTGCGTTTCTTATTTATTTATTTTATTTTATTTTTTTTATTTTACGCGACGTCCACGCGTGGCCACGGGGATGCTGACACCTGCGAGGGGCATGCAGGTAAACAAGCGGCGGGCAGCATCACCTCACCGGGTATGTATGTATGCATTTATCCGCCAGACATGAGATGAAGTGCATCGCATTTCTCTTGTGACTGGAAGTGAATATATATTTATATAAAATTCTGAGCATAACAGGCGACATATAGGACTCTTCTCCACAGAATCCCTGCGATGGGAGCAGATTGGGATGATAGTGATGATGGTGTGTGTCAGAGGCTGGGTCTTTGCGGGCAAGGTGAGTCCTCAGTTCATTCAACTGGCCTACAAAGTCCCAGTTTCTGGCTCATGTGACCACCAGTTTAGTAAGAAAAAAAAGTCTCGCAGTGAATATAGAAAAATATATAAAAAAGAAAGCACAGGGAGTTATGTTTGCGTTTGTGCGTTTGTGCGTTTGTGCGTTTGTGCTACGGCCTCCACTTGGGGCCCCGGGAGCAAACTGGAACACGTGTGTGAAGGTATGTTAAACCATCCAGATAAAGAGTCCAGCCGCGCAGTTTTGAAACTGCGGTGCTTTTCAGCAGTTGCTATCAACAGGGATATTAAAATAGCAGAATGGGTCGCAGGGGGTGTTTCTGAGGCCGTCGAAAAAAAATCCCAAATCCAAAATAGTGACGGTTATTCGGCTCGCCGCGAAAACACTTAGATGATACCTCTCGCGCACGTCCTCTTAAGAATTAGAACAAGAACTTGAATAATCAACAACCGGAGGATTGGTAATCTATCTCCAGGCTGTGCAAACAGAAATTTCTTTCTGTAAAAGTGCAAATATTATTCAAACAGAGCAAATATTGTAGCAAGATATGAGAGCAGGAGAAATTCTTACGGTGGATGATACAGCACAGCTGTCCGTTGGGTATAAAAGAAAAGAAATAGTGAGCGTTGTTGCCCAATGATTGGCTAAAGATGTTGATTAGTCGAACTTTCCTCGTGACGGACAGAAGTGCTTCTCAGGGGTGCCACAAACAGTCAGGGCAGACGTCCCCTCTGTCCGATGAACTAGCAGGTTTTCCTGGAATGTTGACATTTTTCTAATTGCCCCTGCTCAATTTTTTGAGAAGCATTTTGCAAAGTCTACACCCCCCTCCCCGATTCTAAAACCAGATCTAAAAAATAAAAAAAATCCAAAATAATGATTGTTAGAGCCATCTTGAAATGACCAGACTTGTAGCAGCAGTGGGTATCCTGGTAAACAACTAAATGCCAACCCAAGCCCTTCTATTGAGGCTCAAATTCCACACCAACCGTTCCCCAAAGGGACAGCGGAGGTGGGATCCCTGAAGAAGAGGCGCAACAGTCTTATTATGCCTGAACAAGTGTATCAAGTGGAGAAGAAGTTGTTTTGGAAGCCTGTTTCTAAATCTGTCCTGACCCTTGCATGCCGTACATACCTCACTAATGAATTTAGCATCCTGACACTAGATGCTTTATGTAATTAATAGAGGGGATGGTCCTGGTGGCATCTCTGCGCTGCAACTGACACATAGGTAAGATATTTGCTGAAGTATGGGATTTTTTGATTTTAAAAAACGTGGGACCACGGTGATTATTAAATCAAACTGTCCCGTGAACTCCCCCTGGTTGTCGCAGCGGGCACTTAGACCAAAACATTTCTATTTGCTGAATCTATAAAAAGTTACGCTTTGACCCAAAGTTTGATTTTTTTCGCTCCCGGGCCACACATAAGCAACATCTGGCGGGTCCAACGCCAAATTGGCGGGGGTTTCATTTCTGCGGACAACTAAGCGCCGTTAATTAGCCTCATAGCATCTGTGAATCATTTTCAAACATTAATTAGCATGCAAATGATTACTGCAAAATATCTAAAACGGCAACGATAGAGCACGCGGAAATCTTTCTCGTGCACCTCGCGACATTTTCACGGATTCCCTCCAACGAAGCGCCCTAAAGCGCAATGACACTTCGCAGAAAACAGATGAAACCACTGCGCCAAAAGCTTTCCTTATATGCTACAGGAGAGTGCGAGCCAGTGTGAGTATGAGGGTTGAGGGCCTAGTAAGGGAGGCTCCATGGAATGAGCCTGGTTTGAATAAGCGTTGATGCTACGGGGAGTTCTGGGATAGTAACCAAGCGGACTGATTAAAGTTGTGATATTAAACAGCGCTAGCTGCTACCGCGTGCCAGGCCTCTCGCGGTGGCATTTCACATTGTTCGAAAGGCCTGGTCGGACTCATCTTGCCACTTGCTGCACAGTGTTGCTTACATCTTACGGCTGTCTCATATTCTCTCTCCTCACACCATTTGTTAGCGGGGTTGTAGACTTTAAATAGATTTTCCCTACATTTCCTCGCTTGTTTTCTGCCTCGGGTCACCGGGTTTGCTCGTATCTCAAACGGGTCGTAGCTGTCGGGGGGGGGGGTCGGGGGGGGATCCGCCTGGATCTTATGGAACACATAGGTAAAAGCGGTTTGTTTTCCTCCACGTAAACACTTTAAACGAACACACGGAGCAGTTATTTCCCGGAAAACGGTCGGTGAACTCATTGAACCCCTTAAAAAACAAAAAAAAAACTACTGCAAATCCTTGTAAAGCACTATTGTAAACACACAATTCAAAAATATTGGAAAGCATGTGTTAGCTGTCGGGAACTATACGGCGTAGCCCTGTTTAAAAGGTCAAAATTCACATCTCTACGGGTCGGCGCAGGCTTGTCGGGGGGCCGAACAGATATGAGACTTATACGCCGAATCGTACCCGAGGAGTCAGGAAGCGATGTAGTTTGATCTCAAAAGTTTGGAATGAGACAGAGAAAGGTTAAGCTAGGGAGGGAGGGAGAGAGAGAAAAGGCAGCAAGAAAAGTGAGGGACTTTTAGGGGCAGCTGTGTTTTATTAACCCAGTCATAATGCCCCTAAAAATCCTTATTGCTCTTGCAATGGTCAACAAATCTCCTGTTGCAGCACGTAGACAGTCGCTGATTTACACCAACAACGTCTTAGCTGCAGGAACACGGCGCTTTACAACATGTTTACGTGGGAGACAGGAGTTACATTCATGCAAACGTTAATGAATTTAAGGATGGCGGCTCGCGGGACTCGCGGAAAGCGAATAGCGGCGGCGACAACAACGCCGATGTTTTGTCAAAACTTCTAACGTAACATGTTCGCCGACGTCCATTAGCTGGAGCGGAATCTATCAGGGAGCTGCGCACGCAGAAGGAAAAGCATCTCCCTGCTAACAATACCAATGTTTTTCTTTTGGCTGCCTTGAATTATGAATTATGCTGTCATTATATTTCTCGCCAAGTCTCCATAGTTTATCATGCAGATGGGGGGAAGACGACGCCCCGTGTCCTTCAGTGCTCGGACCGGAGTCAAAAGGACGAGCTTGAAAGCAGAGGCAGAAGTGACAGGCAGGTAGACTGACAAATGTTCTGGACGGCGAGCAACAGAGGCGGCACAAAACAAATTCAGGGAGTATTAAGATACGCAGCGCAGGCTGGCTGCCATACTGGGAGGCAGATGGGAGTATTAAGACAGGTAAATAATCTTGACAGACAGCAGACAAGCACGCTGACAGCCAGAGACAAAAACAAGACGGCAGCCGCGCAGAGACAGAACCGGGCCGACGAGAAAAGACAAGCGGGGGGAAACGGTGATGCAGACAGATAGAGGGGAACACATGGAAGCCAGCAGGTCGTGGATGACTGGGATCCAGGCTTGGGTGTGGTGGGCTGTCGTGGCTGGAGAGCAGGGCGGCGTGTAGCTCTCCATGTCGGTGAATGAGTCATCAGAGGGAGGCTATTCTGTTGAGTTTCCCCAGTGGGACGGACAATGTCGAAGTAAGAAAGGAAGAATCTTCTCGCCGAGGGAAAGAAGAGAGACAGACAAGGGGAGAGGGAGCGAGGGAAAGTGTGCACGATGACTCAGGGCCATGAACCACATGGCGATGAAGAGGGGAGGAAGGAATTACTCATTAGAGCATGTGGAATCTCATACGGCTATCACAGGACTGACAGTGTGTTTCCCCCACGGCCGCCGCTCAGCTGCCATCCAGCCACCGTTTCGCCCGCGGGCCGAACACCGATCAGGCTCACTTCTTAGCGTGAAGGACCCGAGGATCGGTGCGAGCTGGGGGTCAAATTCTCGCAGGGAGGGTTTTGAATTGCTTCACTGAAGTTAGGTCACCTTTCATTCGGGACACCGCGGGGCATCACATGTGATTAATTGAACATTACTGGGTTTCCTTCATTAAAGGCAATTTAAGTTCTGCTATGATAACTTATTTTTTTTCCCTCCTTATGTGCCCCCTTTACTCAGCTTACTATTACTTGTGTGTATTTAAACACCACATTATCTCTAAAAGCCCTCTGAATTTTCGCCGAGGCTATAATAGCCAACCCCCGTTAAGCCCGGTCCACTTTATTTATTAGGGTTTTGCACGCTTCCTGGAAAATCCTAACATCTTAAACACATTTGACCACGGAAAATGAGAGACATCGATCATATCTCAGAGAGCAAAGTTTTGCCATGAATGCTATTAATAAACCTATTTCAGTGACAGCCGCATTTGGACTACTTTGATAAAGGTTGTTTCTCACTGAAAAGGAATCAAGTTCATTTGACAAGACACATTTCCTTGTTTTTCACATTATAACTATTAATCAATACTTTTAATTGCTCACTTTATTGATACACGGAGAATTTGATACGGCACTCCGTTTGGAGTGTAAGTGGTAGCTGCTTAAGACTGACCTCTTTGCCACATCAATATTTTTTTTCCCCTATCTGACACTGTAGTGCCATTTGTAGAAAATGGCTTCTGATGCTGTGTATACCGCAGCTTCTTGGGACGTCTTGAGTAAGGGTCTTTTAAAGATAAATATAATTTAGAGTAAAGTTGAGTTTTGGTTTATAGGTCAGTTGCCAGTCTCTCAGCACTGCCCCAAACATTTAACCGGGAGGATCCCAAGAACTGAAGTGTCTCTGCTAACGTACATAATATAAACAGTGTGACATTTTGAGGTCCAACATTCTCAGTTTCTCTCGGGAGCTCAGGTTACAAAACAGCTCTTTCATGGTTGTGAAAATCAATCTTTACAGTGACAGTTGTAATTCTGGTTGGGGAAAAAAAAAACTTGTATTGAGGACAAAGAAAGAAGAGAGGCAAGTGAAGGGGTTAACTGCAAAACAATGACTATGGCTTCTCATTATCTGCTCAGCACCCAGTTGCTGAACCTGTCCTTATACTGTATATACGAGCTGACAAATCAGAAGGCGATGGTCATGAAGGGTAAATACCACGTGCGTCATTATGAACACACCTCGGCCATCTCCGTTAAGCCTTCTTCCTTGAACTTCTATCATATGCATCACAAATTCAATTGTGTGTGCAACATGGTGGCGTGACTCAACAGGTGAAAGGGACACACCCAAGAGCCTAGTTGAACCCCCCCCTTCCCTTCGCTTACCAGTGGCAGTGCTGTTCCTAGAGCTCTGTTTAACAGGGGTTGCCATTACCATTGGGTGTTGGCTGTCAGCGCTCCAACACCAGAGGAACCACTCAAATCCAGAGCAAATACTGCAGACAAAAGCGAGAGGGCAGGAAAAACTGGAGCAAACCTTCCCTGTGAGGATCCCTCCAGCCAGCCTTCGACAAAATGAGAAGAAAGAACGAACCCCCTGACCTGCTTGAAACCGAAGTGACTAGAGTAAAATGTAAAATCGAAAAAGCTATCTACAATGGAGCGTTCCCCTTAAAAATACCTTAACATACACTGGGTTTAGCTTTCACGATCCTCTCCCAGGAAGTTTAAACGTTGCTAGTTGTGCACGTGATCCAGAAATGGCATAATTAAATGCGTGGCGCCAAACAAACAGTTGTCGGGTGTTACCGAATAGTCACACCCAGGAACATTCAGGTGGATAATGGTCAAAGTGGTAGATCGGCTAATACTGGACTTTTGGGGCTGATGTTTGGAAAAAGAAAAAGTTCCTGTAACATTGTCCTGGCTGATATTCCTTTATATATTAAATAATAGTGCACAGATGCTTCCAGGAAAATGTACTTTTATTTTAGCAAGTGTCAGCAAGTCAGGTATTTATTGGTTTATTTATGGATTTTTTTTCCCAATACAATTGAAAAGCGCTATCTCTTATGTTTGACAGTATATAATTAACCGATTGAACATCTTTGTTTACAGACACGCTCACGAGTGTCATACGCAACAGGTTTTCATTTTCGGTTCTCATCAGCATGACTCATGCGTGCAAGGTCAGCACTGGCTGATTCAGTTAGCTGACCCTGAAATACAGGTGGATCTAGAATTAAAGACTTGAATGTTGAATGTACGACAATGCATCATATGATATTTAATGTTTTGCGAGGTTAGCGTGACGGGTGACATTCGTTTCTTTATCAAAACATCAAGGTTAAAATCGCAACTTACAGTAAATAGATGTTCGTCTATTTATAACCACCCTCGAATGGTCCCCTTGAAGGTTTTGCTTCTGCTTGCGAACCTTCAGTGACTTCCTGCAGTCGTGGTGACACACTGGGATATAAAGTATAAAATAAAGACGTCACTCCACCTATTGCACGCTTTTTGTTGACTGAATCGTCTTTCTTTATATCTCCCGTAACGGCGGTAGTCAGTACCTGCTTTACGGCAAAACTTTTTTCTACTCAGTGTACTTATGGCTTTTGGATCGCCGCCACTCTTGTCAGTGTAACTTAAGTGAGCAATCAAAATCAAGAAAGGGGTTGGGCTTGGACTATCAGCAGTGTAAACAATGCCGGAGGGGAGGCCAATCATGGCTGTCTTGCTTGTTTATGTTCAAACATCAAAAGCCAGCTGCTGCCAATGCCGATGGAGCGATTTCTATCATTTTAGTTGACCTTTCAGAAGTGAAAAATAGACTTGATATTCAGAACAAAGAGGAAGTTTAAGAAACCAAATTGTGTAACCTCGGCTTGGTGGCAGCTGCTTTGCAGAGATTCTCGCGGCAGCTTTTAGCCAAGCTGTACCGCAAAGAAATTACCATCACTGATGGAAGACGGCGAAGTAAATTAGAAGTTTGTAATTAGTCACCGAGTACCAACTACAGAATTTACACGGAATTTAATGAGACCGATACAACTTTTGGAGGGAATCATTTCACCGATTCCTTTTAGAATGATCGGGCGATGATGTGCACAATTAGAAGTAATAAGCCCGTGCCTGGCAGTGCAGCGAGCGGTGCTGCGAGGACCGAAGGGTTAAAATAAACACCTGACCAAACTCTCGAGCTGCAGCTCTTAGACCGAGGGAGTGTTTGGTATTGAAATGAGCTCTTCGGATTCTCGGGGTCAGATATGTGATCACGGGCCTATAAGAGATGTGCGAGTGCCGTAAGTCTGGAATTGAAGTTTTCTCCTCAATATGTTTTTGTGACAGGGAAGAGCGCACCATATGTGTATTTGCTATTGTGTGAAACTGTTTGCTATAGTACGAGGACATACGCGGCACTCAAAAGCTCAAATTTGCTCCGGTACCTGACTTTCACCTCAGCCTCGATATTTTGAGAAGTCATGTCTCACGTTCCCTCTGCCAACCGTCTACCGAGACACGCTGGTTTCCAGTTGTTTTCTGGCTATTTGGGGTCAACGATGCATGTTGGCGGATCTCATCCACGGTGTCTCTTTGCATTGCAAAATCTGCTGGAGGGCTGAACTCGGCTCAGCAGTTGTGCGCGATGTGTTGCGCAACAATGAGCTCCACAAGGCAATTGGCAGATGTCATGCTATTGTGTAGTTTGAGTTGAATACGAGCGCTTGTGTGAGTGTGTAAAAAGGGGTGAGGGAAAAGTGGGTGTTTTATTTGGCAGAAATATAATTTGCCAAAGAGGCTGTTTCAGTGCCAAAATGCACCAAACCTGCAGCGGTGAGTGTTTTATCTGTCCAACCTCCTCACGGTCATGAAGGAAAGGTGGCCATTTTATTCCCCACACACAGCTTGATGTGTGAGCTAAGAGGGCTAATGTTGAACTGTGGTGGGCCCGTACTTATTTTAGTATGCAGTAAAAATAAAATGATACTACAGCGGAGGCAGGATGACATTTCTCTGTATAACATTCGCAGTTAACAAGCGTATTTGAGCACATTTTAATCAGTCTTTTCATCCGCTAGTTACCTGGAGTCTTGTTGTCTGACCCGAGCCAACATCCACCAGTCCAGACGGCCGCCATGCCAAGTTTGGCTCTGAGGATATTAGAAAACGAGAAAACCCATCTTCCCCAAAAACCTCCTTCCATTACAGAAACAAGGTTTTCCGGTTCTATCGAAACTGTCAATGGAAGTTATTCAGGCCAGTTGGAAAACTTCGCTCGCCTCTTTTTCGGTCTTTATGTTGGCAAAACGATCAGACATGGACACAGTATGATCCTTCCATGGTTGGTTTTCAGAAACAAGAGCGATTGTGTGTGCGCCTGTGTTTTTGTAGCCTTAAAATTTCTTGGTGTTATATGCAAATATTTTGATGTGCAGAGCACATTTGCAGCTGACAGTTCCATGGAATGTAAGCGACTGCATTGCTTTTCTAACCTTTGCAAATGAGATGGATAAAAATACATGGCTTGTGTGCCTGCGTATGCGTGTAACATCACAAGTGTTGAATGAAAAGCTGTTTCACCATTGGCATCGGGGACATGCGAGTCACAATGTGAGAACCGGGCCTAAGGCAACTTAAAGTAGTGTGGCAATGTGCCTTCTCGGAAGTTCCGTGCCATTCCCTGGGCGAAAGAGCAGCAGCGCAGGGAATTCCTAGCTTGAAAACAAATAATCCTTGCAAAAATTTTGAACGTTCTTCGATCTGCGTCCCAAAAATTCACATGTGCATTCGTGATACTTATGTAAGATTGACGGGGATCTTTCAAGTCATTCGCTCAGAGCTGGACACCAAAAAAATTCTCAAAATTTGGGCAGATGACAAGATGAGGAGTTTTAAAATGCTACTCTTTTACCCTCACTATGTAAGGTGAGGATACTTGCCACGTTTTACTCAAAAATAATCAAAAAGACATAAAAGAGATAGGTGTGAGACTCTGTTGACTGAAAGGATAAACAGTCGTTTGAAGCCTACTGGCGCTTTTGCTTAGACTGTAATACCATGTTTTTTTCTCATGATTCTGAAATATTGATATGAAAAAAAAAACACCTGTATCAGAGTGATCCTGTGTTCTTTCATCTCACCCAGATTAAGCAAAGTTTCAAAACGGTGAACTTAATCGCCAGATAGCCTCTGGATGTATCAAACTCCGGGAGGATAAAGATGTCCGGTCTCTACCGAGGACGCTGCAATACACAAAAGCAAGAAGGTTCCTAATCTTCCTGCAGAGCCTTAGTAACAGCGAGTTACATCATACATCAACTTTTTATTAAGGAAAATGTTCAGAATAGATCACTCTTTTTTTTCCCAAGGCTGGATGGGGTGGTGTAGGTGGGTGGGTGGGGGTAGAGGGTGATGGAGTTTAGAGCAAGTACAGCTCAACTTTTCAAATTTCCATCAGTCCCATTTTGCTGTCTTTCGGTCATCGGCATCCAAATTAACATCCCACGGAGCAAACAAGTTGTGTATCTGTGAGGCTATTACAGCCAAAAAAACAAAAACAAAACAAAAAAAACAACCAACACTTCTCTATTGGTCAATGTCAAATGTTTGAAAAAGGACACGTTTATGCAGCATGTACCAGTTCTTCCCAGAATAATCAACATAATTTTGACAATTTCAAGTCTTTCTTGCATTCTCTATTTTTTCTTAGTTCTTATGTTTTGTAAAAAAGTAGGTTGAAGAGTGATTCAGACTCTCACCCCAAGTTATACAATTTAAAGTCAACGCTACAAGCACTAGTCCACATCACGAAAACCTGAGCATTCTCGTGTGGAAATATATTGAAAACCTCAGCATTTGCCTTTTAAAGCAGCACCCGGGTCCTAGTTGCGTATCAATTTCATCAACAACTTGCAACCTGATACGTAAAACTTAGCCCCAGTGTGATAATAACCGCTTGATTTATGGAGCATGTTATGTGTGTGCTTCTTACAGATTTTCATGATTATACTAAAATCTCTAAGGTTAATTGCAGGACAAATCACATTCTTTATCCAGCATGTCACAAGAAACCGTTTTTTTTTTTTCCTGAGGTCATCATGTCCCAAATATGGCAAATAAAGTATTAAATGTGTTATGCACAAAACAACTATAACCGTAGTTGTAGAATTCACAAAATATTTTCCGATCTGGTCCACACAATACTCTGTAAATTCTCCAAGAAAAGACAACACTAATAAATTGTACTACTAGCACTTATTGCAAAAATCAGCACACAATAAAGTTTGTGTGGAGGGGAGTTAGAAATGTAATGAAACATTTCAAATCTTGTAAAAATATCTTTCCATCTGTTGGTTTCGATTGTGGGCCTGCTGTCAGCTTGTCTATTTCTAACTGATGGCTGCCAGAAGACAGACCGAGAAAGGGAGTTGAGAGTTGTGATATTGCCTCGGGGGAGGAGTATCACCAATGAGGCCAGGTTTCAAGACGGTTTTGGAAAAGGAATAACCTTCTTTCCTGTATGTTAGAATAGAAAATAGATTATTGTCCCACCAAAGTTGGACATATAAATGGTGATCTTCAGCTCATTAAGACTGTCCAGTGACTCGAATGTTCCCTTAATGTCCCTCAGATGGATAATTCATTGCCCCGAAAAGAAAGGTTGGACAATGTATCATTATTTATTATTGTCTGTGCTTCTCCTATTGTAACACTGAGTTTTTTTGGGGGGAAAAAAAACTTTCTACGATGTAATTTCATTGCTTTCAAAATCACCTTGAATAAATAGGATGAAGGTCAACTTGAAATGAACAAAATTATATTTCAGAAATTGGTTAAAAATATCCAAAATACAAATTCAAATTAACAAAGAAATGTAAATAGCACCGTAATAAATATAAAACTATTATATAAATGTACATAATAAAATTACATTGTTAAAACCTGATCTGACTTAAAATCAATAAAATGACTGGGAAATTATTTGATAATTTGAATACATTTTCTTTACATTTCTAATCAATTATTTCATATTTGCAGCTCAGTTTATGCGAGAGGCCTCTGGATTCTTCTCTGAACACATTTCCATTTATTTTGTTTTGCACCTAGCAGGTCATTTTTCCTACAGAAGCGGACCTCATAGAACATATTGAAAAATTCCCTTCATTAACTTTTTCCTCGTTTCAGGGTTAAATATACTGATTCCTTACTGAAACAGAAGTACTTTTTGCAAAATATGGGCCGCAGTTGCAGTATCCCATTCTTGTACATACTGTATATATATTATTGGAAGTCAAAGGTTCGTTACGGAAGTTGACTGCAAATCTAAAAGCGAAAAACTGTTTCATTGAGATAGTTTTGCATTGCAAGGATCCTTTCGGGGTACATTTTGACAATATGTCAGAGCACTGCTGGAGATACTAATATCTCGAGAGTCATTTTAGGAGTCATTTCAATCTCAACCTGATCCACTCTTGGTCTCTCAGGCTGGTAGGGGGGCCTGGTTGGAACCATGACAGCTGAATTGAATTTTAATCTCTTGCTGATAACCACTTGAGCTGCGCTTGTTCTCTCTGCAATCTGCTTGCTTCACGCTTTGACGGATGTGTCATGTTTTAGTTTTTCTGATAATGCAGTTGACCGTGAGGGGAAAACGGGGAGCTCGGTACGGGGTAAAGAGGCAATGGCATTGAAATAAAAATAAAATAAAATCTGGTGCTCCAGAGGAAAGCGCATTTTGTAAAATTAACATAAAATAACTTTCAGTGAAATGACTTTTAAAGAGACTATGAAACACCTGAAACGTTTTTGAAATTTTCTTCTCAAATGACATTTTTGGCTGGAAGATGTATCAATATATTGAATTAAGTCCAAATGTAATACCCTGTCATGCACTTTGAAATGTGTTACATTAAAAATTTGTAATAAAACACTTCACAACTAGAACTAGATCAATTTCAGATAAAAATGTGGACATATCAAATAAATGTCACAAGTGAAATCATGGTCTTTAACTGCACATTTTGTGCTCACAACACATACGATTGTATCAGCACAAATTATTTCTTACCTCACCTGCTATATTTTAAAAGCTACAAAAAAAGCAGACTTACGAGCAAACTTGATGAGTCTGAGACAAATAGAAAAGACAAAAGATAAATCTTGCTGTAGTCACGAAATGCCGCTCGCTATCTGGTCAAAAATAAAATTGCGTCACAAAGAGGCGAAGAGTTGTGGAGAAACTCGAAAGTGACATTTACTGTTGTGCCATCGGACTAGTTTTCAAGATCCATTGCCAAATGTTGAAATTGTACCTTCTGAATTCGACCACTAGTCAAACAGATTACCAGTAAACCACAGCTTGCCAGGAGCCTTTAATTAGTCCATATTCATAACAGTTACTTCTTGTCAATGATATGCACCGGTTGGTAAATGGGAGGATTAAAGGGAGAAGTAAGGGATGGCCCCTTACTTTCAGATTTACAGTTCCAGGGTCAACAGTGGAAGCGGAGCCGGAGCAGAGTGGTGCAGAGCTCTCCTCCCCAGTTTACCCCCCCACCCATTTCTTACTCGCTTGCCCGATATGGGTCATGTTGCATTTACGTGCACATGCAGGTGAAGATTTCTCTCGGTGAGCACACAGGGTGTAAAGATATGCTGAAGTAAAAGTTGTAGACAGTCAAACAGTAATGTATTTATAGCCAAAAGTCACACACTTGAACTGTTCCTTTTTTTTTTTACAAAAAAAAAGCAAACATAAAAAACACACCATTTTACTGTTTCTGTCATAAAATTGAACAAATATGACCCCTTGTTACCTCCCACCTTTGATCCTTTTACGTATGTTATCTGTGTGTGTGTGTATGTGTGTGTGTGTTATATACTCTGGGCCATATGTAATCATTTACAGCATTTCGTCTGAGGTTGGTTTTGTCTGCATGGTGTAGTTTCTAAGCATTGACTGCCGCTAATGTCTGGTGTGCTTCTACCAAAAAAAACAATTGCTCCCTATATCAAATAATCTAAAAAAGAAACGTTCATTTTATGTGCCTCGATGAGAGTGCCCATGTTTACGTGTGTGTGAGGGCACTACCCACCTTTTACCCCATTTGAAACAATCCACAACCCAAGTCCAAGCCGGAGGCAGGATGTTTTTCATGAAGCGGGGAGCTTTATTTAGGCTGAGGCATTCTAAATATCTGTCATCTAACTTATCCATATTAACTAACAGCAAGGGAGATATTTGTTTGTGTGTGTGTGTGTGTGTGTGTGTGAGTGTGTGTCTACATTCATTCAGAGTGACGGTGTAAAAATTCCAGAAACGTACACTGTCGTTTCATAAAAAGACTAAATATGATGTCGCAGAGAGAAAGACACACACTTTGTTAAAAGAACACACGCTGTTACAACAGGCTAATGTGGCATCTCCCTTTGATACAGTTCTATTATGAATGATTAAAATTAGACGATAGAAATCCCATCCACCTCGCCAAACACTCTAAATCCTGATATTTTTTCAACTTCTAAAGGAATTGGCTTAGTTTTATCTCCTGCTTGGCCGTAAAATAGCCAAACAGGGGCATGCAAAGCAAAAGACAAACGCCAACAACCGCTGCCAACAGCTTCTGCTTGCACGCACTGTTCTCTTTCTGGTGCATGAAGAGGGTTTTTTTTTGCCAGCATTTTGGAACACTTTCTTTTTTCTTTCAATTTTTCTCCTCTTTGGATGCCAGAGGTGTCGTCCATCTTTGACGACTACATGCACTGCGTGATTTTTTTCGAAACCCCCTGAAAGAAATTCATGACACGCCGACCCCAAAACTTGTCATTTCAATGTTGCATTAAACAGATGTGCGCAGGCACGTCAATTGGCAGGACGACGCTGAGAAGGGAGGTGGTCGTCATGCATCCAAACAAGTGGAAAAGAAAGGAAGACCACACGGCGGCCAGGTCAGATCAAGTTGTCAGACAGCATTTAAAATCTGGGTCAGAGTCCGTGACCTCTCTCTCTCATTCTTTCCTACAAGTGACATTTCTTCTCAAAGTCACTCTAATACCCTTTCTTTGTCCATTCGACCTCTGCGGTGCTTATAACTTCATCAATCTGCCACTATTAAGTCACCCCTTTTGTCTTCTTTCCTTCTTCCTCCTCTAATGCCAGGATATTGAGTGCTTTAAGGCAGAGTGTCTCTCTCAGGCTTTCTTGTCTTTGGGTTATATATAAAAAAAAAAATCTCATGAGTTTTTTTTTCTGTGTTCAGTGATGCTTGGCTTCAGATCAATTAAAAAAAATGTTATTACCAAATTTAAAAAGAGTTACCACTTGTTTAGAGCAAATAGGTTTTCTAAAAATGCTTGTATTATTGCATTATTGACAACAAACAATTTTTTTTCTTATTGGTCCCGTTGTATTCACGGGAAAGTGACCAAATATGGAGCGGGCCAAGTCACGGCCATATGATTCTTCTGGATGTTTAGTAACGGCCACATGAATATTACGGGTGTTAGAATAAGACCATTCAGTTTGACATTATAATACTTGAGAAAAACAGGGAAAAAAGGCTGTGCTGTTGCCACAGTTCTTACAGGTTTAAAACATTTTCACAGACTCTTCTTTCAAATATACTACACAAAATCGAAATTTCATATCCTATCACTTTAGAGGCCGGCCAAGGTTGTGTTTAGCCTAGTTTGGCCAAAAAAAGATTAAACGTATCTGAGAAGAACGAACCAATCTATGATGAAAAATGACACCGTCCAACAGCACCGAAGTGGTCTGAAATCACACGTTCTTTCAATTTTGAAAAATAAGATATTTTTTCTTTCAAAATCATGGAATTGTACAACAACATTGGAGCTAAATTGTGCATCTTTGCAAAGGGTATGGAATTAATAGAAGAGTTGGCTTTAGAATTGATTGAATTGGGAGCATTAGGGTTTAAACTGGCATTTAGAAATTCAGCCAATGATGTAAATGGTATGAGTTTCAAAGCCACACACACAGGCAGGCAGGCAGGCAGGCACACACGCACACACACACACACACACACAAACACACACACACTCACGCACACAAACACACACGGCACGCACGCACACTTGTGCCATTATAATCTCATTTGACAAAAACTAAACACTCCGCTCACTTAAATTCAAATAGACCCAACAACCATTTGGCTTAATAATTATGAAAATAATGTTGGCATCATAAAATGATGATTGCTTCCTGTTAGACGGGTTTGCTGACAGGGATATTTGGTGTAAAAACTTCACTTTTCATTTTTCGTCCAAATTTCCATTTCCGAGCATTTTCAGTTTTGTTTTTTTTTTTTTTTTAATCTGAAGTGCAGTGAAATAGTTGTTTGCTATCACTAGATGACTGAGTAAGAATTATATTAGTCACTATTTATTACATTACTTTCCTTGGCGCGTTAATGACAAATTAACGCAACAAAACAATTTCATCCTCAAATATGACCCAATGCCAATTTGAGGATTAGGTAAGCGTTTTCAAGTGTTTCTTTTCTTCTTCTTACATTTTTTGACTGCTACCATGAGGAGCCCGGACACTGCCCCTGCTTCATGGTGTACAGTCAGTGCTCCCAGCTTTTGTCAGTAAGTAGCTTAAATGTAAATTGCCAATTAATCCACCATCCTTACTCTTTATAACATTTGTAAAGTGTGTCAGTTCAAAATTCAACTGCATTTGTCGCTGCTAGACTTGTTTCCCCATGCTTTATACTAAGGTTGGGTAACGTCTTCTGTACAACACATACACATGCGTCCCTAAATTTTCATCTCTCGGTGAAATACAAGTATTCACTAATCTGCCTTTGAGCAACTGTGACTGTTAATGAACCGCCGAGTCAAGGCAAGTCTTTCAGACTGTCTGCATATATTTCTAGGAAATGAAATGTATGCCTGTTATGAAACTTTGTGTGAAATATTTAATTTAAGATTCTCTGAGGCGGACTTGGCAGACCCGCGGCAACTTCAGCAGCGCTTGTGCTACCATTCATCTCGGGACAAATGGCTTGACAAATCAATTGGCATAAATATCCCTGTTTCTCCTCAGCCCAGTGGCTGAGAGTAGCTGAGTAGCTTTTTGTTGAGCTAACATGGCTGCCAACAATAAGACCTGATAGCATTGTCCTGTTTTTTTTATGCTGGAGGTCCTCTGGTTAGGATTTCTTTTGAATGCCTCTAGTGGAGACGGAGACAGCGGACGCAACCACCAGCGGAGTTGAACTGAGCTGCAAAGCTGCTTTAAAACCCTGCTGGGACCTGCCAGAACCACAGCTCTCTCTGCCAGGGGCCTCGGCTGGCACTTAGAGTGAGTTACAACCGCACTCCTGACAGACAGGCTAATTCAGAAACACACATGGAGATAGAGTATGCACGTAGAAAAGACGAGCTTGCGCACCCAAGAATAGTCTTTGCGCTTCTATAAAATATTTCCCATTTAGCAAGTGATAACAACACACGTACTTGTGCTCGCAACGATTTGGGCACCGTGAACATATGGAGGGCTGCATGCGTAACTGCTTATGTCCCCAAATTTGCGACACAAATTAGCATTACTGTGGCCTTAACACAGACATTACAAACATTTGTGCCAAGCTTGAGAACATGTGAGCATGCTTATAGACAGTAGCTATGAGGGTCATTTTAAGGTCAACGTCCAACAGCTGCCGGATCAGCTGGATTGATCTGTCTGGGTAAACATATGGGGGGTAATGAGTATGTTTGTAACTCAGCACTAAGCAGAAGGGGTTTGAGTGACTGATGGAGAGAAACAGCCGACAATCGGGATCGTAGAAATCTTGAATTGCAGATTGGTGCAATTTTAAAATAACCATGATTAATTTATTTCGGCATGTTAGTAATGCTTTTCAGAAGTGTGAGTGATGCATGGTAGAATCATGAACTGGCGTACTCCACGTGCCACTGTGGACGGTACAAGGTCATCACTCTCAGAGTATCCGTATTGAAATCAATTTACCTTTCTGGCTAAGAATGGCTAAGAAAAAAAAAAAAAGAAAAAACTAACATGCCATAGCCTCAGGCTCCCCCAAGTGCTCATTATCATTAAGTTGTCCTAACATTAACAAGCTCTCTGCTCAGTGTGTTTCATATATCCTGTGTCTTAATGCAAAACAAGTAGAACCAAATCACCTGCAAAGAGGAAATACAAACAGAATGAAAAGACTTCAAGTCCTGAATATATAGTTGGAACATCAAGGGTCTTCAAACACTTCCCTGTGGAACACCGAACGTTATGGCGGTGTGAATGGACATTAATTGTTCCCTATTGGCCAAGTGAGATCTTTGACCCCAAACAGTCTCGAAAAGTCACTTGTGCGACTGGTTGTGACAACTTCTCGGCTGGCTTGGTCTAAGACTCGGCTGAGTTACATAGTCCAAACATTGCCTAGATTAACACTGTATCCTGTTTTGACACCTCACTTCTGTACACGAATCTGAAAGTATTCTAAAACAGATCCAAAGATTTAAAGAACTATGTCAGTTCACAGAATGAAATTGAATATTCTAAAGAGCACTGTACATGATTAGTTGTATAACTATCAAAAGTTTAATCTTTTTTACAAGTTTCACCTAGGATCACTGACCCCTGTCTTCTTTAAATAACCAAATATATGATCTCTGAAACCTAATCAGTGGACACCGTTGGGAAGTAAAAGAAGTTCAACCGCACTACGAGGTCTGTGAAGTATTCGAAACACGTGTTCTTTCCAAATCTACTTAAATCAGTTGGCAGGATAGCCGCCTGCCATTTAGCCATCGACGGAAAAAAAGTTAACCGTATGAGTTCGTCTGAAACTCATTCCCGATCGTACACCAGCTTTTGGGACCAAATATCAATGAGGTCACATTTACAACCAAATGGCTGACTCAAAAATCTAGCATAATTTGGGCTCTTTTCAGAATGTACCCAGCTACATCCTGTCTGGGCAATGTAGGTAGTACATAAAGGATGAAAGGTATCTAGTGTGCCACCGCGCAATATGCGCACCGATAACTATTAAAATATTTAAAACACGGAATTGCAATGAAACAAATGCATTGTATTTAAAAGCGGAATTATTAATAACAGCTGAATGACTATTTTACTTGCAGACAACAAATATTAATGCAGCCCATCGTATTTACGAGGGCGATTGAGCCGGATTGTGGATATTTTTGCGGGGGATGGAGAATAAATCATTTGCATGAGGAAATGACCTCAGCGTTTCTCCCGGTGCAAAAACTTTGCAGCTCCGATGATCTGTTGAACTGATTACTTAATCAAAAATTTTAATAAAGGCGAATAAACTGAGTGGAGGTTTTATGAAGTGTATAGTTGAAATATCTAAATATCTAAAATACAAGTGAGCTGGAAATATAAAAATCAGCTTGTCCACTCTGATCGTACCTCATAAAAAAGCAGTAGCCGACTAGATCGCTCTTCATGTTGGTTTAATGAATGTGAAAGTGCGGTGACTTAACTTGCAGGATATAATTGTCGTTCTTTCACAAGCTGAAGCTGAGCTGTAGTGGGCTGACGTACAAGGTTTGGCTGAAGACACGTAGAGTATCTTAAAGCAGTAATACGTTGTATGTGTATGTCCGAGTGACTATAGGGCCCGTTGCTACATTAATCCCAGGAATGTCGATGTGGTCCAGAACTTAATAGAACAAGGCGTGGGTGTCGGCCAAGAGTCCCCAAGAGCAGAGTAAAAGTCTTAATGTACTAAAAAGCCTTGACCCTCCACACCCACTCACAGGGACTGAGCATCTCTCTCACAAGTCAGCACATACTTTCATACTTCAAATGAGCTGCGCAGATACTCGGACACAAATGAAAAACACAAGACAAGGCAAGACAAGAAAAGGATGTGAAGTTAAACAACAAACAGACAATTTCTCAGATTAAGATGAGCACAAAATGTACCCGGCCAGTGACATTGATGCCTCCTCTCACGCAAAACACATAATACACAACCGAACACATCCTTGTTGTCTTGTGTTGCTTATCATGCAATGAGGAGCACATGACTTAAATCGGGTGTGGTGCATGACCTCTTATCGGACAAAAGCGTCCCACAGAGAGAGCTGGTGGGGGAGACGTTGCCTCTCCTCCTGTAATGTCTGTCGGCAGTCATGAGGTCTCCATCCCGTTCGCCACGCCGTGTCTCGTGGTTCAAAGACCATAAAATGTTTGGGCAAAAAAAATCCCCCGCTTCTAAAACATCCAGCCATGGCAGCGTGTTGTCAATAAATCAGCTGCTTTGCCTGAGGAGAGTGGCATTAACTGGGTGGAGGAAGTATTTAAGGCTTCTTTTTAAGGCAAGAATGGAGCCTTTGAATTTTTTTGTCACATCCTATAAATGTACCGCTCGGAGGGTCTACTTTCTCTCAGTTAGAATAGTTAGTATTTTGAGCATTTATCCGGGTTTCTCTAAATGCCTCTGGAGTCAATTAGGGCTGAATGCAAATATCACTGATAGATGCATCCTGTCTTATCTCCGACTCCACATTAGGAACTTTGTTAACTTTATGTTCATGTATATGTTGCATTCTTCTAAATGTTAGAGAAATCCCGTATGATATTTTTTAGAATATTGTAAATTCATTGCGCATTTGTCTGTAATACAAAAATGTAACACATTGAGTAATTACGTCCTTTACTAATAAATAACATCCTCTTTTGGATTTCTGATGAGGTATTTCAATCATACATATCAAAGTATTTGACATACAGTTGAATAGATGTTTATACTTTTTTCTACAACTATTTATGTTTTCAGGCACCTCATGACAGTCACTTCATCAAGTGGCCTCCAACATCTTTGCTGTATATTTTGCATTATTATTCTAATCGACAGTAAAAATAAATAGAAAAATAAAAATCTTATCTGTCCCGAATAGATTGGAAATGTGTGGTGATTTCTAGTCAGTTGGCACGGAAGGCTGCAAATTAACACACTTGTAACCTAATGACCCGGGTAAATGTGTTACTTTTCAAAGTATTGAGTTATCTGTAATCCATTTCTGTTTGGACTAAGAACCCCAGCGCTGATGTTTTCACTTAAAACCCCTGTAACGCTTTTGGAGCTTTATGCTAATACCTTGAACACCTTGTAATTCTATGTTTTGTCATAAGTTTCATGGGCAGGTAGTTAAAATGCTTCTACATGTGTTAAAATGGCCAATAAAGCAAAGTGCTCCACAAGGTAAGTACAAAGGATCAGTGGAAAGGAACCTAGCAAGAAGGAAAGGGGAGCAGACAAGGGTTATTAAAGTTTACATCCTCACAGAATGTTCCCTCTTTGATTTGGTTGATAGCCAGAACGGGGTGGCAAAGGGTAACCAAAGGGGTGAAATCGAACAAGGCATAAATATGTGATATATATTTGTGTGTGTGTGTGCGCGTGAAAGGGTCGAACCGTCCCGTCACAAGGTATCATCACTCAGAGGCAATGCCCCGAGGCAACTGGAGAGTGTCCAACCAGGGCACTTCAAATGAGAGTAGCGTTCACAAACTCAAGGTTACTGGGTTCATCTCCCGTCAAGATATGATAGGGGCTCATTGTGTTGCATGGTGCAGATGGTTGCATGGAAATAAAGTGAAAAAGCTTTGAATCTCTGGCCTGTGCGGGACCATAACTAATTGTAGACTGAATCAATAAACCAAAGGTTGCATTGAGGGACGCGTGGGCAGATGTGGAAACGGATGGCTTGACTGATGACTGTCTTTTTGATTGATCGCTGACTTGGAGAATGCATGATTTCATATTTATCGACCGTTATAATAGAACAGAAATGTAATTAAGTCTTGGATGTGAACGTTTTTAATTTCATTAATAAAGAGTCCCTTCAAAATATCTTTCACTGTGTGGTTGTCTGTGGAAAAAAAATGCTGTTAACGTGTGACTTGATGTTTTTTTAAGGTTAAAAAATATATTTAAGAATTTAACAAAACAACTGATAGACCTCAAATGGCGATCCCATAATCCTTGCTAGTATTCCGCTGTTACAGTTGCAACATATAGCAGTTATAACGCCAGTAGGAGTAAGACAAAGCAGATTAGCATGGGTTATGCCTAAAAAAAAAGTAATTTTCGAACAATTAGATTAGTTATTGTTTTTTAAAAAACTTATAGCAGTAGGTAAAGAGATCTTTGGGGCCATTTTAAGGATTATTCAGTTGGAAGAAAGAGGAAAATTCATTGACTGATGCATTAACAAGATGCTATTCAGGTTTTGAAATGACACAATTGATTAATATAGAGCGGGGTAACAGTCTCACTATTATTATTATCATTTTCTTTTAGAAAAAGTCATAGTAGCCGGTTTTGTTTTAACTGTGTGGCATGATCAGAAGACAGTGGGGACTGGTAAAATAAAACATTTTTTTTTAGAAATGGTGAGAGTAAAAGTTACTATTAATTTCAAATAACTACGTGAAGAAGGAATCAAGGAAATAAAGAACGGAACATGTATAATTTTCCGCAAATGAGCTGTGACAGCAATGAAGAACTGTTCCTTTGTTACAGTGAAAACGTGCGCAGTCATTTTTTTGTCCAGTTGTCAAGGGTTTTTGGTCCAGAATCCTTATTAGAAGGTTTGATCATAGTGAGTTGCGCAACAAAATGCATCTACGCAGGCGCTGAAAAGTCAATAATTCCACCACAGTGATTTAACATTTTAGAATTTCTTGCTGTCATATTTAAGTTTTAGTTCTAACTCAGGTGGAGAGCTAATGCACATCTGCATTTGTTGAAAATTATAGGTGGAAAAAACTCATGGACTGTCTCTAGATTCACACGTAAACAAATCTGAGGCAAACAGGAAAGAAAAACAAAACAGTTTCAACTGTTAAAATGCTGTAAAATGAATGATCACGATCGTATTCCCTGTGCAAAGCAACACTTAAAGGGGCAGTCTCTGTATTTGAGTGCGGTGAAACATTTTGAAATGAACCAAAGAAGTCTAAACCCGTCTGTCCAATCATCAACCTTCAGAAATATTGTGTTTTCTCTGTGAAAGCAGAATGTTCTTAAACAGCACCCCAACCTTTGCATCTGTTTTCAGTGCCTTATCTGGTGTGTGTGTTGATATCACTGTTAGTCATGTCTGAAGAATCTCTTGCGAGTGTGTGATTTTTGGTTCTTGAGGCGGTTTGGCAAAACCACAAATTCCTTCAAGTCCCCACTCCAAATTATTATTTGCGCTAAATAAAGTTCTCCTGCTTGGAAATGTCACAAAAAGCCGGGCTTGGATAAATATAGAGGAACAATGGACACGAATGGGATCTCGGGGGTTCGACAGGCAGAAGAAAACCCACTTACTTCCTGATTTTGAAGAAGTTCTGCAGTGATTGGGGGTTCTGCATTTCAACTGATAAATGCGCATAAAATATTAATGTTCCTGCCACAACTGTTTCCATAGAGATTTATTTAAAGAAAGTGGGTGAAAACTTAAGAAAGAAGTTCTCTTTATCTAATTAAAAATATGTTCCGGCCAACTGCATCTTCTCCTAGCCCATGCATGACAGGGCCTGGAGCTGCACCCCGAGGCAAAACCGCAACACCTATGAGCTCGGCAGAGGAGGCCAAAGTAATCCACCCCCGAAAACTGCATCGGGATGACCGCTTACACAGTCCAAAGGGAACTGTCGAGGATCTGCAAGCATGCAGACACACCTTATCTGTTCTACGTTTCAGCGAGTTACTAAAAGGAACAC
This sequence comes from Fistularia commersonii, assembly GCF_037954325.1. Lineage (NCBI taxonomy): Eukaryota > Metazoa > Chordata > Actinopteri > Syngnathiformes > Fistulariidae > Fistularia > Fistularia commersonii. The sequence goes on along the minus strand of NC_141295.1, from coordinate 11,724,343 downwards.
ACACGCACTTGCGTATAAAACAAGAGGCCGGTTTAATTCACTTCCACCTTCCGACTGCGAGTGCAACTTCTCCTACTCAATATTCACCCTCCAAATCCCCGCCACTCGACTGTTAACAATAACTAAATGTGGCAAAAGACAAAAATGCCTGTTACTTGTGTGTTTACCATATGTAAGTACACACAGCTGTTAGCGTCCGAACAATGCTGGCAGCTCCACACCTCCAGCACAAGGGACACATTAGGCGAATTAGTAGGAAGAAATGGCCCTCTCACTCCACAGACCAGTTCCCAGTCTTTGTGTGTGTGTGTGTGTGTGTGTGTGTGTGAGCATGTGTCCACATCCTTCATGTAGGATGTAACTTTTAATTTTTTTTTTTCTTTCATAACAATTCCGTTATCATTACAGAGCGGATACAATTCTTTTCTGATTTTTTTTTTTCCAACTGAAAATGTTTCATTATTCTCTTCAGGTAAATTTTAGTGTTCTGGTTTTGATTATTTTTCTTCAGAAAATTTGGTTACTAAAGATAAATGAGATTTTAGGAAATGAGTGTGTCATCTGACTAAGCTGACTCATCCTTTACCAGCACGTATTTCCTTATTTGCAATAGTAAAGTCGTGTGGAGGCAGACAATGTTTCATACGAGTGCAAAAACTGAGATGGCCCAATCACAGTGAGGAAAACCTTTCTGCTCAACCTGTTGTTCGGGGCTGGTTCCCACACAGCCCGAGAGTTTAATTCACTTTGAGTTGTTTCTGTTCAAAGAGACAGGGGTTTTACCTGAGGTTAAACGAATAAATTACGCAAAAAACATTAATGAAATCTGGTGCGGAGCGGCTTTCGAACATGCACAGACCGAGGTTATGGAAACCAAGACGGAGATTTCTATGTGCAGTATGTGTTTTAACTGTCAACGCAAGATGCTGATAATGTTTCTAAGTGACAGGCTGAGCTGACAACGGGCCAGCGGACGTCTGCATTTTGCAAGAGTAGGAAATCTCCTGTTTCAACAGCAGTCTCTTTGGCATACAGTGACACACGACCTTAAAAAAAACACTTGGCCACAGTTTTTCACACTTACGGACGAGGGGATACACTCCATTTTTCTCAATTCACCCAGCTGCCACCCACTCTTTGCAATCATTTCTTTTTTCCAATGGCCATCACGAGTAGCAGACGGTTTTGCCATCCCTCTCCAAAAATAGCCATCCATTAGCACAGTCAGGTCAGATGGTTTTGAAACATCCATAGCCAACGGTGCAGATTGGGTGAGGGGGAGTAGAGGGGCATGAGAGGATGACTTCCTCTTGGAGAGCCCCGAAAGGGTCATCACGGTTGCTCTCAAGTACAGGTTTCTTTTACGTTTAGGGTGACAATGAGAGCTGGGCAACAAAAGTGCGGTGTTGAGGCACAACTGGTGGTGAATGCGTATTTCTACAGAAAGCAAAAGGGTGCCAGGATTCCATTTTTTTACATTTTCCTTTATCAGTGGCGAATAATCAAGTGTTAATGTACTTGTCCTTGCAGGATTATCCACCATGAATCACATCTCATGATTGGACGAGGCTATAATGCCTCCTCAGTGAGCAAGAAATTTGTCGAAAATTTAAAAAGAAACCCCAGGGAAATAGTTAACCCTTAAGTGAAAGCTATTTATCTACTTAGCTCCACGCCGAGAGAAGATCTAGTGATATTGTCGTCCACATGGCATCGGAAATTTCAAAGGAAAACAGTTTTGCAGCTTCCTCTCAAACAACCGAGAGGAACCGTGAAAGCCCCATTCAAATGTGTTAAAACAACTTAAGACGTTTTGGCAGAATAACACGGTGCAAATCATATCTATCACATCTATTTCACATGTTGGCACTTTTATAGGCTTGGATTATGTGATACAAGCGGTACAGAGGAATTCAAACCCCCCCTCTGTATTTTTATTACATTCAAATCTGTGGTCACTCTTGCTTTCAGTTATTGAGAAGGAAGCAGTGGAGCTGTTTTCCTGTGAAACTGCTGGATTGTTTTGTGGACCAAAACACTTCTCACGCCATGGGGCTGGGCAGATAATGACTGATTTTTTTCTTTTGGTTAAACTACTTTCTTTTGGAGGGGGTGGGGTGGGGGCGGGGGAGTACCCGAAATAAAACCTATCTGCTCCGACACAAAAGCGGTTCCCGAGGAACTCGGCTGTATTCTGTCTTTTTTTTTTTCACAGTTATCAAAACCATGATGAAAAGACAAGTTACAATTTGCTGACAAATTTATGGGCAGTCGTGAACGGTCAAATGTACCATCTGTATTAACTAGTGCTTCATCAAATGGACTTTTAAGTCACGCCAGCATGCATGATATGTAGGACAGTCGGCTAAAGCTTTAAATGATCTGGCCCAACACGAACCATGGGATTGATCTTGCTCTCTATGCATCTCGTTGGCTGGCAGTTGGCTTATTGATTCATCAGAGAAGCAGGCTGAAGCTTGACACAGCAACGAACAGGCAGTCTCCTAATAACTTAACCACATCAAGTCTTTCTCCTCTGTGACTTCACCCTCCATCTCTCCCTTCAGGCACCAACCGTGGCTAGAACACTGTGAGTCACGTTGGAACAAAAAGCCCCATTCAAAACACACACACACACACACACACACACACACACACACACACACACACACACACACACACACACACAAACTCCTGATCAACTTGCCAGCCTGCCTTGTAATAAAAACTCCCTCTCTTCTTGCCCCCCCCAACCCCCACCCAATCTCTAGGCAGAACCAGATCGCCATGGCTGCAAAGAGACCGGATTAAGCCAATCCAGTTGCAGAGCAAGGATCAAGTCACCATGTTGGTGCAGGTCCCAGAAACCACCAGGAGCAAAACCACCACACCATACAGCCTGCTCCTGAAGTATGAGGCTCTGTGTGTGTGTGTTGAGGAGGTGGGGGGCGTGGAGGGAAGCAAAAGGGAAAAAGAGGGGAAGAGAGGGAGAAGAAAGCAGGATTACCAGATAAAAACCATATGAAGAAACCAAATCTATTTTGAAGTAATATGACTTCCTTCCTCAGACAAGGCCTCAGTTGATTTTTCATCCCACATGACACATCATCCCAATCCCTAACTGGCCTTTTCACAGGAAGCTCTGGGCAACAGTGTTTTTATTCATTTAAGAAGGCTTATTTTTACTAGTCCCAAAGTCACTTTAGGACTACTTTACCAGTATTTGTATTTGTACCCAAACTGTGTGCATCCCACTGGAAATGACAAATTACTGAGTTGTTTGAATGCGTTTTTTTTATTAAATCCTAGAGACCTAATACAAAAGCAACACCACAAAATGAATCAAAACATTGACAAACAAAACATATAAGCACCAATTGTACTCTTCACCGACGGCTAAAAAAATCATCTTCTAAAAAAAAGTGATTGGCAGGCTCTTGGACTCAAGATTTATATAAATATACCACAGGAAAGGGCCTTTTCATTATATTTAGATCACTAATAATACTACTACAACAACTTGTAATTATTGTAGAAATTAAGAAATCAATAATGTGTGCATTAAAAAAGTGTGACATTTAATATCTAAATGATTTAATGGTCCCACATTCATGGAATCTGTGCAGGTTCAGTTCAGCCTGCCAATATACAATTCAGCTGGATATCAGTTCATAGCTTGCAGGCTTTGGTTGTGTTTACTTGAATTTATCAGCACTGTCTTCTACCGTAACATTTCTACCGCTTGCTTAAGGAATTGTGTCAGTTCTCACACTCAGGTTCTGGGTTCTAGTCACAGGCTGTATAGACCATGATAAATAAATGTAATTAATAGAACACTTTCCTGTGCCCTCTCCCTTCCTTTGGTAAATGCATTGCTTAAACCAAGTCCCATTCAAAGTACAAAAAAAAAATAAAAATGGAAAAGCTACCTACAAACATAACTGCTCTCTCCTGTCGTGTATCAAGTTTTCTGCAAGAAAGAGAGTCGATTATGCAGCACCTTTGCTTTGATATTGTGTTAAAGATGAGGACCCTGGGGGCAGGACTCATCCCTGGGATATTTGTGAGATACTTGCAATTATTTAAGAACCCCAATGCAGTAAGTGTGGCATCACTGCAGGTGGTACTCAATAAAACAAGAACAAAACATACACACAGACAAGAAGAAGTCAAAGTTTGAGTACCCCAAACATCCTATTCTTCCAAAGACATTAGAAATTTAAATGTGACTCAGAGTTATCTCCGATATTTCACTCTTCTCAGCGAGCTGGAGCAGTACAGCCAAATATGTATTTACATTGGCTCAGCAAGTATGTCTACATAGCCTGAAAGTCATGTTCTAAGTTAAAAAGATTTTCAAGCGAAAAGCATGCATGTACAATTCACTTTTACCCCTTTGTGTTTCTTGCCTGCAGCAACCAAACTTCTACTGTTCTCCAAAATAAAATATTTATTTCAAATTCAGTCGGAAAAATGTTGGTTTAGCGGTGAAGTCTGGAGTGCAAAATGTACTGTACATGCTAGGGCTGTGTTTTTTTTTAATGCAATAAAGTCCAGATGGTCAGTGAAAAAAGGAAACTGTGTTTTCATCTGTAAATTGAAACAACAGTAAGCTCATGGCGAGGCCTACAGCTTAGTTTGAAAGTGTTGGTTTTTCACTTCCCCTGTATCGTGAGTAAACTCAAGTGTAATCAGCTAATTTGTGTATAACATTTACATTTGGTCACAAGTGTCATTTTAACGAATGTTCATTTTTCAGCGGGGCTGCCCCTTATAACCTTTGCTACCACAAATGCTGGACTTTCAGCTTTGCTTACAATAAAGACCAAGGTATTATTTTGGAGAAAAGCGTGTGCCGCTGTCATCCCCGACACAGCTAAAAATGTCAGACTACAAAAGAATTATTCTTTGATTAAAAATGCATCAATAAGTGTAATAACCCCCTCCCTTCTCCACGTCTCATTTGTGCAATTTCATAAAAAAAGATAAAAAAAAACAGAACTTATATATCTTTCCAAACCTTTGAAAGCTAGTGAAATAAACATCAAATCTCTATGTACGTGTGTAGATGTGGGAATGATATAGATGACTGTAGACATGCAGCAGATGAGCTAGAATGGTTAAAAAAATGATATCTAGCGTCAACCAAAAATGAGACCTTACTGGAAAAAAACCCTGAAAAAATTCACAATACAGAGTGAAAGAGAGATTACTATCCCACCACACATATAGCACATTGTCTTTTGAATATGGAAGTCAAGCCGACAGTGTTACGGCATTGATGCAAGCACAGATGATAAGACAGACTACAGCTTTGGGAAGCATTTGGAGGAGCTGTGCAAAATGTTGACTGACTATTTATGTTGAAGAACAAAGAAAATAACCCCTATTGAGCTCCAGGTATATGCATTAACAATCCCTACTGCATCACTTCTGTGGTCGACTTGCAGAGACTTGGCACATACCATCTGTCTGCATAAACAGCATGTCAGATATTTTATTCACATTGGATTTATTTCCACAAATACTGCATGTGAAGCTCCAAATGGATATTAGAATATCTTATACCATGTAAATGTTTCCTGCCTCGATGCTCAAGACACAAATCTTATCAGAAGCGCATAAGAGCAAAATATATGAATTGTGTCAGTCGAACTGAGCAGTGCAAAGGCGGTCGTAGAAGGGTTTTGAGTAAAGCCAGGATTCCAGTGCTTGCACGTGTTCTCAGCTTTGTTTTCAGTGCGCAAGCCATCAGTCAAACTTGGCAAGTCATGACTGTAAACAAAAGATAAGGCAAGTATTGACAGAAATAAATGCTCTTCAAAAAACTCACAACCATTTTCTAGTCATCAGATGATATGACACATTACTTCTATTTTTATATTACACATTAGTTGCGTGCATAAATCTTGCACTGTGGTCGACCGGTCATAATTTCCAACCATATTTTTCCCTCCGATACCGTATTTTCCGACTTATTTTTTTTAATCATTGCTTATCTGTGGAGCAAATTGCATCATATGAAATACAGTATGAATGATGCAACTCTGGCCCTTAGCATGTAAAATGACATCCACGGCTACGTTGCATTTCATTGTTACTTAGAGGTGAAACGGAATGTATTTTGGGTCTCACAAAGCAAAGGCAATAATGGGGGGGATAAATAAAAAGAATCACACGCAGGCTATGTATGAATTGCGAGCGACATGGGTAGGATCTAGAGACAGCTGGAGTTATGATGGGGAATATTAAAAAGAAAGCAAAGGTGACTCAATGTCATCAACCAGCCTTCATCTTGGTATTCGGTGCAGGGGTCGAAATCTGTCGCCCACTTTCCTTCTCCCAGCATCCAGCCATCCCAAGACACTCATACAGGGTGAGACGGAGCACAAAAAAGCCTGGCTGACGTTACCAAACCCTGCACCGACGGGGATTCAGAACGAGATGACAGTGTGAGTCACAAAGGAATTTCCCTGACACATTTTTCACCAAACAGTATTCTTTAGTTTCTGCTCACTTTTGGAAGTGTGCCATCGTATTATACCGTCATATTATTGAGGTCATGCGCGGCAGAAGCAAATGTTACCTCCTCACTAAATCCTAAACTTAATTACTATGCATCTGGATATGTATGTCTTACATGCTTGTTAAATAGTTTTAAAGTAGGGAATGAATTGAGTGATACACATGACTGTGAGTATTTCACTGAATTGTGAACTGACAGTTTACTAATACTAATTTACTACTAGTTTACCAATAATAAACTTTGACTAAATTGATACGGATCAATATTGTTAATATCTAATTGACTTCCATTACCTAGAAGGTTTGCAACAACTCAGTGTAGGTGCAGATTTCCCGTTAACACATTTCAATAATACCAGTCTCCTGAGCGAGACACTTTATTGACCACATTTTTAACTATTTGCGTGCAACCATTGAACTTTTTCAAAGTTTAGCCTCCTGATTATCTTTACAACTCACAAGCTGCAAGCTGCCCCCCTCCGCTTTCTAAATCTTGTGGTTTGCCAGCCGTCTTTCTTTCACATGAGAGACAGAGAAGGTGGCTCTGGTTAAGCTCTACTTAAAGAATCAACTGGGAAGAAATTCCTGCTTTGCATTCCCCCACCTCTTGTGTCAAACACTCTGGAACTTCAGGAGAGATCTGTGACACAGTGAGTGGGCACAGGAAGTAACTGAGATATACTAATGCCCACTCATGAAAATCTGGAGGGAAACGTCCAGTCATGCTGTTGAGATCCAAACTCCCTACTTGCCTTTCGTCGGGCCATCACCGTTTCCCCTAGTTCTTAGTATTTAAAAAAAAAATCATTGCAGTTGGTGGTGTGTTGGATATATGCACCAAGCAACACCTTTTCTCCAAGTATCAGTCTATAAAATATACATTTTTCGCAAATGGGACCAATGAGGGATTATCTTTTTTTTTCCCCTCGGTCTAATATGAAATAACCCCCAGATTAGGCTAAAATGTGATTGAAAGGCAGCCTTTATATGCGTGTGCACATCCTATGTTTGTAAGATGGCAGGAAGGAGATGGTAAATTACATCCAGCCGGAATATTTGATGTTCTTTGTGTGTGTTTTGATGCCTTCCTTACACTAAAATACAAAAAGCATATCAAAACGAAACTGTCTGCTTTTGTGTGCATTAGACAGTAAGAAAGTTTGAGATACATGACTAGTGTGTGTCTGTGAGAATGAGATGTGTGTGTGTCTGTGATTGATTACATGCTGAGGGGCAAAGAGTTGATGTGGTGTTTGATGCTAGTCTCTGTGGCAGGCTTCAAACAAGCTGTCACCCGGCTTTTGTGTAAGGCATGTATACACACACCTGCCCACGCATATGCACGCTCTCTCTCTCTCACACGCACGCACACACACACACACACGCACACTGGGATTTCTAGCAGCAACAGGGCTGGCAGTGTAAAACATCTCCAATCCAGCCGCTTTAGGTGACAATCAAACATGTTCACACATGTAAGAAGAGATGCAATGTGGCGTACATACATGCATGCACCTACAGTATTTGAATTTGGCACACTGTGGTCTATTCATTTTGGCACATAGGCAAGCAATATTGAAAAGTGTTAGCTCAAATCAGACATTTTCAAAAAATACTCCCTGACAGTTATATTTTTTTATAACAAATTATAAAAATAAACAATTATAATATAAAATATATATAAAAATATTTCTGTCTCCTTAGTAGATTACTTCAATCTCATTCAGCTGTGGGAAAAGGCACATTATATCTTCTGGTATTTTTCTTCCAATCGATAAGTAATACATTTAAATAAATGTATTTAAATGAATAAACAAACATTTCACAAAGGAGTTGAGGTTTTTCTTGCACTCTCTTTTACCCCCCTTGTATTTTTCATCTATGCAAAACTCAAGTGAAACAATTAAGAAAAAATAGAAATAAATGCTGCATTTTGGCCTGATGACTGGGGGCATATTAATATCACATTTCAAAACAAACCATTATTTCAAAAATGGTATATTTTCCATCCATAAAATCTTCTTACATTTTCTGCGGAATCTGATTGAATTCTGTCGAGGCAATCAGGAGTCAAATGTTTGTGCTTAAAACTAAAGAAAGCTTTGTTAAAATCTCAAATTCATACTAATGTTACACAAAATATGAATCTTCAATTATTACTTTAATCCCCTTTTGGGTCATACATAGATTTACCATGAATGATTTTGGAAAAGGCACCTAGCAAATATTACGATGTGTGAGAAGGTTTGCTGCTTCAAGATAATAACTTTGACTCGTATTTTAATCACATTTTTGTTAATTCATCTTCACTGAAGGTATAGCTTGTTTGAAAGCCTCTCATTATCACTTTTTTAATTTTTTTTTAAATCCACCAGTGTGAAGGAGTGATAACACACCATTTGGTCTGGGAAAAGAGGTATCTGCCAGACGGAACAGACTGTCCGTGAATAAAAGAATACGTCCACATTTATGCAATCAAGGTAATGATGACGTGCGGTGATGTTTCATACAAAGTGGTATCATGATGACGGATTATAAAAAAAAAAAAAAAAAACAGAAATGGAAATTACAACATGTTTAAGCTGAGTGTATGAGAATGTGTGCACAGTTGTGCTAAAGCATCTCTGTGACCTCTGTAGGAACGCAAAATGATAAACAGATGATCACAATAAAGATTACAATCATGACTGACAATCCAGAGATGGCTGCGGTCTCAGGATTCTGTGGATGAATACACAGGAGTATCCCGCTGGGGTGGACTGGGAATTAAAACAGGAAAAACAGTCTAAATGAAATATTTCTCTGTGGACTGTGAAAATATTGATCATGTAAAAATGAAGTCCGACTGCTGTCAATGATTTCAATGATGAATCTATGCAAATGCTTTTAGTAAAGGGGGAGGCCAAGCTCGCTGAATTTCAAAGGCCTTTAGAAAACCATCGAGGCATGCAAAAAAGGACAAATTGCACGGTGAAGTACTACTCCCACAGGAAATGTTTTTTAAAGTGTTACAGAAATCCAAGTCTTCTTCCATGGTCTCTCCCGTCCTGCTGAAAGTGCTGATATGCTCACCCCAGCTGGAGGATTAAATGCATTTGCAACTTCAAGTAGTGAAACCAAAAACGAGGTCAGAATAAACACAGCAGGACAGAGCGGTGACTACATTGGTAGCAAAAACAAGATACCTGTCACAGTTCAGAAAATAATGTTTAAATTATTCAAGATTTGGAAATGAATGATCAAACTCAAGGTGATGGAACGATTGCTTATTCAAAAGCATGCAGATATAGACGCATAGACTTTCTGACTACTGAGGCCTCTTGTGTGTATTTGTGCTCCATTAGAAAATTATTCCAAGCTTAGATTTCCAGAAGAGTGCGCAAAAAAACAAAACAAAATAAAAACTGTTGTGTGCCAACATTTCCCTCAGCAACTAATAAAACATTATAAACCAGTCAGCAAAATAAAAATAATTCAGGTCAGCATTACTATAAAGGGCAAAGGCACATTGCTAACTGTATTATGATGTAGCAAAGTGATTTTTGATGGTGAGCCAAAGAATTTGAGCACCTGGAAATCAGTAACAGGCACTCCGTTCTGCATTTCATGAGCTCATAATTCAACACAAATAAATGAGAGAAAAACAGAAAACAAAAAAAAAAAGGTGATTGATATATATATATATATATATATATATATATATATATATTTTTTTTTTTTTTTTTTTTTACACACGTATATGTGATGCCCATTTGCTCCATCATTTGGCACCTCATAATTCCTGGCTCACATTTAGACTTGGGTTACGCATGTTTTTTTGGATAAAGTGAAACTCTGAATTCAGTACACTTTTGGGTATCTACATCTGGACGTATTCAGAAGTTACTTTTAAACAGCTAATAAAGTAATACTCTGGGTATGAAAGTATCCCATGCTTATCTCATGCTACTTAACCTGATGATGGAAATGTGTCCTATGCTTATGTAGTATATGTTTGATGCCGAAATTATATGCATAATGTCAAGTAAATCAAGGAACTTGTATCACCTTAATTTGAGGATAATAGCACCCAAACCTCCTTATAATTGTTTTTGTTTGACATCGCACAAAGAATAGGGGAAATACATTCCACTGCCATGGGGAATTTATGGAGCAGCAAGCCAAAACATTCCCGGAGTCATTATTATGGGATTTACAAGATCACTATCACTCGATTAACATTATATTCATAAGGAACTGAGCAATAAATCCCGGGACCAGGCATCCATGGCAGAGGTGACAGTTTTGTCAAGCTATGATCAACAAGCGAAGTCCCTGCGGGATCCTCATGGGGCCAATCCTGCTCCTTCACTCCCATTAATGTTAATACGAACATGTTTTAACTGTTTTCTTACAATCTGAAAGTCATCCTACACAGAAGGTGGTTTATGCTCTGAAAATAAAGAGTCATTATTTTGGATGTTTACTTGTGGTTGATTTAACCAGCGGTCAAAAAGTGTCAAAGGCAACTCCCATCCATGACACTCACAGATGCTAGAAACCGCAAAACCAGGTACTTAAAAAAAAGCAGAAAGGAAAAAATTAAATAAATAAAGCCTCGCTGACATTTAAGAAATGTCAATCAACAGTATGTGTGTTAAAGACGTGAAGCAGCTGTGGGCGGGAAAAGCTGTGCACGAGCCATTTTTCTGGTTTGTGGCAAGTTTCACAAACAGCTCAACGACATTTAACACATGAATGATCTTTCAAGCCTAAAGTCTTCCGAGGTTCTGACCAAAAAAGAAAAAAAAAAGAAAAAAGAAAACACTCATCTGGGTTACGGACAGAAGCCGCCAAGAACAAATTCCCTTAGTGGCAAACTTTGAACCAATGCTCAACCAAGTTCTGGTTCATTACAATCACACTTCCTTCATCAGTTTTCTATGGTGGTATTTAGGCTGGACGTTCACCCCTTTTGCAACGTGTCCTTCCCAGCATTTCAAAATTTGCTCTAAGAATTAAAGGAGAGGACAACAACTGTAGATATTAAGAGCACTACCATGATCAATTTTTATGCTGCGCCTGCTTTGTGTCTGTAGCCAAAATGTAAAAAGCTATTGAGCATATAAAAAAACCTCAAGAGGGCATGTTCCCAGGGGCAGCTTCTCATTAATAAAATGGGTTAGTAAAGCTGTGAGGTGTTGGGGACTATCCTTGAACATCATAGAGACAAACCGTTAAAAGATTTGGACATGAGTGAGGATAAACTCACAATTATACTCAAGGTCACTTTCTTGTAAAATTCCAGATCGATTATTAGCTTGAGAAAAAAAAAAAGCTCCCATAACCTATTCATTCAGTGAATGTGCCTGCCTCAACTCCTGCGTGTGCATGGTTGCACAGTGACAAAGACGTTATTCACCCCAAATGGTCAGAATGGAGAATGACTCAACCTCACCTCCAGTGACATGGCTACAAGGAGCAAGCATCTCCACAGGCTTCCCAAACGCACAGTGGTGGATGCTTTCCACTGCCAGATGAAACTCACTTCACCATGTTTCTCTTGTGGCCAGAAATAAAATGAACACAACTGGTAAAACAACACAGGTAACCAGCACGCAGTTATTTTTCTGACTTTTTTTTTTAAAAACCTCACTGAAATTGAACTGGAGATTTCAAATCCGCCCACTCCTTCTACATCCTGTCTTTCAACTCTTACCATATGTGCTTGTTCACGCACTTCCATACCCCACAAAAACACGCCAATCTTCCTGACATGCAACTGACAAGTGCGCTAGACTGAAAGACACACAGATCCTAATTTTTTCTGGATGTAAAACACACTTAACTGGGGAAAAAAACCCTTGTGACAACATTTCATTCTCAATAATTCTCAATACAAATAAAAGGACCCTCGCTGTCACATGCTCACATGCATACACACACACACACAAATGAACTTCACTCCTTTTTTTTCCCTTCTTTTTTTTAAATGTATACGTCGACTTGTTTCAAGTTGCATGGTAATATTTCTCTCCAAAGGTGGCACAAGTCTGTGTTCTCCTTGAGCCGGACCCAATGCTGGATAAATGCAGCAGGGCAACCAACGTCAAACTTTTGCAAGACGAAATACAAGAGTCAAACTTATGATTTTCGCAACTGATTAGTCAAACATGGGTTGACAATGACCTATAACCTACTGGGAACTGCTGTTATGAGACTATGGGTCAAAGATGGAGGGAAGGAAGGCATGTCAGTAGATAGAGAGGAGAAGATGTTCTTTGAATGCTAGGATTATGACAGCAGAAGCTTAGGATACTTCATTTAGATGATGCAGAGGAGAAAGTTAGATATAATGTGAGATCAAGTGGAAAGGTAGCGAGGCCAAAAGGTAAGGAGCAGGATAGAAGTTATCCTGTCATGGAACTGAGAGGAAGAGAAATTCTGGGGTAAGTTGGATGAAGTGATGCTGACGAGAGAGAGAGGGAGGTAATTGGTGCAGACTTCAATTGACATACCAAGGGCAACAGCGATGATGAAGAAGTGATTGGGCAGGTTTTGTATCCAGGATGAAATGAAAAGATGTCCAAGACAAAGGTGAAACCAGGAACATGTTCTGATTTAGAGACCGTGGCATTGAGGAAAAGACAGGAAGCAGAGCTGGAGGTAGCAGTGATCAAGATGTTGAAGGGTCGCTTTGGATGGATAAGAGGATGAATAGGATCGGGAATTAGTCCCGTCAGGGGGACAGCGCATGTTAGATGTTCTGGAGATAAAGTCACAGTGAGATGATTTGGAAATGTAGTGAGGAGAGGTAGTGAATGTCTTGGCAGACGGATGCTGAGGCAGAAACAGGCGGGAGGCCTAGAGGAAGGACAGAACGGGAGATTTACGGACGGAGTGAAAGAGGATGTGAAATTAGTTGGTGTGGGAGAAGAGAATGCAGAAGAGAGGGTTAAGTGGAGGCAGACGATTGGCTGTGTCGACCCCTGAAGGGAACCGTCGAAAAGGATAAGAGTAATGTTGAGTAGTGAGTAATTTATTATAAAATCCACAAGATCCTCCATTCCTATTGGCTATTCAACTGTGAGTATAATTATCAGTTGTATTATCGATTACTGTTACTTCTAAAAGTTGAAGAAAAATGTATATACTTTTAACTACTTAGGGCTTGTAAGTTATGTTGGGTAAGACGTCAGAGAGAAAAGGGGGATGCAGAAAGACAATAAGAATCAAGAGGGTTGTTGTTGAAAGAAAAGATTTCTTGCAACAGCAATGGCTGCATAATGAAAGAGACAGAAACTTAAAGAAGGAAGGAGGGCAATATAAAAGAACTAGAAGGAACAAGATCCAAGACAGAAACAAGCAGAAATTCATAAACGACACTTAAGTATTGTTAGGTATCACAGTCTGTATTACAATACATAAAACCATATTAATTCATAACAAAATATTATTGTTCAACTTGGAAAAAAAACTACCAATAAATTCAATTACAAAAAAGTTTGAGAGTGGCAGAAACATTTATTTGCTTGGTGTAAAATAGATATATTTTCACAGGCTTTCACCACTTAAACTATTTTCTAAATTGTCTGTCATAATCATGTTACCAAAGACATTATTCAAATATTTATATTTTTATTTTACTGATTATAATTTATTCTGAAAACACAAATCAATTTATCCATCCATCAATCCATCTTCTCCCGCTTATCCTGCACTCAGGATCATGGGGGATATGCTGGAGCCTATCTCAGCTATCATCGGGGGAGAGGCGGGTTACAACCTGAACTGGTCACCAGTCAATCGCAGGGTCTCATACAAAGACAGACAACATTCACTCACTCATTTGGGGCGATTTTCCCAATTTTTTCCAATTAACGTGCTGCATGTTTTTGGATAGTGGGAGGAAACCGGCGAACCCGGAGAAAAACCCACACAGACATGGGGAGATATTTATGCGCTTTACATTTTCGAAACGTATTGTATTCACCCATCAGATATTGATTACCGTAATTTCCGGACGATAAGCCGCGACTTTTTTCACTTAAACAACGGTGTGGCTAACATATGGATTTTTTTTGGGGGGGGCTAATAAGCTTTACGCTAAAACATTTAAAACACTGGTCACATTGGACCAATGAAATGACTGAGTCTGTTCAACTCCGACACCGAAGAAGGCGACTTTTTCGGTTTTAGTGCGCAGAAGGAAGCCCAAGATAGCGATCGGCTAGCCGGTGCGGCTTATATTGAGGTGCGCTCAATAGTCCAGAAATTACGGTACTTTTCATATTGCTATGTATTTCTGCTGTTCACAGCTACTACTAATGTGTGGTAAAGGGTTTCGTTTTAAATGTAACAATCTGTTAATTTTGCTGTTTAATTTAATATTAAACATGGCCGAGTAGAAGAGTGACATTATTTTAAGCCCTGGTATGAGTTCATACAAATACAGTATTACTCATATCATTAAACATAAATGCATATAAATGTGTCAGTGTTGTATACACTGAAGGGCATTCTCTAGAATTAAGTAACAAAGAGTATTTCCGTCATTTCCAGAAAGAACATAACAGAAATCTATATTCATTGTAATCAAAAGTTTAGTGGCAAGTTACGATACAGTTCAAGAGCACGTAAGTTATGAGACGTGAACCTCTTTGGTCTATCTTCAGCAAATCTTTCACTTTTATTGCCCTCATTGAACATGCTACATCTGAAAAAGCTTAGGGCCGCAACCCAGCCAAAATTCTTATAAAGGAATCTTCTGTCAATTTCACTGTTTTCATCCGACCGCGGTTTGTGCTTTGGCAGCAGTAGCTGAGCCAAGCACATTTCTCTGAGTCATCAGGAGGGGAGAGAGGGGGAGGAGAAGGAGGAGGCAAGAGAAGAAGAAGGGGGGGAGGAGGAGGAGGAGGAGGAGGAGGAGGAGACGGCAAGTCCGGAGTTCCCCTCTTGCTTTTGTGGGCGAAGGCCGTGAGGCAGTGAGAAGCAACAAGCTGAGAAAACCATACTCTATTGTTTCAGGCAAGCTGGCAAAAGTGTGCCTTCCTGAAACTCTGCAAACAACTATCACACACACACACACACACACACACACACACACACACACACACACACACACACACACACACACACACACACACACACACACACACACACACACACACATACACACAAAACACTGCTTAGCCTCCTGCCAAAATGGTAGAAAGCTGTTGTGTGAGAAGTTTAGGGTGTAGGATCTGTTATTTTCTCTGCCTTGCAGCCATACCAAAAAATATTTTCAAGACAAATTTGTAATCTGTGGGAAAGAATGTTGGCCATCTTGTGTGACTGAATCAAGACCATAAGAATCATTGCTTTTGAAATGACAGCTTATAATCATTTTGCCTCGGTGTAACTGCACTTAGTGGTTATGCTTTTTAGCACTTGTCCTTTTAAACTTCATAATAATAGTAATAACGCGATGGCAGTATCCCAGCTCTACTATGCAGTGCTTTACGGCTGGAGGCCCGACGTGAAAAAAAAAAGCAGGACCCAGCAACTGTGGGTGTTATTTGGTAGAGAAAATAGACAATGCTCTCACATGGTTGGTGATGGTTTCTCTGAAGAAACTCAACATCACACTCCCAGGAATCGACAGTTTAATATAGAATGTCTTTAATTGCAAAATATTAAATACACACCTTGCACCTTGCTTAGCTTGGAGTCCTCCCACCAGCTGAGAGGGTGGGCAACTGTTTGTGAAGGATATCGCGCTATGGTCTTGGTGCCAGAGGTATTGCCACATTTGTCTGTTAATAGAAATTATGACACATGGCTGACAAGGCAGGAAACTGAAACTGGGTGAATCAGAGCATAGATTTGCAGTACCAATGTATGTTTCTCATTTTGGGATCCGTTCACTGGATACGCAGGTTCTCCCCTCACGCAGAACCTGTCAGGCAGCCCCACTGTTTGTTTTCCACTCCAACATGGGGACAGATTTGGACAAGGGCGACAGCGGAGTCTATTTTCTCCACCTAGGAGCTTGAAATGGAAGGGAGGGAAACTCAAGACTGGTTTTACCCACTTCCTGGAAATGGTAATGCAAGTGGGAGGCCCCATGGTCAGAGAAAGGGGTGGACTGTGTGCCAGCGTGCAACGAGAGGGAGAGACGAAAACCTCTGGTCTTCAGATAAGAAAATATGCGTGAATGAGGAGGAGCGTTTATGTGCATGTGTGCATCTGTTGCATGTGCGAGAGAGAGAAAAGGATGGAATGGTAAAGAGCACATGCTCGAGCCCGAGGATTTGCTGATGCACATGAAGATCTGTTTACAGTGAATGCCCCTGATGACCCCCCAGAGGATGCAGAAGTCACTGCCAACGCTCACACATACACACAGACACACAGACACACATCCCTGCCACATATCTCAGCAGACATAGATACAGGGTGCATAAGGGCACCTGTTAGAAACATCCGGAACGCTTGATACCCGACAAAGTATGCATCCCTATCGTAGCGCTAAAAACACAGCCTGAGGGAAAAATGTTAGTGTGTGATGGAAGAAAGGAGCAAGAAATGTCCTCAAACTCAGCAAAAAAATGAAACACCCCGATTGGCAACTGAATTACACTGCGAGGTTGTTTGTTCAGAGATAACAAAACAAGCTGCATAAACCCGCACAGCAATGGAGGCCGACAAGGAGTGTGTACGTGGGAGTTGAAAGACCTGCTCCGATGCCTTGAGGTAAAGAGACTAGATAGGGGATGAGTGAGATTGGTGGGGTTAGAAGAGGGCCAGAGTGGGACGCATTTTTAACTCTGACCAGCCACATGTAGGCATTCTAAAATGAGATATGAGGTACAATTACAGCCTTACTATTGAAGTCCTCAATCATAAAACAAGCCTATTAAACCATTAAAGATTGATCTGGGCACGTTTTAAATGACTGTTCATATGAAATACCTTACCCTCAAACATGAATAAGTATAAAAGCTCAATTTCACTGTCTTGTGCAATGTTACTAATCACAGTGCAAGTCATATTCATTTATATTTGTGTTGCTTCAGGGAAACACAATAAACCCTGAAACATTAATGCAGGCCTGTGCAACTTTGTTAATTATAGATTACAGTATCGCTGTCCAAAGGCACAGGGATTTCCCTGATACTGCACTAGAGCATGAACACCAAGAGATTTATTTATTTATTTTGAAGCTGGCAGGATTGCAATTATTTAATGTTTATTATTCTACTGTAAATGTTTTTCGGCACAATAGGTAACCATACATGGGCACGAACACTAGCACTAATGATCTCACCATATTGGAATTTTCATACTCTTATAGTCCAACCCAGGGGGTTCTTTGTAACACATTTCTGAGTATTGCCATTGCCGCTCAGGGAAAAAAAAAACCCCAAAACGTTTTGATATCAAATAAATATTTCACTCTATGTTAGAAATGCAATTTTCAGCATAGTAGCTAAACCTTGGAAAAAAAATTGAAACAGTGTGATGGTAATACTGACGGGAGTAATCCTACCTCCTTACTTTGAAATGAACGCACAGTTTAGTCTCTTCAAACAGCTGTACTGGTCCAACTGGTCTACTGGTGACAGCCAAGAGGTGATGTGTGTCTAATGCTAAAATTGCACCACAAGAAAATATATCAGCTTTGCAAAGCCATTAGTCCTATGCCTACTCACAATAATATTTTTTTAAAATAGCTTCTCTCTGCAGCCCGAGTCAAAATTCACATTACATCATCAGGTTGAGAGGCGGCTGTGGCTCAGTTGGTGGAATGGGCATCTCTCCAATCGGATGATTGGTGGTTCCATTCCCGGCTCCTCCTGTCTGCATGCCTAAGTGTCCTTGGGCAAGACACTGAACCTCCAGTTGTTCCCGATGGACTGGTTAGCGCCTCGCAAGGCAGCTCTGCAGCCATCGGTGTGTGTGTGTGTGATTGGGTGAAAGTAATCCAGTGTAAAGCGATGAAAGCTCTACATAAATGGAGACCATTTACTCTCTCGCTTGTTCCCACATGTTTGTTCTCACACCACTGCCAGCTTGTTTGGAACAGGTTGCTTGTTTTAGCACTTGACCACTTTTTATGCTTTGTATATTATGTTAATTTCACCTTGTCCTTTTTTCCCTTGTTCATCATACTGACTTTTTATCCACCTTCTTCCACTGTGTTTCATCACAGGTTTGGCAACCTTCTCGACTGGTTCTGAAGAATCAGCTGAAACCTAAAAAGGCTGATAACCCTGGCATGTCACCATGTCTGCTTTATCCCTGAACTCAGGGTGACCTGTTCAGTGGAGTTTAAACCAACAGCCAATGGGCCAAAAAATTAGCAAGCCCATGGGTCAGCCCAAAACCTGCCTGACCCATGGGGAATCTTCTTGTGGGTTCTGACTAGCTACTCTCGGATTGGGCTATTGGGATACCATGGCAACAACAGAGAGCTGTTGAAGAAATTGGACCAAAGATGAGGAAAGAGGAATTGTGTTGAGCAAAAACTGTAGCAATTACCATTTGTGGAGAAGGATTATGATGATCATTTTACAACTGGGATTTAGAAGATGAGATCTGTAGCTGTCTCAATCAGTTTCCAAAATATCAAGCAGCATGGCAAGGAGATATTACTTCTGTGTAACACAAAAATTCAAAGTCAGTGACACAACTATCCTGGTTCCAACCAAAGCACCTCCAAAGAACTCAAATGACTACTCTTATTGGGGTTATAAGAACTGAGGGTGATTAAGTGTAAAATCCAGGGATAGCTTCCAGTAAGGCATGTCCTTTACACAAATAACCGGGGCTGTAACTTTATTTAGTGACATTAACATTTAGAGAGTCTCAAGATGCTCTGCAGACGCTGAGCATATGTAGTCAATGCTCCACTACATGTCACATTCAGTGTGGCTTGATGTGCGCCTCCCCAGAAATGTAAGTGCATATTACAGCAAGGAAGACCCTGTGTGGAGTACAGTAGTTCCTGCTAGCCAGCCCTGTAACATCAAATTTCCTCCAACATATTTAAAGACAGCACAGTAATAGTAGTTTTTCTTGAACCACTACATTTAACTTGTTGTCACAGTTATTTAATTAAAAATAAAATCGGAAATAATTAGCACAGACTGCGGAGTCTGCTTCCTTTCAGGCATGATATGGAAAAACTTAATAGGGTAAATCTAGGATCCACTGCCAACTCTAGTGGAGTGACACAGATTCAGTGGCACACAAAATATATATGCTCACTACACAACAGAATCAGCTCTAGACGAGAGCAGAACAACGTATCAGGCTTAATAGAAAAACTAGCAGAAAAGTCCAGAAAGTTACTGTGCTTGCCCAATACATTCCACAATTTGTCATAGCTTTACTTTGGATGTAGCTAAAAAAAAAAAAAAATCTAAAACATGCACTTTTGAGTTTTAGGAGACTTATATTTGTCACAACAAAGTGAAACAAAGCACTCATTGGAGTTTCTTTAAATCTTGACCCACCTCTTCCCCCTAGTTCACCATCAGCACTGCTGTAATCTTCACATTCACATACGATAGTAAGGTTTAAAGCCTGTCTGCTACATTTCACCCGTAGAGCCCTTTACCCATATGGACATGTGCCCGCTGACTCACAAACTTGACTGTCACAGCAATTACGTGTGATCAATGTTGCGTGGCAACCATAGCTTTGCTGATGTTCAATAATACAACTAGTACAAAAAAGAGGCAGGTAAATAAGTGGCAGAGACAAAAATTAAGTCAGAGATTACCTCATATCATTGGGTGTTGGGTAAATGCTACCTAACACTGTCAAGGTACCTGGGGCTTACATGTGTGTAAAAGTACTCTCAGCAGTGCGTGAGAATCTAAATGTACCTTGGTAAATCTGTCAGGGGGTGTTCTGGCGTACTGTGTACATGCCAGAGACCGCAGGACCAACATGGAGAGAGAAAGTAGGACAGATATTAGTGATACAGTCTTAAGTGGATTTTCTACTTCATCCTTTCCTCTCACTTTTACCACAGAGGAAGCTAAGGAGGTCACCAAAACTTACAAATACTCAATCAACCTGCCGGCGACCTTGCTTGTCCTGGATACTGTGCCCGCTGTCTCAGTCTGCCTGCCTACCGTGCCGTCACACCGCTGCTATCTTTTCACAGTCAATGCCAGGTTACTCTGCCCTGAGCGCAGAGGTGCCATACCAACAGATGCCCACTTTTCAGACAAATTTATGGGCATACAGCTCAGATTTACATCAGTGTGTCATGTCAATCAAGGTCTTTTGAGAGGGCTAGAAGACAAAACCTACAAATGATTAAAACATGTATTCGTCTAGATTATTTCTGTGTGTTTGTACATTTGATAGATGTTGATTTGATATGCAGTAACTTCATTATGAATGATGTTTTGCAGGAAGCATATGTAAAATAATATGAGTGAGCTTGTACCTTTAATAGAGATACAAATAAATATGCATCATAAAACATCACATTTCTGACAATGCCACAAGTGTAACCATTTGTTGCTTCAATTGAATGAACTCGAACATGTGAAATTATAGTACAATAAAAAAACAATCATTCTTTTCTACCAAAATGTATGAAATATTGGTCAGGATCCGTGCAAATGTCTTCAAACGTTGTCTTTTGTCAAATTATGAGTTTTTGTTTGAGAATGGCAAATTTGTCACATTGGATAATTGTTTCTTTATGGTCATCATTATTTGTATGAGTTTGCCAGTATGACAGAAATGTATTCTAAAATGAGACAGACTCTTAAGAGGCACGTAAAGAATGTCAACTGGCACACATTTTGATTTTATGGCAGCTTAAGTCCCATCAAGAAATTCTGGCAGCGCTCCAACACGGCAGATGGTTGAAGACATATTGCAATGCAGGATTTGGTGTGACATTGGTAAATGAAACGCACAACTTTTTAGGGGAACCAACTTTCTATATACACACCAACTAATAGTGCGATGAGGATGGAAACAGCTGAACTCTTGCTACTGCAAAGGTGCAAATCAGCACACAAGGCCAGGGATATCTCTATCAGCTGCCAATGCCAGGACACATTCCTTTGTTATGTGCTGTCTGAGGGACCTCCCTTTGCAGGAAGTTAGTTATGATTGTGGATGCAGCTGTAAGGATGCTTTCACTGACCACAGCGACAGAAGACAACACATGGGCTGAGACAAATGAGGAAAGAAGTGTTGCAGTCTTTTTTTTCTGAATGAAATGCACTGAAGGCTAAAGAACTTTGGACTCCATGCTAGTCAGTTCAAATTGTAGATACTGTGTGTGTGTGTGTGTGACAGATTGAGAGTATTTGTGTGTCAGAGTGAATGAGAAAGGGAGAGGCAGACAGAAAGGAAAGTGAACGTAATTAATCTTCAAAAGGGCAGATTCCAGGGTGATGTATGTTGAGCAGCACGCGCATGTGTGTGTGTGTGTGTGCGTCTGTGTATTGTAGAAATGGGCGTGGGAGGTGTATGCTAGCTAGCTGAAACTCCTCTTTTTGCGCCACAGAGAAATGCGGAGAATGAGGCTTCTCAGAGTGTAGTTTCTGCCCAGATGATCAAAGAAGGAGAAAGGTCGATCCTCTTATTCGAGCTATTTCATGCTCAACACATATAAACACAGATTCACAAGATCAGCACCCAGCTCGAAGGCTACAGCAATGAGAGGCAACTCTAATGAATGAAAAAGCAGCGGGTGTGCAGCTAAATTTATGCATTAGACATCTAATTTTAATTTGGAATTCCACCAGTTTTTGTGTTAGCTTGTATTTTTTGTGGATCACAAAAAACTTGCTGCATCTCTGGACCCGAAAGTGTTGAATGAGCAGAATTTTTCGACCCTCAAAAAAAAAAAAAAGTAAGCCACAAATTGAGTTGAGATGATAGTCAATTGGACTCTTGGTGTAGTAAGAAATGCGACATTTCAAATCAAATTTTTCACAAAACTGCCCATCTATTGAAATGTAATTCACAGCACATTAAAATGTTGTCACACCTGTAATTCAGTTCTGTGTGTCATGGAGAAATCCATGTGTCTGTAAGTAGATGACTGCCTGTATTGGACTGTGCGCGTGTGTGTGAGAAATTGAGAGAAAGACACAAGTGTTTTGTGCATTTGATGTCTTGTTGGAGTCACAGCTCCTTCGACTCACAGTATGTCTGTGTGTTAATTTGATGAAGGAACAGCAGCAGAGCGCCAGTCTCCTCATAAGCCTCATCTTTTTGTCTCGCCGCCATCACTCATCTCACTCACACCATGTTCTGGTCCCCCAACTATCTCCCTGCCTTGTCATCCCTCCTTCCTCATCTCCCTGTGCCCCTCTCTGATGTATTTCTATCTTGGTGTGTTCAGTCTTTTGCTACATTTCACGCGTTCTCCCTCCCTCTCTCTCCTGCACACTCTTATTGTATGTTCTTCCATTCTATTACTTTCCCTCATTTATCTTTTCTCTCATCTTTCTCACCTTCCGTTCTTGCTCTTGGTCTGCGAGGTGCTTGTTATCCGGCACCCAGCCAGATGTTCTTGAGAGAGAGAGTAGGGGGGCAGCAAGACAGACAGACAAAGGGACATCCAGAGAATAGAAGAGTGACAGCCAGGCAGCTACTGCAGCCAGACTAATGGGGCGGAGGAAATGCAAGAAAATGTAACTGGGAGGCAGATGTGCAGGGAGGTGGCATCGAGACAACCAGTTAAGAAAACGGAGAGGCAGTCAGTGGGAGCCTATCGAGCAGATACATCTGGGCGTGTAGGAAACAGGTAGGCAAAGCAGCCAGACAAGCAGGTCGACACAGGCCAGTGCATAGCAGCCAGTTGAGCTACGAGCTCAGCATCCCAACAGGCCAGAGGGTCAGTGTGTGCATGGCTGATAAACACTGCCACTGTCTGGGCCTGGAGCAGTACTGCAGGCCTTCAATGAAACCTGCTGTACCATGCATATGTCTTAAATCATTGGACGTTTAGAGTAAAGCAATACATAACTATTATACCAAAATGGGGATGTTTTTGTGGTTGTGATGAGTGTTATTGTTGGATATTACATATGTTCTGTCCCAATTAGGGGAGCTATATTTTATGTTTTACCATGTCAACCCTTTTGGTTGTGGTGTCATAGGTGCCTCGAGTTCTATACCAGCAACCCAAGTTTAACAACAAGTGCAAATAAAGTAACCTAAACCTGCAATACAGGATATTGAGAACCTTACAGGGGAGTGTGAGAGCTGAAATATTTTCATTTCAGTCGTGAGGCCAGCTAAAATCTATATATCAATTGAGTCAACAAATTCGGGTACATCTCGTTAATTTCAGTAATACTGCATTAAATGAAAAATTTGCAAAGACTCAGTGACTATAAACTGGCTTGGCAATTTTAAGAGCATCAGGCAATGAGAACAACTTGAACACTTTTAAAATTCCTTAGCGGTGCTGTAACAATGTGCCACGGCCAAACTGTATTGTGAAACAAAAATATAACAATATGCAATGAAACAACAAGTATTGCAATAGTGAATCCACGAAACCGCGTTCGTTGATCTTCATTAAAAATGAAAACCTAGGAGTGTTTAGTTGTTAGTTTGTGCTCAACGTGTTTTTCTGGAAGAAGGAAGAAACAGTAAAACGATAAGAAACACTTTTCAAGATGTTAAATGTAGAAAAAAAATAAGGATAAACTAAGTATCCCCCACCCGAGTGATAAGGATCACAAGCTGATAGAACTGTGAGCCTTGTAATGTCTATCGAATCAGATGTAATATGACTCTATTATTACACAATTCATAGAATATTACATCATAAGTGTTTGAGTTCTTGCCTCAACAAGTCCAGCAGTTTGCAGTGAAAAGGACCCTTCTTTGATATCTCATATTTTAACTGAGCCACTTGGGAATGGGTGGAATAACCTTCACTGTCACATTGCTCTGCTTAAATAAATACGCGTAATCTGTGCAACTCTTCACATGAACTCTAATAAAGAGCTGTGTCACAATGAAAAATAAAAAGGTAAAAGGGCACTGGAATGGAGATGCTTGGATGGTAAATGCGCTCTACCCAGGACTGTAGCCCAATTATATTCCTCTGGTCTTACCATATGGTGACCGTTTCATTCCAGACTAAAACATTCTGATTACAAACATCGATTCAGCAAAATCTCTTGCCATTTCTCTGCTCACCAGATGTCGCAAAGGTTTCTTTCAGGACAATCATTACAAAAAGTACCAATTAAAGATCCAAAAGTTTAGAATATAAACATGAGAAATTTGGCTCTTGGGACTGCCAGGGAATTGCAAGATGTTGATGATACATTAGCGAGTTAAGAAACAGAGTTGCTTCCAGCCAGCTTAGTCCACACATTACAACATTTCTTTCAGTCTGCGATCCGTCACCTAGATCTCCTTCTCCCTGGCAGTCTTCCCTTTGGGTCATGCCACAATGACAAGGGGCAACAAGTCCTCTGCCTTGGCAAAATTGTTTTACAGAACCAAAGACAAATCTAAGCGTCTGAAAGAAATCATTAGATATGATCTACTGTTTCCAAAAGGTCAAAAAAAAAAAAAAATCTATGCTAAATTGATTACTGCTGGATATCTGTTAAAAACAAATCCTAATTAAATAATACTGGAATGGCGATTGCTTGACTGAGGCACATTTTCCAAGAGTCCTGTAGTCTCCATCTTTGACCAATTTTCACCAATGGGCTGTATATACTGGTTAGCTCTGGCTGTGGTTAGCTGACTTACAGACCTCTTTTTACAATCGCCAACATACTTTCTGTTACAAGATCAATCAAGACAAGGCACTGAAAATGACCAGCCAGACTGATGAGAGATTAAAAGCTGTGACTAGATGTGAGTCACAGAGGAGAGAATGAGTTTTGCGGGCCATCGGAGTATGGTAGAATAACTTTGAGCATAGGGTGCATCAAGGTCTCTCCTATTTTCTCAAAACTAAATTTCATCTACAACAGTATAATGTGAAATCTTGTTTTTCTCAAAAACATCAGGCCCAACACGAAGGAAGTCTATAGCGTGAGCTTGCACTGATTCATGAGTGCAGGATGTTTAAGAAAAACATTTGTCATTAAAATGATGCCATAATATAAAGTTAGGCATTACTTTCTAGTGGCACTTAATGTAAATTTAGAGAATAATGTTAGAAGTAATTCCTCACATTGGAAACAATGCAACATTTTTTTTAAATGTCAGATAAGTATAAGCCAGCAACATTTTAATTTTTGGAATACTGAGCTGATAGTTTTACTCTTTCAAATTCATAATATATTGTTTATAGCACATAGACCTATCATTTAGGTCTGAAGTTATCACTTAGCTAGTCATTTGGTTGAAATGATTACCTTGCTGATATTGATTACAGAGGAAGGAAACCACAGTTAAAATAGAACTTATTTCATGATAAAATGTCTATCCAAGACCACAGTGTGTGCGGTATGGTGAGCTGTAGGAGGCTGACGCTCACCACATGCCTCCTTCCTGCCTCCCCCCAGGGTCTATTTGTGTGTCAGGCTAACAAACCATTATGTTGCTAGATCAATGAAGCAGCTGAATGCTAAATGACTGGTCGCACAGGAACAAGATGAAACAACTGGTGGTGATTCACATCTGAGAGATGTGGTGCGAAAGGCCTGGAGCTGATTCAAGTCATTTCAAGTCTGTATAATCAATACAATACTGTACAGTAAGAGTCTTTTAGTGAATAAAAAAATGTAGACCAAATGTCATTTGAGTTTTATTAATAACACAGTGAAAAGGAAGGGCTGCTCAGAACAGAAGTTGAGTGCAACAGGACCATCTATCTGAACGCTTGATATGCCGAAAGTGTCCACAGATATTTAGAGGCATGAATCACTGCCCCCTTGCAATATGAGAGAGGAATGCCGTTTCTTTTGTTAAGTCTTAATAAAATCATTTGAAAAAGATTTCCACGAGGCAGGCAGCTTCAGCAGCACCCATGAAAGCCGCACAGATATCGTTAAAGAGCATCCTCCAGAAACAAGTAGTGAATTAGATAGTCGAAAACAAAATGAGTCAAAAGCATGTAATGAAGCAAAGCTCCCAGTCATTGTAGTTCCAGAGATTGATCTCCACGTGACAACAAATTCCCTGCTTAATCGTTCGGGAGTTTTTCGTTCTTAAAAACACTTTTTTTTCTTCAGTGCAACATCAAATGAACAGCAAGTGATTTCAACTTTTCAGCTGATTTTACCCTAAGGGTAAGGCAAGTTTGAAAAGAAAGAATCATTTGAGTAAATTCTGTGTAAACGTTTAAACCATTAATCCAGAAAGCTCAGTCTGAATGCACCAGGAGCACCATTTTTAAGAGCCCACACAGAAACACAGGCTGTGTGTGGGGTGAACTGGAGGTGATTATAGGGTCAGAAGATCCACACAAGATCCAGAAAATTTCACATTTTATAAAGTATTTGGTTTCAGATTTTATTTCCCTTACGCAAAAGAAACCCATTTTTCAGGAAATCGGGACCTGCAAACTCCTCCATTAACCCACATGGCCTATCAGAAAGCAGGAAAATCTTACAAAAGGCCTTAGAACACTGAACTCTACCCTATTTACAACAGTGATAAATCTGATTGTTCAACAGATTTATAGTTTGAAAAAAATGTCTCAAATGCAACAAGATCTTAAACTTGTATTCTAAATGAAAGGGAGCAGGACAAACAGCATGTGGGTAAATCCCAGACTCCTGGATATAAACAGTAAATTACCAGAGGTCAGACCATCACAGCAAAACATTACGGCAACTGTACCATCTAGTGGTGAGGCGTTGCCACTTGCTCTGTCAATATAAAAGCGTTTGAAAAGCATTTTGGGCAAGCCACTGATAAAGAGCACATGGAAACAAATGTGACTGGAGCTCCACTGTTGGGGGTTGAAACACAGACAAATGTTACCACAATTTGATTGATTGTTGTTGACTAAAAGAAACCGATCTAACAAGCAGATTGCTCATTTTAAGTTATTTTATAACAAAACCATAATTTATTGGTCAGATTGCCTGTACAATGTGCGATTCAACGGCTTGGTTTGAACATGAGATGATTCAAAACAATAAAGTTAATGGTGAATTTTGAAAGACTCACAAAAAGTGAGAGCACTATTCCAATCGCAGTAACTTCAAAACAGAATATAAAGAAACTTGTACAGCAAAAAAGCAACGACCATAGCAATGCAAAAGCAAACATAAAACGGCAGTAACAGCTATCACTACCAAATCAAAGTTGGGTTTTGTACCAAAATTAAAAACAAAAAGAAGCATTGCAAAAGGCTGGTTAAATATCAATGTAATATGAATAAACAAGTTGCATTAGTGAAATCGCTTATGAAAAACAAAACAAGACTGAGACGTGTATTTTGCTAAGGCTAAGATGAAAGCCGAAAAGATACTGATCTTGTACTGAACAAATGCTCTAAGCATGGAAAATGACCTACATTTCCCAATTAGGTCAAGGGACCAGAAAACTATCACAAAGCCATTAAGGCCCAGTTTGATTCATGGAACCCGGTTAATTTGGGTGAACAAAGACTATGACATTTTCCCCAAAAGCAGCAGTTCATAATTGGCTTACAGGTCTGCATCTGCAAACTGGTCCGGCTCAGTAGTGTGTTTGTTGCAGCACCGCTGGACAGGGCAAGGGTGGTGGATGGATGGGATGTAATTGGCTGTCTTCTGCAGGATGACACTCTGGCTTTGCTTCAGTGTCAAATTGTGCACAGCAAAATGAAGCATGTCTTCTGGGTCTAGAGGAGGCACAAGATACCAGTAAGAAATGGGTATTTTGTCTGACCTAAAACCTAAAAATAGTACAGAAACTAACCTTGGCAAAAATGGGAACAATATGTCCTCACTGTTGAAATTGATTCATATTCATGCATTAAGTAGGAACAAGTAATGAAAGTAAATAGCAAGTGTGTAACAATATGTCAAGAGTCTAACTGCAAATTATAATAGAGATGACAAACTGAAAGTGCAATATACTGGAAAAGTCTGTAAATTGTAAAAGTCTTGTCTGTATGGAAAAAGTAAAAATGAAGGCAGAATGTCGTTGACAAGACTTAAAATTTACTTGTAAAAAATCATCAGCTTTAAATCTAGAGTATTGCATCATCATTCATAAACATGCTGTTTCTAGAGTTTGGTTAAATTAAATGTTGTGAAGTAAGAAATTGTGATATACTGAAAAAACCCTTATCTCCCGTACCATAGGGTTGGACTTCGAAACTGTTCTCCCCATTAGCGAATGCAACTTCTTGGATCTAATTTTCCCAGTCTTCCTCCACTTTCTGTGCCATCAATGAGAGGGCAGGGGTTTCAGGAAACTTCAGTTTATTGGCTCTGGAAAATCTGACAGATTATTACTTTTATAATGCAATGATTGTTTTGTTGAATCATTGAGTTAATTCAAAAGAAATATGCACAAAGCTTATTTCAAGAATGAAAATCCTTGTTGGATGTTGGCCAATCTAATGTTGACATTTTTATGAAAATTACTCGTCTGAAGTTCAACAACATTAAAACATTGGAAAGCATTGGGTCAGATGAAACTAGACCATGTCCTTGTTGCCACTGGAAGATTTATCAGTGCAAATTAAATCCCTAACCCTAACCCCTAAGTGTAAAAAGAGCATTAACCTTGAAACAAGAAAATTCAATACGACGCATCTGGTAACACTAAAGTGACAATTTTTCATCATGCCGGAGTCACATTCTAACACTACCCAGGATTGTCATGTAGCTAGAAAAATACATTTTGAAGTTCGGTTTTGCTTTTTTTAAAGGATGCATAATATTCTTGCATCTGCAGGTATATCTTCCAAGTAGAACACATACATTTGTCTATCACTTCAGTTAAATATGTGGCTATTTCCAAGTTTTACACACCTCTTGTTATTCATGCTTTTCCTCCGCCTCCTCCTGGTCTTTGGAGCTGTTGCTGCAGACGTGCTAGGACCATACGCTGTTTTTTCAGAGGTGGACAAATCAACTGTGTCTAAACTGGTGATCCTATTTACCAAGGTTCTGCTTGGATTACTTCCAGAGTTGACCCCGTCAGCTCCAGAAGCATCAGTCTCCAATTCCATGTGTCCAGTGTGTCCTTGGCGCTACTATTTTTTAACTCCTAATCTTATACAAATAGGAGAATAAACAATTAAGCATCCACTTCCTTTTGAAACCATGTGTGAGGAACCTTATGTATTTTCACTGGTACTACTGGCTGGAACTGGGCAGGCATTAAGTGTGTAACTAGATTCACTTCCTCTGCCTTCAAAGCTCATACAAATATTAGTATTAATGAAATGCAAATAATTCAACAAAGTGTTATCGAAATTTGGATACATATTTGTTATTTTACCACTGATCTTTTTCAGCAATTACGACACAGAAATCTTGTGTGGAACATGGGGAAGAAGAAAAGAATCTTAACTGTGACACAAATTTATATCATGATAAGTGTTAACACAGAGCCTGTAAAGTTAAGAAATCAGATTCAAGGTCACACTTGTAAATAACGTTAAAACACAACGAGTATACTTGATATGCAGCTTGGAACAGAAAAGATGTTGCAAATCTTTCTTTACACCGGACAGCTTTGAATTTAAGTTTACAAATAAAATAAAACTGCCCTCAGAACTTGTTTAGTTTTTATTTGAGATTGACAAAATGTTTTCATTTTTCCTACGGATATTCAATTCACATGAACTATCATCGTTGACTCTATAGAAATACATGGTTGTGGTCTACCTAATTGTTAATTTTTTTTTTACATTTGACATATGTTTAATATAACTTGCACATACGAAATTAATATTGGTTAAAGCTGTGACTATTTAGCAGTTTCGGATTAAATAATCGCTTTCACAATTTTTAAAATAGAGCTCCATTTTTGAAATCAATTCGTAGGTAGCTAGGTAGTCGTAGGTAGCTATCAAGCACCGTGGTATCCGAGGCTAACCAAACCGCTTATATATGGGATCGTTTTAATTTTGACTTAGTTCCATTTTCAACTAAATTTCCAAACCCTGCGTTTGGTGGAATTAAGGCAACTTGCTGAGGTAACTTGAGAACAACGACGCGAAGAATATCAACAACAAATACCTGACCTTGGCCCCGAATTATTATTCCCGTGAGTTCGCGGTCTGGCTGGCTACTAGCATCTCTTAGCTAACATTAGCCTCGAAACGGACAGGTACAATTCACTGTGCGGGAACCGAGCTAAGTTTTAATCATGTGGTAAAAGCTAAATAAAAACTAAGCGGAAACGCCCCACCCCTCTGGCCAATTTTCATTGAGAAATTGAACCTTTTCGGTGATTTTCGGACTTTTCAGTGTCACCTGTTTACTTGGGGAACTTGACGCTTGCTCCGTCGTAGGGCGCTCTAATCGTTGGTGGAGATTCTTGCAATGGAGCGAATTAACGCTAGGGGACGCTGTTTTTGTTTTTTGTTTAATTTTTGTTTTATTTCATGCTAATTTCTGTTCCAAATGTCTAATTTTGACTGTAATGTTATGTACATATCTTCCCCCTTGCACTTTTTACAATTTTTAACAATGGATTTTGGTTAGGGCTGTTGGAAATTGTTTGCTCCTATTGTGTGTCTCCTTTTATCCCAGTCTGTATTATTATTATTTGTATTTCAATGCATTTTTAGTTGTTGACTTCTAACTCTCATTGGTGTTTTAATTGAATTCGTGTTCTTAATCAAATGATGATTTTGATAGGCACTGGGGATGCACGTTATACAAAACAATCATGCAAATGTAAAATAATAGTATTCCGAGTAGGCTGAGAAATTGATAGTCTGGTCTATCAATAGTTAATAGCATTCAGTTCATGATGCCGTCTTCTGTTCAAATATGCTTTTAACACGGACTTGATGTCTCATTAAGATTACTGATTTCCTCTGAACAGTAAGTTAGAACTGGTATGTGCATTTGTTTTACAGTTTCCCCTCAATTGCATATATTGAGCTACATTATCCTGGGGATGTTTATTGATAAAACTCTTTGCTGCATTTCATCTATCAAGTTGGAGATTTTCCAGGCAATGGAGGGTGATAAAACATTCAGGGTGCGGTGATTCAATTTTACAGTAAAACATACAAATTTTGAAAACATCCTGATAAGCCAGCCTCCTAAGAATAAAATACCAGCGAAATGAGCTCGTTTATACACTATCCACTCCTTGGAAACTGGAAAAAAAACAACTAAAATAAACAACTAACTGTTTTTTTTTCCCATTTGTCAAGCCAAATTTATTCATTGAACGCCAGGCTTCATTTAGTACGACCCCTGCTGGTAAGATGAAAGCACTGTGGGACGGACAATTGTTTTTATTTATAATGAAGCACACAAAAGCACAGCGAATTCCCCCTGATAATACCTACTCTGACAAAATGACAAATTTTATTTGGCGTTTCACCCATAGGATGAATATAAATGTCTTACCTGAACTCAGGGTGACAAAAAGAAAGAACAATCGTCCATCACTGTTGCTGAATGAATGAATTGAATGTGTGTCTTTGCAATTTGTGTCATTCTCTCGACCACCTGTGCGCCATAAATATATTTCTTGTAATTATTCTCTAATGTTGCTCTACAGAATCAGTCATTTAATTTTTTGGGAACGTAAGTATATGTTGAAATGAAGGATTTTGATAAAAAGAAAATCATCCAAACCTACATATTGTATCAATAAATGATGTCTAATATCTAATATCTGGGTCAGATCAAATTCAGTAAGTTAGGGATGTGAACGACCTTAGCCACTGCCGCCCTCCATCCTCTTGAGTTCCCTGGCACCAAACATCAGGACTTGCCATCAATAAACACTTCTCAAAAACCGACTGTTCACACTGGCTTTTCCCCCAGCACTAAGAGTATTTTCTACCTCATTTTATGTATTTATTCCCTTTTTCTGTCTATCGGCCCCAAAAGCCATATATATTCATCTGAGGTATTATTATTGTTGCTGTCATTGATACATAATTGATATTATCATTATTATAAAGAAGTCCATCCCAGGGCTTCATATAGAGAAATACATCGATTCATTCTCTATTCGACATGTCTTGGCACGCTAAGGTTTCCAGTGAACATACTGCATGTTTTTGGGACTGTGGGACCAAATCAAAGAACCCATAGAGAACATGGAAATGTATTTTTTTTTTCCCCAATGTACCCTCAGTGTTTGCAGTTTAAGACTTAAAAGACAAGACATTGTTACATACTTTACAACACAGTGTAGTCTTTTTTATTTCCCAAATCTAAAATGGTATGAGGAGCCACGGAGTGAGACATTCTCTATTACAAAGCGAGACATAAAGCAGCGGGCATCGGCAAATAAATTAATATTGCTCATTATGCTCTCCATTAAGATCAGGTTAGGAAGACAATTCTGTTTGGAACGAGACGGTTAGAAGTGCAACAAAATATCCCCTACAGTGTTTTACGGTTATTTAAATGACAATATTAACCTGTTCAGAGCATTTAATTTGCGTATTCTTAGAAGACACTGGAGCAACCACTTCTTTTTTTCTTCCTGATAAAACAGTATAAAATAGACTTTTAGTGCCAATCTGAAAAAAGGATTGGTGAGTGGCACTCAAATACAAATTTTTCACTATGTAATTACAACATTTACAAGTCGAGGAAAATATGTCAGATGTAGACTGTTCCTTCAGAAAGTATAAATCTATACTGATGTGACTTTAAGAAAAAAAAAGTCCCCCCAAAAAAGGCACAGACAGAACCATGCAAAAGGAACATATTCTGTTTTGTGCAAGGACACAAAACTCAAGCTCTACATCCTCGAACCAAAACATAGGATCGTAAAGGCTGGACACAAATGAAATATCAAGATGTACATTCATAATATTTACAGTATTAAAAAGCTTCAGAGAGCGATCATCAGGCCTTAAAACTACAATCAATAACCTGTAAAAGCTTCAAACGTGACCACCTTGTTGTACCAAAAAAGAAGAAGAGGACCTCGTCACATCCATGCTTCCATCTGAACAGAGATGAACTGGCAAGCTGTGACGCTTTGGCACCAGGAATGATAATTCTGATGCTCCAGTGAAAAGAAGTCTTCCCGAACATTAATACCATAACTGTGCAACACTGCTGCGTTTATTGCTAGTACCTTCCGAGCTAGCGCTATTCTAGCATAGAGAATTCATGCTGTTAGTTACAGGCTGCAGCTTGTGCTCCGTAAAGTGACACTTGACCACCAATCTAAGGCGTCCAAGGACCCCCCCAACCCACCCTCTGCCCCGACCCCAGGGAAAAATACCTGCCGTTGGACGGACTGACTCGAGACCAAACGAAATGCATCATCACTTTCAAATGACTTTCACCGACTTCACTGACACCCTTATTTTACAGCATACGTGGTCCCGCTGTCTGGCTCTGCATCCCCTTCAAGGACACATTTTTTTAGTCTCTTCTTTTTCACCTTCTATCTGGAACCTTTCTTTTTTTGCCATGTACTTCTCAAACCTTTAAGATGTTGCTGGCCCGAAATGCTATCGCTGACATGAATGTTTCGTAAAAACACAAAAAATATTAAATATTAAAATATTAAAAGCCATGGTTGCCGTATTACCGCCGGCCTGTTGAATCTATTTACTAAATGTCTTTTACTATACTGTGACAAACCGTCGGTCTGGTGATAAAAACATTACCAGAATACCAGTTTTTGAATGTCAAGGGTGCTCCTTCGGGGAACATGTTGAGCACAATATAATTCCAGTGCGCTTTCCTAAGTTTGTTTTGAGAGATGCGTGTTGAAAAAAAAAAAAAAAACAGACTGGAAAAAGATGAAGAGATGAACACGAAGACTCGCAGTAATGTGACCGGAAGTCAGTGAGCCTTCACGACTAAAAACTCCCTTTAGTTCCACAGACGCCATCAAAAGTTGTTTTTTTTTTTTCCCCCACCAAGCAAACACTAGGGGGAGGTGATGAGGTGCATTTGAAAGCACCGTCTCCGAGACGACCACAGGTCTTATCTGGAAAAGGCTCTCTGACTTCAGCTTGCAGTTCTTGAATGGCTCTCCATCTCCGGAGGTCGGTGTGTCCGAGTGGCTGCTAGTTCTTAATCTCCAGGATGGAAGGGTTGTGATCCAGGATGGCCAGGATGATTTTGTCCATGTACTGTCGCAGGCGCAGGTTGATTTCCTCCTGCTCCTTCAGTGCCTCCATCAGCTGGGGAGATGGCAACACATAAATCAAATGCACGGATCAATAACACTATCTGGCTGATGTGTAAATAGAGGGATGCTGTTGGAGATACAGTAAGACTGTTGTCGGTTCTGTTTTTTATTTCTACCTGGTCTCTGGAGGCGTTATCTATTTCTGCAGCCAGAGATTGAGCCTTGGTCTGCGTGGCGAACAGATTCTTGGCTTCGTACAGGCTGAGGCTGAGGATCTGACCGTTCAGCTCGTCGTTTTGTTCCTTCAGCCGCTGGTTCTCCTTAAATAGGGATGGGTTGGTAGAGGAGAGAGAAGTAAGTATCTGGAATGATTCCTTTTCCTGACTGTAAAAAAAAAAATGGCCGCTAGTCAAGCCTCACTCAGCCGACATGACAGAACGTCGCGGTTGCTGCCTCATCCAGAACCAAAACACAGAGTCTATTTCAGTGACACCTACGAGACGTAACGTGGGTTATGAGTGTTACGGAACAAGCTGGTCCCCTGTGTTGTCAGGGGTGTTACGAGCTCTCCGCCATGGAACTTGCCCTTGCACCTTGCACGCAGACAGAGGTGAGTTTGAACCCCCAACCCGCATGATAATACTTTATCATCAGCGAGGGAATAGCACCGGTGACCCCCACGGAGCTCGGGCAAGTTCTCTCTATTCCGTTGTGATTAGTGGTTAATAAAGAGGTCAAAGTCACAGAAGCAATTTTACCATCGGACCGGGACGGAGCAGCGCCCCAGACAACACCAGGTGCTGGAATTCGGGGGGCAGAAAGTCCTGGGACATAAATCGCTGGACACACACACACACACACACACACAAACACACATACACACACACACGCACACACAGACATTTATACAAGTGAAAGGGGGGGCAAGCATGAGATAGTGACTTCTATTTTCTGCAGGGATTTCTTTTGAAGAGAGACTAAATCCTCCGTCTGAGATCATATCCATCCATCCCATGAGTTTGAGAAATGGGAAAAAAATGAAAAAAAAAAAAAAAGTGGATAAGATTTCGAGCGAGAAGCCAGGCAGGTTAACGACAAAATGACAGTTTCTATTTGGAAGCCCCGTCCAGAGAGCTGACAGCTCGGGCTTTGAGTCGTGAGCTCCGGCCCCAGAAACGATCCACGCAAACCGCGTGACTCATCGCTCCCATGTCACTCCAAACAGGCTGTTTGTCTTTTTACGTAAGAGGCCGGGTGATGGATCGGCGTAGCGCCCCCGATCCGACGGCTGAGCCCTTTTCATGAGAGAGGACTGGAGAGACGTAGATGATTTTTTACAGCTGAGGTGAAAAGCAAATATAACATAGCGCCTGAGAAGCCTCTGAAATATAATTTAAGACAACCTTTATAGAAGCTAATAAAAATAGGAAACTCTTGCAAATGAAGCTGAAAGGTTTTTTTTTAAGCGAGTGACGTAGTGAGAATGCACGGACCAATATTCCCTTCTACAGTTTCCAGAACAGCAGGAGGTATCGAGTGTTTTCACAGTAGCTGGGTTTGGTAACAAAAGCCTTTCCATCACCTGACACCGGAGCAGCCTATAGCAGCATTCAACTGCAGAGGCTGAAAATACAACCAGCAGAGGTAAGTGTCTGCGTATAGCTATTACACAACAAGCAGAAGAAATTGTTTTTTTTCGATTGAATAAAGGGATTTTTTTTTTTCGTCTTAAATCGGAATCTTTATCTACGCAGGTAATAAAACACACATTTCCTGATACGTTGCACGACAATGTGATTTTTTATAATCCTCCTCGTAAAGGATACCCAACACACACATGTGAAATCTTTGAAGCATATCAGCTGATAATATTAAATTTGAGTCTTGTTCTGTTTCTCAGATGACGATCAACATTTTTTTTGACCGACATTACATGTGGTTTTAATAAAGTGGGATTTACCTATATCCATGCAATAAGAGTTATCTACTCGATCGCGTCCAAGGTGCACGTCACACGTGCCTCCCTTGGTCGACTGCCTGGAAGTCTTGTAACGTGCGCCTCCGATTACCATCCACTTGAGGATAAATCAAGTCATTATGTTTGAAAGTTAGTTTACAGATAACGGCTAAAAGCATTTACTTTCGCTATCACGTAAATCCCTGTGAATCATTCTGTATTTGTTCTTAATGAGGCACTTGAAGTCCAAACGTTTTGTTGTGGTGAATAAACGAAGCTATTTCTGGAGCAGAAACAGTAACTAGGATAACCAACAAAGCTTAAGCCTGCATTCAATTTTAATTTATTAGAACAATTAAAAATTCCTCAAGGGACACAAGTGAGGATATAACAGCATGTAGCGTGATGCTTATTCAAATGAGAATAATTGTAAAAATAACAACCATGTGAAAAGAAAGGTTGGAATGTGATATCAAACCATTAGATGAGAGAAATTATCCAAATAAAAATAAACTGGAAGGGATTTTGATTTATTTAACCCTTAAAATCAGGATACAAGGATTTCCGTCAAAAACCCCGGATGCAATGACTTGTAACCAACACTGAAAGGTAATGTAACTGATGGGAGGATCTCAGTCGTACCTGTTTGAGCCTCTTGACCTCGTGTTCCAGCTCCACCTCCCGGGTCCTGCTGTTGTAGTCGGCCAGGCCGGAGGACGAGCTGCGGCTGCGGCCCGGCCTCTCCGTTTCCAGCTTGAAGAGCTGCAAGTGCTCCAGCTCTCGCCGCAGGTCCTCTATCAGCTCCATAACAGAACCCACACAACAAAACTGTTAACTGCTAGGTAACGGTGCATCGGGTGATGTGATGACAGCGGGAAAATGCCAGCACAAAAGGAAAAATCATCATTTGTATCTGTTTGTCTATGTCGCACCTCCTGCATGTCTTCTTTCTCTTTCTGGAATTGGTGTCTGTTCTGTCTCAGCTTATCCATCATTTTCTTATAGAGGTCCATCTCATCCTTCAGGCGCAGGCTCGTGTCCTCCAGCTTATCCGTCATCCTTTGCTTCTCCTGAAAGTAAAAAAAGGAAACATGAGAGAGAGCGTTTATTTTCCGTCGGTTTCAGAAAAAAGAAACGAAAGAAAAAACGCGGCTCACCTCGTCCAGCTTTACCGTCTGTGACTTGAGCCGGGACATGTTCATTTTCATGTCGCCGTTGTCGTCCTCCAGCTGCCTCACTCTAAAAACACAAAATCCATATATTTCATTTTAAATACACATCCGGCTATAAGCTTGTGTGTGTGTGTGTGTGTGTGTGTGTGTGTGTGTGTGTGTGTGCTTACCGGGTGGTCAGCAGCTCGATCTGCGCAGTTTTGTCCCTTTCCATCTTGCTATAAGCATCTCTGTGTCGGCGGAGCTGCTCCTGCAGATTCTGTTCTGCACGCGACTCCTGGTCCTTCAGCTGCTCCTCCAGCTCATTGACCCTGACATGATGAAGAGTTTGGAGATTTTTTTTCTCAAAAAATACAAGTTGAATGTGAACCCTTATTCTCAACTTGGTTTTAATGGTCGCACCTGTGCACGAGGTGAGTGTTTTCCTGCTTCAGCTTGGACTTCAGATCGCCATTTGTCAAAATTTCCCCCTCGAGTTCAGCCACCTTCTTCTCCAAAAAGCTCACCTGACAGGAGCAAAGGCATCTTTATGAACAGGGGAAATCTAACAACACATTTAGTATTTTTAAAAAAATGATCCATGTTGAAATGTAGAAAAAAAATAGATCCACGACAGCTCCTTCAAGAGTCTTAACATTCATGTTCATTTCCATAAAAATCCTCACATAAAGCTGTGAAACCTGGATCTCACACTGGACTGAATCCTTCAAATTTTCAGAGGTCGCACAGAAACGGCGAAGGTCGAATTACTTCCTGTTCGACTCATAAACGACCAGATCAGAGCAAAAAACAAAGCAACTGTGACATTTGGAAAAAATTAAATAAACCAATACCTTCTCGTTTATGTCGATGTCGCAAGAGTCGATGCTGTCCCGAAAGAGGTCCTCCGTGCTGCCATTACTGCTGCTCAGATTGCTGTTGTGGAGCAGCTGCCTGCTCAAACACACACACACATACACACACACACACAAGCTTGAGAGGAAGAATCTGTGAGAGGAAGAATCTGCCGGTGAGCAGACCAGAAACGTCCTGGAAGGTGTTAGTACGTGCGGGGACGGGGCGAAAACTGCATCCCGAAGTGATGCCGCTGCAGAAAAGTAGAGCTGACGAAAGACTACAAGCCCAGAGCAATGCTGACGACGAGATAATCCAAATAGCACTTAGAGCGGTCTCATAAAGCAACTCATACAGGTGTACTTATGTCATGCTTTATGATTAATGCCGTGTCATGAATACTGCCGGCACCCCCTCTCGTAGTCCCGGGGGAACAACTAGAGGCGTATCTGCTGAGATTTGCAAGATCAACAATGGAGGACGTCAGAGAGGATGTCCGGGAAAAAAGGGAGAATGAGACTAAGCTTATGTTGAAGCTTATTTTAATATTTAGCTCCTGCCTGACTGGCCATTTGCATTCTGTCAATATTGCTCAGTTACTTTGGATGGATATAAGATGGACTTCTTTGGAATAAGATTTACAAATGTAATAACTACCGTAATTTCTGGACTATAAGACTACTTTTTTCACATGCTTTGAACACTGCAGCTTAACCAACAATCCGGCTAATTTATGGATTTTTTTTGGGCTTATGAGCTTCATGCTGCCAAAACATTTAGCCTCAGACCAATGAAATTAACGTGAAATTTTGAGGCCGTTGAATTCCGACACTGAAGAAGACAACTTTAATGGTTACTTTAGTGCGCAGGAGGAAGACAAATAGTGATTAGCTGGAGTAGAGGGGCAATAGAAAATGGATGGATGGATGGACTTTTCCTTGTGTTATTTATAATTAATCTTTTTTATCAGCCGTGCTATAGGCAATGCTCAGAAAAAAGCATGTATTTGTGGATGTTACTGGTATGTATTTAATTAAAAGTTTCAAAAAATGTCTGTGTAAATATCTCATGTTACAATGTGGACACCGGTGGCTTGAATATGTACACATGAGTGTACACACTTGATTTGTTTAGTTTTTACCAGTGTGGCTTATCTTCAGGTGCATTAAATAGAAAATACGGGAAAAAGAGCATCTTACTCGGTTTCATATCTCATCAGCATTCGCCTCTCGCACTCAAACCCTCTTCGCCCCCCAAAACACCAATGCATACATAGGAACATATTTAGCCAAGAAAGAACATTTCTTTTATAATGGAAAGAGATAATGGATAGAGCAGATGTGCTCTGAATCCTCCATCTGGTCTAAATAATTCATGTTCCTTCTAAACAAATGAAATTACATTTTTTTTTTAACTTTAAATTCTGGTGTTTTAATTTTTTTTTAATTTTAATACAGGTTGCTTATCAAGAAGATAAAAAGAAAATTAATAATTTACAGGAAATGATTTACATATTTTGTCAAATAACATTTTTTTTTCAATTTTTTTTCACTTCATTTCATTTCTTTATGAAACCGAACTGAAAACCATATGAGGTCTTACTTTTATTTGTTTTATTTGTTATTGCGCCTGTCTTTCCCAACCAAAAGCTCTGGCATATTGTTGTAAAAGTGCTCCTTCTTCATTTTTTTCATGATCTCATTATTTCTTATTTCATATCATATTTATTTTATCCAATACTGCCTGTAGAAAGAGGCCGGCAGCAACAAGCACCTGTCAGCTCACGTGCTTCAGGTGCGGCACGGTACTGTCTGCCTCACCTTGTCACTTTTCTCTGCTTTCTCTGCAGACATCAAAAAGGCTGTAGAATTCCATGGTGTATATAATAACAATAACACAATACATTTTTTTACAAACATTATATTGACGACATGTTGTCGCCTTATCTGAGCTTTCATAGGTGAAACTCGGCTTGCCACTGGTGAATGCACCAATGCGGTGAATTGTAATGAAGACATTTTTTAAATGATTGGAATCACAGAGACAGAAAAAATGTACAAAATAGATCAGTGCGTAATTATCAAAATCTACTTTATGCTATCATTATAAATATTTATTCTCATGATGGCAGGTGAGGCAGAGTCTCACCTGCCTCCCTCTCTCTTTGGAATGACAGCTACAGAACATACTAAGCCTTTTTATGGCCTTACAGCACGTCCGATCTTTCCTCTGAATACCCTGTGAATGATTAACTAGCCATCGGGTAACAGTGGGAGGACAGGTGAGCAATAAGGAAGCATCGACTGATAATCTTTTCTTGTGTGTCCAAACACAAACATGCACAGACACACACAGACATACACACACACACACACATACACACACAAACACAAACACACACTGGTTACTAGGTTACCTTCCAAAAGCAGTGCTGGATATTTTCCTGGGGCTGGAGAGGGAAGAACAAAAGAAAAGACAATTTCATGAGTGGATTTATGGACCTAAAAAGCATGCAGAGAATTGCAGCTCTAAAATGCAGAGTTAAACTGATCTAACAATAGTGCCACATTTTAATAGACTTGATCTCGTCTATTTATTAAGCCTTTTGTATATATTTATTCCTTTTTCTTCTTTAAATGAAAAACCGTTACCCAGAGTTATTTTAAAAATTCACATTTCGTATGAGTCACTCTATTGTTTTTTTCTGTCACAAATTATAATAATAAGTCAAGTATTTATGACGTTGGATTCAAGGTTGAACTTGTTCTTTACGTTAAGAAATCATGATGGAATTCAACAATTAGCACTACTGCCATTATGCTACAAATATGCGTGTTTTCAATTAATCTGTGCTGGATGTGCATTTCTGTAGGCAGGTAAAGCACATTGTCCAGCGATTAATGGCCAACCTGGATTGCGTTTCCAATAATAGGTTCCCCGTTACACTGCCTGATGGGATAAGCTCAGGAGTGACAGTGTTATGTAAGAAATAAATTAGTGAACGTGTGTGTGTATGTGTGCATGTGTGTGTGAGTCAGTCACAATGTGGTTGTTTATGTACAAAACAGTGAAGGGACACGTTCAACACTGCTGTGGCAATATTAGATGATTGCTGGTATATTTCACTGCACCAGCATACGCTGACCCAGAGTCAGCCTCGCCTGCCAGTAACAGTAACATCATAAAACAGAATCAATACCAAAGTGAAATTTACCCATCATGGAAAATATTATTAAGTTCTCAGAATGGGTGATCCTGCCTCTGAATTTCAGGGCTTTTGTAGAAGCAGGCCTTGTGTGACTGCTGCATCCCACCAGGGGATTTACAACTGAAATAACTTTCATGTGACAAGAAATGAGGGGGGTTAGAGTGCACGGCGGAGATGTGTGCTTGCATGCATGCAAGCTTGGCACCGTGCTTTCAAACGTGCCACAAGCACACTCGTCAGTCACCTTGGATTTGAAAACCTTACCAAACATCCTGCAGCAACACACTGCAGAGGCCTATATTTAAAAGTTTGACAGTAATTTAAATTTTAAGAAAAATTCAATTTTGTTATGCACCAGTATTTAAAAGAAAAATTGGAAAACAATTGATATTTCAGAATGATAAGGAAGTAAGTAGCACAAAGGATGAATTTTCAGAATCATGGCATTGATAACATAACAAGTACATGGAAAATATGAGAAAATTACCTTTATCATTATTATTATCTTTTATCTATATTATTATCTTTTTACATTGCTGGATTACATTTGATTTTAATTTTATCTCCATAACTGAACTTCCTTTTTTCAGTTTTCTATGAATTAATCTTTGTCAAGTACATCTGTTACTGTATGCTATATATAATTTTACACCACCATCAGTCTCCATGTAAGTACTGCCATAAGTTTGCACATGCACATTTTTCAAGCGCATTAAAACAAAATTAATCAAGTTTATTTCTAAACAGAGGAATACAAACTCAAGTGAAACTGAGTCGGTGACGTAGTTTGACTCGACAGATATAAAAATGCAAGGAGCAAGAAAATAAAATATGTTTGTGTGCATCTCGTGTGTGTTTCCAACCTGTTAGCCTTCAAATTCTTGAGGCGATTCTCCAGGTCATTGAGCAGGTTGACTTTTTTGCTGCACTGGGAACAGTAGACATCCATCAGCTCGCCGGTGTAATGCTGACGCACCTTACGAGGAGTTTGGCCCGCGCTACATGAACACAAACAGACACGTCGTCACGGGGACATGCCTCATGGTTGCAGCCGAGGTGAAGAGACATCAATCCGACGGGACGCCGTGATCCAAGTATCAACGCTGAAAGTACCTTGGCACTGTTGGCCAATGCTAAAAAAACTTGTTTCTTCTTTTGTTTTAAAAAAGGAGATGAAAGATATTTCATAATTTCCTTTTGGGAATGGCAAACTTCAACCAATCTCTATTTATCTCTATATTGTCTTCCTCTCTCTGCACGGTAGAGTTGTCCATTGTCATCTTTATAGCTGGAATCATCAGGTACTATCACAATATTTAAAAAGACAGATAATACCATTGGTATTCTAAATACACTGCCATATATTGTGATTTATTATTGTTTTTTTTGCCTTGATTAAGTCCATGGCTTTCATTTAAACCTGTAATAAAACCAGCCCCTGCAAACAAAAAGTTCAACTGGCCTTGGCTATGTTTATTTAAAAAAAAAAAAAAACATATTCAATGTAATATCCATACTGTATTTTTCTTCCTGCACTTAATCCTTATTTGCGCTTAGAGGCAAAGCCTTGAGTGGCCCTCATAGGCTTCCTTGACTTGCTATTGTTTCCAATATTGCTCCCCACTATTTTTGTTAACCGGTTCATGTGGCTGCAAATTTCAAATTCCAAAGTTCAAACAAATCGTTTCTTTTTTTTTTCTTTTTTCCTTTTTCCCAGGGATTCTTTACATGTACAGACTGAAACTGACGAGTGTTCATATAATCCTCGCTTCCCTCTCCGTATAAAACCTGCATGTCGGCCTCTGTTTGTCTGGAGGCTGTATCAAGACTTTATCAGCCTTGACACCAAATCCCATTAAACGCGGGGCTTTCGGCTAATATTCATGGAGTCTTCGGGGGAAAAAGTGACTGAACTACAGTTCCGTGGTCAAGACTCGGAATAATATGAGTTGGGTCATTTACAGAGTTTGTGCTTGGGTGTGTTTGGGACCAGACCGAAAAGGCAGTCATCAGTTAAGCCATTGCTTACAAGTGACAAAAAGACGAAAATACAGGTACAAGCGGAAACTCCTGCTGCACTAATGCAGGAATAATATCTACAAAACCTGGTGGATTAATGAAGATGAATTATCAGGGAATTACTTTGAGCTGGCGGCTGTTTTTTTGATCATTTTGATCATGTCCTGTTCTTGAATTAACATTGCATCCATATCACTGATCCAACGCAAATATAGTTACTGGTTAAAATCCATGCAAAGCAGTCTGGGAGGCATTAGGGCTGAGTTGGGGTCACCATGGTTTCTACTCATTAACAGCAATGTTGTTACATTCGAACTGTTATTTGCAAAGATTTTCTTCATTTGCGAGAGGGACAAAATTTGAGACCCATGATATATATATTTTTTTCTTATAACACTTAAAAAGATTGGAAAAAAAATCTTCATTTGATTTTTTTTGATGCACCCTAAATGAACAGGTTTATCGGCAGGTTTCTTCACATCAAAGATCAGAAAAATGTGAATAATTTGATACCGAGCAAGTTCAAATGAAAGAGAGGCACTGACTACAAAATTTGATTTTTATAATTCTTTGTTGTAAAGCTGCAAGTGCTTGAAAATATACTTTTCCATTGGTTTGTCATGAACAGGTTGCTTAATTTGGCGCCAAAGGAATCCCAAACTTTTTGCACAATGGTCTCTCACCTAGACGGCACGGACGAGCCAAGATCAGAACACCCGTTGGTGCGAGTCTCGTCGTCTGGACAGGGACTGCTGGGGATGAAGTCGGGTTCCTCCCCTTCCCCGTAGTCCTCGAACTGCTCCTCGTTGAGGGACGCGGTGGAACGAGTGGACAGGTCAGAGGTCACCGAGAGGCTGGTTTGACCACACCTTACCACAGCAAAAAATACAGGGACAGTATAGTGTGAA
The DNA here is from genome assembly GCF_037954325.1 of Fistularia commersonii. Lineage (NCBI taxonomy): Eukaryota > Metazoa > Chordata > Actinopteri > Syngnathiformes > Fistulariidae > Fistularia > Fistularia commersonii. Next base: position 11,679,541 of record NC_141295.1, on the reverse strand, counting down.
TTCATTTTTGACAGTGATTCAGATAATTTATATGCAACAGAATAGAATAGGATTTATGCATGGCAGAGCAGACGAGATTAGGGTTTTCAGGTATGTAACACGCTCTGTATGAAAAGAAAAACAGTACATACAAGAAAACAGTAGATCATAATATAATGCTATGTAGTGTAGAGCAAGAGTCAAACTCAAGGCCTGAGAGCCAAATGTGGCTCGCCACGTCATTGGATGTGGCCCGCGAGAATGTCTTAAAAGGTCTAATTGTCTTAAAATAAACAAGTCAATCCCATGCATTGACCTTAAACTACATTTCCCGCAATTCATGCTGATCATGTTACCCGCCAAGTAACGGCATCCCGCCATTAGATTGCTGTGTATCCACATCAATGCGGCTTTCAACAAGTGGAACTGAGAAATACAAATGATCCCTTAATGTCCGGGAAGAAAAAGGTTGATTCAGATAGAAGGCTGTTTCAAGAAAGATGGGAAAGCGAATACATGTTTGTGCTTCAAGGAGAAAAAACGGTATGTCTTTTGTGCTATGAGGCAGCGTTGGTTGTCAAAGAAAACAATCTACGTTAGCAATTTGACACCAAACACCAAGAAAAGTATGACTAAGTTAGCCTTCCAGAAAACAACAAATTGTCCAAGAATTAAAAGCCAAACTACGATGGCAGCAGAATGTGTAGACGAAAGCTGCGTCCAAAAACACTGCAGCAGTATTTAAGTCTTTTGGAGGTGGTGCCTTTTTGAAGCAGTGCATACTGAAGGCCCGGAAGCAGGTGTTTCCTGACCAGATACACACTTTTAAAAATGTCAGTTTATCAAGAAACATCATTTCGGACTGAGTTACGGAGCTAGCAGGAAACCTGGCAACACAGCTGGCCAAAGAGACATGCAGCAACATAGGATTTGGATTTTTTGGATTTGAATGAATAATAAATTCAGAGTTATTTGACATTAAGGAGTAGTGATATTCATTTTACATAACATTTGGTTATATTTAGTTACATTTACACTGTTTCTGTTACATGTGGCCCATTGAGGGCAACCATTATGCTGATGTGAAAATGGGGTTGACACTCCTGGTATTGTAAAACTATGGAGAATAAACACATATACAGACCTTATGTGCAGAATTGTGAGGTATGAATATCATCATCTTTTTAAAATAGTTTTGTCATGTTTTGACAAAAAAAATGTATTTTTTGCCAAAATTAACTCCTAATTCAACACGTCTCATTATTTTTTTGTTGTCTGAAAAACTTGTAAAAAATGAGGCTGATTTTATTAAATATGGATACCTTCAGAGTAAAAAAGTAATAAAATAAAATAAAATAAAGGGAAATATACTTGATTTCATCGTACAGCCCTGCACACCAAAACATAGGAAATTGTCTTTCGAAGGTGTTAAAATATACACAAAAGTGCACTGGAAACCTTTGTGGACCAAGAGCTTTACTCCTATCTTTCCTATAAATAGTTGTAAAACTACAGGGGAGCTAAGAGTGGACTTTAACCCATTAACAAGAGCCAAAGATGCCATGTTGGTAAGAGTATTTCATGATGTACTAATAGGGAAGCAGCTATCCAGACACGGGCATACATGCAATCATAACAAAATCCCACCAAATCTTGTGATCAGCTGAATGTTGGAAGGTACCGCTCAATAACCCAACAGTTTCTTTCTTTATATGACAAAAGTACAAATGTTCTGATCACATTCTCAACAATAATCAATCATTTTGAAATATGAAATATGAAGTGCGCACGGGCTATTTTACGATTTACGACAAAGTGTAACTTCAAGTCTCTACCACACGCTTCAAAACTTCATTTTGTAAACAATTTACTTGCCTGATCCCCTTATAATGAACAACCTCTTGGGTGAATGTTCTGGTTATTAACAAGCAGAGCATAGTTTTTTGAAATGTTAATAAGTGGGAGTGTGACCATTTTATAGATACTGTATGTTGATGCATTTTAATACAAACATCTGCATTTGAAATGCTCCACCCAGCACTGACACCCAGACTGCTCACACAGGGTGCATGTTGCATTTTGTGTTCTCGGGCTAACCCTGCCTTGCAGCCTTTGGGGGGCCCAGAGGATTTCAACTGGATCTGAGTGTGCAACATTAAAAAAAAACTGAATGGTGCGTTGCTTACTTCTCTGCTGGTAAGAAGAGATCTCCCAGCAAGTCTTCCTTGTCGCCTGGCCTGGTCTGTCCGTCCGATGTGTCCGAACCCGGAGCGCTCTCCACAGCGCTGTCTCTGTCCGATTCCCTCTCCCTGCCCTCGTCTGCCACTTCCTCCTCGGGCTCCTCCACCTCTCCAGGGAACAGCTGGCACTCTGGGACAGGATCAGGATGGACACGCGTGCACATGATGACCGGACAGAGCCGCTCCTTCTCGCTACCCTGAGAGGAAAGAAAGGGGGAGGCAGCAGGGAAAGAGGAATTAATGCAAAACAATTCATTGGTTTAGTTCCCTCGGGTTTACGTCGACAACCTGCTCGAGGGCTATGATTTTCAATTGATATTGGTTACCCTTTATTTTATCCTCCGAAAAAGGACTAGAATTCATGCAAGCACTTTATTCAGAGCCCAATTTCACATTTTCCTTGAATATACATAATTTTAACAACTGATTTTGTACTTCTGTTTTTATTGCAATATTTAATTTCAGTGAATACTGAAAAGAAAGATCATTTTAATGGATAACAATCATTGCAGGTCAAATGTCAACTGACCATGATTTATTAGTATTGATAAATCATATGATACCATATGAATGAATACCTGCTGATGAAATATCTCTCTATTTACTATATATTCCCTGTTTTAATCAAACAAGTATATGGGAATTGCTGTTTGCAAGTCACACTGGGCAATGGATTTTATAGAAATAACACACAAGGCTTTTAGATTTTTCATATCAAGTGTTATTGAGCTTCTTTTGACCAGTCTTCTATGCAAGTGACCTTTTCAGTATGCAAAAAAAAAGGGAAAATACCTTCCATGTTTTTTATAAATCCTCTTCCTTTTCATTGTGGTTCAATTTAATAAAACAGAACTGTTGGCTGCGAGTCTGCTAATATCAAGTTATCTGTGGCCAACTGAAAGATACGTCTTTGTGAACATAAAATAATCCATTGCGATAAAGTTATACAGTGAGCTTTCGCAATGACACCACTAAAATGAAAAAAAAAAATATATAGAGGAAAACAATGAAAATATTTTGCAAAGTTAATTGATTAATTAATAAGAATACATAGAATAGAATAAAACGTCCCGCGATGTTGAAATTTCAGATCGCACAGCAGAAAGTGGACAGTGCAGTGGAAATAGTTAGATTGTAGATATCATAAGTTAAACATGGCATGTGAAGTATTGGAAAACATGGAAAATAGAAACAGTGTTGTGCAAATAAAAGTTGCAAACCAGCAAACAGAGAGCAAAGTAGTTGAGCATTTGACGACAGCTCAAGGGGTCTCTGGTTAAAATCCGAATGCCACTTCTTTAAGTTATTTTCTCTTTCCAAGGATTTATGGGAGAGCACTTGTTCCATCTAATAAGAGTCACATTTTTTGAACAACGCTTGAGGTTGGATAATTCATTTCAAATTCCACCACTGTGGTAAAAGGTCTCAAGTTAGCACAGAAGGTCAGGAGGGGGAGAAGGGAGGGGAGGGGGAACAGGTCAAAGGTCATGGCTTCAGCTCTGCCAATTTTTCACTCAGCCTAGGCTTAAACGCAAGCTGATGCAAGAGAACAAGGCCTTAACTCGGCATGACTGGGCGGCGGAGACACAGCGTGGGGGCGGCTGCAGAATAGAGTGCCAGGCAGGGAGGAGAGGAGAATTGAGAAAACGAGTGGTGCATTTGCGTTAACATGGAATGAAAGGGAATCTTCAAAAGGTGTAACAAGAGGAGTGTGTGAGAGATGTGCAGCAAATACAGTAATGTGGCTGCAGGACACACACACGTGATTAGAGTTTTAATTTATTTCTCTGTCCCTGTCTGTCACACACAGATTTCGCTACACACTTGTGCCTTGTACTTTGTCAACATAGGTTCCCAGACTGAGTCACGGAGAAAAACAAAAAAATAAATTAAAACTAAATGTTTAGCATTCCTCGCTTTGATCAATGTGCCAAATCCCCTGCAACGGAGCAGGCAGCTTCCGGGTGGCTCTACGTGCTGCTGGGGCCATTACTGAGGAGAAAAGTGATCTTGCAGTGGCAAAAATTGGCACCCAGAAAAGAAATATATCACATATTGTGAAAAAGTGCATAAACACCAGGTAAAAATAGGAGAATGATATACTGTAAGGCCCGTGTGAGAAGATGTTATTATTAGCAGATGACTGTCCCCTTTACTTGAAACACACCATCAAATATGATTCAGTAAGACTGCTTTTCACATAATTGTGATTAATCCTATCCTAAACATTAGGCTGGTACACAAGAGCCTATCTGTGCACTGTATGCTGAGCATCATAACTAAACACAAAACAAATTGCAGCCATTAGATAAAAGACCCAATCCAATTTAGTGGCCAGAAAAAAAAAGCTGAAGCCCTATGTCTTTTTCAAATATCTTTCTACAGAGAGTTTGGGGCTGCAGGACCTGACCTAGATACAAATCCAACCATCTATCTGCATTCTGCTACCTTCTCCCGATCGCACAGGTAAGGCATTAAAAGCCTTAGAGGGCAAGATGACAAACGCACACGTCTCTAATAACCCTTCAGCCGGGCAACAATATCTATTGCACTGGGAAGAAAATGAGACTGTATGAGTTTATACATAACATATAGTTATTTTGAAAGTTTTCTTTTTCGAGGGGCGGTGATGATATTCACTACTGTCTGTTTTCTTAAAATATTATGAACATGTGAAGAAATAAGGTTCTCAGTAAAAGTGGAAGCGTACACACATATCCTGTTTCTTTCATTTTAATGACCTGTCTGTCATGACGTATCAACTACACTGGAATTACTGCTTGTTACAAAGAAGGCGCAATTTCACAAGACGCATTGTGGTTTATAATTACCTTTACTTCAATTATGTCACAGTTAAATCTTTGCATGCCATTTGCCTTCAAAAACAAGCAGGTGAAGTTCCCATATAATGACTGGTAGTTATAGGCGCATTCTTGAAAAATGATGCAGTTGTCACAATGCAGTTGTCAAGACCGAGATACATGTAAAAAAAACAACTTCAAAACATGATTGCATGGAGATACCTACTTAAGTACTGAAAATAAAAGAAAAAAAATAGGCTTTTCATTGCAGAATTAGGTTTGTGTCAGTGTTTTACTTCATTTGATGTATCCTTGAGGCTACCTAAAACTCTGACGGTATATTTTAATTGGTTGTAAATGATACAAAAACCCAGTAAAATATAAGAAATATATGGATTCAAATTGAAATAAGATAATATATCATTTATTCATTCATTTATTATCAATGCTGCTTATCCTGCATGCAGGGTTGTGGTGGGGTTGAAGCCTATCCCAGCTGTCATTGGGCGCTGGTATGCAAGCTGATCACTGAGCCAAATATAGAGACATAAAACCATTCACTCGCATTCACCCATCATAAAGGGAAATGCAACCGTTCACTCACTTATTCACCTGTCATATCGATACATACAACCAGTCACTCTGTCATTCAAATGTAATATCTTCTTCTTTTTATTCTTTTACTTTCCTTCCTTCACCACAGCGAATCAACCATCTCCATCTAACCCTATTCTCTGTATTCTCCTCTCTCACATCAACTACCTTCATATCCTCTCTCGCTATGTCCATAAATCCTCTTTTTGGTCTTCTTCAAGACCTCCTGCCTGGCAGAGCCGATAGAAAAATCGATAGAAATAACCATACAGTCTCTCATTAAAATGTAATTGAGACTTTAAAATATTAAGTTTCATTCACTCATCAAAGACAGACACAACCATTCACTCTCTCATTCAAATGTAATATAAGAATAAGAATAAGAATAAGAATAAGTTTATCTATCCCGCAGGAAATTGTTGTGCCAGTTTCAAGTAAAACATAACAATAATAAATAATAGTTGGACATTGTGTAAACAGTATAAAAAAGGGGGCGAATAAGAAATACAAATAGAACTATAAAGTGTCGAAGTAACAAGTCAAGGCTATAAAGTGTCCTAAGGTCTTAAGCACCAGGTGAAAGATAAGAAGCGCACAAGAGTATGAAAAAATATAGCACATGCAGCTGTTATGAAATGAAATATTGCACAGTTATGAATATATATACAGATAAATTATTACAATTAACAGTGAGTGGGTGAGATTTTTTTTTTTTTATGGTTTAAGATTTTGATATCGATATATATATCTAATATAGACTTAAAACCAGTAACTCTCATTTACTCACCATAGAGACATATAACCATTCGCTCTCTCATTTATAAGAGAGCGAATGACTCATCCAGGCTCCAGTTATCTCTGGTTTGGACTACTGCAACCTCGTCCTTGCCGGTGCCCCAGCGGTGACCATCGGGCCTCTGGAGCTTATTTAGAAAGCGGCAGCCCGCCTCAAGTTCAAGACCCTGGCGCTCGCCTACCGGGCAGTGAATGGGACAGCCCTGTCTTATCTCCAGGATATGGTCAAGCAACATGTCTCTACCCGTCCCGTCCGATCTGCCACCTCTCGGCGACCGTCCACCCCATCACTCAGAGCCCCTGCCTGCCGATCGAAGAGGTCTCTTCTCGGTCTTGGCTCCTCAGTGGTGGAACAAACTCCCCGAAAAAGGTCAGAGCAGCGGGGTCGCTGATCATCTTTCGCCGTGAGCTGAACACGTACCTCTTCACCAAGCATTACCCCACTAACCGCACTTAGCCCCCAACCCCGTACTTTGGATCTTCGGTGACTGAATTGCACTTTTTGTAAGTCGCTTTGGATAAAAGTGTCTGCCAAATGACTGCAATGTAATGTAATGTGATGTCATTTACATGTCATACACTTGTTATATAGAGATACAACCATCCGCTCATTCATTCATCTGTCATATCGAGAATTTTCTGTCTGTATTGTTGACGATGGAACTGACACAGGAGAGATGTGAGCATGACGTGCTGTACCGAAAACAAATCCACCAACACTGTTGTGTGGCCTTTAATAAATGATTCTGATTCTGATATCGATACAACCATTCACTCTCTCTCATAGACTGACCATATAAAGACATACTACAATTCACTCATTCACACGTGTGCACAATTTAGGGCCTCCAGGGAACCTACTGCATATTTTTGGATTGTGGGAGGAATACGAGAACACGGAGACTCCACACAGAAAAGCCTCCTGTCGGAATCGAACAAGGGACCTTCTTGCGGCGGGCGCGCCCCGCTGCGTGTCAATAAACGGATACAACCGATATGCTAATGCTAATGCATCATCATAGCAAATGATCATAATCCTACCACTGAATTACATCCAACATAAAACTTATTGTGGCCTTTCCATTTTGTCTGACGGCGTACTGAACTGAGAAATCCCCAAAATCATCAGGGGGGAAGCTGCTTTTGGGGTCGGCACCCAATCATGTATTCATCAGATGGCCAAACTCCATGAGGTTGAGTAAACATTGGTTGCAGATCTAATTGACAAGACTTCCAATTGGAGTCTCCTCACACCCTGTTGGTGTACGGCCCGGAGTCGATAAGATTTAGTGCTGAGCAAATCATTACTCTGCCTCTTCGGCGCACTGCGGGATTACGTGGGTGACTGTGCAAGTCGAGTCATATCGATCCGAATTATCAAGGGAGGAAAAGCTTTGAACTTTCCAGACGGAGGAGCAGACACATTACTGGGAGTTCCTCCCGATGCATTTCAATCAGCCGTTCTTATCGCTCACAAACTTTTATTAGCGCGCGCTGGATTTTCCATAAAAGTAAAGATGAGTCAACAGAGTGGATCACAGGTGTCGATCTGCATGTCGGACAAACTTTCAACGCCACCCCTTTTAAGGGGTCGTTTTAAAGGGTTTTTTTTTTGCATTGAGTGGCTTTTTCCATGCCACGCCACACCTCCACCACCTGTTCATCCATCCAACCATCCATTATCTATTCCGCTTATCCTGCGGTCAGGGTCACCAGGGTGCTGGAGCCTCTTCCAGCTGTCATTTGGCGAGAGGCGGCGGTTCAAACCCACTGGTTGCCAGTCGATCATCACGGCCACATATAGAGACATGCAACATTTCACTCCCCTTCATACGTGTATTACCCGCTGCGTGTTTTTTGCACTGTGGGAGGAAACCGGAGAACCAGGAAGAAACCCACGCAGACACGGGGAGAACATGAAAACTCCACAGAGAAGGGCTTCCTGCTTGGGGTGTCTCTCCAAATTTGGTACAGGGGGGGGGGTCACTGAATTTAAGTTTCTAAGTATAGTTTTAGACCAGACCTGGGCATTTTACAGCCCGTGGGCCACATCCGGCCCATTTTGCTTTTTTATCCGTCCCGCCAAAATATTTTCTTTGAATATTTTAAGTATTTTTCAATCAATATTGAATTTAGAAACTCCTTATATTTGCCTTTTGTTTAATTTGTACGGATGATTCCATTCAGAATAATGTCGGTATAATTTTATGATCATTAATGATGTTGAAGTTTTAGTAAAATCCCCCCAAATTTAAATATTTAAATTGCAATTTTCATGTTGTTCAATTTATATAAAAATTTAATACAAAATGTGTCCCACCGGCCAAAATAATTGCCCGACCCGGGTCTTAGACATGTCTTAAATTTTATAAATGCGCTAAAAATGTTCAAAAGCATCAACTTCAGTTGTTTTTAATTAAATATACATTTTATACTGATTCCGCAACTCCAAAGCATATTCCTGCTATAATTTGTTTACCATTTTTCCATTTGTATGACAATTTGGGCTCAAGCAGCGCCATCTCTAGCCAGATACATCTAATTGCTGTATGACCACAATAAAGGATGGAAAAGCCCATCCATCGGCATCAATGTCAAATACTCAAAAAAGTACAATTGACATAACTTTGAGAATTTCACAGACGTGTCTTTTTTTCAAAGTCATTCTCAAATCTCAACTTCGTTTAGCTCCAGAGCTGATTTCCAGGCACGACCAAAGATACAACACTAACCGGTGAACGGTAAATCTACTATTGGTGAATTGTAGATTTGGAATGGTAAATCTAATCTTAAATATTTAAATTTAAAACTATTCCAACAAAGGCGAACAGGTAAAAAGCAAAGCCGTACCTGTTAACTACCTGCATTTGGATAGAGGCTACATTTGACATGTAGGATTTTGTGGTTGATAAATATTCCGGTTAGGATTTTCTGATGAGCTGTGTAACACAGTTTTAGCATGTTTGAGGACTGTGTCTATGTGTTTTAGGCATACTCTTAACACAATGAGCATTTATTGTATAAACCTATATATCGTATATGTTTATATACCAATGTACAAGTATCTGTGACTACAACAATCACTGAGTTAGCATAGAATAATCCCAGTTAGTGCATGTTGCATGCCACGTTCCTTGACGTCGGGAGGTCAGAGATAAACATGATTCTTTTTCAGCAGAAATATAAAAATTATAATGAAAGAAAAGAAGCTACTTTGACTAACAACCGTGCCTTCCTGGATTAGTAAGGAACAAACCCATATTTGCAATATATATGTGTAGTTGGCTTTGCGTTTTATTTATTTTGTAATAGTTCCCTGTGGGGTTGTTTTCGATTCAGTTTGCACGTCAGTAGCACTTGAGCCATATTAGAGAAAAAGCAAGTTGTTAAAAAGCTTCAAAGTGCCGTTTGCTGTTTTATAATGCTGTGTGACAAGGTCGGTGGCGGTTTATCAGTGACCGCAAAAAGAAAAAAAAAAAAAGACAGTGATATATAGTGGCTCTGGCGAGGTTGCGATGAGGAGACAATAAATAATCTGGGTGGTGGAGCTGAGGAGGCTTTGGATTAGTGACTCAGCAGCGAAATGAATACGTGATGAGGAGAGGAGCGAGAGGTGGAGATGGAGGGAGGACGAGAAAGAAGAGATAGTGAGCGGCGGTCGCTCCTCTCGTCTTTGTCAGACTGAGCTCTCGAGATAAGAAGCCTTTCTCTGCGTAGGCTTTTTCCTCATCGTGGTCTCGCCCTCCCTCTTTCTCTTTGTTTGCCAAGCCGGCTCCCTCTCCCTCCGTTCTTCTCAGCACCCCAACTTTTCAAGTGCTAAAAAAAACATTCACACATAAAGAGCATTTAATGCTTTAACGGCCAGCATCCCCAACCCCTTCGCGAGTGTTCCCGTCACCTTGGATCCCCCCGGTTGAAACAAGAGGCGGTCAGTATCTACTCATCCGTAAAACCACTAGACGGAAGGATTACTCATAATATAAATTGTATATAACAACAATTATTACAGGTTCAACATGATGGCTGGGAGGCTTTAGCACACGGGATGGCAATTATTTTGGCTGGCAGACCACATCTCTTATTTAATTTTTATGTGCGGGCCAATTTGGTGAACAAAATGAAAATTTCAATTTAAATATTTCAATTTTTTGTCATTTTATTTCAATTTTAAAATCATTAATAATAATATAAATTAAAAAAAAAAATAAAGGAAAAAGATTAAAAAGGACAATAAGTTTCTAAATTGAATATTGATTGAAAATACTTGAAAATATTAAAAGAAAATAGTGTGGCAGGTGGGATGAAAAAGCAAAATGGGCCTAATGTGGCCCATGGGCTATAAAATGCCCAAGTCTGCTTTAGCAATTACACCAGACCTGGGCATTTTACGGCAACCGGCCCACATCCGCCCTTTGGGCGTCCCTGCCCGGCCCACGTGAGGTCAAACAGAATTTAATGAAAAAAAAAATGATTCCATTAGTTATACAAACTAATGGAATCGCTTTGCCTTAATTTAGAAAACAGTGCTGTATTTTCATTTTTTTTTTATGCTAGCATGCACGTATGCACATCCGTGACATGGGTGTGTGAACAGAGATGGGTGATTCTGGCCAGTTAACTTTTGGAACATCAGCTCACGCCAAAAAAAGAAAGGTTGATGCCAAATCCCGCATCTTCAACAATACATGGACCGCTAAATTCTATTAACAGGAGTCAAAGGTAAAGCGTTGAGTTAGGATTAGAATTTGACTCGTCACCACGGGACCAAACATGGGAGAGGATTCAAAAAACTTGTCTGATGAAGAGTATGAACAATAGTCCGATGCTTTGTTAGCGAAACATTTTTTTACAAAGCTTTGCACACACAGAAATCAAAAAATTCAAAGCGAGTTACGCCATATCCTACAAAATCGCCAGAAACAGTAAGCCGTTTTCGGACTCTGCGGCACCAATACACCCGGAGAAAAAGCACACATTTGAGAGCAAGAGCTTCACCCGATTGGCAGAGTGGCCAGCTTTGTATATTTTTCTCTGGCTTTGGATGAGAGCTGGTTGTTCTGGACCCTTCCCGGCCACTCATCCTGTTACGTGGGAAAATTGTGGACTAAAATCGCATTTACGAATGAGAACAGACATTCTCCGCGATGAAGTTCAGCAATTCCAGATCCTCCATCATTGATGAACACGTCTCAGCTGCCCTTCCTAAATCCACTTTAGACATTCAGCCAGATTTCTGGGCACTTGTTCAAGCCCGAGTCATGCTGGCTTTCTCTCACTGAACAAGTAAAAAGAACAGAAATAAAAAATCCAAAGCACTTTTTGCATAAAGTTGATCAACTGCATATCTTTAACACACTGCGAAACACCCTTTGAGTGTTTGTGAATGTCAACAAGTTAGACCTTCTGAAAACACCACGGTAATGATTGTTTTTGTTTTTACTGTTTATTACTTCTAAAGGAGTACTTTCCCATTTGAGCTACACCATAATTTGACATTTGTATAAATATTTACAGAATTTGCTTATTATTTGGACAACCCAAATCATAATTCACGATGGGACATAATAAATATAGAGCAGGATTAAGTTTCGATATCGCCCTCAAACACCGTTGAGGTTTCGCATATGGGCCCTTGTAAAAATTAACTGCCCACCCCTGTCATTGCTCATAATCGGTACACTTGGCGTTGCGTCATATTGGTCTCTATATGATGTGTGAATATTGAAAGTCTCTATATGACGTGTTAATGTGAGTGTGAATAGGGGTTTGTCTCTATGTGACGTCTGAGTGAGAGGTTTAATGTTGGTTGTCTCCATATGTGGCCCTGGGATCCACCGGCCCAATGACAGCTGACAACCCGGCGCTGAGCGCAGGATTTGCAGTATGAATGACAAATGGATGATATTAATAGCTGCTCATTTCTATTTCCGTGATACAATGACTAGTATTTGGTCACTTTGGACGTCAACGATGATGTGCATTAACAGGTTTGAACAAGTGATACAAAATAAAATATCCTGAAACAATCCTTTGGCTCATGTTCAGGTACTATCCCCGAGATACTCCATAGACATCGCCATTGATGAGTCATATACCTGTTATTATACATTATTCACACAGTTAGTTTTGTCTTAGGGATAAACGCAAGGGAGACGTTATTATCGATTTCTTGGTTTTTGTGTGCCGATCAAATTGGGCGCTGAGCAAAATCCTCCCTTGCCGAGAACAAACTCCTAAACGACAACAGAGGAAGTAACGCTAACAATGGAGTATCCTGGTTTTTAGTGAGCATCAAACACACTCTTGTCTTTAAAACAACAAAAACAACAACATTCAGCTATTTCTTTTCCACCAGTGATGCAAGTCAAGCAGAAACACACAAACACACACACACACACACACACATAGATCTGCTTGGGTTACTGGGAATGTCGCCTGGACAAAGGACAATATAGGGAGGGACTGTGGCTGCACACTGGAGACGTTGTGCAGGTACACTGAGTGATACTAAGCATGCAAGCACACACACACACACACACACACACACACACACACACACACACACACACACACACACACACACAGAGGGGCCACCCCAAGAGGAAACCACGTCTGCGTTAGCTCTTGTATAAAATACAAGAGTTTCTCCCTATGATAATCCATGAGGTGCAAAAAAAAAGGTTATATTTTGTAAAAAGTTGTATTTTTTGGATAGTTAAGGAAGGGTTGAGAGATCTCAAAGAAATACACGGCCATGAATGTGATCAAAATGTCCTCGCCCTGATTAATCCTCTGAATCATTTCCAAAGAAATGACAAACTGAATGTGTGCGTATGTGCTGTTGAGCAAGGAGAACTTGAAATGCTTCCCGTCATTATGAGTAAAGTCTGCCGTTGTTAGCGTATGTTTGTTTGCCAGCGTGCATGTATCACACTTTTGCTTCCATATCAAGATAAGAAAGTCAGAGTTTTAAAACAAAACCGCCCGACAATGGTTGCGTTCAATGTTATGTTAATGCGCGCCTAAAACATATCAGTCTTTCTCCGAAAGCCTCCGCCGCCGAACGAGGCCGCGGCATTGTTGCCGGCGGCGACCCTCAGCAGGTCCGACCTGACCCGGCCGTCAGCTGCCGTGCGTGAACTTTGTCATTCAAATGATCCCGTGCTGGATAAAAAAAAAAAAGAAAAAGAAAAAAAAATGCATTAAAGAGTTACTCGGCTTGAGTTCAACTGGGTTTCAAACCGAAATCGTCAAATAAAAGAATTGTGTAATAATGCGGCAACTGTATTTGTTTTTTCTTTTTCATTTTCTTACCCCCTACCGGGATTGAGCGATAACGTGTAAAGGAGAACCAGAAAAGAGGAGGGACTGTTTTAACTCCTGAAGATTAGCCTCCATTCATCCAGTACGGCTCAGTGCCGCGTGATAATCTAGTTATTCTAGTCCTACTGTACACGTTGTGCGCACTCGACACTCTTTGCTCAAGGTCTCGTTTTAAAGATGTGACGGCCGTGAGGGGGGAAAGGATAACAAAGCGAGAAAAAAAATGAAAATAAATTCAAACTAAACGGCTTTCTGGCAAACAGAAGGCTTCCAGGAAATGTTTTTGAAAACTACCTCCTCAGATTAAATCTCATTATGTAACGTCCAGTCGCAGACCTGGAGTACTAAAATCCGCCACGGACGTCTGACATCACATGTTGCTATTTGAGAGTGTGGCACGACGAACCGAACCGACTTTGCCTTCTCCATTTAATAAATAATGGGATCCCGAGGCCGGGGGGAGGCGGGGACGCATCAGCTGGATGGTGAACCGCACACGTTCAAGGTCAATATTTGTCTACAGTCAACAGCGCATTCTATTTGGCTTTTAAACACGGGCTTAATTTCCCCGAATCGTGCCGGGGGCTTCGAAAGAGACATATTTTACATTATACGTGAAAGATTAAAAACGTCATCTGTATTTGGAACAAGTCGGGTGCACTTTGAAAGGCCTCCCAGTGACTCAAAAGTTCAGCTTTGTCAAAACAATTACGGGGATGAAACGTCTGTTGCACATCTTTGTTGTAGTATCACAAACATACACTGCTACTTTTCTTTTTGACTGATAATTTCATTATCAATATTTACCAAGCCAATATATCGGTGTAATAATTGTGTTATAACTGTGTAATAAATGTTGAACAGAGGAACTGCCTTTTCGCAGGTTCCAAAACAACTTTATTACAATCCATCGAGTTCCCGATGATCACTTTCTTCAGTCGGCCTTGTTTTGTTTTGTTTTTCTTCACCCCAATTAATTCCATTACCGTCAGGAACACGCTGCACCGCACCGGGTGACCGCACCGACCGAAACGGGGATGGCGTACAGGGTTACCGGAAGAAGAGGGAGGAGAGGCGGGGAAGCGCGGTGAGAGGACGAGCGGGAGGGTGCGGGAGAGGGGGTGGAAGCGACTCAACGAACATACTGGTGACAATGGGACTCTGCACTGCCGTGGACCCCCCAAAACCCCCGGACTCCACAACCCACCCACTCATCCCAGCCCCCTGCAACACAAGTCTCCCCCACTAACGTTGGTCCATTCTATGCCTTTCTCTTTTATAAATAAAATAAAATGCAATGAAAAAAAAAAAAACATGACATAAAATAAAATGAAATGAAATAAAATCAAATCAAATAAAATAAAATAAAAAGCAATGAAATAAAATAAAATAAAATAAAATAAAATAAAATAAAATAAAATAATCCCAATCTCACTCACCTCGTTCACCGGGGTGGAGAGTCCATTTTCACGGGCCACCGGGCCCCCGGGACACCGTAGTCATTCACTTGCCCTGCAGACTGAGTCCGTTGTCTGTGGAGACACGCAGCGCACGAACAGGTGTTTTCCACGGAGGAGGAGGAAGAGGAGCGTCTGGATAGTCCAAAGGGTGAGTCCTGTGCAGCTCAGCTGTCTGCCTTGCTTTTGCAGTGGCAGAAACCACACACTCTCTCTAATGCAAACACACACACATGCACACACACATGCACACACACATGCACACGGACACACGCGTCCACGCAGAGCGCACACCCGGCTACCGTCCGCGGGCTGGAGTGACTGGCGTTCACACACTCGGAGCGGTGGCTTCACACTCCCTTCCTCCGAGGGTTGCCAGATAAGTCCGGTAGATTTCAGCCCAACAACAACAACAACTTCAAACTCAATTAAAAAAAAACAACTAAACCTTAACCTAGTCAGAAACTAGGTAAAACCAGTAACAGGAAACATGTCAGTAGCCTTCGAAGCGTCTGGCATCAAAACAAATGTGAAGAGCACCCCCAAAAAATAAACCAATTTCTTTTTTTGTGATAAGAGAATTGTGTAAAGTAGAAAAAAAAGCCACAAATAAATCACGCATTTCAACTTCAAAAACATAAATAATTCACATTCATATAATTGCGCAAAAATATCGAAATAAGCGAAGGTAATTGTGCAAACACAGGCTTTTTATTTATTCATTTTAGAATGTTGTCACTTATAATGTTTATGCTTTTTTTTTCTCTTTTAAATCTCTCTTGTATAGCAATATGTCTGTAAGCAGTAAGGTGCCTTTAATAAAATGTAATATAATTATAGTTACTTTTTGTGCATTCAGAGATGCTTAACCGATTAAGAGCAGCAGGTTGTGTCAATCAAATATTTATTTTACGCAGTGTGACAGCTTGTTTAGTAAGTACTGACTGACCTTTGCACAAAGCGGCACAAAAAACCCCTCTGCTGCTTCTCTCATGGGGTCAAATATCAGTCTGTATCTGCATGCACTTTAAACTTCATACCTCATCGTTTAAACTTGACTTTTTAATGTATTACATCCTTTTTAATGTGTAAATTTGCACTCGACAATTATCAGACTTTGTCTAATAATTAGATAAATGATTATTTATCAGACTTTTTAATTCCTCTCCCTTCAGCCGAAGGGAATATTCAAATCTTTGTACTTTTTAAGACCTTAAAACACTTTATAGCCTTGACTTTGACACTTTATATTTTCATTTGTATTTCTTATCCTCCCTCCTTCCTACTATTATCTATTATTGTAATGTTTCACTTGAAACTCTGGCACAACAATTTCCTTCGAGATAAATTAAGTTGTTCTTATTCTTATTCTTATTCTTATTCTTATTATCAATTTGTAAATTTCATGTCACCGTGGGATTGTGAGAAAGGTCTTCTGGATTCCTCCGTACGTCGCGTACATGCGGACAAGTTGACAATAAACCTGACTTTGACTTTGAATATCACTCTCACAATATTTTCGAAAAAAAAATCCCAATTTGTGTGCAAAAGTAAGTACATTTTAGTCCAAAGAAGACGTATTTGTGCAGAAAACCACCCAACCTGGCAACCCTACCTCCCTCCTTTCTCATGGGTGGCTGCTGGAAGCGGCCGTTGCTGGTTGCCAGGCAACTGGCTAACATGGGCGGAGCTTGAGAGAGTCCTGACATTGCTGCACACTCTGCCTTTGGCTGCCGCCCACTCAGGCTATATTTGCATACCAAGCCCTGCCCGCCTCCCAGTGTGTGTGTATGTATGTGTGTGTGTGTGTGTGCTGCAGAGGAGGCCCTGGCCCTGTGTGGGCTGTGGAGTGTGTGTGTGTGTGTGTGTGTGTTTGGGAGGGGGGGATGACTGTTGGGTTGTCACTTGGACTGAAACAGTTTGTCTCCAGTGATGCAGCAGATTCCACAAAGCGGGACGGCAGGACGTTCCCCACGCCAGAGGGTTATTGAACCCTTTGCTGCCGATGGTTTTTGGGATCACGTAACACCAATGATTGACATTCAACGCACAACGCAGGCGCCGGCAGTTTCGCGGGTGTCGGTTCTGCGTTCTAGCCTTTTGTCGCGCAACAGGAGTGTGAGCTCAGAGGCGTACAAAATCTGGACTGGCGGAAATTGGGCAACTAGTTTGTGAGAAACCTCTTAAGCCTGGAGATCTGAGATCAACCACGGTTTGGGCAAAGTACATCCACTCACATGCGGGTCCCTTAATACTTGACCTTTTTTAGTCAAAGATCATGTTGGTGAGTTTGATCGTGCAACCGATCAAACAGGACAACTTATCTTAATGTGTTGGGATCGTCTTACTGCATGTATTTCGTTCATTCATTCATTATCTATATTGCTCATCCTGCTGGGGGGTGGAGGGTAGCCTGAAATACTATGGAAAACTGAAAATATGTCAATAAGTGGACGAGAGAGACATTCATTTATTCGCCTATTCATTATGTGTATGCTTATCCTACAGTCAGCCTATCTGAGCTGTCATTGGCCGAGAGGTGGGGTCACCATTTGATCATGGGGTCGCATATAGAGACATGCAAATAATTCATTCATTCACCAATGCGTCATAGAGACATGGGAGCGATCACTCACACATTCACATGCAATAAAGAAAGATGCGACAATTCACTCATTCATTCACATGTCATATAACACGAACAGCTCTCTCATTGGCGGATCATTTAGAGACATTCACTCATTCACTCACGCGTCATAATAAAAGATAGAACCATTCACACATTCATTTACATGTCATACAGACATGCAGCCATTCACTCCCTCATTTTTGGATGAGGATCATGTGAGTAAGGGAGATAGTCACCCTCTCATTCACATGTCCGGATTATTTAGGGCAGGGGTGGGCAATCATTTTGGCTGGCGGGCTACATTTCTTATTTAATTTTTCACCAACTAGGTGAACAAAATGAAAATTACAATTTAGATATTTCAATTTTTTGGCATTTTATTTCCCTTTTAAAATCATTAATGATCATATAAATGTACCAACCAACATAATTTTGTATGTAATCATCCATACAACATTAAAAAAAAGGAAAAAATAAGTTTCTAAATTCAATTTTCATTGAAAATACCAGGGTCTCCATTAAACCTCCTATGTTTCTGGACTGTGGGAGGAACCCAAACAACGCAGAGTAATCCCACGCAAACAGGGGGAGGACATGGACACTCCACACGGAAAGGCCTTCTGTCAGAAAGAAATCGCGATATCGACGTATTTAACTGACACTCGACAGAAAAGGACGAAAGCCACAACGCGACGATAAACGCAACAGACCGCTGTTGAGATTTCAATAACAGCATTAATATTTCAGGATTCCCCTTGTGTGAAGTGGTATATCTTCCAGTGAGGAGAGTGAGTTGACCTGGTTTCAGCTGTGCTGTGCTACAGCAGTTCTGGCAGAACATTAACTCTTGTTTCCCCAACTCATACCTGCTGTCTGTATGTTACCCAGTACTTGAGGATGGACACAAATAATTCGCGATATTTGCCTCTCCATCTGTATTTTCCAGTTATTTCTAGGTGACATTTCATGTCCTGTCTGTTTCTCCTGCACACTGTGTTACATCCCACCTGCAAAGAACGGGTGGGTGTGATTTTAATAACCTTTGCTTGTCTGCTGTTCGAACTCGGAGTGATGGCGACTGAGAGAAAATGACCAGTGAGATATCCCTCATGTGGCAAAGCAAGAAGGTCTCTGGTTTGATTCCAGCCTGGGGTCTCTCTGTACGGGGTTTACCTGGGTTTTCTCTGGATTCCCCGGTTTCCCCACACAATCCAAAATATATGCTGTCGGTTTACTGGAGAGTGAGTGAAAGGTAGCATCTTCTTCTTCTTCTTCTTCTTTCGGCTTTTCCCGTTCGGGGTCGCCACAGCGAGTCAACTTTCTCCATCTAACCCTATTCTCTGTATCTTCCTCTCTCACACCAGCTACTTTCATATCCTCTCTCACTACGTCCATAAATCTTCTCTTTGGTCTTCCTCGAGACCTCTTGCCTGGCAGCTCCAATTCCAGCATCCGTCTACCAATATATTCACTATCTCTTCTCTGTACATGACCGAACCATCTCAGTCTGGCTTCTCTGACCTTCTCTCCAAAACATCGAACATGTGCCGTCCCTCTGATAGATTCATTCCTGATCCTATCCATCCTGGTCACTCCCAAAGAGAACCTCAACATCTTCATCTCTGCAACCTCTAGTTCTGCCTGCTGTCTTTTGGTCATTGTAACAGTTTCTAGTCCATACATCATCGCTGGTCTCACCACTGTCTTGTACACCTTTCCTTTTATTCTGGCCGATAGTCTTCTATCACATAGTACCCCTGACACTTTTCTCCACCCATTCC
Organism: Fistularia commersonii; assembly: GCF_037954325.1. NCBI lineage: Eukaryota > Metazoa > Chordata > Actinopteri > Syngnathiformes > Fistulariidae > Fistularia > Fistularia commersonii. The sequence goes on along the minus strand of NC_141295.1, from coordinate 11,659,942 downwards.
AACCTGCTTGGACCCGTCTCTTCACCTCTTTTCCGCACTCTCCGTTGCTCTGGACTGTTGACCCTAAGTACCTGAAATCCTCCAGCTTCTTGATCTCCATTCCCTGTAGCCTCACCGCTCCACCCGAGTTCCTCTCATTCACACACATATATTCTGTCTTGCTGCGACTAACTTTCATTCCTCTCCTTTCCAGAGCATACCTCCACCTCTCTAGATTTTCCTCTACCCATTGTCTGCTCTCACTACAGATCACGTCATCCGCAAACATCATGGTCCATGGGGATTCCTGTCTAACCTCATCTGTCAGCCTATCCATCACCATTGCGAACAAGAAGGGGCTCAGAGCTGATCCCTGATGGAGTCCCACCTCCACCTTGAACTTCTCTGTTACCCCTACAGCACACCGTACCAGTGTCTCACAGCGAGCATACATGTCCTGCACCAGTTTAACATACTTCTCTGCCACTCCAGACTTCCTCATACAATACCAGAGCTCCTCTCTTGGCACCCTGTCATATGCTTTTTCTAGGTCTACAAAAACGCAGTGCAACTCCCTCTGGCCTTCTCTGTACTTTTCTATTAGCATTCTCAACGCAAATACTGCATCTGTAGTACTCTTCCTAGGCATGAAGCCATACTGCTGTTCACAAATGCTGACTTCTGCTCTCAGTCTAGTTTCCACTACTCTTTCCCATAACTTCATTGTATGGCTCATCAACTTTATCCCTCTGTAGTTGCCACAATTCTGCACATCCCCTTTATTCTTAAAAATAGGCACCATCACACTTTGTCTCCATTCTTCAGGCATCTTCTCACTCTCTAAGATCCTGTTGAATAATCTAGTCAGAAAATCTACCGCTGCCTCTCCTAGACACTTCCACACCTCCACAGGTATATCATCAGGACCAACTGCTTTTCCACTCTTCATCCTCTTCAATGCCTTCCCCACCTCACTTTTACTAATTTTTGCTACTTTGTGGTCTACAATAGTCACCTCTTCTACCCTTGCCTCTCTTTCATTTTCCACATTCATCAGTTCTTCAAAGTACTCTTTCCATCTTCCCATCACTCTTCTAGCATCTGTCAATACATTTCCCTCTCTGTCCTTTATCACCCGGACCTGTTGTACATCCTTTCCATCTTTATCTCTCTGTTTCGCCAACCTGTATAGATCATTCTCACCCTCCTTACTATCCAACCGAGCATACAAGTCATCATAAGCCCTTTGTTTTGCCTTTGCTACCTCTATCTTTACCTTTCGCCGCACCTCCCTGAACTCCTGTCTGTTCTCTTCAGTCCTCTCAGTATCCCACTTCTTCTTCGCTAACCGTTTTCTCTGTATACACTCCTGCACTTCCTCATTCCACCCCCAAGTCTCCTTATCTACTTTCCTTCCAGATGACACACCAAGTACTCTTTTACCTGTCTCCCTGATAACACTAGCTGTAGTTGTCCAATCATCTGGAAGCTCACCCTGACCACCCAGACCCTTTCTCAACTCCTCCCTGAAAACCATGCAACACTCCTCCCTTTTCAGCTTCCACCATTTTGTCCTCTGCTCTGCCTTTGTCCTCTTCATCTTCCTTGTCACCAGAGTCATCCTACAAACCACCATCCTATGCTGTCTGGCCACACTCTCACCTACAACTACTTTGCAGTCACTAATCTCTTTCAGGTTACCTCGTCTATACAAGATGTAGTCTACCTGCGTGCTCCTACCTCCGCTCTTATAAGTTACCCTATGTTCCTGTTTTTTCTGGAAAAAGGTGTTCACTACAGCCATTTCCATCCTTTTTGCAAAATCTACCACCATCTGTCCCTCTGCATTCCTATCCTGGATACCAAATCTGCCCATCACTTCTTCATCCCCTCTATTGCCTTCACCAACATGTCCATTGAAGCCTGCACCAATGACCACTCTCTCATTTCTGGGAATATTCTGCATCACTTCATCTAACTCATTCCAGAACTTCTCCTTCTCTTCAGATTCACATCCTACCTGTAGGGCATAGCCACTAACAACATTGAGCATCACACCTTCAATTTCCAGTTTCAGACTCATAAGTCTATCTGACATTCTTTTCACCTCTAGGACGTTCCTAACAAACTCCTCCTTCAAGATAACTCCTACTCCATTTCTCTTCTTGTCAGTACCATAATAGTACAACTTAAAGCCTGCTCCTAAGCTTCTAGCCTTACTACCTTTCCACCTGGTCTCCTGGACACACAGTATATCCACCTTCCTTCTCTGCATCATGTCGACCAGCTCTCTACCTTTTCCTGTCATAGTCCCAACATTCAAAGTCCCTACTCTCAGTCCCAGACTCTTTCCCTTCCTCCTCTCTCTCTGCTTCTGAACACGCACTCCTCCTCTTCTTCTTGTTCTTCGACCCACAGTAGCCCAATTTCCATTAGTATCCTGTAGGTCATCAGTACCAATGGCGGTCGTTGTTAACCCGGTCCGCGACCGATCCGGTATGGTATAGTTTTGGTTGTCTCGCATATTTGGTTTTGGCAAAAGTTTTACGCCGGATGCCCTTCCTGACGCAACCCTCTGCATTTATCCGGGCTTGGGACCGGCACAGGGAGATACTGCTCCGTGCCCCCCCAAGGCAGGCTTGGAGAGGCACGGGCCAGTGCCGCCCTGAGGCTGCATTCGTGCCGCCCTGAGGCTGCATTGATGCATATGATGCATATATGAGCATATGATGAGTAAATGAAAGAGTGAATGCAACATGTCGCTTTGTGATGTGGAATGAATGAGTGAATGGTCTTAAGTCTATTTGATGATTGTAAATGAAAGGGTGAATGGTCATATGTCTCTATTTGATGAGTAAATGAAAGAGTGAATGCAATGTCACTATGTAATGTGTGAATGAATGAATGAATGGCCGTATTTCTATATAACAAAATGAGAGCGAATGGTCTTATGTCGCTGTATGATATGTGAATGAGTGCATAAAAGGTTTAATGTCTCTATATGATGACTGTGAATGAAAGAGTGAATTCTCATATGCCTGTATTGCGGTTGAATGAGTGAGTGAATGTCTCCATATGATGCATGCATGAGTGAGTGAATGGTCATATGTCTATATGACTTAAGAATGAGTGAGTGAAAGATTGTTTCTCTATTTGGTGAGTGAATGAAATTGTGAATGCCATATGTACCTATGTAGTATATGAATGAATGAGTGAATGGTGGGATGTCCACCTCTTGCACAATGACAGCTCAGATAGTCTTTGTCCTCACTGTTGGACGAATTCATAATAATTGAATGAATGTATGTATCTCTCATCCACTTGTTGACATATTTTCTGTTTTCCATCGTGCATCAGGCTGCGAGCTGCCTGTGCGGTAGAGCAGTTTACCGCTGCTGCTCGAGTACTGATGTTTGGTGCAAGTGCACTTGTGCTGAATAAGGGATGAGAAAATGAGATGGTGGGAGCGATGATGAGGTAGAGAAAAAAATATGATTCCAGCCAGAGGAGCCAAATAAAACCCAATTATGTATAAAGCAATGAACAGTCCCCGTTCTCTTTCTCTCTCTCTCTCATTCTCCACTTCTCAGAGACACTGGCAGAGGATCAGCCAATGGCCCGTGGCTGTGTGTTTATGTGCAATTTGTTAGAGGGCAAGCTCCTTTTGTCTTTGCAAAGAAACTGCTTACAATTCCCTCCGTGTCCACCTGCCTCATACGGATAAAAACACGTCAGCGGCCAGTGTTTGTAGTTTCGCCACATCCATCCTAGGCAGGTTTAACACAGGGGAGGGCAGACTGGGATGAGAAGTTACTAAGGAAATTGCAATTTTCTCCTCCTGGATGAGTCTCGCAGCTCATAGGATCGTCCACGCAAACATACGGTAAAAGAAAAGTTGAGCTCGGGGAAAAAAAAAAGCTGTGGGGAGTCTACAGCAGCTGCTGGTGTTCGCAATGCAGCAAGACAAACGACAGAGCGGAGGAGGGGGCCCGGGGGGGGGGGGGGGGCGGGGGGGGGGGGGCGTAGAGATGGATCGAGACACGGAGGGAGGCGCCCCAAAAAATAAAGACAGAAGGAAAGAAAGGAGAGAAAAAAATGAGGGCAGTGGGCTGGTAGGCCAAGTGCTGAGAATAACCAAATTTCTTCTCGTACACACGCTCACCTCATTCATTCACTTATCAGTTATACCGCTTAGCTTGTGCTCAGGGTCGCGATGTGGGCTATGGCGGAGCCTATCCCAGCTGTCATTGGGCAAGAGACGGGGTTCACGCCGTTGAGGTTGTCATTCAGTCGCAGAAAAAGACATGCAACCGTTCACTCACTCATTCACACGTCATACAGAAATATTACAACCATTCAGTCTATCATTCACAGATATACAAGTATTCACTCTCTTCCCCAAATGTCCTGTAAGGGCATACAATCCCTCATTAATTCACATGTCTGGCAGGTTTTTAGCAAATGTCATATGTACCTATGTAATGTGTGAATGAATGAATGAATGGTCGTATTTCTATATAACTGAATGAGAGAGTGAATGGTTGAATGTCTCCATATGATTTGAATGAGTGAATGAAAGGTTATATCTCTCTATATGATGACTGTGAATGAAAGGGTGAATTTTCATATGTCTATATTACGTTTGAACGAGTGAGTGAACGGACATATGTCTATATGACTTTAGAATGAGTGAGTGAAAGGTTGTATCTCTATCTGGTGAGTTAATGAAATAGTGAATATGGCGTAGGAGGGATAGTGAATACATTGGTAGACGGATGCTGGAATTGGAGGTCTCGAGGAAGACCAAAGAGAAGATTTATGGACGTAGCGAGAGAAGATATGAAGGTAGTTGGTGTGAGAGAGGAGGATACAGAGAACAGGGCTAGATGGAGAAAGTTGATTCTCTATGGCGACCCCGATGGGAAAAGCCGAAAGGAGAAGAAGAAGAGGAAGAGGAGGAAACTGGAGAACTTTGGGGAAACACTAAAAATTTCAGCCCTGGCAGATCCAAACCAGCAACTTTCTTGCCGTGGGGCGGAGGCGCAAGTCACTGCGCCAGCGTGCTTTGTCAGGAAAGGCCTTCATTGTTGTCAAAAAGCATATTTATTTCGATTTGTTACGTTCTTCCTGACTTATTATACATTTATTAAGGGTTTTCTCAAGTGCGCGACGCACACCATAGAATGTGCTTCGTCTCCTTAAAATGCCATATAAATAATGAATGCCGTACAGTAGAAATGTGAGGTACTGCAGTCATTTTATCACGTTGCCTCTTATCTGGATCCACCTGCTCACCTGAAATCACAGCCAGTAAACAACCTCCGCTTATCATTTCAGACCGTTTGCACTGTTTGTCTGTGAGCAAGAGCGCGGGCAAGCATGCCTAACGGGGTCAAATCAGGGTAACATTTTGATATTAGTTTTAAGGAAGGACAGGGGTGAGACCGGAAACACAGACTTCTAAACTTCGATGTTTATCTCCACAACGTGATATAACTATCTCTTTTATGAACACATATTTGTTTTACCATTTAATGATTGGGTGTGCAGGAGCGCTGCCCGATCACAATCAGGGTGTCGACGGAGATGTTTGACGTAAATCCACTGGAACGAATGCAATATTGAATTGTGCAATTCATTTATGTGGCGTATTGAATTTCTTTACCCTTCCTCCCCTCTGCATGGACATAACAGATCACTGGACAAAGTCAATGTTGTTGTTATTGTTAACAACAGGTTATTGTAAAAGAGGTATTTTAAGTAAACATAGGGGGTTTGGTTAAAGCTCATATTAGCTACTGAGTAGACGTATGCAGAACTTTTGTGACTTCACAGGGGTCGAATAAGACGTTGCGTTGGCATCGAGTTTGAAAGTCATGATACCCACCACCGTATGAAGATATGATGCATGTTGTTAATGATTGTACAGAATACCCTTGTTTTTCGTGGGGGTCACGTTCCAAAAAGAACTCGAGATAGGCAAAATCCATGAAGTAGAAACTCTATTATACATTGCTGCATTCGTCCTTATGTTTTTTTCTTCCTTCTTTATGGAACAAACAGAAGATTCATTAATTCCGTAATGCCGACCTACAGCTGCATAGCTTTTACCTTCCCTTAGCATGTCCAGAAGTTTAACTTTATCTGCGATAGATAGCATCTTCTGCTGCCTTTTGGGCCCTGCTGCAGGTGCTTTTGTCGGTCCAGAGCGTTTTGTCAACATTATGGGTTTTAGAGAAACTCAAAATTGCAAGAATTTGCACGTACGAAATGTAAATTTGGCAAGCTGTTTTACATACGTGTACATATTAAACTGTAACGTTATTAACGCACAGGTAGAGAAGAAGCGGAGTGACTTTTTAGCCAATCAGAATGCAGAACACAATGCACGATGCAAATCCGTGAAGTAGCGAAACCGTGAAAAGTAAACCGCGTTATAGCGAGGGATCACTGTATTGGATATTCTAAATGGATTTTGATGAGGATGTTATTTCGATAGTTGAGCGATGACTGTTTTCCGTTTTCCTGATTGATAACCAAAATCCAATCTCTCCCGAGAACCCAGTGCCAGAACCGTCTGGACATTTAAGTAATGACCAGAGACCGAGTCATGTTATGACAGTTCAAATAATATGTATTGCTTGACATCATGAATTAGGGAGCGCAGTGGTTGGCACTTCTGCCTCACAGCAGGATGGTCCCTCGCTCGATGTAGAGCCTCCATGTTCTCCCCGTGTCTGCGTGGGTTTCCTTCAGGTTCTCTAGTTTCCTCCAGCAGTCTAAAAACATGCAAGAAGTTCTTTGGACACCCTAAATTGCCAGATGTCTGAATCAGAGTGTGAATATCATATCTTGTATCTCGTATCTCTCCATATGATGTGTAAGTGACAGTGTGACCCTGAGTGCAGGACAAGCAGTAAACATGATGAATGAATAAATTAATAAAATAGAATCAATAAAAAAAAAAGGATAAAAACTTGTGTTTCTTTGACTAACCGAACACCTTCCTGATGCAAAACTGACACCTGCTTCAAACAATACATTAGAATGGAATAAGAAATGGAGAAGAAGAATTTCCTTCTCAATTGCCTGGAACCATTAAGGAAATATATACGATAGAAGAATTTAACAGATTAGCTATGTAAAGAATGAGACACTTCCCAAAGTCCAACACAACCATCTGTCGGTGCCTGTTCGCTTGTATTACAAGTGAAACTGGGCCACTGGGTTACATACGCCTGCAGGGAAATCTCGCATGGAGTTGTAAAGGTATCGATTGCTGTTCACATACTCAGAATGCAAAACCGACACGCAAAGCCGCACAAACAGACACCCACACACAGATATTCCCTGTGATAATATAAGCAAAGAACCATTACTGAAAATGACATCCATCCATAATATTCAAAAATCGTGATAATTTCTAATCAAGAGAGCATACATGACACTTGAAACTGCCCAGGTGAAGCCATGGGTAGTTTTCTGGTAACATGGATATCCAGGGTGAGTAGGGTGAGTCAGTGAAATGGAGCTCTGAGAGAAAAGAAACCAAATCAACACGGAAAATCTGGTCTCATTAGCACGCTGAGATGGCACAATCCGGACGGACACCCGATCAAAGTTCGATGATCAATACTCAACCTGAACCCCCCTCCCAATTGAATCCCGACCAGGAAGTACCGGTGAAATCAATGACAGGACAGAGATAAGGACAATTCAAATCAACAACAACACAGAGGAAGAAACAGAGGGAGGAATGGGAAGGACACTTGTGTGTTTTCAGAAATGTCAACAAAATGCTTCGAAAACCTTTTACTTGGCATTTAATCACCTAAAACAGGCAATAGTTCAGGCTCGGTGGACGTTTCCCACATTTCCAGGTTTTAACCGAGGATTCAAGGAACTTTTATTGCAGTACTAGCACACCTTGCAGTTTGTGGTATAGAAGTAGTACCTTGGTCCAATTTCAACTCATAAAAAAATAAAGAAAAAAAAAAACAACAAAAAAAAACAAAACAAAGAGCAAGTGTAAACACCTAAACAAGTGACAGCGCCTATTCCGCAAGGGCTGAAGTTAGCCCTGTTAGCACTAAAGTTACATGTGTAACCATGGAGATAGTTTGCATTATAATTTTACCTATGATAATGAAATATTGCACCTTGATTGTTTAAAGAAAATGTAGTGTATGGTGATAGAGAGACAGAGTGCGTGTGTGCCCGTGAGAGTGTGTGTGTGTGTGTGTGTGTGTGTGTGAGAGAGAGAGTCTACAGAGCATGGCTTGAGTTCAGCAGTCTTGCAGCTTCTGGGAAGAAACTGTTTTTGAGCCTGGTGGTTTTGCTCTGAATGCTCCTCAACCGCCTGCCCCTCCAACTGTGGTGGGAGGGTTAATACTAAAAGGGTCTCCGTATATTACCTTGGAGCTTCACACAGATCATATTTACCTGTTCACACACACACACATTCACACACACTAGTGCTGCAGAGCTGCCATGCAAGGCGCTGAGCGCTGTTCAGTGTCTTGCCAAAGGACGGTGCAGAGTGCAGACAGGAGGAGCTGGGAATCAAACCGCCAACCTTCAGATAGGAAGGACGCCCGCTCCACCAGCTGAGCCACAGCCGCCCCAATTGGGGATTTTGTTTCTTTCAGAAATACACACTGAAACGGAGTGCGTGATGTGCTTGAATCAGACTTTTTGGACTGAAACAGTATTATTTTAAAAGCTCACACTCATAGATATCGGTGTCATAAATTCCTCGCTTAACTTTAAAATGCTGGTTGATAAAGCGATGGCCAACAAAAATTCTCAAGTTAGAATAAGGAATTCACATGAGCTGGCAAAATAAAAAAAATTAGGGCATTCTTTTGAATTTACTGGAGCCATGCTTACAATGCAGTTGCTGATGGTATTCTTGCTTAAACCCCTGTAGTTCGCCTGTTGCACAGAAAAACAAAATCCGTAAAATGATATAGCCCCCATTTAAAGTCGTCTACAAACATTACAACCACAATAAAACCTCTGTCTTCGCGTCACCTTTTTATGGCGGGTTGTTAAACGGCCGAACCACTAGTTAAAGTAGTGTGGAGACAGCTGAACACTCAACTACCTGTTAGTATCTAGCCTGCGCCAATGAATGAATGAGGTCAGCTGTTGCCCATTCGGAAAGTGGAAAAAGCCTTACATCAGTAAAGTGAGTTAAAAAAACAAACCACAAATAAAAAATGGGAACAAGCATGACATTTTATCAGTCATTATTGAAAACTTCTGATTTTTGGGCAGTTCTGAATTGAATTGTCAAATGCTACATCAGTGCGAAGGAGGCAAAGACAAGATAATTATTGGCTAGTGTTGGTGGTGTAATAAGCCCATTGCAACTATTCAACTGTATAAAATATACATCTATATAAATACAATAAATACATAACCCATATAACATCTGGAATTGACATTCCAGACATTCCAAAGATTTACCTGTGTTTTGCGCCACATAAATAACTGAATACAAAATATCTTGACATTCTTGTTTAGTATAACTTACAGTTACCTTTCTCGATATTATTTTTTGATAAAAAGGATTTTTTCTGCCAAAACCATCTTCTTATTCCACATATGGCTCAGTTTTTTTTTTTTCTGGAAAACCTGAAAAAACAACTAAAGCGATTATTTCAAAAGGGCGATGATTTGTAAATATGTGCACGTATTGACACATTTACGCCTTAATTTGACAAAGGCGCTTATGTTGTCGTCAGTTATTGAAAGCCGACAAATTCACATGCTGATAATTTCAATGTTTGAAAGAGAAGTTGACATGATGACCTTACTGCTGTAATAAAGGCTTGTTCATTAATTCATTTCGTATCTATAAGCTTATCCTGCACTCAGGGTGGCAGGGGACGTACAGCCATTCACTCTTTCTGGTCTCCAATTAACCCGATGCATGTTTTCGGACTTTTGAACGAAGTTGGTGAACCTGGAGGAATCCCACACGGACGCCGGGGAGAACATACAAACTCCACACAGAAAGGCCCCCTGACGGAATCGAACCGGGGACCTTCTCGGCCCAATGAAAAGCATTTGTCCGAACACGAGTTATACAGCCAAAGCTGTGCGACCAAGCTGAAGATCAAAAGCAGAAAGCCCTGCTGTGAATTCACATGTATCTGTGTTCGGAGGAAGGAGAGAGAGAAAGAGAGAGAGAGAGCAGCGATCCATAACTGAGCTTCCCTGACAGCCTCTCTATTCAACCGACCCAATCACTGACCTAATTAAACAAACAAAGCAAACCAGAGAGAAAATCAAAAGAAAGTGAAATATACAGAAAAGAAAAGATAGCGGTGCACGCAGAAACCAAATAGATGACCTGACAGCGGGGTCTTGAAGCACCGGCTGATTGTAGGAGAAACAAACGACAAAAAAAAAAAAAAAAAAAAAGAAGAGGTTTCCATGACGTGCAGGCCTGTGATGACTGTGAGCGTGAATTGGCCGGTACACTAGAAAGAGAAAGTGAGCCGGCGGGGAAAACGAGCAATATCAGGGAAGAGCAAAACAAAGCACGAGCATCTGCACTGAGAAAGAAACACTAATTAATCATCATAAGACAGAGGGACGAACCACAGATCTCAGACCAGACCACCACCGGGGAGAAAGGAAAAAAAAAGAGGGATGGGATTTGGAAGACGATGTGACAGGAGAGATAGAAACAACAAGACGAGAATAGTTATTTGACTATTTATTCTTGAATTCATCAGAAAAAGGCCCACATGGGAAGCGGTGCACACTGTGGGCGGCGTCAAAGCATAGAAGCTGCGCCTCGGTTGCTCACTTTTAACGCATCTGTTAAAAGGTCAAAAATCATACCAGAAAGAGTTTTTTTTTTGTCTCGCTAAAAGTGACAGAAAAGTGGAGTGTTGTGTGACATAATCAAGATAAGTGCCGGAGAACCTCCCACTCTTACACAAGACTGAATAGTTTCTGCATATTTAATACCATGGCTGCCCTAAACCTTGCTTTTCTCTACCAGATACCAGATTTTAAAATCACTTTTTTACATTACTTTAAGCTGACACGCTAAAAAGATTTGAAACGTGACCACACACCTTTGCATTCTTTGCATATATGGATGCTCATGTTATAATGTAGTATATTGCAGCTTCGAAATTCTATAGGAGGTGAAGACATTTTCTAGCCATTATTCTCACAGCACAGGGAATGGGAGAAATCATCACGCCAGCAAACATCGAGTCAGGACTTTGACAAGTCAGGTGGCATCCCTGCATGTCGTGTCTCTGCTTGGATACATAATCGGGCCCAGATAACCAACCAGCACTGGCATGTTAACAAAGACAAAGTCAAAGTTAGTTTATTGTCAATTTCTCTGCATGTACAGGACATACAGAGAAATCAAGAAGATGTTTCTTGCAATCCCACGGTGACATGAAACGAACAGAATAATAAAAAGAAGACAAATTAGCAGTGTCGTGTATCGTTACATTAAATAGTAAACATTAAACTATAAGATATAAAGTATACAGTGCACGCAGACACATACTGCTGGTAAGGTGAAACAATGACAGACATTCTAATAAGAATATAGAGTAGCAGCATAGGTTTTTTTATATTTTTTTTTACAGTTTAGTGCACAAGATCTCTAAGTAATACCACAATGATGTATGGTAAAATAGCAGAGGTTCGAAAAAGCAAAATATATGATGCGCAAATCCCTCAATTATCCAGTAACAGATACTTCTTAGCTTGAAAATTAACAGGGCTACAAGATATGCAGGTACAAAAAAATTAGATTATCATGAAAAAGTTAAATATTTTTTAACACTCACGTTTCAAAAAGTGGAACTGTCATGTCTTTACTAATACAATGAGATTGTACTAAAGGAGTATTGGACTGGCACTGGACATAAGCATCATATCCTTTTAGATTACCTATGGGGAGTGGATCTTTAAAATCTTTTTTTTCCTCCCCCCCAACATGTCTATTACTATTTCCTACTATTCATCTATTACCATGTCATCTCATATTTTGTACATGTACCTGTCATATTGATGTTGAGAAAAACTAAATTAAAATTGAGTTAGCAAAAAGAAACCTATGTATAATATAGATGCATTACACATAGGGTGAAATGTCTTAAGCCTTTATCTTTTTAAATTTTGATGATTATCGATTACATGAATACCCAGGCTCATGAAAACTTTGCAGGTGTTTTGAGTTAGTTGGCTATTTAGCATGACACCATGACTTTCCAGTATTGGACTTGTTCACAGTTGTTTATTTTGTGTGACACTGAATTTTATGTGTCATTATCTGTAAGCTGTTATTAAAATTTCAAGACATAAAGGCTTGTATTATTTCTGTGTAATGAATCTTTCTGAACTGAGGGACAAAAAATATTAAACTTTTTAATGATATTCTAATTTTTTGAGATGTACCTGCACCTTCAGCCCTTCTTTTCTGAAACAGAAGCAGAATCTTTCTTTTTTAGGAAAGAAAATGAGGGTAAGTAGAGGAAATACAGCTCAGCAAAGCGGTTGCAAAATAATAGAGCATTTCAATAAACAGACTTGACTTCTGGCTTTCAGGCAGCAACAGCATGGATGTATAACCCATGGGGAATCACCAGGGAAACCCATAATCCATGGGATGCGGGTCCTTCTCATAGCAAGGTCACATCAGCGAGACAACCAGGACAATGTGACACTTAGATGAAAATGTGGGCCATGTTGGATTCCTAAAAAGATTACATTAGCAATCATAACAAAAACCCTGGATTAAAATAAGTCCCTATTTGCATCAGCCTCAGATTTATGTAAATATGAAAAGTTTGGTGTTGTCACATTTGTTGAGACTGGCGTCTATGAAATTCTATAAATCTAAAGAACACACATGATTAATTGTGAAATTGTTGAAAAACTTGTCGGCAAACCAGAACCTTGGACTCGAAAAGCCAGCAAAATATCTTCACCAAAAGACATTCAGCCTCCCTTTGGATGGACATTTGGACAAGGCTGGATTTGGGTTAATCAGAAGTCAATCACTGACACTATAGTCAAAATCTTTAATCGTTTTAATCAAAAGGGTTGACTTGAGAGCTCATCGGTGCCGTCGACTATTTTTTACAAACATACAATTATGCCACAGCAAATTAGCGCTTCCGCCATACAGCAAGAGGGTCCCTGGCTGGGGGTTCTTTCCGTGTGGATCCTGGGTTTCCTCCAACAGTCCAAATTGGACACCCTAAATTCCCCAGAATTGGACAGTTTGAGTGAGAAATTGAATAGCTGAATGTCTCTTTCTGTCCCCATGTGATCTACTGGCGACCAGTCCAGGGTGAACCCTGTCTTTCACGCAGCGGGCAGGAGAATGAATGAATGAGTAATATATCAGTTAAGAGCCAGTATAAGCTTGAGAGTACGGACTAACAATGATTTGGGCCGACTGTTATTGTGATCCAACAAAATGTCATTTTCAGTGACAATTTGGTGGCGGTGTGGTGCCGGAGGTCGAGTGATCGTCCTTGGAATCGAACATTCCTGGTTCAATTGCGGCTCCTCCTAGTATGTTGAAGTGTTGTTGAACAAGACACTGAACCCCTGGCGCTGATAGACGTCAGCCAACTGCTTATAGTTTATCCATGATGGGTTAAATGCAGATAAGGAATTTCCACATGAGGGATTAATAAAGGAAAAAATGAATGTATTAAATCCCCACACTTTTCATAAGAAGTTTAGATAGAGTCTAGCGCTTGTTGCAGGGAAGGTCACTGGTGTCATCGAGGCACCGCAAGTCACTGATGTGAAAATACAAATGGAATTCACCAAAGTGATCATTGTTCTGAGGTGCAACGCTGCACTGACGGACAACAATATTTCATCTTACTGACCTCAATGGGCCAGTTAGAGGTCGGTTCATTTATCTTTTCCCTTTATTTATTTTTACATTATCTTCTTTGGAACTTACAATCTGACCACCATGCAAAACCCTCTACACTCAAGTTCTCCAGGTCACGTTATGTTTGATGGATATGAGCAGCTGGGCCACTTAATTTAACATTAGCCTTATAGGGATGAACGCTATTCAATCCATTAAATCATGATAGAATATAAAGAAATAAATGAAAAACGCATTTGTGTAAAGATGTGAGACTTCCTATTATCGGTGCATCTGACTATAATCCGTGTGTGTGTGCATTAATTAACACTGCACGATGTATCTTAAATGCAAATAGATGGTCAGAAACACAGAGTGGTGTTTCTCGCTGTCTGCATGTTTATAAACACTGCATGTAAGCCAGATGCTCTTGGCAGGAGGTGACCTAACAGACGGTCCGGACCCATGGCAAAATACACACACACACACACACATGAAAAAATAAAACTTGCCCAAAGTCAAGTTCAAGTCCAGGATAGGCTAGTTAGGAAGGAAGGTCAAAACCAGTCATCATCAGCTTCCTGACAAAGTTCAGTACTAATCACATCCAAGTTAGGGATGTTTGAAAATACAAACTCGCTCAGCACAGCAAAACAGTTCTACTGGATGTATGACCTTTGCTAAAAAGACACAAAATACTGCATTTCAAGATGACGCTTTGCTACTGACACAGTGAATATAAATCATTTTTGAAGGAGCAGTTTAAGTGGTCCAGGGTGTGATGATGCTTCGGTCCCATCACAGATAATGAGCAGAAAATACAGCATGTTGCGAAATAAAGAATTGTGCAGAAAATCTATTTATTTTGCCTGCAAATGTATCTGTTTTTTTTTTTTTTTTTTAATTAAAACTGAGGGATTACAAGTGCTTAAGATATGAGGGCAGGACCACTGATCATATGTGCGCCAAAGAGAGGGAGGGTCTGTAGGCGAACAGCGATTTCTCTGTTCATTAGCAGTCCTCCCTTATTGCACTGTGGATACAGAATAATCATGTTGGCTTGGCAGCAGAGTGTCCTTGACTGTCATTGGTGGGACTCTGCTGGGCCTTGTCCCTTTTCCAGACAGCATGTCTGTGCCTGTGTGTATATGTTTGCGAAGAAAAGTCTTTCAAAACTTTAATTAACCAACTGATGTCGATGCCAGAAATGGTCAGGCTGTATCGCTTGCACAAACAATTTACTTCCTTTCCAGTAAGTGCCTTGTGTAAGAGAATTAGCAAGGAGTGCAACATTTTGCATTATATGATTTTTTTTCCTTTTTTTTTGTAGTACCTGAATGTGAAAATGCAGAAGAAAAACAGAATCAGGGTGCTGCTCCATTCACAGCTGTAAAGCCGCTGATATACTGCATGAACAGTGATGTTGGGAAGTAAAAAATATTGACCTACTGAATTGGATTTTTTTTTTTCTCAAGGGCATTTTTCTACAAAAACAACAAAAAGCAATAAATATTGAACATGTTTTCTGCACCAATTCATTTATTTTCTCATGCTGAAAGCAGATGTTTTTTTTTCCTCGCTATACTGTAAAGATTTATGGCTAGTAAATGTGCAACTGTAAGGCAACATTTACAGTGTGTCTTTCTAAAAGCTGTTATGATATTATGTGCAAGATTGTGAGTTGCAATCACCACATAATCCATTCGCAGCGAAAAAGGAACTTTTAGTCCAGTGTTTATACGGCTAATCCCGCGCTCAGTGTGCCGGAGCCTAACCCGGCTGTCGTTGGAGCTATTATTGGGCGAGAGGCTGGGTTCACCCTGGATCGATCACATGACAACAAAGAGACACACAACCATTCCCGCATGTCAAATAGAGACATACAACCACACATTCGCATGCCCGGGAAATTCAAAGTGAACCTCCTGCATGTTTTCGAATTTCAGGGAGAAATCTGTGAAAACTCCACCTAGAAAGGCATCCTGTTGGAAATTGAACCAGGGATCTTCTTGTGTTCGGTGGAAGCACTAACCACTGCTACCATGCCACCCTAAAATAAAATTTGCAGTGTAACAGGTTACTACCTGGAAATCTAGATACGATATAAAGTTGTCAGGACTAGTTTTACATAAGGGTGTATCCTTAGATAGATCATCAAGGTTGGAGTTTGTACAGTTGGGAAAGAGCCTCTTTTCCTCACCACAGTCAATCATCTCCCTCCATCCTTACCTCTCCTCCGCATCCTCTTCTCTCACACCAACTAACTTCATGTCCTCTTGCCCTCCATCCATAAATCTCCTCTCTGGTCTTCCACCAGACCTCAGCATCCCTCCTCTGCACAGATCTTCATCATCCCTCCTCTGCACATGTCCAAACCTTCTCAGTTTATCTCCAGAACATCTCACAAGTTCCGTCAGATGGACTCATTCCCGATCCTATCCGTCCTCCTCACTCTTAAAGAAAACCTCAGCACCTTCATCCCTGATGATGAAAGTGTTACATATAAACAAATGAAAACAATAATTTACTACTTTTTAGTTCTATATACCAATATTAATATAATATCTCTGCTGTCTGTAATTTTCATTTCAATGCTCATCGGTCTGTCAACAGTATATTTTATTATTAAAAGGCCGGTGTGTGAAATCTGACCATGACATTCTTTTGTTCCCTTCATTCAGTCACTTATTATCTTTTCTATGATCTGTTGTTTTGTCACTTCCTAGACAGCAAATCCATCCGTTGCTCTCGTCAATCACCGAATCTTCATTTTCTCCTAATAAGATTACACTCTTGCTTCCAAGCCTTGTCTTTTTTTTTCCCGTCACTTTTTTGTCTCCTGTCATCACGAGCTCATCACTCTTTTCTCCTTGCTCATCTCAGGGCAGATGAGCTCAGAGAGCTTTCACTCATTTGTCCCCCCCCATAAATATACTCAAAATCAATACACTGTTAGTATAAGACACACTGGCAATGAATACAAATTGATTTTTTTGCTCCTGGCTAAACCCGTTTTATAAACATGTGTATCTGCTGCACAGAATGCTATGCTAGTGGTAAGACTTTTATGAGTTTTTGCAGTTTGCACTAGGAATGTAATTTATTGCCACGTAACACGTTTCGCCTTTACATTTTTCAATTTTTCAATAATAATTTCTCCATATTAAAATGTATTTTTGTGCTAATTGGGAAGAAAAATAAATCAACAAATTTGGCCTCACGCAAGACTATTTTCATATTCTTTCATTTATATTGCTTTTTCTCATGGGCTATACCTGTGTGAGCAGGTTGAACAAATAGTGTGATCAATACTGTGATTTATCATTCATTCATTAGTTATTTAGGTTTAAAGGAAGACGAGGAAAACACCGGTGCTGAGGATGGCGTGCTGCTGTTTGCCCAAAATATAATGGCATGGGATTGGAGCCATATTGAGCCGGAATCAGGTTGGCACCTCCCTGCAAATTGCAGCTCCATTGTGTTACAAATGTCAGATTACAATGCATGTAGTAATATGAGCCACGACATTCATACATTCATTCATTCATTCAGTCCCTGCAAATAAATCGTCACTATAATTCAGTCACCGCTTATTCGTCTGGGAATTGCAGTAACTGATAATATCGTGCTGTCAGATCCAGCTGTGACACGCCGCTGTCAGTTGTGATAGCATATACTTCACGATCTTGAATTACAACGTATAATTATATTTTCAAACTCAAAATGTCTCATCAGATGACTCATAATAAACAATCCAACAACGGCGAACGCTGGATGAAGTCGATGGAGATGAAGCGCTTTTTCAGCTATGAGCTGGAAAAATTTGCCAAAGCAGCGCTGAGATCGGGGTGCAAAAAAGGCCACGACTGAAAAGTGAAACAACTAGAAATAGAAATATAACAAGGGGAAACACTTGGAACGAGAACAAATAAAGACCAATGTGCAACATTGAACAGCTTCCCTATTAATGGACTCAAGAATAAAAGCTACCAGTTCAACTAAAAACATTATATAAGACAGGCTATAATGGCAGGTAGACAAAACTGGATTCACCAACAATACTATCTCAATGAAAAGGAACGGAAAAGAAAAAGGGGAAACTAAACAAGATGGGAAGTAAACTGCGATGTGAAAACAGGAAATCTCCAAAACAAGAAGTGACATGGTAACTCACGACATGTGAGCTGCTACTGAATAATAAGAAATGATACTCCGGTGAGCCATTGTAGACTGAAATACTGTGTAGACACATAAGAGTAAAATAAAATAAACAAAGCCAAAAAAAAAACAAAAAAAACCACACGATGCAAAAATTCCAATACCAAACCTCTGGCAGCTCGGAAGCAAAAATCAATATTTAAAACGTGATCAGAAAACTGAGAGTGACTCACCTACCACAGCGGCAGATCGCTCATCGTCCGCTGGCTATTTTTAAACCTCGGCAGATGTGAAAGGTCTGGATCATTATCGGACATCGCACCAAAGGCCGGCGCTGTCCTGTGATGAGAGGGGAGAAAAAAAACAAGGCAAATCAAAAAGACAGCTTATTATCATGTGTTGTCACATCACATCGTTTCCTAAGGCTCCTGGGATGACACCACGTCGCAGGAGATTTCCACGGGTGTCTGGGGGGCTTTCAGTCATCTCAGTGGATTTTAGATGCAACACTGTTGGTTTTAGGCTCAGTCAAATATACACACTCATTCATTGGAGGCACTTGCATGCTCATATTTTTGTGCTAGAAATGTCAAACCCAAATATTACAATTACAATATGATTTTTTTTTAGGAAAAATTATGAATTCATCATGTTCTATGCTCGATTTCTGGCAGGAATAATCCATTGTTAATTGATTAAAATCAATTGTTAAGAAAGAGTAAAGCGATGTTGGCCATTTGTGCTTGACCATAAATGTGGAAGAAAAAGCCACAAAGAATTTTGATTAAATGTGATTTTCAGGGTACTTAAGTGTATTCATCGAATAGTTTCTGGGTGCTATAATACAGATTGCGATGGTTTGAACATGGGCAGACGAAGAAGATGCTTTGGATGGAGCTGCCAGGCGGGAGCTCCAGAGAGATGTAAGGATGGAGGGGAAAGAGGACATAAACTTAGTGGGTGTGAGAGAAGAGGCTGCAGAAGAGGCGGAGATGGAGGATGATGATCGGCTGCGGCGGCCCCTGAGGGGAACAGCCGACAGGAAAAGAAGATTGTATGTGTGTGTGAGGCAAAACATTGTAAAGTACAATAGTAATGCAAGGATCCTCTTAAAAATAAAAGGTGCAAACTCCAAGAATTGTCAGGGGTTCACCTGAGGAGATCTTTCGGTCCCAGAAGACAGTGAAATGGTTGATGGAGAGTCCATTCCTGTTTGTTTATGAATGCCATTTTGCATTGTTGGCAGATGGGTAAACACATGTGGCCTGAAAACAAACTTTGACTGCGAGTAGATGATGGAAACAGACAACAATAAGGCAAAAAGGAGGTCTAATGAATGCCAGCTGAGGAATAATTTGTGTCGAGAGACAATAACAGGGAGGTTTGCCTCCTGCGGCCCTGTGTGCCTGCCGGCTTCTTATGTTTTTTGCACAAACAATGGTAAACAGCAGATCTCGCCTTTGTACACTCTATCTATGTCTCGCAGGTTGTGTTTTTCCTACATTTCAACTTTCCCTCACCCGCTCCTGATGCTTGTGTGGATTTTTCCGCCCCCCCCCCACCGACGTCCCACTCCTTTTAATCAGACCATGAAATGACTGCAGAGGCAGGCAAGGCAATCTGTCCCCCGTCCTCGTACCCCCGCTCACTTTTTGATCTGAGATGCTAATGTCGAAAGAGAGATGTGAGCAAGAAATGATAGAGGAGGAGGGAAGAGACAGAGGGGTTCAAATGAAGAAATAGGGGACGAGAAAAAGGGGTAAAGCGGCGTTGGTCCAATGGAAGTGGGAGAAAAGAAAGAGAAATCTAAAAAAAAAAAACAGTATTGTGAGCGGGAATGGATGACATGTAAGAAGGAGTCAAAAAGCCGGTGTATGGGGAGGAGGGTTACAAAAAAAGGAAAGGGGGAAGTAAAAGATGCAGAGATGAGGTAACAGGAAGTGCAATGCTTTCTTGCGTTTCAAAGCCACTTCAAGGCACAACACACAAAGAAAACATCCCTGGATGAAAAACGCGTTCACCGAGAGGGGAGATATCAAATAAAAGCAGTAGAGCGTTCCTCTGACCTCCTAACGTCCTCACAGTGATATATAAAACATGTCCACGTGAGGAAAAAAAAAAAGAGTTTAAATTATTAATTATTTTCCCGCAAAGTACGTCTGGGTTTTCATTAACGTAAAAGATTTGGGTCGGGAAAGCCTCTCTGCTACGAGGTTAGTTGTTGATTAGACAGCGATGAGACGTTTTTATCCGTAAATGTGCCGTCCGTGTTTTGATCATCGCTTTAAAAAGATGAACACTCTGATTTGAAACCCCTCTTCATATCATCTCTCCTTCACGCTGACATCATGAATCAATTCCCCCAAGCTGTCCGAGTTTGCTTGTTAACTGACTACTTTCCATTAAATAAAGAAATCCGCTTCAACAAACAGAATATTTTGGAGAGGGAATTAAAAAAAAAAAAAAGACATCAACTCAGCTCAGTCATATCTGAGATGTAAGAAGAAACGGCTCACAAAAACCAAAGCTAAATAAAAACAAAGGAGAGGGTTCCAATAGGAATGAAAAAAAAAATAAAAAAAATAAAAATAAATCAGTTAAGTAAATGGTCTCCATTTCTTCCCATTTGAAGGTTGCTGTTTAATTCCTGACTCCTCTTGTCTACACACTGATGTGTCCTTGGGCAAAGCACTGAACACCCCAGTTTCTCCAGATGGCCTGGTTAGCACCTTGCATGGCCGTGTCGCATTATTGCTAGACATGCCCTGGGAGGAGAATCATTAGTTTGCATGCCCAGCACTTTGAGCGCATGTACTTAACTGACACACACACACACATCATATATCATAGATGAATTCCTTTGCAAAACACACTTTGGACTGCTTGCAGTTTGATCCCGACCCCCCCCTCCTGTCCATTACCATTTTTATATAGTGCTTTTACACCTTGCAATTTTAAAGTACTTTTCACTGGATGGCATTCACACACACACACACACACACACACACACACACACACACACACACACACACACACACACACAAAAAGATGACGGCGGAGGAGGGTTCAATGCAGACAGAAGAAGCTGGGAATCAAACCGTTAACCTTCTGACTGGAGGGACGACCCGCTCTTCCAACTGGCTATGCTATATCAGAACTACACTAATAATGTAGTTCATCTACATTATAAGTGTTTATGTTGTAAGTTAAGTTCCTGTCAAGTTACAAGTTTACAGTGTGTGTGTGTGTGTGTGTGTGTAAGAAAAGTGCATGCAGTCAAGAGACTGGGCAGGCAAACCAGTGATTCTTCTCCAGACACCTCTGGCAATAACGAGGCACTTCTCACCTTTCCCTCAAATCTCCTCTCACCGTGTGCACGGCTGTCTGGCATGCACACGTCACTCCACACACGTGTCCCCTGCGGCACTAGGATTCCTCTCTCCTCTTTGCTATGGCAACGGACCTGTAATCCCCAACATTTTCCCACAAGTGGACACCCGAGGGCCGCAGATAACTTGGCTTCCATATAAAATCCAAAAGAAGTTATTGAAGTAATTATATAGATATGGATATATGTATAGAAATATATGCATATACGCACACACACACACACACACACACACACACACACACACACACACACACACACACACACACACACACACACACACACACACACACACACACACATATATATATAAAACAAAAGACATCCTAGTTGACAAAATAAAAAAATATAAATGAAGAAATATAAATATATATATATACGTATATATACACACACATATATACATGCATACAAATGTACATATATATACATACATTCATATATATATATATCCACACACACACACACACACACACACACACACACACACACACACACACACACACACACACACACACACACACACACACACACACACACACACACACACACGGGTAGTAAGGCTTGAAGCTTAGAAGCATCAAGCCCTTCTACTTTTCCACCTGGTCTCCTTGACACACTGTATATCCACCTTCCCTCCCTGCATCATTTCAACCAACCCTTTACCTTTTCCTCTCATAGTCCCAATATTTAATGCCCTACTCTCTACTCTTCTCTCTCTGCTTCCGAAGACGCCTTCCCCCTCCTTATTTGACTTACGGTATCCCAGTTTCCATTGGTTCCCTGTATGTCATCAGTACCAATGGCGCTTGTTAACCCCGGCCTCGAGCGATCCGGTATGATCTTGTTATTTTGATTGATATGCATATTTGGTTTTGCCAAAGGTTTTACGCCGGATGCCCTTCCTGACGTAACCCTCTGCATTTATCCGGACTTTGGACTGGCTCAGGGAGACACCGGCCCGTGCCGCCCTGAGGGTGCATTTTATATATATATATATATATATATATATATATATATGTATATATACACTGTATGTGAAACTCACAAATAAATACTGTATATCTATGTACACACGCACAAATAAATAAACTTGCTATGAACAGATATCTGCTCATTTTAAAACAGGAATGAATGACAGAATAGAAAAGTTGTGTTGCTCTGCATTTGGCCCCTGTGATTGACGCTGGACGGCCCCTGGTGTACCCCAGCCTCGACTGGGTGTACCCCAGGGGATAAGCCCCCGCCCCTCCCCAGGACCCTATGCACAGAATAAACAGTACAAATACTGAATAGACGTTTTGTTATTATCTATCCTCCTCAGCACTCTTAGAAGGTCATATAGAAGTAAGAAGTCTCTGAAGATCTCTATCCGCCACAAGCGGGGAAACTTTGAATAACCAGAACATGATCTACATACTAAAAGTGCGATGAATGAAACGGGGGGATGTAATCTCTGTGGATCGCCACCAAGATGCTGTATGTGGTGATGTAATAATAAATCACAAGAATCAATTCAGAAGTGTGCCAGGAATGATACACAGGAAAGAGCAATAATGGGAGCAATGGGATTTTATGATAATGGCTCTGCATTCAGCTGGTATCCTGACTTTCTATCCAGTTGAGAATCTTCTTTTCCTTTTGGCTTCTCCCTTCAGGGGTCGCCACGGCGATTAAAACTCCTCCATCTGATCCTATTCTCTGCATCCTCTTTGGTCACACAAGCTAACTTCATGTCCCCTTTCACTTCATCCATAAATCTTTCATCATCTTTACCACATATCCTGCACTCAAGGTCGCAGGGGTGATCCCAGATGCATTGGTCAGCTCGTTGGTCGCAAAGCCGCATATAGAGACATATAGAAATTCACTCACTCATTCACAATCCTGGGAATTTAGGGTATCCACTATGTCCTGCGGACAGTAGGAGGAAGCCTATGGAGAACCTAGAGACGCAGGGAGAACATGGAGGAAAGCCCTTTGTCGGAATCAATCCAGGGACCGTCTGATACAATACATTTGAAGGTAAATAAGGCATGCAGCTGTTATTGCAGATTATTGTGACACCTCTGCGTTCATTTTCAATACCATACTTCTCTAATTTTTTTTTCGTGACTTATCTTTTTAAAACATTAAACTTAACATTCCTCTTGAAATAAATAAAATCACAAAGCTGTGATACTGTGCCTCCCTATTGTCCCTCTAGTGTCACACAGATATCTATTGATTTAACACAACTGTTGCGGTTAATATCCTATTTCATTGCAAGCATGGGATTTTGTATGGACCACATTTGAAAATATGAAGTGATTATGGGACAAGCTGTGTCCAGTGGCCATGCATGAGGACGCCGATGACATGAGATAACGCCCCGGGTCCACAGCTAGCAAGTGAAGTGACAGCAACGTCGGCCATTAAACTCCACTCAGACAGGTGAGGAAGCAGCATACCTGCGCAACATCAGCATGCAAAAAATAGGTCGCTCTAATTGTCAAATTATTCCAGGAGTGCTTCCACACCTTTGCTCTGTGGACAAATGTGACAGCAGCTTACCAGTGCACTACAGGGCTGTGAAAATAGGTCACAGAAAAAAAAAAATACAAAACTTTGTGAGGTTTGAGCAGCTGTTTTGAAAATTGTTTATAGGCCAACATAGAAATGCATAATTTAACCAGGTATTTGGTATATGGCTGCATTATAGCAGGCAAACCTGGTGAACACAAGGGTTGGGGGCAGGGGTGAAGAGGGAACATCTGGTGGAGGACTCTGCCAGCGTGATATTTAATTCACACCTCTGCAGGAATTTCTTCTGCTTCCCCTGGGAGGTATGGGATGCGGAATCTAAATGAACCGTATCCAAGGGCCGGATTTTGAAAGTAATGTCCCCAAGGATGGGAGAAACGCCTTTAGGCAGCAGCAGAAGGGGGCTTTATTTTTTTTTCAGGTAACGTTCACCCTCTTTAAAACCATCGGTGCGGGAAAGGCCGTTTAGGAGGGCTTACGGCAGACTCAAAGAAAGCTCACAATCCATCTGGTGATTAGGGAGAGGGAGGCAGAGGCTGGCCGCGGCTGTTTACAAACAGGGAGAAGACTTCTTGACCTTGATTGAGGTCACTGTCCAAACTCCCCCACCTGATTGACCAGGTCCACCCTGGAACAGCAGCACATGATGGTCACGGACAGTCCAAACACTTGCATTAGGAGGGTTAAGGTTCCCTTTTTTTTTAATGGGGATCTTAAGTTATTGTGCAACTACACTGGGTGCAGTTGGGTTAGGGCTGTGTGTGTGCTAGCCATAGCGAGCGCGCACACACACACACTTATTAGACAAGTTGTATTTTTGAGGATGAATTTTGTTAATATACAACTATTGTGCTCTTGGTCCATCCAAAATGTTAACCTCAAACCTTAACATTTAAGAAGTAAGAGTGAAGTTTTGGCTTTCTTAAAAGAATATCTATATGTATGTCATTATTAGGCAACTATTAGTGTGCAGATATATTATGCAACTAAGAGTGTAAAATTGAGAATAAACTTAATTTACAAATAAACATTTCTGAAATTAAAAAACAAAAAAAATCCCCTCTGTGACCAATTTGGCCACCCTTCTTTTCAATAACCGTTTCAAACATTCCCTTCATGGAGTCAGTCAGTTTCTTGATCTGGGCAGAATCAACTTTTTGTGCAACCTCAATCACAGCCTCCCCGAGACTATTCAGAGGTGTACAGTTTACCGTCACTGGAAATTTCCTGCTTAAGAAAGGCCCAAAAGTTCAGAGTTTAAGTCAGGTGAAGAATGTTAGTTTTTCATCTTTAAGGCCTTTACTAGATACCTCAATACATGCGATGGAGTGTTGCCTTGCATAAAAATCAAATTTTTCCCGAAAGATGCAGCCTTTTTCCTGTACTATTGCTTGAAGAAAGTGTCTTCTAAAAATTGGAAGTATGACTGAGAGTTGATGAGTCCATTTTCAACCCAAAAAGGTCCAGCATCTTTATTAATACCTTCCCATACCAGCAGCCCACCTCCATCTTGCTGGCGTCTGAGCCAAAGTGAAGCTCAGTGTCTCATCTCATCAGTCCACAAAACCTTTTAAAAAAAAAAAAAAAAAAAAAAAAAAAAAATCGGTCTTCAAATATTTCCTTGCCCATTCTTGATGTTTTGACATATTTGTCGTGTTCGGAGGTGGTCGGGTTTCAGCCTTTCTTACCTTGGCCATGTCTCTGAGAACTGAACACCTCGCACTTCTTGACACTCCAGGTAGGTTGCAGTTGTGGAATATGGCAGCACTGGAGGATAATGGCTTCCTGGTAGCTTCAAATTTGATTCTTCTCTTCTTCTTTGGCGGTTAATTTGCGTCTTTTCTTCTCGACATGTTTCTTGTGACCCTGTTGACTATTTGCAACAAAATGTTTGATGGTTCTGTGATCACGCCCCAAAATACCAGATATTTCAAGAGTGCTGCATCCCTCTGAAAGACTTTTTTTTTAAATTTTAGACCTTTCAGAGTCAGTTAGATTGCTTTTTGGCATTGGCATTTTTCCAAAAGAATCTAGCCTACCAATTATGCACACCTTGATGCAGGGTGTTGATCTCCCAAGGCCACACCCTTCCTCGTTACACAAATACACATCACCTAATATGCATTTAATCCAATAAGCATTCAAGTTTCTACAGCTTGGAGTTGGAAATTACGGATAAAATGATGATATAGCCAAAATAATCACGTGCCTAATTATTGTGGACACAGTGTATAGATATTTATATGTATGTATATATACATACACATAAACACACACATGTGTGTATGTATATATGCACACACATGTGTTTAACATATATATATACAGTGGGGCAAAAAAGTATTTAGTCAGCCACCGATGTGCAAGTTCTCCCACTTAAAAGATGAGAGAGGCCTGTCATTTTCATCATAGGTACACTTCAACTATGACAGACAATGAGAAAAAAAATCCAGAAAATCACATTGTCTGATTTTCAAAGAATTTATTTGCAAAGTATGGTGGAAAATAAGTATTTGGTCAAGAACAAAAGTTCATCTCAATACTTTGTTATATACAGTACCCTTTGTTGGCAATGACAGAGGTCAAACGTTTTCTGTAAGTCTTTGCAAGGGTTTCACACACTGTTGCTGGTATTTTGGCCCATTCCTCCATGCAGATCTCCTCTAGACCAGTGATGTTTTGGGGCTGTTGCTGGGCAACATGGATTTTCAACTCCCTCCAAAGGTTTTTTATGGGGTTGAGATCCGGAGACTGGCTAGGCCGCTCCGGGACCTGGAAATGCTTCTTACAAAGCGACTCCTTCGTTGCGCGGGCGTTGTGTTTGGGATCATTGTCCTTCTGAAAGACCCAGCCACGTTTCATCTTCAATGCCCTTGCTGATGGAAGGAGATTTTAACTCAAAATTTCACGATACATGGCCCTGTTCATTCTTTCCTTTACACGCATCAGTCTTCCTGGTCTCTTTGTAGAAAAACAGCCCCAAAGCATGATGTTTCCACCCCCGTGCTTCACAGTAGATATGGTATAATTTGGATGCAACTCAGCATTCTTTCTCCTTCAAACACAAGTTGAGTTTTTAACAAATAGTTCTATTTTGGTTTCATCTGACCATAGGACATTCTCCAAATCCTCCTCTGGATCATCCAAATGCTCTCTGGCAAACTTCAGACGAGCCTGGACTTGTACTGTCTCGATCAAGGGGACACGTCTGGCACTGCAGGGTTTGATTCCCTGGCGGCGGCGTGTGTTACTGATGGTAGCCGTTGTTACTTTAGTCCCAGCTCTCTGCAGGTCATTCACAGACCTGGGATTTTTGTTCACCATTCTTGTGATCATTTTGACCCCACGGGCTGAGATCTTGCATGGACCCGCAGATCAAGGGAGATTATCAGTGGTCTTGTATGTCTTCCATTTTCTAATAATTACTCCCACAGTTGATTTCTTCACACCAAGCTGCTTACCTATTGCAGATTCAGTCTTCCCAGCCTGGTACTGGTCTAGAATTTTGTCTCTAGTGCTCTTTGACAGCTCTTTGGTCTTGGCCATAGTGGAGTTTGGAGTGTGACTGTTTGAGGTTGTGGACAGGTGTATTTTATACTGATCCAGTTCCAACAGGTAACATTAATACAGGTGTGGATGACAGGAGAGCATCTTAAAGAAGAGGTGACAATCTTGCTTGTTTGTAGGTGACCTAATACTTCTTTTACCAAGGAATTTACCAATTAATTAATTAAAGATCCTGCAATTTTTAATGAATCCTACAAATTTTAATGGGTGCCATACGATAATAAAAGTAGATAATGGAACCTATGAAACACACTAGTGTAATCCATGACATGATTTTCAAATTGCCGTAATGGATATAGTACTCGTTTGAAAATACTTTGGACATTGTGCAAAAAAAACATTTTTGAAAACAAAAAAATACTTTTTGAAATTTAATTAGATTAAATTAAATTAAAAAAAGTAAAGATCCATGAAGATTGAGGGCCCCCAGTGATATCAAGGTTTCTGATGAATAATACCTGCTAAGTGGCAATAATGTTAAAATCAGATATGCAGATATATAGTTGAAATAGGATTTCCTTGCAGAAATTACAAAATAGTGGAATGCAATTCTGCAGTAAAACATTGCCATCTTGTGGAGACTTTAGTTGATGTTACTATTTTGCCTTTATGCATACTTTTTACCAATTGCAGTTGACAAATAGAAAATAATTGAATTTTTATCAAACCATAATTTATCTTAACATTGTATAACACTAGGTTTACCGAAAGTTAAGGGTGGTATGGATTTCAAAATAGCCATAAAGAAGAGGTCAAAGTCCATGCATTTCAGCATGCATGTATATTGAATATGTATATACATTGAATGTTATGGATATATCATTATCATTATCATTATATATAATATATATTCATTGGTTATTGATAATTAAAGGATAATATAACATAATATAATATGATATAATATCTCTCTCTCTCTCTCTCTCTCTCTCTCTCTCTATATATATATATATATATATATATATATACATATATATATATATATATATATATCACACACACACACACACACACACACACACACACACACACACACACACACACAAGCAATATAAAATATCAAAACATACCAGACTGTGGCTTCTGGGTGGCACATACATCCCTGTCTTGAAATCTGCCATCTCGGGATTCCCAATATAGCCTGTAAGAAGAAAAAAAAACGTCTGTTTAACGAGCACTTCCCGAAGCGGACTATGTCAGGTAGAGTCACAGGAACACTGCAAAAGCCACTTCTACAAATATAGACAGTTACAAGGTTAGGAGCCAAACATAAGAAAAAGGAGAGACAATGTAGCAATATTAAAGTGTATGTGGGGAAGACAGCATATTGGTTGTTAGTGATTGACATGATCAACATGAATGTTCAAAATCTGCATAGCAGCAGGCAATTTAAAGTATGCAAAAAGGGAAATACAAGTTCAAAACATTGATGGTCATGTTAAAATGAATATATTTATTGCTTCAATAAAATATATGTTTAATTACCTTTATTTCCCATATATATAATAGACTGCATTAAAATGTATAACATGCATAATGCATGCAGCTCCGGGATTTGTGTATAATTGCAAGGAAGTTTGGGGAGTTTCTCCAACGCAGTTGTATGTTCCAAAATTAATTGACAAAGACGAAATATGAATTCCAACACACTCTATTGATCCCCGATTGGGAAATTGCTCTTTGTCGGAGCAGCTCCCACTAACACAGTACAGATAAAAATATAAGCACTTATATAAAAAGAAAGTATACAGTTGATGTAAACACCAGAACTTGTTTTTGAACTTGCAATTGGTACAAATCTGGTCAAGATGAGAACAAATCTCGTCTGGATAGAAATCCAGCTGTCCTTGCGACACAGTTTGTCGTGTGTGTGTGTGTGTTTGTGTGTATGTGTAAACACATTCTCAGAGGGCTCTGCAGAGCATGCAGGAGGCATGAAGTACAGCATTACTTGGACTATTACTGCAATTACTGTATTTTGTTTACAGCAACTTCTAAAGCTCCCAAGCCTTTTTCTTTTCCCTAATTACAGTTGACAAATTTGGCCCTTGGCTATGCAAGTGCCCAAACTTGTCACCTCCAATTCCAACATGTTTTGGCATCTTCGCTGTGCTCTGTTGGTCTCTCATTTTCTTTTATTAATATTGATAATGGCCTTCTCCAGCAGCACATACTTTTGTTTAACTGCAGTCCAAAGCCAAAGGCTACTCCTGATCCAAACAGACTGATTTGGATTGGGATTGGGTGGACTGTAGTTTTTTTTTTACTGTGTACTGTAGACTGTTTGCATCATTTTGCAAATAATGCTAGCAGCGCGCGTACAAGTATTGATATGAGCAATGCTAATTGGGGCTGATTGATTGGCACATCGAGCTGTTCTCTGTGGCAGCTGGGACTGTCACTACCAACTGCAAAAAATAAAAACGCATATGCAAAAAATACATTGTTTATTCCAAGGCAATCAATTTTGCGTTTTAACAGGGGCAGATGCGCAAATGCAAACGTTGCAAGGATTCTTGGCATTTGAGTCAGAGATGCCTATGATGATTGGCATCAAACGTTGAGATTCAAATGAATCTCCTTTCCTGGAGCAAAGGATGTTGCATGATTCAATGTCCCAGGCAACTTTAAGAGAAGAAAAGGGGAAATTACGTCATATCCACTGTACTGTTCTGCTGTCATTGGCTCAGAGCACACACTTATTATCGCAGTTCTGTATTTCTCCACAGTACAGCTTCGTATGAACATTGTTCCTTTGGACATGACCTGGACCAGAAGTTTGCTGTTGGTTTTCATGACCGCACACAAAAAGGGACGTTACTTTTTTTAAGTTGTCAAATTTGGGAAACATCGCTTTTGGGCCACTTGAGAAAAACATAGGCACTGAACTATGACTGGGGCTCTGAATGAAACAAAAAGTAAACAAACACAAAATAAATACATCATTTAATTAATAAAAAAAAAAGGGTTTTATCTGACTCATATTGAATGAGTGTTAAAAGGTTGAATCCATCTAAAGGCTGGATATTTTCGCTCACGGTTAACTCAGGTTAACCCTAGTAACAGAATCAGGACTCAAACACTTGAAAAAGCCTCTTGAGACTCATTCCTTGTTAGGTGGGCTTTTGAAGAGAATTTAAAAAACAGAAGAGCGCATGCAGCACTGGAGGAAATATTAACAACCAAGCTCTCATTGGTGCATTAGCGCCTGGAGTGGGAATCTTTTATGATTTTCATCACATTAGTGAAGCCTTTTATATTGCTGTTAAAGAGCGCACCCGTCCAAAGACACTGTTCCACAGTGTCACAAAAGAGAAAAATCAATATCTGTGTTTTTAAATCGAACCCAATGTGGTAAGTGCAGGCTCTGTTTCCAGTAACAGCCTGGCCGTCTTGTTTCAGCAATTGTGCTTTGTCACCTTCCAGAACTGTTCATGTGCGCTGCATCGCGCATGATATGGCACACACGCATCACATGATCTCACACCAGATCCTCACACGGCCATGCATGTTTCAAAAGGCGGCAAGAGCCTGAGAGGAAGCAACGTTGCGACTGGGAAAAACATGTAACTCCCTTTGGTTGTTTCCACAGAGAAGTGTCTGCTTGAACAATGCTAATGAATGCAAAGGATTCATGCGGAAACAGTTTTCCCAGGCTACTTGTTAGTTCCTGGGGATAAGCACACACACAGACACATACATATATATATATATATGTATGTGTCTGTGTGTGTGTTTATCATTCCTGCTAGGCTCTCACATTACAAAACAAAGCAATATTAAGTACAAATAAAAAATCCAACATAGAAGCAGAGCGCATCTGTCTTTCTATCCATCTTTAGATAGAGAGGCAAGGTATCAGTGGCCACAGTTGGAATCAGATTATGGAGAAAAATGGGAGAACAAATTGTAGGTCAGGTTGGCGGCAGCCTGGGATGTCTAGATATAGGACTGTGACACCAGAAGTGAATCCATGGAGTGTGCGTGTGCGTGTGTGTGTGTGTGTGTGTGTGTGTGTGTGTGTGTGTGTGTGTGTGTGTGTGTGTGTGTGCCACACAGTGTAAGAATTACAATAGGAATACCATCTCAGTTGGAGTGCTGTTTGTTGTCTTATTTGGGTCAACTCATTATCACTGAGCATCTTTGGTTTTCATGCAAATTCTGGATTTGTTTCTGCTGAATGATAATAAAATACACAGAATTTGTCTATACAGTAAAGCTGTGAGTGGGAGCATATTTCAAAACCCATTCCTCAAGTCAGTGACTACCCCCCCGACCCCTGGGGAGCTAATCAATGCGTTCACACGTCACGTTCCTGCCGATGAACAAAACACCGGAGAGCCAATCGGAACCAATCGGAGCCAATAGAAGTTTCAATTTGCATGACATGCTGCGCAATGTGCTGTGGAAAGATCACGGTGGTGAACGCACTGGCAAAAACATGACCGAAACAGCCAATAAAGTTATAGTCAATAGTAAGTGAAGAAAATGATAGCTCTCCTCAGCCAGTTGCAAACAGCAAGCAGACATCTAGAGCGAGAATCACTTATTTAACTACACTGTTGATAAAAATAGATTAGCATTGAGATTGTACTGTAGATATTTTTTCAGAGTGAATGACAGGGAAATGATTCATGGCATTATTTGTCCTGAAAAAAATACTGAAATTTGACAAATAAATCAAATTGGAAAAGCAGGCATGTTACACCACAAATGTATTTTCCTACCATGAATGTTCTATTTTGTATTTTTCTGTCCACAGTCTTTGATTACTAATACAATGTTCCCTGCCTTTTCCTGCATTTTTGTGCTTCTGCAGTGGTGTCTAGTATGGTATAAATAAATATATATATCAGGTCGCAATCAATTTCAGGTCACATATAGAGACAGACAACCATTCAGTCTTTTAGTCACCTTTCTGGGCACTTTCTGCTCTCCTGGATCTTTTTGAACTGTGGGAGGAAACCTTAAAACCTGAAGGAAACACAGAAAGATCCCTACCAGTCAAAATTGAACCAGAAACCCTCTTACTTCTTCTTTCATGAAATAAAAATGCCTGTATTTCATTTATTTCAATGTAGTTGAGCAGCGATTTGGTCTCAACGTGTTCATAGCGAGCACAGGTTGAAGATTTACCTGCTCTGCATGTACAGACACAGACAGTGTTACATCTATCATTTATTTTTACCCTTTAAAAATGCATTGGCCTTCTGTGCTCGTGTTTGTCACTGACGACCACGGGCCAAAACAATCAATATAGAAATAAAAAAACAAACTTATGTAATTGATTCCAAAGTAAGTTTTTAAGGCCCCCATTTACAAATTGCTGTAACTCAATAATAGGTGAAGTTCAAGTAACCAAAGGGAAATTATTGTTCTGGCTCAACGTTGCAAACCGGATCCCTCAGAGTTGGGGATGTGGTTTGACAGAGCTGCAGTTACACCTCGTCTAAACCCCAAACCGTGTTGTTTGACACGTTTTCAATTTTGGTCAGAAAATCTGGGCATTCATTGTGATTTTCAAGTACCGTACTTGAACACAGAGGAAGTCAGAGAAACACGAGTGTTTTTTTTTTTTTTGGAATTTAAATCAAGACAACTTTTATTCCCAAATATATTCAATTCATAGTCATGTCCCGTAATATAAGCTACTGGAAAGACGTGCACGTACCTGATCCAACTGCTTCAACCGCTGAACGGCGATCAATCCACGACCCAGTTGCAGGTCACACACACCTGACGGCTGAGATATTCACCCACGCGGATCGGGAGCGGAGCAGCCATACATCGTTTTTCTCCATCATTACTCATCAGATAGACAGAAGTAGGATGCAACTGAATTCTGCCCTACACACACACACACACACACACACACACACATGCTCTGTGATGCTGGTGGAACTAGTAGCAGTGAAGTGAGCTTTGAAAAAATGCAGATTATAGTCTTCACTGTAAAGGCCTCTTCAGATCAAGTGAGTAACACGGGGGATTTTCAGGTTTAAAAAAAAAAAATCATGCATGTGATTTTTTCTTTTTAAAGAAGCTTAGCTCATGTTCTTCCTCAAAATGCGATTCGCCCCACAGGAAGCACAGGTTTCCATCCTATTCTTCCCCAAGGCTTTATCCATGGGTGGTGAGTGGGTAATCTATTCCCTCATCATTGTGTTACACCTGTTGAAATTCAGCTGATTATCACAAATAAATGCAGAAATAAATAAAGCTGATTCCCTTTGATGCACAGACTCCAACCAACTATACAGCTCAATGTAAATCTAGTCTTCTTAAGTTTCTCTTATGATTGAACCTCAATGCAGAAATCGCATCACAGTGCTCTCTAGATCATAGGTGTCAAACTCTGGTCCGTGGGCCATTTTTGCCCGCTCTGTAATTATATTTGGCCTGCAAAGTCATACCAAATGACTATTAGAGCTGGTCCGCCGGGATAATCTACAGTGCATGCACCGCTAATTCTACAAATCCCAGAATTTTCTGCCGGTGTTTGGGCACAAAAATCACAACAGGACCCATAAACGCCATCTCCTCTGTGTACAGTAGTCATAGCGACCATATGCTAATACTGGCACCCTGCTACTTAGGCAGAAAACAGGATTTTGCATGTGTGCAATATTAAGTTATATATTGTATAGTATTAAGCTATGCTTGTTCCATATTTAGTTTTTAAGCCAAACTTGTTTGGGTCCATATGAAAAGGTTCATTGTTATGTCTGGAGGAAGATTTTTTTCAATAAATATCAATTTTGGCTCATGACTTTGTCCCAGTTTTGAATTTTGGGCCACTTTTTATTTGCGTTTGATCCAGATGATGGAGGCAGATAGTTGCGCGTCTCTAAGCGTGATGGATTGGCAACCAGTTCAGGGAACGTCGTCTCCCGCCCAATGACGGCACCTACTGCGACCCTGACAGCAGGATAAGTGGGTCTAGACAATGAATTCATTTCCTAAACGCTATTCCTTGCTTTCATTTCATGCACAACTGCCAGAGACCAATGCAGGAACAATACTCGGCTAGCAGGTGCTAGTAAGTCGATGAATAGACTTGTAATAGCATCATCATCTTCAACATAGTTTCACTTCACAGAATGCTACTGAAGCCATGTAACGAAAGTTTATGATACCCATATCTCCAATCAAATTTAATATAATTGATACATTTATAATTATATACTCTCTGCATGAAAATGAGCATGGAACCAATTCTTCAAATTTCTTTTCATTTCGTTTGCTTACAGGAGATGCCGACCCTAGCTCCGAAGTGGAAAATAAGAAAAACATAACAGTAATATATTACAATAAGAAAACACTGACGTTTAAATTTTCAACGCAAGATTTCAACACATTTTGTCCACTGTCACACCACGCCAAACCACTACCATTCATGACATCATCTGACCCGCCAGTTCCCAAAAAGGAAGTGTGTTTACAGGTTTGAGCCTCCCCCCCCCCCGCAGCTCGCAACCCCCCGCAACCTCTCGTTCTGCGAGAGGATGTTAATGTATGAAGAAAACAGAGAGAGGAAGACGGAGGACCGAGACGCTCTTTCTCAAGCCAGCCTTCTGTAACTAAAGATGCAAACGGTCTCGTGTGGACGACTGCTTTGGATTTACTCTGTGCTGTTCACGTCTCTACAGTTGTGGGGTAAGCGGCTCATCATACTCCTTATTCCCTCCTGATACTTGAAATGGATAGATTACAATAACAATTAATAATATTAGTGCAATTCTTTACCTCTCTTTAACCTTCTCAGGTCAACTCGAAGGATCTGGGTCGCCTGTCACGCTTCCTGCACCTAAACTTGCCATCTCCTCATGGTCGAGGGACTCGATGGTCCTGGTCTGCCAGGCGTCAGAGGGCAACACCGGGGTCGTCTTTATGCTCTACAAAATCAGAGAGAAGGTATTCCGATTTATTTTTATATTCTGATACTTTTTTTTTTTCCTGACACTTGGTTCCTTTGTATTCACGTTTCCTACGTTTCTGTGAATTTGTTGAGGTGGACTCGGTTGAACTGCAGCCCGCCAGTGACAGGGCTCTCTTCACCGTCGGGGTCAGCGAGGGCACGGAGCGCAAGCTCTTCTGCTGCTTGTACATGAACCAGGAAGGTCAATACAGCGCCTTCAGCCCCTATCTTAACCTGGAGCAGTGGAGAGGTGGGTTTGTATTAAAGTCAGAATATTTTTTTTTATATTTCTACATGGGGAAATGCCGGTTTGCAAGTCGACATACTGACAAATAAACTGCAGAGTGATACAACACATGATTTAAAATAATAAACAGTCCCATCCGCTCCTCTCCGAGCCCAGGACGAAAATGGCGTTTGCAGGTGCTCGCTGCGGTCTCTTATTGTCCTCTGTTCTCTGGGTGTGTTCGGCTACGGTTACATCCTGCGCGAAGCGCAGACGTGAAACACACACGCACACTCATAATGAGACACAATGGGAGCGGCCACAAGCTGCTGATGGCAGATTGTTAAAGATTACGCACAGATTGTGTGCAAAGATTTGATAAATAGACATGGTTTCTCCTTTAGCCGATCCATATATATGTTTTGTTTTTCTTTCTTTCCTCTGCAGATGCCCCACCAACCCACTCCACACCCTCTTTCCCGCCTCCGGTATTATCCGTGGACCCCTCCAGCGGCGTGGTAAAACTTGGGGACACGCTGTCCTTCAGCTGCTCCGTCCCCGCGCTGCCGCAGCCGCAGTCCGTGTCTCCTTACGAACCCGCATCCTTCTTTTTGCTGAGGAGCCCCGGAGGCTCGGAGCCCACGTCCATGGTTCTTCACCCCGAGGTCACCCAGAGGTGGAACCCCGAAGCCCGACCCGGGATCTTCACGGTGGGGCCTGTGAGGGGGGACGAAGACGGCGAGTACACCTGCCTCTATCAGATCCCCGGTCCGAAAGGATTCATCAATTCGACTGTCAGTAACGTGATTCAGATCTCCGTTCAAGGCAAGAATTATCTGCAAAAACTCTGCAAAAAGAGGCTGCAAAAACATATTTAAATTGTTTTTTTTGTTCCCAATTTGATTTTCCATTCATAATCTACGATAGCATTTAATGGTCTGTCTCTCATTGTAAAAAGTGCTTATAAAAGAAGATTGGAAAGAATTGTATTTTAAAAAATACAAGTTTTTTTTCAAGAAAA
Source organism: Fistularia commersonii (assembly GCF_037954325.1). Lineage (NCBI taxonomy): Eukaryota > Metazoa > Chordata > Actinopteri > Syngnathiformes > Fistulariidae > Fistularia > Fistularia commersonii. Next base: position 11,623,280 of record NC_141295.1, on the reverse strand, counting down.
AAAATATTGACATCATAGTATACCAATCGCAAAGTTAAAATTAGATTTACTTCAAAATAATTAAATGTTGATATTTTAAAAATGATAAAGCATTTTATTTTCTGTCACAGACATACGCACACAAACATATATGTGTATGTATATATATATATATTTACAAGGAGAGCACTTTATACTTTATATTCAGGAATTGGGGAGAGCACTTTATACACACACATATATATATATATATATATATATGTATTGCTAAAAAAAAAAAAGGGAACACTTGAACAATACAACGTAACTCCAAGTCAATCACACTTCTGTGAAATCATAGTGTTCACTCAGGAAGCAACACAGATTCATTTTGACTTGTTTTAAGGACATTACATCAAAGTTGGATCAGCCTGGACTTTGTTTTTAGACTTTAATTTTGAGTGTGATTCCTAATCAGACCTCCATGGGTTGATACAATTGATTTCCATTGATCATTTTTGTGTGATTTTGTTGTCAGCACATTCAACTGTGTAAAGAGCAAAGTATTTCATAAGAATATTTCATTCATTTAGATCTAGGATGTGTTTTTTAAGTGTTCCCTTTATTTTTTTGAGCAGTGTATATATATGTGTGTATGAAGTGCTTACCCCAATTCCCGAACTAATTTTTCATGCTACATTCTTTGACCAGATGTGCTGCCGAGGCCAACCCTCGTCCTCCAGCAGAACTCAGAGGTCTGGCACCTGCTTTGCTCCGGCTCTCCCTCGTATCCCGGCGCCGTCTTCTTCCTCTACTTGGCGGGTAACGACCAGCCCGTCGCCAGCCACGCCGTGAATATGAACAGCCACAAGGCCACCTTCCAGCTGCCTGTGCAGGATGCTCTTCTGGCGTCGTACCAGTGCCACTACAGCGTCCGCTTGGGGACGAAATGGACCAATTCGCAACGCAGCCCATCCTTAGCCGTATCAAAAGGTACAGACACACAGGTGATGTTACCAAGATATATTTTCAGGGTGAAATTGTAACAAATCTTTTCTTTTCAGGAGTCACTCCACCACCAGAACCAGGTACACCTGCATTACTATATTATCACACCATCAAAAGAAACCTCACACCCAATTTCACTACATTACAGAATTATAATGCAACCATGACCTTGCATTTTTGTCTAACATTAGTCACATATATACGTATATTCTTATTTTTCTAATTATTTTAAAATGATGCTGGTGTGATCTGTGCAGAGGAGTCCATCGTGGACTGGCCCCTGGTTCTTGGCTCCCTGTCCGCTGTGGTGTTATTCCTCTGCTCGCTGGCACTCGTGGTCGTGGTGGTGCACAGGAGAGGTATTCATAGCAGCGAAATCTCTCCTTTTTCATTGTAGTCTTTCTTTGTGGGAAAAAAATAAATAAATAAAATTCTTCTCCATTTCTTTTCTTTTGAACTTCAAAAGTTAAGGCTGGAGTGGAGAAAAAGAAAAAAAGGTATTGTACATTTTTGCAATGCATTTGTTAAAAAAAAAAAACAAGTTATTTTGTATTCTCTGTGGTTTCCTTTCAAAGTAAAGCCATTTAGATGTATATATATATATATATATATCTTTTTTTCCAGGAAGTTTGGGTATTTGGCACAAGGCCTTTAGTTTCTAGATACAAGGTCATTCTAGTTGGTTTGTAATTGCTATAAACAGTTGGATCACTTATTTTGTAGAAATAGAATAGAAAATATATCAAATTGTAATATTTTGTTAAGGCTAAGGCTTCAACATGAAGTCTAATTATTTGGACTATCTCAGGCAGGAGGCAAAGTTCTGGACGAAGGACGGCACCAAGGGCCACGGTGTCGGTAAGCCGTCTCCCGCAGAAAACAAACCACTAGCCTGAATTTAGATTGTTTCTCACGATATAAATTAAATACAAAAGACACGACAGGTGCTGACAACTTGAACATTGCTGTTGCAGACATTCGACTCAGCTGCTCAAGCTTCACCTCTCAGGTAATTATTGATAATTTACATTACATTACAGTACAGTGCAGCCATTTGGCTCACAAGAAGTTCAATTCAGTCACCGAAGATCCGAATTACCAGTAGTTTGAAGTCAGAAGTGACAACTCTACCAAATAGCCATCTCAGAACAATTTACATACATACATTCATTCATTTCATCCTTTTTTTTTTTTTTTTTTGCGAGGGTTGGGGGCTAAGTGCGATTAGTAGGGTAGTGCTTGGTGAAGAGGTATGTTTTCAACTACTGTAATCTACTGTAGATTACAACTACTGGAATCAACTACTGTCAAACAAAAAGAAGAATATGATTGAGTAATAAGTGAAATGCAATCATAATGAGTTGCCTACACTAATAAAGAAAAAAAAAAAGGGATCCGGGAACCTGCTTGCGGGGAAGCCAAAGTGCTAAAATGTCTAGATCCAACTCTCAGTTTTGCTTTCTATTTTGAGAATTCAGAAAGTATTTCAAAGTAGTACAAGTAGTACAAATAGTAGTGCAAATGTAAGGTGGATAAAATTGTGGACCTCTCAAAATAATTGCTAGAGTGTCGGAGAAGAGGATTGTGTTTTGGTATTCAAACTACATGTATGAGACCTTTTTGCATTTTTCAATAGATACATAAATTGGAGTATTGAAACACACATGCCTGCAAATTGTATTTGTTTACATAGCGAGAGAAAACCTCATATCAGTAAATATTTTGAAATAGAATCCGGTGGTCCGCTGCAGGGAACTCTGACGCATCCTAGCCCCTAATTTTTTTCTCTTTAGATGAACATTGGCAAACAGTTGTAAACACACACACACACACACACACACACAGAACTGGTCATCAATCAACCCCTATTTCAAACACAGCGCTATGTCGGAGTCACAGATATTCCAAATGAACGCCGTCGAGCAGGACATCACTGCTGAAATCGTGTCAGTCCGATGAAAGGCTCTCAGTGAAAATAAAAGCTCCTTCTCCATCGCAGGGAGGACAAAAACCTGCCAGATGCACGAAACCAAAATGCCAGATTAGACGCATATTTAGAAAATATTTGCAATTTTGCCACTGCTCATTTTGTGAAACCAGATATGACAAAAGATTAATCGGAAACCGCAGCTCTGAAAGTTTATCGGCCACCAGAAGGAAAAGCTGGAGGCTGGCGCATTTTCACAAGCCATGTAGGAGGAGAATAGTAATTTCTCTTTTGCACACTTTGGGGTCAAAGACAGGATTTTCCCGGCTGAGAAGTCTTCGCTAGTATTCAATAACGGAGCTAAAATTACCCAGGAAAAGACGACGACATCACATGTGTCAGTGTCTTCAGGGATTTGGATCGTCAGTTCGCCTTTTAGAAAGCAGTGATTTAATCTGGCATGCAACGATGGCTTCAAAATGTTTCTGTCAAAAATAAAAAAAAGGTTTCCGTATTCATATTGTTTGCTTTGCATGAGGATGTAGAAAGAGCAGCGCGGGTCGCATGCATGTGTTTAAGAGCGTGTCAGGGAAAAAAAAATTGGGGAAACTTTGAGGATTTGCAACCGGTGACAACGCGCTGCCTCAAACAGGCTCCAAGAATAGGCGATCCGGTTCGGGGTTAGGTGTGTGTTTGTGTGTTGCAGCAAAAGCGAGCGCTGAAAATATAGCTCCTGCCACAGGAAATGCAATCACACTGCGCTTGCTAACAGCTTGTACACGTGATTGTGTTTGTGTGCAGGAGTGGGCCAGCAGGGAAACAGAAGAGAACGCCTCCAGATCTGCTTTATGGAACTCCCACTCCACATTCATCACACCTATCCACTAGAAACCCTCCTCCCTCACCCCTCCTCGTGTTTGTGTGTATTTATATTTTATCATGTATCCGTGTAGCATCAGCTTGCATGACGCAGCAGGACAGGAAACTTATCTTCTTAGTTCCTGCCCCATGTGCCGCAGTTGCATAGTTCGGCAGGAAGTGTTGTTTGTTTAATCGTACAATTTTACAGTTTGCGGCAAACTTGTTTTGCAATACCTTTTTCTCAAAAGACCCTCTTGACTCATGAAATGAATACAAAATACGACACCGTGTCTTGCTGTGTTTGTTCAAGCGAATGACAAGACAGTGAATTGACTGCATCCACTGCTTCTCCCGTCATGATATGGACACGCTTTTATTCCTCTTCTGAAGCTCAAAGTATCCATTCTTTGCAGGTGGTTTCCCTTTTTTTTTTTTTTTTTTTTTTTTTGCAGAAACTACGGTCAGACTTTCATTTCTTTCATTTCTCAAACATGGATTCTACATGTTTCTGCAAAATGTCGCCTTCTTTTTTAAAAAAAAAAAAAAAAAAGTGCAAAAAACAAAACTGATGCACACTGAGTGTTAAGAGGGAGGAGAAAAGTGTCAAGACAAATTTCAGAAGGGAGGTGAGAGACAGGGATGTGGTTCAGCGGGCTTGAAAGTCCTGCAGAGAAAGAGAGCTTCACACTGCGCCGGGATCAATGGAGCAGAGACAGGAAATAATATTATACGTTTGCACTCTTCTAGTGGGCTTTAACTCAGTTTAGTGTGTTTTCGCTGACATTGAGTTGTAATTTTCCTTGCTATTCAGCAGAGGGCGTTGTATCAATATCAATGTAATAGCCAGCACAGAACTGTACAATCCCAGATATGAGGAAAAACATTTGTCTGATTAAAGAATTTACCTTTATGGAAGAACCGAAAGAACACTGGCTCTGAGATTTAATGGATTATTAGACTGGATCTAGGAGGAGTATTGTTGTTTTTTTTTAAAGCGAATGGTAACATCGAGCTCTATCCATGAGACATGAAAAAAAACAAAAATGAAGGATTTTAGTTACTCTTAGACAAAAGGGCTGCACCGACTACAAGACGGATGAATCCGTGAAAGCATTTTATTAGTCCTGCTCGGATTAATGTCTGAGTCACGGCTTCCTGTGAGGTCAGTCGCAAACACGCGGAGGATATTTCCATCTCGACGGAGTGGGCGTTGCGGCTCGATTCGGAGGGAAAAATAATGACGGGAAAAAAAGGGCCCTCGGCAAAGCGAATTTGCCCCGATGTTGACCTCACACCGGTGACACCTGGACGCTCATAACCGAATTGAATGCCAAGTGTTAATGGCGTTCACAATTTGGCGTCTCGTTCATAATTGCCCCTTTTAAAAAAAGCCAGCCCTTGTTGTGTCTCCGTTTTCTTCTCGGTGAATGAAGCGAGAAGCTGAAATTCAGGACAATGGGAGTCTCTGACATTTTATCTACTCGCTGAAAGTTCGCCAGGCAATTTCTGAGGTTTATAATTCAGCATCGTCCGATGAAATGCACATTTTTAAATTCATTAAGTTAATTGAAGTCACCGTGGCATGACTAAAGGGAGTGTTCACCGGCTCGAAATACATTGAGGCGTTTAATAATGCTTTGTGCAACAAAGCAATTCAAGTGATTTGAATTTTTACAGCTGTGTCAGACATTACCCCCAGGCCGCTGGTCATCCCATAGTTCACCGCTTTAACAGCTTGGAGGAATTGAAATATACACGCGTTTCCAGAAAACACATCGGGGCTCAAACATTTCCGGCCGCCCGAGCAAAGCCTCGACTTCGAGAGGGAACGTTTGCGGATAAACTCCATGGTGTGCTGCTCTCACCCCGTTATTCGGTGCGAGGCGAACCGCGTGAAATTCACTGTCACGGGTTTATGTTGAATGGCTGTGACTCAGCGCTGCCATTTCAGTCGCCCCGTCGCTCAAATATGAAACGCCCACGCAAAAAGTATCACGATATACAAAACTCCCATGTGAGGAAATTAGTATTCTATGGACACCGTCAGTTGACCGTTTATACAGACGCACGAGGAAATAATGAGATGTCGCAGGGACTGCATGAAAGACGGTCTGATCGGTGACATTTTCCAAACAGTTTGAGTTTATGACTTCATGTAAAATGGTTTACACATTAAGCTAATATATTCCATCATCTAATATTCATAGTATCAACGTCTGCACGCCCAGGATTTATTCACAAGCAGCACGACAACAACATTTAGTCCTCTACAAGAAGAGGAGACGCTATTTAAGGTGCGCTTTTAAATGAGGGATATCCATTTAAGATAAATGCGAGCCTGCGAGTGAACGGTGTATTTATAGTCTTAATCTAGTGCATGGTTGGATTGTCGGAGGAAACTCGAGAACCGCAGAGGGCTTACCGCCGAGCCACCGTGACCACAAGTCACAATGAAAAGCAGATCTGATCAAGCAACTATGCACATTTGACATAATATTTTGAATTGGCTGATATCAGTTAAAAAACATCATTCTTAAAAAGGATGAGAGAAATGTCACATTTCCTGCTCGTTGTGGAAATTTCAAGTGAATGTGAAAGGGAAAATTGGTGAATGTAATTGTTTCAGTTTAATGCTGAATAAGCAACAGAACGCTCTGTGTTTGGATAGTATTAGCATTGAACAAGTTCGTGAGGAATATAAAATTCGAGGCTGAATAGCAGAACCTCAAATGCAGCTTATTCATAAAATTCGACATACTGTGAAAAACTCTGGATTGATCACAAGGACGTGTTGTAATATTAATACAGTTATAAAGAAGGGGGCCAAGAGCGGAACCTTGAGACACACCGGACCAAGCTGCCGAAAAATTCCTACAGAAGCAATTGACGAGAAAAAAAAATAAAAATATGGTGTGGGGTTTCTAAAAGAGCTAGAAGAAGTAAATAAGCAAAAAAACTACAGTATCTTAATAAAAAAATTGGACTTCCAGGCCCTGAATGAAGCACAACGAAGGACAACAGAGTCTTACCGTCTTATGTCTTATCGGCCGATGGCGCAACAGGTGAGGAGTTGCTTTAGTTACCAAACAGACGAAGCAGGTGAGCTGGGAACAGGAAGTGTTGCAACCAGGAGGTCACGCAGAAGAAACCCCGGAAAGCCTCCACTAGAACAAGATCCTGAAACTGGCAGTGAATTAAAAAACAGACAATCTTGCACCTGGGTGAGTGCAATCAGGCGATTGAGAGCAGGTGTCAGAAGGGATCTTATCTTATCTTATCTTATCTTATCTTATCTTATCTTATCTTATCTTATCTTATGCCCCGCTGGTACCAGCCTGCTAGGGGATCCAATCTGGCCCATGGAAAAAAACATGAACCACTTCTCCTTCTTTACACCCTCAGCAGCAGGATGTCGTTGTCAAAAAAGCGAAAAGCGGAAATCGAGTGCAGGGTTTTCCAAGAAAAATTGACCACTTCTTATTTGTTCCTTGAGGTTAATAAGAAATCTGGTGTAGATGCAGCAATTTCCTGTGCCACTCTGAGATGCACCATGGAGAAAAATATAACAAAATGCAAGGAGAACTGAGAAGACAGAACTGAGGCATGGTGGTGATATTGAAATTGCACTAACTTTTCTTTATGAATGTCAGAAAAGTCATCATGTATTTGTTAAAGGAACACATTTAATCCATATAAATAATTGCAATAATTGTACAATAATAGTTGTGCAATATTTCATTTCATTTCACTGTGCAATATTCAGAAACTGTGCAATATTTCATCTCATAACAGCTACACTGTGCAATATTTCATCTCATCTCATAACAGCTACACTACAATTTTCCCTTCTATCATACTATTGTGCACTCCTTACCTCACTTGTTACTAAGACACTTATAGTTTTATCACTGTTTACTAAGACACTTTATTGTTTCACTGAGACACTTTATAGTTTATAGTTTATTTTCATTCTAATTCTGCTTTTTCTTTTATTATTTATTACTGTTATTTTCTGTAACTGGCACAGCAATTTCCTTCGGGATTAATAAAGTTGTTCTTATTCTTATTCTTATTCTTAATTTTATAATTTACCTGTTCTCCTTTACACTGAAACAAAGGACAAATTTGGACTTAATGTTACTTCTAGTTGATTACGCTATGATTTTACTGGTCCGCCCCCTTGACATCAAATAAGGTCGTATGTGGCCCCCGGATCAAATTAGTTTGACACCCCTGCATTAGACAGAGAGAGACAAGGATACTTATTATGTCCCCAAATCATAAAACTTTATTTTATTATCATCCTCCGAAATGCGTTGTAAATAAACGGCCTGTTAGGTAAAGCTATACAAAGTTTGATCGTATAAATAATAGAGGCGACATGAAGCACCGCATTACAATTACAAGACCGTTATGACTTGAGGAGTTTGATTCCCCGAGCAAGAAATAATTGATCCAGGCATATGGAAGTAAAGAGAGCGTACAGGGAATTTCATGCTCTCATGATCTCTATCGTAATTATATTGCAAAAAAAGACGCTAAAAACGACATAAAAACATAATTGCGACAACCCCGTTGCATCCCCGTTTCCTCCCGACAAAGAGCCGTTACATTAAGCAGTGACTAATCCCTTAAATGCTGGCAGTCGAACACAGCCTTGCTTCAATTACTCCATGCCAGCAGGCCTTTGGAAGGCAGCGATAATTGAATATCATGGAAATTAATCCAAAGCTGAGCAGGTGATAAACAGGTGGGGAGTTGGGAGGGGAGTGATTTCTGAGATCAGCACATCTGAAGAGCGGACAAATTGGGTACCGGAGTAATGGATAACTCGCGTTGCGTTCATTTCCAATCATTTTAAATGGTGAGTTTTGGCGTCGTTATTCATCATATCCAGTGTGACGGCTAAAATCGACACCCATTATGACGGTTTAGGTTATGGACCAATTGAGGACTTAATTTTACCTCACCTCCACCGTGATAACGTACCGGCGATACCACTGGGCTGCATCGAGTCAGAATGAGGATATAAATAATTCAGGAGGGAACGGAAGGTCATTGAATTGTGATCTAGAGATCTCCACACACACACAAACACACATTAACATGCACATGCAGGGCTGTTGTTCGAAACTTCTCAAACTATGGTGATGTCATCATGAATTCACTGTCACACTCACGTTTCCCGCATGCGTTCCCAAGCCAGTCCGAGGAAGGGGTGCAAATACAGGAGGTCCTTGACTTATAGCTCAATTTTGTTACTATGGTGCTATTAGTCGAAACTACACACAGTACTATACATAAGAACCTAGGCGGTTCACCTAACACAGATGCAAAATCAAGGTGCCTGCAGAAGTTGCTGGAGATACTGAGGCAGGTGAGTTGGGGGGATGTAAACAAAGGCGTCTTCCTCGTACTGGTTCTGTGGGAAATTTGTTTGAACATGGCAAATTCGTTGTTTCAGCAAAGGATATACCTTTATTGTTACATTCAGTTATACATACAGCCCAACATCAGCGAAATTGGTCCACTGCATTTAACACATCATGGATGAAACAAACCACTGAGCCACACCGCCCCTTTTTAATCTAATTTAATTTTAGTTTTTTTATTATTATTATTATTTTGAATTATTTTTTTCTAAAATTCTTTTTTTTTTTTTTTTTAATTTAATTATCTATTTTTTAACATCGTAAGGCTTTCTGAATGCATTTATTGAAGATGACGATGTGACCGCGAAGCACTGTCAGTTGAGGATGTTGTGAACCATGACTGGCTGTAACACAATAAAATAAACCACATCGGTTCTGTCCGGAATACATCCAAGTCCCTCACCGGGTATAACGGCTGCGGCTCAAACGGTTGAGCGGGCAGCCCTTCCAATCAGAAAGTTGGCGGTTCGATTCGTGGCCCCTCCTGTCTGCATGGCAAAGCGTCCTTGGCCGAGACGTCGACCCAAATTGGCCAGGTTAGAACCTTGTATGGCAGCACCGCCGCCATTGGTGTGTGGGAATGGCTGCATACTTTATAAAGCAGTCTCTGCATCTGCATCCCAACTTATAAATAAAATTTTTTAATGCACTATGGCTGCAAATGTCCTCAGTGTTGAGCTACAGATGTACAATATAGATATTAAGTGATGGAAATGGTGCAGAACTTCAGGGAAACTGAGTTTATGATTTGCTTGGTCATCTTTAATAATGAGATCAGATTACAAGAAGTCCACAAGTTTAATGTGGTTGTTGTTGTCATTGATGCCTGCGGTTTTTCAGACCCCGCGTATGTAAAGAGTTACCGATTCATGGTATCCGCTGTGATATACAGTACATCTACCTCGGTAACCAACTTTTACAAAATAAATGGTAAAGACGTGTAAGTCCAATAAAATCTTTGACCATATGCATTTCAACTCCGTCTTTATTTTTCTTTTACTTTCCCGTCACCTGTTATCCAACAGGACCAGAAATAGACCAAAGTTTGCTCTACTTCTGGACCTGCTCTCCCCAAGTATCCGATGCGGGTTTTCATCTGCCAGCTCTTCATCTTCCTCTTTATGTCCTTCCGTGTGTTCACCTCTCCAACCCCAATCTCAGACCTCCTTCTTGGTTCATATCCTTTCTTTCATCCTCCTCATCATTGCTAACCTGTTCTTTTGCGTGACTATTCCTGTCCCTCGGCTGTCCATTTCATATCAGGGTAAAGATTGCTCTCTTTTTCGAAGTTCTCAAAGCCTCCTTGGTTGTCCTCCGTGTCGTGCGGATGATGCTGCCCCCCCCCCGGGGTGCAACAAAGAAGTCCTCTGTCAGGACATGTTTGGACTCGCTCAGGCCTGGAGCCATAATGACACAATGGGCCAGCAGGGGTAGAGCATCAGCTGCAAGGAAAATGAGAATAGGAAACATTTGTGTTGGAAACAAGCTGGAATGGGTATCACAACAAGGAAAGTCATTCATTCATTATCTATACTGCTTATCCTGCAGGGTTGGGTGGGGGAGGTTGGAGCCTATCCCGGCTGTCGGGAGGAAGGGTTCACCCGGACTAGTTGCCATTTTCCGCAGGGAAATATGTGGCGAAATACCACCATTCACTCTGTCATTTATAAATCATAAACATACAATCACTCACACACGAGCCGATTACATGCTTTTGTACTGCAGGAAGAGCATGGAGACTCCGAACAGAAAAAAGCTCTCCCTGAGAATGGAAACAGGGACCCTCTTGCTGTGTGCTACCGTGACACCCTCAGCAAGGAAAGTGTCAACAATGAGATGAGATGAGATGCGCTTAAATGATCCCATGCTTGGGAAATTATTTAGCAGCAGCAGCAGCATTACATACAAGGACAAGACAGTGAAAAAGCTGGCTAAAAATAAAATAAAATAAAATAAAATAAAATAAAATAAAATAAAATAAAATAAAATAAAATAAAATAAAATAAAATAAAATAAAATCTGAGTGTAAAAGTATTATCTATCTATATAGATTTTTTTTTGTGAAGTCTCTCCATATTTACCAATATAGAGGACTGAGCAAAGTGGTAAAGTGAAGTAGTGCAGTAACTGATTAAAGTGAGCTATTGTGAGGGTTTATGGCATGAGGTAGGAAAGATTTCCTGTATCCTTCCGTTCAACAGATACAGGAAATCTTTCCTACTCCATGCCATAACCCAATATAATTCATATGTGTCCTGTGGTATCTTCGGATGATTGCATTAGTCTGATGGAGTGCTTGAATGACCAGATTTTTATCGGATTCTTGTGCCCCGCATTCGTCACACATGAGATGCCTACATCCTCCTTTATTCATCGGCGTCTTAAACAAACGCTCAAATTCACGCTGCCGTGGCGCTAAATAGGACTCCTTCGACGCTCACTGGAATTTCTACATAAACCTTCGGAGGCTTTCTGATGGCGAACCCTGATACAGGAGGAGGAAAGTTACGCAACGGCACCTCTGCTGTTTGTTGTCGATGTTATCTTTTACATTCAGACAATCGCTGAAAAAAACAACATATAAATCTGGAGTGGCCATAACGTCAGCTCACCTCTCACAGGCTGATCTTTCTATCTTTGGTCTGGGTTGGGGGCCACTTTCTGACAGGCATGACGGCTGGAAGAAAGAGTAAAAGTCAGAGGAATTGAGGGGGTGCAAGGGAGCATGAAGAAGAAAGGACAAAAAAACAAAAACAAAACTCAAATGAGAAATTAATCACCTAAACTGTTTTCTACTGTTAGCAAAACATTGATTGTAAATTTCTGGATACTTTGTCACGATCATTATCTAGAACTGTTCGAAGAATACAGTGATAAAAACTGTCGAGCTTGAATTTCATTCCAGGAACTACCCGCCTCCAGGGGAAAGTTTTGTTTTGTTTTGCATTCCCACAGACAGTAAAGGACCATAGGAGGGATCAGGTGCAAAGCAACCATTTACAACGTGCACGTTAAAGCGCCGCAATCAAAATCAAGCCAACGCCGAAGACGGAGAAGACGACTGGGATAACATGGAGAGCTAAGTTGCCTCAGCATTCATACATGGTGGGAATATTAACCACGAACTAGGAAATGAGTTGAGGGTTTTTTATTTCCTCCCAATGCTTCACCATGTGAAAAAGCCGCCATTAGCTAACTCTGCACTTATTTTGGCAAAAATATATTATATTCTGGAAAGCCCTCTGTGGTGTAGCAGGCCAGAAGAGCTTTTGTTGTAAGTCACAAGGAAACAGCTGGCCCGCAACCATAATAGTTTTTAAGAATGGTGCTTTGCAGTCCTTAAGAAGTATCTGGTAAAGGCAGTGGCTTACGGGTGAGTTCTACCAATCTCAAGTAACCTACGTCACATGAGTTCCTGTGGAACTTTAAAAAGACCCTGCCTCCGAGAAGAAGCTATCATGGTTCTAGGAACTAAGGTCTCGGTTCTTTGTCTGTCCTGATACATGATAGAATGGCTTCATTCCTGATAGGGTACTAGCAACTGCAAAATGTTCCCACGATGCAACCTTTGAAAGCACATCGTTTACATGCTAACTCACAATTGTAGACAAGCAAGCAAGTACTTTAATGCTAGCAATTTACCGATAAAGTGACTTTGTGATCATGAATGTTCAAATACAAGTGCTATAATTCAAAGTGCTCCTGTTCTATTTGGTCCCAGCTCCCTTTACTTCTGCCTATATCTCTCAAGCTAAGTGAATTGAAATAGAAAGTCACATGTGATTTGTCTGTTTTTTCTATTTTACCACTGAGCAGTGGGTGATAGCCTACAGTGACCTTGTTTTTCCAGCGACAAAGGCAAGAATTGAATTATATGTCTGCGTTCTTGTCCATCCTCTTGCTAGCTCTCTCACACTCTTGCTAATTTCCACTGACCTCCCGAGGAGCCTCTCCTGCATGACGAGTTAGGCAAGTCAGTAACAAATGGTCCATTTGAAGAATCGGGCGACAACTTGGTTTTCTTTTCATCCATGCTAACTCTTCTGCCACCACCACACCCTCCTTGTCCAGGGTCCGTGGCCCCATACAGGGTGATCCTCTGCTTGCGGAGCTCTGCTTCCCTCTCCTGGGTCTCCCGGATGTCCTGCTCCACTTTCAAAACATTGGCGGAGGGCCGCAGTTTGAAAAAGGGGTTCTCTTTTGACAACGTCTCTTCATCCGCCTTCACCTGCTCCCAATCCAAAGTCCGTCCACATCTCCCACTCTGGGACGGTAGAGCACGAGGAGCTCCTGCGTTGATGAAGTTAGCTTCTTCTGCGTCTACATCGACCTGATGATTTGTACCCTTGGGGTAGCTCATACCTCTGGTGTTGGCTGCAGTGGGACCTCCTCTTGTAGCAGTGTTTAAACTCCCTGTTGGATCTAGAACCTCCAAACGCTGTGTTCTCCTAGACCCTCCCTCTGCAGATAACTGCAATAAGGCATCTTCTTGGTTCACCACAGTTATTAAGATTTTATCAGATGACCTTATGGAGGTTTCCAAATTTGAGTCAGCTGGTTTCTGAAGTGTCTCAAAAAGTTCTTTGCGCTCTTTTACTTGGCGCAGCGACCCCTTGTCATACGAACCAGGAACTTTCCCAAGCTGGACCAAGTCCTGTTCCCTTTGGGTTTCCTCGTTGATCTCCTGCTGCATCTTTTTGCCCGCAAGCTCCCTGGCTTTGCCTTGACACCATTTAGACTTAGCTGGTGGAGAATAGCTGAGAAATGGTTTCCACAAAGGAATATCTACATATTCAACAGACGCTGATGGGTCCGGAAGCCCTCTTGATCTTCGGAGACTTTGTTCGCGTTCAACGGCGCGCCTGATCTCCTTTTCGATAGGAGTCTCCTGGGACAGAGCTGCCTGTGAGCCTCCTGGACTGGCCGTGCCGCTGACCGAAGAGCTGCATGGTGAAAGGTCAGCTGATACTCCACTGTCGCTCTGGCTGTCCCCACACCAGCTGCTCTTCATTCTCACGTGGGTGGTGTATCGACACGGCACTACCCAGCTGCCTCCTGTGTCCTCCTGCACTTGTATTGTTTCCGTTATTCCGCTTTGACCCTCGACGTGTTCGCACCAAACCACCTCGTTCGCCTCGCCTTCCGGCTCTTTCTCCCCACCCGTCCGTCTTTCTTCGTCCGTCCTCACCACAGCCCCGCTGCTCCTTTTTCTCACGGCGGCAACACGACCGGGGCTTTGAGAAGTTGCCTCTCCCTGATTGGTCATCTCCGTGGCAACGGTTGACAAAGGTGCGTCGCTGTGGCTGAGCACCTGTTGTGCGGCTTCCTGATTTCCCCCCCTGGGGGCAGGGCCATGGCGGATCTGTGAGTGTAGCTCCTCCTGCCGTACATTTGAGAGCGCTCCGAGTGGCACCGGAGGAAGGTCAGAAGAATTCAAGACGTTAGCAGAATATTTAAATTGCTGATGGCAGGACGGGATCGCCTCGTTCATCTCCTCTTCCTCAACCTCTTCCCCCTCTTCGTCTGCAAACGGAGGTGAACCAATGCCGTCTGGTTCATCCACGGCAGGTTGAAAATGGTCCGGCCCGTAACTTCCGGGATCATCTCCATCTACAGCGGCTCGAAGGGTCTTTGAATTCTCCTCCGTTATCGTTTCACCTCCCGCCATTTCCACATCTTTGCAGGCTGGATCTTTCCCTCCGCTACCAAACCCGCAGATCCGAAGCCCTTCGGTCCACTCCTGACTCGACGAGCTCCCGGTTGCATCTGAGATGATGTCGACGTCGCCGCTCCACTCCGCCGCCTCCACCTCTGGACTGGAAGCCTCCTCTTTCGCAGGACTTTCTTCTGATGATGAAGTGCTGATGGGAGAGGAAGGCGGGGATGAATCTCGACCTCTGACATTCACAGACTTGTAATTCTCATTAGTCTGGTCGGCCTCCAATGATGAGGCAGGGTGCGCCGATTCGTTTTCCTCCTTAATTCCGGACTCCAACATGTCTATGTCATCTTCGGGTTCGGCCGTGGGAGCCATTTTGTCAAGCGAAGGAGAACCGCGGCTTGAGCCAACCTCACTCCACCTCCAGAGCTCATTGACCTGCTCGACATTTGAGGGACGCTTTTCGTGCCATGACACAGGCTGCGTTGCCATGGTGATGGGTTTGTTCTAAAATTGTTTTGAACTGTCAGCCTGAAACGAAGAAGGATGGGAACAGCACAAAGATGAATGCAGGAACAGAACATGACAACAACATCCTCAACTCCCTTTTATTAATTCATTTTTCTTATCAGGGGTTCATTTATCATCTGTGGTATGAATATTAGAATTAAATTGGACTTCAAAATCAAGATTTTGACAAGAATTGACCATGACCTGGATGACTGAGAACCTCCACAGACATGTCATATAGAGACATACAACCATTTACTGTCTCTATCATAGCCCATATAAGGATATACATTTTCACCCTCCCATTCAGACATTTGGGCAATTTAGGGTCTCCAATGAACCGCCTGCATGTGTTTGAACTGTGGAAGAGAACCTGAGAACCCAAAGGAAACCCACGCAGACGCGGGGAGAACATGGAGACTCCACACAGAATCAAACCGCGGAGCTTCTTGCTGTGAAGCAGAAGCGCTAACCACTGTGTCGGCCAGTAACTGATTTAAAATCTAAATTGAATCACATTGAGAGGGTAAAAATCATATGGTATTTTTAAGACATCTACGCTAGTAATAAAAGGCAGCCTCTCAGTTCGTCTAATTCAATTCAAGACTAATAAAGATCTATCCACATATTTTTCACAGCTTTCTTCAAGAGTTATGAATTAGTTTTTAATAAATATATACATGAACATTGCCATGTTTGGGACCTTGAACACTCATGATCTTGACACCTACCAGTGGGGACGTGCAGTCAGGAGAGGCCGTGGCTCACTTGCCAATTTTGGAAAGAAACAATGTAAAATGAAAACAAAGAATTGAATGGTTATATTTATCAGTGATTTGCACTGTAAAGGCATTCACAATTACTGCATTTTCACATTTGCTGTTCAAATACTGAGAAGAGACGTGCGGTGAGGCCGTGAACTGCTGAGCCTCAACATAGATTGCACAATGAGGGCTGACGAATGGAATGCTTTGCAGTTAGTCTGTATGGCCTTCTCTCTGTATGCCGCTATTAAACTGTCTAAACCATTTTTTCTATATGAACTACATTTCCAAAGTACAGTGTTTTTCTGTCAACAACTGTATGTTTTTTACTCGTTTCTTGTGCTGAGCGTTCATAAAACATCTGCGAAGAGCCACTAAGTGAGGCACGCAGCTCTCCTGCCTGATGGTAGGGCAAGACCATAATAACTCTTTTGAAAATGAAATTTGCTTTTTTGTGTGAAGACAGCTGATATGAGATTTTAAACATAACCTTTGAACTGCTGCCAGACAAATGGTAATATGTTTGTAAATGTGATTGTGATGAAGTCTGTCCCTAAAAGCCATGAACGTCACCGCCTGCCAGTGTATTTGCAACGGTGTAGCGGCGGGATCCGAGCAGGTCGGCATCTCCGAAGGCTGCAGCTGCTTTGCCATCCCGTCACGTTACCGGTTGACATCGGGTGCACTCTTTACCGAATGACGTTCAGAGCTTATTTATCAAATATATATAACACCAGACTTAAACACAGTTACTAAAAATTCTGCCCCACTTTACTCTGATGTAAAAAGTTTTCTGCTGAACACACCTTTCTTTAATCTGCTTATGTGTCGTGGCTATGGCCGGCTAAGACACACACACACACACACACACACACACACACACACACACCAATATAATAATAGGAATCTTCATAAAGTACACTGAATGAATGATGAATGATAGGCACCATGCATCAATTTCTCTTTAAACCGTATAATACTGACTCCTCCAAACCTCTTTTATACGCGCATACATAAACAACAAACCCCGGCCCGCTCCCAGCGCCTCTCTCAACCCACAGACTCACAATTTTCTCTATTTCTTGCCAAGACACTCGGATTAGGCCGGCCTCCAGCTGTATGACTGGTGATCCAGGAGAATGCGGATCGTGGAACTATGGAGTCGTGGGTGGGCGGAGGTGCGGATAGATGGCCGCGTTATGGTGGTGCCATCTAAGAGCAAAATGGCGTTGCACGGATTGTGGAAAACTACCCGTTGGCTGAATTGGTTGTGGCAGTATGCTTGTTGTCCCTTTTGAATACGCTCAGGCTTCCCAGTTGAAGGGGACACATCTTGTCGCAACGGCTGTCGATTAGAAATCTGTTCAAATCCCTGCTCAAAGTCTTTAATCCGTGTGGGGATTGCAGATTCTGATAAAATTCCCTCACGATAATAACGGGTTTAGATCAATTAATACACATAAAGAAAGAAAGCCTTCGCAGTGACGTCGGTTAAATCTGTACGCGGCATTCTGAAATATTTGTTCAGGCAGATTTGCTTCTCCAATCTCCTGTCCGATCATGCCGCTGTTATATTACCGACTATCACCAACCAACTTTTCCTAAATTCTCACTGTGCAAATGTGGGCGCTGGGTTTTTGCGATCAAATTTTAATGACAATGGGCTTGTGTTTTTGCTCATTATCTCGCATTATCAAAACACCAGCGGAGTCAATATAATCATGAAAAAAACAATACAAACTTGCCCTCCTTTAGTTGACAGTTTCCCCAAGGTTGTGTTAGATTTACGGGGTGTTTGACATAGATGCAAACTAATCACAACAACTGCAGCCGGCTTACGCCCCCCTTGGAATCATTGATGTTGGTATCACACAGATGCTGACAGAGTTCTTTACACAAGTTACATCAGTGGACTTTAGTTACTGTGGCAAACAAACTTCATTGGGTTAAGAAGTTTTAAGCGATGCTCTCATGCTAATGCCATTTCCATCCTTGTAAGTGCACTTACCTTAAAAAGGGGTCAAGAATGCTCTAAGTGGCAGTTCGGATGACAGATGTGCGCTCTTGACCGAGGTCACCTATCGGCATCCGAACAAACACAAGGAAATGCCCCCCCCAAGCCCTCCCGGAACGCTCTGATTGCGGCCGTGCACGCCCACGTTTACGCAATACATGTACAAGAGTGACACACACTCGTGCTGAAGGCTTAGCCTATTTTTATGGATTAGGAAATATATAATGCTAATCCTGTTATCCAGCACCATGTGTTAATTATTTCGCCATGCAAGTGAATGGGGAGGGGGTGGGGGGCAGGAATTGTATGGATGATGATATCAGTACACATATATCTGCAAAAAAATGTTTTTTTTTTCAAGTAAATGCTTGATAATTTTACATCACATTCCGGTGGAAAATTAGATGTGTCGCTCAATTAAGGTTATTCAGGTACAAACCTGTGTGCAGGATAAGCACAGTGATGAATGAATATTGAAACCAATCATTTTTATTCACTTTGGCTGTTCCTCTGCAAAAATATTATATTTTAAAGAGTACATGGAAAGCAAATGAAAGGATGCAAATGTTTAGAAAATAACTGTCAATATAATGTCGAATTTGGAGCTCACGTATGTGTTTCGCTCCACCTCTAGTTAACGTCCTCGCTCATTGCTGTTGGCTGGTTCCCTGCCTCGTCTGCACAAAGCTCTTTCGTAGGATCCATCAGGACAGGTTCGGGAAGGGAAAAGCAAGTCAGCTGATCCCTGAACTCTTCAATCTCCCTCTGCCCCAACTCTCTCCTTCTGCTCAGCAAGTACAGGTCCAAAGATGTCCGCCTCTTTGACTGCACGAGCCATCGCATCACGACACAATCCGGACAGGACGTACGGACAAAGGACGCGGTGAGGTTGAAGCGATTGGCCACGTCAAAGGTGAAGGTGTCGCCCTCCGCTACAATCCTGTAGGACAGGTACTGACACCTATCACCGAAACGGTTGATTTGCGCGTAGGAGAACGCCGAAGGTTCGGTGGTGTTGGAGAAGTACATGGTGATGCTGTCACGGAGCCTCAGGGCTTCTACGGAGGCCGAGTGGTTGAGACTGCCGGCTATTAAAGCCCATCTGCCCTCCAATTGATGCAAGTCCAGGGGATCCACGGGCTGGGTCAGTTCTTCACACATCGGGGGAGCAGACTGGATCCTGTGTATCAGACAGAGGAGGAGGGCAGCGAATGCGGCAAACATGTCTCCCAAATATTCTTTATTTCCTCCAAACATCCACTAATGTCACTTGTCTGTCCTCTCCAGAGTGGAGCCAGATTCTGATGCGTCTCCTATTTAAGAGCGCTTACATACACCGGGAGGGAAATTCCCCTGTCTCTTATCACCTTGCACGTTCCATTGTTGTGCAACAGAAAAATGTTGGATTTTTTTTTTTTTTGCTTGGACTACTCTGGTGTTTGGTTATCGGGCGACGGGCGTTGCTTTACTTTTACACAAGGTATCGATTGAATCTGATATTGATTTACCTCTTCTCTAGATTCCATCATCAAGGTTTTTCTATCAACACATGCTGAAACTGAATGATGTTATATATCAGTATATCAAACTGCTACAAAAAATCAGTTACAAGTGTACAAAACATCCCTTGCTGAGAAATATTATCTGATCTGTGTATCAAAGTATGACACAAAGGAGCAAAACCTTCAGGCTCAGAAGGCTCATCCAACAATTTTTTTTTGGACGGTGGAGAAATGTATCCTCTTTCCAGAAAAACACCTCAGACCTGTTATTTCACTGACCCAGAATCACTGGCCCTTTTTTTTTATAATTATCTGTTATTGCAGCTATTTCACGCTCACTTATATGACCTCCCATTTCGGTCTGAAATGAACCCACTTGTTCTTCTCACTGCCTTCTGACAGCAGACCACCTTTTGAACATTGACGATTATATTTCAGTGGGTGGTGGCTGAATGAACAAAGTCCTTTGGATTGTTGTTGACTTGATTTATTTTTTCCTGAAATGAACATAAGCAAGTGATTTTGAAGAACAATGCAGGATAACATTAACTGTATCCTTCTGAGGTGGTTAGAATACCTTTTTCGTGTGAAATAACGATACATGGATGACACTAAACTGCATTTATATTTATTACTGCGTAATGTCCGCAAGCCCCCTACTCTTGACAAAGTTCTTTGGTCGGATCCATCAGGACCAAAGGAAGCATGTTCAGACATTCCAACTGATCCCTGAACTCCCCAATCTCCTTGGACACCAGCCGCCGTCTCCTGCTGAACACGAAAACACGAAGCGGCGCCTTTGATTCGTCATCGAAGCGCATCAAAACGCAGTCTTGGCAGGACGTGTGAAGGAAGGTGATGCTGATATTCACTTGATCATGTGCTTCAAAGCTGAGGACGGCGCCTTCTAGTGAGACATTGTAGGACCGAATGTAGCATTTTGCATCCTTGCTGACACTGACTCTGTAGGTAAAGGTTGCAGGGGTTCCGCGTACATTAGAAACATTGATGCTGGAGCTGTTTCTGTGTTTCAAGCGCTCCAGCTGTTCCTGATCCTTGGCGCTGCCTAAAACCAAAGCCCATTCACCCTCCAGGTGCTGAGGATCCAGTTGATCCAGAGGCCGGACGAGGTTCTCGCAGGCCATTGGAGCGGATTGAGCCACGGGCAGCAGGCAGAGAATGACCGCACAAAGAGCCAACATGTCTGTATTGGCCTAACGTTATACAGTATCTGAATTTAAAGAGTGTTCAGCAACCAGGGGCATCAGGTTTTGCAACTGAGAGCTCCAATTTAATGATTAACCTTTGGTTGCATGATCCGGAAAATTCCAAATTACTCAAATTGACCCCCCGTACCAAATTTCTGGAAATTGCAAAATTCGAGTCGATGATTGCCTCACCAAAGTTGATCCATTTGTGCTGGAGCCTGGCAGACATATTCTTTCAACACCTGGCCCCCAAAAAGAACTATTTTTGTGAAATGGAGCTATAAAACAGGGGTTGTCCAGTGATTTGGAGCAACTACAAAAGTCGAGGACAAAATTTTGGCTGCATGGCCACATTTATTTTTTCAAACTGTGCAACAGGCTGGCTTTTTGGGAGATGAGGTGACAAATGTTTATGAACTGACTTGTCTAACTTGCTTTGGTGCCAAATAAGATGTTTGTTGAATGAGAGACGCAATGGAAGAGTCCGAGAGTTAGTGTTTAACCATGCAGCATTATTAGCTCTTTCTTCTGCCACTGACAGCAGCCAGCATAGTTAGCATGCTAAATGTTAATTTCCCTTATTTATGGTAATGCTTTCCTGGCCAATGAAATTAATCCTGCAAATGTAAATTTCTTACGGGCTCTGATCTACCATGTATACGACAATAATATATACACAAAAAAATTAAAGATGTCACAGAAGGGAATTGTAATTTGTTTTATTCGTTACTTAAATCAGAAGAGCTAAAACTTTTCCAGAAAGTGATCCTTCTCTAATTGGTGCTACTTTATCAAGCTTTAAGTTGTTTGTTCATAGCCTGCTCAAAAAGCATTGCATTTCCTGAATGTACACGCGGTTTCTCACGAAAACTTATTCTCATTTAGAGCTGGACTCCATCTTTCTCAGGGTAACACCAACGCTGTTTACTGTGGAGTCAGAACAGATCGTCAGCCGGATTCCCTTTGTCGTGATGGAGCGGCAAACCTACCGCGTTCTCGCGCAATGTTGTTGAGGTAGAAGGTCGCATTAGGTGATGTTCCAGCGATCAAAGCTTTCCAAACGACAGGGTTCGTGTTGATTTTGATCAAAGGGTCTGACTCTTCGAGCCAGGGAGGCGAAATGGTTCAAAAAACATCAATCGTGCGATCATCCGCTTTCCCGAAGCTTCGGATCTCGGTAGCGAGTTTCACACATCGATCAAACCCGACGGTGGGTTGTTGAATATCGGCACTGCACCAGCATCCAGAACTGTACTATAGTCAATTTTTTGTACATTGAAATGCTCATTTCGGAGGGGTTAATGAATTGTCTGGAAATGTTACATCTAAAAACAACTTCAGTTCTAACAAATAACATTTCCAGTGTCCCAGTCTATGTTCCCTGGTTTCCTCCCACTGATCAAAAACATTGAGGCGTTCATTGGAAACCTTCAATCGCCCAGATGTGCAACTGAGAGAGTGAACTCCTGTACAAGCAATATGATTTTTGAATGAAAGAGTGAATGTTGTATGAGTTTAACTCGTGTGAATGACAGAGGGTTCTCGTGGTGCAGGATGTAGAGTAATTGTAGAGCAATTGTCTTTGGAACTGAACATTCTTGGTTCGATTTCCTGAAGTGTTGTCGAGCCAAACACTGAACCCCTAACTGCTCCGCTGGTGGATGGCAGCGTCCTGCTCATGATGGCTTAATTGCAGAAAATGAATTGCCCCATGAGGAATTAATAAAGGATAAATTATCATTATAACCCTGCCTCTCGTCCAATGACAACTAGGATAGGCTCCAGCACCCATCTTGAGTGGAGGATAATGAATGAACGTAAGATTTCAGCGCATAAAGTTGATTTAGAAGTAGCAAAACACACTGAGAAAAGGAGATTTCAACATCTCTCCGACGTGGTTTAGTCAGAAAGTAAACATTCAGTTAATACCTTTGGATTCATTGCATTAAAATGTATCTCTGCTTGTACTTTGTGTATTTTCTTTCCTCTTTATTTCCCCCAGCTAATAATAAAAACATCATCTTTAAGAATCTGGAGAACTTGATTTCCGACCAGCGGAATGATATTAATTTAAACAAATCAAGAAAAAAAAGACCATGAACGTTGCTTTGAAAGCCAAAATATCAAATGTAGATAAATAAAGGAGCAAAGGTCGGAAAAAAAAGGGAAAAATAAATACACCTACTGGATTGCACCATTTCAAAATTCTCCGGGGATCTTTGTACCTGCTCCGTGTTTTTTTTTTTTTTTTTTTTACAGTTGTGAAAGTTGTTTTCTTTTCTTCAACTATAAAACCAGGGAGTTCTCGATGCCACGTTGTCAGTTGGTCATTACTTGCTTTCCTGCCCGTGACAAGCCGCATACAAGGCGATATGGCTTTTGCGTTGCTTGCCATCACTCTCCTGAGCTGGATGTCTTTGAGCTCATCCACTCCTCAGACCTGCGAGGAGCTGGTCCGCCCTCTGCATCGCCTAGATCCTCGGGATCTGCACGGAGGATGGGCACTTATTGCTGGCACCCTGACCAATGTCACACTCCTCGACGTATTCAGACAGAGGGACAGTGCTACGGCCCATTTCTGCAGCAACACAAGTGCAGCAAACATTTCCTTCAAACGAAGCATGCATTTACACAACGAGTGCTTTTACAGCAATTACAATATCTCCATCGATGGCGTCGGCTTCACCTACGAGGGAAGGGACAAAAACGATTTTTCTGCAACTCTCATCAACTCGTGCCCTGACTGCCTACTGCTGCACATGACGGTGGACTCGGGGAAGCGGGTACATTTGTACCTTTTCAGTAGGAGGAGGCAGCTGGAGGGGGAAGAGATGGAGTATTTCAGAGCCCAGGTCAAATGCTTCAACATGCCTCCACCCGCCGTGATGGATCCAACCAAAGAACTTTGTCCCGAACAACCGTCCAACTGACCAGAAGAAATCTAACCCTGGCCGCTCCTTTGAGAGATCTTCTTACCAACAGATCTATGATGATTCTTTGTGAGAGCTGCTATGAGCTTTGTGAGCATTATTTTCTGGGGTACTACAACGGGTATGTTTAATACATTGTCAAATATTAAATGGAAAGTGTGTGTTTGTATTCGTATCTATATGTAATTATTTTGTGAGAAATGCCCATAGTGATCTGCTCATGTGTCTCAATCAACAAATGTAAAATAAATCAAAAAATTCTTTTATTATCTGATTTTTGAGTTGTTTTTTTTCCTCAAATCAGGCTACGATTGAGTTCCAGGGAAGCTTCTCAGCGTTTCATGATACACAAACTAGGGCTGTGGAGAGCAAGCACAAAACAATATAATGACACTTTGATTAAAATACATCTGATATTAATTTGGTCTTCTTGTTTCATTCAAAATGTTGCAACCACCGCCAAACAGTTTGTGATAAGTTTCAACCAAATAGTTTCTTTTGTGGATTAAAATAAATAAATAAAATAAAATAAAATAAAAAAAAATCAGAGAAAAACTAGATCCATAACTAGATCGCATTTGTTTTTGTTTTTTTTTCTTTCCCGACCCCCCGGCCCGAGCTCGTGGAAAAAAAAACCCTCAATGGAATGTAGGATTTCATATTTTTTCAGTGCTGGATTTTTCTGCAAGATGTCGTTTTAATTTGTGAAATGTACAATTGCCATTTTTTTTTTTAAATAAAGTTGAAATTATTTTGTAAAGTCTGATTTCTTTTTAAATCTGAGAAATACCCATTGAGGAGAGTCAATGTGTGTGTTTTGATTAAGCTTCTGATTTAAGAATTTTGTATAATTCTTAGATAAATTTGGGAACTTTCAGCCAATAGAATGAGATATTGTATATCACGCTAGAGGGAGAACTCTGACCTCAAGATAATTCTTTCCTTTTTACAATTCCAGTCCAGGTGCTGCATGCACACATATATACAGAAACAGAGAAAGAGTTGGATAAGTTCTGGTCTGAATGGTAAGTGAGAAACTAAAAGAAAAACAACTTAAATATACTGGTAGTTAATAGGAATATACTTTTCAGAACCATATTGTATATCTTATTGTTTCGTATTTTCACTCCAGTATACTTTTGTTTTGGTTTGTCCAATAAAATATATTACTTTAATAACAAAAAATGCCTCCCCTCCTCCCCTGTACAAATTCAAATGATACAAAAAAGAAAATGACACAGCGTTTCATTCATGTGTTTATTTACACAGCATGGACACAAATCGAGCCAATCATCCATCTGTATTCTCTCATTTGTGCTCCATTCAATCACTGCTCTCTTGCTTTAAACAAAGTTTTTTGGTGGGATCTAGGAAGACTGGTGGAGGCAAGTGAAGACACTCCGCCTGAGCCTTGAATTCCTCCATCTCTTTGTCCTCCATCACTCTCCGGCGGCTCAGAAAATAGAGGTCCTTGCTGTTGATTTTAGCTCCTGCAATATCCAATATGAATGACAAACAGTCTTGACAAGGAGAATGGATGAAGGTGACAGTAAAGTTGTAGCAGTTTGTCCTCCACAATGCACCGTTATCACTTAGCAAGAGGTTGAGGGGAAAGTACTCGCACAGCTCGCCGGTGCGGATTGCTTGGATAAAGCTGGACGAGGATACCAGAAAAGTCACACTTTCCCTTTGCTTTAGGATATCTTCATCTGCTGAGCTGTTCAAACTTCCAGCAATTAAAGCCCAAGTCCCGTCCAAGAGACCAAAATCCATATTAGCCAGAGGTTGCACATGGTGTTCACAGCTCAGGGGGGCCGAGTTGCTCACTGACGACAAATAAATGAGAGTGACGGTAAACGCAAAAAAATTCATGTTGGCTGTGGATGTAATTGCTGACCAAACTTGAAAGTTCTTCTGCGGGGCAGAAGAGTGCCTGCTTTTATAGGCGCAGGTTCACAACCAGGTCAGGGTTGAATGACTCAGAGAAATCAAACAGGGTTCGACAAACATCATTTTGTTTGTCCACTGAATCAGGCAGATGAACCATAAAATTACAACTCTAAACGTCTCTGGCCAAAATCAGACGTATCATTGCCTTCTAAACTATATAGTTTAGAAGTTAGCTTTGTTTATGCAATATCTTTTGTCTTCTTGTATTTTAGGACGGAAGGAAAAAAACGGTCTGGAAACAGTAGTCCTGACATTAGATTTAAAACATTATACATGCATGTACTGTATGTGTATCAATCATCAAGAAATAAAAAAAGAAAATGATGAAAATTATCCAGAATCGAAAAAAAAACATATTTTTTTTACCATTTTGCACTTATGAGAAACCCCAGTGAGTCTGCCTTTGGGGTTACAGAGTATCATATTTTGGACCAGTAGACCAATTTTTCCTTTAAAACCCAAAAGTCATGAACAGATTTTTTTTTTTTTTTTTAGTTTAGTTAGCTTGGTTCGAAATATTAGAGCATCAAGATATTGATTGTACATAAAGACAAGACCAAAGGGTGGGGTGGGGGGGAAAGGAAAATCCATAAACACACCTACTGCGTTGCACAATTTCAAATTCTCCAGGGAACTTTGGAACATGTTGTTCTTTTTTTTGTGTGTGTTGTGAAAGTTGTTTTCTCCTCTTCAACTATAAAAACCAGGGAGTTCTCCTGAACACCACATTACTCGCTTTCTTGCCCGTGACAAGCTGCATACAAGGCGATATGGCTTTTGCATTGCTTGCCATCACTTTCCTGAGCTGGATGTCTTTGAGCTCATCGACTCCTCAGACCTGCGAGGAGCTGGTCCGCCCTCTGCATCGCCTAGATCCTCAGAATCTGCACGGAAGATGGGCTCTTATTGCGGGCACAATGACCAATGTTACACGCCTCGAGGTATTCAGACAGAGAGACAGTGCCACTGTCCACTTCTGCAGCAACACAAGTGAAATAAACGTTGCCTACAAACGTAGCCTGCGTATACACAATGAATGCTTTTATAGTGACTACAATATATCCTTTGATGGTGTGGGATTCACCTACGACAGGAGGGACAAAAATGATTCGTTTTCAACGCTCATCAATACGTGCCCCGACTGCCTACTGATGCGCATTGTGGTGGACTCTGGGAAGCAGGTACATTTGTACCTGTTCAGTAAGAGGAGGCAGCTGGAGGCAGAAGAGATGGAGTATTTCAGAGCCCAGGTCAAATGCTTCAACATGGCTCCACCCGCCGTGATGGATCCTACCAAAGAACTTTGTCCCGAACAAACGTCCAGCCGACCATAAGTCTAACCCTTACGGTTCTTTTGAGAAATCGCCTCAGAACTAAAGGTTGATGGAATTTTTAGGCACTTGTCAGAAGTTGAATAAATTACTGTGTACCGAGAAAACTTGGCTGTTATTGAATGACTAAACTCATGTCTATCAGAGAGATTGGGTTAAATACGCCATTTGAAAACTGTTATTGGTGGTAGTTATCTTGTAGTGCTTATGGAGGAGTTGCCACATACCAAAAAATAATTAGCTTTAAAAGAACACCATTGAAACAGTTCCAGTTGATATTTCATGTGGTAGTGTGACACTATTCAGGAGCATGCAGCTACCAGGTACATTTGAGTGAAAAAATGTTCTATTGGTAAAAATTTGAACCCTCTTGAGGAGGTTTATAACAAAAAGTTGATCAGAAAACTCACGCTTAGTGTCAAGGGAGAAAGAAAAAGGGAAAACAGTTAATAATCATCCAGTGATTCTCTTGGCTGAACCAACAGCGTGGGTTTGGTATAAGTCAACATCAGATGATGAACAAACAAGGTTTAATCACGACAAAAATAAACTCAACAATCAAGTTTCTTTTAAATCTACTTTGGACAGGATCTGGACTCAACCACAATATTAAAAACCTGGGAAAAATGTTTTCTTTGTTTGGCATTAAAACTAAAAATGGCTGTCTTGGAAATTGACAAGGTGTACTGCTCAGCATGAGATAACTTCGCTCAAAGTCAGTTGTCTCTCTGTGTTCCGCTGACTTTTGGTTTTCACATTTTTGTTCTGCGAAAGCAGGACCAAATTTGGCTTTCAAATGACGGCCATACCCTTTTCATCAATAGATTTGAAAGCTCCAAGTGTTTTATTATGCACAGATGTTATGTGATGACTGGTTCTCCGACACTCAATGCAAAGAGTTCCCATTTTTTACAGGAGATATATTTTATTTCAAACCGAAAAACTTGCAGTCTCAGTTCTACATGCTCTCCGCATTCAACACGTCAGTCCATTCAGGGCTCAGGCGCTCCTGGGACTCAAAAGTAAATCCAGTAAAAATACAATTATTTCATTCTAAAATGTCAATGACCTTCCAAATTGTACATTGATGAAACCGATCTCAGACCGATATGTGTAACTTGTTTTAGACTGAATAAAATGTCTGGGTCCTACATTTGAATGACCTTTGAGGAAAAAAAGAAAATCCAATTAAATAGTTCAGGTTAAGAGTAATTAAATACAGACAATGTCCTCTCTTATAAAATACAGATTTTATCAGCTGAATTCCATATTTTCATGATGGAAAAGACCCAATTAACGATGAGCGTACATAAAAACAGTTGATAATGAAATATTCTGTCCACTATATTTGAGCGCTGTGATTTGTATGGCTTCTCTGTTTGCCAGGAAAATATTTTCAAATCATGTAAAAAAAAAAACAAACAAAAAAAACATCACACTTTCTTCCCCATTCTGAGCAGGAACTTCAGAGTTCAATCATCAAACTCACAAGGCACATTAAACAATGAAAAGTTCAGTCCAGCTCTCCTTCCATGTTTAAATAGGCTGAGATTTTCCTGCTATGTCACAGCTATGAGCTGAAAAGGTGAAAGAGAAATTATGGCCGGGGTCAGACAGGAATGGTTAGAGTATCTTCAAAAAGGATGGGTGCATAAAGAAAATGAGGGAATGTATTTTGCAATGAACTGCCAGCAGACTGAAAGATGATGGCAGCGGGAGAGGGATTATTGGACAGTGATTATTTACATGATGGAGCAGCACTGGCATGTTTTACGTTTTGAGGCCTCGGACTCCCCTTCTGGATGTGCCCGGGCTGGAATGTGTGTCTCTGTGTTTTCTTGGCTGTTAATGGCTGGTGGCTCTGTCTGGCTGTCAAAGGGCTTGGTCTGCGAGAGCAGGGCCTGCTCCTCTCCAGGGTCTGCCTGCAGCCTGTGATTCTCCTGGGGGTCAGTCAAAGGCACCTCCTGGAATAGACAAGGGATGGCAGCAACATTTTCAGCTCCCCCTGGTGGTGATACATCTTCATCTTCATCCTCTGGTTCCAGTTGGGACTCAGGAACCAGCTCTGGCTCTTTGGCGGCTGTGGAAGGTTGTGACTCAGAATACACGGGCAGCAGCGCCATTGGAGTGTCCTCTAGAATTTGGACTGTAGTATTCACTTGCATAGAGGATTCTGCTCCTATTTGGTATTCTTCTGCTTCATCAGCTTGTTTGGATCTGTCTTGGTTTTCTATTGCATCGGCTTGAACATCTGCATTGATATCTGCATCTTCAGTTGCTGACTGAACCTCTCCACTCTGTTCATCTGATCCACACTTGTCAGACTCTTCCAATGTCTCTGGAATTACTTCTGTTTCAGTCGTTTCCTTCAAATCATTCCCTTCAGCCTCGCTTTCAACTGAACTTGGCTCAATGGTTTCCTGTTCTTGATCATCTTGTTGGGTCAGATCTTCAGGTCCATCATCCCCTTCATCTGAGATCATCACACGTTCTGCTCTCATAACCAGAGTCTCTCCTTCTGCCTCATCACTGCTAAAATGTGGAACCGTATCCGGGTCCATCTCAGGTGCAGCCAAGCTTACCCCATTTTCCGAATTTGAGCCCAAAACAAACTCCGATGCTTTGTTTGTTTCATTGGCAGTGGATTTGGTCTCATCTGAACTATTTATGTCTGGGCTTCCTCCACCATTCATCAGGGGATGCACTTCTTCATCTGAACGTGGCTTTTGATTGGCTTTCATTTCATCTCCACCAGCTCCTGAAGACATGAAACTGGATTAAAAGCTTTCCTCAACAACTGTGTAAAAATGTATTGTACAGGATTGATTGCAAACCATTCCTGAACAGCCTTTTACTTTACTTGGCCATCAGCGTGCCAGCATTCATTTTCAGGAGATCAATTCATTGTGATTATGATCGAGTCACCATCTAGTAAATAGCAATTAACTATAATTTTAGACAAAACTGGTGGTTTCAGGGAAAAACTAGAAATGTCGAGAAACACAAAAGTGAAGTCCTGAGAGATGACAGAACAATACATACGGGCGTCTTATGAATCAATACAGATTAAGACCCTGCATTTTGGTTTACACAGAAAAGGATGTGCTGATTCTAATCCCATTTGGCAGCTGGAGCTGACCTTTTGTCCTCTCAAACCGCATGCAATGCACTCCACATCATATTAATATTAGTATTTCTATGCAAAAGCCTAAGTCATCATGCATAAATATTCATCAGTGTGTATGATCTCTTTTGTGAAACAGGCAAGCCATTCCTTGCCCCTCTTTATGACCAGCAATAAATCTATAGTTTAAAAGAAAATCTATTGTTTATTTCATAAACTATAAAGGGCTGTCAATAGATGTGTTTTAACAACAACATAAACAGAAGACATATAGCCTTTTTAAGCATTTTAAAACATGCAGTGCTGATCATGTTAAATTTATGAGAATTTATTAGTGCATGTTAGTGTCCAACAAGTGACAAACCGTTATACCCACCTAATTCTGTTGCATGGTTTTCTCCATTCTGCACGGCACCATCTTCATCCATATCTGAGAAGGCGATCATTTGAATTGATGCAAAATTAGCAGGCAGCGACACAGAGCAAGTACAGTAAAGTACTGCATGATGAGAAACTGATTTGATTGCACATTTGATGTTTTTTAAGATAATGCTGTTTTGACTGTCTTGAATTTTTAATTGAGGAAAGAAGCATGTAGCGTTATGGAAATATCACGATATGGGTTAACTTGAGCGGAAAATGTATGGTCAGTCTCCTTCTGTATAAATAGTATCCTCTCCAAATTTATAATTTTTCAGGGAAAAGATTGAGATGAACACAGAGCATCAAAGGAGGATAACCGAGGCAAATGAAAATGTATTGCATTATCATTTTAAAAGCAGAAGAAGCACAGCTGTGGCTAACAGGTGGCAGCAGCCAGTGAGGCAGCGTCTAAACACAGCACGGAATTTGCGTGATCAAAGAGGAACGTCACTCCCTGGTCTGAGCTGAACTCCGCGAGGTCCATTATTATAAAAAGCGGCATAACTTATAAAAGGTGTTGAGAGAGCCAGGGAATGGCTGAAAGGAGTGTGGGGAGTGAGAAAGTGTGCATATGAGTGAGACAGGATTGGTGAATTAACCCGGCAAATTGGAAGAGCACCGCAGAATCCTTTTTCTTGGGTGGAAAAGGAGCAGATATCACATAAAAAAGCTTGAATTGTACGCATTTACTGTTCAACACTTTTTATAGTTACAGACAATTATTTTACACATGAGAAGCAGAGGAATGGAACATTTATTTTTTAAGTATCAAGGCAACAACTCAAAGTGTCAGGGTGAGAAATCATGAGACCGCCTCTTGAGCTTTAATGTAACCATGAGTTAATGTTAGCAGATGGGTTAACAAACACCTGGGAAATGTTTTCATAGAGCATGAGCACCTTAATTCCTCACAAGCAGGAGCGGCTGGTTAGTGGTGTAAAACCTCCACA
Source organism: Fistularia commersonii (assembly GCF_037954325.1). Taxonomy (NCBI): domain Eukaryota; kingdom Metazoa; phylum Chordata; class Actinopteri; order Syngnathiformes; family Fistulariidae; genus Fistularia; species Fistularia commersonii. The sequence goes on along the minus strand of NC_141295.1, from coordinate 11,591,729 downwards.
ATTAGAAAACTTTCACCACTGCCTGCCTCTAAATCCACAAGTAGCAAAACCAAAATGCTAGGACTTAATATCAGACAGTAAAGAGCAGCCGATGTATGTTTTAATAACACTATGTGTAGCATTGAAATTCTTTGGACTATCAAGTCAAGATTTAGACCAGGAGCAATTAAATACCATACTCAACACCCATAAGCAGCATCAACTGAATAAAATAGTGAATGGCAACGATTGCCAGGCCCTGCATTTTCAAAGATTATATACAGGCCAAAGACCGTGTTCTAAAATGTCGTCCATAAATGTATCATTTCAGCCTACCATTGACTTTAATAGACTCTCCGCTTCCTTCGTCTGTCACTGTTACTGCCTCCTGTTGGATTAAGAGAAAATAAAGATTGGTCATTGAAATTATGATCCTGCAATTTTGCAGCACACTATAGTGAATTCTGGAAACAAATGAAAAACAAAGAATGAGATGTACTGCTTTGAGAAAATGGACAGATAATGCCTCTGCCCTTGTAAATAGGAATATTCTCAACATATCTGCTAAATGTCATAAATGGGTTGTGCTTGTGTTTTCATACAGCAGCCTTTACATTCGGACTAGACTGACAGTGTCATGGGTTGATCAGCAGTAAATAGCAAGACATTTCCATAGGGCATGTGGAAAAAAAAGCTAAACTAAATTTGGACACATCTTGCAGAGAGGAAGAGACATAAATAATTGTTTTAATCAAAAGGTAAATGCCAGACTGCCTAGAAGGATTACCTAATGAAGTTTTAACCTTTTTTAAAACTTCTATCCCAACTGGTACTGGTTAGGAGAAAAGCACTATGTTATTACTGGATATTATCTTTTATAATAACGCTGCGCTGCACACATAGTGTCAACACATAGAAACCCACTAAAATAACTGGTTGTAAAAGCATGTGGAAATTGGAAAGTACTTGAGAAACTGCTGTAAAAAACCCTGAGTTCATGGAAATGAAATTGGTTTCTGAATATTTATCCAAATTATTATTTTGCCATCATTAATTAGCATGTGGCACTGATAATGCATTAATCCATTGAAGCAAATCTTTCATCAAATAACTCAATAATTTTTTTCCAAGCAATTTTCATGAACGCCTGTTTACCGTCATATGTCTTGTGTGTGTATCATATGTCATATGTGTGCACATAGAAACATGAAAGAAAAGCTGATATTAACACTAAGTATCTCTCATGAAGTATGATATTCTTATATTGTGTAATTTGTTCATACTAAATGGTACCTTATTATGAATTAGGTGGATAAAGAAACATGCCTTTTGTTGGTGGGATGGGAACGGTAAATCACGTTGAATGTTGACCATAGGAAAAGAAAAGTATTCTTTAATGCCTGCTATGATAACGTTCTGTAAAAAATCTCTGAGAAAGCAACAGGGAAGGGGGGAGAAGTAATAATTTATTCTACAGTAAAGAACTGTGAGGTGATGTAAATATGCAGATGCTTTGCTAAAGACGTTGCAGTTGATCAAGAGCTGAATTGTTTATGTAACATGCTTTGTATGTAAAGTTCTCTCTGTTCAACATCTGGTGTTACATCAAAGGTACAGCCAGCAAAGAACTGCAGAAACCCACAGATAAAAGTTGATGACATTTTAAAACCTAATGAGAGAGGATGGAGTGAGGTTGTGGAAAACAATTTCTTACCCCCTTGGTGACCACAGACTGCATGTAGGAGCTCTACTCACATTTTCGCCATCCTGCCTCTCTTCTTTTAACTCCTCTCCTTCTCCTGTTATCAACTGACTATCCAACCTGTGGAACAAACACACACAAGGTTGCACAAACAATGATGTAAATACAAAGCAAGAATATATTTAAAGTTGAGTTATGATAATTCCATTAAGAACACGGTGTCAGCTACTCTTTTGTCAGCTTCATTCTATACTGTTGTGTTCTTCAAGCCCTGAAACGTACGACGTGTGACACTTTTTAATAGTATTTTATAAAAAGCCTCAACCCCCCCCCCCCCCCCCCCCCCCCCCGCAGCTGTGAAGGCGGGATTATACTATGGCTCACTACTTGTCAAAACAAAACATTTTCACCTCATAAACTAAGAAAATGCAGAATGGAAATGTGGCAACTCATCTCGATAAATAAAACATGTGACAGAATACTGTCACAACTCGAACACACACACACCATGACTGTACTTATACCTCTGTCCCTCAGAATGCTGGGTCGGAGTACCCCACAGGGGGGAGCGAGGGCTGTCCGGGGAGGTCGGGGACAAAGGAGCTCCTTCCATCAGCCACTGGTCCCTGAGAGACTTTCTCTGGAATCAGACAGGGGAGAGAAGAGGGACAACTAATGAGCTGACTGCAATGTGATTTTGTTGAGTTATCCCTGAGTCCAAACGCGTATCTGTGTCCCACGGTCTACGTTGTGTAGTAAAATAAAGATTAAAATATCATGCCTCTTGCTGGCCAAATCCACGGTCCAAATTTTAAAACACCCTGGGTTTAATCAGAAAATGCACCTGAACATATGTCAGTCAATACTGATAATATGCCAAGGTGCCTTTGGTTGTAGACAGGAAATGTAATATCTTGAATATTGACATACTGCTCCTGGTCATTTAGAGATGCACCTCAAATTTAGGTAGAAATCATATAATTTAGTGTCCAACATGGCTGATCAATTTATTTACCAGACTCACAACTTTTCATCAGATTCTCTGCATGACAGCATTTACAAGGCAAATAGGCAAATTTTGCATTTCACTGTGATGGGAACAACAACCTCACCCTCAACATGGACAAGACCAAGAAGATGATAGTGGACATGAGGAAGGAGAGGAGACCTCATCAGCCACTATTCCTCCGAGGTCCAGAGTTTGAGAGGGTGAGCAGCTTAAAATACCTGGGTATCCACATAAACGAGGACCTCACTTGGTCCCTCAACACCACGCAGACGTCAGGAGGGCTGAACAGCTGCTGTACTTCCTGAGGAGGCTGAGGAGGTTTGGCATGTCGCCTAAGATCCTCAGCAACTTCTACGTCTACATTGTTGAGAGCATCCTGACCAGCTGCATCACCGCGAGGTACGGAAGCACCACTGCCCTGGACCGCTGACACCTGCAGCGAGTGGTAAGGACTGCAGAGAGGATTGCCAGAACCCCACTGCCTTCTCAGCAGAGCATCCATCTCCACAGAGTCCACAGGAGAGCTGCCTCCATCACCAAGAACCACGCCCGCCTCCAACATGGACTGTTCACACTCCTGTAACTCTCCAGCCAGAGTTACAGGAGTTTGTAATGTAGAACAACACGATTAAAGAACTTGTTCTAACCAACTGCCATCAGACTCCTAAACAGCTAACATTCATTCTTTCTACACATGTTACTACTGCCCATTTAAACTGCACTCATCCTTGTACCTGCACTTTGTGAGTTGCACACCAAACTGCACTCAAATGTCTTTTTCCACTGCCACTGATCCATTGCACTGTTCATATTGAACAGTATTTATGATAACATATTAACATACTTATGATAATATTTACACTCTTCCTATCAATACATATCCAAATGCACTGCGGACAGCAAAGTAGGAATTTCACTGTACAGGGAAACAGGTTTCTACACCGTGTATGCGACAATAAGTGCTTTGAATCTTGAATTCATAATGATAGTGGTTGCTGCTCAGACATTGCAACCGAGCAACAACTAACTGTACACACTGTTCAGGCTCCACTTTCAACACAATTTGCGGCAAAACTTTGTCCCAGATAAATAAATTACACATCATATGAACAAATATTCAATGTTTTTCCAATTTCATTAAAAATGTATGTGCACATTTCCTTAAAATGACAAACTTAGCTCCAAGAAATGAAAACAAACAGACAATGCTTTGCGCTGTACGTATTGAAAACTTCAGTGAAATAGTCTGAAACAGACGGTATTCAAAAAAACTTATAAAGAATGATTTTCCCATATTGCAACCTGCAGATATTTGTGTCTTTTTTCCCTGAGCAAAAATCTGGGCCACTGAAATGACCCTGAGAAAAATAAACAGTCCTTTCTGACTGTAGACACAGTTCTATCTCGGGCTGACCCTGACAAGTATATGAGGACTTTTACGTCAGAGACGATAAAATATTGTCATTCTTACTGCAGTTATGTGATTATTGACACAAAGATTAAATACAAATGCAGTTTAGATAAACAGCTATCGTTACAGCAACTGTGGAGGCTAATGTTTGTTTTTTTTTGCCCCATAAGATGGAAGCATCTGAAATGTCAAACTCCCCTCAAACCTATGGTGTCATGTTTCCAAAAAATATCTGGCAACCGTAAGTCAGTAGCTGCCTAACAAGCTATAAGCGTCACAAGACCATCACTGTGTTTTCTCCCAGAGAGCAGAACAAGCCTTACACTGTTCCCCGCTCTGAGCGCCTGGCTGGCATGACACAAGCCTTTCTAAATGTTCCTGCAGGGCAGGAGCATACCTCGGGCTACGGCTCCTTCCAATCACAACATTCTACACCCATCAGCAAAAACCTTACAACCCCTGTAGGTTTAGTATCAAGTGTAATATAACAGCCCAGCAATTAATCCTGCCTTCATTAGGGATTTTTATTGAATCTGCTTGACAGAATGATTTACTTATTTTAATCATTTGGGAGGCTGTAATTTGTGATGCTGCACTCCTAACCATGCCACCGCCTCCTGTCAACTTTCTTTTTCTAAAGAAGTGTGACAAATCATTGTAAAATTTGAAAATTATGACGCGCAAATCCATTTTAAGCTATTAAAAGCAATGCGGTCTTTACAACCTCAAAGATAAACGCCCAGTACAGCCTCAATGTCATGTTTTCAGATAATGAAACATTATTGTCCACGAGCGCACATTCAATTCACAGTGTAAATATCAGACACATTCTGTGTCATTTACAATTTGATGCACATATGGATACCTGATTACACACATACACAAAATATACACAATTTGAGGAATGTTCCCCAAGGGAAGTGTAAAACAGTGGAGTAGGAAGTGGGAACGCCAACCTGGAAATCATGTGCAAACAATAGGGAAACACTGTGACTTTCATAGTGTGTAAACACTCTCATAATATCTGATTTCAGCTAAGGAAGCCTTCCATGTTGCAAGGGTCCGGTTTGATCAGGAAGTCTGGCCCACTTTAAATTGTGTATGTGAGTGTTGGGAGCATGTGCGCAAAAAGGAAATACAATTGGAGGCTGTCCGTCTGCTAACAAGTTAGAATGAGTCTATGGGGTATTAACGTCGCTGCTTCTATGGTTCAGATTTCAAGTGACCCAATTCAATATTTTTACTCCTTTGTCACAGTCTGGGTCTGTATCAAAAACTTGTGAGCAGGAAAACAAATTAAGAGAATCAAATGTTCTCATATTAATTCTAGGCCTCATTCAAAACTGAAAGGAGTCAGATGTACAGCCGACTATTTCTTGTTAACACTAGGTGCACATCTCTAAAGAAGCCAATATTTAGCAATGAAATTGCATCATATTGTCTCACTCACTGCAGTTGCTACTGAAGGAAACATATGTGCAACTAAAGATGCACACTAATGATTCTGGCAGAACAACAGCTTACATTATTTTGCTCTTGGCTGCTTCTGTTGGATGTTGCCGGTGGCTCTCTTTTATTTCTGTGTAAGCTTGAGTATTATTATTTAGTCAGCCATTTGTTTTACTTTTCCCTTTTTGCACATTTAGAATGTATAAATACAGATAAATGATATGTATCTTTATGAAAACTAAATGTAAGCTGGTAGTCATAGGTTTAGAAAATAGGGAACAAATTGGAACCAGACAACATTTCCTGTCATGCATGTGCATGTGCATGTGCATGTGCGTGAAAGATTGAGACTGCTCAGAACATCATGAGATTTATGTCAGACCTTGAGTTGCTGTAGTCTTATTTTTTCATCCTCCATCTCTCGTTTTACTCTGTCCTGCTCCTCTTGTAGCCGACGCTTCTCCTGAAAGAGGACAGGAAGGAGAGAGGGACAGGAATTGAAAGGGATTATACATATTCATTTTGAGAGCTCAGTAAAGAGGTTGTGACACTATTCATTTAATGATGTATTTTTTGTTGTTGTTCTTTTTATTGAGAAAATGTAGACAGAAAAATTGAAATCAGGAGCATTTTGTTCAAACATACAAGGAGTTAAGAATTTGCTAACAGTCACACAGAAGAAGAGACAGTAATGAATAAGCCAAACTGGGAAAGAGTAAAACCTGGTCGACCATCTGTCACAAGGACACATTTATCACAGACATCAGGTACAACCATGGCAACCTGATGTTGACTGAGGAACCAGGGACTCCTTTGCTCACCAAACAGCACTTCTTTTAAATTATTTAGTAGTGACAGACAGCCGAGCGAACACGGCTACAAGTCTCTTTCTCCCTGTAAACACAATTTGTGTGTGTGTGTGTGTCTGTCTGTGTGTGTGTGAACTCACAGCGATGGCCTCTAGTCGCTGTTTGTACTTCTCTGCCTCATCCATACTGGCACCTGTGACACAATAAGATGAGGCCAAAGGTTAAAGATCAGAGGTTAAACATATATTCTAAGGCATTTCGGGGGTCTCTGTCCTCTGTGGCTTAAAAAATGAACCTTGGCCAGGATTTTACATTAATTATTTACGACTCCCAAAAACAATAATTAAGATTTCTTTTGTCCTCCATTGAGACATTACCTAGCTTTCTAGGTTCACATTTTTTCACCATTGCAAGTATTTATGCATTTGTGGTCATTTGAATCTGCAGAGGGAGACAAATGAACAGCACTTCTGCATAACTTTCCAAAGTCAAGGAGTCCCAATCTCAGCTACATCCGAGGATATAGAGCTAGTATTGAAAACACAAAAAGAGGGGTTGGATTGGTACCCTTTCTATTTGTGAAGTATGTAATTAGACAAGTATTTTGCAACCTTAACATAAATGCCTTCCCCACACTCCTTTAAGCCTTTTCTTCCGTCAGTGACATAACCTCAGGCATCACTAGCACAATGAGCATGGACGATGGCATTTTTTTCTGTGAACCAACACTAAAGATGGGAATATCTAAGCTCGGTAAAACAAAGAGGTTCACAAAATACCATAGAGTAATCAAAGAACCAGCCTTTAATGAAGTCCCACCATCCTCTGGTCTTAGAAAAAAATCCCCACTGAAATCTTCTCAGTAGAGCAACTATTTTTCGAAGAGTGTGTTAGTTGAATTCTTCATTAAAACATTTAAATTGTATTGTTGTCCTTCAACTGCTTCCTTTTAAACTCAAATTTCTTTCCCAATGGCCTACTCCTTATTTTTTACTATCCGTTGTCCAAATTCTTAAAACAGGATTAAGGCACATACTATTCTAAATAATTCCAAAGAAGTTCATGTATGACGTCACCGCTATGTTAAAGAGGATGCAGATTATTTCAGTGGGAAACTGTACATGAGGCTTCTACCACAAAGTATGGACTTTTCTTTGGTGGGGGGAGGAGGCTAGGTACATAACCAGGTACTGTATGGTAAGAAAGAAAGAAAGAAAGAGAGAGAGAGAGCGAGAGAGAGAGAGAGAGAGAGAGAGAGACAGACAGACAGACAGACAGACAGAGAATGTGTGAGCACGGACGCATGCACACATGCACACAGTTACAAATGCTTATGTTTGTGAAGGTATTAGAATGAGTCCTCCTTGTTTCTCTCTAGAAGGCCCTCTGTAAAGTCTATGCTATTCTACTTATCCAGTATCATGGATCTTTACCACAAAGGGGTTCTTAGTTTTTATAGTGAGCAAGTGAGCAACTACTGTATTCTAACTCAAAAAGAACTCCTACCACAAACCTTCAGGTATTATAATGTGATGCGGTCAACATAATCATTGTATAGTATAGTTTGAATGAAGCACACGTAACGCAAAGCAAGTAGACTTGGGGAAACATTCAGGTCTCAAGACACCTCCATTGTAATGAAAGACATGCCAGAGGATGTTTCCTCATCTAAAATTTTCCCTACGAGAGCAACTGAGGTATAGCAACAAAAGCTCATTTTGGTAGTGTTTTGGATGACTGGAGGTGCTGTGACAGCTTACAGTATAACCCTCCTTAGGGACGGGAGGCTTGTGTCTCATCAGGGCTCCAGGAGAGCGCCTAGAATAGCATCCAGAGATAAACAAGCAAACACAAACAGAGGCTTTGATGAGAAGGTATTGAGGAGCTCCCTTTAGACACGCACTGACTTCGATAATTAGACGAGGTACAGGAGGATCGAGCAGGAAGGCTGACAAAGTCATAAAGTTAGTTTAAAGAGAGAAAGTCAAGATGGTTCGGTTAGAAGAGACAGAAGGAAAAAGACAGGACTTGAGGTGACAGAAAAATAGTGGTACTTATGGTGCGGTTGGTGGGAAGACACGTCTTGTAAATAAAAACATAGATAACTTAAAAACATGAAACTCTCTTACTTACCTGTCAAGCAAGATGTGATTCAAGCATAAACATAGTAATGAAGAAAGGGGAACAACCTAGGAGCCTTCATGAAGTGTTCCTGAATCAGCTGAGGGGTTTCAAGTGCTCTAAAAGACTAACCTGAGCTTAAAATGTATAATCAGAACAGGAAAAAGGGGAGATTAAATAAGATAAAAACTCAGGTCAATCTACCTGCAGACCAAAAAATGACATCTGAACAGCGATATCAAAGAAGGCTTAATATATTTGGATGATTCATTTCATCCATGCTTGAGAGCTGAAATGGTTAAACTATTCAGCATTCAACATTTGAGAACTGTAAGAGACACATTTATTCAAGACATTTTATTTTCACTCTCTCGATGCCTCAATCAGCCTATGATATCTAACACTATCTTGGTGCAGCAAAGACACCCCATCTCCCAGGTTTACACCCACCGCAAGAGATGCCATGCATATTTTGTACAGTATCCAAAATTCGCTTATGACTACTAAATTTTTACTGTAACAGCAAATTTTATGACACTCCCTCAATAAAACATGCTATTGTGCATTGAGGTGAAGAAGCGAAATGTTTATCAAATTCATTTAACAATAACAATTTAAATGTATTTAACAAAATACTGCTTCACTAGATCATACCTCTGTTGGTTAACACTATATGCAATATGACTCCCTGTGAAAAAACATCACTATTAAACAAATACGTCAAGTAACAGTAACGGTTTCACGTTGAACTATACTGAAATCATACCTGAACTGACTGAAGAGACAAAGTGCAAAGAAAAATAGCCAGCTTGTTTCTTTTTCGAGGAAACAGTGTGTCCTAAGTAAACATTTCCCAGTTATGCAAATCAATGGCTGCCTGACCTCAGCCATATGACCTCCTGCGCTCAAGACTTTCAAGGTGTGTATTCAAACTCAGACTCAATCAGAGAGGACAGACGCAGCGAAAGGGAAAAAAGTGTAAACAGGATGAAACAGTGTCTTTAAGCAGAGAAAGTACTCAAGAGTCTGGGCATAAGTATACTGAGCATTAAGCATTGAGATAATGAATTGCATTGGATTGTACTTGTGCAATATAATCTCAGTTCAGGTGCTGTGTTACTGTACAAGACAGTGACAAATGCCAGTCAATTGTAAAGACTGCTCATTTGTGTGTGTGTGTGTGTGTGTGTGTGTGTGTGTGTGTGCCCGTGTCCGTCTGTTTGTCTATCTATCTATAGGAAGTCTAACAGCATCTCAGTCATTCAAGACAACCAAAGTGTCAACTTGATTTCATTGCAAACATTCCTTTTGCCTTGGTGTAAAAGAACGCATAAATTCTTTCAGTATATATATGCATGTTTATATAACAATGTATATTTGCATAGTGAGGTGCCGTGAAGTCTAAATGCTGAGTGCTGAAGTAGTGACATTAGCTCTGTGGGAACAGATGGAAGAACAGTTGGATGTCTGGAATGAAAAACTTGAAAGAATTACTTAGTACCACAGCTTGTGGCCTTCTCAAACACATGTGCATGAACAGACAGACAGACAGACAGACAGACAGACAGACAGACAGACAGACAGACAGACAGGCGCACACTTTAGTCGGGCTGAATTTCAGGCTATTTTTTGATGAAAAAAACAAAACTCCAGATCTCTTTCTTGACAAAGGATTTTGTGAAATGCAATCTAATCCAGAGAGATCTAGTACACAAGAATACCCAAATTATTATTCTTATATTTTTTCAAACTATGCACAACTGAAGCATTTTCTGATGGTTTCAAGGGTCTCTGAAGGACGATGAAAGTGGTAAATATGCTGAAACACAGCATTAAGTTCCTGAGACCACTGTAGCTCTGTATTAACTGGCATGCATAAAGTAGCGTTATTGGCAGTGTTTCATACATCTCATAGATCCAGCAGATGAACTGGATAAACAGTCTATGAAAAGCCCAAGTTCCAGGAATCCAAGGCACGTTCCAAAAATTAGCTTACTCACATAAAGTACTACAGTCCAAAATGGACATGCTGGCATATTTTTCGAGTGAGGTGAGAGTACAGCAACCTTACCTGGATCCTGAGATGGACCCTGGAAGCAGAGGAGCGTGAAAATTAGAAACTTATGAACGCTTGGACAATGTCTCAGAAGAAGCGGTTTTCATTGGGTAGAAAAAAATAGATTGGGTCTGTCAGCTGATGATTCTGTAATGAAATGAACTGGATGCATGGGTTTGCTTAAAAGTTAAAATGTGACTGTTTGAAGATGAAAAAAACATGTTCTTGAAAAAGCTAATTCCACTGAACACATAAAATACACAGGGTCGGTAAAACAGCTTTGGGGTCTCCCGGGACAGAATGTGGTGGGAGTCATTAAAAGGTCATGCAGTGACATTTCATTTTTATGTGATACAATTATGCTGCTTTTGGGCTGCTGGCCATCCTGCTTCCCTGCACTTTGAAGTTTCTGCTCCATTTCTTTTAGAGATGGAGGATGGAGGTGGGAATGATAACAGTAAAGACGGTGAGGACAGCAAGAGAAGCTGACATCGAGTTAGGTTGCAAGACATTGTGCCCTAAATCTCAAAGGCCCAAACAGGTGGCAATTAGTAGTTTTATTAATCTTGAGTATCTGTATTACTGACACCATGGAGGACTAATCTCTGCTTTGAAGTGCAGTTCTCCTGCATTTCTATTCCTATTCTGCAGAGAATGGAATTCAGCTGAAGAGTTCAACATGTGAATTACAATACAAAAATGATCAAAGTTGGACCAGATATGTGTGGAGATGCAAGATGCATGAGTGGGAGCACCCTATTTTAATTGGAAAATTACAACAAAATGTAGAGCGAGGTAATATATGTGAGATTCTAGTAAATAATAGGATTGAGATGAGTGATGTGTATTACCACTTCTCTAATTGAGCGCAAAAATGTTGTCAACATACTATGATTAGTCAGTCAACTTGACATTTTCCATATCCGTCATGTTGTAGTCATATACTAAATTATTTAATACTTCAACATTTCCTTTGATTTTTTTAAATACAGTGTAACTTTAATGCCATTTTGATGAAACACTGTTTTGTGATGATTAGAGCCAGGACCTAACTGGCTAGAATGAGACATGAGTCACTTGGTGATTCTGCACCTCTAGAAGGATAACATGGCTAACGCCCTGATTAATGTCTTCACAAGTAATTCTGAAGTGAACTGACCTTTAAGGTTATCGGCAGAAAAATAATGCTCCCACCTCTTGAACTATTCATTGACCCCTGTAGACAATTGGGGTATCTACTGTTGACCCAGTAGATACCCCAATTGTTATATGTCTCTTTGTTCAACACTATAACTTGAGAAATAGCATGCATTTGCAAACTATTTGGTTTGTTACTGAAAACACTCAGTAGTTTACAACTATCATGCAACAGTGTGTGTTTGTGTCACTGGCCAGAATGAAGGTTTAAAAACAAAGATACTGCACTTATCAACTTGAAAGCAAATGTGAAGAGGCCTAAACAATTTCTACGTGTGCTCTACATTGACTCCCACTTCCAGATGGCAGACTGGTGACAGAAGGAAATATTTGGTACACCTGGAAAGGTATTAGACAAAAATAATATGATATAAATAAATAAATAATAAATAATAAAATAAATAAATAAATAAATAAATAAATAAACATTGTCCCTTTATAGTGTTACATCAATTTTGGGGGGATTATTACTACATAACCATATCTCCTCAATGCCTGGCTGCCCTTGACAATATCCACCATCTCCAACGTTAGCATGTGCTAGTTACCAGCAAACCAAGCAACTGAGCCACTTTGTACTTGCATCATTCTGAACCGTTGGAGGCTGTAGGGTCTTGCTATTGAACTACTTTCAAAGTCGGCCACCGAAATAGTTTCCAAGTTTGGTTACAGTTTCACATTTCTGCTCAATGGGATTAGGGTATTCCAAGGCCACAGTAAACTGAAAATATCCTTTCACCCATGTGTTTGGGAACAGGAAGAGCAAAAACATCACAGTCCTCCAGACAATTAGACACAGAACATGTAATCACAATAACCCTGATCCCTGAACCTATGTATCCTCTGCTTTCGTCACTGGGCCCTACTCAGGAAGAGCCCAACTTAGACAACTAAGAGCAAAACAAATTCCTCGAGAAAACTTCAAACAGAGATGAGGAAATCAAAGACACCGTCACTATTCAGCTTGAGGGATAGACCAAGTGAGCAGGGATAAACAGCTTTTTCATCAGCTATTGATTTTCATTTGCTCTACAGGCCCTGTGACAAAAATTGCATTATAGGTAGAATGTCCTGCTTATCTAGATAGAAATGAATCTGACGCAGGGGGAAGAGTGTGTGCGTGTGTTTGTGTGTGCATGCGCCTACTGTGCATTTGTGAGTGGGTGGTATTATTGCAATCTGTGTAACCTCTATTGTGCTACAGCAGTCAAGTTCAGTTGACTGACAGTTAATGTCAAGGGAATGTAAATGCGGCATCCCACCTCAGCACTCATGCTTGTTGGGTAACAAGTACGAAGAAATGCAACATAATGTAGTGCATGTACCATTCGAATCACAAAGCCTAGCACTAGCCTTTGGATTGTGTTGACAAAGTCACCAACATCTATCACAAAATTAATTATGCTGCCACAACAAGGAAGTAAGGCCTCAAGTCCGATCCTTTCAGGTAAACATTTATGACGTAAAGTAGTCTTAATTACTAAGCAAACATAAGGACCGCTTGATAAACAGTAACAGTAACTCTGGTGAATAACACGTCCAGATGCGAGACAAGATGAAGACAAAGAAACAAATGTGTGGCTGAGGGAAGTCAATCTAAATAAAGATGGATGATATTGTAAAACAAAGAGTGCAAGCAGAATGGTTGAGACAATGAAAAAGCAGTTTGGTGGGTCAGGTAAAGAAAGAAATGACAGATATAGAACCGGAATTTAGAAAATAAAAATAGGAAAGCAACTGGATTCTTCAGTGAAGAGAAATTGAGACGAGGCTCAAAATAAAATCATGCCTGCGGTGTCAACTGCCTGATAGGGTGGTCTTCATGACAGTGAAGAGAAACTGAAAGAAAAAAAAAGAAGAAAAAAAGAGAGTTGCTTCAAACTGATATGGATTGTAATACTGCACAGAAATCATTTGAGTATGACAATGTGACAGAGGACATGGTCAAGGACACGTCATTATCTGACCATTGATTTTTAATGCTTAAATTTACTGTTACCATAAAGATTTTTTTCTGAAGTCAGTACTGGAGTGGTGCAGCCAAGATAGTGCTGGTTCCTTTATTTCCAATATGTATAAAAAGTAGATGACACATTAGAATAATGAAAGGTAAGCAGAGAGAGAAAATATGAAAGGAAGGAAATTCAGGTTAATCTTCATTGGAACGTACAGATTTCTACCTCAAGCATTACAGCTGAACTGAATACAAAGTAATACATCTCAACAAGAAATACATTTGATACTAAAAGAATGAAGAAAATTCCAAAAGAAATAGCATTATATAATGGCAACATGGAGAACTTAATAGTGGACTATCTGGAAAAACAGGAGGAAGATTTCATGGATTTTTTTTTTTCATGGAAGAGAAGCTAAGATAAGACTTCATTGATCTCCATTGGGGAAATTCGTTTGTCACAGCAGCACAACGATAACAATATCAATAAATCTGAATATATATGTATATAAATAGAAGATTAAAAATTAATTAAGCATCTGTATTTCTCTTGCCTACCTCTTGCTTTTTTAAGTCATGTTTAGACTATATAATTACCAGCTGAAGGTGCACTGAGGGTATAAGTAGGTTGAATTGATGATACCAGATTTAGAGTGAGAAGAGAAGTAGTATTACCTCATTTAATTTCCTAATTCTCTCTGCAGTATTTGTGAATGGCTCGGCAGTACACATACTGTAGATGACGTCAGAATTGTCACAAATGGTGAGGCCTCCAGGGAGGCTTCAGGATCGATTATTATCAAACGCAAAGGTTCAAAGGATCTGTGCCCCTCGATCTAAACTCCCCTGGGTGATTCATGTGTTTCTTAGATCTGAACATGGTGCTATGGCGCCAGGGTCTGTGCATCTAAAACATGAAAGAAATATGGAACTGTCTAGTTCAAAATGACGCTTCAACCGTAACATGCATCTATCAGGGGTAAATCATTTGGCTCTCCATGGGCCAAACAGCTTTATTCAATTCTTTGAGGAGGTAGAGTTTCTGTATGTCTGCAGGAGTAGTCTTTGTTGTTGGTGTAACTCAAGTCTCGGATTTGACCAAAATACCGTGAAAAATGTTGTCAGAGTTGGACCTGAGGTCATGTGTGCATATCAAACAAAATTTGGACCCAAATCATTTGTTCTATCTTCTTTTTTCAGAAGCCCGTGATCCTTAGTTTCAGGGTCATCATTTTTCCTGTGGTCACTGAGGTTTTTCTGATTTAATAGTATACTAAAAAACATCACAGACTGTGTGAGCTGTGTGAATTTCGAAAGAGGGAGTCACATTTCTTCTCAGTTGAAGGAATTATAATGATTTCAGCTACTGTTCCATGAAATTGCTTCAAAACAAATCACAAATATCATAGTGCTTAGATATATAGAAACTGTAATTGCTCTATATACTGATGTCTTTAAAATTGAAAACTTTTTTTAAATGAAAGGGAAATCGAGCTTTTTCTTTCAGTTAAAAAGCAAAGGAAAGAAGGCAAGGTTTCTTTGGCTGGTTAACTTTGTTTTCTTTCTGAGCTTTTGTTGAAGACATAGAGGCTCAGTAGGAGCTCAGATATGTAGAATCATAGAAAGAACGAGAATACTTACAATGAAACACAACAGGGAAAAAAAAGACTTGAAATGTTTTTTTTAACCATATTTATACATGTATTATTTTTCTTATATTTAGATAAGAGGTGACCACTGCCCACTCTCCCCAAAAGATAGTAGTGTGGGTTTGGAGGAAATTTACTATAATTTTTTTTCATCGTAATTAAAAGGGTAAGGGGATGTGACTGCAGCTAAAAAGCAACATGCATGAAAAATAGAAGTCCTTCAAAGCATTAAATATCTTGTAATAATTATGAAAATATAGGTTGGCATATAGATGGGTATTGCTTAAAAAGAATCAGATCACACATACACAAACACACACAAGGCATCAAAGACATCAATGAAAGCAATCTCAAATACAATCCTCAGACAGTTCCCCTCTGCCACACCAGAGCAAGTTTAATGCCCCGGCAATTTGACAAAACCATGTAGAGTGACTGCAGAATTATGAAATTACAGCTCAATGGAGGAAGTTACTTTGCTTTGTAGGGATAAACTTTCGCATCGCTTTGTCTTTGATTTTTTTTTTTTTTTTTTTTTTAAGCAGTATTGAACACCCCGGGGACTGTTTTTGGGGTCAATTGTTTTGATGGTCAACCGTCAATTGTTGCTTCCCATTTACATCTGAATATTAATTTTGTTCAGGCAGAAGTAAGTCAAAGAAAACATATTAAATGTGACTTTTTTTTATGCTTTGTCTCTATAATGTACTGAAATTCCACATGACACAGCACAAGGTTTTCCATTAAATGTACATGGTTGGGCTACCTAAAGCACTTATGTTATTATTGTGCAATTATTTCTTATTCAAATCAAGACCTAATGGCACATCTGACCAATCAGCATATTCTTCTGTTGGGTTGGCTGTCTTTGACTGAGGCAAAAGTACAAGTACAGCCTCTATGTGAGGCAGTGGCAGAGGAGCAGACAGACTGAGTCTATTGGGTGAATAGCATAATTTAAAAATGCTACTTAGCTTGATTTGAGGACCAGTTGTCAGATCTTTTTTAATGATTTTAATTTAATTTTTTTGTAGTTTTAATCTATTCATGGGAATGAGGGCACTCATGATCAGTTCAATAGCTTGAACAATCTCCTGACATTGCTTGTTTTAATCGCTCTGTGGTCTAATTCTCACCCTCCTTTCACAGTGGGCAGTCTTGTGTCAGGAACAATTATATTTTGGTAAGAAGTAAATTCAGATGGCTTCATAACCTATTTCACTTGGGACCTCTTTCATCTCATTCAGCACACATTTCCTGTAGGCTAGCCTGAGCAAAAATGGAAAATAAATATTTAAATTACTTTATTACCTTTCCACACTTGTCAGACTTCCACAGCAGACCTCTGTAGACCCAGTCTACAATAAACCCTTACATGGAGTCTCAAAAATATACTTATCACAGACTAGGGTTAATAAAAAATGAAATCTTGACTTTGATGCAAATGCCAAGCTGATACATATGTTTCAGAGTCTGAAGATCTAGTATTTTATTTCTGTAAGAATTTATTTCCCAGGTGCTCAATATTTTCTATGACCAATGTTGTGTCAGTAAATTTGGCCAAGAAATTTGCCATTTTTACTGGATTCTCAGAAATCATATCACAGTAGCTATTGGTTACTTAGCCACTAAACTAACGTAATGATACATGTAGCTTCATAAAGCACCTTGGAACTCCCATTGGCTTTCATTCCTCTCCTGCAATTGAAATGCCGATGCAACAAGTTTTTTTGACACAGTACATATGTACAATGTACACTATTTATCAACTGTGCATGATTCCAGGTTGCTAGCCAGCTTACTCAGTGGAGATTTGTTGCATTGTTTATTACTCAAATAAGTCTTGGTCTCTTCACTTTATTCCACTCTTGTACATCATTGTTTTCTGGCATTGTTTCCGTACTGGCTTTGTTATGTCACTAAGTCTGCTATGAGCCTTGGTGCCATGTGCAAAAAAGTCCCACAGACATTGGGCAGTCTCTGTTGTTGACTAGTAGTCTTTGTGGGCGTTGGATGTTTCAGCAGATTCATGCTGTTGTCATCAGAGCCAGTGTTCGCAGACATTTTGAGGGTGACACAATGCTGAGTCAAATGATATAAATCAATAAATCTGCGTCTACTTGCTATATAAGTGCATGATATGCCGAGTATCGCAGAGGGAAGCTGGGGACAAGTAAGTGGTTAGCGCTTCTGCCTCACAGCATAAAGGGCCCGGGTTTGATTCTGACAAGGGGACCTTTCTGTGTAAAGTTTGCATGTTCTCCCCGTGTCTGTATGGGTTTCCTCTGGGTTCTCCGGTTTCCTCCAAGAGTCCAAAAACATGCAGCAGGTTAATTGGAAATTAACTGAAAATTTGAAAAAAAATGGGGAAAATTGCCCCGAGTGAGTGAATGGTTGTCTGTCTGTGACTGACTGGTGATCAGTCCAGGGTGTGGCCCGCCTCTCGCCTGATGACAGCTGGGATAGGCCACAGCATTTACCGCAACCCTGAGTGCAGGATAAGCAGCAGACGATGGATGGATGGATATTATGATAATTACAATGAATTGACTCATTCATAAATAACGCAGCCTCAGGACGGCACAGGCAACTGTCTCCCTGAGCCAGCCTCAGATAAATGCAGAGAGTTGCATCAGGAAGGGTAAAACTTGCAAATTATACCTAATAATCTCATACCTGATCAGTCAAGGCCTGGATTAACAACAACTGCCATTGGTACTGATGACCTACAGGGTACCAATGGAAATTGGGCTACTGTAGGTCAAAGGAGAGGAGGAAGGCGTGTTCCGAAGCAGAGAGAGAAGAGGAAAGGCAAGAGTCTGGGACTGAGAGTAGGGACTTTGAATATCAGGACTCTGACAGGAAAAGATAGTCGGTCGACATGATGCAGAGAAGGAAGGTGGGTATACGGTGTGTCCCGGAGGCTAGAAGCTTAGGAACAGGCTTTAAGTTGTACTATCAGAGTACTGACAGGAAGAGAAATGGAGTAGGAGTTATCATGAAGGAAGAGTTTGTTAGGGAATGTTCTGGAGGTGAAAAGAATGTCAGATAGACTTATGAGTCTGAAACTGGAAATTGAAGGTCCGATGCTCAATGTTGTTAGTGGCTATGCCCTACAGGTAGGATGCGAGTTTGAGGAGAAGGAAAAGTTCTGGAATGAGCTAGATGAAGTGATGCAGAATATACCCAGAGATAAGAGGGTGGTAATTGGTGCAGACTTCAATGGGCATGTGGGTGCAGGCAATCGAGGAGATTAAGAAGTGATGGACAGATTTGGTGTACAGGATAGGAACGCAGAGAGACAGATCATGGTAGACTTTGAAAAAGGTTGGAAATGGCTGTAGTGAACACTTTTTTCCAGAAAAGACAGGAATATTGCGTAACTTATAAGAGCGCAGGTAGGAGCATGCAGGTAGATTACATTTTGTATAGATGAGGTAACCTGAAAGAGATCAGTGACTGCAAAGTAGTTGCAGGTGAAAATGTAGCCAGACAGCATAGGATGGTGGTTTGTAGGATGACTCTGGTGACAAGGAAGATCAAGAGGGCAAAGGCAGAGCAGAGGGCAAAGTGGTGGAAGCTGAAAAGGAAGGAATGTTGTATGGTTTTCAGGGAGGATTTGAGAAAGGCTGTGGGTGGTCAGGAAGAGCTTCCAGATGATTGGACAACTACAGCTAGTGTTATCAGGGAGAGTACCTGGTGTATCATCTGAAGAAAAGTGGATAAGGAGACTTGGTGTTGGAATGAGGAAGTGCAAGAGTATGAGAAAGCAGTTAGCAAAGAAGAAGAGGGACACTGAGGGGACTGAAGAAAACAGACAAAAGTAAAGGGAGATACAACCTAAGGTAAAGATAGAGGTAGCAAAGGCAAAACAAAGGGTCTACAATGACTTGTATGCTCGATTGGACAATGAGGATAGAGAATGATCTATACAGGTTGGCAAAACAGAGAGATAGAGATGGAAAGGATGTACAGCAGATCCGGGTGATTAAAGATAGAGAGGGAAACATATTGACAGATGCTTGAAGAGTGATGGGAAGATGGAAAGAGTACTTTGAAGAGCTGATGAATGAGGAAAATTAAAGAGAGGCAAGGGTAGAAGATTACTATTGTAGACCACAAAGTAGCAGAGATTAGCAAAAGTGAAGTGAAGAAAATATTGAAGAAGATGAAGAGTGGAGGAGTGGCAATGTCTAGAAGAGGCAGCGGTAGAGTTTCTGAGTAGATTATTCAACAGGATCTTAAAATTAACGAGCCATACAATGAAGTTATGGGAAAGAGTAGACTGGAATCTAGACTGAGAGCAGAAGTCAGCATTTGTGAACTTCATGCCTACAAAGAGTACTACAGATGAAGTATTTACTTTGAGAATGCTAAAAAAGAATTACATAGAAGGCCACAGGGAGCCGCATTATATTTTTGTAGACCTAGAAAAAGCGCATGACAGGGTGCCAGAGAGGAACTCTCGTATTGCAATAGGAAGCCTGGAGTGAGAGAAACATGTCAGACTGGTGCAGGACATGTACGCTAATGTATGCGTGACAGTGGTGAGGTGTGCTGTAGGGGTAACAGAGAAGTTTAAGGTGGAGGTGTGAAAATGAGGTTCAAGCAGGTTGGAATGGGTGGAGAAAAGTGTCAATGGTACTATGAGATAGAAGACTATCAGCCAGAATGAAAAGAAAGATGGTGAAACCACCGATGCTGTATAGCCCAGAAACAGTGGCAATGACAGGAGGCAGAACTAGAGATTGCAGATATGAAGATACAAGGGTTCTCCTTGGGAGTTACCAGGATGAATAGGATCAGGAATGAGTCTATCACAGGAACAGCACATGTTAGATGTTTTGGAGAGAAGGTCAGAGAAGCCAGACTGAGATGGTTCGGTAATGTACAGAGGAGGGATGTTGAATAAACTGGTAGATGGATGCTGGAATTAGAGTTGCCAGACAGGAGTACATGTTGTTATTCATACCCGATATTTGTACCAGATATTTAAGGTGTTAAAAAGTGTTTAGAAAAAGGCCATATGAGAATTATGCACTTGAAACCAGCTTTGTGAATCTGCTCTATGTCCAATGATGGCTCCAAGAGAGAAGAGTAAGAAAGCAGAGGAGAAATGTAGCTTGCCAAAAATATTCTGGCAACTGTCATCTGTTGAAAATTGATCAGGTTTTCCCAGAAAGGTGTTAGATTTGACAATAGGAAGCATGAAGGTGGAACTACTGCTCGCCCAATCCGTGACAATCTGGCTGGAAAATTCAGAGCACTGGTTTGAACATCTTTTCACATCATTACATTTTTTAATACTGCACTTCTGTAAGCCCCACAGGTAATATGTAGAAAAACTGGAGGTGAAGTGGAAGTCTTTTTTCATCAATTTATTTATTTATCCTTGATTTCTTGATTATTTATCCTTAATTTGTAGCACAGACACCACTTATGTTGTTGTGTGTTTAATCCTGTGATCTTTAGCATTTACTTTTTATCGGATTCCTTTAACTTACAGCGTGTTTTGGAATTTCTCAGCAAAAGATTATTCAGTTCATGAATGACATTCCATAGAGGAAGAAATACCTTTACATTGCCACATTTACATATACATTAAGTACAGCATAAGAGAAATCTGTCCTATAAATCTAACCCATCATGGATCAACTGTGAACTACACTTCACAGTGACCAGGGAGAAGTTTGGGGAGTCACTGTTTTGCTCAACAATTAGGACAGCCAGGAACTTTCGGTTTCAGCTCTGCTCTTACCATCAGAGCCCTTCCTCCTGTAAAATAGGTAATTTATTGTGTCATATCATGGTACCAGGAGTAATGTTTGAACCGTCAAGGACCCGTGTCCATTGGATATAAAGTCCAACACTTTGAACTCTCGGTGATCCTAGCAGTTTTATTCTCAGCCTGTGAAATGTGTCTGCCATCATTCTGCTCTAAACTGATTGAAAATCACTATGGCCAGATCTCATTGGTGGAGCACAGATATGTGTCTTAAATGTGTACAGGTAACTTAAAGAATCAGAATTGTTGCCTGGACTTGAAAAATTGAGCCTTGGATGCTCTGTTGCTGCAACAGCAACTCTTCAGGTAGCGGGATGGTAGACACAAGTCTCTGTGGTGAATTAAAAAAAAATATATAAATATCTTTCCGTATAGTATATGAAATAAATTGGCAAATTTGCCAAAAATTTTTACATCCCCAAATGCAAGCAGTGGGGCAGTGTTTATATCTTTATCCCAGGAATGGAATCATGCCAAGTACTGTTTCATGTTCAACTTTTTTTTTATTCACAGCACTCAGACTTTTGTTTCTGTTTTATTTAATTTATTCATCAATATACATTTTGATATGTGTTTTTGAATGACACAGTTGACAGCCTGTTAAGAAAGTATGGAGAAAGTTTTACTTTTTGCTGCAGTGTATGCGATTTGGCGCATGTTTTGTTTTAGTTTTCAACAACACTGTGTTGAATTTCAAATGATTGATATATGTGCCAACACTAGTATAAAGCAATGCTTTTATGATTATTGTCAATTGAAAAAGATTTAAGGCTTACTTACTTGAATCCAGATACATTTACAAATAATGTATTACAAAGAGCAGGTCTATATTCAAATGAATATTATTTCAAATAAGTTCCATTTTATTAAAAACCTCTTTCTATGAAAACCATAAGAAATTTTTTTCCCCACTACTAAATTGAAATATTCACACATGCTGCCTTTCTCATGCATTCAGTCTTTCCTCCCATTTTCTGAGACTGTAATGTTGGATTGCTTGCATAAATATGCCGATGGGGATAAGAGATGCCTTGCCCTTCAAGAAAAATACGGCATAGGTTGACAATGACATACAATTTGGTTTGAAATTACATCTGTATCTCTCAATAGATAATAAACGTAGCTTTAATATCAAAACAGCCATCTGTAGTGGCAGAAGTCAATCTGCCTTCCCTGTCAAGCAGGAGATCCAGCCATAATTGGCCATAATTTGAATAAATGAGTAACTTATAACATCACAATAAACATGCACAGGGAGGTTAGCTTTGTCTTTTTTAATGACTTTATGAAACATTTACTTCATCAATTTATGACTTGCCCATAAATACAGTATGCACTTGCCATAGAGTCATACTTTTTTTTCACTTTTTTTAGATTAATATATATTTTATAATATATATTTTTTAGTTACACAGTGAGTTACACATTATGTTGCTCCACATGCATGGTGATATTGGTCATAGAGTTCTGAATTTAAGTGTTGAGACCTGTGGAGGCGTTACTTTGAAACAAACAGACCACTGATTTGAAGCTAACTCTTATTTTATAATGAATGCTTCCAAATAAGGTAAAGGAAATTTTCTGCAAAAGGATCAAACTTGTGCATGGAGATAAAAAGTGCTTGATTTCTCCATGAGTACATAGGCCATAAACATCGATCTTAAAACTGAGGTGCAATTTGAGGTTGCTTTTTTGATACCACCAGTTTTTAGCCGCTTGATTGTTTCTTCAAATTTTGCATATTCATGAGGTTAATGGTGAGTGTCAGATTTAATTAGTGGTTCCTGGCGTTTTCAAGGTTGTTCCTTTGCATATCAAAATTGTATTTTTAAGACTTCTTTTTTGCAACATAGGTTATCAATGGGAGGATTATTTTTCATAATACAATTCGCAGATGCTAAACCTGCATTGAATTAGAGAATACATATATTATGTGTAAAGAATCACGTTAATCACAATGTTATGGATATGTATGTTTGGTCTAGTCATACATGATGATTGCTGATATTTTCCCAACATGACCTCAGGCTACTTTTGTACCTCCTGTCAGGAGTCGAGCTCTGATAACATAGGTTTTTATGATTCTGGAGTTTGACACTTCCTTTTTAAAAGAGCAATGGTTATAGGTGAATTGAAATAATATGGTATCTTCAAAGTAAGATTAAATAGAAAATCCTGCATGTTAATACATGTCATACTTCACAAGCCAAGATGACTCATCTTAGCTGCATGGGTTTTTATCCTTCAGCCCAATCATGCATATAAATGTGCCAGATGATGGTGTTAATCTCTGTGGACCCTCTACTGATTTGATGTCACTGTCACTTCTGATCTGCTTCTCAACTGCTCAGCGACTGTGGAGCCATCTACAAAAATGCTTTCAGACGTAATTTTCTTTTTTTTTAAGTGCCCAGCATTTGAAGATGGGGAATTTGACATGGCTTGTGATCAGAATTTCATCCACAGTGGTATCTACTTAGAGAGCAATATCGAGCAGTGTACAGCCTAATATAGAGTAAAAGTGCTATGCAAACCAATTCTGTTTGGCTTCCAAAGTAAAGGCAGCATCTGTCTACTGGCAGAATTAAGTAGAATGTACCTGTTTTGGCCCCCTGCCAAACCAGGTACATTAAGGGAATTTATGTTACGTGTTCGATTTAATGTACTTTTATAGGGAATTTTCAAAATCCAGCTCCAGATAACTGAAAACAAGTGCACTTAAAAAGGTAACATTTAACCCTCGCATTCATGTTTAGTTTGTTTTAAATGTACCTGGATTGAATCATCCACGAATATTATTTTGCAATTACCTAGACCTGTTTCTAGACTGTGGACAATTTATGTCCTTATAATCAATTTCAAGTGTGTCTTGATTTAATAAAAATTCAATAGGTGCTAATATATATATAAAGTTTGAACAGTCCAACAGGAAAAACTGGAATTTGGTAGTCTGTAGGACAGAACAAACTGCACTTTGCAGCTAATGGAATCCTGGAGTCATGATATTTATCAGCTGTCTCATTGGCACTGACAAATGATTTTCAGTGATTTGACATTTGTGAACTCATATCTACAGCTTTATCTCTTGAAATGTTCTGCATAGACAGTTGAGGCATGGATTATTATTCATGCGGGTAGACCCTGTTTTTCACTATGAGGTGGAATGCAGTCTATTTTGTGTTGCACTATAAAAATAAGTAAAGATTACAAGCCAGCTACGGTGTCATGGAACACAGACAGTGTGACCGGGAGCAAATGTGTTTTTATATACCAACTCAAGGTCATCATACCTTCTTGACAAAATCTGAGTACCAGTGCAGAGGACACAACAAACCCCGACTAAACAGATTATCCAAAACAAAGCCAAGAACAAGAACGCTGACTGCCACGAAATCCTCATAACCTAACAGCTGATATGTCAGGCAAAGCAAGCACTCAGAAACACTTGGTGGGACAATGAACACACAGAAAGCAGGAAATTAGCAAGAGACGAATAAACTAGAGACTTCACATAAAGGCAACCAGAGGTTAAAGTGAATGAAAAAGAACATATCTGATAAAGTAGTGCTTAGCAGTGCAGCTTGCAGAGTTTGAGGCACCTTATCAAAAAAAAGTTCCATCAAGTATGGACAATAAAAAGGCCTGCAAAAAACATTTATTTTTCACCGAAGTACCATATAATAAATTTTCCCTGTCCCTATCTTTTAACCATACAATGTTCATAAAGACTGAGTGAAATGCAGGATGTGCCTATTGTGGGATGTTTGGAGGTAAATATTTATTTATTTATTACTTCTATGATTAAATGCAACAGTTACTTTGAGTTTTGTACAGTTTGAGTGCAAAAGAGTCCACAGGATGGGGACATTTCTAAGGTCTCCAATGACGCGTTTGAACAGAATTGTGAGGGAAAACTGCAGAAGGAAATGACAGTTTATATATAAATCCATCAGATACAGCTATGCACTGTTGGTTCATTGTGAGATTATGTGTGCTATTTGGCACAAACTTGCGCCAGTTGCCACACCTACAGTTGATGAAATTATGATACATGGTATGGCAGTGTTTCTTCAGGGTCTCCAATCCAATATACAATTTATGGTTTCTTAAATTAATTGAAAAAAGGAAATTACCCCTTGATTTTTCGACATTTTTCACCCCTAGTGTTCATGTTTCCAGTGGAGAAGCAGAGGTGTTGCAATTTCTGTGTATCATGTTTTTGCGAAATCCATTTGTATTGTGATTTATCACATTGAGATTTTATTGATGCAACAATTTCTACACTTTCTTGAGATTGCAAAGCATTTTAATTTTGCAAAGAATTTAACATGTCTTGCATTTCTCCTTTTAGTTTTAATTTTTTTAATTTCCTTAACTGAAGATGTGCACAAGACTGATAAGCCCACCACTTGTGTCTTGTGACTATTTTCATCATCTTCCATCGCAGATGGAATTGCTGACATTTAACAGTATTTAATGACCAGGTAGTTGCACCAGGTAGAAAGCAACACACAAGATAGCAAAACAGACCGCAGGCTCACTTGAAATATGCAAAGGCAGAAAATAACACAAATCATATTAGGTCTTATTCAAAAACTATTAAGTTATGACACTTAAATATATTTAATCTTCTTTGACATCATGCTGATGTCAATGATTGATGGATAACATTTCAATATTCCATTAAATGATTTTCCGACACCACTCATTCCCACACACATACATTATTTATAGTTGATAAGTCTGCCCTTTCCACTTTGAGCATCTGCAGACATGTATTGACTTGTTTTAGTGATTTGTCCTTTAGTTCACGCAGGATTTGTGTATATGTGTTCAAGCGTGTGATGTGAAACAGGTTTGGAAAGGAATGCAGGGATGGTGTAATCCGGTCTCGGTTCATTTTGGCTATTGTCATTGAATCAAAAGCCCCTAGGCCTGTGCCAGGGGCCTCACAGCTCCATTACACACATCATCTCCCAGGAAAATATTACAAAGACAATCTTCCTAAAGCACGGTAACATACACTTTGTGTAGACATGACATATCCTGAACCTTGTTTCTCTGACATAGAACAGCCCATTACTCCAAGCTGGTTAAATCCTTGCAATGACAAGCACTGATTAGTTTTAATGTATTCTATGAACGTGTCCTAGTCTTGTAAGTGTCAACTTTGTTATTATAATATTTAACTTCCCTCCGCCCCATGATCACTGAAAAAAAAAAAAAAAAAACTGACATCCCATCCACCATTAAAAACAAAATCACAGAGAATACTTTCAGTGTCTATCACAGCTGTTAACTGGAATTACTGTATACATCCATCAAGCCAATTTCGAGCCTATTTGTATTTTTCTTAGATAATGTAAATTGACTACGAACCCAAAAAGTCTGGATGAGAACACGACTACCACTGCTTCTTATTTAATGAATGTATATTATGTAAGGTTTGAAATAACTTCTCAATTGAAAAGATGGCATTTTCATATAAGAGGTTGTTACATGTGTAGAAAACTGAGTTTGTCTTACAAAACTGTTTAAAGACAACATTTAGAATTCACTGCCCTCTATCATCGAAAGGCCACATACAGTACAGGCTGCTTCAAGCTCATACAATGCTTGTATCTTCTTGTAATTTGGGTCAAGGACAAGAACTGAAAACTTCTCCTCACCTTCCATAGCAAATCACAGTCATGCTCTTAGAGGGATACCATTACTGGATACTCAAGATACTATACTTACTAATATTCACATTAAAATACTGCGTATGAGTTACAGAAAACTACAAATTTTTTCTGTCCCTGTTGGTTGACGGTATTACGATACTGTACAATGACAAAGCCTGCAAATGGCGTGTTTTAACCACACCAAAACTCCAAGTTGTTTCAAAAAGTAGTGTGAAATTAATAATAATTATCCTTTATTAATCCCTGTGGACCCCTCCGTGAGCTGCCACCTTACCATGGTGGGGGGGGTTGCGTCTCCCAGTGATCCTGTGAGCTATGTTTTCGGGGGCTTTATGCTCCTGGAAGGGACACCCAAGGCAAACAGGTCTCAAGTGAGGGACCAGACAAAGTATGACCTCCCATGAAAACTATTAAACCCAGTTTTCCCTTGTCCAGACACGGGTCACTGGGGACCCCCCTCAAGCCAAACGGGGCTTGGCGGCAAGTGCCTGGTGGCCAGGTCTGTACCAATGGGGCTCTGCCCGGCCGCAGCTCGAAGGAACGACATGGGTCCCCCCTCCCCTGGGCTCGCTACCCACAGGCAGGGCCAAGGGGGTCGGGTGCAGTGTGAGCCAGGCGGTAGCCAGAGTGGGGGACCTTGGCAGTCCAATCCTCCGCTGCAGAAGGAACAGGGAACATGGAACGCCTTCCCTACCTCTCTGGTAGGGTGGGATGCCGAGCTGGTGCACGAGGCTGAGAGATTCCGACTATATCAAGTGGGACTCACCTCGATGCACTCATGGGGTCTGGAACCAGGCCACTTGAGGGGGGCTAGACTCTTTTTTTAATTCTGGAGTTGCCCCCAGTGAGAGGCCCAGGGCAGGTGTGGGCATATTGATTGTCCCCTATCTCTGTGCCAGCATGCATGTTGGGCTTCAACACGGGGGACGAGAGGGTAGCCTCCCTCCGCCTTCAGGTGGGGGGACGGGTTCTGACTGCTGTTTGTGGCTATGCGCCCACAACACTTCAGTTTACCCACCATTTTTGAGGTCCCTAGAGGGGCAGCTTGAAAGTGCTCCTACCGGGGACTCCCTCGCTATACTGGGAGAGTTCAATGCTTACGTGGGCAAGTGTGACTTGGAAGGGTGTGATTGGCAGGAATGGCCTAACTGATCTGAACCCGAGTGGTGCTTAGTTATTGGACTTCTGTGCTCATCAAGGATTGTCCATAACGATCACCATGTTCAGACATAAAGGTGTCCATATGTGCACTCGGCACAAACACATCTTAGGCCACACCTCTTTGATTAACCTTCTCCAGGCAGATGTTGCAGATTTGCGACAGCTAAATGCTACTTAGCTAATTACGCCACAACTTAATTTGAGCCTGAGAGGGTTAACCTTGTGGTCGTATCATCGGACTTGCGGCGGCATGTCTGGGACACTCGGGTGAGGAGAGGGGCGGAGCTATAAACTGATCACCACTTAGTGGTAAGCTGGCTCTGATGGTGGTGGAGGATGCCGGTCAGACCTGGCAGACCCAAACGTAATGTCGAGGTCTGCTGGAAACGTCTAGCAGCATCCCCTGTCAGAGGGAGTTTCAACTCCCACCTCCAGCAGAACTACAACCACGTCCCGGGGGAGGCGGAGGACATTAAGACTGAATGGGCCATGTTTCTTGCTTCCATTGCTGAGGTGGCAAACTGAAGCTGTGGCCGTAAGGTGGTGGGCTCCTGTTGGGGCAGCAACCCTCAAACCCACTCCTGGACTCCAACATGAAAGGATGCTATTGGGCCTTTCTAGCCTGCTGCGCTCTGCAGGCAGCTGACAGGTCAATGCCAGGTGCTAATAGCAATGACAGGTCGAAGCCGCAGGCCAAGAGGCACGCGGCATCAGTGGTTGCCGAGGCAAAAACTCGGGCGAGGGAGGAGTTCGGAGAGGCCATTGAGAACAGCTTCCAGTGGGCATTTAGGAGATTCTAGTCCACCATCCAGGGGCTCAGGAGGGGGAAGCAGTGCTCTGTCAACACGGTGTACAGTGGGGGCGGGGCGCTGCTCACCTCAAATCGAGACAATGTAGATCGGTGGCAGGAATACTTCAGAAACCTCCTCAACCCTATTGAAATGCCTTCGAATGAGGAAGCAGAGCCAGGGGACTCTGTAGTGGACAAACCTATCTCCGGGGCTGAATATGATGAAGCAGTCAAAAAGCTCTACAGCAGCGGGGCTGCTGGAATGAGGTCCGCCCCGGGTTGCTCAAGGCTCTGGATGCTGTAGGGCTGTCCCGGCTGACATGCTTCAGCGCATGAGAGTTTGCCCACCCAGTTTAAATGTGTTTTGTGGACCTGGAGAAGGCATTCGACCGTGTCCCGTGGGAGATCCTGTGGGGGGTGCTCTGGGAGTATGGGGTACTGAACCCCATCATACGGGCTGTTCATCCTTGTATGACTGGGGTCCGCACTCGGCCCGCACGTCAAATTGCACAACACTTCTCCATTGTCTCATATATCGTCTGCCATGTTCTTTATGTTCTGTCAAAAATTCAAGTGCAAGATGTCACGAAAAGGTTCAAAGATGTTGTGTAGGATCAGTGCAAGCAAACAGCAGCCATAAATATGAACTCATACAAGCTTCTGTGTAAAAAGTTGTCACAGTGAGTGAAGCCATATTTTTTTTTTCCCTCAAAAAGAGAGTTCAATCGGTGGCAGAAAAAAATCATTAAAATGTTCAAAAGCAACTAACACTCTTTGTCCTTTGGAGCATGTTGAAACTGGAGTGAGAGCACAGGCAATGACTTTTTCTCTCTCTTTTTTTTTTTTTTTTAAATAACCACAATTGATCTTTTGCTCTATTTCTTCATCTGTGATCTGGGGTACTTCCTTTTGTGATTTGTTTGGCTAAGAGTTACAGAAACTAGAAATTGTTTAATGTATTTATATATTTTTAACAACCATCATGAAGAGGCATCTAAAAATTCAGATCAATGCACATGTTCTTGTTAAACATTAGGAAATATTCTATTCCATTCCAAGCCTCATCAACATTTAGAGCTTCAGTGCATTGGGTTTAGAGGTAGTAATGAAAACACTGGTGAAAAGAAATTGTGTTGCATCCAGACAACTTTCACCATACATTTCAACATAACAGCAAGAATCAAAGGAACTATGCATCAATGTTATTACTTTGTCAGCTTGCAGCAGAGTACTTAGCAGAGAGTGAAGTTGGCAAAGTCTTGGCTTGGTCAGAATCTTTGATTTCCAGTTACTGACTGCTGGTCCTCGGTGACTATTACATGGTATTCAAATGAAAGTGACACTAAACAAGGTAATGGATTTACATTGAAAGAGCTGCTGTGCAAGAGACACAAAATTGTTAATAGATTCACTTGTGCATGGAATTAAATGGATATGTTTCAGTAACACCTGTCTTTTTTCCAAAAGAGTTGAGAACCTTCAACAGTTTCACATTTTTAAAATGAGAAGACAGTTATCACACCTCAGCTTTGGCAGGATGAGTAATTTACAGCTTGCTGGCATAGAATAGTTGTGACAACACCGCAATCTCTCCCTCTGTAAAGATCTACATAACCTGCAAAATGCAGTCAAACTGTACATTAATAGTTTGATTTGTGTGTTAAGTATGTGCAAATTACCTGAAGTACATCCTGTTTCTGATGTGTGCTCATGCTTTGCCAGCAGGTTAATATATACCCTCACTTTCAGCATACAGTACAAACTTCTTTCAGGTAATTGTGGTGTACAATGTACATTTTCAGCTACCTCTGAACCACAACCTCAAAACCACAAGCATTTCAGTAATGTCAGGTGGTTGAATAATTTATGCTGTCTTCTTTGTTTAATTTGCACATAAATAGGAATGACAAACCACTAGAGCGTGTCAGAAACTTCAGGCTGAAGTTTAAACGATCTTTTTTCTTTGCATAGTATTTAAGAGAAATTAAATAAAGTACTGCAGAAATTGTGCAAAGTTCTCTAACACACCAAAAAGAACGAAAGTTTAAACAGCATTCAAATCCCCTGATCCTAGCTATTTAGATAGTTCTGACAAAAACTGGAATGGCTGAAAAAAATGCATAACAGAAAGCTTGTTATACAAAAATGCATTATTTATATGGTACTCTCATTAGGTAGGTGAAGAATTTTTATGGACATAGTGAGAGAGGATATAAAGTTAGTTGGTATGAGAGAGGGGGATACAGAGAATAGGGTTAGATGGAGAAGGTTGATTCGCTGTGGCAACCCCTGAGGGGAAAAGCCGAAAGGAAAGGAAGACGACTCATTAGGTAGGTGAGTGTTCGAAAACACCGGTTTAACACCCATTTAATTTGAAAAATGAATTTGCACTCGCTCCCTCACAACATGTTCACTGTCGCAGAAGATGATTACATTGTTGGCAGTTCATGTGAAGAAGTGAAGTGAATGTGTTGTGTGGTTTCCTATCCATTTCTGTCCCTCCCTTTCGAGGTTTTAATCAAAAGTCTATTACAAATGAAAAGAATACCGAACATCACTTCACCTTTGCTGTTGCAAAGTGAGATCCCCAACACAACATTTATCACTGACAAAAACACATGAGAAAGAGAACAGTCCGAGGGAGGCAGCCTTTGAATAACACTAATGTTGGGCTGTGACTGGAATCCCAGGTATGCTTAGACTGATACTGTGTAATTTGGCAAACAGCTTGATTTCAATGATTCTCAACGGGACAGTGATACAGTCACCATTATGAAAAGGCAGAAATTGCATTATTAATAGATTGCTTCAAGGTTGTCAACGTTGCCACCATCACAAATACACAAACAAAAAATAAAAAATTACTAGTCAAACACCAATGATATACAGCCATATCATACCAAAACTGTCAAATGTATTTCTGGATTGGTAGCAATCCAATCATCTAACCAAAAGCAGTGTATCTCAGGTAAATTAGAGACTATTACTCTTTGGTCTGTGAATTAAGGAACTAAAACAGTGGATTGCTTTGACATTATGCGCATCACTTATGACACACTTTAAAAAAAACTGCACTTGAAATTATTGCTGTTATTTGAAGTGTAGACACAGTCACCTTTCACATGTCCATTGTGTTTGCAATGTGCTGCTTCCAGGTGAGCCATTTCCTTGTGTATTTCACAGTCTAATCTCCTCTACAGACATAATAATAACACGTCTGAGCAAAGTGTTTTCATGCAACCTGGAAACAGATCATTGAGGTAGTACCATAGAAATGGAATTGGTGACATTGTCAGTTGATGTGATCAAGGCACCATTCATCTAAATATATTTTGAAAACTATGTGGCAATTAAAGTATGTACACAACTTATCTCAATATACCAGTAACTGAAGAGGAATTGGCACTGGTTGCAGTGTTTGAGATAGCGGTGGATGAGATAGCAGTGGGTAGAATATTGGAAAGCAATCCAACATACTTGGGCAAAGGATGGCGAGAAAGACAGGTGATCAGAGAGACGTATATATGCTCGGAGCAATGTGGCAGTGAGGAATTTCCCTCTTGCTGAAAAATCATCCATCACCCAGTTTGCAAAGCAGTAGTGGATTTCATTACTCCAAGCTACTTCTTTGTCTTCTTTCTTTATCTGTTACTCCCCCCCCCCCCACACACACCCACTTTGTCCCCCTATACACTGCTCTCTTGAACATCTAAAAAGGCAACCTTCGCTGATCACTGGAAGCCCTGACGACCACGCGGTTTTGCATGCTCTTTTATCTGCCAGCTTCTTTGCCTGTGTCTAATATTTTTCCTCATTTCTCTTATTAAATATGTGTTTTTTTTTCTTTTTTCACAGCCGTGCAGATTTATATCAAACCAAACTGCTTTTAAAATGACAAGTATATTGAGCTGGGCACCATGCCATACTCCGGATACATCAACAATAAAGCTTTTCAACTCAGTCGCAACAAGCAGACCAGCACATTTATCACTGATATGATTCTATTAATTTTGTTTCATTTTATTCCCCAAATAATATTGAATGGAGTTACGTTTGTACGATCTAATACAAGCACTGCGCATGGGAGGAGTGATCAAGCTGTGGCTTATAAAGCAGTTCATGTGAACCCTGATTTTATTGCAGCATATATATTTTTTTTACATGTTTTGAGTTTCTGCATGCTTCCAATGTGCCATTCAACACATAATAATCAAAAAACTAATTTCAGAAAATGAAAACAATAAAGTTGATACAAAACTCTTAATGAAACAAACACAGATAATATGGCAAGGAAAAAATAAATGTCCATTTTCCATGTGGATTATGCACAGACAATGAAATAATAGGACTATGTAAACGTTATTAGAAGGCTGCTGTCTTAAAAGCTCTTTTAGATTTGTTTTTTGTTTTTTTTTAACTTTATTAGTCCCTTGCAGGAAAATATTTCTCTGCATTTAACCCCTTATGGATGAACCATGAGCAGTTGGCAGCCACTTAGCAGTGCCAGGGGAGCAGTCAGGGGTTCAGTGTCTTGATAACACTTCAACAGTCATGAAGGAGCGCGGGAATCGAAGCAGGAATGTTAAGTTCCAAGGACTACTCAAATTCCCTGAGCCACACCGCCTCTTTATTTTGCTTTATGACCAAACTTCAATGCAACTTTCAACATTCCTTCATATCCTGAACAACAGAAATACACAAGGATGATGTTTTGTTAGGTAGTCTTCTAATCTTCCCAGCTTGCTTAAATTAGTGCCTCAGGGACTTGGTGATATTATATCAAAGTCATACTCAGAGTTATAATGACGGTAATCGTGGTTGTATTTCAAAAAGTAGATGATTTGCCAGCAAATGTAGAGATGCACAGTGATACCTGACCACCTAGGATGCACCTCTCATTTGCTGCAGCTGAACCAAAAGTGTAAACAGTCATGTCAGAGTGTACTCTGCTGGACATACTTGGACAAACTTTCTGAATCACAAATGGGGTTGTTCACAGCATTAAGCCAAGTGCAGAAAAACGGATCTTGGTAGACGGATGCTGGAATTGGAGCTGGCAGGCAGGAGGTCTCAAGGAAAACCAAAGAGAAGATTTATGGACATAGTGAGAAAGGATATGAAGGTAGTTGGTGTGAGAGAGGAGGATACAGAGAACAGGGTTAGATGGAGAAGGTTGATTCACTGTGCCGACCCCTGAAGGGAAAAGCCGAAGGGAGAAGACGACACGACAGGCAAATGTACTGATATCATATTCTGTGACAGGCTAATTTAAGGCCAATATGAGCTGATAGTATCGCAGGGGGTGGGGATGGCCATGTACGTTTCAGTACTTTTGTATGGAATCTCACCGTACGGCTACAGAACTGTGACAGAGTGACATGTCTATCAATGTGTCTATTGAAAAGGTCTGTAAAGACACAGAAAAGAATTTGAACCAAATAGGGTAAAAGTCCTGGAAATAAGTTATACAAAACAAGGAGTGTTACTTACAAATGTTTGACTGCTGACTGTTTCTGCTACTGTGAGATATGTTCAAGTACTCTGTCAAACGATTAGTCGGGTGCTACATGTTTTTGAAATTCTGTCCCTCACTTGGCTTGTTAACAACTTCAAAAAAACAGAGTACTTCTAAAGACCCAAATGATGCCAGAGGTGAGTAACACCACCTGGAAAAAGCCTTTTTAGCATGACAGAAAAAAGAACCACGTCAGGAGCTCCAGCTGGGCTTCCTGCTTGTAATAACAGCACGATCAGCTGCATGCTGAGCAGTTTGTTTGACGGGTTGTTAGCCAGAAACGTTGTGTCTTAAAAAAACAGCCGTCAATGTGGACCTAAGTGCATTGGCTGTTTAAAGGGATGAAAGCGGTAAGCATAAAAACAAATATACACGGATTACTTGACGTGAATGTTTGTGGAGCGTTGCAGATTCAACGACAGGTGTGAAGAGTCACGAGATAGGATAAATGTTGCCTGTATGAACAGCCTGCAGACCTGAGGTTTCTGGATGTGAACTCTCCTAAAATATAGAAACCAAGCTGATTAAAAATTTTACAGCTGGATTAATACTTGGATATAACAAGCATGCGTGTTTTTGAGTAAACAAACAAACAGACCCATTAACAAACGAGAGATTGGACATTCCATATAGGTCAGGAATCACGTGACCACTATCTCCCCCTTAAAAAAAAAATCCAATGATTGGAAAAGGTAACGTTTCCGCCGTCTAACCAGACAGAGGTCAGACGAGTCACCCGCCACCGTAGGACTCCGACTGGGGCTCACTTCCACCGCTTGGCCCCGTTTCAAAATGTGTCGACCGACCACGTACGCAGGTTTATCTTTCCAGACAGGAAAATAGGAAGAAGGGGCCGAGTTGTCGAGGCGGAAGGCGCTTCTCAGGCTTACCTGTGTTTCGAACTGCCGTTGACGTTGTACCGAGGCGAAGAGGCAACGGGGGAGAATGCGTAAAAAAAAAAAAAAAATACAGGAAACGTTTAAGAGCCACAACAAAAACGCCCCAAAGTTGTTTTTCTTAAATATTATTTTTTTAAGGTATATAAGTTGCTCGTTTCGTTTGAAAGCTGACTAGAAAAGAAGAGATTGGCAGACGGGAGGCAATCAGCTGCCTGTCCGAACACCTGAGTATGAGTGGAGCTCAACACGCGCGCCGACAGTCTTTCCCTCCTCGTGAACACAGGAACCAGCCGAGCGACTTTTTCCGCCTTTTCAAACTTTTTACCCCTAAGTTTAAAAGAAAATATTTCAAAAAAAAAGGCTTGCTACAAGTCCATGCGACAGCGGGAGACGAGACACTCTCACTTGTCCACCCCACCCTCGGCGTGTGACGGGGGGAGGGAGAAGCGTCGTCGGTTACCTGACTCCGCTGGTTCCGGTGAGAGGCCAGCCTTCCGGATGGAGCCCGCAGCCTCGGGTTTCCTGCACGGTTAGTGGCCCGTCTCAGCGACTCCTCTTTAGAAACACAAAACAGGATGACAAGATGCGTTCAGTTTGAAATCTCAGTGTCGGGCTCCCTGGAAGACAAGGAAAATTATGCAAAAGGAAAAAAAAAGCAATCTGCATATACAGTTACAGTCTTGGTACATCAGCGTTCAGAGATCAAGCATGGAATTGCTTTTAAAATGAATAAAAAGCGAACAATGTCATGATTTTTCCACAGATATGTCCCCAGTTTCTGTGTAGCTAGTACAAACTCAACACTGCAATAAAATATTAGAATCAGAATCCCTTTAATCTTCAAATGTACCAAGTACTAAGAAAAGACACATTAACTCCGCAACAAAAAACACAGGTTGGGCTTATGAAATTTATTAATTAATAAATACATTAATGATAATAAATTTATCAGTTGCATATCAATTTAAAGTCCAGACCCAACAGCTTCCAACAATAAGCATGGAATTGCCTTTAAAATAAATAAAAAGTCCTCAGACCTCAGACATTCTACCTCTGTGTGTAGCAAGATGTCTCAAACATTTTCACATCTTGTTACGGTGGGATGTTAATAGAGGATTGTGTGCTTGAGACATTAAGTGGGTTGCAGAGTAAACAACAACAATGTACAAATATATGTTTTTGTTATACCTTGCTTGGCAGCAGCACATCCAATGTCAGACTTGTGCACACAAAATGAAATTTCTTGGCAAGTGGATAACCACAGAATTAAATACACAGTATATGAATGATATATTGTAGCAAAGTTTTACCAAGCGCAATCATGAAGTGAGCTGTGGGGTTTACAGCAGTAATAGAGTCTGAACTTTGTACAGTAACAAACATTTTATACATCACTCCACACCACACCATGGAATACTTAAATGACAAAAATAAATGTAAAGACATATGTTATTTTCTTGTAGCGTTTTTGACAAATTGAAAGGATTTGGAGTCTTTGTATGAATGTCAGTTAGACTGATATTTACATCTAATAGTTTTTGGTTTAGCTATTTGTATAACCCTCATCTCGCATGACAACCATTTGTGCTGACAGATTTGTTGACGTGTCCGACACATCAGTGAATGTTAATTTAGATGTTTACATGAACAAGGTAGCCTGGGAGTGAGAGAAATTCTTCAGACATATGATACAATTCTTGTGGGTTGATGTGACAGGAGGCTCAAGAGGTAAAAGCAGTCATCTTAAAGCCGAAATTGCTGGTTCGATTCCTGGGGTCCCTCTAGTCTGTTGAGTGTTGGTAAGCAAGACACTGATTGCTCCCTGGGTGCCACCTCAGTGGCTGCCCACTGCTCATAGTTCATCCATGATGGGTTAAATGCTGGGTGGATGAAACTCCCACCAGGGATTATTAAAAGAGGAAAAAAAGGCTGCTAGAAGATATCCCATATTTTCTAAATTGATTGATTGTTCTGCTTAATATGGTGAAGCCGGAGTTAAAAATGTGTAATAGTGAAAGTTTTGTCTCTGTGTAAGTATATATTTTTCAAAAAGCAGATTATCTAATTTACCTTGCTCCACTATAACTGCATCATATAAAATAATTCATTTTGTTGTTGTTGTTGGCCAGAGATTATGAATGAATTTTAAAACATATCTTTGATCCATGATTAAATAGCCCTGTGATTATTTCATGCTTTTTCGGAAGACACTTATCTTTTATTTAAGTTAACTGTATAAAACAAATGACTCATTAATGTCCCTAATCCCAATAATAAATTAAAAATAACTCCCTTATCAGTAGACTTTTATCATTGCATTCGTAATACAATTCAGTATTATTTATTAATGTTTGTCATTCTATTCAGAGGACTCAGTTCATATATATATACTTACAAATTGACATAATTTCAGAGCTTGAAAATCTTCGATCGTTCCACTACTAAAGTATCACGACACCGGAAAGGTCAGGTTGCTATATTTTCATTTAAATAAATATATTGTACATGTATATTGTTTTTATATGGTCCAAATATATGGCACAAGGCTCCAAAGAAGCATAATGAAATGGAGATGGTCGGTTTCTTGGGCTGCAGAGACTGTTTGACCTGTGTTCGATCCTCTTTTAAAAGCTGATTTGCCACAAATCTTATCCATTCTTTATGGAAGGAATTTCTTAAGCATACTAATTTGAAGCCCGAATGGACTTGGCTGTGATCCACAGTGATAGTGCATGAAATGAGCACATCCACTGACTCGGCCTACTTCTGATTTCCCAAGACAAGAAAGTCTTGGTATCAACAACCAGACTGCAGGAGCACACAGCCTGATATCACATGGCTTTCCTCTAACAATATGGCAACAGCATTTGTTCCCTTTGTGTGCATGTGGGGGCTGCGGATGGTTGTTAGCAACCTTTCAGTAACAATATTTTGAGCCTCTCCTTTTGTACCTGTCTTTTCATGTGCACCAGTACTTTCTGAGCATTGCTTTTCTTTTCTTTGTTTATTTGTTTGTTTGCTCATCTGTCAGAGCTCGCATTTTGTTCCGGCAGCACCGGCTAGAAAGACAGTCGTTGGCCACTCTGTTTGTGTATTTTCTAATCAATCCACATCTGAAGAATGAACAGGATTAGTAATTATGTCGATCGTGCGACTGCCTCGGAACAGAAATCACTCCTTCATTTTCAGTTTGCCAACATTGTTAGGAAAGTATAGGTAGTAAACTATTAACAGGGCAGGTGATCGTTGATAAAAAAAAAAAGGCAAAGTTTGTGTCAGTGTGCATGACCCCTCAACTACCTTGGGTCCTATTTCATCATACTCTAGACCTGTTTATTATGCTTGTGCCATGCAGCATTCATACATAAACCTTAATATCGTTGCCCATAAACCAGTTTCAACCTATGTAGTTTAACTCCCTACATAATTACATTACATGTGTATATTTCAATCTGATAACATATCGCATATAATTAGCCTTGAAATGAGATGCTGGCACTAGCAGATAGTGCTTGTGCCAGCTTTCCACAGACTAGAATGTCTCTCTTGGTTGATTATGCAACACGCTTGCTTTACATCCAGTGCCAGAATATTTAAAATTCTCACTATTTGCAAATTTTGCACATGTAATAGCTAACGTTGGCAACAGACCATTTAGGTAAAGTTTATATCCAATACAATATTCATATTGAACAAGATTCTTTTCTACTGTTAGTGACTGCCTTTTTTTGGAGTTTGATACACTTTTTGCAGTTGCACAAAAGATTCATAGTTATCCAACTAAAATGCCATTTAGGTGTTGAAATAAGGAGCAAAACATTTCTAAAAAAGTTTTGCAAACATGCACATATTTCTTAACAAGGTTATATGATCTAGATGTACAGTCCTTCTACAGAAAGTTTTGACTGTGGTTGGATATAATGTCACTGCATCACAGACTGCTTTCAAATTCTGTTCTCCGTCAGTGTTCATTGCTGCCAAATTTTGTTTCAAGTCCAGTTGTCCCTTTTCCTTTTCCTCATCTCTTCACAAAAGTTTTAAACACCACCCCCCTCCCTTTCAAAACTCAATATACTTTTCATCACACCTGTCAACTGCCCAATTTGCACATTTGTCCTACCTCAGTCTGTTTTTCACATTTATATATTTCCTGTATGTCCAACATTCTCCACAGTTTCAGCTTTGGTTCAGTGATCACAAATACCCTGTGGATGATATCATTGCAGTGAGCAATGCACTATTAAAAATTTTACTATTGTACAATTGTACTAGGAAAAAGGGTCCAACCTTTACTTTGCAAATGATAAATTGTTCCTTGCGTAGTGTCCCTCATCTGTTAGCAACCCTTTATCCAGACAGAATTGGATAAAAACACCTCCCTTTTACCGCTTTATCCTGTTGCTACTGCCACTTATCATGCACTTTCCTCCACA
The DNA here is from genome assembly GCF_037954325.1 of Fistularia commersonii. Taxonomy (NCBI): domain Eukaryota; kingdom Metazoa; phylum Chordata; class Actinopteri; order Syngnathiformes; family Fistulariidae; genus Fistularia; species Fistularia commersonii. The sequence continues at coordinate 11,552,126 of NC_141295.1, read as the reverse complement.
CTGTGGAGTCCTCTCTGACTTTGGCATTCCTATATTGAAACTTTGAATACAAGCTCAGCATTTTCAAAAAAAAGGCGTGTCACAATAATATGTCAGATCCCAGCAGATATTGACAAGTGAAAGGCCTAGTTTTCATTAAGACCAGGCTACAAATTTTGAAGATTAATGTTTTTTTATTCATTTATTTAAGAAAGGAAAATTTGTGTGCCAGATTTATTCTGTGGTCCTCACTAGCCACCTGCTCCACTTTCCGAGTGCTGCTGTTTTTTAAAGCCTCCTTTTGAGAGTGATTGTTTATCCAACATCTTTATACTTCTGTTACACTATCATGCCAGTGTTGCAACCAATCCACAACCCTGTTAAATAATTGGTTATTTATGTGTCACTCAATCCGGTACCAAGGAAGATGATCGTCTGTTTATATGCCAAGCAAGAAGGAACCAGACTGGGAGTTTGTTGATTCACTGAAACCTGTATTTCTGCCTCAGTAACAATGTGAATGTAATGCCTTCAAAGTAAGCTATTTGCATTCTATCTAAACATTGTAGTCATTACTTCTGATGAAATACTATTAGATTCCTTGTATACAGTTAGGCCAAGAAATATTTGGGCAGTGACACAAGTTTTGTTATTTTAGCTGTTTCGGAAACATGTTCAGGATAGAATCATATAATCAATATGGGTTTAAAGTGCAGACTCTCGGCTGTAATTTAACAGTATTCACACCCAAATTGGAGCAAGGGTTTAGAAATTAAAGCTCTTTAATATTCGCCTCTATCTTTTCAAGGGACCAAAAGTAATTGGACAATTGACTCAGAAGGCTGCAAAAAAATAACACCCTCAGTAACCTGTCATCAATTAAGCAGTTAAACGGTCTGGAGTTGATTCTAGGTGTGGCGTTTGCATTTGGAAGCTGTTGCTGTGAATGCACAACATGCAGTCAAAGGAGCTCTCAATAGAGGTGAAACAGACCATCCTAAGGCTGAAGAAAAGAAGAAATCCATCAAAGAGATCGCAGAAATGTTTGGAGTGGCCAAATCAATAGTTTGGTACATTCTGAGGAAAAAAAGAGTGCACTCGTGAGCATGGGAACTCAAAAAGGCCTGGATGTCCACAGAAGACAACAGTTGTGGCAGAATTCTTTCCATGGTGAAGAAAAACCCCATCACCACATCCACTGAAGTAAAGAACACTCTCCAGGAAGTAGGTGTATCAGTATCTAAGTCTACCATAAAGAGACACCATGAGGTAAATACACAGGATTCACCACAAGGTACAAACCATTAATCAGCCTCAAAAATAGAAAGGTCAGAATTGAGATCAACCTGTACCAGAATGATGGGAAGAAGAAAGTTTGGAGAAGAATTGGAACAGTTCACGATCCAAAGCACACCACATCTTTTGTAAAACATGGTGAAGGCAGTGTGATGGCATGGGCATGCATGGCTTCCAGTGGCACTGGGTCAATTGTGTTTATTGATGTTGTGACAAAAGACAGAAGCAGCCGGATGAATTCTGAAGTGTATAGGGATATACTTTCTGCTCAGATTTAGCCAAATGCAGCAAAGTTGATTGAACGGCACTTCACAGTACAGATGAACAATAATCCAAAACATACTGCAAAAGTAACCCAGTAGTAGTAGTAGTTTTAAAGAAAAGAAGTGGAATATTCTGCAATGGCAGAGTCAATCACCGGATCTCAACCCAATTGAACATACATTTACTTGCTCACAACAAAACTTAAGGCCAAAAGCCCCACAAACAAGCAACAAATGAAGACCGCTGCAGTAAAGGCCTAGCAAGGCATAACAGGAGGAAACCTAGCGTTTGGTGATGCCCATGGGTACCAGTCTTTGCCTGCAGTATTTGCCTGCTAAGGCAACAAAATATTGAAAAGTTAATATTTTACTTTTGGTTATGTTTATTTGTCCAGTTACTTTTAAGCCCCTGGAATGAGGAACGTTTGTATGAAAATAGCTACAATCCCTACATATTTAATCATATTTATGTTCAACCCCTTGAATTAAACCAAAGTCAAAGTCTGCACTTCAATTCTGTTGAATAGATGATGTAAGGTATTGGATGAACATCCCTCCTTTACTATGACCTTCACTAACACATCTGACAGCCTCCTGCATAGCTCATTGAAAATTGTAATTCCCAGGTTATTGGACTTACGGCAGAAAGTTATGAAAAGACAGGTTTTCTGTGTGTGCGTGCATGCACGTGGATGTGCACCTGTGTGTATGTGTGTGTGTGTGTGTGTGTGTGTGTGTGTGTGTGTGTGTGTGTAGTTCTTTTTAGGACATGCACGTCGAGTTCTGTGCACTTGCTCCACTTTCAGGGGTGTTTGTCCTTAACTTTGACATTTGCTTGTACTTTTTTTTACTCTTCCCATAATGTATCTTTCTACTTGTGTTTTCCTCTTTCTTACAGTATGGTTCACCATCAAATGTGCTTTTATGGAGACACCAGCTGTCCGCAAGAGACAAAGATTCCTCTAATCTGTTCGCTTATATAGTTTTAGTTGTAGTGATTACGTGGAAAATATGAATGTCCTCCCGGTAACCATGACTGTATTAATAGAGAAACAGCAGTTTTTTGTGTGTGTCCTTGCACTAACCAGGTGCTGCTATTACATAAAAAGTCTTACATTTGAAAATGTCAACCATGTACGACATTTAAAGCCATAGCTCATGGCTTTCTCACCATCACATTGCTGGAAGGGATCAAATAATGGGTGACTTCAAATGAGCCATCACAAGTCATTCAAGTTGTAGGAAAAGCATGCAAGGAAATAACAAAGAAAAATATTTGATTGTGAGGCCTCCTTATAGAAGAATTCATCTTTTCTGGCTGTAAAGGTAAAAAAAATATTTAAGATTGAAGAGTACTTATGTTGTTATGTACTTATGTATGTTAAGTTCATTTTCCTTTATCGACTCCTCACTCTGCAATGCAGATTACGTACAATTATAGGCATGGTTTTTAGGTATTTAATCTGTGACAGTACGTGATATTATCGATACCTCTTTGGAAAAAAAACCAATATTTATTCAATTTGTTTTTAGTCTCCTATGTGACGTGCTTGCATGCTGAAGTGGGAGGCTTTTATAAGACCTCTTCGTTATGAGTTTCAAACAGAACATTTTCAGAATGCAAACAAGATATATATACAATGGGAAGAAAAATGCCTTTCTTTCAGCTGTAAACTTGAAGTATACTTTTCAACATAATTGTTCAGTTCAAACTGGATTTCTTTGAAAATCTGGCTCTTAAAATGTTTCAATCGAAGTTTGACATTTAGGGACTCATGGTTAATTGCCACCTTAACATTCTCCAGCCACTGACAGATTTTGGTAGTCATAATGTCTTTATTATAAAATTATAACGATGTAGGCACAAGGTATATCAATTAGCAGAGCTCCCAATAAATACTGGTAACGGGTGAGTAACAAGTCATCCCGCCCAAAGCACGCCTTCACAATTGGATAACGAAAGTAAAGTAAGTTTGTTTGGTAAACTGGTCAAATGTGACATTCTGGGTGTGAAGCATTTTTAAATGGCAGTTCTTTGACCCCCACCTTGCTTTATTTCTATTGGTTCTTGACAGGTACTATAAATCACACAATAATTATAGTCTTTATCAGTCCTACAATAGGAAAATGGCAAAGTGTAGCACAATGCTACAACAACAACAGGTTGTGTAGTGAAGAATTAATCATTATAAATTGAGAATTTTATATTTTTGAACAAAAGTAAAGGAAAAAGAGTTAGTAAACTGTAAAAATATACAGCACTATGCAGTGATATAACGTTAATATCGAGTATTAGTTTCTGAAATCAGTAATATATGTTGTCCAGACTGAGTGTGAGTTTAAAAAAAATGAAAATAAAAAAAGAGTTCAAATTACGACATGACTGTTGGAGGTATCGAGGATGAAAAACCCTCCTGAGTCTTGCATAGACCAGATTACAGAGGGCTCCTTTAATGATGAAAGCTGTTACACTTGGTTGCTGCAAATCTGGTTTTCCTGCCAGCAGTTCTACATTCTTAAATAACATTTTTTGGCAAACACTATTGCCATGGTAGCTTACCTTCCTTCTTGATTTGCCTCGAACATCGACAAAGTGCTTCCAAACTTTGCTGTGGTTAACCCAAGTAGACAGAGGAACATGTGGAAACATGTCACGGTGGTGACTTAAGGCTCATAAAATGTTCAAGTCAAGTCAGTTTTTGCAGCGCAAAATGTGAAAAACAATGCCCACATCCCCACACTCTTCTGTGTTTACAAATCTTATCAGCATATGACATCATAATGTAGTAACCATTTTAAAGCATAAAAAAATTGTGTTTATTTGCATAGTAATGTTTATAGGCATATCTACCCTTGTGTGTATGACGTTGTCTCCTAAATCCAAATAGAAATGACTGTAATTAACACAAGCAGATATTGACGGCGAGGACCGTTATAGCAATGTTTGATGGACTTTAACAGTATTTTCATTTGTGTTTATAAATAATCAGATTTCAAGACTCCATTGGATTTCATGTGGGCATTATAGTCATTTAAGCTGCCATGTGGAATTCAGACCAAGAGCAGACCTTTGGGGCAAATCCTTCAGGAAATAGTCTTCAGTTGCCCTCTGACAATGCTGCATAGTTGAGGATACATTCACACGATGCATAAAGTTGTGATACTGCAGAAAACACATACGCACAGAAAAGTTTGAGTCTTGTAGCCGAGGGCCTGTGACCCGTGCAGGGTCACAGGTGTCCCATTCAGAGCAAATCTGGCGTTCCAATCTCACATTTACCTTGGCTGACAAGGTCACTCATGTGAAGTAGAGAAATGCAGTGGTTCATAAGAGACATCCTCCATTTTCCTCAATTTTCTCATAATTTGAGGTGGAAAAGTGGCTTTTACTATCAAAGTGTTTTGATGGAGTATTAAAGTGCACTGTGTCTTCTATGTTACCTCACCGAGACACGCATCTCTCAGTCTCTCCTTCTCCTCCCGCTCCCTTTCTCCCTCTCTCTGCATCTACGCTCGCTAGTATAAATGCAGCCTCTCTTTCTGCTTTCTCTCTACTCCCCCGGTCTTACTCTCTGGTCGCCTCTACCCTCCCTCTGTTTTTTTTTCCTCCTCTTTGCCTTTCCTTCTCTTTCTCTCCCACATAAGCCTGCAGATGCGCGCGCACACACACACACACACACTCACACTCACTCACACTTTCCACTCTCCACTCTCCATTTTCACCCCTCTTCCTCTCCTTTTATTCATCGGCAGCAGCGCTGAGCATCCTCTCTCTTTCTCTCTTTCTCTCTTTCTCTCTTTCACTCTCTCTCTTGCTCTGTCTCTCTGCCTGTGGATCCCTTCACTTGACTAATTAGCCTTGAAGTGCTGTTGAAGATCATCATATTTTGCTTAGTGACCTAGCAGCAGAGTAGAGACAGATGTAGTCTATGCTTGCTGGAGACGGGGTATCTGGAACGGGGAAAGCGCTTTATCTTTCTCTGCTCACACTCCGTCTTCAGGGCTTCACGGCAGCAGAGTGGCGGAAGTGAGAGGTGGTTTTGCTTTGAAAGACACGAAGAGCTGAGACCACACTGAATCCACAGAATGGGTGTCTGCTCTTGGAGGAGATCCGCTTAGAGACCACTCATAAGGAGCACTGGTCATTGTTTGCAACAGACAGAGAATCAAGGTGAGTTTCCCCTCTTTCTTTTTTGGAGGCACTTTCCGTGCGTGCATCTGTTTCTGTGAGTGTGTGTATGAGGGAGAGAAAGATGGGGAAGAAAAGAAAAGAAGGAGAGGGACAGAGATGAAGGAGGAGGAAAAGGTGTTTGGATGGCTTCAACATGACCCACATTGTTGAGGTGCAGCATAGAACAAATTCTGCGTAAGATGTTCTCTCCTCCTGCACACACACACACACGCACGGACACATTTGTTCTTGCCATCTCTTCCGCTCTCACTCTCTCACACGCACATAAACACAAACGCATACATATGTTCATACACAGGTGTCAACTGTGTTGTACCACCTGTTGGAATGACTTCCCAGTCCAAATGTAATCATGTAATATTGAAATAATGGTCACTTGCGTGAACTTGTGCAGCAAATGACCCTGTCCATGCACACACACACACACACACACATACCTGCATTAACTTCTATCACGGCAAGAACAAATGTTCAAACATCTTAGTGAATGTGCTTCTTTTTTTTTTAAGGTTTCTGTATTTTTACAGCCCTCATATGTCATTTCTTTTTTTGTTAGAATTAGGTGCATTTGTGTGTCCATGCAAGTGTGACGGTTAGCCAACGTGTTGCCAGTGTGAGGCTTTATAATGCACATCATTGTGAAAGACACAGACAGCAACAGAAGGGACGATCAGTCACACCAGCCTTATGTCCGATCGAATATATCCGCTTTGGAAGGTGGGCAAATCTCTCAAGAAAATCCTTTGTGCGTGAATGTGTGTGGTTGTGTGTACACATTTATATCTTATCCAGATGTCCCTTGTTTGATGTATGATTAAATGTATTTCTCCCCAAAAATAGACAATTATGTATACTTCCTTCGTAGCTCTGGGCACTTAAACAACTCCAAACTATCAGCACTGATTTCGCTGGTTTTGAATTTTACTGTATCGAACCAGAAGTCAGGCATTGTATCAATGAATTTGGCTTTAAATAGAAGATGTATCAAAAGCATAGCCATTACTTACTTGAGAATAGTGGTAAATTTCCTCCAATGAGGGAGACTTTTGATACCATGGGCATAATTGTATAATCCCCAGTGTTAATAATAACACAGTGAAAAACAGTGAATCTTGTCGCACTGTGTGCTACCACTCTTCACAGTGCACATTCATAAATCAGCCCCTTTGCCTGAGGGTGTGGGTTCCAATTGCGCGTGTTAATATGTTCATATTCCATGAAGTTAATTTGTTCATCCTCGGACGTTTTCGTAATTGGCGGCCTGCCTCCTGAGATGCTATTAGTGGAACTCCTGCTGATAAAGTCGTGAGGTATAGCAGGATCTGCCAAAAGCGATTTAATTGTCAGTGATTGAAGTTAAGTTTTGAGGATATTGTTAAGCCCCTGATATGAAATCATCATAACAAACCCACAATATGTTGTATTCTATCTTGCATGTTCATGTCTAAAAGGAAAAAAATATTCAGTTTATCAATAATAAACAAAATAATATATACAAGCTTAATTTGAAAATGACCATTCCTCTTAAAAATTGTTATCCCTGATGGGAGTAGTAACTGAATCTCTGCTGATGAAATTTTCAGCTGATTAAAGAAGTTGAGGCGCCATAAGACAGTTCGGTTTGTGAAATTATTGCGTAACTGACATGTCAGTTATTAATGCTGTGCTTTATTAAAGATGTAACCAGAGTATTATACGAAAAAAAAAATACTGTGCTGCCGAGATGTTTCAATACCCTTTAGGAATCTTTGCCAGGAAAAGCACCAGGGTCCATTTTTTGTTTTGGATGGAAAGAAATTGGATACCACAATGATTTTTTTCAGTATTTCTCCATACACATTGTAGTTTGTTGGTTGAAAAATGCGAATCTTGTGCTGCATATGGCACTTTATGAGTAATAGGTGTGATATGAAGATGTGGACACTTTCCAACTTTGTGATGCAGCTTCCTCCCTTTTTTCTCATTACAAGCATTGATTGGAGAAATGGCTGACAGTGCTGCAGCGACTCGTCTTCAACCAGAAAGTAGTGAGACAACTGTCGTCAAGGAGATGAGAGAATAAGCTTGATATCTGGGATGTAAACCAAATGGTGTTTAGATGAAAGAAATGATGCTGAATAATGAGAGACTGCTGAGGGCAATTGCTTTATAATTGATCAACATAGCTGCAATCGAGATGTTTGATTTTTTTTCATATTATACACTGTCATCATGACATGAAACGGCTTGTCTTTGACCTGAAAACCAATGACCTGAAAATCATGATCCTCTCTGCCCGCCTGATATTTTACAAATCGATGACATGAGACATCAAAGGAATTAACTTTAATTCACAAAATATAGTCCCAAAATTTGGATTAATCCGTCCGCTGCCAGTAGATACACAAGCAGGGAATTAAACCAAGAATGGGCATGCTCTCAAACATAATTACCTCAGACAATTATGACACCATGGACAATAACAACAACTATTACTATTACTACTACTGAAATATGCAGTACTAGGTTAACATTTGTCTATTTTCTTTTGCCTATAATCAGTGTTGCTTGTTTGACATATGCTCTCTGCAGAGAGGCAACTAACTCTTAAGTCGTAACCAGCTGTGCATTGTGGGCAGATACCTTATTTACCTACATTTTTTTAATAAGATGTGTCATAGTATTTACAACACATTATCATTCACAATGACAGCCTGGTTGAAAAGGCAAGCTTTTTCTGTGAATGGGGTATGGGACTTTGGAAAAAAAAAAAAAAAAATCCCAAAGTTATGACACAGCAGGATGTATCTAAACTTTTCCAACATACCAACTGCTTGCATACAATCACCGTAGGCATTGCACCTAGCGAGTATTACAGTTCAGTTCAATAACTCTGGGCTGGGTCGTGAGTAAGCAGCAGGCCACACAAAAACAGAATAGAACAGCGTATGCAAGCAGTATGACAAACAAGCAAAGCAAAAACAACAGCGTGCGGTGAACAAGGCCACAGTCTACATGGGCCAAACAGTACGCAGCAGACAGATACACAAGTCGACAAGGGGTATATGTGTTGGGAAACAGTGACAGGCTGATGATATTACTCACAATGACACCATTATTAATTGATATGGAAAACAAAACATCAACTGTTGGGCCAGACCAAGAAGAGTTTTTGGAAACACTGTCCAAATGATTATCATGACAGTTGTCATGCCCACCTACCACGGGAGTAAAATATGCATAGCATCATTTGTAGTCCAATATACCATAATGGAGAACATCAAAACTCACTGGCGTGAGGTCTGTTTGGCTTCACAATAATCCAAAACACAGGATGTGAGCCTTTGAACAAGGGTTTGATAGGGAAGTTTTGAAAGCGGTGTGCTTTCTGTGCAAGAAGGTGACATCAGATTCAATCACAGTCAAGATACGCATAATTTCATATCTCTCTTCCAAGGTGGATAATGATGTCTTTTTTCCGTAGGTGAAATGCAATAATTATAATTCATGCAATAACCTAATTGCCTCCCAATTACTATTAATAATGTTGTGAACCAATGCTAATGAAAGGCTCGGCAGTAAAACTATTGCAGTGTCTGAAATTGAAATATTTTGGTCTTCCCAGGATTATGACATAAAGTCGAACCACACAGCATTATATGCCATAAAAATCGTACCAGTTGTAAAATTGCACTTGACAACAAGTGCATATATATGTCTACATATATGTCTATATACTACCAGCTACAATTTAAAATGGAATTTCATCTGCAGTGAATTCACCAAAAGAGACGGTCTCAAGCTGGGACTTGACTTGGGCATAAAGACGAGTCTCACTGAGGTCTTTCAAAACAATAACCTGGTCCCTCCTCTGTCATTCTTTGATTTTCTCCCTCATGGTTGCTTTGGGAACTGAAGCTTTTTTTTGTCAAGTTCTACCTGTTATCCCCCAGTCCTTATTATTTCCTGTTGCTGAGTCTGCTAGCTTTCACCTCATCCTCCTCACTTCTAAGGGTCTCCGAGTGCCAGCATCATGACTTTGTCTCTCTCTTACCGTGTTCTGTCAGGCTTTTGTTTTTGATCATCGCCTCTGTGTTTCCATTTCTCTTCTCCTCCTTTCAACTTCATTTCCCCTGCTCTTTTGAATTCCTACCTGTACTGTGTAGTGTCTGAGCTTGTGTGTGATCGTGTATGTGTGTGTGCGTGTGTGCATGTGTGTGGGAGCGCGTGCATATTTTATATGTTATACGCAGATTATATCTTTGTGGGGAAATCCCTGCGAATGGGCGAGTGTGTGAATGTAGGTGTGCGCTCGCAGAAAACACCTTCTTCCAACGCATTGCGTGTTAGAAAACTGCTATTCTTAAGCATTCCTACTATCTGTGAATATCCCCGCAGGAGGCACACGGTCAAATCAGAATCAAATTATTATTGAAGCAATATATTAAGATTTAAGATTAATATCCATCCACAGGACAGAAATTTCAACCTCTTCTTCCCTTTCCTTTTGTTTCAGTTATAATTTTGTGGGCTAGACAGATGTTTTTCAGCAGAAAATTAACAAATACATTGATAAACAGGAGTTTATTTTTTTATATTCTGGGGTTGTACATCAAATGAAATAGATAGTGGAGATGCACTGAAAGGCACATACTTCAAATTAAATTTGCATCTATTTAATCTCTCATATGGCCCATTTTGGTGACTCATTATCCCCTAATACTGAAGTCTAATAAGGTGACTACATTTTAGAACCTTTCAATTTTCTTTTCTCTCATGTTAGCCAAGTTAAATATTGGCTACGGCCAAAGTTATATGTTTCAAGTGTTTTAAATTTGCAAATTTTTCTTTTTACTGCTTGTTTCACTCTTAGTCTTGTGCAATTTCCCCACTGTGTGGTCTGATAAAAGGATTATCTTCTCTTGTTCGATTGTCACAGAAGCTCCGGCAAATTCTATGAATAATATTTAGCGTAGACCCATCAAAAGTTGAGGGGGAAAAAGAGTTTACAAAAGATTAAGAGTCTGCAAAAACAACCAAATCATTTTTCTCCTTACCCTCACTCCTTATGTTACCCAGTAAGCCCGCAAGAAACATATCCGTCTGACTTTTGATCCGGCAGATGATTGACAATCGGCTGTTGGTGCAAAAGAGGGAGATGAGGACCTTTCCCGAGGACAGAGGCCAGCAGAAGACCAGCACCTATATTGTGCCCTGTTTTCTTTTCGTTGAGGTAAGTGTTGCATTAAACCTGATGTATTTTGTCCCACAAATTGCCATTTTGAGTTGCAAGCAAGTGCATAGTACAGCATGTTCACATCTTATTGTGTTTGGACGTGGAGTGGCCTTTCTCTGCCTCTTGTTGGAAACTGAGCAGGTTAGAGCGGCACGGACAGAAAACTGCACACAGCCATTTGCATATGAATATTCCTTTCAGTGTTTCTAGTTCTTCACAATGAATCTTGGATTTTTTTCTCTATTATTTCAATTGTTTTCTTGTGATAGATTAACATAAGATGCTGTCAGCTGAAGAGCGGCATTGAATTAACAGGCTTTGCTTTCAGTTTACTGGCTCCCAAAATGAAGTGATGGAGTTTATTTAATCCTTGCATTTGGCTATTTATCAAAGTTGCATAGTAACAAGACAGCTTTTTTGTGCCGTGTGAAGGCCAAAACCATCGATTTCTTTGGAGCAAATACAATTTTTTTGACCGCATCCACTTTGGAATAAATACATTATTTGGTTTGAATCTATGATGCTTAGCTAAGTTAGTTAAACATAACAACAGTGAGTGCCTGAACAAACATCGAGTGTATGTCATAGGATAAAACCCATTTCAGAAACCAAGATGAATATACACGATGGCTCAGTGTCCCCTCTGTCACCGTGTTTGGAGAAGGAGGATATCTCCAGCTTGGCTCCAGTATGCACCTGGTAGGAAGAAGAGATACTGAGTTGTTTCCCATGCTTCCCTGCTGGAATGGTGGAGCTACAAGAGCAGGAGCTGTTCGGTCATGTCACAGGTGGACAGTTACTGACGCATACAACATTACCATAGCAACCCCAGCACATGAGGTGATGAGGTGACATCTTCTGATATGATCCAGAGCAAATAGCAGAGAGAATAGAGAGAATAGGACCTCATTTGGGCAAAATATGAGACAAATCAGATTTCCCTAGAGTCAGAACAAGGGTTAACTTTATTATCTGCTTTATGAGCATATCTTATATGTCTTCAAAGTACTATAAGATGAAAAGACACAGACTAGAGTTGAACGTTCTTCTTCAGATGATAGGGAAGATTTCTGAGAAGACCAGACTACATTGGACAATTTTAATGTTTATTTCCCTGTTGTCATTTAAAGGACCAGGGTATGTGATTAGAGCTGGGACTGACCAATGTTGAGGAACACTGTATCCATCTGTGTATGGGTAGACGGTTATTTGGCAAATTATTGATTATACAGTAAAGAATAGGCAAATGATACAATCAAAGTGATGTTGAGCGACAAAAGATATTGGCGTTTTTAATATACTTGCTTTTTGTACTCAAGTAAATATCCATTTTGAAGACGCCTGATGGGATTTTCAAATGAATGACACTTGTATTTGAGAGACGTTTTGCTTCCTTGAGGCCTTCTCTGGTTTGACCTGCCAAGAAATTACATTTCACATTAAGGAATAATATTCACCAGGGGGGTCCATATCTTGAGTATTTGGTTTTCTCGCAAGAAGGCCTTTGAGTTGGTGACCTTTTCACACACGAGCACCTCAGATTCTGTGTTTCTCCATTGCAGTCTTCCTGTGACTTCTCACTCTGCGTAATCCCTAAATGACCTGGTGGAGCGCTCAAGGCCTCAACTTCATTTCCTAATTAATTGGCCTAATTAAGAATGGAAACCCAATTAGCCCATGCCCCTGCTAACATGCTCCAAGCCTGGAGCTCCTCTGAGCTGCGGCAACAATAGCTTAATGAGCAGAATGAGCTGGCTTTGTTCGTCAGCTTTTGAATTTAAACAATGTGATATTGGATTTTCTTTACGGGTCAAAATATGAGAAGATTATTGTCAAGTCAAATAGCGCAGAAGCATGACTGGATGAGTCGTGAGTTCAGATTTTGAAACGAAGGATTTGGCTTAGGTGCAAAACAGAGCCATGGTCTTGAGCAAAACACGGGTCTTGTGAAAACATTTCTCATTTCAGATTTGCAATTTTCAAGAAATACTTGACACATTTCTAAGAGCGCACACAAAAAAGCACCCCACCCCTTAATCACCTAGATTTTCTTCACTCTTCATCTCCTCTGTTGCCAACTACTCATTCACAACATCCTCTTGAGATCACAATATACCTTTTTATCTGTTGTTTATGCCAGATCCAACATATCAATCCTACTTACTTTATATCTCTGCGCAACAGTATTCACCAGTGCACCTCTGTTGCAGTTGTATCCCTTTATAGCACCGATATCCCGCACTCCCTTCAGGTTCATACACAGTCTTAAAGCTTGGCTTTTTTTCCCCTCCCTTTGCTTTTGCCTATTGGCTCATTCATGGCATCCTTTTGGACTTGTTATAATGATCTTCTTTTTACAACTTTTTAAAAATTTGATGGTGTCTGTATAATATATTCAGGCTCATCTGTCTGCAATGCTCCTCCCCTTGTCCATTATTCTGTTTGACAGTCTTTCGAGTTAGAGACCATGTTTTTTTCACAATATAGATACTAAACATCACTCAACACTGGAACACATTCCCATGTATAATTATGTCTCTTTCACCACTGAACTCTCTATTATTGCCCTTTGCTTGTATTGCCTTTTCCATTGCTCCATCCTCCACAGCTTTGCCATGCACTCCCTCCACCCTCATTTTCTTTTTCCTCCCTGTTCCTGGCATCATCTTCCTCACAGGCGTGCAGAGCTTATCTTCAGTCACCCTTGTCCTCTCGCTCACCCTCTATTCCCAACTGAAAGGTGGCATACACAGGGCTGGCTAAGAGCAAGTACTGGTCTTTTTTGTTGTTTCTTTTGCATTTACTTCTTAATTGCACCTCTCACCGGGGTTGTGACTGTGGCTTTTTATGGCCAGAGGTTCTAATAAATATATGTGGTTTTGACATTAATCGCGGCATATACACCTAAATGAATGACTCTGGGTGTCAGTAGTTTAATAAAGGGCCTTTTATGTTCAGCCCCCTCTGCCGAGGTAACACTGAAGCAGCTTGCTGTGGCACAGCTCCCCCCGGAGGGCCCTCACTCCTTTGTTGTTACTTTGCATCTCATTACCCATTTCTTTTTAATTCGTAGGGCTAGCCTTATCCTCTTCCCCTCTTGTGATGTTATGATTCCCATGTTTCTTCTCTCTTGTCCTCACTATCTGGCCTGCTAAATTCACTGCCTGCTGCCCTTTCTGTCACATGTGTAATGATAGCCTCCTTCCCTCTTGCCTCTCATCTGAAGGCTTGTTTGCAGAATCAGACTTTGACAACAGTATATCTATGGCTCTCAAGCTTTGAAATATCTTCTAGGTCACTCTCATAATCTTCATTTATCCTCTTGTCTTTGTCCTATAAAAATGTGTAAACTAGTGTTGCTATCTATACAATGCCAATTTTAGATGCAGAGCAAGGAAAACTTGACATTGATTTCAGCCCGACTCTCTCCATCTTTCCTTTTTTTTTCTTCATTTTTCATTTCATGTATTTGTGCCACAGCTCAGGCATCACTGCCGTCTTGTTGCAAAACCACACAAGAGACTGGTCAAAGGCCCTGGCAGAGGCGCAGCTTCAAAAAACCTTCTTTAAAAAGTAATTTTGATACAACTGATTCCTGACTAGCTTTAGATACTAGTGGATGAGAGACGCTTGTGAGCTGGTGTGATGTTGCCTCCACAAACATACTTTGAATATCTGTAACGAAGCTTGGTTTCATGCCGTTCAGAGGGACAGCGAATGAATATCCAGATTACAGCTTGTAAGCTTGAGTCATTTTAGCCGCAACTGTAAGATAAGATGTCCATTACTGCTAACTGATAGTGAATGTACAGCAGCCACTGGTTTCTTGTCAGTGTGTTTCCTGGCTCTCCATCTTTACTTTTCAGCCTCAGTTGGAAAGTCAGGGCAGCAAGGCATCTTTTCCTTGGCTCTTTTTTTAATATCTTGTTGGCTCCATCCTCTTGTGGAACACTTGACTTGTATCAAATTAAACAGACTGGTGAACATCGGGCCACATTTTTCATGATCTGTGCCGAAGGCTCTCTCTAATGTGCTGGCTCATATCCCCAAGCTCCTCACAGATTCCCTGATTTGTAAATTCTAAGTAATTTGTGCTTATTTACCTTTTTTTTTTTTCTTTCATCGTGCCACTTTTTAAAATTATTTCGAACAAAAAGAATGCTTTTAATGGAAAGCCATTGCTCAGAAGAAGAGATGAAACACTACTCTCCTCTGTCCCGAAAGCAATTACCACTGTTTTTCTTCCTGATGTACGCTTTAGTTTGTTGGCATGATAGGGCTAGTGTCCCTCTGAAGCTAGGGTCGAATAGTGTGATGTTCTCAAAAACAAACAAATCGGAGAAACAAGATGATTGGTGAGGGGGTGGAAGATGTCAATACAACAGTGCTTTGACATACAAGTCAAATATTCCCTTTTTTTCTCCCAGTAGTTGAAGTTCTTTTTTCTCGCCTCCCTAAGTGGACCTTTTTATTGTAACCATGACAACAAAAGTCTATGTCTTTTTCATTATTAGGATGTGGTATTTTTAGAGCTTGATGATAGGCTAAATGTCAGGATATCATTACTTATGCAGCTTTGAATCTACAATTTGAATAATATGATGTGGAGGTGGGTGTACGTATGTGTTTGTGCTCCGTGCATGAACATGTGTGTCTACTACCTCACAACAAACAAATTTAGGATTTGAAAAATTTCTTTGGTTTCTATGTTTTATTTTTTGCCAGCCTTCATACATTTTTATCTTTGCACTGTTTGGTGCATGTTCGCATTTTGCGCCAGCTGAGAAGGTGTGCATGTATGTGCCTGTGTGTGTCTGAAAAATCTTCCCTGTTTATGGTTGTTTATCTTATGATGAAGTAAAGCTCTAGTGCCAAGTACACGGGTCAGATACAGTCACCTTATATGTTGACAGGATGTGTTACTGTCAGAACAGGCACGGCCTCTGGCATCATTCCCTGCTTTGGTTCAAATGTTGCAAAGTTCATGTTGATCCAATAATGCATATCCTCCAAATTGTCCTCTACAACAAAGCAACATCCCCTCTGCATGTGCTTACTCCTGACATAGTCCCTGCTGTTTGTGATACTGTATGAGTACATCCACCATCGCAAGGCAACGCGTACTGTTTGCCCTTCTCGAAGGAAGTTTTATTCCAAACAGCTTTACTTGAGCCAAGACCCTGGTTCGGCCAAAAAGACTGTGCCTCCCAGTTTCCCCGTAAGCAAGCAATAAATAAGCCTTCTCAATCACTTTGTTTATGTTCCTTTTCAATCTTCTACCCATTTGTCGTTGTATAAAAGCTTGTGGACATGGACAAATTATTATTAATGCCATTAATTTGCATATCGGAATGAAATAAGTAGCTCAGCACCAATGTTCCCTCTAAGCTGCGCAACTGCGCAAATGCGCACAAGAAAACCTGGTTTGAAAAATTCCTAAGAATTCCTAAGAAAACCTATCCAGGTTTTCTTGTGCTTTTTATTTGCAGTGCGCAAGCAAACCTGGATAGGTGTTCTTGTGCACTGCAAATGAATTAGATATATAACATTTTTTTCCTGTATCCTTTCACTGTGTAACTCAGTGAGTGACGGTCTAACCAATCAGATGATACGATGCACTGATGCTACGCAGATAATCACGGCATTGACAGTATTTGTGCACGTGCTCTGCCATTACATGCTACTTAACAATAATCACAGTCTTGTGGGGTTAAGTGATGCTAATGCTAACATGCTAACCCCTTATCATGGCGACACAAGCAGTGAATGTGATACGTCCACTCACCAAACCAAAGTAAAAAAGAAATGTGGCACTTTTAAGTTGGAATGGCTGTCAGAGTATGTGCAAACTAGAAGAACAAGCGGTGAAACTTGGTGAGATTTTTTTTCTTTTTCGAGTGAGAAAGGTCTGCTCTGCCAAACATGCAGCAAAGCTAAAGTAGTAAGCGAGTTTTCTGATGGAAAAATATGGAAGACTAAATGGAAGCTATGATCCTTGGTGGGATACTGATGTGTGTCCACAGCATGCACATCTAATGTTGCCCACAGAGGTCCTCAGTGTGCTCAGCGAGGTTGTCTGTATGCCCCGACATATGAAAAATTAGAAGGGACATTGCTCAGCACCCTTTATTATCATGATCTACTGTTATTATGATCTGTTGTTGTTGTTCTTGTTGATACTATGTTGCTCAGAAGCAAAATATGCATCACAAGCGGGCTATTTCAAAGGTGTTGGTGTGTTAACAAGCATCATATTGTCAAAAATGGTCATATTTCCAGCACATTTCAGGATGATATTAAACTCAGACTAGTCAGATCTACTCATTCAACTGCTTATTTTTCTTTTTTTCTACTCATTATTTATTTTTTTATGCCTTTAATAATCCCCTATTGTTAATTTTTGAAGGCAAAGAACATCAACTTCCTTGATATGGTGGTATTGGGCTGTTTTGTCATTCCTATTGCTCAGTGCCTAGCAGGCACATCAAACAGAGACTCGGATTTATCAGTATACTCAGGTGGGTAACTCGCTTTGTTTAGAAACATATATAAACGGGAAGCATGATAGCATTCTCGCTTGAAGCCTATGATTCATTCTTTCGGGTATCATTTTATCCCTGTATATACCGTGGTCACATAACAGCTAATTCTAACGTTATTTTCTCTGTAGTTTAACCCTCATTATCTCAAGAATAACACCTGTCTGACTTTCTTCGTGCTGGGATTTCTCAACATTCTCCAAGGGAACCCTTGTCAACTGGCCCAAGTGCTACCACTTTTGGTATGGAAATATCTTAGACCCTGCACATTACAGCGTAGCTCCTTATAATATTACAATATTGAATACTGTGGGCCACAGCACTGAAGCCAAATTATCTTCTCAAAAATAAGAATGTGACATCCTCTCTGAAAAAGTTTTTTTTTTTTAATTGAATTCTACGTGTAAGATACCATCTCATCCCTCACTTCCTTTCTTTCTCCCGGAGCCTGATGTAATTATAGGATTCTGGATGCAGACTGACTCTCCATGCTGCTAGTGCTGCATGTTGCTCTGAATTAGGTCAGATAAATGCTTAAACTGTAGCAGAATTCTGATTAAAAAATCAAGATATTCACAGTGTATGAAATTGGCACTCATTCTGGCTCAGTAACCGATTCCATCACAGTACTTTTTTTGTTACAGCGATTTATTTTTCCTTAGCTTTAAAAAAATGACCCTGACAATTTGAGGATGAGGAAATTGTAAGTTGTACCATTGTAATTGTAAGAGCTTTGGCTCAGAAACTGAAATTTTCCTGTTGGGTTTTATTTAATGTACATGTTGGCTTATGTGTGCCTGCAATGTAATTGTTTCTTTGTGTTTTCAAACTGTACATGTATGTTATCTGTGGATATAGCTACCGAACTACTGAACCATGTCTACTTCTCAGCCATGGCAGTCTGGTTGTGATAAAGGAAGAGAGCGAGGAAGTGAGGATGAGAAACACTGAGTACGAGTAGTTGTGAATTTAAAATCTGTTGACAGCACAAATTATTGAGAGCTTTGACAAAATAGAACCCCGGAAAGGATATGCAAAAAAAAAAAAAAAAAGCTTGATGTTGAATTATTGAGAATAGAAAAATGGATTCCAAATAAACAAGGCATGCTGATAAACATCCAGCCCCGTTAATCAGATAATCACGATAGGTGGAGAGGGAAGGAGAGAAAAGGGGGCTAAGGATGCTAGAAAAGATGAATGCCTGCTTTGATGCTCTGGCTTTCCCATGTCCCTCTCTGCATTTTACCCCTTCTCTCCAGTTCACACTCTTCCACTCACTCACATATCCTCAGTTACCTTATCAGCTTTGCTTCCCTTTTTTATTTTGTAGTGTCTCTGCCATGTCTCTCCGTTTCATTTTCCTGCTGTAAGCTCAGCTTTGCCCTGACGCACTTTTTGACACACTAATGTCTCATTTACCATCTAATCCGGCTATTCATCCCGTCCGACTTTGCCCTCTGCTCTTCCCTGTCCTCTATAAGCTTCTCAGATTTGCCCACTGCTTTATCACTCCATCTCATCCGTTTTACACTTGTCTTGCTTATTGTGTTGCAATACAATCGAGTGGCACCAGGAGGCAGTCAAGCCCATTCATTTATTTATAACCCCTATGATTATATGACTTGCATCAGGGAATATTCAGGCTGGTATTTTATCTTGATTTATCTTGATCTGGAAGTTGGTATGTAAGGGTCCTGCATGATTTTGTTTTTCTCAGTGGTGTATTTTTACACAGAATCGTAGACCATGCCTCATCTGTTTTTCATTGCTCATCATAGAAATCCTTTGAAATATTCACCGGCTTGTGTCACGTGGCCAGGCGATAAGATGAGCTCATTTGGAAAAACCTGAACAGAGGTGTAACAGCGTCATACTGAGCTAATTCACAGACCGGATGGTGCTAAAGACTGAGGAGAGTAGCAGTGTGGCCAAGTGATACCGTGGGTCACATTGCATCATCTTTTGGGCATAAAATTGATTATTATGTAGTTTTTTCACTGGTTAAGAATTTTAAAAAATGTCCTCAACAAAATATAATGAGCATCTCTGAGTTTAACTCCATGCTGTATCATCAGCACCTTCGCTATCTTCTCAAAGAACACCAAGATGTTATTTATTTATCTAAACCAATCTGAAATACAGCATGATTGGTCACAATTGTGATGGAGACTTAACGTGACAGTGTAGCGAAATGGCACACATAAAGTTGCCTAAATAACGACCATAAAGTAATAATAAAGCTTGCTCTTATGGTGAATCTATAGGACCTAAAATTTGAGGAGCAATGAGTGACTGACATAATGTTTCATTTGCCTTTTTTTTCATTTGCCTTTTTCACACACATGTTGATTATTTTGATCAATGCCTGACAAACCAGAAGTAACCCTCATTGGGGTTGACATGAGTGTTCTCGCTGCAGGGAGCTGTCACCGTAGCACACGGCCTCCTATGTCCACTTACTCACACCTGCTGTGAACATGTTTGACTTTGTCAGTTGACTTTTGTGCCATCTGGCTCCTTCACACCCCTGTCAAGACGACATGCCCCACGAGCTCACAGCTTGGGCTCCAGAGACATGCATCCTTTACCCATGATATATTCTGACATTTTATTTCCGACATGTTTGGCTAAACGGCTATTAGTGGGAAGATATTCTTTTATCCGTTTCCATCATATCACTGCCATTCTAGTGTTTTAGACTTCTTTGCTCTTGCTACCTTTGAAGTTTGGAGGTAGGCTCATTAAGCTGTAATTACACAGCATGATAAACCCTTTTATTTTGTCAGCCAGAATGGGGTCATCTTCTAAAATATGCCCTGGCTGGTAACATATGATTGTGGCCTCATTTATGCAGGCGGAATGGCCATTTACATGAAGATGATTTGAACTGGAAGAATGGAATCTGCACTCTGTTAATTTCCAGAACCTGTTGATGTTCTTGCAGCAGATTGTGTTTTTTCTTTGTTGGTTGTCACCAATAAATCTACATATTCTCCCAGACCATGTCAAGGCCAAATATGCCAAAGTAGCAATTTGTGGGGCTTTGAAAGCCATGCCGCACATGCATAGACCTCTTTTAGTTATTCCTGGAAACACGCTTTTGAATTATTATGTCTGGAGACAAGCCGTTATCCTCTGCTGATTTCATGGGGAAAAAATAAGATTTGCTGAGAGATGAGATTATGAACATGATAAGAAATTGCTATTTGACCCTCTGCGAGGTTAATTTCAAACATTCAAATCTCTTGTGATGAGCAAGAGTAGAAGAAAGCCCAGTGCAAGTGTCCTCTTTACTATGAAAGTATAAATAAGGATTTTTCTTCCTTTTTCAAGAACCGCACACTCAAACTCATTGCTCACACTAAATCTCTTGTTCGGCTTCCACATCGAGCAATGGCAGCGCTCCTAAAATAACAATAGGAGCGTAACATAACAAAGCCCCCCCCAAAAATCGTGTTTAATATAAGTCCCAGTGGGGTTTCAGTGCAAAGTAATGGCTCCTATTTTCATAACCCTAAAACAGTCTTTAACAGTGCACCGAGAAACAGTATCACCTAATTATTTGACAGAGATGTACCTATGATGCCCTAGCAAATAAATTTAGAAAGAATCTGCTAACATAAGACAGACATCTTTGATTAATGCAATCCGTCGAACATAACATCAGACAAACAAAGATTAATTACCTCACCGAGGTGGAGGTGGGGGAGGGGGCGTAGAAAACATTTAATTTGCTGATATAGTCTGAAGAGACAGCTGTTAATTACAGATGTACACTGTGATGATCAGTTAGACAGGCTGGAACTGAGAAAAGAAATTTAACCTGGCAGATTTGGACAATCAGCTTTTTTTCTGCTATCATTTATTGCCCAACAATGAAATAGTATAGGCTAACTATTAAGGATTATATACGATACACAACACATCAATTCTTCCTTTGGCTTCCTGCACAGCATCATTCAAGTCCAAATGCCATCAGAGAAAGTGCCTTCAGACATTTCTCTCATCCAGAGAACTCAAATTGCAGTTTGGATTTGACGGATGTTAATTACTCATGATGCTTTAACCCCCCAGAACATATAGAAGCATATTCTAGTTGATTTAATGGTTTGTACCAGTCCCGGGGGGATGCCTGAATACTAACATACTACTGATTTTTGAGAATATGCTCTAAGTCTCCTTGAGCGAGGTGTCAGGGTTTGTGAAACTGACAGCTGTGACAGGGTGAGCGGGTCTATGAAAAATGTCACAGCTGAGATGAAAATCAAACCGACCCAATTCATATGTAGAAACAGACACTTACAAGCCAAAGAGTTGATTTTGCTTAGTGGAGCATGAGCAAGTTATGATAATATACTGATAAAATCTAAATAAATGAATAAATAGGGTGTCCGCATGTTACCATCTGGTCTAGTGGCAAATCTGGTTAAATTTTAGTGTATCGTGTTCATGGCTGTGTTGTTTAGTGGGATGGCATGAGATTAAGCAGCTGTAAGTTCATTCAGTAGAGAAGAGCACTTATCCTGGCTAAGATCACCCATTTCCCCCCATTCTTTTCAGCCCCTGTAGCCACTTTGTTAAACCACAGCTCGATCTTGTTTTTATCCAGCAGTTTTGTCTAATCTACAGGCCTGTAGACTAGAGACAAACTGTGACACAAACGGGATACCAAATAGCTGGATGGTGTCCAAATAAATTCTAGATGAATAATGGAAAAATAAATTTCATCATAACTCCATGAATAAAGCCCCTCAGACCCTTGAGCTTGCAGTTCACTCCCCCTTGCTCCACCTCGATATGGTAAGCTGAGCACATTTTAATTTGCATCAACTGTACCCAAGATTGTGTACGTAATCTCAAAATGTACATCAAAGAGGTTTCTCTGATGTCTACCTTGACACCTCGAGGCAGTAGTCAAATGAATTCCCGGGCTAAACAGGCAGTGAAGATTTCTTATCATGGCAGAATTATGTCAGCTGTCTTGACCCCCCATGACCCGACTGCCGTCTTAGTCTGTCAGAAGCTTCATGCTGTATTTGCACACACATGCTTTAGAAATGTTTTTCATGCAAATGGGTAGTCCAAGGTGACTTGAACAGGATGTGTGTCTCAATGCTAATTAGAAGCCATCAACTTGAAGTTGTTTTGACCTTTATGAATATTAATGCAGAATGAGAAAGGTGCTGAGCACAGGGTCATGGATGTGTATTCGAATTGAAGGGAATGGAACGACAAACCTTTGATTAATTTGAATTATTTTTCATGATGTACTAAATCCAGAGAAATTAACATACTGGAAAATGATGGAACAGTCTTGGCATATACATTCGATTTGACTACAAATCTGTTTTCTCATTATATGCATCCCTGCCATCACCTTTGTCTTAATGTTTTTTATTAAAACGTAATATTTTTCTCTAAAAAGTAAATACATCTATTACAACTTTAATAAAATCAATCACACTATATTACATTGTAGTTGCCGTGTTAGTTAAGCAATGTGCAATTTTAGTGTCAGTTAAAGCACTGGCCCAATTGCAAATGATTATGCTACACTATTGCACCAACAAAACAGCACACTGTTATTATGTTATACTAGTGCAATAAAATCATCATCATCATCACTGCCTGGAGCCAGGTGGCTGTGGCGCCTGACTGAGAAGTCAAGCCAGTTATCCCTCTGCCCAGCAATGTAATCTATCTCTTCCCTTGGGAACTTCCCCAAAGCAACGCAGTTCCTATATCACTGCGGACAGTGCATTGATCCGTCCATAAAGTTAACATTCCATTCTACCCTTCCTCGTGAGCAAGACCCTTGAGGCCAAAGCTTTTTAACAACCCTTATGGGGTTACTCCACAGAACAGTAACCTCTGACATGAGGCCCTGGCCAATTCACACTAAGCACCCATCCTCTCCAGTGTCCGCATGAGGTCATATGGTGACCACAGGATATGGTCCTGTGGGAAGAGAAGAGACGATCCTCAGGTCCCCTGTACTGGACATCCCCCTCTCCCCGGCATTGTGCCTAGAAATCCTGTCCGTGAAGATCAGAGACACAACTGGTGGCAAAGGGCAGTCCTGGTGGAGCCCAGCCAGCGCACCACCGGAAACGTGTTTGGGGTTGTGCCAAGAACGGGGACACAGCTCTCGCAACATTTGTTCAGAGATCAGATGGCTTGTTACACGGCGCATGTGACCCTGTGGGTGGTGAGTGCACAGAGTGATTGCCACAGATTGTTGTTTGTGCCAAATGTCCAAATGAGCCCCGTGTGCCAAGGCTTTTGCCACAGAGCTTCCCCTCCAACCCTAACAACAAACAACTCCCAGTTCTCCCCAAAGCACCAGTGAGGTGGGCGGTTTTGGATATTTCTCAGTCTTTCTCATCTGGGACTCTTCAGAGACCCTTCGAGATGCTAATCTTATAGACAGCAATACTTCGAGGATCATTGGGACATACAAATTCCTCAAATACAAATAAATGACAGTATTATCATACCATTGATTGGCACAAACTTGCAAATCACCTGAAGAAGCAAAAAAGAGTAAGCGTATACTTCTCTGGTAGCTTGGGTGAACAGTGTGTCAGTGTAATGTGAATTGTATGGACACATAAAATTAGCTTAATAATATAATGATTGAGCACATAGCTGAGATATAATATACAGTAACGCTTTGATTTGTATATATGTTGTTTCATGTCTGGAGACAAGCCCTGTGCTTGTGAACCTAACATTGTACCAGTTGGATACAACTCTGGTGACAATTCACAAACAACAAACATTTGATGCTTAATCCAGACTTCTCAGTGGCTTGATGAGAGCAGAACTTGATGATGTCATTTTGTACCACTGGTTTGACCCCCCTCCCCACACAGATACACACACACACACACACACACATACACACACACACACATCAACCAAGGCCCAAATCTGCCTGTTGCTGTCAGGATGTTTTCCATCATTTTACAGACCCATTTGTTGGGCCTCTCATATTGTAGTATGATCAATAGGCTCTGCAGCCTTTATGTTTATGCAGGATAAAAGCAGGTGGAAACTCTTAAACATACAATGAAAGATCTTTGAGAGACTGTCGAGTGTTCATATTTGTTCAAACTTTGATGGATGCTTGTACATAGTCTCCCTCGCACATTTTCCTCCTACCTTTCCCACACCTCTCTCCCTCGCGTCCTCCCTCAAGCCTTCTGTAGTTGAGCGAGAAAAGAAGCATGCATGATGCACACAAACACAGCAAGCCCATGTCAGAGTTCCTCTGCAGACACGGCAATGAACTTGTATGCCTACAGATATATTCACGCATACAGTGTAAGGAAACACACATCGGGACACCTACGCAGTCAAGCAAATACACAGCTCACATAAATGGAAACAAACGTGAAAAGAGGATGGGAGAAAAGAGATGTCTGCTATTTTTGGCCTTAATATAAACTACAGGCTGGAGGTGATTGCTCTTTGCCAACATGTGTCTCCGTGTCCCTCATAATTCTGCTTTTAAAGTCCTCCGGGTAAATGCTTTTTCACTGAATATATTATCTCTCCAGCATGACTCACTGGGGACACTGAGTACAAAAACGGCAATTTTCATAAACAAGTCATACTACGTTACGTCTGCACAGGGCAACTGGAATGCACAATTTCCTTTTTTAGTCATACATGAAATTGTTATAGTTACCACAGGAGTAACTGCAGGAGTTTGAATTCTTTTCAACAGTCAGCCAACAGCCATTAGTGTTTCATTGTCTAATAAGTATTCCCTTTAGCAGGTATTTCCCTCTCTCCATGGAACTACGCAAATGTTCAGTTGACATGATATATAAAAGAAAACACCACTTGCTCTGTGTTCTACGCCTGGCCTTACAATGTATTTCACAAGAAAAGTCTTGTTATCTTTGTCATTTAAAAGCACCATCAGATGATACGATCGGGAAATGTTGAGTTTCATCAGCAGTAACCTAACACGATTTCTATACAACTCAGTGTGAAATGAGGAAAAAGCAGCTATCTGAGAGTACAAACAGAGACACCCGCAAGAGATTAAACTTCAAACCGCAGAGATTCAGCCAGAAGCGCTGAGATCTGAACGCATCTGATCACATGCCTCTTTGAGCTAAGAGGGCCGTCTGGGCTGCCCCACTGTCAGAGAGACATCACCACATCAAGCTCAGAGGTGGGTCATGCATATTTTGGCCACATCCTGAAGATAGTCCATCTCAGCTGTGAATCATTTCGACATTGGGATGAATCTGGCTCTCTGAATGCACAGTGGTACTGTATGATTAAAGTGGACATCCCTAAAAGTGCCTAATGTCATATCGAGACATTGCATCTTCAAGACACATAGAAGAGTACAACTCGGAGTAAGTATTCCTTACAATTACCCTTTAAGGACAAGGCTCAATGGTCTAGAACCAACAATTTTCAGAATGGGTTATAGGTCGTCTCAGTCATTCAAAGAACGCGCATCGTTAATGATGTCTGGATTTCGTTGTTTCCCTCAAAAGGATTAGATACTTGCAACCTCCCTGTCCACTCAGGCACTGTCTTAAGGAAAAAAAATATCTCCTCCTGATTAGCTGGCAGTCATCCTCTTGTCCATAAGAGAATGGTGAACATTGTATCATGCATAATAGGGAATTGCTGTGTTTGTTGATTTGTCTTATTTTTTCACCATCTGCATAGTTGGATTTAAGCTACATCACCAGCATGCCTTTGTCCCTTGAACGCAGTCTTCGTAAATGTTACATGACACATTTTAACACAAATCAGAAACATGCAAACTTGAACCACCATTGTTTTCCAGTTACAGGAGGTTGTTCCACAAACCTATATTCTATTCGGCTTTCCCTGGTTGTCAACTCAGACACACACTGACACCTCCTCCGAGGCTGAAGTCAAGCTGCAGTTACATGCATCCCTTCTGTGAACCTTGTCAGACACTGGTAATGACAATTAGATCCCAAGGGTGCATGGAAAACCAATTCTGAAAAGAGTCAGGCGTTAATGCGCCACAATTATGAACGCTTCCCTCCCTTGCAGGGGAGAACTGAGCATCCAGCTTTCCTTCTGACCACATGGATACAGACTACTGGTTGAAAAGCACCTGGAAAATACCTTGCTTTCCCTGTGTGCTGTATGTAACTTTGCTTCTTCTAAATTGCAGTATTTACACCAAATACACAAGGATTTATTCGTATTCTAAGGGAATGCTACAGTTTTTCTTAATTCATTTGTCTGAAATTCTTAGTTCAGTGTTTAATATCATGCAATTGATGTTCTCAAGGCTTTATGCAATAAAAAGCAATGGTACTGGAGTCAGTAACTCGTCAGAAGTTGGTGCTCCTACGGCATCCTCCTGGGCACACTTTCACATTAAAACAGTTTATTTAGTGCTATGATGTGTTCACGTCCATCAAAATTCACTTTCATCAAAATTGCCCTGCCCTATAAAAAAGAAGATGTTGTAACGTTTCTAACACTGAACAGAATGACCCCTTTCCTTCAGTGAGAAGTTATTGTGCTTGGAACTTCCCTGTCTTCAAACCACTCCACTGTCATTATGGTCTCACCATACCATTCACATGTGACCACATACTGTTTTGTGTTCACACCCTGCTTTTGCAGCCTGAGCTAAAACATATAATTTATATTTAACATCTTCACTTTCCCGCTCAATTTCAAACGCTTGTTATCTAATGAGCGTACTTTTTAACTCCTGATCAGAACCTTTGGCTTTACCTTTTTTATACGTATATATATATATTTTTTTTTTTTCCTTTGTTATGTCTATTGTGATTAATTTCTTTCTCTCGCTTTCCCTTTTTTCCAACTCACATCTTCTTCTGATTTAATGTCAGACACGTGACCTCTTGGGCCTGCACTGACTATTCACAGGCTGCCCCCAATCGATCACAGTCTCATAACGACTATAGGAGTCAAGCACTCACAAACACTTAAGTTCAAGTTCACAGTGGCCAGCTGATAAATATGAAAGCTGTGAAGAAGGGTTTAAAGTAAACTAAATCAAGAATAAAATTGGACAAACCCTCACCATATTCCATGGATTACTAGTTTGCTCTAAGACTGCAATGCTTCTTATTTCAGTGACATACAGTATTGAAGATTGCCGAAGGGCTGTATATTAGCCCTCAACTCAGACTGAAAGGTTTGCCACAGGGGTGTGTTTAAAAATCACCAGTGGCCCTTGTGGCCCAAATCCACTTTAGCTACACCCACAGGATCCCATCTGTCCAAGCCACTCCAACACATAGTGAGCCCAGAGTAAGAAATTATCACACCTCTCATAAAAGCCACACCGAAGGTAAGATGGTCAGTGATTATTTCTCATTGGGTCTCTTGTTGCGTGTTTGCAAATGATGATGAAATTGTGACATTTTTTGAACATACTCGGTAATTTGACATCTTTGTGAAAACTTTTCAGCCACTGTAGCATCCTCACTTCACTACTTCAGGTAGTAAATCATCAGTAACACTCACTTGTTTTATCATATTTAGTTGCAAGAAGCCTGCCACACTGCTAAATTGTCCAACAATTTTACACATCAGTTTGTAGGTGGGAATATTCTGCTGTGTTACTGTTCCTAACCTAAAACTTCCTGACATGAATTTGAATGCATCCCCTCTGACGGGGAGGTGGCACAGAGAGCTGTATCGGTGTCTGTGTGAAAGGCACAGTGAGAATAACTGAAGCTACTCTGTTGTTGACTTCAGGTCTGCGATGCAGAATGTATAGTAAGTAAAAAATATAAAATAAACACCGCAGTGGGACACCATTGCATCACAGCTCTTAAAGACTGTGTTAATAGTTATAGAACATGATCTTTGTGCCCGTTCATTACAAAGAAATGTTGCGATTTCAGTCAAATTACTTTGCTCTTGAATCAATTTATGTTACATGTGTTGGCTTGCCTACCAATGACAGCCTCCAACTAGATTATAGGTTCAAATAAATCCTGAAAGTGTTATGACTTCCTTTAAGAATTGAAAACGTTGGCTATTTTGTATTTGTATTTGTCAAATGAAAATGTTTGCCAGTCCTCATGTTTGTTATATCGTTAAAAAATGCTACATACCACAACTACTTTGAGGTAAATCAAAACAAAAACGTTAGAAACAGCTGCTGTGTCTTCTCCTCCTCGACATTCCTTCAGCTACAAGGCGGCTCAGCCTGTTTGTTGCTGATAAATGTGTCCTTAAAAACCCCACAAGTTAATGTAACAAATGTCTGGGCTCGAGATAATGAAGACACTGTCATTAAACCTGTAGTCGTATCTTTCAATTCATAGTTTTTGGCTCCATCTGGAAGAAAACATTTGGAGTTTTAGACTGTCAGACTACATTTTTGGTCCTGGAGAGCTGTTGGCAAATCAATATATGCCGTTTTGACCGTTTTTATAAATCAATAATAAGCCTATTTTGTCTCATTTGTGTAGAATAATACACTTTTATGTATGTTCTTGATGTACTATGTTGTTGCCCTGGTACAGAATATTTTTATTATTCGCCAAATGTATATTTATTTTTATCTTTTTTTTTTTTTAAAGGAATGCATAATGGCCTTGTTTTATGCTTCATCGCCTGTGCTTTTCGTTGAGCTACTGTTATGAAAGACTGTGTAACATAATGATAACTCAAGCTACTCAGAAAGTCATACATGCAGACATTCCTCCACCCGTTTCCAGTGTAGTTTCTTCATCCTGCCTCCTCTTGTCTGTATCACGCCACTCTAATTCATGCCTTCTATGTCTCAACCCCTCTTTCTCTCTCCTCCTCAGTCAGTTCTTCTTCTCTTCCCCAAAACACTGTTTTCTTCTTTGATTTGCCTCCATTTGTTTCCTCACCCTCCCACTCAGCTTACTTACACAGCTGAAGGGATCCCTCTCTTCCTCCGTATCTCTGTCATTCCTCTCTCCTTCCCCTTTCTCTCTTTTCCTTGTTTGTCTCTCACCATCTCTCTCTCTCTCTCTCTCTCTATCTCTCTCCCTCTCTCTCTGTCCCTCACTATCTCTCCCAGCCTCTTCCCTCACTATCTCTCCGTTCACACTTGATTCATTTTACACATTACAGGGGCATCCATCATTTTTCTCTGTGGAGGAATATTGTTTTTTTTTAAATGCATCTGAAAATGTCCTGCTTCTCTCTTTACGGCTCTTAATTGTTTTCAAACTTCACCCCACCGCGGATCCAATCCTAAAGCTCGAATCAATATGTTTTATTTCCAGTTGGTCATCATGGCCGGGACGGTTTTGTTGGCGTACTACTTTGAGTACACGGACACATTCCCCGTGCACGTCCAGGGCTTCTTCTGTTTTGACAAAGCCTACTCTAAGCCGTACCCAGGACCCGAGGACTTCAGCAAGGCACCTCCTGTCCTCGTCTACTCCCTCGTTACCGCCATCCCCACTGTGACGGTGAGTCAGTGTTTAACAAGCAATTCAACTTCCACAGGTTCCTCGTCATGCACGTACGCAGGAACAGACGGGACTTTCCCTTAAATTAGTGTCCACGCAGTTCTTTGAACATGGGATGCACACATGCACCTCTACACACACACATACACACCTACACACACATTTGGCACACAAGGTGATAGTTCTCCCATCTACACGTGGCGTTTGTAGATTGAAAGAGGAGAGATGTGTGTAGGTGTATCCTCGTGGTATTACTGGTCTGTTTATATGTGCATGTGTTCTCGAGCATAACCATGGCAACGGGCACTATATTTGTCCTCCATAGAGCAGTTAGAGATAGCTAGTATGCAGACAGTCTCGCATTTCCCCACGTCTGCACTGTATTAACAGAATAAAACGTTAGAAGAAAAACCACATTTCTGTTTTTACCTTCTCCTTCCCAAAGACTCAAAAAGTGTGTCTCCTATTTTTCCCTTCCTCCCTGACAACAGGCATATGAACAGAGTCAGTTAATAGTCAGTACTACTAACTCTTTTCTAGAGGGTAATTTCATAATTGTCATCATGTTTGATGAATAATAACGCATAGTTGTTCAACTCAAAGGCAATGAGCCATCTGATCTTAGCCACACTTTTTGCTGTGTAATATTATTAATAATGCAATAGTTTCACATCTGCATCAAAGCTGTGTTTCCATAACTGTCAGTCTTAGCCCCCACCCCTCTCCAGGGCTTGTCTCTTTGATATCCTACAGTTAAGTGGGTTTTTGACATGGATGCCTCTGAGCCACGTATAAGAGTATAACTGTCTCAAACACTTTTAGACTTTGGCCAAAGTCTGTTTATTCGAAAAATGTCCCCCAATTTACTGTGACCCTGAAAGCTTAATTAACTGTGACATCATTGATTGCACGCATTAAGCAAACAAGAACATCTTAATGAAATTGACAACACATTTGCATGATCTAGAAAATGTGCCATGGAAAAGGTCACAGCACGACACTTTAATACCCCACGAAGAGTTTATAGCAACACTTTATCGCAGCTGTTTCCACAAGTCACGTGCACTTCTACACATGCTTGTTCTTCCAATGTGTACATCGTCCAGAGGACAAAAGTCTAAAGCTGTGTACACCAACGCCAACTTCCATTATGTTGATATTTGTAAAACATCCTCTACGTCTTCTGAACCTCCTCTTGCACCAAGCCGATGAAGATCTTTATCATCTTTATGTGGCACATGTTTCTTGAACCACTGCACATTGAGCTCTGTGAGCCCTAGTACAGAATTGCATAAAAGTTACAATTTTGTCCCCGACCACAAATTTTTTTAAACATTTTGAATGACTGTTTTAAGGAGTTCAAGAACAAATGTACTTGATTTCAATCCTTTTCCAACACATACGGTAGGTTCACATCATGCTCTTGCCAACTTAACAAGCCGTTGAAAAGATAATGGCTGAAAGCAATAGGGTATTTGAGTTTCGCCAAGTGGGAACGGAGTGCCATAATTTCGCCCCGAGTGTGAAGCGGCTTTTTGGAAGGTCTGAGCATCTGTGTTCTCATTTGCTCCAAGAAACCATTCCATCCCAAAAACCTTTTTTCCAAACACCATTTCCAAATGGCAGAGTTCAGTTTTCTCTTAAAGAGAAACTCAGACTCACACTCAGACAATTTCCTCAAATGACAGGGGTGGCATTTTCCGCTACATTACACAGAATGTGTGCAGTGGTTCCACGCAATATAGCAGAAAATGCCATTGTTTTTTATTTTTTTTGTTTATCAAAGTGAGGGCATAAAGAAATGTATATATATATTTATTGAAACGCAACAGTGAGTACAGGGGGCACAAATTCACCGGCGGAGGCTCAATTGACCAAAATTGGTATTGTCACCAAAATGCACATGTAAAATTATGTATTGTAGATAAAGACTTCAATGCATGAGATGCAGCTACATCAATGGCCAACAGGATCACTGTCCGTTAGGTCAAAAAGGGAAGCAAATAATCAAAAATAATCCCCAAAATGACTGTAGATGGATCCCTGGCTCATTTTCTTTAAATGTGAGCACACATTAAACTCTTTCTTTTAGTCAGGTGTAAATTTTCTCTCCTCAATTTCACTGCCACTCAAACTGCAGGGTTCCGAATGCTTTCATTCCTGATCTGTTTTATAATGTCGAAAGAGCAAAATACGACTGGAAATGTAAGAAGGAAGAATGGAGCAAAAGGTAAGACGGAGAGTGATTCCATAGCAGCAACGCCTGATGCTGTAAAAACCTAAAACAAACTAGCCAGGTCAGACAAACACCTTGACCTAGAGCAACTGTCAGGATACAAAAGTGACTCTTGCTTCCCAATTATTTCGAATATATCAGACAATATAGAGATGGAATCAAAGGTCTATGCAGGTTTATGTCTAAAAGGTGAATTGTTAGCTGATTACTTCTTTGCAACTGCTGGTTTAGATGCCATCACATCCCACCTGTGCATCACCATCCAACCATATTCTGAAAACACTCAACTGTTTTTGAATCAAGTGATACAGGGGTCAAGTAAGAGGCGCCTCTCACACACAGAGATAACAAAAAGTGTCTTTCATATCATAAAAATCTGTCGATACAGATGGCAAAGCAATAATTTACGTTATTGTCAAGGTGTAATAACTTCAAAATTTGTCTGTTATGCATTCTGTTAGTTATATGGCGTGGAGTAACCGCTCATATGGTACCAGTATCTCAGTTATACAAAGAAAAGTGTCCATTCCAGATCCTTCCTCATCTATAGGTCTCTATATGTGGTCCTATGTTGGACGGCCAGCCCAGGTGTTCCCAGCCTCTCTCCAAGTGAAAACTAGGTTTGACTCCAGCACCAACATGACTGCATATGCAGGAGAAGTGATTCTGTATTTTAAAGTAATTTGCAGTCATGGGTACAACCTTAATTGAAAAATTAGAGACTTATTCTTTGAGGTGTTGTTCAACTGACGTAAAACCTCAGATGGGGTTCACTGTCCCTCTTTTTTCCAGCCTCAGAGGTGGCAACTCCCTCCTTTTTCCTTCATAAAAACCTATTATGAAACAACATTATACTTTGAAATAATCCCGGTCTGGGCCATCTTGCACTTTATGGTAAATGTCAGAAGGTCTAGCCCAGCGAGGGTCCACTTGGTATTTAAGACCCCTTTAATGCATTTATTCTCTGTTTTTTGGTTAGTTGTATCTTCGCTACCTTCAAGTCAGAGCAGGCAATCTCTTTAGCTTTGCTTTGTGATGTCAGATGATATAATTTCCCTTTTTTATCAAAACACAATTTAGACCACTGCCTACAGACACTCCTACCGATTGGTTCCACCTGCAACTAGCAACAGGCTTTAAGCAAATTCCAATCCTAAAATATCACATGATGATAGAACGTCATTGCGAAATTCCAGGTTCTTGGTCAAGCGATGCGATGCTGAATCCACGTCGATACTGTCGTCAAAAGAATTATTGAGTACCTGCGTTTTTCTTTGGTCCAACCCGAGATAAATATTCTGTGGTTAGGTGATGTATCGTCATTTATCATCGAGCTGTATTCGTGCCTGTGTGTGGTTTAGGCAGAGACAAAGAGAAAGGAAGTGAGCTGGTGAGTATATCCGTTAAATAGAGGCACTTGCCCAGTACTTGGCAAAAATGCTGAAAGTTTCAGTGCATCTGTGAAGGTAAGTGTGTGGGTGGATGACAGCATGCATATCCACAAAGACTGAGCATGGATTCTGTGGAAGTGGGGGTTGGTGTGTGTGTGTGTATGTGCGTGTGTGTGTGTATGTGCGTGTGCGTGTGTGTGTATGTGTGTGTGTGTGTGTGTGTGTGTGTGTGTGTGTGTGTGTGTGTAGCCATAGTAGGAATATGCAAATCTATTCTAACGGTCTGACAAATACACACCCTCACCCACACACATATACACACACACACGCACGGATGCACTTACAGATGGCATTACCAGCATTCTCACTGAGTATCATGCCTTGCTAAAAGAGCCGCGTAAATTGCTATTTGAACCATTTGCTAATTGTTGATACAATTGCATGCAAGTGTATATTGTGGATCCTGTGTGTATTTTGACCACAGTTCTGTTTGTGCATTTATCTTGGGACCAATCACATGCTCAAATTGTAAATACATGTTTAAAATGCATTCAAATCAGTGTGACAATCATTCAATTTTTGTGAACAGCTAAGGAATGTGATTGTGTGTTTCTTATTTTCTGCCTAGTAATCGTGTTTCGCTCTACCCTTAATGCCAAATATATTTGCCCTAGAGCACTCCATCGTGGCAAAGGGAAATGTGTGCAAATGCAAAGAGTTTCTGTTTTTTGGGCCTTTTTTTTCAATGCCCTTTCAATGCCCTTGAGACCTTGAGATTTAAAAATGCAGCAGAAGCAACATAAACATTGAGAGAAATGTGGGACTTGGAAAAACAGTACACAGGATAAAACACAGGAAAAAGCACAAACTCAAAAAGCAGCCATAGAGGAGGCGATGTGACAGAATAATGGAGAGTGGGATGGAGCACAGCATCAGGCCACATGGTCCAGTCATGATAGGGTTTAGCAAATGAGAAATGTTGAGTGTTTTGTGCTGCTGGTGCTGTCATGTTTTCAGAAGTAGCTTGATATGTGTGGTGTCTCACTGTCTTGAGCCATTTTCTACTTGTGTGCTGTCCAATCTCTGTACCTGATTTTGAAGGCGGTAATGGCTGCAATTGAAAAGAAAGGAAATAGTTTGGTTTTCCCTGTAAGTCGGATTGATTTCAGCACTGTTCCCTATCTCCTCTCTCAAGCCCAGATCTTCTCCTTCCTTTCCTTTTGGCTTTCTCCTCAGGGGTCTCCACAGCGAATCAACCTTCTCCATCTAACCTGACTCTCTGTATCCTCCTCTCTCACACCAACTAACTTCATATCCCCTCTCACTACGTCCATAAATCTTGTCTTTGGTTTTTCTCTAGACCTCTTGCTTGGCAGCTCTAATTCCAGCATCTGTCTACCAATTTATTCTCTATCCCTCCGCTGTACATGAGCGAACCATCTCAGTCCGGCTTCTCCGACCTTCTCTCCAAAGCACCTAACATGTGCCGTCCCTCTGATGGGCTCACTCCTGATCCTATCCATCCTCGTCGCTCCCAAAGAGAGCCTCAACATCTTCATCTCTGCGACCTCCAGCTCTATCTCCTGTCTTTTCATCATTGTCACTGTTTGTAGTCCATGCAGCATCGCTGGTTTAACCACTGTCTTGTAAGCCTTTCCTTTCATTCTGGTTGATATGTATTTCTATTTTCTTTTTCAGCCTATCCATGTCAGTGTTGGTATTTAAGGCTTAAAAAAGGGTTTATCTGTAAGAACTAAAAATCGTGAGGTTTCATCCATCACACATATATGCAGTTTTAAATGAACCACAATTAAAGTGTA
This sequence comes from Fistularia commersonii, assembly GCF_037954325.1. NCBI lineage: Eukaryota > Metazoa > Chordata > Actinopteri > Syngnathiformes > Fistulariidae > Fistularia > Fistularia commersonii. Next base: position 11,516,746 of record NC_141295.1, on the reverse strand, counting down.
ATATAGAATGAAATATTTTTAGTCTGTTAGTCAAGATTGTCAAATATCACGACAGCTTTTTTTATACTAGTTTCTAAAGTCACTGTCAAGTATGACACAGCAATGAGTTACCCCCTCTACATTTCCTCACTGCAATTGATTGTCCTTTTCCTTTTTTCATGTGAGACCAGTGCATCTGAATTTATTTGCAAAATTAGTTTCCATTCCTTTGTGCAGCATATATGGAGTCACAGTTGATTGTTTGTTTTATTATATTTTGTTCTGGAAAGTTCAGCCATTTTTTTGTGGATCACCTGTCAGTGGTGACAAGAACAGGACAACTTCCCCTGCGCTGAGCGTGCGTGTCTGTGTAACTGTGTTTTATTTAAGTTGCAGGAACTTGTGATACTTCTAAAGATTTTTTCAGTCATACTTTGTAAAACAGACATCAGAGATAATTGTCAGTACATTTGCATTGTCTGCATGAGAATGCACAAATTATGGCTGTACTACTTTGTTCATCTTCATTCAAGTACACTTGCCAGTAAGACACAGAGCATAACACTACATGCTTGACTTCCAGAAGTCAAGTACTATATGCTTGACTTCTAGAAAAAGAATGAAACAGTAAAATAATCTTTAGCCAAAAAAAAAGCAAAGGTTGTAGATTGAAATGCCAGTCAGTGTTTGATTAACCTGTGGATCAGCCATGGAGGCTGTCACAGGGTTAGGGCCAGGGCCAGGACCCGGCTTAATGACATCTTTTGAACCTCTTGAAAACACTGTGAATTAAATGACATATTATAGTGGGAGACAGGAAACTCTGCTGAAACAGCTAAATGTGTCACTGCAACAATACTCCTGGAATTCAGAAAATGGCTTCAGCAACATCATGTAACAGTTATGGTTAAAATTTAAATTTAGAATAGATTAGCCACTAAGAGTCTGGACACTGGATTTTTTATTTTGAAGATAAGTGTCGTGTTACCTTGCAGTCACTGCGCCCTCTCAGGTAGAACTAACAAACAAGATGTTCTCTCTGCACCACATAAACCTTAAATGTTGTCTTTTCTGACTGTTCACTCTCCACTTTTTGCCTTCCACCATTACTATAATCAGAAATGTCTTCTCTGACAAGCAATGCTATGAAATCTAATCTTTCTGTCACTCCACCCTTCCATCATACTCACACACTCCTACACATCATCATGAGCAAACACTCAAACACGCAGTCCCATGGAATTAACATCTTCATCAAGCAGCAGACTATTGCTTGTAGCTTATGAATTGATTCATGCTTGTTTTCCTGGCATTTTTGTTCTTAATGCAATGTCATAACCCGTGTGTTTTTTTGTGTGTGTGCAAATAAGCAAAATCTCTCTCACTCATGCATCGACCCAATGCTAGTTTTATAAATGGTTAAGCCTCAGGATGAATAATGGAGTCTTGTATAACTGACTGAAGAGCATTAGAAATGAATGAGAGACTACATTTGCATGCCATGCTAATACTCATTCACAGATCACTTCCATAGATCATGGCTTATCCGGGGTTGATGTGGGAAGAAGAGCCTCTGAACATAATAAAAAAATGATGCTTTTCAAATCACAGTGACAGTATGGATGATTGCTGTGCACTAGGCATCGCTTTGCCATAGTGTATAGTATAATCTACAAGTTATCCCCTCAAATTCTCCCCTCCTGTTAATTTTCTGTTTTGTTAGCCGCGAGTAACTGAGTTGTGTTTGAATTACACATAATTTTGTATTTTTCACATTTTATCATGAAATCTAATTTAATTTTTGAATCAAATCAAATCCTTTTTCCTCCCAAATGTTCTGATGATTGTCAGATAAAGTCTCTTTTCAGCCTGTTGGCACGATGCTCAAGACTGTTTGTTGATGTGTTGTTACTGAAGACGTAGCAGTTTATACATGGCCAGCAAACAATACCATGAAATATTTGTGTACAGTGACCTTTTTTTCACTCATCTCTAAGAAGCCCCCGAAATGAAAATAAACGCAAGGAGAAAATATCTCTGGTATTTTGATGTTTTACGCTGTATCTGTTGGACAACTTGTGGGTGTACTATATGTATTTCTTCACTGATGACCATAAGAGCTAAAAGACTTCATAAGCAGCTCCTGCTTTGGAGAAAGAGCTGTTAATAAAGAGCATGGATAATAAGGGATAATCACGGCTTTATCCCTTCATAGCCCAGCAGAGCAGACAGAGAACACAGAGAAAGTGAGACAGCCAGTCATGTTGCCCCATGTCGACATGTCTGACCAGCTATCAGCTCCCGCAGCGTGGGCCTGTAAGACGCACTGTAACCCGTGGAAGAGAACTCTTTATCCAGCAAATACTCTCACAGTAACATTGCTGCTAGATTAGCTGCAGTGTCCCTTCCCACACTGATCCCAAATCCCTCTGTTTCTTCTCTGGGGCGGATCCGAAAGGCAACTTATGGGATGCAACGGAGAATGTGAGGAGGTGGACACAGCAAGATAAGGACAGTAGTGATTGGACCGAAGAATAACGCTGGGAAATTTAGGGGAAAAGGAGGGGACGGGGGGGGGCAAATTTTGCAAGCAAGAGGGTAGAAATTTCTATTTGAGTCTGCACTGAACTATAGAGCAAAAACACTGGAAGGAGATATTTCTGGTAGTTTCCACAGGGACCTGGGAACGCTGCCCAGCCATGGATGAAACAGTATACAGGCAGAGTGAGGCTGGTAGGAGATTGATGAAGAGAGTGTGGGTGATGATGAAGCTGGAGCTAAATTGTCATGGTTACACATCGGGAGTGAGTGAGAAGGCAGCTGGCATGTTCTTGTGTGTTTGAAGTAGCGCATTGGCCTTGCAATGTCAACAGACGTCATGGGATGTTTGTTTAGGGTTTATATAGAATAGGCATAAAGCTAATGATCGCTTTGTGTTTCTTTTCATGACAACAAATAATATAGAGCGGCTTCTAGCCAGTATATTTTTGAGGGTACAAAAATACACTTCCACAAAAACCCACGCACATATATTGTTTACAGATAAACACAAATAGATGTGATTCACTGTGTTTCGCTCTCAAAATTTTATGTCTATATTTAGTGCCATCGCACAATATCCTCAATAATGAAAAGAAAATTCCAAAGCCATCACACACTCGCGTAAATATCCACAGTCACCCCATCCGAGGCTTTATTTGCTTTTTATGTCTTGCTAAGTCAAATCAGCATTAAATGCGGCCTCAGTCGCTCTGATTGCTGTTGGTTTTCCTCGGCGTGCATGGTGTGCATGCGATGCCGCTCAGCGACGGGATGAAAGTGCAAGTGCGTGTGTTGCTTTGATGTATTTTTCCGAAGCACTTACGCGTAATGATCAGAATTTCGTGATTTACTTTTTTTATTTGCAGTCTTCTCCTTTTCATCCTCCGCAAACACACACGAGCGCACACAGGAGCACAGTTCAGAGTCGTGAATTTGCGAGAGCGTCCCCACAATTGACTGTCACCGTGTCACCAAAGCAAGACAATTAGGGCCTGCGCAGGCGTCGCGGTTTCTCCTCTTCATCTCCCAGATGTTCTCTTCCCTGAGCCTTCCTATTCCCACTGACATCTTTTCAACTTTCATCTGTGTAGTTGTCAGGCTTTACAACCGTTGCTGACACTTAAAAAAAAAAACTCCAAAGTTACCCCTTTCCCTGCAAAATGTCTCGGAGTTCTGACTCCATAGTGCTGATGCACAAAAGTTTGCAGGCAAACACCTTTCACAGGGAATCCGTTCTCTCCCAGACAGAGAAAGAGAGAGCGCTTTTTCAGCTGTCTCGCTTCGTCTTTTTTTTATTAATTTACATTACGGCTTCAATTTCCGAGCGTACCTGGCGTTTGGTTGCCAAGCCTTCTCCTGTGCTCCGTCATTTTCATCAGCTTCATTTCTTCTTCCTGTATCGCTCTTCGGGTGTTTACAACCCAAACATCTGTCACCGCGTTAGTCAGAGATGAAGGCATGCATTTTAATCGCGCCTTCATGTCTGTCTACCTGAGACCTCTCTTCATTGCTTTGACTATCCTAGGATAAGATACGCACGGCCTGAGAAACCTTGAAATTGCCTCCAAGACACAGGTAACATCTGCTCGGAACTAATTGGCTGCCAAGTCAGATTTTCAGCTCATTCCAATGGGCCTCCTACAGTGCTGGAACTTTACCTTAGTAAACACTTTTTGTTGGAATGATCATTTTGGAAATGGATCTGCCGAACGTGACTTCTTACTGATTTGGTTCATAATCCGGTGACTCCCCAAGTTTTCTTCTTATTTTTCAGGGGAATCAGCCAGCTCTGAGATGAGAAATCATTTTGAATCTGATACTTTGGTTCATACTAATCTCTGCTTTGGATTGGGAAAAAAAGGAAAGTCTGCTGTACTCCTCGTGCATCATATTGTTGAAACTCCTTTAGGTAGACTGACTGCGGTTAGATGACAGACAAAGATTCAATCGAAGGGGAAAAAAATCTTAAGAGCTAACAGTAAAAAAGTTAAAAAATTGGATCATAAAAACAAAATGGAAAGTAAAAGTAAAGCAATTGTAGAGCACGCAAACCTAGTTCTTGCCCCAGGGCTCGGGTTGACCTCATTAGATTTAAATGACTTATGAGGATAATTTTTACAGTGTCGTTCTTTTTAATCCCACTAATTGATGAAGTTAAGATCAAAAATAAATCTGGATCAGAGCAACATCTCATATCTTTTAGTATCGGAACTACGTCCCGACAGTGGAAGGTAAGTCAGCGCTCATTAAAATGTGTACTTCATAGATACAACCAACCAATAAATACATGCAGCAGTTCTTTGAAAGACGCAGACACAGTGCTGATCCTTTGGTTTTAGGGGATGCTTTGTAATTTACTCCGGTGGGAACAGGATTCCGCAAAACCTCTGATAAATGAGAAAGGAGAAAGAGGAAAAAAGCATTGATTGCCTACAAACAAGAACAAGCACAACAGAAGACAAAGTTAAATGTATTGATTGAATCCTGAGCCACAGAAAAAACAGAAGGAGCTGCAAAATATGAAACAGTGAGAGAACCATAGCGGTCCATTTAGATATTAAAAGAAAATGGACAAACAATGGAAAAAGTCAATGAAAAGTATTTTGATTGTTCAACAAAAAGAAAAAACACTGTAATGCTTTCTTCTACATTCATTTCCAAAGACTTTCCTATACAGGATAATAGTCCTTCCATGTTCATGGGTTTTTCCTGGCAGCTCATAAATGAAACTTCCACCATTCAGAATCATGACCATCGCCATTTGTCCATTCTCCAGGCTACCAACACGCAACCCCAGCATCTTTTCTTATTTGCATTCAGAGTGTTTGTTTCTGCACAAAGTTGCAACATCTTCTGAAGCAGCGCATTTGTCAGAATCCCCATCATAACCATCAAAATAATGTGTGCAAATTGAGAACCAAAACTTGTCGGTGGTGCGGGAAGTCATTCAGTTCGATTCAGGAAGACACACCCACATATCACCTTTCCTGTAAAGCCTGAAGGCTGGGCCACAAGTGACCTTTCAATTCAGAAACATTCGGCAGTTTATTTGAGCCCCTCTTTTATTGAGTTAAATGTTCCTTACCTAGTGCTTCCGTCTCATAGGAAGAAGGTCCCTGGTTCAACTGCAACAGGGGGCCTCTGTGTCGAGTATGTATGTTCTCCCTTGTGTCTGTGTGGGTTCCCCCAGTTCAGAAACATGCACGAAGTTCAGCGGAGCTCCCTAAATTGCCCAGACATGTGAATGAGAGTGAATGGTTGTATGTATCTATATTTGCCCATGTGATTGACTGGTGGGCCGGTCCAGGGTGAACCCTGCCTCTCGCCCAATGACAACAGGGATAGGCTGCAGCTCCCCCACCACAATTAGTGCAGGATAAACGGTACAGACAACCAATGAATGAATGTCCGTTACCTAAAGTTACTCACAGTTCCGTCGTCCCATGAATCAAGACTGTTGGTGGTTTGTTTAAGTCCAGTTGCCTGTGTGTTTACAAATAGGGCTGTATAAATAATGCGACAAGCGGTGAGCACAAGGGTTTCATGGTGAAAAACTTAAACTCAGCATGATAGAATTTCCCAGAGATTCAAGAGATGGCAACAGACAGATTCCTTTTTTCCCCCCACTCTTTCACATCGTGTTTCATGTTAGCATCTTTCTGCAAAAACCCTCGCCTTCTTTTGTGATTCCTGCTCATAAACGTGATGCTGGATTTCGGATGCTGTTGTTTGTGCAAACCCCCTTGAAAAGGTTAACTTATGCTGTGAATGCATTTGGGTTTTTTTGCCTTCTGACATTTTGTTGTGATGAGAGAGGATGTGCATTTAAGCAGGAGGAAGCAACCTTTCAGCAGCATTGGGGAGAAAAGGACTTGAGATCCACATAGTGGGTTTTGAATGGCTATCAAAGGGAGCATGTAACAGAATCAGAGGGAGCCTTTTCACAATCGAATCAAAGTGAGCACATTGGCTGGTCATAAATGAAAAGAGTAAGTGACCGGATGGGAAAAGATTAGACACAGCAACCACTTCCAAAATGTCGAGACAGGCACCATGTGGAGGGTCATCGAGAGAAAAGCCCAGAGAAATGGTTCCTGTATTATTATCAGTGGCTTTGAGCTCATCACACATTCTCAGGCAAACTCCTGCTGCTGAAAACAAATGATCCGTCATTTGAATCACATTTTTAAAGGCTTTGGGAGACAGTGAGCAAAGTAAAAAAGAAATAAATAAAAATATCAACTGACATATCAGTAGTTTAGAAGAATCTCGAAGATATAACACAATGTCATTATATCCCGGAGACAATTTGCTGTTTGACAAACTTGGATCAGACACATGGACATCTTTCCCTGAGGCAGTTAGAAACTGGAAAAAACATGTTTTATTTTTTTTCATGCTGATCTATGACTGCATGGCATCACCATGGTCACGCACGTGTTCTCATAGCCATGCCAACAAAAAAGGCCTCTTCTACAGACTGCTTGAATTTTTCTTTGCCTCTGGGTTTTTGGTTTCCAAACGGAGTCGGGAGGGCGGGGTACTTTCCCAACATCTCCACTTTACCCACCAAAGCCACTTTATCTTCACTACATGTTCACTTAAGCTACAGGATTAAGCTATTCTGTTTGATCTCTCTTTGATAACTAATGTATCATTTCACTTCCACTTACTGGAACTGCCTGTGAGCCTCGATCCCTCAAAGTCTCTAGTCCAGCACGCCGCACAAAAGAGCAGAACTTTCTTGGCCTTGTTGCTCTCACGACTTCTACACCGTGTCACCTTCCTTTCCTCAATATTTAATCTTGTTTTCCGATAGATTCATTTCCACTGTGCAAAATTTAAAACTCTCCTGTGCCGTCTGCTCACCCGGCTGCAAATGGATATAATCAGGAGAAAGAATGGGGGGTCCACTCTGCTTCAGTCTTTTCTCCCCTCAGTCGCTTCTCACAAGCGCTTTCAAGGACTGCAAGAGTGCAGTCGTGCTGCAATCACAGGCAAGGCGAGCACATGTATTTTCTGCTTTCGCTCAGTTTATGAACCTTTCACTGGTCTCGAGCCTAGGATCTCCAGTGTTTCCACTCCGGGTCAGGAGTACTTTCCCCAATATATGAGGCTACTGTCACCAGATTTAATGGGTTCAAACAAAGGGAGTTGGACTTTGGGAAAACTGGAATCGATCTTTCGAGACACTGGCCCTTACTCATGAAATGAGCAGGGAATAGAAAACCGTCTGTAAACAAAAGTTTGGGCTTTATACATACACACCAGTGTCGGAATCTACTCTCACCTCACGTCAGTTCTGGAGTCTGTCTTAGATGGATACATCAAGTCTGACTGGTTTCCTCGCCACTGCATTGTAGTAGCTTTTGAAATATTCTATTCTTTAATGTCTGTATCAACCATGCTCCGTGAATCCCATTAATGAATATGTGTCTTTATATCAAGAGGGTTTAATGATTCATTGCTTTTTCATCTCAATGTCAAGCATCCATGGCAAGTCACTATTAATATTGAAGATCTATAGCCTGTATAAGATTAAAACATTAGAAAAAAAAAAATATATATATATATGTATAAATATTCAAACCCTCAGCTGGAGTTCATCTCATCACTCCAAAGCCTCTGACCGCAGCGCTGATTTTATTTCAAATTGCGTTTTTTCAGCTTCCTTTGATTTCATTTCTCCAGCTTCAGAATGAATGTCATTCCTTCATCTGAACTTGAAATTTGAGCAGCCATATCTTCGCTGACAGAAAAAAAGAAAACTTTCTAAATCTTTAATGTAATCATAATGTTGCAGCAGATACAGTCATCAACGCCGGGATCGTTCATTCGCAGACATTAGGAAATGTTTTGTGTCTTGCATGTGTACTTGCATGTGTACCCATGATCGCACCACATGGTTCTGCCCTGGTTTCCACAATTTTAGATGTTAAGATTTACAGGCACCAAACAATGAGCAGCTCATCTGTGACTGGAGTATTGAGAGTCCCATGTTATCGTCTGTTCAGATCATTGGATCCAGATTTATTAAATTTCAAAAAAAGTGACATGCGCTGAAGGAACTGGAATGAAGAACTCACCACCTTACTTATAGTAAACATATCGAGTACAAATGCAATGAAATAATAGCTTACCCTATTTTCCATACTATAAGTCGCTCCGGAGTAAAAGTCGCACCAGCAAAAAAATGCAAAATGAAGAAGGAAAAAAAAAAACAAATGTAAGTCGCACTGGACTATAAGTCGCATTTTTGGGGAGAAATTTATATGAGATCAAGCACAGACATTTCAACTTGAGGGGCAAGTTACAGTGTAATGTCTGAGCGGATGTACCCAACGATGACTCTTTGCTAGTTAAACCTTATCTTTATTAGAACAATTATAACAGTTAAGAAACTGTGGCTCCACTTAATCTTCTTTGTCACAGCGCTCTCTCTCTGCTCCCACCCTGCCTCCTTGCTCTTTCTCATCTCAAAACCCATTCACAGCCGTTAGGAAATCACATAACTTTTTACATTCCTCTAAACAGCACCGCAGGGTCGTTACAATGGTAATAACAATAGAATAGAGAACAACAGGTTGAACAGGTGTCTGGTATGTTCACGTAATATATTAACAGCTATTCATCTAACTATAGTACAAACAACATAGCATAATAAGTTTACCAAACTCTTGATCTCCCTCCAAATTGATAGATCCATTGAATTTTTCATCCTTGGTGTCACTTCTGAGCAACTCCGCCAACTCCACAGGTAGGCGGCAGACCGCTTCCTCCTCTGCGTGGCTGTTTTTGGGACATGGTTGTCCGTGCTCTGATAGAGAGGTGGTTGCACAGCATGAAGCGGTAACACCAAGAAGGTCCTCCCGTGAAGTCATTTATATTCATCGCCTTGGCAACTACCTGGGCATGGAAATGTAACTGCACCATTGACAAGCCTCTCCCCGCAGTACATTGTTCAAGTACCTATTTGTGAACTTGTTCCTCTAGCTTTGGCCATCTAGCTTTTAGCCTGCGATTAGCTTTTTTTTTTTGTTTTCTTCATTGCAGTTAAGAGTATCCTTCACTTTTTACCAGTCCCTCACTAGTTTCTCGCTCACTCCAAACTTTCTTTCTGCTGCTCAATTATTGTTTCAGCTGCGTATTTCACTACTTTCAGCTTGTAATCTGCAGACAATGATTTTCCTTTTGGGGACATTTGTGTTAATTCTTACTCAGTTGTCTTTATAAGTTAATGCTTACATTTAGAATTTTCATTACCGGAGTAATAGGAGTAGCAGATACTGGCACACAAGCCTAGAGCACATACTCGCGGCTGTCAATGTGAAAATAACGAACAAATGAAATTACCGTATATATTTCAATATATATGTCGCACCTCAGTATAAGTTGCAGGACCAGCCAAATCATGACAAAAAGTGTGACTTATAGACTGAAAAAAATTGTATTTTATAACACGCTGACCAAGAGTCTTTATATAGCAGCATGAGCAACAGTCGGCAGACATTATATAAGCGCTCCCCAATCCATTACATTTGTTAAAATCAATCACTTTTCAATCACTTCAGTAGTGTGAGAGCGGCTTTCTTTATCGAGGTGCTGATTTTATCAGCCTCGCCACCGCGGAGGCAGAGCTGCTCTTCCGCCCGGTGGTTCTGGCCCTATTGTTGTGTAGCCACTTGCCCAAGGGGAGGGGCGATTGCCATTTGCAGGCTGAGAAGGGTCCTTGATGAAAAAAGGTGCCCTTTTCTGCAGCACCTACTTTTGCAGATGGCATAGATAGCATTTATCCTGTTATTCAGTTCTTGCACCGAGGATAATCTGAATAAAGAATGTGTGTTACTGGTCTACTGCTGTGTAGTTGCTGCAGACACCCGTCCATTGTACTTGAGCCTGTTCACTAGGCAAATTGGTGGGAGTCGTTTTCATCGTGTACGATGAATCATGTGATTTTGGTGTGCCGTGAAGTTAAAAACGCCAGTGTGCCAAAGCCCGCTACTGCCAATCTTGCGTGGCTCAACGTTATGGATCGTTCACTGTCAAATTCACAACGCAAACCTTCGCCCTGATCCAAAATGAAGAGAATTTGGTTGCGTTTCTTTTGTCATCGTCTGACTGCCCAAACAACGGAAACAACCACATTTCCGCCGTGACCTGCACATTCCACAGAGCATATGATCTCAGGCATACATGATTAATGGTCCGCAACAATGACATACGTTCTGCTTACAAACATGCCCATCCTTCTCACTGAAGCACCATTGTCAGTTCTCAGTATATGGGATCGCTGCCAGCGTTGGCTTCAGCCTTCATCTGTCACACAGAGCAGGGTGACACTACGGCCCCACACTTCTGGTCGCCATGCATAGTGTATGTGCTTGTAACCTACATCCATATTTCTGTCAGCAGCGTCGCTGACAGCAGCGTTGCTGCTGACAGAAATATGCCCCCCCCATATCAGACACGAGCATGCAGCTCTCAGCCAAAGCCAGGAATGGATTGCACGGCATCTCATCAATTAACTCTCCTGTCAGAAGGGCTCAATTGACGACTGATTCGACATCCTTTTTTTTTTAACTGTCTCAAATAGCAGCCGCAGGGATGCGACTTGTGCTCTTTCAGTGGGTGTTATAAATGTGCTAATGCTGTCAAGGCAAAATTCTATAGGCAGCTCCATTGAAGAATGGAGTCCAAGCATCAAAGAGGCTTTTGCAGACCATTCTATTATAACCTGTTATAGAAGTCCAACACCAACTTTAGCTGGTATATTTATGTGTCATATGTGGTCTTCAACATATGTTGGGTATAATATTGTAATACAGTGCACATGAAAAGCCATATTCGTTCGTGTCTTTACCGAGACCACTTCGGCTGCGTCCAAAAAAGTACTCCGCTCCTCCCGGCAAACACCTTTTCTTTGAGTGAGGAGTCCTTCCAGCAGGCCGTGTTCATAATATCAAGATTAACTTTAAAATGCAGGCCAGACGTGCAAGTGTAAATCATAATATTTATAGTGGCCCTGTTCCATCAAACAAGATAATTTAAAGAATGCACTGACGTCCACACAGGGACTTGGGTGACCCATCAGAGATCTACATGAACAATGAAATCTGCTGTGGTAAATGAAGTCACTCAGATAATTATGGAAACTATGAAATAATGCACTTCAAAAAGTTTCCGAATCCAATTTGGTGTGTTTATCATGTAATTTGGCACTCTCACCGTTCTCATGTCAGGATATTCTACGCTTCAACATGTCTTCAAACAGTAGTCTCCGACAACAGACAACGTAATGACTGCAAGAAATGGCATCACAGTGCTCAGGATGTCTAATGCACGTTAATGTTGGGATTTTGCTCAAGCAGCTGAATGGTGAGGGAAATCTGAAGCAGACTGGTCGGGGAGAATCTGAATCGCTGCGAGGCCGGGGGAGGAACACTCATGAATAATTTTGCTGTGTACCATATTTCACTGACAGAATATTCAGTTAATTATGAAGCTGATAAATGCTTAAACATACAGTTTTAACTTTTTTTGACTGACAAAATGTTTACTCTCCCTAATTTTTTCCCTTTTTCCCCTCCCAGATCCTCATTGGTGAAGTGACCAGTTTCTTTGTCAAGACAGAGGGAGCCCAGGAGAAGACCATCGTCACCGCCGACTGTTGCTATTTCAACCCTCTCCTGCGTCGGATTGTACGTTTTCTAGGTCAGTCATGGTGGTAAAGATCACAGGTTCTCCGGCACTCTGGTTCTCTCAGCTATTTCTATTGCTCATTTCTATTAATCATTCTCAATGTGCCTTTTCCTCTTGTATTTTTTTTTTTATCTTTTACAACATCATTTGCACCCAATACTCAGCTTTCATGCTGACGGTTTCATGTGGCTTAAAACAGTCTTTGTCTATCTCGCGTCTATTATTCCCGACACTCTGTCCATTCGGTGTTTTATCGCCATTTTTTTTTTTTTTTTTAAACAGGTGTCTACTCTTTCGGCCTCTTCACGACCACCATCTTTGCTAACGCGGGTCAAGTGGTGACAGGAAACCAGACACCCCATTTCCTGTCTGCATGCAAGCCAAACTACACGGCCCTGGGATGCCAGTCCCCGCTGCAGTATATCACAGAGCGGCGAGCATGCACGGGAAACCCTTACCTGGTGGCGTCCGCCCGCAAATCCTTCCCCTCCAAAGATGCAGCGCTCAGCTTTTATTCAGCCATCTACACCGTGGTAAGAAGAGTCTCAGGGCCATCAATGATTGCAAGGATATGAGAGCATGATGACAGTGAAACTACCCTTCATGCTTCATTAAAGAAGTTTAAATAGAAAAAAAAAAAAAACATATATCACTAAAGGTGTTAATTCTTAATTCTCATTCATTCATTTTCTATACCGCTTATCCTGTACTCAGAGTCAGTCGACATTGGGAGAGAGGCAGGATTGCCCCTGGGTGGGACACCTGTCAATCACAGGACCACATATGGAAACATACAACTATTTACCCTCTCAATCACGTGTCATATGGGGACATACAAACATTGACACATATAGAGACAAACCACCATTCACTCTCATTCACACACAATCTAAGGCCTCAAATGAACCTCCTGCATGGTTTAGGATTGCGGGAGGAAACCAAAGAACCCGGGGATACCCACGCAAACAGAGGGGATGCCGCTTTGGTGCCCTACCTCTTAATTTTCACTGTTAAAGTCAGCCCACAGCTGCATGCTTGTTTGGCTTGTACGGCACAACGAAACAACGAAATGAAATGAAGTAATTTGTCAGCAATCTGTCTCATCACTATTATTATCAGTGGGCTGTGTTGTGAATCGTCCATGGAAGTAGGCATACAAAATAAGGGAGGGGACGTACGATATTCATAGAAGCAAGAGCTCCAGGCACTGCAGCAGTGGTACATCCATCTGCACACGTAGAGTGTATTTCAATATTAAGGTGTTTTCTTTCATTATAGTGCTGACTGGTAACTTTTAAATGTTGAGAAAAACTGACTATTGCCCTAAATAGCACAGATTTTACAAGCTATCACCAACAATAATAATTGGTTGACTTTATTTTACTATAATGTGTGAATCAGGCCAAATGTCTACTCAAATGTTTGTATAGAAAATAAAAACAAAATGTATTCATTTCAGATTTAAACATATGATAAAAAACTTTTAAAAGACCCCCAAAAAATTTTCCAGCATAAAACATAATTCCCTCACTAATGTGTTTCCCCTACACAGGAATAAAAACAACACGCCGTCCGTCTAAGCAGAGATTTATTGCTTCTTTATTTATTGTTATTATCATAATCTTTATTATTGTAATTAGAGCCCAGAGGAAAAATAACAACAATAATAATAATACGCATGCATCTCTGATAGTTATTCAATTGCTTCCAAATTTCAGAACCATTATTTCAACTTTTTTGAGAAATGCAATTAAATTCACGTTTTCGTCTTTTTAACCTTTTCAAACTGCCTTAATATGGTGAAACGATTGCTTAGAGCGCTCTCTGGTGGCGCATTTGCCACACTGCCCATGTGTGTGTGCTGTCCAATGGCTGAATGGTCTCAGCTTGGTGACAGATCGGCTTGCAAGTGTATTCATTCATTCATGCGTTCATTAACAGATGTATGTGACCCTGGTTTTTCGAACCAAGGGGACTCGTCTGACGAAGCCCACACTGTGCCTCGTACTGCTGTCCCTGGCAGTGCTAGTCGGGGTGGTGAGAGTGACCGAACACAGGAACCACTGGAGTGACGTCCTTGCGGGATTCATCACCGGAGGAGCCATCGCTGCCTTCCTGGTAAGATGGCGGGGGGCAGGGTGAGGGTCACACGCACTGCTTGGAGCGCTCGTTCAACTCCTCAGGCCCAGCGAATCAAGTGTGCCTCCCAGTGGCCAGAGTGTGTAAAGAGTGTGTGACGAACAGCTTCTGAAAAGAATCTAAAAGAATGATCTGACGGCTCTGTCCCAACAATGATGCCAATCTTAATTGTTTGTGACCCTAAACTTTTGACCCCAAATTTAGACTTTCTTGTCAAATATGAAAGAGAGTTCATGTTATTTAATGTACTATCCCAGGCTCTATTTTAAAACGAATTTGATACGTCTATTTCCCATCTGCCTGGCCTCCAAGGGATGCCACCGAGGGATGAATGTTGCACGTATTGCACATCCAATCCTCATCGGCAAATATCCATTTGTCTTTAAATGAATCAATGTTGATGTTGAAGACGATGCTGTCGATGCCACTCCTCCTCCGATGGTTAAATCTCCGTCACTTCTGTTCAAATTAAACATTTTTTTTCCTTTTCTGCTTACACTCGCAAGCAGAAAAAGGTCCAATCGTTCCCCGGTGTCGTCTCTGTAGGTGTCGTGCGTGATCAACAATTTCCAGCCCAAACAAAGAGCAAATCCGAGGCCTCAACGGGTTCCAGAGCCTCCGGCCGGGATCCCTCTGCTCAGCCTGCCTCGTGTGGAGAGTCCACTCGAAAAGTTAAGTGGCCTCCAGGTAAGGGGGCGGGACAGAGATGTGCAGAAGAACTCCTGGAACTCTAAGAGAGACATGTTGAATCTGAATCCTGGTTTTACGCATGGGATATTTTCTCTAACTCCTGGTCTTTGTAGATAATTTTGGCCTCCAGTTTCTTTCTTTCTTGATGTCAGTGCATCTTTTTCCCCTTTTAAATCTTTGTCCTCATCTTTCTTTCTGTTTGGTTACTTCCCGTTAGGCTACAGGGTTACCGTATTCTGAGATCACATGACCATCAGCCAATCCCGTCCCCCACCCCTCCCGATGTGCTCCTCCCCTCACGGCGTTGCCTCACCAGCGCAGTCTAGACCTGCCTGCCAAATCCCCCAAGCCCTGCCCCGCCCACCCGGAGGGGCGACATCCTCTTCGCCGCGTCATATCCACCCAGGTCTGAAGGTCCGCTGGCGGAAAAGAGGAAGAAGAGCACCAAAAGCGCACAAAGTGTGAAGTGGATGTACAGGCATCTGCCGAGGACCAGCAAAAGGTGAAGACCTGTCCTTCCTCCTCTGTTCTGCCGTGTTTGTCCAGAAAGACGGCCTCCTCTCTTGGCGGGATTATAAAAGACACAATGAGACTCACCAAAGCCACAGCTGCTGAAGCAATACTGTGACCTATTTCTCGATCTGTTTTGTTTTTTTTTCCCCACAAGGACCCAACAGTGATTCATGAGACTGTAGGCTGGTGATGACTTGGTGAAATACTACTTGAGCAAATAAAAAAAAAAAAGATTAAAAAAAGCAGTGAAGCCGGGGTTTGGAGGATGGAAGTGAAGCCAATAACCAGTGGATTCCTTAAACGTCCATTCAACACTCAGGACAATTTGAAACGAGAACATAACAAACTCGGCTTATCAATGGAGACCTTTGTGAGGTTCACTTCGTCTCCCATCCTCATCACTGTCAGAAGAAGCTGTCAAAGACTCGGAGCACAGACAAGCCAGTTTTGGTCCGACCAACCGCGTCGTGTCATCGCTTTTGAGAGCGTTGGGTCAACCTCTGCTTGCAAATCGTGCATAGCGGTGAGCCGGAGATTCTCACACACTTGAGCAATGCCAGGTGCTGTTGCCATATTCACCACTTCATCCCGGAAACCAAATATACTAGATTTCCGACATGTTTTCCAATAATCATTTTTTCCTCCTGGTATATATGAAGGTATTTAGATTCAAACTTTTTCTAAGAATATTTCATTTGACTTATTGTCCGTGTTCTTTCAGTCTGCATTAACTTTCTCCTTCCTCATTTCCATGCCTCGGTATTTATTTTCCCAATAATACCCTCTCTCCGGCGCAGAGGCCATGTTGCTTCTGTGCACATTAGATGCAGATTTGCAAATCTGATACAGTTTAAACTGTTTCCACTTTTTTTTTTTTCCTCCATTCCCATTATTTTCGACAGCGATAACAATCGAACCGACAGCGCAGACCCCCTGCGCACGCGAGTGTGTGTTACGCAGAGATAAGGCCAACGAGTTTGTAAAGTTTTGTACAGTATCTAGGTTTCTATAAACATTATATACCGCAGTATATTTTAATTGTGTTAACAAGCCGGCGCTACCTGTTCGCCTGCTCCTCTAGGAGCTGCAGAGGAGGCCGGGTCTAAAGCAGCACTGCTGGTGTGTGTTTGGTCTGCTCAGTCCAGAGGGACGCTTCACAAAGGTCATATTAGTTTAGAGAAAATGCAACAGGTTATTCAAAAGAAAACTTTTTATGGTTTTATTAACTGTGTGTGGGTGTGGGTGTGGGTGTGGGTGTGGGTGTGTGTGTGTGTGTGTATGAGCGTGTGTGTGTGTGTGTGCTAACGAGCACATTGTACGGCAGCCTCACTGTTAATTTGGCGAACTGTTCCCTTAAGTTAAACTGTCAAACAGTAGCTGCTATAATTACACACTCTGGCTGGTGTGTGACTGCAGGCTTCCAGGCGTCCAAGCGGTGCCTGTTAAAACAGAGGGATTCTCATTACGGCTCTGAAATGACCTACTTTCAAACTTTTCAGTTCAATTTTTCGTAACTGGAGAGGTGAGGGGTGATACGGCGCCAAAGCCGTGTTATTTTCATGTTAAATGTTTCTGTTTTGTAATTATTCGACAAATAAATTGCAAATTATCACACGTTCGCACCTTGGTTACATTTTTCGACATGCAACGCCTTTCAAAACGTGTGTCTGACGACGTATGGCCCAAAAAAATATCAGGGCTTTTTCATTCTTTTAAATTCATTTTAACTTTGACCCCAGTCAAAAGCAGCCTTTTTCATTTCAGTGAAAATAAACAAGGGTTTTTCCACAGGGGACAAAGCACCTGTCTGGCCCGTTGGACAGACGCCTCCGTTCCTATTCATACACCTCAACGAGAACCACTTATGGGACTTTTCCAACATCAGCGTGCAATATTTGTGTGTATCCCAAAGTACTGCTCATTTGAAGAGCAACGTGTTCCTTTTTGGCACATGCACACAAAAAAGGTGATGAATACACCTTCCATCACAACAAACCAACCGTAATCTCACATCTGCTAAATTCCTCAATAAAATGGGAACTTTTGGTCTTTGGTGAACACAAGATGGCACTGTTTATCAAGATAAAGTGTAACTGGGGCAAAACAGAAGTGAACAGATTTAAAAATGTTTATGAAATGAAGCTGCAAGTCAGGAATGGGGAAACTAATAAAAAAACTAGCCGGGACGTTTCTATCTGGTCACCTGAGGCCTCGGCTGGCCCATCGCCGCCTTTCGTCATCAGACTAATAAATGTGATGAAACGGCACAATTTCTTTGAAATGTAGACACAGTCAATTTCTCAATTTCTTCCTCTCTGTCTCTGTCTCTCTCACTTTCCCCGCCCCCCTCTTTGAAATTGTGTTTGTCACTCTTGTGAATGACAACACACACACACACACACACACACACACACAGACTCCCCCATCCACTCACAAACAAACAAAGAACACTCTGCACTCTTTCGACAACATTATCTTTTCCGGAAATTGCTTCTCAAGCACAGCCGGAGCCCCATTAGAAAAGAAGAGCTCTGCGCTGTAACCTTTTTAAAAAGCCATTAGTGATGCACCTGCTTCTCCCTCTCTCTCTCTCTCTCTCTCTGTTCCTATTTGTGTGTCCTATTTGTCTCTCTTGTTAACACTGACGCACACACACACTATTTCTCCATCCTGATTGCCAGCCTGCCGGTTCCCTACCCAACAAACCGACGACAGAGCGCCGTAAGCACCCTTCCTCCCCAATTAGACTATAAATCACTAACATTTTAGCGTGTTGCAGCAGAGTGCAAAACCACTCAATTTAATAATTTACAAGTGTCGCTGCAATGTGTGCCGACTGCCACAGGAGTGTTCTGGACACGAGTCAAAGTTGCACGGGCGGGAAAACCAAGAGAACCCCACAGCTGGCTTCGCTGTTCTATGCAAGCGTATTGAAATACAGGGAATATTTTCCAGTATTTGGTCTGACCGTCGCCGGGATAAGGGTTCGACGATGTGAGACGAGGGGAGAAAAGACAGAAGGAAAGAAAATAGGAAGAGAGGGAGAGATGGTCTATCAGTCATAGTAAATTACAAATATTGGTCCGTGCCTTTCTGCAGTCTCCTGATTATGCTCAATGGTCTGCCTCTGACAATTATGAAGCCATTAACACTGTGTGTGAATGTGTGTGTGTGTGTTTGTGCATTTGAGTGTGCAGAGAGAGAGAGAGAGAGAGGGGAGGAGGCTCTTTGGCAGCTTATTTGAGGAAATAAGCTATTGGTTTTTATGGCCTTGAAGCCTCCAGCGCCTCGCAGCATCCGCCTTCTCGCCCCCCTCAACCTCCCACAAACATCACATTTACATTTCGTCCGTGCGTCGCCCCTGCTCCCTGATATTCTCCCGGTAAATTAAATAGAAACATTTAGATGAGATAAACGTTGCTGACAAAAACCAGTGTCCGCTCGAGCTCTTGTGCAGAGCTGGAGTGGATAATTGAGTATCCGGCGTCGACAACACACACACACACACACACACACATCGAAGTCAACCGTCACAAGCGGTTGTGGAGCAAAACCAGGAATTTAAGTTTGAAAACACAGGAAGGCCATGTACAAAGACGTCTCCTCTTTCTTTTTTTTTTGGACACCCGAACTATATAAACACACACACACACTCACACACACACTTTGAGGGTTTTGAGAGCCACCACTTCCACAGGCCACCAAATGAGCTGGGGATTACAAAGGGGCCTGGACCACCAATCCCATCCAGCATAACGCAGACCATCATCCAGATACAGGGGTTCTGTTGACAGGATTAGGAGCGGGAATACACATTTTCTATGTTTGTACATACTTACCAAGTCTAAGAAATCTAATAATCACTTTTAGTTAAGTCTGGTTTTCCCGTCGACATCTGCACGCAAGAGGACTCCGCTTCGCCCGATCGGTAGGAATGAAATTATAACATTTTATCTCCTAAATCCCACCATCCAGGTAAAAACGCAACATCTTTTTATTTCTGTGTGGTGGTGATATCACTGAGCAGGAAACAATATTGCGGTAAAGGGCCATTATGTTGTCAAGGGAGGGGGCAATAAAGGAGGATCACCTCATCGGGCTCAAGCAATGATTGGAAGTCGTCAATATCGATCAATACCAGTTATACGATTGGATAATTACCTCTTGTGCCTTTCGGTGGGAGGGGATGGGAGTGGGTGGGGGCCCTCGGAGGCCCCCGGACCATAACTTGGGAACCATCGCACTATAGGGCATGCTCTCTGGGGCTGCAGGGTTGGAGAGGGGGAGGAGGAGGAGGAAGAGGAGGAGGAGGAGGAGGAGGAGAGGCTGAGTTACGCGGGATGCTGATGCTGCTGCGGCGGCGGCTCCGTCGCTCCATCCCTCCCTTCGGAGGGGAGAGGAAGGGAAAAAAACAAGGAGTGGTTGTGTGTGATTCCCCCCCGAGCAGGGAGAGAAAGGAATGGCAGGAGGGAGGAAGGAAGAGAGGGAGGGATGGAGGAGGAGAAGGAGAAGGAGGAGGGGGGCGTTTCCCTGCATGGATCCGAACGCCTGGCAAACGGAGCGGCTTCCTCGGCGTGTAGACGCTCCTCATCGGTAAGTTCGACGCTTTTCTGCCACTGTGGGTGGGTGGCGGTGTGGGGTGTGTGTGGGGTGAGGGTATCTCGAATCTCAACCCCCCCCCCCCCCACACACACACACACACACGCTCCCCACGCGGGGTGGAGGGTGGGGGGAGGGAGTGATGCGTCCCCGTCACTCCAGACCGTCCCTGTGTGTGTGTGCGTGTGTGTGTGTGTGTGTGTGTGTGTGTGTGTGTGTGTGTAGATATGTGTTGATCATCCTCGGAGCGGTGAGGAGGTGGACTTGGTGTGTGTGTGTGTGTGTGTGTGGGGGGGGGGGGGGGGGTTGAAGCGCTGCGCGTCATTTTGGATTCACGCCCGATCCGCGAGGACTATATAAAAAAAAAAAAAAAGCAAAAAGCGAAAAAAAAAAAAAAAAAAAAAAAAAACAGGCTGGTTGCAGCTTAGCTCCAAAGTGCAAAAAAAAAACAACAACAAAAAAAAAAAAAAAAAACCTGCACCTTGAATGTGAATCCAGCAGCCAGACTGCCTTTGTGCCCCTGTTGTTGCAACGCTTGGACCCCCGGCCCCCCTCCACCTCCAAAGGGTTAAAAGGTTTCAATCCGGGTTTATCATTCCGGTGAGTGGGAGCGGATGTATTTACAAACAAAGGAAGCTTCTTATCCACGCCTGTCACGTAGAGGACAGGTGCTGGCCGTGGAGGGGGGAGAGGGTTGATGGGTGGGTGGGGTGGGGGGTTACAGTGCAGATCTGGGCTAGTGGGCCAGCTGAGCCCCTCCACCCCCCTCCCCGCTCACATGAAGAGCTGTTTTTTTGTTTTGTGACCCCCAAAGTTTCTTAGTTTGCATCTTGCATCTCTCTCTCTCTCTCTCTCTCTCTCTCTCTCTCTCTCTCTCTCTCTGCAGCAGTCATTTATTTTTCTTTCCTCGTGAAAAAGAGTGCATCAGCCTGAGTGAAAGAAAGAAAGGGTCGGTGTGGAAGACAAGATGTGGGACGAGTCCGTCAGAGGGACGGCACGTGTTGGTCGGACGTTCTGGGGATTAAGTCAGATTGGGATGTTTTGGGAGGCGGACGGTGAAGACGCTGAGGGTCGGAGCTTCCCGGCCAGGAGGACGAGAGGGAGAGCAAAGAGGAGGTTTGTGGACGGAAGGGAGCGAGGACGGGAAGTTAGTTGGTGTGAGAGGAGATGGTTAGATGGAGTGGAAGTGGAGGGAGAAGAAAAGGCGACCGTGAGACTCTGGATGCCTGGAAACATCCGCCTGAGCAGAAGCTTTCGTAACGTTCATTCATTCATTCTTTATCTAAATTATTTGTCCTGCACTCGCTCAGCTGTCATTGGGCGAGAGGCGGGGTTTACGCCGGACCGGTGGCCTGTCAATCACACGGCCACGTACAGAGATATATGACCATTCACCCTCTCATTCACACATCATATGAAGCCGTACATACTCATGCATTTACATGTCATATAGAGACATAAAACCATTCAACTTTTCATTTGCAGGTCTCATGGAAACCTACAACCACTCATTCATTCATTCGCACATCACAAAGAGAGACATTAGTCGTCATTCACACGTCATACAGACACCCAACTATTCACCCACTCATTCACAAGTTATGTAGACATTCAACCATTCACTCTCTCATTTCGACATCACACAGAGACACACACCCTTTTACCATGAGAGACACACATTATATGGAGACAACACACCATTTGTTCACTCATTCACATTTCACATAGAGATACAGACATTCACTCATTCATTCACAAGTCATACAGGGACCTGCAACCACTCGCTCACCCATTCATACGTCACATACGGACAAAAAAGTCCTTTCATTCACACATCCTATAGAGACATACAACTATTCACACGTTATATCGACATTCAATCATTCACTTTCTCATTAACGCATCACAAAGAGACAGAACCATTCACCCTTTCATTCACAAGTCCTATAGAGACACACACAGCAATTCACCCATTCATTCACACATCTGAGGTATTCAGAGACTCCACCGAACCAACCGACATGTATGTTTTATCTGCATGTGAGAGGAAACCTGAGGAACCTGAGGAACTTAGGCAGAACACGGAGGCTCCTGGGACCTTCTTGCCGTGAAGCTCTAAACCACTTCACCATTCGTTACAGTCGAGCAATTAAGCGCTTTGGCGACGCGGCGCCCTGCCGTCCTCCCGGCCTGGGTCAACATGGACACGACTACTACTTCACATCCTCTCTGAAAGGCCAGGTGCACCGAAGGGACGGAGCAGCGGACGCAGATCCCAAACCTGGGCTGGCTTTCCTCCGCCGGGCCTTGGGGCCGGAGCCAGCTCACTTCCAATCAAGTCAATTCGGGGGGCGGGGAGGGGGAGGGGGGTAATTCTCTACTAAATACAAACCAGATGTCTTGCCGTGGAATAAAGTTATCGGATCCCTTCCGGAGAAACGACCGCATGGATTACGTGAACGCCCCGAACACGTGCAAGATTCAAGGGGGTAAAATAACCCGAACGGGGGAGGTGGACTTCGGAGGCCGGGTGAATTTTTTACACCGGATCTCTGACACCTACACGCATCCGATTGTCATCCGGGAGCCCGGACAAGCGGGAAACAGAAGGGAGAAGAAGACGGGGTAATGAGGAAGGAACCTGGACCGGCAGGTGCGAGAAGAGAACGGTGTAATTGATGGGTGTGGGGTGTGTGGAGTGGGGGGGGGGCGAGAGGGTAAGCGGCGGGGCCATCGTGATTAAGGAGGAAATGCTGAAGGGAGGAAGTGACGGTGGGGGGAGGGAAAAAAAAAAAAAGAAACAGGCAAGTCATGGTTGTAGAGCAGCCTGAGTTCTCCGCGTGGGTGGAGGGGGATGTCTGTGGATCTGATCCCCCCCCCCCCAAAAAAAAAACAACCTCATCCCCTCCTTTGCCGCTGATTGACAACGGCTAAGCCTGTAATTGGCAGGTGTGGATAGCGGAGACTTATTCTCCACGGGGCCGACAGAGGAAGAAGAGAGAGGGGAAGTGTGTTGTAGTAGATTCGCAGGGTGGGGCCGGAGGTTTGAGGAGGTTTGGGGGGCGGGGGAGGTACCAGCTCATCACACTGGAGGAGGGAAAGTTGTTTTGGGAGGGGTGGAAAATCAAATGGGGGGAGGGGAGAGTTGGTGGGGAGGAGGTGAGGAGGTAAGGACTAAACATCTGTCTGATAATCAGTGTATCCCCTCAGAGTTCCTCAACACACATACTGACACCTATGTGATAATTGGCAACCCCCCACCCATTAAACCCCCCTTTTCTCACACACACACACACACACACACACACTCACATCGCCCCCCCGCGCTCGGCTAAAGTGTTGCTTGATACCGGGGAGAGCATAAGGGACTGGCTGTTGGCAGTTTAATCTGTTTACTTGGTGGAGCTCTGCTAAAGATACCAGCTGTGTGTGTGTGTGTGTGTGTGTGTGTGTGTGTGTGTGTGTGTGTCTGTAAAAAGCTCACAATCCATCAAGGAACATGGTTAAGATAGAACTTGGAGGTAGTTTGTGGTCCGAGAATGAACGGGATCTTTTTGTCTCTTTCCCGTCCCCAGGAGGCGCTCCTGTGAGATTGGCCTCCTCCGACGCGGGAGGCTCAAACGATAACGCCGAGATGGGAAAAGGCCGGAGGAGAGAATCAACTCGGATGGGAGGAGGAGGAGGGGGAGGAGGAGGAGGAAGGCCTCTTTGCTCCGCTCTCGACCACGGGTATTCTTGGGTTGATAATACAGATGTGGATGTTATTGCTTGAGAATACGCGTAGTCGAGTGGAAGCTTCGTCGACCTCCGAGTCTGTGCAATCGACCGCAATTGAAAGGACCCGGAAGACACATATAAATATAAAGCCGAGCTGTGGAAGGAGGGCTGGAAACAAAGACAGTATATTTTTCCATATGCGTAGATATATCGCACAATTTTCGTTTATATATTTTGTTTCCCGGCCATGATATCTAAAACAAGAACAGTGCAACATAACACCGACTGCAATTAGATGTTTTGATTATTTTGTTGTTGCCTTTTTCCTACGAGAGCCACTTAAGGACACAGTTTGTCTAGAACGAATGTTCACGTTAAAATATAGAAATATACTGCTTACGAGCCTCAACAAGTAGATAAAAATACAATAGGCTTACTTGGTATTCACTGGTCTACTAGCTGATGCCGAGAGGCAACGCATATAAAGACAGATGCGTTTCATTTTTTTTTTTTTTTCAGTCGATCTCAACTCTTTCCTGTTATCTGTCTGTCATTCTGACCCTTTTGCCTTTTTTAACCAGGCTTTTCATGTCGAAGAGCCAAGCTGGAGAAGCTAAACTCGGACACCTGTGTTAAAATCCGAAAAAAAACTCGACATACCCGAGTTTACGTCGTGATTGGCACGGCGGCCGAGTTCCGGCTGACAGGCTCGGCCGCGTTTCAACCCTTAAACCGGCCAGGATGGTGTCATACCTCCCAATCAGCTCTTCCCGGTTTGTTTCCCGATTTTCTCGAAAAAAAAGATGACTAATTTTTTTATTTTTGTATTGTAAGATAATTTCATTGACGATGACTAATGGCCGATTTCATAGGGAACTCACTGCCAGGTGATGCCATGAGATGAACAAATGATAATACAGGAATAAATATGTCTCATTTTTTTCTTTTTATTTTTTCATCATTTCTACATGCAGAAAGTGAAATTTACATAGCGATTTCTGGTACATAGAATAAAACCATCATACAATATCGCAGTTAGATGATATACATTGGAGTGATGTACTGCCCGGCCTTGGAGGGGTTGGGTGGGGGGTATTTTTTCAATTAGAGGGGATTTAAATAGAATGCACTCAGTGTGAGCCACGTGCCCAAATTAAATCTAACCCCTTAAAAGGTTTTCTATCACCGTAGGTTTATCAACCATATCGCTCTTTAGCACTTGTGGAGGAAATGACTTTGAGATTTTCCCGCAGAGGTGGCGGCGGGCTAAGACCTGCACCACACCACTAAGCTAAAGCCCCCCCCGGGCATTAGTTCAGGGAGATTAACGCAAAAGTTTTCAGACTCAGATGTTAATTACAAACCCTCTACCCGTCTAGTCAGTCAGTCGTGCACGTTGGTGAGCCCCGTAATCTTATCGTACGCGAGCGTCTCATATTCCTCTGAACGTTTTTTCGTCACGCGCAGAGCGGGACAGAAGAAGGCCCCCGAACGCAAAACAGAGCGGTGTAATGGGACGGTACATTAAACCGGCATATAAACGCCACCTCCCCACGTCTCTTACTCCCTCCGCAGCTGGTTTGATGCCCGTAGCGGCATTCCTGAGACAGTAACGCATGAGGATATGACAGGGCTCGCACCCAGGGCTGACATTTTAGCGTTTGACTCAGCTGACTCGCCGTCATAATGGCAACTCGCACACGTGTGGCAGACATAAACTTGCTGTAAGATTCACATGATCGGCGCGCCGGAGGGGGGAAAACGGGTGCTTGATGATCTGGTGGGGAACAAGGAGACGAATCTCCACGTGTGAACACACACTCGTGCACGTTGCAGCTGAGTTCAATGGCTCAGAATGCCGATGGGGAAATAAGGGATTGATTTATTTTATGCCTAACTATTTTTAGTCCGAATGATGGATGTTTATGTCTTTCATTGATTTAGTCCAGATGCGGGCCAGAAAAGCGTTCTTGGACTCCGGGGCTGATTAATCAAGTGGCGAAGGTGATGGAATAAAACATTTTAATAAACGAGAAAATCAACATATCGTTGCAAAATTCAGTCACTGTTGCAAAAAAAAAGTGCAAAATGATTAATAGCTCTCACACCATTTACTATTCCACCATTTATTTCAATTGCATCGGAATATTTAGCCACTCAGAATTTATTCACATTTAGCCGACATTAACTTGTTGATTAGGCAAAGCTGTTACTGTGGTTTTGATTGTATTTCTGTATGTGTGTGTGTCAGTGTGTGTTTATGTGTGTGTGTGTGTGCACGCTAAGCAACAAAATGACTATTGTGAGCACAGCTCCAGGTGCTTAGCAACCGAATCATTCTGTTTCCTTGGCAACAGTTGCCTCGCACTCACTGTGTGGGTGATTGGCAGCCTTGACAACAGAGACAGAGTGACCCTTGACCTCGCGTGCTGAATGGGAGAGGATAAAGAGCAATAGTGAGAAAGAGAGGGGGAGAGAGTGGGAGGGGACACGCAGAGACAGAGAATACACTAAGTGATAATCATTCTCCATTGTAATCATCCTCCAGCGTGCTTCATAAGGCGTCGTCAATACCTCTCCAGCTGGGGTCCATCATCACGCACACTGTGCAGCACCGTGCACACAGTCTTCCCGAGAGGAAAGCCCAAGCAGGCACTCCATATCTTAAATATTTTTGCCTGCTGGCTATAGCGCGTCCGTTTTAGTCCGTGATCGGATTGGACAAACGGTCGGCAGACCCCCCCCCCCGAAAATGTGAGACACGGATGAGAATTTCACGTTGAGAAGTCGTATCGCCGCAGAAGGACCTCCGAAGCGGTCAGCCGCCGCAAAAAGACGGTTGTTCAATTGCACCGGGGTTTTCCGGTCTAAAAAAAAAAAAACATTAATGGTAATAAATGAAAAAAATGAAGTTATTCAGCTTTTATGATTAAATCGCAGAGATTGCGTCGTCCCATTAGCTTGAAATGGAGGTCTAATTCAAACCAATGTCAACCCTCTTTCCTCTCAGGTTTGAGCAGTCCATTAAACCTGTCATTTGAACACAAGTTTGCTTTGATTACTCCTTATAAATAAATCCACCCAAAAGGAAGTACTGTTAATCAGCCAGCGCTTACTGATTAAGTACTACCGTTATTTCCGAAGACTGCGTCGATTGCTTTGGTTCTACTTTAAAACACCTCGATTCACACTGTTCAACACTTTAATGACATGAAGGGAAATTAACACTCGACGTTAAAGCTTGATTTCAGGACAGAAATTCGCTATTGGTTTCGTCCATTTGCTCCGTGAAATTAAAATTCCATAATCATGTAAAAACACAAGACAGAAACCAAAATAATCCAAAGAGCCGATCACTTCGGCTCCGTTGTCCAGTGGAATGACCTAATCGGGTGACGTGATCATGTTGCCGACGAGGGCCGCGGGTCATTCTGACTGCGACTCCGGCTCAGCTGAAGGTTAATGGCTTACGAGGTTGCGTTGTGCCAAAACATCAAAAACAAAAGCGACCCGCATCATCCACTAGGCTATATTCGAGAGAGACTTAAAGTAATCTAATAACGTCGAATGACATCATCGCAGACTTTCGCCGTAAACATCCAGTTCGACCGACTTCAGTCGTTACGACATCTCGCGCCGCCGGTGTCGCCATCCTGGAACAGGTCCTTGGGTTCATCTCAAGCCAGGCGGTGTTTCCGTCCCCATCCATATACAAACACAGCTTTCTTATCACGCTTCCAAGAGATTTTTGCTTTTAAATTTGTGTCACATTATGTTTTGCATGGCAGCTTCTTGCACTACAAACCCTGTGAATGAATTGCATCGTTCAGCTAAATCTTAGCCAATTGTAAAAAAAATATGAAGGAGCTCTAAAATGAAAAATAAAAAAAATGACAAGATGGAATGCCCGACTAAAAATATGATATAAGGGGAAACTAGTCTTTACGCACCGAATAATAGGGTATGTCTCAGCAAACGAACTATGATACTGGAGTTGCGGGGGTGAAAACCTTGCTCAAAGGGAGGAAACTCGTACTCGTACTGCTGTTCAGGCGGCAGTAAATCTCCACTGACTGAATCGGTTTGTCTAGAACTTGTTTTGCAAATGTCCTTGTGCAACCGATGTGCTCAGGCCCGGACGTCCTCTTCTTGAAACCGGTCCAGGTTGACATTGGGGGGGACGGGATGGGACAGGGAGAGGGGGCTACTGATTGGCTGATTCGCAGGCATCAATCCAATCGCTGTACACGTCGACGGGCTCTGATAGATCTGAGAGCAATGGATTAAGGTGAAAACTCTTTGCAGGGGAAGCAAAACAAAACGTGACTGCTCGCGTGTCCTAGAACCAGCGGTTCATAACAACAAGTGGGTGTAAGCTCGTGATCCATCTGTAATAAAAAAAAAAGATAATTTACTGCTTTTAATCCGGTCAAAGATGTGCCTGCTCAACGGGCCTCCGATGCACGTTATATGTTTTAAAATGCTGTATCTCCAAATCAGACAAGTGCCGTGACAAGTGAGTTTCATTGTCCGCATCAAATCCATACAATCTGACACTGTGCTTTATAGATTCGAAAACAGAAAATTCTTAGCCAGTGCTGGTTCAGGTCTTGATCAGTTTAGTGACAAGATGTCTCATTTTAACTTAGAAGTTACTGTCTCGAATACAAACTTCCCGGCTGGCTGCCAATAATCACCTCTCAATACAGGCATTCCCTTCAGGTCAGGTCTGTGACTGAGACAGTGCAGAAAGTTTTTCAAAGTGAGGTAAAAACTAGTCTTTTTTTCATACAGGCACAAAAGATTCAACCTTTAAAAAACCTGTTGCATTCCCCTCTTATTGACAAATATCACTTAGAGTCGATGTGCCATGTGCATGACTAACAGAAATGTATACATCACATACAATTATACACTGAATCTTACTGCATGGGATGAATAACAATAAAATACTAAAATCTGTGACTTCTGTGAAAACTGTGTGTACAGACAGGAACTCTCTTCACTCTTCGAATAAAGTATTAAAAACACATTTGTTAGTATGTATATGGCAAATATTTCATCGAAGGATACAAGTAATAGGCGTCTGGAATTCCTCCAGACAGACTGTACATGAAATGATCCCGGTATTTCGGCTTCTCTCCCTGTCGAGGCAAAAGAGATCAACATGTAAGCCATCGAGTCGGCGTTTAGAAATCGAAAGGTTAGGGTTCGATTATCGGGAATCGATTACATTTTGACGTCACAAGACTTCTCGTGGTTGCAGAAGGGACAGGTGAACTGGGTCTCCAGGTCGCCCGTCATCTTCTTCTTCGCGGGAGGCTTTCGCTTGGACTTGCGGCGCCCCATTATTGCACGCTAGCTGTAACACGCCTGTGAGTGGGTAAAAAAAAACACGACATACACACACGTATCTTTAACCGGGATGCTTATTACATCGTCGGAAGAGGAACTACACGACAGAAAGATCTGGTGAAGCTGGGAAAGTTTGACCAGCTGCAAAAACATTGTGGAGTTAGCTTTCTATTGTTAGCATGAGTGTCGTTTACCATTAGCCGCGGGACGACAGAGAGGAATAAATGATTTACTTAAGGTGCACATACGCTTTTGCATCACTCTAGTCACGCATTTCAAACACACGCCGCTCTATGTCTTTACCCCAACAAAAAGTTGAATAAAATGTTTACCTTTGATAAAGGATACACACGTTGCCCGAGTAGATAAACGTCTTCTCGAGACCCAGTACCGGCAACTATTCCTCTTAAGCGACTGGATAAAAGCAAACAAATAATGATTTCCCATTGGCTGAGTGACACGTCAGTCACTTTGACCGGCGATGACGTAAAGGCCGGCTGACGCTGCCTGATGCCACACGGTGGCGACAGACACCAGCTGTCGTTTCGTAGTTTTTCTTTCACTCCTTTTTTTTAGTTCGCAACTACTTTTGACACGTTCAAATGCGATCATAAACACATTTGAAGGGTTGGCTTTAACCTTTACGTCTCTATAAATCTGTTCAATCTGTTTTTTTATAAATATGATAAAGTGCAGAGTTGTAAACAAACATGGGCTGACAGTGTCTCATGCTTTTCAAGTAACTTAAGTCGCAATTATGAATATTATGTCAGATAAGTCTCTTTTTTTCAAGTGCTATTGTAAAATATGTATTTCTGTGACCCGGATTTATCAAATGAGCACAGCAGCATCTCAGTGACGAAACATGAAAATAACTGATTCTCTGAATCAGTCAAACCACAAACTGTCAGAAATTTGAGCGAGTGGGGGAAAAAAAAAATCCCCCTTTTCTGAATTAACGACGATTTACCTCAGAAAAAAAACAGAGTTATAAATAGTTAATCACATGAATGGAGCATAAATTCATACCCCAACCAATGGAAAGATAACGTCATGGCTCTCCATAACTTTGACTCTTACAAACTCATGATAAAGAACTCAGCAAACTATGAATCTTATATGTGTATGAGTGAAGATTATCCCCTCTGCATAATATGTGTATGGATATTACACACACATACACAGGCATGCACACACACGCGTGCACACACTCACATGGAAATTATATGCATTACGAATGTAGTTTGCATATTTGCACAGAACTTTTACACATACAAACTATCATAATAACAACAAAATACAGTCCCACATTAATCCTTTTTTCATCGTCACAATTATCCTAAAGGAATGCACGTTGCCACCAAACCAATAAAAATTAAAGACACATTTGCAAGTTTTTAGATGAAATGTTGAAATTCTTGTCCCATTTAGCAACACATTAGTCGCCAGCTATCAGCAAAACTATTTCAAAGATAACGTCCATGAACATTAGCCCCCATTTTTGGCAGTCCTTCTTAAATCAATCAATATTGGGACATTAAAAAACATGTATTTGGTAATCTACTCTGCGACCGACACGTGAAATGAGTTGCCTTGTAATTTCAGTCATTTTAAAATGTTACCATTCACAGAACTGGACTTTGCAGCAAGACATCCAAGATATCATGGGTTCTTTACACAGAGATGGTGGCTCAAAGAACCATGATAATGATATCATTGAAATATCTGGAACGTTCAAAAAAAGCTTGAATGTTATCAGTTGTATTGTTTTTAGATTATGAAATCCAATAAGAATGGTGAGGTGGACAGGCAAACCAAACATGAATTGCATACCAACAAACAAGATAGTAATCGTCGGATTAATTATATGGCCATATCGTGCCTTTATTTTGGAGAGCGTAACACCGGACAAACTATGCAACAGCGCTCTCTTTAAATAACCCTAAGCCTCTTGTTTGCTCTGCAGTTCTTTTCGGCGAAAACAAGTCTTCCTATCGGCACAAACCAGCCTGAACACTCACTTATCTCAATCCGTGAAAGGCCAATATCAAGAAGCCAATACCTCCCGCAGGCTCATTTAAGGTCAGATACTTCTGCCTCCTAAAAAGTCTTTTTTTCTTTGCACAATAAAAGACATTTTGACTTGAATTCGATCAGGGGAGAATGCTTTGTTTGTTTCCAATTTGTTCAGTTTCAAGCATTATTTACCGTGCAGCTACTCTCACAAAGACACACCGAGTGCCCGACCCCTCTATTGCTAATTTTCTTTGGTTAGGCCGGCGTTTTAAACACCCTCCCTTTTCATCCAGGCATCATGTGTGAGACTGAGGGTGAGAAACCCCCCCTCAGGTTTGATTTATAATAAAAATACACCCAGGCTGCTTTTTGGCTGCTAAAATGCATGTTACTGTGGGAAAACATGTTTTTGTAATGAATTATTACATCAAAACAATTAGGGAGATAACTGTAATGGTGGAAATATTAAGGATTCTGATAAATACCACTGACGATCTGAAAAATATACTTAAAATATGGATTTTTTTTTTTCACAATTTCCAACATGACTCACAAACTAAAAGTCAAACATCACTCATTTCTACTGGCTCTGAAATTAACACAATAATGTAAGATAATGCCAAATATAATAATCCTGTGACTGTACGATGCCTATTTGTCTTAAATGTGGTCTGCTTCTGTGAGAGATGTCAACGTGGCGGGCAGCGGTGGCAGTCGGCCTTGGAGCGGCGGCCGCCTCACTCGCCGTGGATTATCTCGGTCAGCTCCTGCTTCGCCGTGCGCCGAGAAAAACCTTGAATGAGGTCCTGTTCTTTCCCTCGGAGGTGGCCTGTGTGGAGCACATATTCAGCCCCGCTTCTCCTCGGTAAGAGGCTCAAAGCAGGGCCATTCATAAAAAACCCAAACTGCACTGAGCCGTGAAGATTTCCGTGTTTATTCTTTACTGCTCGAGAGCAATCATTTGTATAACGATAATTTTTCACCCAAATTTTAGTCCATTAACTAACATTCCTGATTTTTACCTCCCTCCTAGTTCCTGCGTTTGCCCGCTGCCTCACGGTGTAGAGACGTCCTTCTCTCGCCTGCTCCGCAGCATCATGTCCGCCTCGTCCTCTCTGGATTTATGCGTTTTTTCCTTTTCCAACATGGACCTGAGCAGGGCCGTGGTGGCCCTGCACAGACGGCGAGTGACCGTCAGAGTCCTTAGTGACAAGAACTACTCCGCCATCACTGGCTCCCAGATTGGCATCCTGCGCAGGGCAGGTAAGGATAACAAGCAACATAAAAAGTCCTTAACAAAGGTACTTTCTGTCTGTGGGAGCCTCATTTTGCCGACATGTATCTGCTAAAAGAACTGCCAAAAGGATTATCGCTCTTCTTAGTCTGCTCATTAGTCTACTGGCCACATGACCGGCCATTTCCGGATGCGCCTTCAAGGCATCCGTGGGCCGAAGGAGAAACTATAATTCTTCCTGTGCGCCCAGGCCACCTCTAATATTTGGCTCTCAGGGTAGAAAACCCAGATATCTGAGGCACCTCAAACCACATTCACCCCCCATCATCCTGTCAGTCAGTACTCAGAGATGTTGGTAAGAGTCAGGTTGGCTAATTGAGAGCTTCGTTTTCCAGCTAAGCCTCCTCTCTCAAGAACCACGCAGCACCAGTGTCACTGCTGACGCAACCCTGACCAATTTCCCGTCAAGCTCATGACCTTTCTTTCCCTTTCATGACCGTGACCGCAGATTCTTGAATTCTTGAACTCCTCTTCGGCCGAGCAAACCGCTGCAGCAAATCCCTTCAAGGATCGCTGGAGGTTCAGGACATGACCGCACCAAAAGAGCAGAATCATCTGCAAAGAAAAGAAAGTTTTTCTCCTTATAAGCAGCGGTTCTAAAATGTAGAGCCTCCTTTCCTGCAAAGGGCACAGGATTACCTGAGGCGCTTAAGCGGTGTGATCCCAGAACAAGCATCTTAACCCAGCATTTGCATTAAGTTGCTCAGATTCGAATGTAGAAATGATTTGGGTTGTAGTGTGAAGTGATGCATCTGCAGTTGGACTAAACAAAGCAACGTGAGGGCAAATATAAAGATGTGTACCCAGATGGTATGGCCTGCTTTGCGACTTTTGCTCAGTCCGGAGAAGCCACTTAGAGTCTGCACATTTGCACTCACGTGTCCTGTTCTCGCAACCAGCCGGATCCTTTGCTTCGCAGTGACCCCACTGGACTTGCACCTAGAACAGACACGAATGGGGTTTCCCAGGTGGAAAGATGACGTGTCTGTCCCATGTTTTAGATATTTTTCGAACGCTTACCCTTTTCGTAATACTCGAAGACATGGCACTCTATGCTCGTTGTCAGTCATTTATTTTCAGCACTGTATTTCATTTAGAACCAAATAGTTCATTTGTTCATTTATTATTTATACTTCTGATCCTGCACTTGGGGTCTCAACCGTCATCGGGCGAGTGGTGGGGTTCACCCCGGACTGGTCGCCAGTCAATCACAGGGCCACATATGGAGACGTACAAACCACTCACTCCCTCATTCGCACATCTGGGCAATTTAGGGTCTCCTATAAACCTGCTGCATGTTTCTGGACTTTTGGAGGAAACCGGAGAACCCGGAGGAATCCCGCGCAGACATTCTCCATGTGATTGGGAAGCAGGTGCGGCTCTTAAAATATTATATTGGACAATTCCAAATATGGGCCAAAATTAAAAATCCCCCAAAATTGCATTCATAAAAGACTATAGCTGCAGACTATAGCTTTCCAAAGTATAAGTAGAAGTCTGAAGTCTGCATCTCCATTGGCCTATAAGCTTTCTGTGTGTTCATTGGAAACCCTAAATCCCAGATGTATAAATGAGAGATTGAATAGTTGTTTGTCTCGATTTGTAGTATTTGTAGTATGAAAGAGAGGATGAATGATTGTATGTCTCCATATGACATTTGAATGAGAGAGTGAAAGGTTATATGTCTGTATGATGTGTAAAAGAGAGGATGAATGGTCGTTTCTCTATACGATGTATGAATGAGTGAGTGAAATGTTGTCTCAATGACAGCTGCAGAGGTTCCAGCACCTGAGTGCAGGATAAACCATATAGGGAATGAATAAATGAAGATGATTAAACTTCCTACCACAACTCACTTAAGCGGATAGGAGAAAACACCTTGGCAGAGAATGAGAAACACGTGCATAGAAAACTCAAGTTTCCCTCCAAACACAGGCGTCGTCACAATGAATCCAAACACGTCACGCACAGCCGGACTGTTGGTACATGTAGGAACAGATCCTGAGACAATTACTGCAACCGTATGCCATTGGTGCATTTCTCAAATGAGGTTTTATTCTCCTCCGCTAGCCATCGCGGCAGGTAGTCCTTATTTGGTCTTTACGTGAATATGTCAGAACCTTCACCTGGGGGTAATTTCATGGACAAATTTCCCCCCGACTTACCGGCGAGATGACTCACTGAGAGGTGCTCAGTCTGTTCCGGGCTACCTGTGTCATTGTCAGGAAGTCTCCCAGGGTTCCTCGGCGGTGAATAGAGAGGCGATAAGAGCCGTCTGGGGGGAACGGAGGTTGCCACGACAAGCCCCGCCGTGACTCAGAGCCATCATGGCCTGAAAGCTTTCCAGAAGATTTAGTGTCGGTTCTCTGATTCACGCCGGCTCACTCTTGTGCAATGTTAAAGATGCCTCTTTGACTGAGCGCCGTCTAATCGGAATTAAGTTAAGAAACCGGGCGGCCCGAACAGCACATTCGCCAGGCCGGGCGTGTTTTTTGTTCCCGCATCGACCGCAGACCTCACGAGAACCGGTGATCGTCACAAGGGACAACTGCTCTTCTTTTCACATCACCACCTCCTCCCTCTAATACCAAGGAAGCATAGTCACGTTTGAAACCCAGACAACGAGAACATCGAGAGAATCTCATACGCTAAGCGAATCAAATCACGGTTTATTTGTCGCACGCTGCATTGTTGTACAAGGCGCGTGAGCTTCGCGTCACCTTTCCAACCTGGGAGGAAATAGCGTAGATACCCACTTTCCTCCATTTGTACCACCTTTCCTTTTAGGGATCAGCGTTCGCACCAGCATTAGCTGCGAGTACATGCATCACAAGTTCGCCCTGGTGGACGGCCGGCGGCTGATCAACGGGTCCCTCAACTGGACCCTGACGGCCGTGCAGAGCAACATGGAGAACATCGTGGTCACGGAGGAACCGGACCTGGTCCAGCCGTTCGTCGAGGAGTTCCAGAGGCTGTGGGTCCTCGGCGACCCAGCGAATCACCACCTGCAATAATCCACCGCCGGCCTTTTTTATAAAAAAAATTGACAGCTTTTGAGTTTCTCAAAGAGCGAAGTTACAGCGAGGATGTAACAGCTGCTTTCCTGTAATTGCTTATAAAAGCCTACTGTTCGAATTTTCAGCAGTTTAGTTTCACAAGCGACGTCGACCGAAGGCGTCACAGTCGAAGAGCTTCGGCCACGTGATTTACGTCTGATCCGTCTTTTCAACACTTTTATGCCTTTGTTTTTGTTCACAAGTTTGAAGATTTTCGAGTTTTTTTTATATCGAATTCCAAGTTGAGATAACCGACGGTCACTTTTATTGAATGGGTTCATTTGAAATCTGCAATAAATGTATAAGCATTTGGTTTTCAATGTGCTGTTAAAGAAAAATTAAATTCATATTCACTGTTTAACTTGGATCATTAAGACCGATCTGTCACAGAGCCTTTTTGCAAAGTGCATTCCCCCGGCAGCGGCGGTTTCAGCTCCTGTTGCAACATGATTGATACATAGAAATTCCACACAGATCAAAATACGGTCAGCGTTTTACAATACAACCCTTTGAGGGGCTGCAGTCTCGAGAAACAATACAGTTGAGACATCCGGTTGTGTGACTAAATGCGTACACTTGATGATAAAGAAATAATCTGTCTGAGTTAAGATTCAGACGTTTTAACATCTTAAAGTTCAGTGTAGTAAATGGCAATGTCAGACTAAACAAATCAGCTGCTAGAATTTATCCACGGTGTGTAAGTGTCAATTAAACTGGGAGATCATGTGTTTGGAATTGTAGCTGGTGTTCTTAGCAGAGCCTGACCCTTTTTTTACACATCAGCTAGCCACTGAGCAGTTACTTTCTTCACATGAGTAATGCTCAACACTGACATAACCAGGTTACACTGGAAACGTGGTAGTTTGTTCTTTCAAATTAAAACCTTAAACCTTAAAATACTTTCCCAACAAGTCGATGTGATGTGTGGTTTAATTCATTTTATTCACACGCTTGCTTTATTGTCTTAAAAATAGTATTATTCGACATGGACGTTGATCTTAAATGATTGTGTTTGGAGAGGGTTTCCATTTATGTGGGTATAAAAACTGGGCATCCTCTGGATTGCTGAATTATTATCGGATGAACTGTATCCGACCCCATCTGTAAGACCACGTCTGCAGTCGATATTTGTTTTCATCTTGTATTTCCAGTTCACATCACAAACTTTTTTATCAATTTAAAAAAAAAAGTCACACAATGTTAACAAGAAGAAAGATGAAGCCCCGATGAAAAAAATTTTAAAAAATGCAGGTTGATGCATTGAAATGACTTAATAATAAACGCAATAAAGGGGACATCACCGATTGTCAATGACAACTCAGTGCACCGCAGCAAAGTGTAAATTTATATAGGGAAACTGCTTTCATAACATGAGGGCAACTATAAACCCTGATAAAATTTGCTACAGAAAATATATTACATAATGCAACATAATAGTATCACCAGATTAGATAAAAGGGTTTGTTTTGCACTTAGGTTTGCTGGAGTCTTTGCGTAGAAACAGACGTCTTATTTTGAAAGTCCGGACCGGAAATAGTTGTTATTACTGCTAGCTTGACGGGCAGCGCCGGTGGAAGTCCCGGCGGCGGACACATGCGGAGTGGAGAGATCCGGGAGCGGCAAAAACGCACAGCTCGTCTTTCAGGAGGAGTTCACGGAGAGAAGCGGACCGACCGACAACATCCCCCGAGAAGATCCGACAAAAAGTGAGTGAACCCCTCCAATACACCCCCTTCCACAGGGGAGGGGGGGGGGGTCTGGCGGCCGCCCGAAATCCGGTCACCGTCCGGCAGCCTCTTATCATACTCGTGTTTCGATCACGGGGGCGGGTTTTCACGTCCGGTAACGAGATGATTGTAAACAAAAGTCGTCGCCCCAAATGGTCTGCGCGCCGCACACATGTCACAGGTGCACTTCTGTGTGTTTTGGGACACTTTTGAGGGCCAGCTGTTGGGGTCCGCCTCCGGTTTGACGGATGATGGCAACTAGGATTAGTACTGTACTTGAGGTGATGTGTTGACGCATGCGCAGAAGGAGTGTTTACTTTTTTTTTCTTTTTGCTGAGTCCCACTAAGTGATCTTGGAAATGTTCATTCTGAGGGTGGTTGCTTCAGCATCCTTTTAGGGTGTGGATGATGACAGACAGGATGCATAGATGGGTGAAGATGCAGCGTCAGCAGGTGGATAAATGGTCATAAGGTTGATGGAGGAGGATCTGCTTTCCCCCTGCTCTCCACCCTCCTGACAGCGATGGCTGCCAGAAGTTGGGTGAGAAGTTTCGAGAAGTGATTGAGGAAGGAGAGGTGATTCACCGCGCTGTGATCAGGAGGAGAGGAGAAAGGAGGAGGTATTTCCTTTTACCAATAATCTACTCTTATCAGGGACGATTAACATCCGACCTCCTGGATTCCAGTCCTCAAGTACTTATTCCCTACATTTATTGGGAGCGAGGAAAGGGGGAAAGCCTCGACACGCTTCCTCCTGCCGAAGATTTTATTTTATTTTTATTCAAACAGCCTGTTACCTGGAGCGTCTGCCGTTCAATCAAACACAAGTATAATGCTGAAGATGGGGCCCGTGCCTTTGAGATCAAAACTTTAAATGATGTGATTTGAGGATCAAAATAGGTCATATAACCGCTAAAGGCGCATGACTGCACCTGTATCCATCGGATTACATCAATGGGTGAATGATAAATCAAATATGTGAAAATAAACTGGAAGCAGCAATACAAACACAACACAATGTCAACATCCCGGCACACCAACCCTATATTTGTGTTTGTCATCATTGAACTGGAACCCTTTGGTAACCCTATCTGTTTTTTTTCTAATTGTCATGCTGTGATCTTTTTTTATTTTCTATTTTTATTTTTTGCATCCCTACACAATCTATACCACCTATCCTGCCCTCAGGGTTGCCGGATCCTATCTCAACTGTCATTTGGCGAGAGGCAAGGCTCACCTTGGAACGACTGCTAGTCGATCACAGGGCCACATATAGAGACATAGAACAATTCACCCTCTCACTCACGTATTTCAGCAATTTAGGATTTGTTTGTTTTGGATTGTGGGAGGAAATCAGAGAATCCCGAGGAACCCGGAGGGAATCTCCAGGGAGAACAGACACCACACAGAAAGACCACCCATTGGAATCTAACCATGGACCTTCTCGCTGTGAGGCGCTAGCAACTGCACCAACATGCTGCCCACTAATTTTTATTTTATTTTATATATATATATATATAGATGTATATATATATATATTTTTTTTTTTTTTTTTTTTTTACATGATTTTATCCCACAAGGTGCAGGTTCTGAGTGCAATCTGCATGTTCTCCCCCGTGCTTGCGAGGCTTTTCTCTGGGTATTCTGGGAGAAATTGGGGGAAAAAAAAATGGAAAAATTGCCCAGATGTCCAAATGAGGGGGTGAATGTTTGTTTGTCTCAATATGCAGCAGGTTCATCTGCAAACATGCGGGAACCGAACATGCACTCACCTGGATGAGGGTCAAATTTGAAGAAAGGATGGGGTTCCTCGATGTTCCTCAGAAAATATCACAACCATTGACTTTGGATTGTCAAAGACTTTTCTCCTCTCTCCAACGTGGCAGATGGCGTTAGCCCGAGATCCGGGAACGACCCAGGAGCAGAAAGACGCGGCCGACCAGAATTTTGACTACATGTTCAAGCTGCTCATCATCGGCAACAGCAGCGTTGGAAAGACCTCCTTCTTGTTCCGCTACACGGATGACTCTTTCACCTCGGCGTTTGTCAGCACGGTGGGCATCGACTTCAAGGTCAAGACCATCTACAGGAAAGACAAACGGGTCAAACTGCAGATCTGGGTGAGAAGAAAAAAACTATACACACCAAAATCACTGATTCATACAAATGGATGCCATTTAGACAGAACTGCACGTGATTTCTTGCTTTCAAATGTAAACGAGTGGATTAAATCAGAGGGCCCTGCACCCACCAGATTTTGGAAATCCCACCGAGATGGAGAGATCGGAGGTCGGGAGTCTGTGTGAGGATGCTCTGGTTGTGTGTGTGTGTGCGTGTGTGTGTGTGTGCAGAGCGGCCTTAAAAGGAAAGTGTCTCACTCAAAAAATTGGATCAGCAAAGAGACAGTTTGAGGTGGAGATATTTTTTGTATTTATTCCTTTTTACATTATCTCACCGGTTTAATAATAATCCTAGAATAATTCAGAATTAGATGATCTAACTCACCAGTGAGAAAGGAGGCTAATCCCAAACTGCTTCTTCCTCTAACTGATTCCCTGTTGCGATTTCTGTGAAAACCAGAACTCACACACACGCACACACACACACACACACACGCACACACACACACACACACACACACACACACACACACACGTCGATTCTTTCTGCGGCGGGAAGAAACAGAGGAAGTTGCGCCGATAAAGCCGGGACAGTGTGACCTTCTTTGACTTGGACCAAGATTTTTCCTTCGTGCAGCAGCCAAGCTCGGAAAACATTTAGCTCTTAATCTGTGCGTATTATCAGTATTTAAATACTGATGATGATGTTTTTTAACTTGACGCTTTATATTCCGTTTTTTTGTGATAGTTCCGGCACGGAAGGCCTTTCCACCTGGAGCAACTTCCGAAAACCAGCATGCCGCGAACCGCAGCTAGAGCAAATAATGTCTTTAGCGACAGCCTGTCGGCCCGTTTTACCATTTCACAGTAAACCTTCAGTTGTTAATACAGGACTGTCTCAGAAAATTAGAATATTGTGATAAAGTTCTTTATCTTCTGTAACGCAATTAAAAAAACAAAAATTACTTTTTGATGATATTCTAATATTTTGAGATAGGATTTTTGAGTTTTCTTAAGATGTAAGCCATAATCAGCAATATTAAAATAATTTAAGGCGCGCAATATTTCATTTGATTTGTTATGAATCCGGACTGTATGACATTTTTGTTTTTGTAATTGCATTACAGAAGATAAAGAACTTTATCACAATATTCTTATTTTCTGAGACAGTCTTGTACTTGCACGCCTCGATGTGAAGTGTGAATGAGAGAGTGAATATTTCCACGTTTCTATGGGATGGCTGTTTGCCTCTATATGACATGTGAATGAGAAAGTGAATAGCTCTATGTTTGTATGAGGCATGAATTAGAGGGTGAATTGTTGTATGTCTCCCTTGGACACGGGGATGAGGATAGTTGATTTTATATCTCTATATGATATATGAATGAGAGGGTGAATAGTTGTATGTCTCCATGACTTGTGAATCAGAGTTGAATGTCTTTATATGACATGTGAATGAGTTAGTGAATGGATAAACGATATTACTGTACTGACAAATCAGATTTCACATCATGTATAAGCAGACGGTCTTACACAGTAAATAAGCTCCATCATTTATTTAAGGCGTCAGAGTGTTTCCACGCAACCTCCCCCAGCTCTTGAGTTTCCTCTCTTTTCACGCCGCCGCCTATTGCGAATGTGGCATAAACTAATATCTCACGCGGCCGAGTTAACGACAGTTGATGTTTAACATCGCCTACCCACCCCGCCCAACCCTCCCCAGTCGATGGGCATCATGAAATATGCATGGAGCCGAGCCGCCGGGCGTCGAATGTGCTTACGGTGCAGCCCGACACCCAGGGACGGACCTATTAGTGACTGTAAGTGAAAGGCCGGGGACTCACCCTCAGTTTTCCAGTGAAATGAAAGAAATACAACTTGTGTCTTTTTTTTTGAAGCTAATGCATTCAGCACAGCAGAATCTCTCTCTCTCTCTCTGCACTCGGCTCCAACAATGACGCCGTTGCTGTTTTAACATTAAGGGAGGGGTCCTGTCCGAGTGTCTGGGCGCTCAGAAATCTTAGGACCAGTGGAAGCAGCCCAAGTCAATCTTGCACCACCTCAAGCTCTGGAGACACTTTATTTCTACATACATTTTATCCAATTTGAGATTTTTGTCTTTCCCAAAGTAGATAAGAGATATAAGATCGTAAAGTATATTTCCTTCTCAAGACTTAGCCAAAAAGACATGGCGTGTATCCGGCTGTACTTACTGGGTGTGGCAACAACATCACATGGTGAAGGGTGTGTGTGTTTGTGTGTGTGTGTGTGTGTGTGTTTGTTCGGACGGCGGAGGGGGGGGTTCTGTTCCATGAGTTAATGATTCACCCCTCCCTTCCCAGGCAAGTCACACAAAAAGACTTAGGTGTATTCTTGCGCTTTTAACTGAATTTCAAAGCGTATTTCCACTTCACCCGGAAAAGGTCGACCCTCAGGGGCCGATGTGGCGCAGACGATAATGTGTGTGTGCGTGTGTTCACAGGACACGGCGGGTCAGGAGCGCTACCGGACTATCACCACAGCCTACTACAGAGGAGCCATGGGGTTCCTCCTCATGTATGACATCACAAGTCAGGAGTCGTTCATCTCGGTGCAGGACTGGTGAGAACCCCTCCGGCCAGACGTGTTGCATCGTATTGTTTGGACTCTTCCTCCAATTTTGCTAATTTTTTTGATAAAGCTCCTCATCGATACAAAGGAATGCGAGGCATTTTGTAGGCGGTGTGAAAAATCAGATTAGACAGAAATTTGATTTAAAATAAAAGTATCTCTCTCTCTCTCTCTATATATATATATATATATATATATGTATATATATATATATATATAAAATGTGTGTGTGTGTGTGTGTGTGCGCATGGGTTTGTGTGTGTCTATACACAAAATATATATACATCTGTGTCTATGTACATATACTGTATATATACATATTCATATGTATATGTGTGCATATTGTGTTTGCATTTGTGTAGATATATATATATACATATTTATATATGCATATATATGTGTGTGCGCTTATATATACATACACTGCTCATAAAAATGAAGGGAACACTAAAATAGCACGGCCTAGATCTGAATGAATGAAATATTCTTATTAAATACTTTGTTCTTTACATTGTTGACTGTGCTGACAACAAAATGACCCAAAAATGATCAATGGAAGTCAAATGTGTTCACCTATGGAGCTCTGGATTTGGAGTCACACCCAAAATTAAAGTAGAAAAACACACGATAGGCTGATCCAACGTTGATTTAATGTCCTTAAAACAAGTCAAAATGAATCAGTGTTATTTCGAAGTGGGCATATCAAAATCCCACAGGTGTGATTGACTTGGAGTTATATTGTGTTGTTTAAGTGTTCCCTTTATTTTTTTGAGCAGTATATAGCAGTGTGTGTGTGTGTGTATACACATTATTCATACATATGAATTTATTTTCAGGGCAACTCAGATTAAGACTTACTCGTGGGATAACGCTCAGGTGGTGCTCGTGGGCAACAAGCTAGATATGGCGGATGAACGGCAGGTACCAGCTGAAGATGCTCAAAGACTGGCCTCAGAACTAGGTTAGTGCACGCAAACACACACATATATACACACGCACAGTATAGGTTAAGTATACCACATCTGGTGTGTCTGCCTATAACATCTTTTGTTTGAGTCCTGCTCCATAATTAGATATGTTGACCTTGTTTGGACTAGAATCTAGCTGAAATCGAAATCTGGACTCCGTAGCCTAGCAGGGTGAAACAGTATAGCCTCCCCCAAGTTTACAATATTTTTGCAAAAAGAGTCAAGCCGTCCCTCGAGGATTATTTACCCGCTCTCGTTCCGCATCTCCTCCGGACAAAGGCTTCCTGTTCATCGAGGCCAGCGCCAAAGACAACATCAACGTGAAGCAGGTCTTCGACAAGCTGGTGGACGTCATCTGCGTGAAGATGAACGAGAGCATCAACAGCGGCACCGGCCCGGCCACCAACTACAGGGGATCGGGCTTCAAGGAGGGGTCCCGCAGCAGCTCGGGGGGATGTGCATGCTGACCGCTGGCAGTGGCACACACACGTACACACACACACACTCACATATCAAGTGAATTGCCAAAAATGTGTTTATCGCTGTGAGTGTGACAACTCTCCCATCTCCACCCCCTCCTTTTTATTTGCGCTTCCCTTTATAATTTGACTGTTACGCTAAAATGCCAAAGAACTACTCAAGCGGCTGTGCCTTTTTACTCCTGCCCTGCTTCTTTCAACAATCCAGGGGGAACAGCACCTGTTGCAGGAAGTGTGTCACTGTCAAGCGCTCAGTGCAATGCTGCCTCCCTGTGGGTGGTGTCCAAAAATGCACCCCAAGTGTTTTTCCCTCCACCCCAGTGCCAGAAGTTCAACCCACTTGAAAAATGCTGTCACATACACTGGTCAAGCCTACATATAACTGTTATGGAATTATATTCTTGTCTGATTTATCTTTTTATTTATGTTTTTTTTTTTTTGTCTTTGTCAATGGCTGTAGAGTATTTCCTTTGCGTTG
This sequence comes from Fistularia commersonii, assembly GCF_037954325.1. NCBI lineage: Eukaryota > Metazoa > Chordata > Actinopteri > Syngnathiformes > Fistulariidae > Fistularia > Fistularia commersonii. The sequence continues at coordinate 11,472,766 of NC_141295.1, read as the reverse complement.
TATATTATGTCCCTCTAAGAGCTGACATTAAAAGATGTGGAGCTATGGAATTTTTGTCTCTTGGTCTTTCCCTAATATGCTTTTTTCTTTGCGCATTCTAATATCGACACCCTCTTAAAATAATCGCCAAAGTAATTTTTTTTCAAAAATGTTTTTTTTGCCTAAATCATCTCCTCATGATGCTTGACCACCTCTGGCAAAATTGCCTACATCCTGAGTTAAACAGATTGTGCCATTCTACCCCTTTAGTTGAAATTGCCTATGTCAAGAGTGTGTCAAATGGTTCAGTTTTTTGTGTTTCCTGAAAATTCTGAAAAAATGACTTAGGCGATTATTTTATAAGGGTGACGACATCTAAAATGTAAGACATAAGATTCCAAGACATGACACCAAAATACTGAATGTCTTATGGTTGTTTACGAACATGTAATTGCGTCAGTTTGAAATAAGATTTTGCATTTTTTTCCTTCGCATCACATTTAAAGAGTCATGTACATCAGTGTTTGTGCTCTGTTTGTTTGTCTTTTTTTGTTTTTGTTTTTTTGCAATTTTCCCGTCACCAGGAAATACCTCTTGTCAGAAAGTGATTACCATAAAACTTGCCTGCTTCCCTGTAAGCACATGCTGTGTGAGGGGCACATAAAAGTGCAGGGGAGGGATTCGCAGAGCAGACACTCCTGACTGACCGGCGACCGTCACTGCACCTCAGGTAGGGACTTTTTTTTTTTTTAAATAATCAAGTTACTCATTCTGATCTTTTAAACACCGGCGTCTCAATTGAAAACTCACCCGCTGTAGAAATAACAAACTGTCAAACTGAAATTTAATACGTAGAAGTACAAATATGAGGATTAGAATTCAGATGAAATACTTTGCGACAAAATTGATTTACATTTTTTGGTATCCTTGTTATAAAAGAGTCATGACAATGTAATAGCCATCGTCAATCGGTCAAGGATGATTTCTGTGAGTAGTAATTGTTTTCTTTCTGAATCTTTGCCATCAGATCAGTAAAAAACACCATAATCAGCAAACTTACAAAACACAGCATGTAGTAGGTTTAAAAGCAGGAACAGCAAATGTATTGATATTGTCCCTGTAAACAAAACAGCATGTTAAATGATATATGTGTACATGGATTCATGCTTTTTCATGAAAGATGACAATTATTGTCAAAGCAGCTGCTGAGAAGCGATACTAATAATAATTTCTTATTTCTGTGATTGCAACATAGCCGCTAATAGCTGTTTTATACTGACTTTCAGCAAGCAAATGAGATTTTCTGTCCAAATGATCTCATCTGCAGTCAAAACCTCTCAGGAAGTCTTTTCAACCTTGTTATGTTTTCACTAATGGTTTTTTAAAACCAATGGCAACGGTTCTTTCAATAATCTGAAGACTCGCAGGAGAGATACGGAAATGGAAAGGGTTCAAAAGTTACTGTGGCAATGAAAAATAAACACCCTGTCCGAGGATCGAACGGGGAAACATGACAAGCTTAAAAAGAAATTCATGGGCAAGGTAAAACAAAAATATATATATTAAGCACCACTTCAGCTGACATGATGGCAGAAAAAGATATTTGCGCACAAAAACATTGCTATTTCAGTTTTACTGCCCTTTGCTGAGGTTAATGTGTGACTAAAGTAACACCGGTTCCACCCTGTTGACTCTGCCACTCCAGATGTCCCTCTGGTCACATCCTGATGACATCCTGTCTATTTTTCTCCCAAGTAACAAATGTATTCTCCTTTTTTTTTCCTTAATACAGAACGAAAGAGAAAAAAAAAAGCTGCCAAGATGTGTTGCTCCAGCTTTCTGAAAATCATGATGTTCATCTTCAACGGCAGCATCTTTGTAAGTTGGGAAAAAAAAGCCACTTGTTAAACAACCCAGTCACCAAATAATTGTAGATTTTTCTTCGATATATAGCGCGCTTTTGTCCGTAAACGGAATAGCTTTTTTTTTTTTTTTCTTTTACATGCCGGAGGCTGCAGTGACAAACTTCATCATCAGTTCCCACACAGCCCAGTAGCATGGACTCTATTGAAATGATTCCCTCATCTATGCCGGTTGTCCGGGCAACCACACGGCGGAGATAAGACCCGGCTTCTGACAAAGAAGTAGAATGATGAGATTATTCATCGATTTATTTATTTCCTATACCATTTGGGAGCCGAACCGAGCTGTGACTGGATGAGAGGCCGGGTTCACCCTGGTTCAGGGGACGTACAACCGTTCCATCTCATTCACGTTTAGGAAATTTAAGGTCCTCAATGAACCTCCTGCGTGTTTTTTAGATTGTGGAAGGAAACTGGAGAACCCAGAATGCAGATATTTAAGAACGCAGAACATTCAAGCTCCAGTTAGAGTCGAATCTTCCTGCTGTGAGGCGGAAGCGCTAAGAAAATGATATAGCAACATATCCACACCAGCAATTTTGCCCAATTCACCCACGATCGTGAGGGTGAAGTAATTTTTTACTCAGTGACTTCACATTTGGCTGCTGCTCTGTATATTTAACTTCCCTGTTCAAAGGTCAACGGTTATCATTTCCAAATTGTCACAGGTCAGTGTCAACGCAATAACGGGAAAAGCACTCATAAATACTTTACTGGAGATGTCTTTGTTTCATAATGTAATAAAGAACATCAGTCATCTATCCGCGACAACAAAGTTCGGATATGAAACGCAGCTCGGCCGATCAGGAGCTTTGGATAAGAGCTGGTTAGCTGGACGTTCCGGCTTCTGAACCCGGCAAAGACTGAAATGGTTGTTATAGGATCTGCAGGGATGCATGGACAGTGACACTGTTATTTCTAGAGTGACAGAGTTGGGAATCATGGCGTGTTCTTTGACGGGACGCTTTCTTTTGAACGCCTTGTTAAAGAGGTCCCCTGCTTCCATCCTGGAAACTAAAGAAGACAGAGATCTTAATCCACTGCATTTGTGACATTGAAACCGGATTATTGTCATGATCTTTTAATTTTTGTAAGCTAAGCTAACTCAGTACGAGGCTCCATTCTTATACTTAGTATTGTGTTCCCAGTCTCCAAATTGCCACTGTGGAAAAATCAAGTACTGTCATTTCCAACAGCAGAGCAGCCCATTCCAGTTAATAGAATTTTGATTTCTAAATTTCTCATTCCTGCAATTAAATCAATATTTCATCACATTTTTTTATTGTATTCCATATCTTTAATTTGAGTCAACAATGTCTCAGGATGCTGAATACTGAGAAACAAGTTTTGGGGAGGAATTTATGTCAGCTCTACCATGAGACAGATCATTTATGTATCCTCTATCTCTCTCTCTCTCTGTCATACTGTGTTCACCTTCTTCCCCACCGGTCTAGTTGGCAGGAGGGGCCGTCCTGGGTGTCGGGGTTTGGGTAAAAGTGGACAGCTCGTCCTTGCTGGGAATACTGGACAGCGTGGAGGGCATCCCGGTGGGGTTATCCCACCTGGCCAACGTATCCTACTTGCTCATCGCCGTGGGCGCCGTGCTGATCATCATCGGTTTCCTGGGCTGCTGCGGGGCCGTCAAGGAGAGCAGGTGTATGCTGCTGACGGTGAGGCATGAAGAGAATAACCTTCTATTCTATTCTATTCTATTCTATTCTATTCTATTCTATTCTATATGTGTCAAGAGGTAACGGTCTATGTACAGAGAATATGTACAGCATTTTAAGGTGATAGGTGAGATCAGCTGATGAGTTAAAAGAAAAATGAATGGATAGTTGCCATTTTAAATCAGTATAGAAGTCCCAATACAATTAGGACTAATAGAATTAGAAGTACTGTAGCGTCAGCCATAGCATGGATGTAGTGTGGATAGAAATAGGTCATAGGGAGGACAAAGGATTTTTGTAAGAAATAAGAATTTCTCCTTCAGTTTTTGCGCTTGAGAGAGAAGACGGAACTATATATATCAGGGGTGTCAAACTCCTTTTGGTCCGGGGGCCACATACGGTTTAATTTGACGTCAAAATTATTTCCTAGAAGTAACTCTAAGTCCAAATTTTTCCTTTGTTTTAGTGAAAAGGAGGTAAACAGGTAAATTATAAAAATCTTAATATGTAATGAGCTGTTCCTCTCAAAAAATACATGATGAATTAATGTTAAAAATGAATATCAAAAGAAGAAAGAAATCACTCCCTAAAAATTTTGTTGAGTTAAAAGAGAAAGTCTTGTCACTGTGGGAAAATTTGCCACGACAATTTATCTGAAAATATCATGGTAGCATGTATAAGAGGAGGTATAATGTTTACAAGGCTAATGGTGGCCATTATGGCTATTAAATAAATCTTTTTAATTTTGCCCCTTTTTTTTTTTGCTATTGTTTTTGTGTTTTTTTATAGAAATAAGGAAAAAAAAAGATCATTTTAACAATGTCACTAGACGCTTTTTTTTTATCCAAAAATCATTTTGTTTTCAAATTTTGAAGCAAATAACACATTGCAAAGTTACATTTTCATTTTTTCCTTGCCTGTTTTATTTTTTTAAACCCACTGTATAAAGCTCCCAGACGCATGTGAGAAATATCGCGTGGGCCGCACTAACACAAAGATTTGATTTCAAGCTGTTGATTACCGAGGGCTGCAATTGGCCCACGGGGCGCAAGACTGAGACCCCTGTAATATATCTTTTATGAATGCCAAAGCTATTATTGCATATTTTCAGCTATTAGTGTGTAACCATTAGTGCTACTTTTATTTTTCGCTTGAGATTATTTGCGCCTGTCCCTCCCAACCGTCACACCTCTGTCTCCATCACAGTCTTGCTTTCTCGCTCACTGTCCTTCTCTCTCACCTTCTCTACTTCTTTCCAACCCGACTGCTCGAGGCAGACGGCTGTCTGAAGTTTCCCCAGAGGCGAAAGGCACCCGTTTCTTCGTCACTAAATGCTTTCTCACGGGGGGACTTTAAAGAGCATGGTCCACAAATGCTCCACATGGAAAGGGTCGATGTCACAATGTTTTCTTGGCAGCTGGACTTGAATTTCTTTCCTTGAAGATCTTTGACCTCTCGTCCTAGTTTTCCGTATGATAATGTGTTTCCTTTTGTTCCTGTCGGCTTCCTGTTCCTTGTTTTATCTGTATAGTGGTTTCTGTTTTGGCAAAGACCCAATTCGGGTGGCCAAAAGATTTAAGCGGTTTCCTTAAGTCAAGTGTGTTGGTTTCCAGAAGATCTTAATATCTAAACACAAACTGATCAATACTTACGCTTTGACTCACATCAGCCCCCAAGTGGAGGTTACCAAAACTCTTCCAACAACATAACATCAACCACCAACGGCAAAAAGAGAGAGGACATATTAGGAGAGCCCTTGAATCTTGTTGCTACCCTAAGGAGTAGAATAGAATAGAATATTCTTTTAATCATCCCACACTTTTAATCAAGCACACACAGCAGAAGTGGAACTAAGAATAAACAATAAACCACGTTAATGCTATACATAAACAGGTAAGGCTTGTATTGACAAGTTGCATTTAAACAATATGACACTATATAAACAGTATAAACATGTGTAAAAGTTGCAACAACAGCAATACTTGTAGTGGAAGCGGCGCTCTAGTAACACCTATGGTGTCCGAGTGAGTGGACGTGTAGGAGAGTGAATGAATGGATACTTGAGAAGATGAATGAATGAATGAATGAATGAATGAATGAATGACAGAGAAGTCTATCGTGAGCAGAGCTGGGTGTTAAATAGTCAAACAGCAGCCGACAGGAAGGACCTGCGAAATCTCTGTCTGTCGCTGAAGGAGCCGCTTATTGCCGTCATGATGTTCTGCATGGGGTGGGAGGCATTGTTCATCAGAGAGAGGACAGGAACAGATGAAAAGTCATTGTCATACCATATGTTGCTGGTGTTTTGGCGAAACTCAGGAGGGTTTTCAACAAACACCAAGTACTGGTATGCTTCAGACGCCACAAAACCCTGAGGCAAACACCGGTGCACCCAGAGGACAGAACACCCAGAGACCAGATGGAGAAAACAAACTCTGCACGATCGGATGGCCCGACACTGGAGAGCCTCCGCTTCACGCTAGGACTCCGTGGTCCACCTACACCTGAAGGACAAGGGCGACTCCTTCGAGGACGGTAATGTCCGAATTCCGGCCGGAGAAAACAGATGGTTCGAGAGAGGAGTTGAAGACGCCGTGTTTGTCAAAACGGAAAACCCATCTCAGAACAGAGAAGGAAAAGCCTTTGGCCCACATGTAGCAACGTACCGGAATCCATTCCAGAACACATCAACTCACTCACACCGGGTCCATCTGCACCCTCCAAACTTCCTGGGTGGATCCAACATCGAAACACAGCCGCGGCAGCAACCGCCTGAGCCTGTTCTAACGGGTTTCTCTTCTTTGGTTCACAAAATCGGAATTTTCACTGTACCTATTCAAATCTTAGTCAGTAAGTCCCCAGAAGTTGTATCTTTGTTCCCCCCAAACGACATTAACTCAACGATATTCATCCTTGTTTTTCTAAAACAACTCTCTCGTCAAAAAACACACCACCGCTTCTTCGACAAGCCCTCAGCTCTGGTAGTCATAAACCCAAAACTCCACCCAGCCCAGTTGAATTGAAGAAGAAGAAATTCAGATTTTCCAGTTGGACAGTGTCATCACACAACTGTGTTTTTTTTAAGTGGCACCGCATAAATCAAATCTTAATTGACTTGATATTAAGATGGGAAAATCCAAAGGAAGCATTCAGTGGAGCAGTCAAGAAGACCGGATAACCACTGTGGCATTATAGCGTTTGCCGACCCTGCAAACTGTCGCGTTTCCTGTTTTCTCGCTCCGATACGCTCGATGTCGGGGGCGTCTTAACGCCACAGGGGTTTGTTCACATCATCACATTTGACTTCTGTCCCTCTCCAGTTCTTCTGCATCGTGCTGATCATATTCCTCATCGAGGTCACCGGTGCGGTGGTGGTGCTCGTCTTTAAGGATCTGGTAAGTGTCCTCAACTGCCGGACAGATTCAGCGTCAATTCGTGAAAAACTTTACCACCCTGTGTGTTTTCCGTCCATCTATATCAGGTCGATGAGATTTTCAAGACGCTTGAGACTAATGTCCGAGACAGCATTAATAAGGAATATGGAAATGAGGGAAGCCTGACATCCCTCTGGAACGTTACCATGGAAGAGGTGCGTCGTTTCTCATGATGCTGCCAATCCGTCCTGGACTATTGCATGTTTAAATCAGCCACTCAGATTTAGTTTTTTTGGAAGATCACTTCAGACCCCGCCGTTTCAGAATTTTATTTTACTTTTTCGGTATTCTAACCCCCCACACCCCTCTTCTCCCTTTAGCTTCAGTGCTGCGGTTACAGTAACTACACAGACTTTGACAACTCCCCTCTTCTGACTGAAAACGGAGGATATTACCCCCCCACATGTTGCAATTCCACAATGAGCATCAACAGCACCTGCAGCCAATCCGCAGCAGAAACAGCCAGTGAACTCAAGGTACTTGCATCTGAACTCAGCCGTCTGCCTTTGAGCCGCCCTGACATGAAACCCCAAATCTCCTGACTTTTGGAATAATTCATTTAAAACTGTCATCTCACACCAGTTCACATCTAAAGACTAGTTTTAGAGTTTTAAGTCTCAGACTCGTCTGAGACTAAAGTTTAGTTTAGTCTGAGATTATGGATCATACATCTAAAGACTTTGCAAAGATTTTGAAAAGACTCGTGGAAAACTCCAACTAGATTTTTTTCTCATCATGCAAAATTTTCCTATCATGCTGGTAACAGGTTTCCTGTTTCTGGTTTTCAAGAGCTCATGTATTAGTCATTGATTCAGTAATTTCGGTGACATAACACAAAGTCCCGAGACTGCGCCAAGACTAAGACAACCAGCGTGCACTTAACAACCAAGGTAATGGGAGCGCGCTGTGACTTTTGGACATCCAGTTTTAAGTCTGCGACTGCAAAATCATAAAGTGTGGCGATAAGACAAGAGAAAACAAGCATTCGGGTGTGACTTGATCAGGTAATCAGATTTCACTTGAGAAATAAGTTAGCAATATTAGTGTTATTCTTTCATTAATTTATTATCTTCACCACGTATCCTGCACTAGGGGTCATGGGGGTACGGGTGAGAGACGGGGTTCATTCTGGATCGGTCTGGCCAGTCGGTCACATATATACAGTCATTCACGCCCTCAAGATATACTAGCATTCACCCTCTAATTCACACTTCGGATAGAGACATACAACCGTTCATTCCCTCATTCACACCTCCTGGCAATTTAGGGTCTCCAATGAACCTGCCGGGTGTTTTTGGATTATGGAAGGAGAGCCGCGCCATGTTTATTTTATATTGTTTTCTTCTCCTCGCCCGATCTCAAATTGTGTGTGTTCTCCTCCAGCTGGTTGAAGGCTGTATGGAGAAGCTGCTGGATCTGATCGAGGAAAATGCTTTGACCATTGGAGCAGTGGCTCTCTGCATCACCGCCGTCGAGGTACGAAAATTGACTGCGAGATAAAGAAGCCACTGTCTTTACACGTTGATCACCTAATTCACGCCTTAAGGATTAACATGATGTGCATTTTCCTAGATTCTGAGTTGTGTTTTTTTTTTTTTTTTTACAAGGCTGAGGCCGTGACTCTCTGCTGACCAGACAAGCGAGGCACAATTAAAAATAATAATAACAATGCCGGGAAAACACAGAGAGAGATGGAAACGGCTGGTTTAGCTTCAATCCTGATGAGATCTTGTCTTCACAGATTGCCGCCATGGTGGTCTCGATGGTTCTTTACAAGCGGATCGGCACGAAAGCTTGAAGTTTTCTGTTGGTGTCAAGGTTGCGGTACGTGGAGCTCGACCCGCTGGGAGCAGCCGAACAGGCGTCGGTTCTCGATTGTAAAATCGCATCAGATGCTTTTACTCTGTGATTTATTTATGTTTGAGGAAGGGCTGTCGTGAAGTTGACCTTGTGTGTTGACAGATTTAGCTGGTCTCTACAGTGTACCGTCAATGGATTTTGTCTCTTAGAAATCTTGCAAATAATTAATTTATTTTTGTACATTTGATTGCACTGAAATAAATATCAGAATTCTAATATCTGTCTTCTTGTTTTTTAAAACACAAACTGAGATAAATATAAGAAGTGTGTCACTGACAGAAATCGCTGGCCTTCTAAATAAACCTGTCAATACATACAAAAAAATACCATTATTCTTTTATTCATTTATTATCCTTACTGCATAACTCAGGCTGTCATTGGACGAATGGCGCGGTTCAGCCTGGACCGGTCGCCAATCGATCATGTGGCTACATTTAGGGACACACAACCATTCACTCACTCATTCACATGTCCTATAGAGATATCTAAAAATTCACTGCATTTTTTTTTTAGGTGAATTTCATGAATTGTCGCATTGACCTATTTTTCTTATTTTACTCAAGAGATATTCTGTTTATTTTGCATTAAACAATTCAGTTTTTGTTTCCCTCTTTTAGGCAGAATTTCAATTACGAACTTCAGTTAGGAAATTGTGACCTTTGATTTTCTATTAAAAATGGGGCATAAAATACAAATGGAGATTAAAAACACAGAAACGAGGGGAAGGTGAGTTTTGGACTGATTATGAAGGGAATTATTGAATAAAAAAACATAGGAAATAACCATAAATCCAGCGAAGAAGATAAACTGTTAAAAACATGTGCATTTTGAGTCCAGTAATCTCCCTCTGGGCTTTGGTGCAAAGTCCGATGTGTTGCGACCCGATCACATGACTGACATTATAAACACGCACACCTACTGCCCATTTATACTTGTTCTGTTTATTCACTTATCTATTTTTCTTCCGTGTGATTCGGCCTTTGCTCAGGCATCTCCACAATCGGAGGGTTGGCGGTTCAATTACCTCCCGTCTGTGTGTGTGTGTGTGTGTGAATGCAATGTGATGTAGAGTGCTATATAAGTTGAAAACATTTCTCATTCACATGCATTTACTAAAATAGCCAGAATTGTATGCCAAATTCTATGATTTTCTTTTTTAATCTGCAGTGAAATGCTCCATTATGGGAAGGATATAGAAGTGCCTTAGCGACCTCCGGTGGCCAATTTCAAAAATTTTTGCAACCCAACAGCTGTCTTTTATTCTTTCGTCAGGTTTGTGGTCTGACAGAATGCATGGGTGGGTCCTCTGCCCGCCGAGGGACGTTACCGCTCTTCCAGGTTAAATAACATCCTGCCGATCCCGCTGAAAAGTGCCCCGACGTCTGTGCAGAAAATGAGATTTCCTGGAATCTCAGACCCAGGCTAAATGTTTATGTGGTTCGGCGCGCTCTCCCTACATCCCCTTTGAGGTTTTCCACTATGAGAGAACATCTGCCCTCAATATGTGGCAGTGCACCGGGTCAGGACAAGGATGTGGGTCATTTTATCGCACTAAGAAGGTGCTTTTGTGGATCTGACCCCTCCACCCCACCCCTCTCCGACCACTAACACACTCACTCAATATTTCGTATGTTTTCATCAAATCCCTCCAAAGCCTCGGGCTTTCATCGCTTGTTTTATCGGATTTCCCAAAGGTTTCCAAGCCACTGATGATGTTATAGGATCTGGCCATTGTGATGAAGAGTAACAACACACAGTTACAATAAACAGCGATAAAACAGCTATAAAGTTTGATTCTTTAATCGCAGCGCCGTCATTAAATGGCGTTTTATTAGCCTTATGAAACAAGATTGTTTTTCTTCACTTTTATGGTTTATGGAATTACGTGTGTGTCTGTAGATGAGTGCTGAAGCAACATGTTTTCCATGTCACATGCTGACCATCAGTGCAAACACAATATCTCACTTGTGACTATAAAACAGTAAGAAATGCAGTTAGATGTAACATTAGACTCTTTTTATTGAAAAAAAAAAATGTTTAGCAACTTGTATCTGCAAAAGAAAAGGATGAAGGTTCACAACACCATTCACAACTGAATGGAGTTGTGATGCTGTAGGATGTTTTCCTGCCTCCGAAGGAGGTGTGATACATAGAATAAAATGATCATCCGGCGTTATATGTTGAAGGTCCTACTGATAATTACATTTTTAACCACTAGCTTATATAGATGCAGTTAAATACTGTTGAAAAAAGCTAAAACAATTGTACTAACTTTGGTAAGACATGATGCATGAGGCCGAGTCTGCTCAGGTATATCCCATAATGCCCCTCTCTTCTCTCTTCCTGATCCTTTCCTCATTCATGTCCCTTAAATTTTGAATATTCTCGTATAGTATAGTATAGTATAGTATAGTATAGTATAGTATAGTATAGTATAGTGAAACCCCCTGAGCCCCCCCAATTGCTCCTCAGGGACAACATTTTTTTTTCGGATTCTGATTTTGAAGCAAAAAAATAGCTGTTAGCCTATCGTCCATCCTCACTGCGGCGTTTGGCATTTGATTGACATACAGTACAGCCAATAAGAGCTCTCAATCCAAATCCTGTCATGAGTAAGGTAATCGACATTGTTCTATACAAGTTCATGCTGTTACACAAAGTCAACATTTATTTTAAGAATATTAATTATAATCAATATGTATCTAAATAAATATATTGTCAGTAGACCATTTTGATTTTTGTACATATCTGTGTTTTTATCTATACTAGCTTCTTTTTCCTTCTTATTAGTATTTTTTCCTACCTCACTTATTCCCTTCCCTGTGAGCAATGCCAACCGCAGAAACAAATTCCTTGTTCTTTCAAACTGGGCGTATAAAAATGATTCTGATTCTGATTTGGTGATGTTAGCCATTTAAATTCCCCCCCCCTATTCGTGTATTTTTATTTTCTTTCAGCCATGCCACCTGGAATTGTAGCAAACTATCATGGAGGCTGATTGTCTGCACCTGTTTCCCCGTTCCCCTTCCAGTATAAATGCTGTGTGAATCTTTCACTGCTGTTTTTTTTTTTTTTTTAAAAACCAATTTCTCCGGTCACGATGATTCTCCACGTCAGGTCTGTTGATTTATTTGTTTGTTTTTCCTTCGCACTTTATTAAATAGTTTGGGTTCCCTTCATCTTCGTCCAGTTGTGACACAACGACATAAAAGCTCAAGGAGTCTTTCGGTTCACACATCCTTGAAAGTCCAGAGAGAAGGGAAAGCGTAAAGTGCACTTGTCGTTTTATTTTCAAAAGGCTTATTGAGGTTAGAGAAATGATCTTCCTTGAATATAAAATTTGTAAGAAGTGTATTACAAAATGAGAAATAAGTGAAAAATGGCAAAAAAAAAAAACAAATGGGCACATTAAATGTAGTGTGACTGAGAATTGTACAACAAATGTATCATTCAAGGAGTTGCTATGTAAAGTTCTAGTTGAAGTCATGATGCATTTAATATTTTTATACTGAAATAATGCCAGTTCCCAATTTTTGGAGATCTCACTTTAGCCAAGGTACGAGATGACTTTCCAACTCAGCTTTGATTTTCTTTCAACTCCTCGCTTCGTCACAGCGAATCAACCTCTTCCATTTACCTCTATTCTCCATCGTCTTCTCACACCAATGAATTTCATATCCTCTGTCGCCACCCTATTGTGTTGTTTACCAAACGCGGGTGAGAGAGTCATACTGTTTTATTTCCAGGTACTTTTGTTTTGTATTTAACAACTTGATAGCATGTTCAGTGAATATTTCATACGTGCTTTTAAGATTTAGATGAGCGGTGAAAAAAAGCTGTAAGACGTGAATCAGCTTGGTTCATGGCAAAAAAAACGCTGATTTATCTTACTTAAAATGGCTTGTCTATTTCATATAGTTTATGAAACACGATTCAATAACTAGTGGTACAGTTTATACAACGGTGGCCCTGCCAATTTATTTTATTGCCAAATATGTAGATTATGATTGGCTGCAGTGCCCACAGTAAAAGGAGAGCTGGAAGGGAGGGATGATGGTTTGTAAACTGCATCCTCTTGTGGAGACAATCATCCACTGCATCCATTGTTTATCCAATGTTGTTGTAACCGGGGAAAATCAAGTAAACATTCTTTGATATGATGTTCAGGTTGAACACCACTGGGGGAAACTGATAATTTATGTTCTCGAACGAGGATGTTTTTTGGTGAGAAAGTCAAACGCCTCTGTCTGGTTACAGGGGTATTCAAGTCACGGGTGACAGATCACACTGTTGTCTAATTGTGTAATGATGGGATGTCGAAGGAGGAGCCGAGAAGCTCATTGTGGAGAATGAATTAACAGGATACTGCTTTTTAACCTCGAAGAACATAAAGTCATAATTGCTTTAGGGCTGGGAGTAAAAAAAAAAAGAAGTTTCATTGTCCAAAAGCAGCTTTGCTCTCCTCAGTCCCCAAACTTTTGAAGCTCAAATTTATCTCCGGCTTGTGTTTGCGCTCAAAACTCTCCACATTCCTCCGTCCTTGGCTGTGCGTTTTTATTTATGCCATTGTCTGTCGGGCATGTGGCATTTTCCACTTGACCCGTCATGTCAGTACAAAAAACAGGGAAAAGCTTGTGGGTTCTTGTCCGAAGCACAAAACTTAACAGAAAACGTGTGTGCGCTCGCTCCTTGTAACAATACTGTTCTATCCATTTGACGTTCGCACAAGAATCTTTGCAGTGAATCGTAATTTGTGATTTTATACCGACCCAGTAGTCAAACCCTCTCCGCCGACTCTTCGCGGTCCGAGCTAACTAACGGCCTCCTCGTTTGTGTTCTTTTACGGTCGTGTTTTTAAGGCCATAACCGTCCCCGGAACTGCCTTTGCGTCTTCCCACCACACGCATCTTTGAGGCGGGTGTGAAGTCTGGTACAGTGTGGGAATCACGACACCTGCATGAAAACACAGGTGGCAAACCTCGTGGGCCTATAAAGGGATTCCCTCCTTCTCGGTGCCGAAGCATCGACAGCAAGGTTACCTTTTGGGACCTTGAACCAACACCGCTTTCCTCTTGGCCTGTATATTTTGTTTCTTTTTTTAAATTTTTTTTTTTATTTAATTATTTTACATTTGCATTAATCGAGACATTTCTTGCAAGCATGGCCCACCTCATCATCCTGGTCTTTTTGTCAAGTTGGGGAACGGTGGCCTTTTCGTTTCCTCGCGGCCCCTTTGAGCGGATTTCGATGGCGCCTCGGGCTGAATTTGAATCCTCGGCCAGCGGTCCCGCCGAGGCCTTTCACGGCCAGGCGAAGTCGGACCGTCGCGCCTCGGCCCGTTTGGGGCTCCCCAAAAGGGGACTGTTCCCCAGGAGAGCTCCTTCCTTGGCCTCCAGGTTTCCTTTTCCCGCTTTCCTGTCTCGGGGCCGTCCGGCTGCAACGTTCAAAGCGCCCTTGAATCCGCCGCAACCCAAAACCCCCCCTGAGACGGAGCCGAAGAAGAGTCCGGGCTTGCGGATGTGGCAGAAAGCTGCAGAGAAAGGAGAGAAGACTACATTTTCTGTACCAGTCAACCTGAAGGATGCTAAGCAGACATGCTCGGCGGTACCTTTCACTCAGGTAAGACATGAATATATTCCCTCAACGTTCCAGATAGTTTTTACTAGCATGTAAATCGACGCAGGAAGTCTCAGAATGATGTCCGAACTCTAATTCCCAGCACGTGGGAGCAGACGGATGCGAGCCGGTGACCGTGCACAACAAGCTGTGCTTCGGCCAGTGCAGCTCCCTGTTCGTCCCTGCCGCCGGGGACCTCACCGGCCTCCGCGCGCCCTGCTCCCGATGCGCGCCGTCCAAAAGCCGCACCGTGACGGTCGTCCTTCGCTGCGGAGCGGCGATCCGGGAGAAACGAGTGATGGTGGTGGAGGAGTGCAAGTGCGAGACGGGCCGGGAGGAAAGGAATGCTGAGGCGGCAGATTCCCCGCATCTGTCCAACAAAACCTTTTGACAGCTGTGGCAACAAAAAGAAATCGGTTGTTCGATGACTTTGTTACGGTTAACGTACAAGTTTTTTTGTTTTTTTTTAATTTACTGCCGGAGCTTTGCTGGCAATGAGGAAGGTAGCAAAAGGCGAGTCATAAATGTCTGATTATTTCTTGACTTTCAGTCAGCATGTATGTAAGTATTTGAGTCTGAATATGTTATTCAGAGTTGTTCTGGTGGGGTTTTAATCCACTGTTAGTTGACAAGGTGACTTTTTCAGTCACGCAGTTTCTAATTTGACTATCCAAACCGGACATGTGTATGTTTAATAAATATAAAATATTGTGACCCTTTAATATTGCTATTAAAATATTCCCACATTCCTTTTTTGCCTTTTCCCAACATTGTTACAAGTGCAGTTTGGTTTTGCGTGCAAAAACCAAAGTTTAAACACTATGGGTATTTGTTGTTGGGTTGGTTTTTTTTTTCCCACCCACTTTTGAATGCGAGTGTTAAGTGTCAGGTCCCATATTTTATTGAAAATCCTTGTTCCACAGACTTTTAGCACGTAGCGCTAACATCTGAAAGCACCAAACAAGAGACTAAACAAGCTATTGGGCACGGGTACTTAGCGGTAAGCAAACATAATTGTTTCAGCATGGACCCCTGAATTATGTATAGGAACCACCCATTCTCATGCCCAGTCTCTTTTCAGTGGAGATGTGGGAAATTGAACATCATTCACCACAGATGCACTTGAACCACTGTGTATGTGTGATTATGTGTGTATGTGCTTTTTTTTTTTTTCTAGCTAGGACCCCATAAAACCTATTATTCATTTATACCCTGGCACCTGGGTCTGGTAGTGAACTCATCCCACACATCCCGAGATACATTCCCAAAGGAGCATAAAGAAGGGGCTCTTTACGTTGGCTTGGCATTCTGTCAAAATGACTGCTTTAGATGGCCATTTGCATTCACGTGGGCTTTCTAAAAAAAAAAAAAAAAGTGAAAGCATTCACTGCGCTACGGGGGTGCATTGAGTGCCTTGGATTCTATTAGCATGTGATTAACATCTTGGGTTGATGGCTATATTTTTCAAGATTGATGGGATAAATATTTGCTCAGGTCTTAACTATATAAGGAATCAAGGGGCTACTTTTTAATCAAGCGTTCGTTTTTTTTTTCTTCAGGCCAAGGGGGGGGGTGAGGTCATGCATTGGACCATGCTCAAATTGCGCGGCGTTGGCATCCCTCGGCAATTTGCGTTTCCGTAAAAATTCACCTGCAGCTAAAAGTGCAAAGTCATAATCCTGTTATTACAGAAATATGAAGTCTACACCCTGTGCGTGTATGTGTGTGTGTGTGTTGATCACAACAATGATGATGTCGCGGTAAGGGGAGTGTCATGATCTCACTATCTCTTCGTCTATTCTCTCCCGACTGCCCCACTCTTCTTGCGGCCTTTTGTCTTTTTATTCTCAGGCAGGAAGGATGAAAAAAAGAAAGTGGGCATAGCGGAGGGAGGGGGGGGCGAGTGGGTGGGGTGTGGGGGGGGGGGGGGGGAGTTGTTGATTGAACAAACAAGGTGCACAAGAGAGTGAACCACTTAGCAAGACAGATGTCAGCCCCCTTTGCATTGTGGGATCCGGCAGAGCACTCCTGCGTCATTAAGGATGGCCTGGTTCCCATGGCGAGGGGAAAGGAAGGAGCGAAAGGAGGAGGGCCCGCTGCCAAGTTCAGTGCCTCGGGGATCAGATCAGCGTCATGGGGTGCTAAGTGGCCTAGTTAGCGCTTAAAAACGCACAATGAGCTGCCTGCTCTTTCTCTCTGTGTGCAGGCCTTTTAACTGTCAGACGTGGAAATAGTCGGGAGGTGTGAGTGATGGATGGATGGACGGACGGGGTGGGGTCGGGGGAGTCGCCGGGGCTCGGCTCGGTCAAGGTGTGCCGGCCGAGTTCTCGACCGAGTCGGCCGTTTCTCCATTAATAGGTTTCGCCGGACTTGCAGATGCAGTTAATTAAGCCGATCAGGTGTTTATTGTGCTTCATTGTTCCCTTCAGACCAGAAGGCCAATGTTCCGGACTGGCATTAATGACTTCCTGCCGCCGACCCACTGTGTGTGTGTGTGTGAGTGTGTGTGTTTTTTGGTATCTCTGGCTATGGGGCAGTGGAATAATGGCTTACACTGATAAGCTAAGTAAGTGAATGCTGCTGCAGATTTTCCTCAGCTGCTCGGGGTTTGGAGGGTGGGTCTGCTGGAACTAAACCGTCACGGTTGATCGGACCAGGCTGGAACGGCGGATCATGTTCCTTGATCTGCCAGCATCAAGTGCGAACAAGCGGGGGGTCCGTCGTACGCTCACGGGAAAAACTTAGGATGACGACGTGAGGGCTATTTGCTGAAAAAAAAAAAATTCCGTGAAGTCTTTCGCCAGACAGGATCTTCTCACCTAAATCCCACCGGCGCAGGTTTACCGCTGTAAGTGTCAGGCTCTAGGTGTGAGGGTGTCTGGACCATGGCTAAGCATCTACCACCCCACTGATGCAGTGGTACATGCCCAGGCGGTGGTGTTAGTCTAGACCAGCTGGTCAAAGTTGGCTCTGCTGGAGATAGTGCCCCGGGCTAAGCCTGCCAGCCTACTGCCAGGCTGCCTGGCTGCCTGCCTGGCTGCCTGGCTGTTGGGTGCTGGGGAGGACAGAGATAGGTGTAGCCTGCAGGTCTGAACAACATCAAAGTTTGTCATTGGATAAACCACGCTCCGATTTTGGTATCTGGAATAGAGGTTATTTGGGCGCAAAAAAAAAAGTCCCCGTGATGCATAAAGTAAATATTTGGAGGCAAAATGGTGCGGCAAGTGATGCTAGTATTTCTCTCGACTGAGGTTTTATATGCGTATAGCATATATTACCGAGAAGGTTTCTGGTTCAATTCCAACAGTAGGGGCTTTCCGGGCGGAGTTTGCATGTTCTCACCTGTGTCTGCGTGGGTTTTCCTCCTACAATCCAAAAATATACTAGAGGTTCATCGAAGACCCTAAATTGCCTAGGTGTGTGAATGGCTTTATGTCTCTATATGGCACGTGACTGAGGAAGTGAATGGTTTGTTTCCATATGACGTGTGAATGAAAGGGTGAATGGCCGTATATCTCGTGTGACGGGGGGACGAGTTAGTGAATGGTCTCAAAATGTGGACCTGCGATGGACCAGAGACCGGTCCGAGGTGAACCCTACCTCTCGTCCAATGACAGCTGGGATAGGAGGCAGGACCACCGCGACCCCTGAGTGCAGGATAACCAGTATAGATGAATGAATGAATGATTGAGTGAGTGAATGAATGAGTGACTGAATGAATGAATACTCGTGGTCTTTGGTGTGAGATAGATAAGAATGGGTTTTTCAATTTATATCAGACTTTACAGTCAAAATGTTAAAAAAGTGTCACGCTGAGCATGTTACTTCTTTGGCTTTGACATGATTACCACTGGAAGTGTCTCCATGACGCTCCAAATAGACTTCCTGTGGAGACGAGTCAATGAGATCACCGGAACGTGTGTGAATCCGCCTGGCCTCCGTCCAGATCGTTGTTTGTGCCAGTAGCAAAAGTTGTTTCTTTTTAAGCCAATCAGTGTGTCTGGTTTGATGGCATCAATCTGTGTGAGGGAATCCAATAATGGCAGAGGTCACCAGAGAGGTCAACCCGGATGTTTGTAAGACATACGAGACCGGAGAGTTTTTTTCTTTTTTCGAGAAACCGCACTGTTTTTTAAAAGTAGCCCCCAAGAAAAAAGTTTTTCCATCACCATATCTTTCTCTTCTCCCAATCACCCGCCAAGTGTATCCGAAAAGGCCTCCCCATGTCTGAACAGTTTATTCAGGGGTCGCTCTTTGATGGCTTCATACAACAATACAATGATACATCACTTGCCATTTAAAAAAAAAAACATATGTGACAAATAGTACACTTATCCGGTCTTTTTTGGGTAATAAGCCTGACATTTGATTTAAAACAAATCCGGACCTTATGTGAAGAAAGCCTGATACAAGGATACAAGGGAGGGGATCCATGTAATGTGCGGCTTCGTCAGCTGGCCCTCCGCTGGAAACACGATCATGTTAGCAACGTGGCGGTGGCAGGTGCGGTCCTGCGTGCCGCACAGGTGATGTCTCTCATGCTCACTTAGCTAATGACTCCAATTAAAGTAATTAAGCGCTGGCACGGCCAAACCTGCCTGCCCACCCACTGCCAGCCCTTCCATTCTCGTCCCTCTTCACCGGCGCGCGCCGACACCCGCCTCACTCTGCGCGCCTTCATCCATCGTGTCCCCCCCGCGCTCCCCCACCCTCACGTACTCCAGCCGGGGTCTTTTAAAAAAATATGAAGCCTAAAATACGCTTAAACACTCGACTTCACATGCACTTAAGAGACCCCCGGTTCGACATGTTGTCACGCGCTTAAAGAAGGGAAGGGGCACGGAATGGGTCCGGGGCAGGAGGAAGAGGAGTACAGGAGGCGAAGGGGGCGAGGGGCCGGAGCCGTCTTAACAAGGACGGGGATAATTGTTTTGTTTCGTTAGGGGCCTTTCCTGTGCAGGAGGGAGTAGAGATGACACACCACACATGGTTTTTGGATGAAGTAGGCGGCAGGAGGGTGAGGTGGGCAGGGTGAGAGGGGGGGGGGGGGATTGATGCAAGTGTAGTGAAAGTAAAGAGGGGGGGGTGGCAGAAAAGGCCTCAACACCGGCAAGTGTTTTTTTTTTTTCTGCACACAGATTCTCAAGCTCCCTTGACCCTTTGATAGCAATCGCGCATGTTGTTGACTCGCAAAGGACTTTAAGGAGATCTCAATGTCAAACCAAACAATAATCCCGGGGTGGATTAACATTACGGTCGACAAATTCCTACAATGGAGAGGGGGGGGTGGGGGGGCGCGTCGGGGCCAAGCTCGGAGACACGACTTTGGCAACGGCGCCCGGTCAGATTTATGAAAATGTATGAAACAGAGTTGTTTCTTCGTTCCGCCAGAACTTGGAATCCCACGCTGACGGACGATGTGCCTGGATGTGAATCTCGTTTCTGTGGAAAAAACGAAAAAAAAGAAACTTTGATGTGAGGACTGAATTCCTTTTTTTTTTTCCCTCTTCCTTTTTTTTATTTTATTTGAATGCATCCATCCACTTCTTTTTTAACTCGCGTCTGCTGTGTCACATTTTAACCATTTTAATATAAGAGATTCCGCCTGGGCGGAATAGAAGCGAGATAAATCACCTGACACCTCACAGTTAGAGGTATCACGGGGTGACATTCAAGACTTTTTTTTTTTTTTTTTATTGTCGTTGCAAGTTTGAAAGCGTGCGTCTCGCGAAAAAACCTCCATCATCGAAATTACAGCTGAGCACACTTTGGTGATCTGGCTTCGAACAGCGTCAAGCAAATTATCTTGGTGGACCGTGTCTTTGAGCCAGGGTTGAGAATCAACTCCAGGAAGCTGTCACTGCTCCCATGAAGATAAATGCTATCATTATACAGTCTCCATCATGCATTAGCTGATCTGGAATCAACTCCCCGTTTAAATACTGGAATTGCGGTGGATTTCGGTCAGTCATAAGATAACGGTGACAAAAATGCCGCGGCGAGAATTATTAATTTACTTTGCGAGCGGGTACTTCATTACGAAACTGTTCATTCCTAAGCTTTAATTTCACTCGTATAAAAATGAATAGGATCAATGGCAAAATCCAGACGCGATTTAGCCGACGCGTTCTGCCAGCGTCACAGATATCTGTCGACAAATAGTCGTCGTCGCGGCGGGCAGACGAGGAAGAGCGGGATGCCAGTGTTTGTGTGCAGAGGGGAGAAAAAGGGAAGATGGACTGAGAGAGAGAGATATACAGGGAAGATGGGGGGAGGGGGTGAAGCACCAGTGTTCAAGTGAGATAGGCCAAGTGAGAAAGCAACGGAGTGCGCGCGCGTGTGTGTGTGTGTGTGTGTGTGTGTGTGTGTGTGTTTGAGTTTGTGTCGGCTACAGAGAAGGGGTGCAGGTGGCATGGAGCTGGCGCAGGCCTGGCCCACTGTCCCCTGGCAGTGCCAGGCTCCATCTGTCATCAGCAGGAACATCTGCAGCCCAAGGTGCCCTTGTCACCCAGCGTTAGAGTAACGAGTTTGGCGTTTCCATTAGTCCAGGGCCGTCGCTCGCCCGGCCGCCGCTCGCCAAAACCATGGCATTTTGGGTGTGAGCTTGTGTGTGTGTGTGTGGGTGAGTGTCTAGATATGAGGCGAGGAGAGTGATGAGAGAGAGAACAGGGGAGCAAGCTGGGGGTAACTGGATTTGTTTTTTTTTGTGTGTGTGTGTGTGTGTGTGTGTCTGCGTGTGTGTATGGATGAAAAAAAAAAAAAAAAAAAGCGTGCGTCGAGCCAAAACAACATGGCAGAGTGGAGCGTTGACCCAGCTGGGCTGAGCCGGCATGTCGAGTCATGTCCCCTCCTGATGTGAGCCTGCCCAGTGCGCTCAAACCGCTGCCAGACTCTGGTCAAGCTCACCTCTTCGCTCTCTCTCTCGCCCCGTCTCTCGCTCACATCTTCCTGTCTTCCATCTGTCCTCCTCCCCTTCTCTCCGTCCCTTGCACCTCTCTGCGCCCCTCGCCTTACCCCACCCTTCGTGGGTCCTCGCACCCCGAGTCTTCGCTTGCATCTGAACACATTCTCACATTTTTATCTGCCTCCTCCTAAAAAAAAAAAAAAAAAAAAAAAAAACACAACAAAAAAACAAAAAAAAAAAAAAAACAGATGGTACTCCCCTCTTTTCATCCCTCTCACCGTGCCGCCCTCCCTCTCTCGTCACAACTGGAGGTCCACCTGTTTATTCTGCGACCTGCCTCCTTCATATCATTGTTTCCCTTATTAATAATAATAGGCTTATTATCGACATTTATTTAAGTGATCGCCAAGGACTTGCGGTGTCAAAGCCTCGCCGCGAGGAAGACGACTGCTGTTCGTGTTTGCAAACACACGGTGGCTCTGGCGAGTAGCAGTCTGCCCGGGCACTAATGAACCCCGGGCATTGGCTGCAGTCGTGTCAATTACCCACAACTAATCAGACAAACACGAGCGCATCAGAATGAGATAAGATTGATTATTCTTCTTTTATTTTCCTGGATTAGACGGAGGCACAGTACATAAATCAGTTTTGACAGCGTCCACAAAAGCCCGCGTTTAGCTCGGGAGGTCCGACGGAAATTAAACACCACATCACTTAATAAAAGCCCCTCCCAACACACACACACACACACACACACACACACACACACTCTCTTCCCTGGACTTTCTGGGAGTTTCTGACATGCAGGCAAAGAAACACTCAAACATATCAACGCGTTTTCTTTTTTAACCAAAAAAACTTTCACTGATAGCTGCACTGGGAATTGAGTTATAGTTAAAATTTCTTTTTGCCCCCCCCCCCCATCCTTTTTTATGAATACTTGGCCTGTCCTTAAAGCGTCTCCTATCCAAACTTAAAAAGTATGCAGGGATGGAGCAAGCATGGCGGTGAAGGAGAGCCATGGCGAGATAAAGAAAAGGGAAGCGACGACCGCTAATCAATAAGATTTCTCTTCTCCCCCCCCCCCTCCTCCTCTCCGCTACCCCACCCCCACCCCACGAGGCCTGCCGCATTCAAGACGAGCCAAGACGAGCTTGGCATTGTCAAGCACGCCTTAAAAAGAAACACCTGCGAGGTAGAAGACTTAAAAAAAAAAAAAAAAAAAAAAATCCTGCTTTTCGCAGCTCTTAAAAATGTTGGCAAATGTTCCATTGGTTTTCTGGGAACAAAACAGTAAAAAGAAAGAGCTCCCATGCAAGTGAAGACAAAAGAGGATGGTTTTCCATAGAGATGGAGGTGTCATTACACTTGAGACGGTTGCCAGATTTGGACTTATCCTATCCCCCTCTCCCCACCCCCACATTTCCTTGTATCTATACCATCTTCATTTATCATCCGTGTTCAGGCGGCGCTTTGATAATAAATGGTAATATTTAGCAGTTCAAAAAAGAAAAAAAAAACTAAGCGTGTTGGTTTAGCTGTGGATATGGGAACAGGGGGAATATACCGAGGGACAAAGATGGGGAGGGATGGAAGAGGAAACTGGAAAGGGGTGGGGTGTGTGTGTGTGGGGGGGGGGGGGGGGGGGGTAACTCAAACAGATGGCACTCTTGGCATCCACCTCTCTCTTAAATCTGTTTCTGCTGTTTTCCTCATGTGCATGAGGCTTTAACCCTGTGGTAACCTGTGTCCTGGCCTGACCCCGAACCTGGCTAACGTATGTAACACGGCCGTGTGTGTGTGTGTGTGCGCGTGTGTGTGCATGTACATGTGTGTGATTGTGCGGTGTATGTACGTGTGTGTGCATGTACGTGTGTGTTTGTGTGCGTATGCACTTCGACCAAAGAAACCTGTCTCTCCACACCCACTGGGTGACTACCTTTCTAATAAAGGCTGCTGTTAAATTACTTTAATTACTTTAGTAGGAACCCTTATTTCTGTATTGTACAGGTAGGAACATCATTACTTTATTCACAGTCACATCCATTGATGCCTCATCATAATCACCGTGTGCCATTTTTGCTCTTAAAACCCCTTTTTTTTAATTTATTTAAGATTTTGCATACAAATACACATGCGTGGTTACTATTAAGCCTCGCAAAAAAAAAAAAAAAAAAAAAACAGCCTGCTGTTCGCAACTGCAACAGAAAATACAAATTCCATTGGTGTAACCTTGAATTTAAGTCAGTGTAAAAGCCTTTTTTTTATCTTTAAGATGCACTTAGATATGAATATGAAAAACAACTTTGCTACTGTAACTTGATAGTTACAGTCAAGTGTAACTGAAGAGTTTAACAATGATGACGGAGAGCGCCATCTAACACGCTGCTCAAAACAGGATTTCTATTAAATCTGGCTGATTTATTGATTCTCATCAAACTACTCCGTGACCTTTTAGCTCCTCGTGGGAGCGTCGACAATAACTCCACATGCACGTATTCAGCCTTTTTTTTTTTCTTTCCCCTTTATTTGGTAGAAAATTCAAATGTTGGGAGAGTATGTGAAAAGCAACAATGAGGCACCACACGCACCACGTTTGCGACGGATGGGAGAAATTTCTGACTATGGTTCAAACACCTGGGGTGTTGACCGGGTATTTAGGCCACATCCGTCTCTCACTGAGTACAAACATTCATGTTGCTGACTCCCTTGCATGCTCTCATAGACGGACTATAGATTTTGAATGAATGCACATCACTTATATGTGGGGTGCCACAGTGGTGTGAGCTCATTTGCATAATCTCCCATTAAAAGAGGGATGTGCTGGAAGCCGCTGGGGGGTTGATGGTAAGGGCTGGGGTGAGGCGAGAGGGTGTACAAAGTGTTCATTGTGCCGCTCGTGGATGGGGAGAATGCCCTGTAGGGCCTGGTGTATGTGTGTGTGCATCAGGGTGTGTGTGCGTGCATGTGCTGTGTGGATGAGTTTGGATGTTTATCTATATGTGGGAGCCACACCTGTCAGGAGAGGCCTGAGGGAAGCAATGAGACCCCTATAATGTGTGTGTGTGTGTGTGTATGTGTGTGTGTGTGTGTGTGTGTGTGTGTGTGTGTGTGCGTGCGCACATGGAGAGATGATATTCAATGGGATTTCAGGAAAACAGACACGAGCATTAAAATCTTTCGTCCATATCAGTCTTTTATGTCCTAATTGTTTCCCTTTATTAACTTGGCTGATTATCCTACCATTTTCTTTCTCTGTCACACACACACACACACACACACTTTTTTTTTCCTCCCACTCACAGCAGTATCCGTACCCACAGTAGCGGCGTGATTTGATTACTTCTCTTTATCATGCCAAATCATAATCTACGCAAGATGCAGCGGGGACGACAGGATCAGACTGAAAAAAAAAATGGTAAAATCACATTTTGGGGGGGGCTTTTGAGGAAACGAGCCCAGAAGTGTTGAAATAGCTGGTGGCTGTGTCTCTAATGGTAAACCATAATGCTCTGCAATCTGCTTAATATCCCCGCCGCACTCATTAGATTAGCAAACATTAAGAAGATTGGAAGATTTGCACTCTATTGTTTTACTATGGCAGCGCGACAGGCCAGAGGCGATGCGGCTCGTGGCAGGGAGCGCGCTGGGAGGATGCGAGGCATCCAGGTGAGCCAGATATGGGTGTGGAGGGGGGAGGCGAGGCTGATATCTTCTCAGGCATGAACTGTCAAAGGCTTGATACCCGTCAAGGAGACACAAACATGAAACGCTGAAAAGAGTCAGCGTGTACAAAACTGTCCGTAGCTGAAAATGTTATGTTTATCTTGATGGCTGGTAATTTGCGTTCATTCATTCCTTGTCCTGCACTCGGGTTGCAGGAGTATAGCCAGAGAAGCAAAGTGCACCCTGTGCTTGGGAGGCATACAAAAATATACGACCATTCACACTTATACATATATATATATCAAGATATAACATCAAACAATTTACAGTTTTTACAGTCTCCAATCAATTAACCTTTTTTTGGGGGGGGGAGGGGGCGGCCCCCATAGACATGGGGAGAAAATGTACAATCCACATAAACCCAAACCAATCCGTCAAGATCGAACTGCGCCTCTGTGCCGCTCACCAAATATGCAATTTTTTTCTTTATTTTAGTGGCATCGCCGTAGGGTTCTGGATTAGACTGGTTAAACAGAAGATACCTGAGGGGCAGTATATTAGCATTTCAAATCGTGCTTTTAGTTGATAGTGTTTAAAAGGTTTAGAATTCCCCCCAAAAGTTAAAATGTTAATAAACTCTTTATTACTGTGTTATATTAGAATGAAATGCTTTTTGCATTGTCCACAAAGTTCGACCTGGAAAAAAAAAGCGCTCCACTTTACAAAGGAGCGTCTGCCCCGGTTTGCTACCTCCGTTAGCTTTGTTGGTGTTTACCGTCTGTTCATTATAATGACAACATTAGTTCCACTTGCATTGTCCCTATGCGGTGTTGCATGGGACAATTAAAGTACGTTTTGAATGTCAAGCTGCCGGCCACAAATATCGGTCCGCCGGCCTTGTGTCTCCAAGTCTCCAGAGATAGTCCTTGCAGTTGTGGTAATTCAATATTTGCATTTACATAATTTAATCACAGGCACGCCCCAGACACGGGGTTCGGGGTCACTCGAAGTCAAGCTGGCCACATTTGAGACTTCGCATTGAAACGAGTGAAATAAATCCAAGAGAGGCGGTTGGCACTTCCACCTCGCGGCAAGAAGGTCCCCGGTTCGATTCCGACAAGGCGAGGCGGCTTTTCTGTGTGGAGTTTGCACATTCTTTCCTGTGTCTGCATGGGTTTTCTCCAGGTTCCCAAAAAAAAAAAAAAACACAGTATCTTCATTGGAGACTCAAAATCACTGAGAGTGAATGGTTGTATGTCTTCAATTGACATGTGACATGTGAACAAAACGGTGAACGGTTTTATGTGGGAACAAATGCGTGAATGGCGGTTTGTTTCTTTATGACCGATCTTCTGCCTCTGGCCCAATGACAGCTGGGATAGGCCCCAGCATCCCCTGGGCCCCTGACTGCAGGATGAGATATTGAATGAATGAATGAATGAATGAATGAATGACCCTCAAAACTCGGAGATTGGGATCATTTTCCTGCTTCGTGCATATGAGAAACAGTAGCAGCCTGAAGTTCCCTCCCCTCGTCTCCCCCCCTATTAAAAAGTAATTCCTTGGCTGGTTTACCTCGGGGCAGGACAGAAATGTGTATCCAGTACCAGTAAACGCTGGGTTGAAGTCCTGGGATTCAGGAACGTTATCGGAGCTCAAAGTCCTAATTCCACACTGGGAATTTTGCCATCAGGAACATAATAAGTCCACTTTGGCTACAAGGGAGGGAGAGAGAGCGAGAGAGAGGGGCAAAAAAAAAAAGAAAAAAAAATGTTTCTTGCTTTGGGGGTCTTGGCTTCTTCGGTGGTAAAGTTCCTTGAGTGAGCGTAAACAAATCAACAATAAAACAGCTATTTTGTTTTTGCGGGCTCCCAGCAGCTGCGCGAGGTAACAAGAGTGACTATTAAACCGCTCCTGTGAGTTTCAGGGGGAGAGAGAGAGAGAGAGAGAGAAGCCAAATTAAATGACCTAAGCTCTTCGGGGTGTTTCATACTGCTCGGGTGAACCGGCCGAGATTTATTTCTGAACTTATTCGCTGTGATCGCAGCCCTATTTACTCCTCTGTTTTTTTCCCTATAGGCGTTTCGTGTTCTCTCACTCGGGGAAAAAAAACACCAACAGAATTGGTAATATATGTAATAAACCTTTATTACGTATTACAGCATTTTGCTGAAAGGTACGAATGAGGGCCGAGGTAACTTTTACCCGGTATCGCTTTTTGCGTGGCGCGGAAATGCTCGGAAAAGACAGAATCGGCAGTCACGCCAATAATCGGTGAACAGATGGCTCTAATTCAAAGGAAAACACAATAACTTAAGACCCTTTTCTTTTATTTCTGTGAATTTATAGTGGTTTTATTGCCTTAATGATGAAAAAAAATAATAGGGTGTCTAGTGCACTCCAATGTGAAGTATTCAGTCTCTTTAAAATGCAAAGTAATTGAATGCTCATATATGCTAAGAAGTACAGAGGTCAGGCATTTAATTAAATTAGCTGCCGCTGACGACGAGTCGATATGAATATCGTCTGCTCAGACGTATCATTCGCTGTTAAAATCTCTGTTCAAACAATATATAATCGCTTTTGCAATTTGGAAGTTTGCTTCATTTTTAGTGAAAAGCAACGACGTGTCTGTTGTTCAAAAGAGATTTGGGGGAGAAAAAAAAAGGAAAGAAAAACACTCCACTGTTATGCAAACCACTAGAGGCCACTAGAAGCCCTGTGCATGAGAGTGTGCATGAGTGTGTGTGTGTGTGTGTGTGTGTGTGTGTGTGTCTGTGTCTGTGTGTGTGTGTGTGTGTGTGTGTGTGTGCATGGTCACCACATACAGTGTGCCTCACTACTTATCCTATTTATATGTGTAATTCACCAGTATTACCCTTTTTAACATGACAATATGCCGATTTGTTTTTTAGAAAATCTGAGAACCCCAGGAGCGGCGGCTCAATGTGAATCAGGCTCCGTGTGTCCCTCCGTAATGACAGATTCCACCAAAATTACACACCGGCCCAAGTCACTCACAGCTCCGTTTTTCACAATTAGAGAGAAGACCTGCAAAATATAGTTTTGTTTCGAAGCAAAAATAACAAATCCGTCAAACTGTCACAAAAGCAATCCACACACACACAGAATATAATCAACTCATACCTTTTGAATTGATTCTTCATTGTCTATGTTTGTGTCCGCTTGCAAATTACGTGTTACTTGAGCATTGTCGCTACTTTTGGACAGGAGTGTGCACACACACACACACACACACACACACACACACACACACACATACACGCGTATTGGAAGAGACAAAGAAAGATGCCAGGATGGAAACATTCGCCAAAAACCTGCGGCCAATTTTTAAGGTAGTGCTCAGAATTTTTATAATCAGTTTATTAATGAGGAATGTATAATTGCACAAACATAGCGTGGCAGGTTTTATTTTTGTTTATTTATTTTTTTTCCTTAACGTACGCACGTTTCCAATGCAAAAAGCCTCAAAACCGGCGTTTTCAAGCCAAATCCCAGCATGCTATTGGTTTGCCGCACTTCCTGATATCCCAGCATCAATAGCCTAAAACACATTGGAGACACCGCACAATATTAACATGATATTGTTTTTTTGTTTCTATCTCTTTCTCACACACACACACACACACACACACACACACACATTCAAATGCTTGGTCCTGTCCCGCTGAGGGTCTATCGACATTCATTTTTTTTACTCGGCCTTCCCCGATCCATTAGCCTTGACTGTATCCATCGCACGATTCTATCCCCTAAAATAAAGTCTTAACTGTTAAACAGACATTTATAGTGGTCAAGCTCTTTGGACACCGCACACACACACACACACACACACACACACACACACACACACAATTCTATGCTTTATAAGGTGCCCGCGGATGTCATGGCAACCCCATATTCTCAGAAAGAAGGAAGATCTTGTCCTGTGTGCCAAAAAAATGCCATGGTAACTTTTTTTTTTTTCTAAAAAGCCACGTTGCCCAGAAACCTTTGAAGCTTATTAAGTGAAACCAGTGGGGAGACAAGTGGACAGAGAGAGAGAGAGAGAGAGAGAACGAGAGAGAGAGAGAGAGGAATAGAAGTGCGTCCTGTTTCTGGGCCAAAGTGGGTCTTTGTTTTAGGGAAGGGAACATTGTGAAACTGCAGGCAGCAAACTCGCTATTGGTGCCTCCTCTGAGTGTTACTCCAGAGACATGGACTTCACCAAACACATCACGATTGTGACCGAGTATTATGGTCTGCTCATCGAAAAGAGTTGCGCACTTCTCCGTCCACTCCCGCAGCTTGCACCTGTCTGCTAATGGGGATTGCACTGAATTGTTAAGATGTGGCTAATGGGCAATATCTGATGGAGCAATGTGAGCTTGTTGTATTTTCCAAGTAGTGTGTCAGTGTGTGTGTATATGTGAAAGCACTCACATGTGTGTGTGCACGTGCACTGGCGCGTTTCAGTTACCTTTTTGGGACTGTTTTGACGACAAACCCACATGAATAAGCACATACATATATACACAAATACACAACAAACTGTGAATGCATATCTATCCATCTATCTATCTATCTATCTATCTATCTATCTATCTATCTATCTATCTATCTATCTATCTATCTATCTATCTATCTATCTATCTATCTATCTATCTATCTATCTATCTATCTATCTATCTATCTATCTATCTATATGCATATATATAAATATATTCTTATGCGTGTGTATGTGTATTTATTCATTCATGATCTATCGCTGCCATCGTCCTTTGCGGCGGTCATTGGGTGAGAGTCAGGGTTCACCCTGGACTGGTTGCCAGTCGATCACAGTCAGTCGAGGCTGTGTGTGCGTAAATATATTAGGTGTGTGTGCACATGCATATTCGTATGTACTTTGTGGGGTGTGTGTGTGTGTGTATATGTGTGTATTTCTGTATATATATGTATGTGTGTATGTTTATATGTACACATATATTTTTTCCCATTGTATATTTTTAAAAAAAGCAAGATTTTTATTCAGTTTTTTTTTTAATTTAGTTTACACCCATCATATTGGTGTGTTTTTAAAGGAGACTCTCAAGTCAACAGCATTGTCTTTAGTCCCTTAACAAAAGCCCGTCTGTTTTTCCAACATGTGCCGAATAACCAGCTGTCATCTTTATTTCTGCAAATAATCTTTATTTCTGGGAATTAAGATGACGTCCTGCGACTTTACAATGGTCTTTTTTTTACACGAGCTGCTGCTAAAATCCATGATACACCTATTTTTCTGGTCTTCTTAACATTTATTAGCCTGAGGTCAGCCATCCCACTCATGTGCACAGATGTGTTTACCTGTGCATAGGGGTGTGTGTGTGTGTGTGTGTGTGTGTGTGCGTGCATGTATGCGTTCATGTGCATGTTTGGTTACTCTTGCACTGGAACTAAATCAGTCCGTTTCTCCTTGAGTTAGCTTTGTGGCACCAGCGGTTCTGTCCGGTGAGACAGCGCGAGGGTCTGCCAGTTTCATTAGCCCTGACGGATGACCTCATGACAGGCATTACACTCACCTACACTTCAAAGAGTGTGTGTGTGTGTGTGTGTGTGTATGGTGCATGTGTATGTGTGTTCACATGTTGGGAACAGTCTGAAATTACTTTTTGCACTTTTTTTTAAACTTTTTAATCATGGCACCACAATGGCGGGCGCGGTGTGCAAAAACACTTTGGTAAGCTGCGTGTTGTTCCCCTTGTGATAACATTGCTTTGCGCATGTCTGTGTGTGTGTGTGTGTGTCTGTGTACATTGTGCACCAGGGACAGGGCCCGGTGCTTAGTTAGGATTTTTGGTGGCGATTTCCATATTGCCTGGGGTCATGTGGGCACGGTGCCCACTCCTGGTGCTGTGGGTGCCTACTGAGGCGTGGGGAGATTAAAGCGGGCGCACAGTGCCACAAAGGGGCTTGTCTAGTGCTTTTTAATTCCCCTATATTAGGGCATGATGCCAAGGCAGCTCCCTGCTATGGCAAATACTCCATAACTGGCACCATAACTACTGCTCAGCAAGACAGAGAGCGAGGAGGACCGGGCGAGAGAGAGAGAAACACTAAAAGAAAACTCATTTTCACACACTTGACACACATGCTTGCTTCTCGTAATTAGCAGTCCGTCGCCTTTGCTAGTTTTACAGGGGGAGTCTTGGTCAATTCGCCGGTATTCACATTACTTTAGTCCCTTTTCACTGTGTTCACTTGCAATGAGGTCAGAATCGCCAGTGGAATGTGTGTGTGTGTGTTGGCGTGTGATAGTGTGAATGTTGTGCGTGTGTGTTTTTGAAGCTGCATCCCCCTAAGGGCAGTGGCATGCCATTAAAGAAACAGGTAGGTGGACGCTGAATTGTTAAGATGCAGTTAATGGGTAATATGTGTGTATGTGTGTGCGTGCGTGCGTGCGTGTGTGTGTTCATTCATGCCCTAAGGGTAGTGGCATGTTGCTAAAGGGCTATTGCGGGACACTGGGGTATGTGTGTGTGTGTGTGTGTGTGTATGTCAGGTCTCTGAGGTCCTTCTCTCTGTCTGCTTAATCCAAATCCGCACTGGCATCACTGTGGACTAAGTAAACTGCCAGAGTCCATCGTTTCACCGTAGGATCTCTGATACCTTTGTTTCGGGCCTCATAAATGTGTGAGCGATCCCCCGCGTTATTAATGCATTGCACGGCAACTTTGGTGAATATAACTTTCCCGCGGTTGTTCGACTCATTTTCCGATGCTTTTGTTTTCTTGCTGTCGGAGATTCAAATGAGGAGAACTCTGGTCAACGCACGCAGCGCCCAGCATGTGATGCATGATGCAATACGGGGCCCGGAGAATCTGTGTCTGCGTGTGTGTGTGTGTGTCTGCATACAAACGCCTGTGTTAATCCCAGTCTCTCCTAGCATCTGGAGCCTTGACACAGTTTAAAGGGCTGGCCACGTCCGCTCCGAGCCGGGCCAGTGTTCACAAACACAAACATGCTCGCACATGCAAACACACTCACACAGCTATCTAGGGCACCAGAAGGCCCCGGCGACGCCAAGGCAGAGGCTGCCCACCTTGGCACCGTGAGGTGGGGTTGCGCTGGGGCTTTGAGAGAGAAATGGCATGGGGGGTGGGGGGTGAGTTGGAGAAAAGCGGGGAGAGATGGGTGGGCACGCGGTGCATGTCTATGTATTTGGAGGTTGGGGGCACCTGGCATGTGATAATAACCCTGGGAAAACGCCCATCCCCCCCCCCCCCCCCGGGAAGGAAAGTGCAATGTGTGTGTGTGTGTGCATGTGTGTGTACATATGTCTAACTCGAGTCTTAGACCAATCCACCCCTGTCTTCTTATTCTATTGCTTTGTGGGAAGAAGAAGACATCGCCTCTCATGTCTTAACCCCCCAAAATAGAGCTCATCCCATTCCTTGCAGCTCTAATAGCATTTGCTGAGACCTTCTCAAGTCCCCCCCCCCCATACACCCCCCCCCCACACACACACACACACGCATGCACAGAGGACATACAGGATAACGTTGCCCTCTCTTGATGCCGCCTGCATCCCCCCCACAAACACCCTCCTCCCCCGCACCCCCACATTATCTCCTCGTCTCTGCTTAGCACCACAGATGCCCATGTTGCCCTGCAACAGCTGTCTCACCATGTGCCCTACCAAGTGTTGCCACCCAATGGAGGGGAGAGGAAGTGAGGAGGAGGAGGAGGGAGGATTTGGGTGGGGATGCGAGGAAAGGGGGGGGCCGAATTTGGGAGGGATGGAGTCATGAATATTCATTTTTGTTAATTTTGTTTCATTCTCATCTCCCTCCTGTGTTTTATTCTATTTTTTTATGCTTTTTTCTTGCGGCGTCTTGATTGTCGGCTAATAACTAACGGCTCGGCGTCCGCCCGCCGACGATTGGACGTCCGCCCTGTGCGATTCTCTCGTCTTTCCGTCGGGCTCCAGCTCCGGCGGGGTCGATGGCCAGCGCCCTCCTCCGCCCCACCCGACTCCGTGGTCACAGGAAGAACGACCGAACGTAAGCGGGGAACGCGGTCTCCCTACTGGCGCGCCGGGTTAACGGCACTCGATGCGGCCAATGGCGAGAGGGGGGAGAGGGGGGGACGCATAGTAACAAGCGGGGCGTCGGGAGAGGGGGTATTTTCAAGTGCAAACATGGGTCCAACAAGTCAGGTGGATCCAGTGACAGAACAAAATGGTGGCCAGGCATGGTGTGCGGCCATTTTGGGGGAAATATTTTAAGTATGCGTGCCATGTGTCCTAATTAAGTGGAAATAAAGCGTTTGGATTGCAGTGAAAAGCCTCTGAACCAAAAGGCATCAAGATTTAGACCTTTTCTTCCCGAACGGCGGAGAAAAAAAAAAGATCCTTACGATTTAGTTTAAAGGCGTGACGTCTCATCCATTGTGGTATATTGTGCTATTTATTTAAAATCAACTGAAACGTTGATATCTCTCTTTCGAATTTAAGTCGTCGCGACATTTACGATGAAAAAAAAAAAAAACAAACAGCCGAAATGAAGAGAAAACCGCCGCCACGCTCCCTCTTTATGCAGACCCTCACGCTGAACAAACAAAGTCTTAAGTTGTCCAATAAAGGAAAACTCATTTAAAAAAAAAAAGTGGGGAGGGGGAGTGCACAAATAAAGTACGAGAGGAGTTGTGTGCGCGGGAGAACGGCACGGCACCCACCGTGTGTGTTTGTTCATTTAATTTTGAAAGGATGAAAGCAGACAGGCATAAAGAGGGGCAGACGTAGAGAGATCACAGCGTCGTGTACCGCATCGGTGGGTAGCGTGCCACGCAGTCTGCCTTCCTAAAGCAATAAATCTGAAACAGCATAATAGATAAACGCAATTCAGAACACAAAATACCCTGCGAGGGGAAAACTAATAAAAAACGAAGTGATTAAGTGGAATCAGAGCTCTTAGGCAGTATCTGGAGATAGGGGCTGTCGCTACACAAAGACCAGAACGGGCCAACACAACAGATGAGAGAGCATAGGGATGGGGGGCCGAGGAAACGGGAGCTAAAAGCAGAGGGGACGACAGACAGATGATGGAGGCAAGGAGAGGAGAGATGGAGGGAAAAGAGAATGTGAGGGATGGATGGGGCAGTAGATCAGACAGAGCCTCTAGTGTGTCTTGCTCTCCCTTTAAAGAAGAGCCAGGAAAGCAGATTAGGAGTCCTTTTCTCTCCTGGGGAAGCACACACACACACACACACACACACACACACGCACACGCACACACACACACACAACGCACTCACACTCGCAACCTCTATTCAAGCGTCCTCCTCCGATTCACACGTTCAACTAATTCTAACTTTTACAACGCACCCCCGGCGACCTGCCCGGCCCAGAACAAATCCACTTGGTGCTGAAGGCGCCGGCGCCCGCAGAAACACGGCTCTCTGGGTGGAGGCGTAGTGCGGGGCCACGGCCGCCGGCATGTGCTGCATTTTAGGTGACCTCACACCAGGTCACGCTTACCAACCGGTAAGAAGACCAAAGCGGATAATCTGAGAGGAAGTCTGCCCAAATCAGATAGATACAGATAAAGACCTAAGCATGTCAACAGAAATACTAATGATTCTTACCATCATTATTATCATTATTATTATATAATACAGATTATTATACCATCATCATTTTTAGTACATTTAAAAAATGTCATTAAAAACACATATTCTTATTAGTAAATAACTATTATTACCATTAACACTATAATGATTATTATTATTGTGGTTAATATTACATTATGTCTTTGTGTAATTATTTTAATAATGATAGTTGTTGGTTTTGTAATTGTTGTTGTTGTTGTGCAGGGGAGTATTTTATTCAGTTAAAAATATATATTATTTATTGTTATTTCTATAAGAAGGTGAATTTTAATTTTTCTGTATGTGTCAGAAATCAATTATTTATTATCAAAAAAGAGGAGGTGTGTTTTGATTTTTTCAGTTCATGTGAAAACATTTCAATTGGTACATCTTAGCTTGGAAATTTTAATTTGACTTTTTAAAAAAAATATATGATTACTTATGTATGGGAAGGTGATATAAAAATAGGTTTGGGGTTTGAAAAAAAGTCATGATTTCTCAAAAGAGTTCTTGTGTCACTTTACTCATAAAAGACCTCTTTGGGTAGAATCGGTAATAACAATGACCCAGTATAGTTGCTGGATCAGCGACACGCAACCTTTGCTTGTTGCTGGTGTTTTATCAGCTCTGCACTGCCCTGCATTGTCCAAGCTGAGCCTCATTGATTACAACACAATGATGCCAGGCCATGGTAGAATTCTGAGAAAGGTGAGGCCCTTTCTGGAGAACCAGAAACGTCTCGTGGTGTTTCCCCATGTCACGCTGCCCGATCATTAACGGATTCCGCCAGATTATTTTATGTCTTGAAAATCCACAAAGAAAAAAACAATTCTATATATCAGCAATCCATTTTTAAAATAATAATGGTCCTGTTGTTTGTTTTGCAGCTATTATTAAACATCGTGTAAAGGGTGGGAGGCTGGATCTCATTCCGTCTATCCTTACACACTGTTAGTAACATTAATCCGACCATTCGTCAGCCCATCGGGGGATCATATTGTGCAAATATCTGCATCCATAGCCAGACACACACATACACACACCTGAGTCCGACATCTGTTTTCCCAAACACAGCGAATGAAAAACCTGAGGAAAGCGTCCCACCCATTCACGACCTCGCTTTTTCCAACTTTTTGTCTTTTGTCGTCTTGATTTAACAGCATATAAAGTGAGGTCGGATACGAGGGAACGGATTTGTGACGGTGGACGTGGATTTCATGAACAGGCGTATCGGGGCCCTCAAAAGATCATTGGTTTTTGGGTGTCTCCTGAGTGAGGAGGGTTATATACCCGAGTTCAGGCAGCGGGGTTCTTGTGGGTGCAGGCCGTCCTCCCCGCCGTCGCCGCTCCATGTCACATACAAAGACAATCTAAAGACGCACTCTCTCTGTAGGCCCTGATTTTACCAATGCAAAAAAAAAGCGCACTCAAAGACATTAAAAGAGGCCTTTTGTTCACCTGCGTGCGGGGAAAAAAAAAAAAAAAAATCACGAAGGAGACTCCCGCCGCCGCAGAATCCGTAGGTTAGAAATTGTCCGTGACTCTCTGGCGAGAGTGTGACAGACTGGCTGCAGCAATGTGAAAATACTCCACCCTCTGTCCCATTCGGCCGTGCCAGGGCCGGGCATTCCTCACACTTCCAGCCAGTGCCCGCTCCTTTTTCACTCTCTTTTCTTCTCTCCCTTTCGGTCTCACACAAGCGGACACACCGAGTGCTTTTCCCCCTCTTTTCCCCTCGCATCTGTTTAGCGAGCCACCATCTCCATCTCCCTCGGCCACGGGTTTATTTGCATGGCGGAGCATAAAGGATGCAGACGGCGCGAGCGGGGCCAGCAGAGCCTTCCCGTGTCCGTCCAGGCCGGGGGGTCTGAGATTTGTAATGCTAGACAACACTCTGCGACGATGCCGGCCGCTGCACACAAAAAGGCCCCTCGCTCCCCCCCCCCCCCCCCCACACCACCACCACCTATTTTCCTTTATTGCTCTTCCTCCACCGGCACTCTCCGGGATCCTCCGGGACATTTCTTTCAACTCGGATGACGCAGAATAAAAATTAAAATTAAAATAAAAAAAAAAAAAGACACATCAAGTTTGATATTATCTTGCAGGCCGGTGAGTTTTCTGGACCCTCAACCCCCCCCACCCACCTCACCCGATTGCTGTGTATATTAAAATTCCCCTCCTCTCTTCGGTGCAGCAGAGGGCAGTGAGAGCAGGCGAGATGTCAGAACAGCCAGGAGTCATTGTGAGGCTTGTTAACATACGGGTGGGGATGGAGAGGCAAGGGGGGGGGGGGGGGGCACGTTTAGTCTTTATTTATTTTAAAAGTTCTGCTTTATAGCTGCGATTTTTTTTTTTATTTATTCTTTTTTTTTTCTTTAATAGGATTTTTTCTCGGCACAAATGTATCTCATTGGCGCTGTTTTTCACTGTATTTGCAAACTCAGCTATGTGTTGCATTTTATGTGATTCTATGTTTACATGTATAAAACATTATTCCAGTATATACGCTTTTGTCTTTGCTAATAGTTCATACCATCCTGTTGCATTCAAGTTAACCTGTTATGTTTTTACATTTTCCCCATTATATTGTATTGTTGGTTAAACAGTGAATATCAATAACAACTACTTATTTATTCATGTTCTGGTTCCAGTTTGTGTGTGTGTGTGTGTGTGTGTGTGTGTGTGTGTGTGTGTGTGTGTGTGTGTGTGTGTGTGTGTGTGTGTGTGTGTGTGTGTGTGTGTGTCGCAATGCCATTGTTTATCATCAGAAATCATATATATCTATTTTGGTTTAACAAATTAGCATCTCAGATCCGTGCAGAGACTCAGAAACTAAACACAACCCCCACACCCCTTATTCTATTTTCCTTAATTGTACATTGCGCTCTTGAAATGATGGTTTTCTTTCTTTAATAGAGAAGCTGGTTCATTTGGCTGTAAAGCAGCAATCAGTCGCCGCCGTGGCAAACTCATTTTCAACACCAGAGTCCATCTCTTTTCCTCCAGTGTCAGAACAAATTCTGACCCCAGCTTCTTCTTCCCCCTCTTTTTTTTTAATCAATAAGCGAATATTCATGTGGCAGTTTAACTCAAAGTCGTCCAGCGACAGCAGTTTAACGGCAATTAGTTCATTTTATTTATTCATTTATTTACCAATTGAGGTTTTAGCAGCGACTTGGGGATTCACAACTTGTCATTTTCAAGAAAAATCTTCTCTAGTTTTTGGTTCGGGGAGCGCGGTGGGGGGTGGGTTTACGCACCAGCTTTCGGGACTTAGAAAAAGTCCTTCTGTGTTGTCTGAAGTTTGCTTCCCTGATCCGTGCATGTACCCTCCTCCTCCTCCCCTCACTCCCCCTCGCTAGTAAGGCAGAGGGAACTTATTGCCCGCATAATGCCGGGTCTTTAAACAGCATGGTATCAGAGCCATTGTGGTCT
This sequence comes from Fistularia commersonii, assembly GCF_037954325.1. Taxonomy (NCBI): domain Eukaryota; kingdom Metazoa; phylum Chordata; class Actinopteri; order Syngnathiformes; family Fistulariidae; genus Fistularia; species Fistularia commersonii. The sequence goes on along the minus strand of NC_141295.1, from coordinate 11,434,650 downwards.
GGGCTAATGGCTGGTCTCGGGTCTGTGGTGAGACTCGGTGCCCAGGGCTTTCATTAACCCAAAGCTCAGCCTAATTGAGCTTATATGTCGCTTTACACGAGCCGGGGCCGATGGGAGCCAGCCCCTCTCCGACACTTTGTTTTCCCCTCACTTCTGCATCGCCCTCACGTCTCTACCAATTATTATTCTCACTCGGTTTATTTATTCTGTTTAATGCAGCGGGCCTTGTAGAGAGTTTGAGTGGATTTTCAAAATAAAAACCTTGATTTGTGTTGATTTAGCTTTTATAATCATGTAATTACACCTTAATAAATAGTTCAATTGCAACACACTTTGTGTTTTTGTAACACCACTGCAGCCCTCTTTTATTTTATCTTATTTTCCCATCAACAATCATTTTTGAAAAACGCCTTGAAATGAGGTCAAGCGATTTAAGTATCTGGCATTTTAATGACCAGGGAAAACACAGTGTTATTGAAGGGACTTCAATAACACAATCCAAGTGTGTGTCCTGGGTGACCCATTAATGATGTCATTTTTTTTTTTTATTTATACATGAACGAATCCAATTTGGTGTTGTTTTCTATTTTTAAATATCACTTTTGAAAGACCCTGATTTATCGTCCAGTTCCTTGGGTAGGGGGGTTGGTAATAACACATTTACTCCATGGTAATAGAGTAGTGATTATCCCAGCGGTATTTTTTGCGTATTTCTAATTCAATTCTGGTGTGAATTAAGACGAGAAGGTAAAATGACGGCGTTTCTCGTCCTGGCGGTGTGACGTCATAAACGAACTCGTCGCTCTTGAATGGTGAGTTCATGTTTCAGTGAGAAAATAGGAAAAAAAAGTTTCCTCACCTCCGACCTGAGCTGAGGGGTGGGTGGGGTGGGTTAGGGTTATTTATATATTGATCCCGTTCAATAGATATTTCGATCCCTCGCCGTACGCATGTGTCCACGCCGAGGTATTTTACGCGCGTCACGCGTGACGCGTGGGTCGGGATTTTTTTTTTCATTTCTGGAAACAGGCGTGTTTTGTCACCTGGAGCCGCCGAGGCCTGCTGGCAGCCGCAGCTGCAGACCACAGGGAGAAAGCCCGGGTCGGAGAATTGCGTGTGTGTGTGTGTGTGTGTGTGCGTGTGTGTGTGTTCGTGTGTGTGTGTGTGTGTGTGTGTGTGTGTGTGTGTGTGTGTGTGTGTGTGTGCTATTGCAATCAACCGGTGATTCCTCCAAACAGGCCGCCGGGCGCACAGAGCCTCCGATCCGGAGTACAACATCTGGAGGGAAAAAGGCAAAACACAAAACTGAATTTCTATCAAACAACAAACTAGACTACTATTTCATCAATACAAATTCCCTCTATAGTATTTATTTATTTTCAATTATGTTTTTTTTTTTTTTTCAATGAAATGTAACACAATAAATCAGACAATTCCGGAGGTGACCTAGAATAATAGTGGTTGTGATGGACATTGATATTTATCTATTGTTTTTAATTTTTAAAGTTAAATTTGTCTGTACGTTCAAGTAAACAAACTAAACAATTAAATGCAATACGTTTATTAAATATATGTATAACTAATATAACACATCTTACTTAATAATTTTCAATTGTATGGCCAGACTATTGCTGTATTGTAATAGTATTATTACTAGTGTTATATTATTGTTGTTGTTTTTGTTATTGTTGTTGTAACTGTTTTATAATCATTTATTTATTGTTATTATTATTGCCACTATTGTTAGTGGTAATTACTATCGTTATTAATATAATTATTATGGTCGTAATGATTATTTTTGTTGTTGTTGTTATTATGTAATTGCTCTGGTCAATGGTATATTGTCAAATGTATATGCATATATACCTTTATAACGCAGTAAACCGGCCTTCACCCGTTTCATGCCTCAGCTCAGTGACACGATGATATATTAATAATATGAATAATCCGGTCACTAGAACAAGACGATCGATATTCAATATAAAGGGCTCAGGTCGAGGCCAAGGGTGTGTGTGTGCGTTTTTGATTATTTTGTTTATTTTTCATTTGTAGTGTATTATTTTTCATCAGTTTTGTCCATTTAAAAAAGATGTTTTGTTGTTGTTTTTCAATTTCGCGAGAATAACATCCTGTGGATGAAAGGTGTTATTCGTCCCTTTTTTGGCTCTGGTTGAATACTTACTTTAAAAGAAAAGACAAAAAAACGCTTATTTTTTAAACATGAAGAGGAATTAATTGAAAGTCAAAGACAGGGAAAAAATTAAACATTATTTTAGCGTCGTTGAAGAGGCCAGGGGCCTCCGGGGCCACAATTACAACAGTAATAATAAATCTCTTGAAAAGGCGGGGAAATTGTTAAATTTAATAATCCAAATGAGGCTGAAAGGAAAATCTTAGGTAACAAAATCAATCACAAATTAATATTTGATACGGCCAAATGTGTGTGTGCGTGCGTGTGTGTAAGGGGGGAGTTGGGGTGTGTGTGTGGAGGGGGTCAGGGCTGAATTATTCAGGAGTCGTCATATTGCAGGAATGTCCCTGCGCGTCTGGTTTGGGGGGGGGGGACACGCGGATAACGACACACTCCGGCGGAAAGGAAATCCATTTTAACACGCAGGAATAATGTTTGTTTTTTTAATCTGTTTATTTATTTATTTTATTTTATTTAAATCCAAAAAAATGTGTTATTGTTTTGGAGTATAACTCGTGGGCGAGAAGAAGAAAAAAGGATATATGGGTCACCCAAACTTGTGGAGGAAGAAGATGATGGGGGGTCTTCTCTCAGCTGAACGAAGTCAATCACTCACCGTGTGTGTGTGTGTGTGTGTGTGTGTGTGTGTGTGTGTGTGTGTGTGTGTGTGACCCCGATCGATGATCAATATCGACCTATTGGAGAAAAGAAAAACCGTTAATCCCCGCGACCTTCCCCCGTTACCGCCCCCAGAGCCGCAGCTGCTCCCCGGCCGCGACAGCCTGCGCTCCGCGCCCGCTATTAATAATTCACCCCGATAATTCCCGCTCCCCCCGCACGCCTTCCCGCCGGATTGCACGCCGGTGAACCGCTTTGCTTGCTCAGTGTCTGTGTATGTGTGGCTGTGGCTCTGTGTGTGTGTGTGTGTGTGTGTTCCCATCCATTTTTACGCACGGAGGCGAGCGCCGGGGCGCAGGAACCGTCCCGGCGCCGCCGCGCCGCCGGGCTTGGAGGCGCGAAACACGGGCTGCTCCTTCATCTCGAGGAGGAAGAGGAGATGGAAGAGGAGGAGGAGGAGGAGGAGAAGGATCAGGGGTGTCCTCCTCCACCTCCTCTACCCTCCCTCCTTCTCGCACCCCAACCCACACACACACATACAGTTTGTGCGTAACTGCGTCTCTATTCGTGTGTGTGTGTGTGTGTGGGCGGGTGTGTACGCGCGCTTATACGTGTTTGTGTGTATGTTTAGAGAGAGAGAGAGAGAGAGAGAGGGAGGGAGGGAGAGAGAGAGAGAGAGATACGTGGGGTAAAACAGATCGGACGCACGGCGCAGGAGAGACAGCGCTTTTGGACGCGTTTTGGAGCGCGGAGCCGCAGCGAGAGGAAAATAATATAAAACATACTTTTCCCCGACCCCCCTCCTCCCTTCCTTCTCATCCTCTTCCTCCTCCTTCCATCTCTCCCTTTTTCTCTCTTAAACACCCCCCCACCCCTCAGTCGGTGTTACTGTTTTTTTTTAAATTTGAATTAAATCCGCCGGTGAACGCACCTCGGGGACCGGGGAGGGACGCGGACGCCGCTCGGACTCCTCGCCGCGGGATCCGGGGGCGCATCTGAGGACAACCGGCAGTCACACCGAGGGCTTCGGCGTCGCTCTCCTTCCTCCTCCTCTTCTTCTTTCTCCTCCTCCTCCTCCTCTTCCTGGCGTCCACTTTTCTTTTTTTTTTTCTTCAATGCGGACTTAAGCTGACTTTTTTTCCCTTTTTTTTTAAAACATCCCTTTTTTGTTTTTGTTTTTTTGCTTCCGGCAACAGTGAAGAGACCAAGACTCTCTCTCTCTTTCTCTCTCCCTCTCCTTCCCTCTCTCTCTCTCTATCTCTGTCTCTCCCTCACTTTTCTGGAAGCTGAACTTTTAAAGGAAAATGGGGCATTGAGAGGCTTGGCAGATCTTCCCCCCCCGCCCCCCCACGCTATAATGGTACGTGCTGTGTAGCTCAATATTCGCCTCCATAGAAGAATCGAGTCTGTAGGCAGGGAGGAAGAGGCTGCTCACCCTCTTTCTCCTTTTTCTGTATTTTTTTAATGTCAAATAAAACACCGGGGAGGTGAATGGAGCTGTAGCACACCTGTGTGTGTGTGTGAGTGTGTGTCCAAAAAGTATTCCAGTAGTTTCCAGCGCCCAAATCTGACATATTAGAGCGCATTTAATATAAATAACAGAATTAGAATTAAATAAATTATACTCGTCGTCGTGCGCCGTTCGCTCGCTGGATTGGATGTGTACAGTAGGTTGGATAATTACTGGGGAAAAGTGTGGAAACCATGGATGGATGGATGAAGGCGAATGAGAGGAGTCTGGCTTTTGGAAAAAAAAAACAACTGGATATTCAAAATGTGACTTGGACACTCAAATAATCTCTGGCCTACTTGGAGACGTGTCTGACATGTTTTGTGAAGCGCCTCCTCTCAGCTCAGCTCAGCTCAGCTCAGCTGGGATGAGAGCACCTCACAAGGGGCAGAGGTCATCCGTGCACTGACAGCATGCAGGTGACGTTCAATGTCGTCAGGTTGTTGTTTTTTTTTTTTTTTTTTCTGCTTCGGCCCCACCTCCCACCCACCCCTTTTCCAGCTCCTGTGACCGCAGGCCTGTCCTCCACCTTTTAACCGCAACCATCCTCTCGGTTGGAGGTGTCTTTTTACCCCCTTTCCTCCTCATCCTCCCTCTTTTTTCAGCGGGTAGTGCCTCTGCATAGTGGGTGTCGCTTTATATGTGTGTGTGTGTGTGTGTGTGTGTGTGTGTTGAGAGCTCAATGAGAAAGTAAATCATGATAATAATAATATCAATAATAACTCAACATGCCCTTGAAGTCTGTCAGAGGATCAGTTTCTGCGGTCTCTGTTCATTTAATAGTATTCTATTATTTAATTTAAATATCTTGTTTCTCTCACTGAAAGCAATCAGGTGATGGCACTACCGCTGCTCTCCTGTCTAACCGAAATATAATTATGACTTAATAATTACCCTGACTGTAGCTGAGCCTTTGAAGGGAAATGAAACCTGTATTTTCTGATTTGCATTTTTTTATGTTGAACTCATATTTGTGGACTATGTAGACATACATGCACACATATATTACATATATGATGTGTGTGTTTATTGATATACAGTATATGTAGACACACCTGCACACATAAATACATGCATGCATGCATGCATACGTGAATAGGTATGCATATAACTTGTGAAAATATAGACAATTGCATATCAGAAAATGTAGGTTTATTTTCTCTGACATTCTGGAGTATGCATACAGTACATGTATGTGCAGGCTACATATATGTATTCATTTATACATGTGTGCATGTATATGCATGCCAGTTATGTATATGCTTAGAAAGTGTGTGTGTGTGTGTGTGTGTGTGTGTGTGTGTGTGCGTGTGTGTGTGTGTGTGTGTGCATGTGCGTGTGTTTGTGTGTGTGTATGTGATGAAACTGCTGCTGAAATAACACTGTCAGTATGCTCGCGGTCCAGGCGTTTGACATCTGTAATTTTTATTGTGGACAGAAACAATACATGGTTATAATTTGGAAGCGTCTGTCTCACTAACCAGCAACAAAGCAAACCCATAAAAGCCTTAAATCTGGTATAATAAATGTAACATAGAAAACAGGTGTAAAAAATCAGTGGAATACAGTAATAATCAGAGATTGTGCCACCGATGATTGAATTGATTTGTCCCCGGTCTGTATTTATTGACTAGGATACAAAGGAGCCATGAAAAATATCCTTGTTTGTGAAATTCTTCCAAAAGGCACCATTTCAAATTCTGAGTGAAAACATCTTAAATAGTAAAAATAATAAACAAGAAAACTATGGAGAGCATTTTTCCTTTGACTTTGTTTTGTCTGCAGACAAATTATTGTCAGCAGTGGCTTTTACAGGAACAGCTAATGATGCCCTGCATCACTCGAGCTGTCGGTCACATCTCGTGCGCTTTTAACCCCTTGAAACGCTGCGCCCAGCTCGTAGTTTGACGTGCCAAAAATACAGCTCGTCACGACATCCATCCTCCTATTTAAGGTAAACGCCAGCGTTTCACAATGGTCGGTAATTGGCCGTGATGTTAGTATCTTCATTCTGTTTTGATAGTGGGCCTGTAATTTCACAGTTGGTTATTGCGGTTGTTGTTGAGAAAACCAACCAGCCACTACATTTCTCAGCCGAATCGAAGCCAAGGCAGCCGGTAGTGCCAAGCTAAGAGGTGGGCACGGAGCTTGTATTATCATTTAATAATTTCTTAAGGAGCGCTTGTTCTTTTCCAGTCGGAAACTTAGTGGGATATTTGAATGGGCTACCTTAGTGAGTCAGTCGGAGCGTGTATCCCCGTGTGTGTGTGTGTGTGTGTGTGTGTGTTATGAAATGTAACTCTATGCTTCCTAGTCTTTGCGGTAAACTGTGCCGTATTAGAACCATAACCACAGGAAAATCTCCCCACGGATCAGTCCTCGTGTGACACAAAGGGCCGATTGTACCAACCCAAACCTCATTGTTAAAAGCGTTTTACCAGTGCGGCGAGGCCTTAAAAGAGTGCGGTCTGGCCGTGAAAAAAGCCCGAGGATCCGTGGAGAAGTGTGTGTGCAGGGCGGGAGGGGGGTTGCCGGTGGCGTTGTGTTATCTCGCAGAGGGAGCAGCAGTCCGGCGGTAAATCGTCGCAGACCGGAGAGTTCAGCGCTGCGGATTGGCGCGGTATTATCTGAAGGCCGCAGTCCGTAGCCTAGCCTGTCAAGCAAGATCAGTAGTTTATAGGCACCGTGCCAGGCAGAGCTAATCTCAGGGTGTGTCGCTGCGTGTTCGCCGTTAAAACTTGTTTCACCATAACAGCTCTGGAGAAATGATACATTTAAAATGTTTTTTCTTTCCCTCTTTCCGGGGCTCAGAGGCTCAGGCACCGGGGCGTCCGCTATACATTTTAGTCCACGCGGTCATCTATAATTGCTTCATGCAACCGCCTCCTGCAGTCAGGCCTTCGCTGCTCATGCCTTATGTCGGATCCCCGGCATTTACGATTGTGTAAAACACAACTGCACGTTTTTAAGCCAAATGCGATCTCCAGCGCCCGCGTCTTGGCTGTACTTCTGACCCGGGCGGAAACCTTCAGGACCCGCGAGTGGAGGGAAATAATTAGCCCCCGCTCCGCTCAGCCAGCCATCCATCCATCCATCCATCCCTGCTTCTTTTTTTAATGTCACCCCTCCATTTATTCATCTTCTCTCTCATTCTCCCCCGTTTTTTTTTTTTTTTGCCTTTTGCCCCCTTGAGATGGCCGTGTGTGGAAAAAATCGTATTTTTCCAACATTTCTCCCCGAGGTAGCTTTGGCAGGGACTCACACGGCGGCCATTTCTGCCTTTCATACACCCCTCACACACCGTGGAACAGATCGCCAGTGCCGCCTGGTGTCTTTGAAGCTGTTGCCATCTCATGCAGGTTGGCTGGACTCTCTTCTCTTTCCCTTTCCCACCCCCCACTTCCCCTCCACCGCCCCCCTTCCATTTTTATCCCGTGCCTTAAACTTGGCAGTCTTATTTTTCAGCAAGCGAAATCATGAATATAAATAAAAAAATTAAAAAAAAATGTCAAAAAACAAATCTAAATACCCATTAGCGCTGATAGCAGTTGTGGGTTCGAGACGTGCACGAGCCAGAATAAAATGTTTCCTCACAAAAAAAAGAGGAGGAATGCACCAGGTGTGTGAATGTGTGTTGTTTTGTTCAAGTGTGTGTGTGTGTGTTTTTTTTTCCTGTAGCGGCAAATGTGCGACGCAGACAGACAGGAAGGGAAGCATCATTGATATGTTGCCATTCATGTGCTTTAAAATGGAGCCATCTGAGAACAAATTCCTCCATCAAGGCCTTTCATACACAAAGCTCTTTGGAGGTGTGCATGTGCAAGTGTGTGTCTGTGTGTGCGAGTGTGTGTGCGTGTCTGTGTGTGTGTGTGTGTGTGTGTGTGTGAGCGAGCATGTTATGAGTGTGTGAGCAGGTTTTTCGGAGATCTCACCTCCAAAGAATCTGGCCATATGGTCGTCAACACATACACCCATGCACCCAGAGTGATAGAGAGAGCGAGTAATACTGTTGGGCTGTGAGAGGGGAGAAAGTGAAAGTGTCTGCTTTTGTCAGCGGAGGCAGAAGGGGGGTGTGTTTCGAAGCGGCTCCTATCACTACCTTAGATCAGATGGCTGCCATTGACAGGGAAAAAAAAAATCCTCCATCGCATCCCCTGCATATTTCCGGAGCGGGAAAATCTGTCTCAATTAACACATTTGCATTGGGCAATGATGGACTCCAAATAGGTCACTGACTCAATCTCCCGCCTCCGAATCTTCCCTCTAAAATGTTAATTAAGGAGGCTTTGAGATTTTTTCGCTCAGGGCTGGCCATATGGGCTGGGCATATGTTCTATATATATAGTACAATATATAATTCATACAGTGCTGCAGGAGAGAGTGTTTGGGGCCTGGAGTTTTTTTTTTTTTTTGGGAGGGGGGGTGGTGTTGCAACAAAGCGAGTCAGTATGTTCCGGTTCCCCAGTGGCAGGTACAGAGCTTAGCCTATTCATTAGCTTCATGTTATTCACTATTTCACAATGGGGATTGGGGTTCATCAGCACCTGTTTTGTTGGCTGATGAGATTAAAAAAAGAAAAATTAGAAATCCCAGTTCGCCGATTGGTTCGTATCACAGGAGAGCGGGTCGTTTATTGTCGTGGACAGATGAGGACGGGCTATCACAGCGAGGTGAGGATGTTTTCACGCGGCGCGACTGTTTCGTCACTCGCTCCCAGCTCGGCCATTTGTCCCAGCGCCATCCGCCCAGACACCTATTCCAGAAAGAACAGAGCGTGGGCAGCCAATTAAACCAGCCCTTTCCAGCACTGTTTTTTTTTTTTTTTTAAATCCCGTCTCAGTCAATCTGAGGAGCCAATCACGGTGGCTTTGGCACACCTGATACAATTGCGGTCTGGTTAATGGACGTCGGCCCACTCGCGCTGGTGCAACTGTTCTAACTGCATCGCCTCATTATCAGTCACGGGTAGCCATGATGTCTTTGCACGGATCCCGCGTAAAAGCACGATGCGTTCGAGTGCATCCGCGCAACCCTTCCACCCCCCCCACCCCCTCTTTTGCCCCGTTCCTATTACGCGACGCTGTCTTATCAGCAGGCCTCTCTCGAGTCATTACCGGACTCGTCCTCTCAACAATGGACAATGTGTCGCCCCCCCCCCCCCACACACCCCCCTTCTGAGTCGAAGGTTGCAGCCCTGAGAAAAAAAAAAAGAAAAACTAAAAAACATGTTTATGGACTAATAAAGATGATGAAATCGCTCAATTGCAGAAAAATGGAAGGTTCGCGAGTGCAGATTATCTGTAATAAAAAGCCGAGGGGAGAGATGGGGGGGGGGGGGGTGGAGAGAGCGAGTTAGCGGTACAGGCCTCTCATTGCGAAGGATATGAATAGGCTTTGTTTTCACCACAACTCAGGGCTGTGTGGTCTGCCAACGTCTGGCTCTTATTATGGGGTTTGTGTCTGTGTGTCTGCTTAAGTGGCATGCACGTGTGCATTGGTGTGTGTGTGTGTGTGTGTGTGTGTGTCCTTGTAGTTCGCCGTGCGCTCGTGCGTAAGACACACGGGTAAGGGAAATATGTGCAGGTGATTATATTTTTAAGAGGGTGAGACTATATGCGTTTGCATTTAAACAGTTAGAAGCAGTGTTTTTTTTTTTTTTTGTTTTTTTTCTCTCCCCGCTCCTGTTTTGCTAAATAGATGTGGCATGAGGTCTCGGGCTGGCAAAAGAGTGCGCGCATGCTTTTTTATCCGTTAAAGTTGTGAAATGAAATAGGATTTCACAGAACAGCACAGCGGCTGTGGGATTTGGGCTCCCTTCGGCTAAGTAGAGAGGGATAGGTTGATCCAATCAATGGCAGAACTGCAAGGAGAGCCCATTTCACAGCTCTGGGCTGTGCCAGAACCCTGCCCGCCTGCCTGCTTGAGTTAGAATACAAATGAAGCTCCCTGAATGCACACTTACCCACACATGCATGTATACACACCACTACTTACAGACAGTCTGGCTACTGATAGTGCACGAGCTGGTTGTTGGCACCGCCATTTTTATTTTTTTTTTCCGGAGAAATGAACCCGGCGGGGGTTTGCGACGAACCTTTACTGTAAATTTTCATTCTGGTATTCCGTGTGGGAGCGTTCGCGGTAATGGCGTCAATAAAGTTTAACAATGCCGGAAAATATTTCTAGTCACCAAATATGATGTGAGCACATGCTGTCGCAAATATGAATTAACGATTTCTTTGTTCTGCCCTGTGTTAGCTTCATCGGAGTGTTAATATGTGATGATTGTAACGCACGTTTGTTTTACCCTTGTAAACAATAACTTTTATTTTTCAGGCTACTGACACTTACCTGGTGAACGACGATCCTGCCAGAGGCCCAGGGATGCCTGAGTGTTTCCTTGTGTCTGATACATATAGGGTATATGCACACACACACACACACACACACACACACACACACATGCACACACATACACACACTCTCTCTATCGCGCTATTTTTGCCTCTGTGATGATGTATTTCTTCCATTCCATAGATGCATACAGCAGATGAAATGAGGGGTGCACTTAGACAAAAGGATCACCGGTGCATGAACCAGAATAGAACACTATTATCATATGTATCTAGGAAACTTTCATTCCACCGGTGCGTAACTTCCTGCGTCCTCCTGCGGCCAAACGCGGATGCGCCGAATTGACGAGCTAATATGTGGAAACTTTAACACCGCATTTTCTTAAGATCTCAAGATGCGTATTTTCCAAAAGTTACAATTTACACTCGGCAGACCTTTGGCTTGCCACGCGTTCGTCATCTGCAAAAGCCGGCTGCAGAGAAAACGAAATCGAACGTGGACATTAACCAAAAAACAGAACAAAAACACGTGTCTTCCAGGTCAAGGTTGCAGATGACGGGTTCGAATGTCCGGGCGTTGCGATCTGACATTTTGAATTCGCCGGGAACATTAAGGAATGATGACGTCAGACTAGAAAAAACAAATCTATACATTCCCCCTCTCTGGAACACAAACATGGTAGAAAGTCCCTAATCCGAACCAGTTGGAAGGAGACGCATAAGCAACGATCGCTCACAGTAAACACATAAAAAGCAGCCGGCGTAACACATTGCACTCCTCACACACTCAGATTGCAAACAGATCTATAGCGTCCCTCCCATCCACACTGTATATGATATGCTTGTTAGCCATAACGGCCACTCAGCCATTTCTCCTCCCCGCCCCGGCTGCATATGCCCGCGTGCGCCGACTGGCACGCTCCCTCCAAGAGCACACAGAAACAGCTTATTCAAACAATATTTACACTGCGCCGTGTAGTAAACGCCAAACACGTTCTCCGTTCACGTATTCCCTGCCTTTGAAAGAGAGCCCCAACCACCTGTCTCACACGAATCGCATGCTAATGGTCGTACCGGCGCCGAGCATCTCTCAATGTATAAGAGATTGTAAACATACACGGCGTGTCAGGGGGTAGAGCATTACATTTAAACTGTTGTCGCGCCATACGGTGCATTTGTTTCCTCTTCCGTGGCATCTTCTCGAAAATAAACCCGCTCGAACCCTGTGCACTCAGGGGGCTTTTTCATAGGTGACGGTCAGATAGCAGAGAAAAGGAGCTTGTTAAAAAAAGGAAAGAAAACCCCCAAACCAAAACCTGAGCTTCAGTGTTTTGCGGTTGCCATAGTTTGTTTGCTCCAGTCGGGTGCGTGCATGTGCTGAATACTGAGATGGACGCTTCGGCCCGGGCCGCAGCCAAAGGAGAGACAGCCAGTAAAGTCAGACAGACGAAGAGAATGTGTGTGTGTGTGTGTGTGTGTGTGTGTGTGTGTGATGAGGAGGGCGAAGAGAGAGAGAGAGAGAGAGAGAGAGCGGCAGAAGACTAAAAGTGGATGCGAAAAAAAGAGACAAGGGTTGCTCGAAACAACTACTGTAAAAAGAAAACGGGAAAGGCAGAATAGGAAGGCAACAGGACACACAAAGGCTTTGGGGTTTTGGGCCTGCGCCCTGGTTTTGGGTGTAGTTAGGAAGGAGGAGAGACGATCGAAAAGAACCAGACACAATATCCTCCGCTTTCTCCCGCTGCTTCTTTTTTATTTTCGATTTATGAAGTTTGGTCTTCTTTTTTTTTCTGGTTTGTTTGTAATTTCGTTTTTTTTTTTTTTTTTCTGCATCCGCTTGAGCACCTTGTGCCTTCTAAGGGGCAACTTAATTTGTGGCCGTGTTCACCCCGTGCGTGTGTGTGTGTGTGAGTGTGCAACTCCGTACACCGTGTTGATGTGTGTTTGCGGTGTGAGTGTCTTAGTATCCTACATAGGCTGCGGTCTCATAAAGCTGCAGAGCTTCGTATCCCCCCCCTGAAAAACTTGGCATTCAAGCACTGGGGTGACTTCAACCCCTGAAACCGCACCCTAGTGAACTTGTGTGTATGTACGTGCACACGCATGCACACCCATATACATCCACATAGTGAATTTTATTCACACACTTCCAAGCACTCTCACAATGCTCCTCACACACTCACACACGGACGTGCACAAGGCAGGGGCTTATGTATAATTGCAGGCACTCTGCCTGCATATATGAGTTTGATTAGGCCGAGGAGCAGGGAGCGAGCGAGGATAAAGCCAAGCCTGATTAGAAACAGAGTATCGCTTCCATACAATGGGAGCTGCATTGAAAGTGGGTTAGACTGTTTTTTCGTCCGAGGCCCAGGTGTCGTTTGTCTGGCAAACAAGAAAACTAATGGCGGTGTGTTGTTTTTTTGTCTGCTTTTTTCGGAGGGTAAACTCACAACCTGCCCGTGGAACTCGTTTGGCTTCTTCGAACCGCTCGGGCGGAAGGTCTGGTCTCGTGTGCGAGAACGACTTGGCTTCTCCTAAATTTTGCGGTGATGATTTTTGAACTTCCTGATGAGGTCGTCGGCCTCCTCCCCTTCCCCACCGCCACCCCGCCGGGGTCACGAAGGCCCCAAATCCAGGCACGATGCTGTGGGGGGATTAATAACATTTACGGTTGACGTCAGAGCTTAGGATGCATCCGCGTCGAACTTTTCTTCCAGCAGGCATCGTTTTATTTACCTGAACAAACATGAGATAAAAACCTAAATTATCACAGCAAATTTCAAACCGTTTTTTTTTCCGCCCCACTTGCGTGTTTTAAGAGTAATAAACAGAGACATTAGATTTATTAGACGTGAAGGAACTTTTTTTTTTTTTTGTTGAATTTGTGGAATCTATGCTCCGTGCCTCTCAGCCATTGGGTTTCTGTTCTAATTGTAACTTTTGCAAATAACATGTATAAATGGTTCTTATATTTGTACAAACAGTGTTTCATATAAATTTTTTATTTTCTGTTAATTTTGTTATATTTTAATTAATTCAATTTAATTTGATTTTATCTCGTTTTATTTTAGTTATTTTATTTGAAGAAAAGCCAGAAGGCACAAACTTCCATCCGGTATGTTATTCAGACATAAAAATAAAAGTGAATCCAAATGAATTTCCCATTCTTTCCTGGATTTCGGGAGACTCGATAGACAGAAGGTGGGGGTGAGTGAGTGGCAATGGTTGTATTCTTAATCCGATTTATTTTCTTTTATCCTTATTATTTTAGATGGAAAATTAAAGTTAACGGTGAGGCGCGGAAGAGAGAGCGAACTTCACCGCGGCGGCGGCGCAAGATCGGCGTCCGGAGAGGCGGAGGGGTGAAGGGGGGTGGAGAAGGGAGGCGGACTCGGGGTGGGAAGGGTAGAGGGGAAGGGTGGGGGGGGGGGGGTCAAGAGAAGTTTTAAAAATAAATAAAAAATAAATAAAAATTTTAAAAAATGAGATTAAATTCAAACTGCAGAGATCGGTTCAAAAAACGCAAAGATCCGCGTGGCGGAGGGAGGGAACGAGGAAGGGAGGGAGGAGAGGGAGAGACAGACAGACAGAGAGAGAGAGAGAGAGAGAGAGAGAGAGAGAGAGAGAGGGAAAAAAAACTTTCCCTAAAGTTGGTGCGGAGCTTTCACTGCGAGCGAGGCGGGGTTACAGCCCGGACCGACCGACCGACCGACCGAGCGACCGACCGAGCGACCGCCCGCCGCCCGCCGGAGCCCCCGAGAGCCACGGCGGCTTTGCGATGCGGCGCCGCAGCGAACCTCAACCCGACTTTACCATCAGCGACTCCGACCGCCGCCTCTAAGACGCGACCATGTACTCGCCGTACTGCTTGACACAGGTACGGACTACACGCGCGGCTTTTTTTTTTTTTTTAAATATATTTATCCGTTCCCCCCCCCCTCCTTTTATTTGTTATTTTATTTCCCTTCCCAATTTCTATTCCTACTTTATTATTAATTTATTTATTTTCAAATCGCTTTTCGCGCCCCCCCCTCTCCTCCTCCTCCTCCTCCTCTTCCCCTCCGCCGCCGCTCTTTCCGGTGCTCGGCGGCTTCTTCTCCTCCACTTCGCTGCTGTTCGGTTGTGTTTTTGATGCTTCTTTTACTTATTCTTTTACTTCTTCTTCCTCGTTTTGCGCCCCCTCTCCTCGCAGATAACCTGCCACCCCTCTCTCTTTCACCCCCCACCCCCCTCCACACACACACACACACACACACACACACACACACACACACCCTCTCCACTCTTCCTCCAACACACTCCTTGCGCGTCTCTTTGCGCGTTTTTTTTTTCTTTTGGAGAGAAAATGGCGCTTCAGCCGGATCAATTTTATATTAAAAAAAAAACAAGGCGGGAGGGAGACCTTCGCGGATTGTGTGTGTGTGAGTGCGTGTGTTTGAGTGGTGGTGGGGGGGTTGCAAAATAAAATCGTACTTCGTCGACGAATGCAGGTGGAGCTGTGGTGGGTTTTTGAGGTGGGGTGGGGTGTTGTGGTGGTGGGGGGGGGAGTCGTGCACTCCCGGTGCGGTGGAAGCCCGGTGTCCGGCGGCGGTCTGCCGGTCCTCAGTCGCGGTCGGCTCGGAGGAGTCAGCGTGCGCCCCCGCTTCCTCCACCACCACCCTCTCCTATTTTTTGGCATTTAAGTAATATTTTTGCAAACCTCTGAAATCCCGGCGGGATCGATTTGGGGTGGGTGGGTGGGGGGGCGGAGTAACGCTGACCTCTTATGAGGCACGGCCACAAATCGCGCTTATTACATAGTTATTACATAGTTATTACACAGAGGTATCGCAATTACACAAGGGAGAAAAACAGGAGATTTCTGATTTTTCAGGAATTAAAGATCTTAATAAAGTCATTTCCCTGGGCCGTGTCGGTGGTGGTTCTCTCAAAAACTTGTGCAGGGAAGTGAGTGCACTTCTGGTACTCACTAGTTAATAACGATGGTTGAATTGTTTTTTTTTTTTTTAATGCAAGGCTTAGTTTCGTGCATGAATTGGCGAATGATTGCGTGGGCTGCGGGCCTCAGCGCCGCACCGCACCGCAGGTATTTTTGCAGCAATTGGTCAAGTCAAGACGGGTATCTTTACAAGGGTCACAATAGAAGAATTTGAATTATTTGTCATTGGTAATCCTTGTATTTATTTTTGATAAAACACACACTTAATGTATCCCTTTCCGGCCTGAGCGGCACAAAGCAAGTTAACCCTCTCTCCGTTCGCACGCATTAATAAGCGGCCCTACCCTGATTTTTAATTCTGACTATGCAATTCCTCTCTCCACGCATGAAAAATAAGAATCAGATCACTTCTGGGAGTTAATTTTAAATCAAGCAGTTTTTTTTACACAAAGGTCAAAGTAAAAGCCTGAGGTGACCTTTTTTTGTCTTCTTTGCTCAGTTCTGCTTTATAAATGTGTAATAACACGGGAATAGTGAAGGGACACTAGAAAAGCTACGTTATAAAGTTTTTTTTTTAGCAGAATCGGGTGTTTTAGGAGGAGGAAGAGGAGGTGGGGTTCGGAAAGCTGCTGCAGTCAGTTTGGAGTTAACAGATCGGAGCTGCAGCCTCCGGGCCGAGGCAGGTTCGCTCCTCCCGGCGCGCCTTTTCACAAACGTCAAGTCGGTGCTTTGTGTTCCCGGTTTGGACCAGGAGACCCCGGACATCACGGGGCACCTCAACCCGACCCCCCCTTCCCCTTTCCTCCTCTTCCTCCTTTTTTTTTTTTTTTTTTAATATCAGCAGGTAATTTTTGTTTTCATTTCATCTGAGGTCAACGGCTCCTTTCCCTCTCTGCAGAGCTCCCAGTGACCCAAACCGAGCGCCGTGTCACCGCACGCTCCCGTGCGTGTGTACGTGTGCGTTTCCACTCAAAATAACATTTATTTATTTTTATGATCCTTTTTTTCTTTTCTTCACATTGAAACCCCGCGCAAGAGGTCACCCCCCCCTCCCCCGCCTGCGCTTCCTCTCCTTTTCCCCTCCAATACATTGAATAACGCTTTTAAAATAATAATAATCGCATAATATTGTAATTTTCCGTGATACTTGAAGTCCCTGCGCCGCAGATTAATCACCCATTTCCTAAAACAGAACAGCCTGCCGGTTTTTTTTTAATTATTAATTTTTTTTTTGGACGCGCTTCGTGGAAAACATGTGGATTCCTCCTCGGTGTTATTTCAGGCCTTCGGTCCAGACTTTACTGTTTTCTCCGCTCGGAGGAAGAGGAGGGCAGAGCTCCGAGGCCAAGGAGAAATATACACATATATACACGTATATATGAATATATATGTATATAGATACGCCTATATATTTATATACATATATCTATATTTAAGAAAATGTGTTCACCACACTGTCTTCATCTGTGTAATTGCTTGCTTCTTGGACTCCCCCCCAGCCTCCCAAACGGATATTTAGATGCTATTTTCAGACAGAAGGGATCGCATTTGATAATCAATAATCACCTTCGATTCGATTGGAAGCAAGTTCTGATATTCCAGCTGCAAACACTTTTTTTTTTAACTCCGCACTCAGCAGATGATTTTTCCGCGCCTGGTAGTACGAGGCGAGGGTCCGCGTCGGGTTTCCTCTTTCTTTCCATTAATTAAAATTTATTGGCAGCAGATCCTCACACACACACACCCACACACACACACACACACACACACACTGCGTGGACCCCGGGCCCGTTCGTATGCGCGCAACGCGGCCGCTTCCTCCTAGTTTGGATGGATCGTGCGTACAGACAACGGTGGTCCAAGACTGCTCAGTGGAAACAAAACACACACACACGTTGCGTTTTTTTTACATTTGTGATCCCTTAACCACTTGTTTCATGTTACCTTTTTTCTCTCTATTTCTCTCCCTGGCACACACACACACACACACACACACACACACACTCCATGCGTACTTGTACTCCGTCAAGATGTGATATTCGATCGCGGTCATGCCTCTTAAATAATTTAGCCCATTCCCCTCTATCTCCCCCCCCTCAAAAAAGAAGAGTAAAACCGGTGTAGTGAATGTTTTATTAATGCTTATAAAGAGTTTGTTTTTTTTTCTGGAGGGGCTCCGGTAGGTGACGGACCGGATCGGCCCAAAGTGGCGCACTGGCATTGTTTCCCCCGTCCTTTTACGCAGTAAAGAAAAAAGAAACCTTAGCATAAAATTTTAATGCCGGTTTTGAAGTTCGAGCAGGCGTCTTTTATTTATTTTATTTTATTTTTTTGGAAATCAAATTATTTATTTATTTTTCGCGCGCGCGCGGGGGGGGGGGGATACCAACTCTTGCGAACAGCATTTCAAGGAAAAAAAAAATGACAAAACGGTGCCAACTTGTGCGGCTGCAAAGTGGCGGCATGTATGTTGAACGCACGAAAAAAAAAAACTTTCATTTGGTATCTCTTCTGGCATATAAACGCGTATACCCGCTTATTTGCTTTTCTGAGGATTTTTTTTTTAAGATTTGGAGATCAGATGAGTCCTTGGAATTCACTCAGCCGTGCACATGAACTGGCGAAGCACTTGAAAGTACGCATGGGGGGGGGGAAGCTATGGCGACATTGCAACCATAGCAACAGGAAGGAGGGGGGGGTTGAAAAAAAATGTTAAGATTTTGTAGTTAATGCTTTTTGGCGTAGAAAATAACCCTCACCCCCTCCTCCTCTCCTACACCCCCTACCCATCCCATCATCTTTGCACAGAATCAGTGCAAGGTCTGACTTTGCAGCGTGTTTGCAGGTCACCCCGGAATACTCAGGGCAAAATGCAGGCTAATTTTTATTTTTTATTTTTATCCCATCTTCAAATTATGCATTATTATAATTCAAGTCACCAGTCAAACATTCAGTCACCTGTGTGTGTTTGTGTTTGCATGCGTACACAACTTCCCTGCTTCCTACTCCAGGTTGACAGTCGTCTTTTTTTGAGGCCATAAATTCTATGGTTTTAGAAGGACCGGAGGATAATAGCATGTGTGTGTGTTTGTGTAAGAGAGAGAGAGAGAGACTTGAAGTCTCATATGGGCATCGCATTGCACCGCCAACCAAATGGGCAAAGAGGTTTTCATTAGGCCTGATGAAAATGACCAGGCCGGGAGTTCTGAGGCAGAACTGCGGGGTACATCGTGTTCTTTTTTTTTTTTTTTTTTTACTTATTCATACTTTCTCCTGGAGGGAGACCAGGCCCACCTTACACTGCTTGGCCCTGAAAGAGAACGGGTCAGCAGGGAAAGAGTGATGGGGGAAGGACAAAAGAGAGCCAAGAAGTGAGAAATGGCAAATGTCCACGTCGGTGAAGTGTTGTCATTCGATCGCACGGGAAGAAAAGTCCTTAACCGACAAAGAAAGGGGAAACAAAAGGACATCGTAAACTGACTTAATCTATATCACAGATCATGCTTAAATTTATTTTGTGCGTGCCGTTTCGAAGAGGACTGCAATAGAAGTCGGCTAAAACAAAAATCTCGGGCACCCTCGGTGTGTTTGTGTGCATCGGACTGTTTGAATGGGTCTTGGAGGTGAGTTAAATCCCGCACTGCCATTGCGCTCATCCCTTATCTGTGCAGTCTTCCTGACTGCCCATAGAAAATGGATTTATCATGCTTAACTGAGACAGTTGGCACAACAGGGTAATAGGTGGCTGTCCCCTGGATGGATGGGCAATCGTGTGTGCGTGTGTGTGTGTGTGTGTGCACATTTGTGTACGTGTTTTCCTGCGAATATAGCCTCCTCTTGTCCCCTGCCTCCAGTGTGGATTAGGTTTAGGCTGATCTGTGGCCAGTGGGACCAGGCAGCCCCTATAGCTGTCTTATGTTGGTTTGCGATATAGTTGTAACAGTTTTCTGCATTGCACACACACACACACACACACACACACACACACACACACTATCGCCATTAAACACTCACATGTGGTATAGGCTGATAGACAGATATGGGGGGTACAGTCAAAATCAAGGAAGTCTCCAGATCCTGGGAAGACCTCACTCCCAAATGATACCATGCTATTGTCGCTGGTCGTCAAATGTAGGAATTGGGTGACGCCAATGTATAATTAATGGATAATTGCATTTTTGTCTTGGTTATAAAAGGTTGAAAGAAAAGGTTGTAACGACTGACGGTTTTTCGGTCTTTTTTACGCGAAAACTCTCGAGCCAGTTGAGGAACAAATGCCAGTGACGCGGCCTCCCTCTCGCAGCTGTCGGGGATCGACTTCCCTTCACCTTCATCCCCCTCTTCTCCCCGCCACCTCCTCAATTAGCTCCCTTTAAATGAGAAGTAACGGTTAGTGAGAGATTTGCATTGTTTACGGACGAGCTTCACTTGTTGTTGTTGTTGTTTGTGTCACCCTTTCTCTCTCCATCGCCCCCCCTCTTCTTCCATTACCCCTATTGGTGTGTTTTTCGCTCTTTTTGATTTTCTCAGAGGCTTTTTTTTTGTAGGGATAACCCCGCTGAATAGGACAATGCAGCCTAGCGTGAAATTAAAGCTCTTAGTTAGTTTGGAGTCGCTCAAAAGAGGATTTTACACATGCATGCATTCATACACCCTCCCATACGCTATAGATATAGCTAATTAGAGGAAGTAGACCCTATGTCGAGCATCAAGGGCCCAATTAAAAGAGTACTTCTGTGCAGAAGATCTAGGCCATATCAGCTCTGTGAAAGCATTTCTATGCCTTGTGTGTGTGTGAACAGTGTGTCCCGCTCCTTAATTAGGCCTCGAACTATATGGGGATTTTTGAGACCAGCGCCGATACCGGTGTGAGAGAAGGGGTTGGGGGGGGGCATGGGGCCATCACACCCTTGTGAATCCTGTACTGCTTTTTCGACGAAGGGACGAAAACGACCCTCGGTTTTATGGTTGGATATATCAGGTGAACTGCGAGTGTCACCGCGGGAACAGGCGCCGAGGCGGTTTTCTCTGCAAAGGCCACCGGCACGTTAACGCATTTTTGACTCAATAGGGTCTCTTTAAATAGTTTTTTTTTCCTATAATTAGGTATCACGGCAACAAGTGAGCCAATAGAACACAGAGAAAGATAGTCCCGGTTCTACCGATTGTAACGGCGGCGCAATCAGTCAGCCCTGTGTTTAATCCAAGAGAGGGAGAAGACAGCCGAGGGCGATACGAAAAAAAAAAAGCACACACGTTTTATTAACATATGCATGCCACGTACGCAGTAAGTAAATCAAGAAAGAAAAAAAAGAAAAAAGTCAGACTGATCATCCTGACAGGCGAACGTCTGATTCAAAACAGATTGGGTTCCTCTCTCCGACTCTTCGGAGTCTTGTGTTGGACGTACGCTGAGATGCCTGTCATCCGCGCGTATCAGGCGTTTTTTTTTTTCGTTGTCCGCGCGAGTGCTATTTGTTTGTATAATTACACGGTACCGCGTTTCGCAGAGGGATGACAGTTTTACGACGCCAAATGAGTCTGATTGCATCTCGAAACACAAACTCGACAAAGTGGAGCATTGTCCGCGAGTAAACACAGCCTAAACAATCGCTAATTGCCGTATTTGCACATTTACTATATCTTTAAATCATAGTTTATGTAAACACACTGGAGCTACTACAGCCAATACAACCCACTGTGTTGAATGACTGCCTAAGGTCATTTCTTTTTTGCCAGCACAGTGTGTGTGTGTACGCGAATCGGTGGAAGTGTGTGTAGCAGAGACAGACCAGCCGTCCACATTGCTCCAGGGAGCGGTAGCTGAAATATAAAACAGACCTAATAATATATGATGATACTTGACGCTAACAATCTTCGAACCCCCACCCCCCTCCGCACACCAACCGTGTGTACAGCCGGTATTATCGAGTAACACGCTTGCGCGCACGGACGATTTCCTCGCCGCGACCGGGCCGTCGGCGGGGGGTGGGGGGGCCTGCGGTCCCGGCGAGGCAGCCAGTGGGTGCAGCTGATGAATCAGACTTGGAACAAAGTGTGCTGCTCTCTGATCCTCTCTGTCTCTCTCTCTCTCTCTCTCTCTCTCTCCTGTCGAGAGCATTGGCAGCTCGCCAGGGGTGGAAAAATCTATAAGCCGTTGCGTAATATACCATATCTTTACCTTGGTTGAACTCCACGCAAGATCCACAGCTGTTTGAGCACACAAATAGAGACAACAGTGTGTGTGTCGGACAGAGAGGGGGGTTTCTACTTTGCTGTGCGCGCATCCCCTGTTTAAACAGTATCACACCACTTTGATCAAATGTCGCGACAAAATATTTCCACGAGCGGACCCGAGCGCTGCTTTTTTTTTTTTTTTTTTTTTTTTTTTTCTCAGCCTACATAAAAACAAATGCAGATATAAATTTATATTTTTGACTTTAAAAATGAAAATTAGATTAGGTTTATGTGTTGCTTTACAGACAAACAAACGACATCGGTGCATTTTCTGTCGTACTCATGTCCCGTACCTTTCCCACCGCGTGTCGGTGGTAACGCCAGATGGGTGAATGCTAGGCCACGACGGAGGAAAGTTTATGGGATATGTTGATAAATCGAGGCCTTAACCATCTATAGCTACCACCTCCATCTATACATATTGAAGCATGTTGAAGCCAAATCCCAGTAAATATAGGTACCAATGATCAACTAATCGGCTAGCCAGTTCCTCGGCTAGCTCGAAACATCCCCTCCATATTTGTAGTCCCTTCAGAATTGGTTTTGCCGTTTGTCCA
Source organism: Fistularia commersonii (assembly GCF_037954325.1). NCBI lineage: Eukaryota > Metazoa > Chordata > Actinopteri > Syngnathiformes > Fistulariidae > Fistularia > Fistularia commersonii. The sequence goes on along the minus strand of NC_141295.1, from coordinate 11,412,242 downwards.
GCCTGCACCTGAAGCTTCTTCAGCAGCTGTGAGTGTTTTAGATCCTCACAAGGGAGTATAATGTTTTACTTGGATGCCTCTTTTTTTTTTTACAGTAGGCCTTAGTTACTGACTCTGAGCCTTGTTTTGTTGAGAATGTTGTGATACCGCAGGGGTCACGGGGGTCAGCTCCAGCAGACAGACAGCTCAGTTCCCTGACAAACACACCGCCGAGCCACACTTGACCTACATGTGATGAAAAAAAAGATAAATATAGACAAAAACATTGATATGCGCCTTACAAGTGAGTATCCCCCTGTGATAATTCAATTGTGAAGAAATACTGAACATCTTTTAATCATCTCTACTAATATGATCCACTCAGCCCATGATATTGGCCATCCAAATATCACATGCTTGGACTGATTTGTTTTTGATGGTGGTCATTATAATGAAACGGTCTGTAATGACTACTGATAATCCCCATGTGCAGCAGGGCATCGTGGAATCGCCGGGAGCCAGTTGTTTGTTAATGCACCGCTGAAACCCAAAACACATGCAGATGTGTTTTGGGACAAAACCGCAAACTCAACTGAGATTACCGCCGTTGCTTCAGAGCATGCTCGCGCTTAAATTTTTCTTTTTTTTTTTTTTTACCGGCCTGCATATGGAAATTTCTCGGAGGAACGTGCAAAGGGGGCTCCCATATTAAACTCGTTTACCTGCCTTTGCCTCAGCTACGCATTGTAAAGGGTCAAACGACAGTGGTGCAATGACTATAGGGGAGGTTAGCAGTCATGTAAGGGAGATACCGTCATAGGCTAGACTATGTAGGGTTGGAGGGGAAGGTGGGGAGGGTTACAGCATTATTTGTCACCTCGTGCATTTCATATGTATTCCGTGTGCTTGTGTTCGTTTGCCGTCAGTGTGAACAGTGTGAATGTGTGTGTGTGTGTGTGGGGCCGACTGCTGATATGTTTGTGTTTATTGACTCAAAGAGACGGGCCGTGGCTGCGTACACAGCGGTGTACGGGTGGCAGGGGTCCAGGCTTGGGGGGAAACGTGTGTGTTTAAAGTACACACAGGCCTAATTATGCTGATTTAAGCATTCTTGTGGTTCCCTCCATGGCTTGCGGTGAGTTAACTGGCACAGGGGGCGTCCAGCAGAGAGGGGGGGCAGAAATAAAAAAAAAAAAAAAAGGGAGAGACCAAGAGATGGGGCTCAATAAAGAAAGGAAGAGGGAGAAAAGGGGTGTGAGAAATTGATGGTGGGCTGCGACGCAGCGAGAGTGACTCTGCGGGGAAATATGTTGTCCCAGACGCCGGTGAAACAGAGGAAAAACACACACTGCCGTCAAACTTCCCAGCAGGTTTTCTTTCCCCCCCTCCCTCACTTTTGGGGTTAAGAGCGTGCTCCCTCTTCATATTTATTTTTATATTCAGATGTTATGGATTGCTCCGGGAAAAGGCTGTCCCTTTTCCCAGCAAGAGGAATTAATACTGTTTGAATGTTCCCTCTCTGGAGGCTAAAAGAAGAAATTTTGCAAATGGCGTTTCGGAGGTTAATAAGTGAAAAGCCTAACCGCTGCTAAATAAACAAAACTAGGGGATGATTAAAAACCGACCCTTGTTAGTTGACTCTGCATTCTGGCCTCAGTGTGCGTGTTTGTGTTTCTGTGTTTGCGTGTGTGAGTAGGCACCTGTCTCCCATCTCCTTATGCACGTGCATGTACTTTACATTTAGCATTTAGCGACATTATAGGCCGAGTCCAACAAAGGTGCACATACTAAGCAGACATGTGAGAGCTCTGCATATGTATGCGCGCTCATGCACTTTACTGTTCGCGCAACACATGTTACAGTGTGCACATGTGTGTGTGTGTGTGTGTGAGTGAATTTAAACCTTTTCCCTCTAGAAATTGAAGAATGCACGCAGTGTGTCTCACAGAATTCCTGCACATCTGCATTATGGCTGTGTTTCTATTAAAACACGAGCACTGAAAGACTACAAAAAATGGCCCCGCGCAGGTCAGATGGCTGAGCGGAGATTGATGACGCTGGCCGGTGTGTGTATTCAAGCTGCCTTTCACGCAGGTGATAAAATCCTGCCGGGGAGAGACTCGGCTGCTCGGTGTCTCCGGGTTCATTGGCTGCGCCGTACGAGACGGGATCAACCGACACCGAGGCTCACATGTGTTCCTGTCGGCAAATATGCTCTTTATTTCTTTAAACTATGTCCTTATCCCTTTTTTTCTCTCTCTCTCTCACCCTCTATCTGTTTCTTTTTATAACGCGTGTACTCCTTCATCTGCGCCAAACCTCGCTTTCTTCTCAGTCCCCCGCTACTTTCTCATTTTGTCTTCAAAATCAACTGTCTCTTTACCTCATTTTCTCCAAATCCACCCCCCTTCCTCCGCTACTCCTGTCTTTCATTCCCCCCAGGAAGAGCCTCAGTCTTATCTAGGATATGTTGGATTTGGTGAGCTTAAAAGCCACTTTACTTACTCCTGGCCCCGGCTCTCATGAGAACAGCGCGAGCGTTCAGGAACAGTTTCACTATTCAGCAGGTCATGTCTCGTGGAATGCTGCTAATCAGGCAACCTTTTTCCTCCTATTGCCACTTAATGCTAAAGCTGTACCTGATTCCTCGACTTCTCGACCGCCCCCACGGTCCTCTCCCCGCATCCCCCTCTGACTAAAATGCTTGATATACACATATTGGGTTTCTTTGGTGATGTGAAGGAATGCTAATGTATCATAACCATATTAGAGTACTTAGAGTAGGCAGAGGGTGCCAAGTGCTATCCGGAGAATCAAATCTCGGAGCTTTTCTCTCCGCTCCAGATTGAAAAATGGTGTTCCCCTTTTTTTTTTTTTTCCTTTTTGGAAATTTACAAGGCTGAAAGCCCCTCTAAAATTTGCAGAAACAATGGCGTTGTTGTATTCGGTAATGCAATTTAACCAGGAAGTAGAACGCTAAATAAAGAGGAGAACAAATCTTATTTTGCATTGCAATTTTTTTTATTTTTTTTTTTACTGAAACGCCAGATATTCCTTAAATCTTGCTCTTTGAAATTAGACAGAGGACACTGGTGTTCATGTCAATAAACATTAATGGCCATTTTACAGCATTAGCGTTGGAGGTCAGCTAAAGTGTATTAAAAATGTTTTGTAATTTACGATAAACAATACATATTTTAAGAATGAATTAAGAGGATGAGCAGATATAAAGCAATCCGGAAGCTTTTTTTTTCCAAACAGGATACGATCAGGCCCTCCCTGATACGTAGCAGGCCAAACGAAGTGAGACTATTTCTTGTTTTGTAATCAGGGCCTGTGTGTGTGTATGTGTGTGTGCGTGTGTGTGTGTGTGTGGGTGTGTGTGAGTGTATTGTTGACGGAGCAGCTCCGCCGAGGTTGACTCGCAGTGAGACAACGGTGGATGCTGCACCGAGCAGGGGTGTCGGGCTTGGCCGACGACTCCGACTCCCTAAACAGTATTGTAAAAGCAGACACTTCTTTTGCGTGTGTGTGTGTGTGTGTATGTGTGTTATTTCAGGCACATGTGCACCGGACTTTGTGCACGTGTATTTGTGTGGACGTGTGGGTGTGTGCATGTGCTGGCCATACTGAATTTGTATGTGCATGTGTCTATTCTGTCCGTGTGTGTGTGTGTGTGTGTGTGTGTGTGTGTGTGTGTGTTTCAGTTGGGATAGCCAAGAAGCCTCAGCAGCATCTGACGTGGCAGCTCTCGCTGCTTTCAGTCCTGCTCCCTCCTTCTGGCTCACTTTCCCGTGATACTATCTTCTCATGCGATCTCATGTTATAAATGGGGACAATCTCATATTTCATACCAGACTACTTTCACTGGAAATTGATAAACACTGAGATTAATTGCAAAATAACACAGCCCATGTAGGAAACTAATTACACAGATTTTTTTCACCTTCTGAGCTTACAACAGGAAAGATAATTGGATTACCAAAAGAAAAAGAAAGAAAATTAAATGAATATTTAATGTGATTGCAGCAAAGGCACTTTTATAAGCCGTTAGAGCAACACTTGCAGAGCCAAAAAAAAAAAACAATTTTGTTTGAATTACACTTTTCAGAGTCGTTTCTTTTTTCTGAAGAAAGAGTGTTAATAGACGTTCACTTGTTCATTTCTAATTCATGCGCCAAACACTATTGATATAAATACTCTCAGACATGATTTGAAGCATCGATCATGATTCATCTCTTCCCCCCTCCCATCTTTGAGGTATGTTTTAATCGAGGTGGGCTTCCTCCATTTTACGTCCACTCTGAGGACATGTACTTAGGGCTGTCTGTCTGTGGTGGTGTGGTGCTCCTGAGGTCTGTGCAAGGTGGTAGTTTAGGCTAGAGAAGTTAGCAAGTACGGCCACAGAGGAGATAACTTCACACACATTCCCCCCCAATCTGCACGGTGTGTGTCCTCCCTCTTGCTTCGTAGAGCACATCGTCGCTAAAAATGGAAAGCATTAGATTTAGTGGCTGCAAGTTTCAAATTGATTTAGTTGTTTTCGCTCGCACGCACATCTTCCTATGTATGGGTTATAAGGGTAGGCGTGCATGTGAGTGTTTTTGCGTGCGTGTACAGAGTTGCAAAGGCTCTTTGTTTCTCGCCTCCCATGTGTTTGTCTGTATCCTGTATCTCCCAGCCGGGCATGCTGCTCACTCGACAGGGAATGGCACTCGAAATGGGCAAAGCAACCTTTAACCCTCGCACTGCCTGCTCGGGGTCACACATAACTCGCTGCCACATCAAGAGGCGGCTCCCTTTTAACCCAAGCTCTGTCGGGCATAGCAGGGATTAAAACGTAGCTCTCAGAGGGCCATTTGGAAAGGACACCTCTTGACCCTAATGGGATCAAAGTAGGATAGGAAGTCACTTGGAGCAGCCACCCACTCTTAACCCCTAACACTACCAACTCAACACAGTCAAGGCAGAGTGCTCAGGCAGTGGCCCAGCTCATATCATGCTGCAGGGAGTGGGCACTGTTTAACCCCTATAGCGCCAAACCCACACAGGCAACCCTCCAGCTCACATGATAAGCAGAGTTAAATCTGCAAGCTTCAGTGTCCCGGGTAGGGAACAAAAATGTCATAGGCTCGGTTTCCTTTCTGACAGTTTTTGCAACTGCCAATAGGAAGTCCGCTTTGGAATATCAATCTGCACCGAAAATACAGAAAAAATTATAAATTGCTACCGCTAGCACATGGCAGACACAGGAGCATTTCAGGGTAATTTACCTAATTAAAAGTGTAATAACCCCCCCGCAAAAAGAAACACATTTATTTCAAAATTATTCCAAATGCCTGTAAGGTACAAAAACCACTGGGATTGAGTTTTGTTGCTGGTTATTTGTGTAGATTTCTATTGCAGTCCTTCATATTTATACAATAGAGGGGTTTTCAACTTGAATCTAATAATGGGTTTTTTTAGTTGGTTTGAATATGTGACCTATCTGGTTGCTTTACTTTAAGGGGTGGAGTGTGTGCTTCATTAACACTTGGCAAAACAATGAAAAAAGCAGCTGAACAGCACTCAAAGATTTGGAATGTAGCACCTTGGAAATATCAGTGTGTAGTTATTTTTCTGTGACTTGTGAATTTCATTGTATTGTTGCGAGCGGTGGAACCGTTATGGGCGGAAAATAGTATCATTTGTGCAGTTCTTTGCCTTTAAGAAATATGGGTTGCAGCATGAGTGGCTGTGGAGAGACGGCAAAAGAGAGAGAGAGAGAAAGAAGGAGAAGAAAAAAGAAAGAGGGAGTTTTTGCACTTGCCCGTCAAGCACCAGCCAAAAACTGGGAGCACAAGTCTGAGAATGGGTGAGAGTGAGAGAGAGCGAGATGGAGCAAAAGAAAAAAGAGGGAGAGAGGGAGATCCGCATAGAAAGGAGTGTGAGGGAGTGGGGTGAGATGCGTGAAGATGGATAGCAATCGAGTTAGAGAGCATACAGGCAATTAATACAAGTGAGAGGGTGACGCGGTAAAACCCCCTCCGGAGGAAGGAATGGTAAACGTGGAGCGACAATATGCATTACAAGAAAGGGAAATACGTGTCGGAGAGAGAGATTACAAAGGTGAAAGAAATAAATGAAGTAACGGAGGAGAAGGTGAAGGTGGGGTACACAGACTGAATGTGTGAGCTGAGCTTGTGGTGAGGCATTTGAATAAAGGGGTGAGGGCACTCAGCCCAGCTTTGGGGAGAGTTTGGCATCTCGCCTTGCCGACTGGCAGAATGAAGACCCGCGATGAATAAAAGAATGGGATGGGGGGGTGGGAGGGGTGAGAGAGTGAGAGAGAAAGTCTCTCAATAGTGCATCTCTTGTGTGAGGAGAAGCAGGACTTGACTGCTCTTGGAGCTACTGAGGTGGTGGTGGTGGTGGTAGAGTGTGTGTGTGTATGTGTGTGTGTGTGGGGGGGTGTATCGAGTTTCATTATCTGCTTGATTCCTGCTGTATTTGCTAACCGCGAGGTAAAAAGCCCTTGGTGCTGGTTTGGGCAGGACGCGGTGGCCAAAGAGTACCACTGGCATGTGGCAACTAGAACACTGGCGGTGTGTGCAGCATGCATTGCAGCTGAGTGTGAGACAGAAAGCAAGAGACAGACACTTTGCTGTGTGGTTGGGGCAGCAAGCTGCCACACTCCCTCAGAAGCCCGTCACACACACACACACACACACACACACACACACACACACACACGACCTTATCAGGAATGGAAGGCCCTTCTTGAGAGTAAATGCTGCACTCTCAGTTTAACTTCAACGTCCTGTAGGAAAATGTTACACCAACAGCACATGTGCAAGTGTAAAAGTGTGTGTGTGTGTGTGTGTGAGCGCGCACATTAGCGTGTGGGTCTTTGCGTGTGTGTGTATTTTCCATGGTAAAACTACAGAAACCTTTGTAATGTAAACATACACATGCAGTAGTCTATATGTATTCACTTATACTGTGTGCCTACATGTAATCCTATACGGGCTCATCTAGCTGCAGCCACATGTTGAAATGGTTTTATTAAATTGTTTGTAACCTGCAGCGCCAGAATCTCCTAATTTAACCGAACGCCATAATTTTGCCTGCTTTTATTTATACAACGATAACATCGTCTTTAAAAGAAACATTCCTTCTAATCCACTGTGCAGTTATCAAGATGAACCACCAGTTTTGAATTACGAGAGGCAAATGTATAACACAGCAATGATATTTTTTGATGTCTGAAGAATTCCCTCTGCCAAAAAAATAAGGAAAAAAAAATCACAATGACTCGAAAATATATTTTCAGCTCTACAAAATCTACAAATGTGTTCTACATACAAAGACTTACTCCCTCGCTTAAGATAACTTGCTCATGGGGTTATGTTTATAATTAACTGTATGTGGCCACATTTGTGTGCACGGGCCGGAGTCAAGGAAAACCCGCAATGGAATACATTTTAAATTCATAAAAAAAAAAAAAAGATCCCGAGGAACTCTTGATCTTATCTCTGATCTGCATACATTTGAGCATGAAACCGTCTGCCTGGACAAATCCATTGCACAAATGTAAAAGCATATTTGAGTATAAAATTGTCCAGGTCTGCAGTCATGTCAGAAGCCTCAGCTTGCTATCACTCTTTGTGTCTCTGGAGCTGTTTAAAGCTCACTTGCACTGTCTCTCCCTCTCAGCCTCATGCCACAAATGGCTTCCAGACTTTCACACATAGTAATGCTTCAGTGTGTAAACAGGCGTAATTACAAACGATGCGCAGACACACTTTTAACATCAATCTGCGCCGATGGGAGAAAGAGAGCAGAAAGACGGAATTCTTTTTTCTTCTCCCTCTTCCAAGTAGTTGAATGGATGAATAGGTTTGAGTTGGACGGTCATGGAAGGATTGGAATTGAGATGAGAAGTTAAGGAGGAAATAGGAATAATGTGTATCTGTGTGTGAAGCACGAATGGGAGAGTATGTGAATAAAACGAGAAGGAGAGAAAAAAAAAAATCACCGATAGTTTCAAAGGAAATAAGAATTTAACATGTCTGTAATTATTTCATATCCCTGAGGTTTTTGAGGCTGCTAACCCATCACCTCTTAATGGGAGGGTGTTACTCTTTATTTGACGGGCCTCCTTTGTACACACCTTACTCCCCCTGCTCTCTCCGTGGAAAGAAACCAGAAATGTCAGTCAACCCTTTAAAACATTTTTCATGTTGCCGTCCTTTTTTTTTTTTTTTCTCTTTCTCAATAGAGAAGTTTTAAATAAGACGGTGTCTGTGTTGGATTTAAGTGGTCCAAGTTCCTGTCTTGACTTAAAGTTTAAAACGGCGAGGAAAGCGCTTTTGATTTACATGCAAAACACATATAGCTTAACCCACATTCTTCTTGCACTCCAAGAGTGATACTTAGAAGACAAACAGCGAGGAAAAACAGTCCAGACCTCCCAGTCTTTCCCCGACATCACTGCAGCGATGGTCAATGTGTGATTTTGCGCGGCAAATGTCAGAGTTAAATTCCAGCCATGACATGACCTGACAAGTTTGAACCTTCATCAGATTTCCCAATGTGCGCACGTGTCTCGCAGCTTCATCAAAGAAAAATTCGCTGACACATCTTGTCTTTGGTAACATGCCCATAGCATTTTTTAAATGAATTCAAAACCAATAAATTGTGGGGAAAAGAAAATCTTGTCAAATGTTCTATTCTTAATACAGGAACAAAAAAAAGACAACATGTCTTCCATCTAATTCAGTTTAATTATTGATGGTATTTTTGCATTTCTAATAATTAGCTTTCTGGATTTTTGAAAACCATTACTGAATATACACATTAATCATCCTGCAAAATATTTTGACTACATATTTAGAAGGCAATCTATCTATCGTCATCTTCATTTATTAATAATTATATACTTACTTAATTCTCAGAAAGGCCAATATACAATTTACAGGCGTGGATTTCATTTAAAATAAAATTGCTTTACAATAAATTATTGGATGAAATAGCGTCTATCCCCTGCTTCAACTCCCGCCGGTTTGCAGAGAACTTGACAAACGTCGAGGCGTCGAACACAAAGCACACATTGAATGCAGACGCCGCAACTCCGTGGTTGCAGCCGTTCACATGTCAAGAGAGAACAAAATGTCAAAAATGACACGCAGCCAAGTTCACTTCCAAGTGCAGGACGAGGCATCAGATAACCTGGTCTGTCTTTGCTTTGCGTTCGCCTCGGGGGCAAATCCACCGGTTATTTCAGGTAATTGCTCGCTAAATCGATCTTAATGGAGCTATTGTGAACACAGTGAAACGTGCTGTTGTTATGCAAACAAGGAACCATCGGTTTCCTTTCACAAGCGGGCGCTTACTTGAGGGGAGGGAGGGGGAGGGCCTGCACTTTGACGGACCTTTTTAATGACGTTATTAATCAATAAGGTTTTCAACTCTCGCGATATTTACTCGAGTATGAAGTTTGCGGATTAATCCTGACCGTCTGACGTCACATCAGGCCGCTCCTTGCAAGGAGGCAGCCGGTTTGGCTTTACATTTAATTTATTTATTCATTTAGCAGGAGAGAGAAATTGAATTCACTCAACTTGTATTTTTATTTGAGAAAATACAGGATAAACATTACTGACAGACGTGCGGGGAGAACCAAATGCGTCGCGGTTATGCCAGGCGGGACAGAGAGAGAGAGAGAGAGAGGGAGAGAAGGGAGGGAGCGAACCGAACCGAACGGAGGCAAACAAACCTCGGTCTCACATCGCCCTGACAGGTTGGGATTAGAATTCAGTCACCTGTTAGTGTTCTCCGCGATAAAAGGTTTAACTTTATAAACTTCACAAGCGATTATAGAATTAAAAGAACGGGGACAAACACACAGAGGGCTTGTTGTGTCCAGTTCTGAACCGTCGAGCTAAATGGTTATTTCCCCTTCGATGCTTCGACTGGAAATTTTCATCAAGCTAAAAGCGACTTCCGGATGCTTGGGAGATCAAAAATGAATATATAAATACAAACACACCTCCTCCACCTACTTTGACATTTAGGCCTCTCTCTGAAGCTTTCTTTATCTCACCGCCTTTTCTTCTGTCGTGCACTTGGAGGAAATAAAAGTGTAATTTGCTTAAAAGTAGCAGCGGACGTCCGTGATCACGCTAACAGCAGGCGTGATTTATCTGCTCACCGGAAATTTTTCATTGGTGTGTGTGTGTGTGTGTGCTTTGTGGCCGCTCTAGTCTGTATTTAAATGTATAAACAGTGGTGGCGTTCTTTGTTCGGAAGCAGTTTTGAGTTGTGCCCCCATTCTGGACATGGCAGGTCAGGAGAGGAGGGTTTTCTTGCCCGGCCTGGCGAACAAAGGTCGTCCTTTTCTGACACAGAGAGCGTGGCGCGCAGAGATAAGGTGAGCTCCGCTCTGAGCCGCGGCTCAGCGGACACACACAGACTCCAGTGGCTGAGGACTGAAAAACTGCCACCTGGGCAAATAGTAGAAACCACCTCTAATGAACTGAAGGAGATGTGGATTTTCAAATGTCAAAAGAGAGCGAGAAAGAGGGAGTGAGAGAGAGAGAGAGAGAGAGGCAGGCGGGCACACTAAAATAGTAGGGTGCCACACTGACTCATTTCTTGGCCAAAATTACAAAAGATATTTCCTCGGCTGCAAATTGTGTGCAGACTTCAAAGTGTGTGTTGGTTTTATACCTAAATTTGTACTCGGTCCAGTTTATGATGATGATAATCATAATAATAATAATAAGCTTGGCACAGGATTTAATCAAGTGATTTCAAAAGCTGGATTTTTTTGAAGGATTACATGTTTAATACAAATATTATTTACTTAATAATATGGATTATTTGTAGCGTCATAAAGCGTACCCTTTCGTTTTGCCTTTCTGTTAAAATGGAGTTGAAAGAATTGTGTTGCATGAGATGCTACTGGGCTTCAATCACAAAAAGCAAAGGTATTTGATGCAGAAAGTGGGGGTTGAATTTCCCTGATAATCATCGTGGTTTTATTTTTTTTAAGCATCTGCGTCAAGACATAACATTGCAGCAATACTAAGGTTATGGTTTTATCACATTTTTTTATTGTGCATCATTCTTTGAAAAGTCAAGAACCCCTTAGTGAATCCATGCCGTCAATCAAGAACAATAAAACAGAGAACAGAGTCATATATCCTCATCTTCCTTTTCCTTACCTTTATGGTTACCCATATTACCACCTTTTGCTGTTTTTAGTGTGTCTGTGAGAGGTGGCCATAAGTTAGCCTGAACAATCGGCACCTGGCCTGACTCAACCCGGTCCAGATGGGGGCTGCACCCCCTCAGCGGTAGCGGTGACAAGCCAGTCAGCCAGCCAGACAGCCAGATAGCTACCTATCCCCCGTAGCCAACCAGTCATTCACCCAGCCAGCCTTTAAGCTTGCCAGTCAGTGGACCAGCTAGTCATCCAGGCTGCGGCTTCTCTGTCAGACACTGATAGAGGGAGCAGGCCAGGCTAAATCTCACGGTCCTCGAAGCCAACCAGAGGACTCTGGCCTTCGTAGGGCGTTCACACAGAGGGCTTCAACCCACAATGAAATGGCTGGGCCCTCAACTTTGCCACATGACACGTTCGATTTTTGTGGCAATTTTTTACAATCCCTCTATAATTCCTTTCTGCCTTGTGGTTATATTCATGTAATTTGGATGACGGAAATGACCAAATGTGTTCTTTTTTTTGTAATTTGAAGGAATGGCATTTAAAGAAACTTCTAATGGGAAACGCTTGTCCGCACACAGTCAGAACCAGGCTGTCACAGAGATGTTGTATTTTTGACAAATACAACGGATTGTGTTGAACCGACCCATGGCGAGAGTCTTTGTGTCTCCCATATTTCTCCAGTAGTGCAATGTGCACAGCCTGTCATTCTGAGGTCATGCGGGTCAGCCAATGGGGATGGGACAAAGGGCTTGCCAAGGCAACTATATTGCACTGTGTTCCCTCGCTTTCCGCTGTTCATCCGCAATTTTGTCTTATTTTTTACTTCTGAATGCAGAATAAGGAAAATATTGGCAATTTCCGGGCTGCTATAACCAGAATATACGACTGTGATTAACACAAGACAATTGTTTGGAAAGTACGGCAGGGCAGCAAGTCTGCTTTCGCGCAGTTTTATTGTTTTAATAACCACTTGCCTTAGTGAACAGTTTAGCATGTATATGTTACTTGAACGCCGTCCGCTGCCTCATATTCAGCCGCACTTGTCCTGGGAGTCCTGTCTCTCACCAGCAAATCGGATTACTTTGTCATTCGGTGACAGAAACTTTTAATGTGTTTGTGTGTTGGGGCTATTAAAAGGGAGAAACAAAAAGAGTTAGGGGGAAAATAGGCCAGTTTGGATGGAAGAGTGCATTTTGAAACAGGAGAGCATGTTTTTGGATGGTATTTTTTGTTGGGGGGTAACAGGCATTTTCTTCCCCCTCCTCCCTTTGTTTGTGTGGTAAATCCAGGAGCAGCTGCTGGTCCCAGGGTCTAGTGGGATTTTGGGCCTGTGTTTTCTCATGCCATCCCATGCCAAGGTGGTGTAACGCGAGCAGAGAGGGAGAGAGGGGTGTTTCTGGGGGTGGGGGTGGGGGGATGCAGTTGGAGAACGAACTGGTTTGTTGGGATGGATGTGAACACGGCGGTGATGGAGGCAGTGAGGGAGATGCATGCGGGGGTTTTAGATAGCGGGTGCTGTCTGGATTGGATGCATGTAAAATTAATATCCTCTGGACTTTGCCTTTGCACTAGATTGGAACTTGTCTATTTGGCTAATGACGCGCCTTCTGCCTGCACCACACACAATCTATGCTACCTCCCCCACTCCCCCTTCTCTCTCTCTCTCTCTCTCTCTCTCTCTCTCTCTCTCTCGCTCTCTCTCCACCACCATCTACCAAACATCCACCCCCCGCCTTTTTGCTTCTGCTCCTGCCATCTCTCTCTTCCCTCCCTTTCAGTGCTGGGAGCGTGCGTATTGGCTGGGCTGTTTGAGACTTGGTGCCAAATAGGTGGGCCCTCTGCGTGTTGGCACAGACTCAGTCAATGGTTAGAGAAGGAAAGTGGAGAGGAAGAGAGAAAGAGGAGAGACAGAGTTGGAGAGAAAGAGGGGGAAAAAGAAGCTGCACTCGGGTTTGCCAGCGGTCGTGCACACTCTTCCAACATTGATTCGGTCCTCTTGTTTTGTTTTTTTTTCCTTTTTTTTTTCCTCCGTCTGCACCCCCCTTGTCCAGTTCTTTCTCCCTCTCCGTGAGTCTTATGCAGATCCTACAGAACTGAACCAATAGCACGCACTGCTCTGCCAAGAGTTTTTTTTTAATGTTTTCTGAAGACATTTTTTCTCGATTTTTGCAATCAAACAAACAGCCTTGTTTTGACAATTTTTCATTTTTGTTGAAGTATCTTTGATTTTTGTATGTGCACAGCTAACTTTTTTGTATATGTATTTTTTTTTCCAGACAGAGAGATTGCTTAACTTCTCTACTCTCTCCTTCTGTTGTGCTCAGAAGCAGCACCTATCCTGCATCTCCTGCTATAGTACCTCCTGTGTTCTTGTGCTGGTATTACACTGCAACCCCTTGGCTTGTCTCCTCTCTCCCGCTCTCTCAGCTTTTTTACCCCCTGCTGCATTTCTTGGACAGCTCAACTTATCATTTTGCTTGTTTTTTTTTTCCTTAAATGCGCAACGTTACCACAGCGCATTTTGACTCGACAGTACAGGCTCTGTACCCGTGGTGCATTTTAAGTTTCTTTGCCATCGGTGGGTTGAATTTATGATGAGAGAACAAAATGGTAACTACCATGTTATTCCCTTTTTATCTACATATGTTTTGTGGTAATTAGTTTGGTAAGGGTATTGGATGCTGTCTTTCTGTAAGAATTATCTTTTATTTTCTCAGTATTTTATTTATGCACTAATTCTTCGTACGTAAACTCAGGCTTTTTACCTTTTTAAAAAAAATAGTTCTAAAATAATTGTTTAGTTTTCTTGTTGTCATTGTTGTCTTGTGAAACAATTTTGGTAATATTTTTGCTCATTCTTATTCGAGCACTCACCTGCATTTTAACACTTATACTCAAAGAAATACCCAGAGTAGATGCTTGATTTCTCTGTCTCAATTCTAACTTTGAAATTGTGAAGTGTGTCTTTCAACGTTAGGTAGAGAGTGTGAAGGATCTTTCACTCTCTCTCACACACACTCTCTCTCTCTCTCTCTCTCTCTGTCTGTCTCTCTCTCTCTCTCTCTCTTTCTCTCTCTCGGCGCCTTTCGCTCATTCTTTCCCTCCACTCACACAGAGCAGGCGCCGCTTCTCCATGCTGCGCGCCGGTGCTAACTGCCTCTCCTCTCTCTTCCCATCCTCACCCCCTCTCCCTCTCTCCCCATCCTTCTCTCCCCCGTTCTCCCCCTCTCTCTCTACTTCCTCATCCTGCTTCCCTCCCACCTCCCTCTCCTCCTCCACCCTCCCCCCGTCTTCCTCCCTTATCCAGGATGAATTCCACCCCTTCATCGAGGCCCTGCTGCCCCATGTCCGCGCCTTTGCCTATACCTGGTTCAACCTGCAGGCCCGCAAGCGCAAATACTTCAAGAAGCATGAGAAGCGCATGTCCAAGGAAGAAGAGCGCGCAGTGAAGGATGAGCTGCTGGGGGAGAAGCCAGAGATCAAGCAAAAGTGGGCCTCGCGCCTGCTGGCCAAGCTCCGTAAGGACATTCGGCCCGAGTTCCGTGAGGACTTTGTACTCACCATCACAGGGAAAAAGCCCCCCTGCTGTGTGCTGTCCAACCCTGACCAGAAGGGCAAGATCCGTCGCATTGACTGCCTCCGCCAGGCTGACAAGGTGTGGCGGCTGGACCTGGTGATGGTCATCCTGTTCAAAGGTAGCCCCCTGGAGAGCACGGATGGGGAGCGGCTGGTGAAGTCACCACAGTGCACCAACCCTGGCCTGTGTGTTCAGCCTCACCACATCGGAGTGTCCGTCAAGGAGCTAGACCTCTACCTGGCCTACTTCGTCCACACGCCAGGTATGTGACCACCTGGATTCTTGCAGTTAAGCAGGGGTCCATTGGGAAACGCTTGTTTACCATGCTAGTTTGTGTGTATATGCAGACACATATTTGCAAGATCACACAGGTGAAACAACAGAATTGAAGGGACACATTTATACATATGCTTATGGGATTCACACTGGAACACAGAGAAAAAAAGGATACAAAAATACTTGAAAAATTTGCATGTGCTAAGACAATAGCGTAAATCAGATGTTGGGGATGGCTAACGATATCACTGTGCCGATATCAAAGTTATAATATTAGATTTGAAATATTTTCGCAGTCAGTGTAATTTTCTGAAAAAAGAAAACACCAAAAAATCGAAAAGAACTTTTTTTTTATTCCCCTGGATTGTTGTTTTTGTTTTTCTGTCCTTAGAAAAAAAGATTATGTTTTTTGGCATTTGTTTACATGACAACATAGTGTCAACAGTAATAAAAAAGAATGTGTGAGTGTGTGTCAAGGGCATTTGGCCAGCATGCTCTGGCAAGTACACATTCAAACATTTGCCGCTTCATATGAGCATTTATCTTGTGTGTGTGTGTGTGTGTGTTTTTACCTACTTATTTATTTTTTTTGAATAGGAATGAATTGCATGCCTGTGTGTGTAAACGTTTATGATATTTTCATTACTCTTAATTTTTTTTTTTTGTTTGCGTGTGACGGGTGAATTTCTCTGTTTATAAGATCATATTAATTTTGACAAAGTGTATGTGCCACGATAAGGCAATCGTTGCCAGGGATTGTCATTTGGCCATAGCCCAGATTATGTATGTGTGTGTGTGTGTGTGTGTGTGTGTGTGTGTGTGTGTGTGTGTGTGTGTGTGTGTGTGTTTGTGAGTAGCACTGCGAGTCTCCTGCTCTCAGGCCGCAGGCTGCTGCCGCTTTCACCGTCTGCCTGATGCTTGCACCACGTAGGACCCGGCTGCCAAGCATACACACTCACGCACAAAACGCCAGTGCTCGCAGACAGCCAGTACTTTTGCAGCCACCTTCACACCCATACACACACACATATAAACACAGCTAAATAAAGGTACACAAATTAAAAATAAGAAAGAAAAAAAAAAACAACAACTCTGTTATCTTTGTCGCACACTTTCACACGTAGAGCCAAACATGGTTTTAGTCACGATCGCGTACACACACCCACACAGCACACACACTCAGCCAAGGACCATCATAGATACATTTTGATACCGCCAAACTGTGTTGTATTTCAGACATCATGAGGGATACACACACTCATATTCAGCCAAACATCACTAGCTGTAGCCTCCAGTGCGCACACATTACACACCCAGCCAAAACACTGGCTGTGTTATGTATATATTTTTTTCACCCCACATAACAAAAAACACGATCACAAGAAACACACACACATACACACGCGCGCGCGCGAAACATATTTCACAGCCAAATCCGCCAAACACACACCCCTTCACTATTGGCTCGCTGCACATACATACAAACACAGGCTGATGACCTAATATTATCTCAGCTGGAATTTTCTGGAAATTTCAGAGCTTTGGACATAGACATTTATTTACATATATGTATATTTATTTACATATATGAATATGTACACACACACATGCACACCACGTAACAAATTGGTACCTAGATAATTATACACACCCTGTCTCTTTCTGCCCAGGAAGAACTCTTATGATAGCCACTAATGTGAGTGCAGCCAAATGCTATCACAGCCATCCCTCAGTTTCCCTCTTTTTCACCCTCTCTGACTCACACACATACACACACACACACACACACACACACACACACACACACAGAATCTCCGTTCAGGCCAAACACCTCACGCGGCCCAAGCCAAACCCTGGCAGCAGCTCCACCTCCACTCTGTTGGTCTGTCTGTGGCCGCAGTATACCCCAGGCAGTGGGCAGACAGTTGACTGAAGAAATCTTTTTTTCTACGTTTAGTCTGTTTTGTAATTCTATTTGTTAATTTTGCTTAATTCCATTCACTGATTTTTATCGTAGCGATATAATTGATAAAGCAGTGAAAGAAAGGAACGGTGTTTTTGGAATGATTCATAGTGAATTTGGCATTTATGAGTCATTTCTTTGGACCTAGTAAAATGTCTGTTGTTTTAACACAGTTACACATTACAAATGAAATATTGCGCTGTGTAAAAAGTACTTTTACTGAAAATGACAATTTCAGACTATACTTGTGCTCCACTTTAACTCTTTCAGGAAAAAATAGTTTTTAAAATATGGGTAATCTTAGTTGAGAAAAGTGTATTTATAACTATCAATGTAACATTTTACATTTTAATCAAGACAATAAAAATAATTTTCTCCAATTTGCTATTGATCGAGCAGAATTTCACAAATGAGAAGGCAAATGGTTTCCTGTTATTCTATAAAACGAAGATTTGCTTTATACCTTAAAGCAATAAACATTTTTATTTCTACATCTAAAAGCCATGAAAACTGCAGGTTTTCAAAATATAATGGTGGTTGTGGCACAGTTCATATATTCACAGTGCACACACACACACACACACACACACACACACACACACACACACACACACACACACACACACTCTCTCACACACATGTTTGTGAAAGCTGTGTTTTCAACAATTTATTTTATTTTATTATATTGGCTGGTCACTTTTCAGGTTATTGGTTTATAGTTGTCGCTCCGATAGTTTTTTCGGCAGTAGCGGAGCGAAACACATGTTGGGTTG
Source organism: Fistularia commersonii (assembly GCF_037954325.1). NCBI lineage: Eukaryota > Metazoa > Chordata > Actinopteri > Syngnathiformes > Fistulariidae > Fistularia > Fistularia commersonii. The sequence continues at coordinate 11,394,462 of NC_141295.1, read as the reverse complement.
GACGAGCTTCCTAGTCTGCTTCCCATTCATAATGTGGACTTACTGTGCGCGCTCTCATCTTATCCGCCGAACACAGTATGCCTTATCTGCCTCCAGAGAGCCCGGGCTCAGTTCGAGCCCTGAGAGAGAAATAGGGGGACAGAGGGAGACATACAAAGGGCAAACCACTGTCCTGAGGTCAACAGTGTTGTTGCACTTGGCTCTTCCATATTTATTCCAAACATAGCTCTTTGTGGTTTTTCCCTCAATCATGCAATGAATGACAAGATGTGCCCATTGTTTATTTTTGTTTGTGTTGCATTTTGCGAGGCTTTAGCATCTCTGTCTTTCTCGCTCCTCTTTGATCCCATGCACACTGTTGTTTTGTCTCCTTAAACATCACCCTCATTGTTGCTCTCACAGAGGTAAAGTCTCTGCTGATCTCTTTTGTTTATATTGTAGGAGACAGAAAGGGAGAGAGAGTGTGTTGGAAAGGAGAAGAGGCTGCGATAGTGATTGTTCTGTTTGGCAACACCCGCGCCCCGTTGGTGTGGGAAGAAGAGAAAGACGTCTTGTGTTTTGTTTATGACAGAGTGGCAAAAGCTGCCACGGGGAATCTCTGGGCTTGCCGTCAGGCTTTCTCAGGCTGTTCTTGAGCCAGCCAGCCTTCGAGATCCTCTCTGTTACGGAGCATAACACACCGCAGCCGTAACAGAGCAGACCAAGCTGCCACGATACACTCAACCCTCTTTCCTGGTTTTTCAGGCACCTCAGATAGAGAGCTACAAACTAGTCTGGGCACCATGTCTTTGGACCGTGCTACTGAAATGCTGGCACTGAATAGAAGGGAGGAGCAGCCAGTAGCCGCGGTGTAATACAGTGAGTTGGCCATTATTTATAAAGCTCTGGACTAGGTGGCTGATATTAAAATGTGAGTTTGTGATCTCTCGGCCCAGAAGAGCAAAAGGTCCGCATGAACACAGCCACTCTAGCATGACTCATTTTGCAGTGATATCCCACATATGCTCTGTCAGTGTCGGTGTGTTACCCGAGGGGAAATGATTTAATGTGCTTGTCTTAATATTTAATTTGGAAAACAACATACCGCGTATGCACCATCCATTTATGATTTGGTCAAGTCTTGGAAAAATTCAAGATTTCAAAAAAAAAAACATTTGTCAGGTCCAAAGTTAGCTCATTGCACTGAGTCATACTTTGGAACTGTTTCCAGTTCTCTTTATTTTCTTCACCTTTATTTCTTTTGTGCACTGTAAGTGTGATTATGAAAAGATGTTTCAAATGTGTTTCCAATCACAAGTGCAGCACAGGAAATTTGCAGTCACTCCGAGGGAGGTGTGAAATGTGCTCACCGTGCCATTTCTGCCATGACCACTCCGCACTCCACACTATGGTCTGCAGTGCCAGATCCCACCTCGCTCTCGCTATAGCAGTATTCATGTCTTGGACGACTCTGTGAGAAAGCTCAGAGAAACCCCTGCGCTGTAGCCAGTCTCCACTGGCAAACTGACTGACCACAGGAAGTACTCATAAATACTCTATTTGTGTCCGTCGCAGACAAACTGTATCGTGCAGGATTCTGGATACACCGAGGGCAGGAAATTAGTTTGTCATAAGGGAGAGGAAAATACGTCAATATTAGCCCAAGACCATGAAGACGGCAATATGATGTATGGCTTGTTAAAAGTTGACGGATGCTGATGGGTTCCGCAGGTTCCAACCGCTCCGCCGCTCATTTTGTTTTCCCGTGAAAATAATCTCTTACAGACCTCCTAGAACTATTTTATCAGCTCCCACAATACCCTTGCAGCCGAGGTCCTATTTGTGCAATTGCGCGTTTTTGATTTTAAGTTTTAGTTTTGATTGAATGACAGCTCGATGCACGGGGGAGTTAGTGTAGCCTGTGGTTTTTTTGTATTGTGTGCTGTGGGAACAGGACCTGTGCCGGCGGAGAAAAGCAGAGTGGCTTTGGCCTCGGTAAATGTTCAATGATAATTGTAGTATAGAAAAGCCTGCATAATCTTCAGTGTTTCTCTGCTTTTCAGTCTGCTGTCAGGGACATGTTGAGGAGGCTACACATCATTTCCAAAGGGCCAAGATAGAGGGAGAACCCCGTCACACTAGACAGACTGAGTGAGAGGGAGACTTCTCACACTTCTTGGCTTTGGAAAAAAGTCTGTGTATTTGGAGAGCTAATGGTATCAGGCTAGCCAAAGGGCTGTTGTGTACTCGTTCGCTCCAAAACATGTGCACGCGCATAGACACAGACGCAAGCACAAGGATAACAATTGGCGTGTCAGCGGCATACACGGATCGATCCAAAACAGCAGGTTCTACATTTATCTCGTGAGACCACGATGACACGAGCAGACTTGAGAGAAAAAAATTAAAAAACAAACAACAACGGAAAAAAGGCGAGGAATGCGAGTCAAAAACAATTATTTTATTTTTAGCCTCTCAATAATTTGACCAGCGTCAACTGGCGTGCATAGTGACATTGTGTTTCTTCCTAGAAATGGCTTCTTGCTTTTTCAGTTTTTACATAACGATCACAAGCCACAGTTTATTTACCCCCGCCGAGAGAGAGAATAAAACCCCTCAATATTGCAGGGCTGCCCGCATCTGTTTCCTTTTCTGTGATGTGTTTCAGCATTTAGAGATCTGCGGTAAACAGATTATTCTAGAGCAACTCCAGCTCCATCGTTGTGATGGAAAAGAACAGCAATTTTGTCCTTTTTTTTCTTTCTTCTTCATGTCTCTGATTCATTCTTTCTTTTGAATGGATGGTATGTCAGCAGACCAGGCGATCCTAGAAGAATACAGTGCACAGATATTTTTCTTATTTTTATATTGTTCACTACAAATAGCTATTACTGTCATGCCTTTACCCTTTTATCTCCTCAGTGTAAGATAGTATATCAATTTGAATTGCAAATTTCTGTTTTTCTATTAAATCAAAAATTCCCATATTAATTGTTAAATCAGTAATTGTAATTAATGAAAGCCATTTTTTTTGCTATTTTGAAAAAAAAAATGTTATCTAAAATTATAAATGGATATATGCAGAATGAAAAGAAGTGATTAATTAGCACCATAAGTGTGTCCTCATTATTTATTTTTGTGCTCAGCAGAAAACCAGTTTCATGGATCCATAAACCATTTTTTAATTTTGTCCTTGGGAAAAAAAGCTCTTTTACACACTGCTGAATCCCATCTAATACCTACTATTTAGATTTAATTACACATTAAAACACACTAACGATTGTCAAATAAAAATGGGTGTAGGCTAAGTACAGAGTGATTAAAAACTGTTTGCTTTTCTTGAGCTTAATGGGCTTTTATATTTTTTTATTTGGAAAAAAAATGGACATCAAAAAAAAAAAAAGGGGAGAAAGAAGGGGAGAGAAACGAAAAGAGTCAGAAGCAGCGAGGGGGTGGTATTGTCTCTATTAATACTGTGTCTTCCCAGTGCCGGTTCTCTTTTGAGGCTTTTATACTGGTGCCAACCATGAAATGTGTCCGTCCCCACAAACCATATACCCAGCCGGCACAGTTGTGCACCCTCAGAGAGAGGGGGAGAGAGAGAGGGAGAGGAAGGACGAGGGGGAGAAGAAGCTGGAGAAAAGAGTGCAGTGGGCAATGCTCACTATCAGGCAGGCCAGCCAGAAAGGAGGGAGAGCCAGGGAGCATGGCTTATTCACCGAGCTGTGCTCACAGCACGGCCCTGGCACCGGCTGTTAAGTCTGGCGAACAACAATTACTTAGCAAAAAAACAGCCACAGTCCTGCTAGAATGACACTACATTTAAAATCCAAAAAGCCCTTTCTTCAGCTTTTTTTATTCATTTTTTTTTTTCCTCCATTGAGTTACATTCTGACAAGAAGAGCCTTCGCTTACGGTTTGTGCTTTTGCAGCTGAATAAAAAAAGTTAGGGTCAGTACTGATTTGGAAAGATAAATAAAAACAACCTTTCAATTTATTTTATTTTGTGCATGTGGGTTGAACAGTAAAAAAAAAAAAAAATTATCGTGTGGGTTGATTTTAGCCCGGCAAAGGAGTACGATGTTTGGAAAGTGAGAGGGGTTGTGTCGGCGGCCGTTTTTGGCACAATGCTATCTCCCTGTATGCAAGACGCCAAATTTTCATATACAGTCCCTGCCAACGTCCTCCCTCTGATCCTTGCTTTCTTCTCTTTTCTTCTCTGTCTTTCACTTGTTCCCCTTTTCTTTTATTCCTCTTTAGGGTTCAAATGAATGCCCTCCCCTAGCCTCATTAGCACCAAGGACTCCTGTTTGCAGCTACAGAAAAATGTATAATAATTTGTAAGCACAAACATTTTAGCACTCAATAGGACCATTATCTTTGTTTTACTTGAAAGCAAGCCATCATGGGGTTTTGAGCCTTGACTGATTTCTTTTTTTCTCTCTCTCTCTCAGTTCTCTCACGGTGTTTTCTTTTTCAGTCGTGTGCTTTGTCACGAGTGATAAATCAGCATTTATCATATTTGACTATATCCTTTTTTTTCAAGATAATTTAAATAATTTCAAATTCTGGCATGGTATTTATAGGATTTTTCTCTTGCTTCGCATTAATGAATTGTAGAATTATTTGTTCGTGGCACTCGTCCGTCAACCTTCACAAGGTTGGTGTTCAATGCACTGTGAGGGGGAGAGCACTTTAGAGTTGATAGAAAGTGAGGTGTGGGGGGTAGCAGGGAGTGAGCGAGCTAGTTGAGAAGCACAACAGAATGCAGAGAATCAAATTTGGCATGCGTCTGTGTAAGCGAGTAAGCTTCAAATCAGTTTGGACACAGATCTAGGACACTAGACGCAGAGAAGAAAGAAGGATGAAACGGGATAGGGAACAACATGGGATTGAGGAGGGGGATAGTGTGCAATGTGAGTTTAGTGGATGGGGGGGGTTGTAGTCGAGAAGCGGCTGCGATGGAAAAAGGTAGGTGGGTGAGGCTGGGTGAGCGAGCGAGCGAGCGAGGAGGGTGGGGTGTTTTGGTAGAGTGTCCCTCAATGACGACTTGAAAAACAGGCCGGTAAATAAATGGAGTGGCGGTAAACAAGGCTCGGCGCTTCATCAAAAGACTCCATTCATCTGTGAACAGGAGAGTCTCTCTTTCCTCTGAGGAGACGGAGAAAGGAACCCATGACGCTGACGAGAGGATGGCGCTTGTTTAGATAACAGGATGAGTTTGGAGTGGAATGGCGTTAGAGAGTGTGTGTGTGTGTGTGTGGGTGTGCGGAAGCGCGCACGTTGTTGCTTGGGTGTGTGTGATTTTTTTTTTTTTTTTTTTTTTTTAGTGGGGTGCGGAGCAGATGGAAGGTGGACACAGCCTTAACAAGTGGGATAAGGTGGGGGTTGAGATGTGTGTGTGTGTGTGTGTGTGTGTTTTGCTTGTTCTTTATTGCTTGTGTGAATTCAGGGAAGCTCCGTTTTTGAGGGGTCGGAATAGGCCAACGACAATATATCCCCGTGGCTGTAGAACAAAGCAGTGTACGGGGACGATGCGCCTCTAAGAAAAGCTTGAGCGAGAACGCGCAGTATGCGCATACGTCCGCCTGCCCATTGTACATTTTTTCCGAGCTGATATTCTAAGAGTCAAATGCGACTTGTCTTTTTTCCTGAAAGTTAGTTTGGAAGGAGCAGAGTCTCGGGGTCTCAGGGACAACGCGGTGAGGCAACAACAGCAAGGTGCCGGGAATCACTCTTTGCTTCAGCTGTTCATAATTCAGCCACTTAGCCAAATAAGCCAGGTGTAAGCTAAGTGATGAAGTCCCTTTTTTGGCATTTGCAAACTTTTTAATTGAAATTGTTTGATGGATACAGAGATCAGGATTAAGTCACTTTGAACCACTTACTGAATGCTGACTGAAAGAGGGGCAGGAAAGCCAAGGAGGAGTTGTCTATTAAAAAGCCATGATTTACCGTCTGGTTCATTTGTGCCATTATTCAATGCAAATTTTAACAATTTTTTCCTCCTGTTTACCTTGACAGCAATCATCTAAAAGCACACCTTTACCCAAGCAGCAGCCGTGTAGACTTGAAATCAAACTGATCTGACGGCCGAGCTGAACCGTTCATCTCTAAATAATCATCATCCACATAGACACATTCATCTGGTTGTTCGGGAAAGCTCTTTGTGTTTGTTATCAGCAGCATCCAGCATACACGCTATAAATGTCTCTTTTTGCCTCTGTCTTTTATAGGTCATCAATGATGTTGCTGAACGACTATTCTATAATATATCAGTGTTGAAGCGGGTCTTTTATTTGGCTGTAAGGATCAAATCACATGCTGATATTAAGGTTTATCGTGCCATTCGGAAACCTTCCTTTGCCTCTCTTATTATCTGTATTGCCAACCCAAAAGTCCCCCTCCCAGCCCCGCCGCCTGTTCCCCTCACGTTTATTGGACCCAAATTCGGCTGGCACCATGGCAACCAAGGCTCCCAGGGAACCTTGCCTGGGTAGAATCCAATGTGCCTCCAGGGTGGCACTGGCTGGCACTGCCTGCGTCAGTGGGCTGTCGCCACAGCAGGTTGCTACAACAAGGCCATACTAGCTTTGGCCAGGCATGGCTGCGATGGGAGTGCTAGCTTGCTAACCTTTGTTAACTAACTGCCATCTAACATGACCTACCATATCTGGTGACATTAGCCACAGCTTTCACTGCTGCAGGCCTCGGCGACTGCAGCACGGGGGAAGCATTTTACCAGTACGCATAATGATGTGGCATGGCTTGGTGCCCAGTCCTGCCTCCCACATGAGAGAGAAAGAGGGGGAGAGAGGAAGAGAATGGGAGGAAAAAAAGAAAGCTTAGAGATGAATTTTAAATGTATAATATATGAGCATATACAATTTTTGAACATTGCATTCCTCCTGTGTTGTGTAAATATTCAGCTGCACACATTTGGCTTAGAAGGTCTTGCCAAATGATATTTAAATGCTTGATTATGATGTGTACAGCAACGTGCATCTGTTGTGGCAATATGGTTTCATGGCTGATGCTGCAAAGCATCAATAGATCAACAATGTGAACGGGAGATGAAATTCATTCATGGGGGTGATTTTTATTGTATATCTTTTTACAGAGCGCTTTTATTTCTCCGCTCAGCATTTTGTTTGAACGTGAGCGTTCATTCTGGGGGCTTTCCTCTGTGTTTTTGTACAATTAAAACAAAAAGGTGACACAATCGTTCAGTTTGAAGATTGTTGCCACGATCCAGATTGAATTGAAATGGACACTTGTGTATATTTGTGTGTATTTGTTTTTTCACCTGATACACAGAAATCGAAACGGTTCAGTGATCTCATCGAATGGAAAACGGATTATTATCACCTGGAAGCCGTACAAACAAATACACGCCTTAATGCTTCAGTAATTTTCTTTATTTGAACAGACTATTCTCAACAAAGTGCCTCTCAAGAAAAATATGTTTGAAGTATTACTTGTCTGCGCGGATCGACTCCTGCATTGCTCTGCTTTCTTCAGCCGAGCTGTCCTATCCACAATGTGCGCACAGGACCGGGGCTTTGGATCGAGCGGCAGTCTCCGAGCATTGCCTCTCTCAGCTTTTCTCTGCTCTGGGAGTCGTCAGTTAAGAATTCCAAGTCATATACATGTAGGCATAACGGAGGGGGTTTGATAAAGTTTTGCAAAAGAAGACACAGATAGACAGGATTTTTGTTTTTATAACTGTTGAACTAACTTTTCCTGTAGATGTATAGGGCATGGAGATCTCATTACCATTATTTCTTAAACTGTGAGTCATTATCTGTGATTGGTCATGGGCTATTCATTGCTAGAGTAGGTCCTTACTTGATGAGAGTAGCAGTATAAAGTTTGACAGAGCTGGGATTCATATTAAGAAAGTAAGTTTGGAAAGTGGTTTCTTTGGACCTTTTCATGGTAACTTGCTATTCCAAGTATCTCCTGGATAGTTGGTTCACGTCCAGATTTAACCAGCCCTTTGTCTCCCTTATTTTTTTTTTTTTTTTTAATCCTTTGCTCTCCTCTTTCCTTTTTTTTTTCGCGAGGACAAAGTCAATGTTTCTTCCACAGTCCTGAATGAGTTCAGCCTGTGGCAGGGAGACAGTGGATTCGTCATGCGAGGTGTGTAAGGAGATATGGTGTGTGATCCATGACGGTGCTGGCGGCAGCGCGCACACTCTTGCACTGCCAGCTAGCGTAAAGAGGCCAGAGGTAGAAAGTTGAACGGAGGCAGAAAAGTTTGGGACTGTAAAAACAGGAGATAGGAGAATTGTTTCAATGCCGCCTCCTTGTTCGTTTATCTTGTTTCGCTAGTCGTTCTCTGTGTTCCTCCTGACCTTAAATAGGAGGTTAGATTGAGAAAAGTGACGGACTAATGAGCCCCCTTTCCTGCAATTACCCTCCCTGCCTGTATTCCTCCTCTGTGTTTCCCTCTCCTTCTCAAATGTCTTTTTTTTTTCTAGCTTTGTCTGTTTGTTTTGTTTGTTCTCATTCACTCCAATCAGCCCCTTTGGCCGTCACCTCTCCCGTACATATTTCACATGTGACCAGATGTGCTTCTACACACGATCGGTTTCACGATGGTTGTTCAATATGGGCTCTTGGCTCTTTTGTCTTTTCTTTTTTTTTTTTTTGCTGTCGCTTTCCTCACTTTGTAGTGGTAAATCAAGGTGGCACTTCATTTTTAAATACAACATAATGGCAAATTAAAGAAATCTGTTCCTAATTTGTGGTAGATGGCTATCTGGGATGTTGGATGGAAACGGTGCTTGTTAATAAAAGGAAAAAAAGGCAGTGCTCCCATTTCTTTTGTTCCCGCTATTGTTTTTTCCCCCCCGAATGTGTTTTAATAGTTTTTCTCAGCTGACGCACTCTTTCAAGCTGTTTGATTTGCAGTTTCTAATAATCAAGTGCACTATTTATTTGTGTTACACCGAAATAAATTTTCCAGACCGACTCACAACATGATCCCATTTTTGTTTGCCTGTAAAGTCAAGGACTGGTAACCAATGCATTTTAAAAAGTTGCGAAATATATTGCAATAATTCAGATCTACAGGGCGGCTGCCAATAAGCACCTTCCATGTTTACTCATATAGTTAGTTATTTATTGACACTTCCAAAGGCATGAACTTCAAAAATCCAGTTTAATAATCAGCTTTAGCCTAGAGACATCTGCAGCTAAAGCGGGAGCGTTTAACTGAAGGTGTTCGTAAAAAAGCAACATGATTTCTTTTCCTTTCATGGTTGCTGTTTCCTGGCTGCTGTTTGTGTTGACTTTGTTTGCTCGCCGCCTATGTCTTCCTCCCCGCTGTGCTTTGGCCTTGAAATGGAGGAGAAATGTCAAGGGGTTGGTTGGCCTCGCTTCTTTTTATTTCCTTGGCGGGACATATCCATACAGAATGAACTCCTCCATCCCTCATTGTGACAACCTCTGTCGAACAACCGCAGCATCACCTAATGATCTTTCTATAAATCTCGTGATTTTAGTTTTTTGCAACTATTTTAGTCAGATTCCATCGGAATTTTATCTGTATATCAGCCCACTTGTCAGTTCGGGGGATTTTGTCTGTTTGATTGTCAGAACCATGACTTTACGGCAACATTTCTCTGTCATTGCTTTGTCAGTGTATTCACAGTTCCTTAACAGGCCAGTAACACAGAGAAACTCTTCCAGCTCAAGAGGCCTTTTTTCACCGGACCTGACCTCCACCTAGAATTAGGTTAGCACCTTAGGCAGAGTTTCTCTTTTTAATAGCAATCACGTATCACATTATGAGTTGCTTCTAGCATAGCTCTTTGGATAGTAAATGCCTCACACAAGTGCTAATGGGATACAATCTCTGAGCTTAGCGACAACCGCTTAACAACCTATCTCTTAGTTATGTGCCAAGTAAGTCATTCTAGATGCTGAAGTTTACCTTGTGCACTGACCTAACAAGTCTCAATCTAGGCTCATCCCTATTAAAATAGTGGGTCACCACCAGCCTAAAACTTCAGCATACATCTGCCCTCCACGTGACCTCATGATGGAGCAATGTTGGCCCAGCGAAAAATCTGGAGGAGTTCTCTGATGAATTAGGTGCTGTGCTCTGACTGTATTTGACACGTGTGGCTGTTGTTGATTAAAAGTTGTTATTGTAATTATGGGCTTTAAATGCCAGGTGGTGGATGTGTCCTGCTAATCCCCTATCTAATTTCGAGGTCCAGGGGTGAAGCTCTTAATCCGTAACACACACACATACGCTCGCTCAAAGTCTCGCGAAGAGACACATACTCACTCGGTGCACCTCCCACCCCCGGGCCCTGGCAAACAAAATATCCATAATCATGCCGTCAATTCGTCTCTCGCACACAAAGTTTCACTATTCCCTGAAAACCCGCACAAAGGCGCACAGGCCTCTACTTCAGCGCATATTCAGATATGAACATGTTTACCTTCTCTAGTGTAGCCTCACCCTGCAGATGCATGTTTATCTCTCTGTTTTTCACCACGGACTAAGCCACTGTTCGTGGCCTTATGGCCATGTTTATATAGAGCACAGATGCCAACACGCACACAAACATGCCATCTATATTTTTACTGCTTTGCCCGTGTCTGTCCCCGTGTGTGTTCTTGTGACTTCAGTTGTTAACAGGGATTATTGTTGCACAGTCAGCCCATTTAGAGGTACGCTCGAGATAGAAGGAAGTGTCACAGTGACAGGGAGATAAGAAGGCCGACCAAACTGCTCCACCCTTTACCGCAGTTCACCCCTCCTCAACTCCGCTCTGCCGTATGTGGGTCAACCACAGCACTCACTGGCTAGCTACAGTATAACACGATAACGCCTCATTTGGTATGGGCAAACAGGTGTAACTGTTCACAATAATTACGTTTCTTGACGTATTTAATTCACCAAACTGCACAAGCATAGCTTTTTTTTATGTGGAGCTATACCCAAACTGACTTATCCATAAATTTAACTTGATAATTTTAGCATGTCTTGCTGAAGGAATCATTTTTGTCTCTGACTGCCACTCAGTGTCTTGAGTCTCAGTTGAGGAATAAAACATATTTCAAGCATTTAGTAAGGGTATTCCCTAACCTGTCCCTAATTCCTTCTCTGCTTAACATATGCACAAGAACCCTGCCATCTCTTTCAAGCTGGTTTATCACTTATCCCCCTGACAGCTTTCTGTAATTTTTCTATTTGTCAGTGGCAGGTGTGGTGGCCATGTGTTTTGAGTGTGTGTTGCAGTCAACAGCTCAATCTTAACAAGGGGAGGGAGGGAAGGGAGGAGGAGTAACCGCATTGCCTGGGGTGCAGGGTCATCTCAGGTGAAACATCTCTGTAGGCATGTGGGCAGGGCCTTGAAGAGGAGAGGGAGGAGTCTGAGGAGGAGTCTGTATTCTTAGTACAAAGTCTCATTGAATATGGGACAAATTCCATCCTAATTTGAATGGAGGTGTATAGTTTTCAGGAGAGCATGTCAGAAACTGCCAATCGACCTTCTGCTTTCAGGCTCTGCTCCCTTCTTCGCAAAAAGAGTTCCTTATAAAGGAGAAGTATGCATCCAAGTGATACATTGAGTGTGAAGCATTGTGAATCAACACATGCATCAGAGGGACGAATTTTCAAATGAGAAGCAAGAAAATGCTTGATCGGGACCTTTGTGAAATATATGTGTGTGTGCCTGCCTGGTGTGGGGGTCATAACAACCCTTATTCTTCTTTTAAATCAGAAGAAATGCAGGGATATAAACTGAGGGCAGGTAGGATTTAGGAAATCTGCTGCCTCAGGTTAGGATATGGAAAGAGTGGGGCAAAGACAGGCAGAAGAGGCAAAGGAAAGAGAAGAAATAGAACAAGAAGTGCTAAGGTAGAAAGAGAGGAAAGGCAGCAGAGAGAAGAAGAACAAGAGAGAGAGCTTCTCTGCAGGGTGGGTTTCCTGAGGTCACAGTACTGAATATCACAGAGGAATGTGGAATGCTGACATGCTGCCAATGCAAACACACTGGCCGCGCCACCGCCGTGCCCGATTGCTGTCAAGGGCTGCTTTATATACACACAAAGACACACAAACACACAGTCATATATGTGTGTGACCATATGTACCATCACACAGAACGTCCACACAGTGAGGCCGAGTGTGCCGCGCAAATTATCAAATGTGCACAAATTAGCATACTACACACGCATACTTTCACTTGTGCAAACAGCCACGCTGTCAGCACCTGCAGAAGATGTAATTTTTTGTAACTGCAGCTCACGGCATGGAGTTACGAGGATCTGAAGGAAGGAAAGGTATCTTAATCAACCCGGATATTCTTGCTCTGATTTGACTGTTATGAAAATGCGTTTTGTGGTGTGTGTGTGTGTGTGTGTGTGTGTGTGTGTGTGTGTGTGTGTGTACAAAGAACATTATAATGGACCGTGACAGCATAGCTCAAATGCAGGGAGCTGTAAGTTATTACAGTTGTGACACATGCACACAAAAATACACATGTATAGACATGCATTTGCACACAGAGCGAATGATTCATTTACTGCTGATTGGACAAACATGTCCGCACACACACACACGGGCTAAACCAGCATCTGATGTTTTGTCAAAGACTTAGGCTGCGTTTGCCTTCTGCTATAAGTAAAACCCATTACAGCTCTCAGTGAAATCACCTTTAAAGAATTCATTTCATAAGCGCTCATCCAGGAAGCTTCATTGTTTGTCCTCTATTGTAATGCCGTAGTCCAATGAGAATCATTGCAAACTTTAAATTAGCTTGAGGCAGGAGAGGTTTCAAGAGAACCGTTCAAATGGGTTCAGCAAGATAAAGAATGAGCTGCACCAAAAATGATGCTCACAGTGTTGAGGAAGAAATGGAAGGAGGGTGGGATTGCCTCAGTGTGTATGCACGTATTTGTCCTGAAGATTTAGTATTGAGCCCCCCCCCTCCTCACGGTCCCTATAAAAGTCAACAAGACAAATTGGGATATCTTTTTCCAATTTTTTTTTGGCTGCTGTAAAATTTAGGGGCAGTGATGTATGTGTGTGTGTGTGTGTGTGTGTGTGTGCATGTGCGTGCGCAGCTTTGCTAGACTATATCTTCTCCGCTTCTGCTACTCTACCTCTGTCTCGGAGCATGCCGGAGTCAGAGGTCATGACAACTGAGCCACTCCAAAGTTCTTTGATGTGGTCTCATATGCACACACACATAAACACACACACACACACTCAAGCGCATGCACGCACACTTACGCACACTTACGCACACTTACATCAAGGCCAGGTCAAGGTAAACAGCTCTCATACTTAAGGCTTTGTGCCTCTGTTTACGCTCTCAAGGCACTGACATCCAAGGACCAAGGCCTCACTCTGCCTGTCACCACACTTTGTCTCATGCGCTCACAGGTTTTTCATCTTTTTAAAAGGTTATGAAACAGGCCTGAGGCACAGGAAGAGTTACGTCTGTGCGAAATGAATCCCATCCATAAAGAGGACAAACATTTTTAACACAACATCTTAGACTGGTCACTTGTCTAAACGCATATACCCGTAATAAAAAAACCCTGTGTTTGGCTCTTAAGCCAACACTAACATTCTGACATTGACTAATGCCATAAATAAGACATAAACATGTCTTCAGAAGCTGAATAAATTATATATATCTCTCCTCCTGCAATGAAACATTTTTCATATGATTTCACATGTCGTTATCAAAACAATTCAACAATTTTAAGCATTCTGTAGCCTTTTTTTCAATCCAACATGGCCGCCTCACTCATATTGATTGCCTTTCATAGATATATTGTACATGTATACTATATATTTTGTATATATCTATCATATAATTTCTTGCTCAACTTTTTTGGGAAACAAAGAAAGGGAAATCTAATTCAAAAATACTGTAAAAAAAAAACAACCGGTCATTGAATGGGAAAGATTCTGTTTCTACAATGATCATTTTTTTCCCCAAAAAGTCTTTCTCTGTCCAGACTAAATGATATTCTAAAACGTGTGCTCATGAGTTAATTTAAGTCAAACAAGTACTCGTATGAAAGCATGTCTATGCAGTTGTTCACACATGTATGGCCAGCATGCATGCATGTTTTATTCCGTCCACACGGTCACTTCACTCCTCCTCCTCCTGCTCTTCCCATCTCTCACTCTTAGATGTTCGACTAGGAAAGGCAAGCCCGAAGTCAAAAGTGCAAGTGTGCCACTCGGCTGATGAGTCACAGAGTCAGTTTTCCCCCCACTGTTTGTAAATATGTGGTTGCCCTAATTGAACACAGTTCCACTTCGCAACAACTTTTTTCTTTTGCGTTCGTTTGGGTTTGTGCACAGCCACGGCCGGAGCCGAACACACTGCTCCGACACACACTTCTGTCTTGTGTGCATCATACAATCATACGTGGAGGCACATGACCCGCTGCCAGACACACCTTTGCTCCATATGTTTGTGCAACGCGAAGGATGAAGTGTGGTGTCCTTTTATTTTGTTTATTTGTATCACACACACACATATACACACACACACATACACACTTTAACATGTCTCCATAATTACAGGCTATGAGATCCCAGTCTAGAGGCTGTGGTTTGGCTGGCCCTCCTCTCCCACCATTAGGAAGCACTAAGCAGCATGTGTCACTCAGCACTTGCACGGCCCCTCCCCAGAGGTGGCAGCAGGGGGCCAATAAATGTTCTCTCTCTCTCTGTCTCTCCCTCTCACACACATCCACACATGGTTTGCCTGTATCTCTTTTTTTTTTTTTTTTTTTTTTTTCTTTACACATGCATGCACACGCGTGTGCGCACGCACATGCACGCACACAAGCACACACATTCATTCATCGAGGTGTTAGTGAGGGGTCAGTAAATGTTTTCCCTGAGGGCTCTGTCTGGGTGGCACTGGCATTTCTTCCGCTAACAACCACAACTGATCTCTGACTGTTCATTCTCAAATCAACAAATGGACTTGACGCACTTTTTTTGAAGCGAGGGAAATTGAAATGGAAACTTCAACAAGTCGATTTTAAATATTTAATGAATATTTTAACTGAACCCAGCTACTTTTTATTTTCTATCCACATGCTGGAGGCCATACCTATTTCATGTAGGCTTACCTTTTCCCTGAATAAATAACATTTATCAATCTACCTGCAACAGCTGCAGTCCCAGGAATAATCTCTAAATTTAGCATCTTAACCCCTCACTTTTTTCTTTTTCTAACATCTCAACTTCATTTTTAGTATTTTTACATTTAGATACTTAAATCGTTTTATTGAAACTAATTAGATTATTCCCTCCTTCCTAAGCCTATAAGCACTTTTTACACAGAGAATTTATTTCAACCTATTTTTACCTGTCTACCTATGTCTTCCCTGCAGTCTTGGCTTTACTTTATAACTCATGTTGCAATTTACTAAATGGCAAGACATATCTGCTTGGATCTCACATTCACCCAAGCACTCAGACACCGATGGCAGCAAATTGCCCGATCAGACTTTTTGAAAGCAACGGGGTTCGGTTCATAGGCTTCGGCATGCAACTTTGAACTGCCAACCCTCAGGTTGGACAGGTTCTGCTCAACCAACACAGTTACAACCCACATGAATTATTTCCAGATTTCAGGTCATTGATGTCATCCCATGCAAATCTAGAAGCCTTGAGTAATTTTCTCACAGTGTCTTCTTGTAATCCAGTTTGAGTGACAACTCATTGAATGAGTGAATGAGTGGCTCATTCCTCTGACTGATGTGAAGTGATCACCTTCGATGTGCTTTCACTGTCATTCAAATAATTACATTATTTGTTAAAACACTTGCGTGCATAATGCTGTTTGCTTTGATGGCCAAGTACAATTTCATTCTTAACTACTCCCTCTATTGTTTCTTATTATCTACTGAAATGAAACATTCATCTTCATGTAGTTCCCACTGATGATCAGTGAGGCCAGCAGTCTTTTTTTTTACCACGGTGCCTGATGTCACCCGGTGACCTGCTGTGACACCAGTGCATTAGCTTCACGTGCCCAAACTGATCCGCACCTCCTCCCATTCCCTTAAGGCAGCTCTAGTTCCGCTGTTTCCAAGTCGAAATTAATTTGATTTACCTTAGTTGACTTGCTTACTTTAACCTACAAATTTAGGGTCATGCCACTTTCAGCTTTAGCAATGGTCTGATCTCCTTGTGACCCTGCAAACCCAGACTAAACCATGAGTATTTGGCAGAGCCATCTTAGCAATAGACTTTCTAGCCCAGCCTGTGTTGGTAATAGCCGATTAATCGACTGGTGACGGTATCAAATCTCCCTGCATTCCCAAAGCAGCTTAGCCTTTCCAGGGCATAGGCAGAACAGCATGTATTTGTGTGCATTTTCAAGTGTATGGATGTCTTTGTTAAACATAATGTACTATTTAAAAAAAAATGGCTACAGCAGGCAAAGCTGTTGTACTTATTGTATGTCTCTAATTGTCCCTGTACATTTCGAAAATGAAAGAAGTGTTTTGGAGTCTGCGACGTGATGAGTAGCATATGATCGAAAACCAATATTAACAGCAGAGTTAGAGGCTGAGGGGAACGGATGCAGCTGTGCAGACTGTGCAGACCGACTCAAATAAGTGCACACAACAGCCATGAGAGTAAACACATTTTAAATCCACTCTGGGATTACAAATCCACTTATATTGGGTCAACTTGACTGTGTCAGCTGCAGATCCCACAGTGATTTCGCTTCCTATCTACATTGCTTCATCCCTTGCATGTAGAAAAGACATAATACGAACATGGTCAATTCCCTGTTGGTGTGTCGCAACTTTGTATGTGACTACAGCGCATATGAGGACAACACACACACACACCAATACACACACATTATGTTACTACTTAGGACACATACATACTTCACAAATCCTGCTTTGCATGAAGGATATAGAAGTTGTATTTCCTAATTTCTTGAAACCGTCTCTGTAATATTCAGCATACTTTCAGTCCCAACTACCGAGCTGCCCCTCCTCCTTCCCTCTTCTCACCTTAGTTGCCCTCTGGTTGTTTACTGTCAGTTATTAGCCTCACACTGCAGCTAAAGCACACACACACACATACACGCACGCACGCACACACACACACATACAGACACACATACACGTACACACACACAGAAACACACACTGCACAGAAAGAACTACTCATACTAACAAACGCATACAGAGTTCCTCTCTTTAATGCATTTTGCTACTTTTTAAAACTTTAACTTTGTGTTTTTTCATCATCATTTCATCACAGGAATAGTTACAACTCAGTTTAGTGTTTTTGCTATGTTTGTGGCCGAGTCCAAACTTTGATTGTACTGAAGCATCATGCAACCCCCCATGGCGAACTGTTTCTGTTTTGGAAGACCACGCAGCGACGTGTTTACAGCATCTCAATCGAGGAAATTGCAAATAGCATTTATCAGCATGACTGTTGTTTTCACACTCGCCTCGAAAACGCCTGTATATCTCAAGAAAGATAAATTTGAAAAACAACGGCAAACTTCTTTTTGCACTGATACTGGATCTTCAACACTGTGAATGTCAGTTGTATATAGAGAAAAGTACAAAATAATATGAAAAGCTGTTTATATATAGATATAGAGGCAAAAGAAGAGGTCATCCATTAACCCTGCTTTTAATAGCTGGGTACGTTTCAAAACAAATCAAACAAGTGCTTTTCCTCTCCATTTTATGCATATAGCCAAATATGTACTCAACCTCTACTCGCATACCTCTGCTCCTGTGGTTTTGCAGAATATGGTTTCAGCCACGTGGACTGTATTTGGTCTTACAGTGCAATGTTTTTTAGTCACACAGTGCAAGGTCATTCCTTAAAATAGGTGCTTGCGTCTCGCCATGGCTGCCCCTTAGAGGTCTGATCAATCATAAATGTGTCTGTGTGTCTTTGCATAAGTGTGGATGAGTGAAGGGGAACATCATTTGCATGAGTAATAACCCATATGATATTGACTTTAATCACATCTGTTTATATGATTTCATCTCTCCATTCCCATTGGACCTCCCCTAGTTCTTGGAATGGACCGCAGACTGGTCTGCCAAAAATAATCTCTTGTTTGCTGCTATTTACTTAAATCTGTCAAAGAGGCACTGTTGGAGCTGTTTGAGGCACTGTTATGGTTCTCTCATTTGCTCCCTCTCTCTTTCTGGTTGTGTGTGTCTACAAAGTACACAAGGATGTGTCAATGTGTGTTATGTTCTATACTGTTCTCACAGTTGTGTGTCAGAGTTATACGTATCCAGGCATCCCTTGCCAGTGGATACACGCGCACACACACACACACACACACACACACACACACACACACAGACACACACACACAGACACGCTAGCATTCATATGCACAGACAAACACACACACACACAGCCCAGGCCAGCCAGCTAGAGAGTGTGAGACGCCTCAGTATCTCTCAGTGAGTAAAAAGCTGGCAGAGGCACTGGGTTCATCTCAATGTCTCTCTGTGAGACCAGAGGCCTGTAAAAAAAAAAAACTCTGAATATATCACACACAAACACACAGGCATGTTACCCACCGCCTAAGAGAAGTGAGGAGGTGTGAGGCCAGGGTGTCTGCGGTGTTTGTGAAGCTGGATGTGTGCATTTTTCAGATAAGTGATGTCATTCTTCCTCCTTATTCATGAAAGATGATGGAGATTGAGACAGAGTGTGAACGACCAAAGAGCATGCAAGGTGAAGGGATGCCAGGCAGTTCTCACCTCATCTTCTCACCCCCCCCCTCAACCTGTGCCTTCTTTATTCCCCGTGTCCATCCACCCTTCTCCCCATCATTTCTCTTAAACTTCTCTCTCTTGTCTCTAGGAGGCATGACAGACTGCTCCCAGCTGGAGCGGGGTCTGAAAGTGTCCCAGGATATGTCAGTTATTATTAAACCTGCTCTCCGATTGCCAAATACCTCATCACTCACGTACAAGCACATACACAAACCACCTGGCAGAGTGAAGCTACGTCATTTCGCACAGAAAATAAACATTAAAAAAGAAGAGTAACCAAAAATACCTTTTCTTATTAGATGTCGAAGTAATGTCATAAATCTCGCCCTTTGTGATAGTGAAATGGCAAACACATGTCTCATCGGCACACTGAATTTAAGTGTGCCCTCTGTGTTACCGTAATGATTTTAACACATCCAGGGTCTACAAACATGATCTTTCTCCAGGCTCCAGCTTTATGGTCAGCCGGAAACTCATTTTGTAATAAGTTACTCCTCGTCCCAGACACCGGAGTTGCAGCATGCAGCATACTGATAAGCATGTGGACATTTTACACCTTAATTTTTTGAAAACAGCGTCCAAAATCCAAAAAATGTTAAACAGTAATCGATTTTAATACAATGACAAGGCCACTGTATAATCGAACGGATTGTTCCAAGGAACCACAGATGTTGATGTATTGTAAACAACTGCGCATTGTTGTTTATAAACTTTTTAATTGAGTCCAAAGCCATCCGTCACAAACGCTTCACTAACAGAATGTATTGCTCTCTCTCCTGTGTCTTCTCAGTGTCTGCAAAGTTTAAGAAAGCAGAGGTTGTTTACTTGCCTTCCGCAGATCCTTTTGCTACCAATGTTGTTTTGTTTTTTCCCAAACAGGCTGTAAAGAAGTTTAAACACAATACACAGCATGCACAAAACCCAGGTTTTATTATTGGTTGTTTTTTATATATATCTTTAGAGCCCCTGAGAATAAACAAGATCATCATATATAAGTTTTTGCCAGTATTGTCCTACACTTACATTTCATCGGGTTTCTACACATTATGTTTTTTTCTTGAGAAAATCATAAATGGGACTTGAATGGGCAAATGCAGGGTTTTTCTTGTAAGACACTGAACTTGAACTTGAACCCTAAACTCCAATGTCTTCGAATCAGTAGGTGGCCTCCCCTCCCCCCCCCGCCCCTGCTGCTTGGAACTGTTTTTCCCCAACACCCCCCACCTCCACCGACCCCCCTCGCCTCTCAGTGTTGGCATTAGAGAGGGGAGGCAACATGAAAGGGCTGTCACCACTAGAGTTAATGGAGCATCACACGTGCATGAGAGACAGGTCCTGCAATTTGAGACGTAGAGGCTTTTGGAGATTTGGCATGGGGGTATTAACGGGAGACAGAAGAAGAAGAGAAAGTTACAGAAAGGGGATATCGGACCTGCTCAGGAAAGTATGTGTGAAAATGAAATGTTACAGTGTGGATTTAGAGACACCCATGTCTATAAGTATGCATGTGCTGAAAAGCTGAGAGAGAGAGAGAGTGAGGGAGAGGTCACATTCAGAGGTCAAACCCTTTATGGGTACATGAGGGATGTTTTCAGTGGTAAGTGGGAATGAAGTAAGGTACTTGTTCAACATAAAGCCTGATGTCATGCTTGCTTACACTTAACAAAGCACCCTCATACTCATTAATCTATAAACCTCAGAAGTGACTGCCTGCTTTTTAACAGCTCTGAAGTGATTTGCCATTCGCTCAGTACAATTACATCTCAGAAAGCGCTCGGTGTTTCGAGCCTTGAACTTAGTTAAACGATTGAGTTTAATCGGGACCGTAAAACAAAACTGGCAAATTCCAAGCACAGTACTACATTAAGCTTCTCATCTTTTGAATCAGAGAACTGATGTTAACAGCATTATCCTGGTACTTGGACTTTTCTATAGATTCGGAATGGCGTATCATAGCTTTTTTGTATTACTTTTTCTTACATTAGTTTCATTGCGAGTGGAGTGAACTGTTAATGTGAAACACCAAGGTAGGGATTCCTCAGGTCCTACTACATTTTTGCAGCCCTTTCTTCGTGCTGACTGACAGAACACTGACGCTGGCACACACACACAGAATCACTAATCTGGAATTTTGAGTTTTGAAAATCCTACTGTTGCGCTCTAGGCTGTTATCAGAAATATCCATGCCACAGGCGGCCTTACATTATATACATAAGTATACACAATGACATGAAACTTCCTGGACGCTTCCTGAAGTATGCACACACCCATCATGCAGAAACTGACAGAGCTGGGTGAACGTGGTACAGTTTCAGTTGTTTCCCTGATCAAACAATGGCAGCTCATTTACAGGTCTGACAAGCCAGACTGGGCCAAGAGAGAGTCAGACGAAAAAAAAAAAGAGAGGGCGAAGGAAAGGGTGCAGACGGAATGATAGTAAGGGAATCAGGCTGAAGAAAGAGTATTGGATGGAAAAAAAAGGGTGAGATCTTCTTACACCGCTCACAGACAGGCTGTGCAAGTTTTTTGTTTTTTTTTTCCGCCGGAGAAGCTTAATTTCCTCACCTGAATCCGAACGGCCACCTGTACGGGGAAGAGAAGATGTGTGTTTGCATGTGTCGGGCACTTCATGTGGGTGGTTTTACATCAGCGAGTGGCCAGCCGGTGTTTTTGTCCCCCCCCTCAGTTTGACACCAGTGTGTACTGAGCCCGAGTAAGGACACAACCTCTGCTTGGAACAAGCCACCCCTGTGTTTCCCCTCCTCCTTCTCCTCCTCCTCCTGCATATCCTGCTTGCTCCGTCTCTCCAGGAAACGCTCCTCCTCCCTTCCTTCCTCCCTCCCTCCCTTTTTTTTCACCCTCCTTGGACAGTTGTCTGGGTCTTTATCATGCTCTGCCTCCTTCCTCTTTTTATCTATTTGCTCGGATGAAAGAGTCAGAGAGGGAGTATGTGCGAGGGAGCATTCCCTAAGTGCATAATTGTCTGTGTGTGTGTACATATATCTTTGTGCAAGTGTTTTTTTGTATATGTGATTAAAATTCTGTCGAATCTATGGGGCTGGCTGTGTGAGAGGTCCTATTGAGTCAGAGCAGGTGGGCTCCTGTTCCTACAGTCCTGCTAATCACTCCTTCCTCTGGGTGACTGACTGGGTCAGGCTAAGGGCAGCTGACATACAGACAGCCCACTGTTGATGCCCACTAGAGTGAGGATGATGAGACACCCTGTGTACTTGTTAATCTATATCGAAACCCTTTGGTTTGTGTCTATGCCGTGCAGTGTTATGTAGCCACCATTGCGAAACAGACACCTGTACCTATTAAAAAGTCTTTCAGTACAGGCTACTTGAACAGACTTGTGGATAAATTGCTCGTCCGTTCCAACACAATACACAAATGGCACCTTCAGACTTTTCTCAGTGCTTTACGTCTCACATTCAGCCCCTTTTCAATGTTTGCACTTTAGTTCTGCAGCCCAGCTCGTCCATCATGAGACAGCAGCTTGACACTTAAAATTAAAAGTATATCTTATTCTTGCCCATGTTTGCTTTCAATCAACTTTCCTCCCCTTGATATTTTATCACCTTCAGTCACCTTCATCGAATCCCTAATCTCGTCAGTCTGATTCTTTTTTTCCCATATTCTTAATGATTTCTTTTCCACTTATTTCCTCCTCTCGCTCTCTTTCTATCAATTGCACATGTCCTCTCTATCAGCTTTTTCCCTCCATTTCACTTTCCAAGGCAATGTGCTGTCTTTGTACTTTTCAATCTAACAAACCCCATTGTCTCTTATCCTCAGGTTCTGTCTGTCATTGTTGCCTCTTCACTCTTGCGCTTCTGCTCCCACAGTGGTAATTTCGGATTTTACTTTATAGAATTTTTTTAGATGCAGTCGGTCCTGCACCCGTCACTGTTCAGCACAGTGACGGGTGCTCAGCACAGTGTGACCATAAGACGTGCGGCATTCAAAGTTCCGCTTTTCTCCTGGGACATGCCGCTTAAGGCACCAGATTTTTGATTTACAGTGGTGCCATTATAATCTATATTGTTGGAAAAACAAATCTTTCCACCTACACTTTCTTTGTAAACTTTTAATTTGATGTCGCTTCTTGGATGGTGACAATAACCAGCGCTGACAAAGCTACGCCACTTTGTCCTTTGCAGAAAAGTGAACCCGCTCAACTTCATGCAAATTTCATAAATTTGGCAAAATGCAACAGATTTGCAAATGAACTAAACAAACTTTTGTTGATGTAAAATGAGGAAAGATTTGGCAGCCCTATGGGCTCGTTCTCGTGAGAAATGTCCTCAGAACCGTGTTGGTTTACATGACAGAATATCCACCAATGTGCCACAGTCATGGTTCTGGGTTGAAATCTCACGACAGACCACAATGCGGTGGTCCAGTCAAGTGCACCCAGGTCATATCGTGCAGAACTTTATTGGGGCTGACTTGTAAGTTTGTCCTGTATTGTATCGATTAAAATGCTCCCTTTAACTTTCTGTTCCAGGGGGATTTAGGAAAATGTAAAAAAAAACTGACAAAACATTTGGGCTTTGAAAAAATAAAAGTACTTGTACCAGGAGTCCTGGAATTCTGTTTATAAAACCTTTGCCATACTCTTTCTGCTATTGGTCTGTTGAATCCTCCTCCTGTAGAGTTGCTGTAAGCATGGGTAAAAAGGGCTGACTGCGGTTTACTGTACAGCTCTATGCTCACATAAAACCTTCTTCGGACTTTCAGACATCAACTAAATAACCAAGAAAAGAGCTCTCTCGACCAAGTTGGAAATTCAATGAATTTTGGTTTACCGATCAATATAAGACTCCGTCCTCTGCTTACCGGGTAGTTTGTTGAAAGTATGTCACTGCAGTAATAGTCACCATTGATCAGCTGAAAAATCATTATTAGTTGCATTATCACTATTAGTTAGACATTGCAAATTATTACTTATTACCTTTCTGATAGTTAATTTTTCTTTGTATCATTAAAAACCAACACTGCCATATTCAGCATGTTGTAATTTATCAGTTGCAAGAACTCATTTGGCTTCATGCGTAAAAATCTTCCCTCTGCCCCCCAAACATACCACAAGTTTTCCAATTAATGTAAAACTTGGTCAGTTTGGGTCAGAACAGTTTTAATAGCCACTCCAGGCATTTGCCAAATGTAAATACGGGGTGTTTAGACTATATGGGTGTTTAAGCTCTGCCATCGAGGACTCGTGTTTATTTTTGGATGTTTGTTGCATGTGTCTCCATCAAACAATCCGAACCAAAGTTTCCCTGGGAAATAACCCTTTCCCCTGCTCATGGTATTATATAGAGGCAGCTGAACGGGAATTTAATCTTGCTCTGGGACTTCCAACAAAATTCTGTTAAAATTATATGATGGAATTTATAAAAACAAAGATCAAGTGGTTGCTTAAATAATGTACGCTTTTCTATTTGTGTCCAAAGTACCCAGATGTATGTTTTCCTCTTCTACTGGCTCACATCCTGTGTAAAGTATAGATGCAATAACCTGACTCCTTGAACATTTATAGATACAGGAGATCACCTCTAATCATTGATTGTAAAAAAGAAAAAAACAGAAAAGTTATATAAAGTATTGTGAGCTACAGACTGTTTCAGATACCTTGGCCAGCAACCAAGACGTTCTTAAATCTGGCAAGGATTCCCGTCCTTTTTTTTTTTTTTTCCCCAATGTCACCCCCCCACCCCCACCCCCTTGTATAGAAAGTACAGAGGGTTCATTGTGTCTTTTTCTGTCTGGGTGAGGAGGGGGAGCATTCATGTGTGCACAAACAAGAGAACACGTACCTTCCCAAAAAACCCTGTCTAAGTATGTTGTAAAGAAGAGATGAAAGTCACTGTTAAATAGAAATCCACCTCCTGTTTCTTTTCCCCTTCCCCTCCCTTTCCCCACATTCCTCCATCCTTCTTCTCCTCCTCCTTTTCTCCAGCACTGGTATTTTTTTTTTAATGTTCCCTTTTTCACTGTCAGGCTTAATGCCTACTTACAGCTCCATTTAGGCTGCATGCGTGGAAATTGGGTAGGGGATCTTGTGGGTTTTGTGTCCTTGGAGATAACCAGTGTGTGGGAGGTGACAAAGGTAGCGTAAGCCGTTTGAAAGTGAGCATGTGTGTGTGTGTGTGTGTGTGTGTGTGTGTGTGTGTGTTGTGTGTGTGTGTGTGTGTGTGTGTGTGTGTGTGTGTGTGTGTGTGTGTGTGTGTGTGTGTGTGTGTGTGTGTGTGTGTGTGTGTGTGTGTGTGTGTGAGAGAGAGAGAGAGAAAGAAAGTGTGTCTGTTTTTAAGTGCAGGAATAGATCTCTGACAAATGAGAGTGCGGAGGGGTATGCAACTGTCAGCGTTGTTTGAAAAGCCGGAGAGAGTTAATCTGAGCGAGTCACTCCACCTTGTGCTTGATTAGCTCGACGTGCACTCGGTCCATGGTAGGTTCCTATACTCCATTTTCAGTAGTCCGTTTTACCTCTGAAACCATGTGCTCGTTCGTTTACATATGCAAAAAAAAAGTACTTCATTGCAGCCTGTCACTTAACTTAAATAGGTATAAAGTATGAAGTTGTTAAAAAAAAAATCAAAAGCAAGTGTTAACTAATTTCAGTGTCAGTAGCTCCGCTGTAGAAAAAAATCGAAGGGGTATCCTTTTCACATTAAGTCAACGTTGTCAGTGCAATCTGCATTTGATATTATACAAGTACTGATTATTGTAAATGTAGAGTTTTATTCATATATGTTTTTTTGTTCCACTTAATTGACCTTTGAGTAGTATTTGATCAGTATTTGGTCAAGGTGGCATGCACACTAGTCAAACAGACCTTCTGCACTAGCAGCACATGCCCAGGATGAAGAGGCTGGTGTGAACCCCTACAGACAACGGATCCTTACCGTTTGCCCGGTGGTCCCTTTTTGACACATTAATCGCCACAGTGCCCTTACATAGATAGCAAGAAAAATATTAACTATGGAAAATCTTCAGAATGGGGAGAAAAACTGTTTAATAAATGATGGAAAATACCCTGACTCGTGGCATTGGATTTGAAATACTTCTGTTTTTTAACATATGATAGCAGAATAGTTCTTCACCTTGTACTTAACTGATATCCCCTACTGTGCCGATTACCCCACCACACTTTCGACAGTATGCCACCAATGATCAGCTTGGCCTTATTATCGGTGGCGTCGTTGAGCTGACTCCTATATCCTGCTTGGTTCCATCGCTAATCCTCTCTAAACAATCCCTCGTAGCCCAGATTCACCATCAGCCTGTCAATAAGCCACAATAATCACTATCAGCTATTGAGCAGCCAAGGGGAGGATCTGCGGCCATTAGCCCAACACGGCAGCTATTAGTGGGTCTTTCTAGGCCTTTGACCCACACTGGCTAATATGGCTCACCATTGACCACCAGTCAGACAACGCTTAAACAGTGTACTTATTGATCACGCACATCGATCAGAGCGTATGACAGCGAGTGCCGCTGCAAAAAATCTGTACGAAATCCATTGGAAAAGCGACTTTCTTTCTCTGTCCCCTTAAGTCTAATTTCACATGAATCACACTTCTTTTCTTTTTCTTTGTCTCTCCTTCTGCCTGCTGACAATCAGCGAGGGCGTCAGTAGTTTCACCACAAAGCCCCTGAGTGGATTACATCACCCACCATGTTAATGGCGCTGTCTGTCACAAGCCATCCACGTGTTGCTGACTTCATAGGGTCCTGTACTCAACTTTGCTGTAATCCTGGAACCAGTTGTATCCAGTCTTGGCCAGCCATGGGCGTGAACCATTTCACGAAGATTTCCTAACATAACATTACATTTGGATTTCATTCTGTCTTGCTTGGTTGCTTGTTAGCTCGTAAAGTATAGTTTGTCTTTTTTTCTTTCTTGTACGTGGACTCAGTCTGACACTGCAGACAACTGTGAGATTGAGTAACAGGATGTGGAGTTTAGTAAGCTGTCTGTTTAAACTACGGTATAGGACCTGTAATGTATTCTATTACCTTAATCTGACAGTCTCTCAATATAGTTGGGGAATCCCAAAAGTAGCATACATAATATACAGAGAGATGGACATCTGACTATATATATCCCTAATTAGATTGAAAAAATGGAAAGGAATCCGCCAAAATAAGCATGTGTGTATTACAAGTTTCACTTGTGGAACACAATAAACAGAGAACAGTGGACTGAAGCTGAGCAGTGATTGAGTGTGAAAGAAGAGAATTACAAGTGAGAGAGAATGATAGACGGGGGATAAAATTGCAGGAAAGGGGGGATTATTAGTCAGTCACCATCCTCGGTCTAGAGGCTCTTAAACCAAGGCCAAGGGTAAGTAAAATCATATGGCTGTCTCATCGCCGAACAGACAGTGAAAGAGTTGATTAGTGTAGATGATTCCAGTGTTGCAGTAAACAGTCATTCAATGGCGCTCATTAAAACTGCTCGTTGATGACACGGTCCATATGGTTCCATGAACAAGTGTAAGTGCATCCTTATTTCCCTCTGATGCCAACTCTTTATCTGCAGATGTTCCACTCCACTATATTGTTGTATGTAATTGAAATCAAGAGAATGTGTAATACAGTGCCACGTCGCACAGTAACATTTTCAACAGACTATAGGGTTTATTTGGCACTAATTAGGGCTTCTCAATAGTACAGAGCCAGACGAGCGTCCCTTCCACCAAGTGAAGACGCTTATGTTAATTGGTTGCCTCAATTCCATTCAATAGCATTGCAATGTATAGATTTCTATCACCCACTTCAGTAATAAAACACTCAGTAAAATACTCCACATCCATAAGTTTGATTATTGCTTATTTGAATCGCCCTGTTCAGAAAATGTTGTTTACATAGCAGTTATTCAGATTTTGTATTTGAACCATGAACACTTTAGCTTTCTTTTACTTTTATGTTGCGGAATTTGACTCGGCTAAATGTTGATGCGGGCAGTCGTGGTTCCTCCAGGAACCAGACCTTAGTTTGCTCCATGTTTGAGCCAAGCGAAACAATACAAATTATGGTGAATAAAAGCGAAGGCAGAATTAATATGGTGTG
Organism: Fistularia commersonii; assembly: GCF_037954325.1. Lineage (NCBI taxonomy): Eukaryota > Metazoa > Chordata > Actinopteri > Syngnathiformes > Fistulariidae > Fistularia > Fistularia commersonii. Next base: position 11,366,613 of record NC_141295.1, on the reverse strand, counting down.
AACTTTGAATATCCCCCAGTTCACGGTGGTTAGTTTCAGATCGTCAAGGTGTTGTTGCCATATTGAAGCTCGTTTTGCTGAGCAGTTGTGTCACTTGTATCACAGAAAAAACAAGTAATTAATTTTTGTTCAGGCGGTGCCACTAAACCGGCTCCACAGCTGACTCAATCAGAAAAGCTTTGGACTAACCAGTGCAGAATTTTGATTGAAATATGCATTTAGAAATAACGACTGCAGTAGGAAACTCAAAATCTGTCCTGCTTTCAACAGCACACTCAGCAGTCACTTGTTTTGGATCAAAAACATAGCAAATTATTCATGCATGATTGTTTAAAGTCCATGATACGAGTCAAGGCACTGTGATGTAGGAGGGGAGAAACTGAAGTTTCACTGGTTAGGGGAAAAGGTAACATTTAAAAACCTCAATAGACAGTGTATAACCAATTAGTATATAAAGTAACAGTTTAATTTGTACTCAAATTACTCATTTTTTTTATTTTTGTTTTCATGAAATGCTCAGAGGAGCAGGGAACTGTTCCTAAGAAACAGAGAGACACTTGAAAAAAAATAGAGTGAGCTTAATGCAAATAAGTAATTGAGTATTTGTTAGAGTTACTGCAAGGAGTCGTGATAATGCTGTGACAGTCACTCTGATGCGTAGTTCCCTTTAAACCTTATTTACTCACTCAGATTGAGTGATTAGATCCTCATGTATGCCAGCGGCCCAGAGGACTTTGTGCCAGTGGAGGCAGCATTAAATATGACTACGAACTGTCTTGCTCCGCGGATTAATGTGGATAGCAGAGACATGATTGAATCTCTCACTTGAAGCATCAGGCATTTATTTTCTGTAGTTTTCATGTCGTCGGCCACAACCGTTAAAACCCCGAATTGGAAAAAAAACAACTGATCCTAAGCTAAGGCCTGATATAACCGTTTTCTTTTCCATAATCCTCTTTATTACACATCAATATGCCTCGTATTTCCCTTAAGCGACATGGGATCTTATTACATTGAATGCAGGGACTGTAGTTAAACTGCGGCTGAATTTTGTTTTCCCATTATTCGCAAAATATATGTAAGACCGCAACACAAATGGGAAATGTCAATAAAGCCATGATTTATTGATAATGGTATTAGAAAAACAATGGTTGTAAACAGATCCATAAATGAAATAAAATAAAATAAAAAGAATCTATTTCTGTTAAAGGTTCTAGCTTGTGAAGACTCAAAGGCAACAATGCCAAAAGTACAAGGTTTAACTAACACTTTAACGGGCAATAATGGAGTAAATTTACAAATTGGTTTCGAAGCTTCACCACGCATTCCCTCCCACCTTGATAATTATATACAGCAAACTATTTAAACTAATTTGTCTGGTTACTATGAGTCAGCTTCAGCGTTTTTTTGTTGCCATCCACCATATTGGAATGTGGCCCAGTACCGAGGAAAGCATCGTTTACAACATCATCATCCATCCATCTTCTTCCACTTGTCCTGCACTAATATCATCATATATGCTGTATTTAAACTTTGTCAGTGAATTTTGTTATGCTTTTTGAAAAGAAATATATGTTTGTAAGGTTTCTGGTGCTTTTTTCTGTACCAGGAACCAGCTCATTTAACAAGTAGTGTTTTGTCATTTTCATGAGTCAATGACGTTAAAATTAGACATTAATGACAGGAAAAGTGTTTGGGCGAAAATCATTGTGGTAAATTTTCTACCGAATGGGCCCTTGGAAGGTGAAGGCTGACCCTAGCCAACCATTAACCCACTACCCATCTTTTTCTGCAACTCTGTCCTGAGCCAGCCCCAAACGGCTCTTTGTGTAGGATTGGTGTTTTTTTGGAGCCGCTTTGCTTTACCATCAGTCCCGCTAAGACAAGTAAACGCCACGGAAAAAGCGAAATCCCAGTAAAGCTGATGGTAAATGGATCGGAGGAGGAGCTCATGTGTTCCAACAGGATCTAGAGGGAGTTAGGGAAACAGCAGGAGGGAGAGAGGGGCAGATGTCTTTACTGTAGAATTTATAGAAATGAAGGTATAAGAATCATGAGGATTCAAACCCCAGAGGAATGATTTGTTCTTATTTATCCATTTATTTTTTGTTGTTTTTATGCATGCGTGAGTGCACATGTGTTCAGTTGAAGTAGAATTTGACTGTAGTTGAGGGCCTTGCATGAAATTCACCATAATTAATTTTAACTTGAAGCAATCCTTATTATAGCCATTGGAGATTTCCTTTACTGTGTCTTGAGAGTGCACACATGCCAAGTTTCATTCACATCAACGACGGGATTGTAAATAGTTGCACTTTCATCCGTGTTTAAGCCTGTTATTAATATAGATTATTTATAAGCACCAGACTAAGCTTGCACAGGTTACTTTGGTCATTTCATCATCGCTTCTTTCCTCGTGAGGTAACGGGGGATTCGCCAGAACATAAAGTTAGCATAACACCCACGTTGACTTTATACTCTGCACTCATAAAACCTCAACCTGCATTGCATAACTGACAAGCTAAATACTGTACTGATGAAAGTGTTTTATCTCTAAATGTGTCACCGTCACTGCACACTAAGGAAACTAGCATGACTTTGTTCGGACCGAAGGCCAGCGCCCTCTGGTAATCTGCTGCCCCCTTTTGTTTTACGAGTGAAACAACTTGTTCGTATCATTTACAAGTTGTACACTCTATCCCGTTCTCCTTGACATGGTGTAGGGGGGAAGGGAGCAGCGCTGGAGTATCAAGAAATGAAAAGCACATTTCCATTATTTCATGCCATCACACCGATAGACACCCCGGCCTCCCCGCACATTGCCAAGCTTTTACTTCTCTATGTGTTTATTTTCCTCCTCCTCTGCGAGCCTCGCTCTTCCTTCCATTTGTCGTTTCTCTCCTCCCACCCCTCTCTCTGTCAATTAGCTCATGTAAACTTTGCTTTCACTCATTGTTTTTCCAGGGGAATGTGGCTCTGTTTTTGATTAAGGCCCAGGCCCCAGTTAAATACCGTAACCCTCCCTCCCGAACAAATACGGCACCGACATCATACATCATATTTTGCTTCACTGTGCAGCCGCAGAGCGGTTTGGCTCTTTTGTAACCAGATACAGATAGACTGCCTATATGTGGCTCTGTTAGAAGAAGCCGTTTCAAATTTACCGACGCGATTGTCTGCCTAAAGCTGATATAACGCCGAGCCGCCGGTGCCCGAGTCTGCTTATGAAAACACACACACACACACATACAAGCACACACAGGTGCAGGTATGAGAGGTGGACTGCAGCGGCACCTGTCTGCCAGCTGTTTGCCGTCCCTGGGGGGTTTCAGCTGTCGGACTGACAGCAGAAGAGGCCAGAGGCTGGGAGCCACAACACAGCTGGCCTTGCCCAGATGCTGAAGAGGGATAGAAATCGTGTGTGTGTGTTGTATTTGTATTTGACTCATTACTCCCTCCCAAACATTTTCACATTTTGAATAAATACAGCCTTTAATGAGGACTGTAAGCAGGTGAAATTGACAGCCCCCCCCACCCGTAAGACAATCCCAGCCCCTTATGTCACTGCTTTCTTCTCCTAATTCTCTCTTCTTATTCCTCCTTTCTTTTTTCCCCGACACATCCTTCCTTCCCCACACTCCTGCTCTCCTTCCTTCCCTTGCCGCCTCTCTTTCTCCAGTTCCCTCCATTTCCCCTTTTCCACATAAAGCTGTTTTTCATAGAAGCACATGCAGCCTGGAATAGCATTCCCCCGGGCGCTGCAGGGTGAAACACTAGACTTTTCTGAGCCCAAGCCAAACAGATGCTGGCTCTTGGAGTCCCACCAGAAACAGGCCTTCATGCTTCTCTCTTTTTATCTTTCTCTCTCTCTTCTACACTCTCTCTATCTTGTTCCCCCTTCATGCCTCTTTTTTTTCCTCATCTCTCCTTTTTTTTGGTTCCCCTCTCCCTTTGGTCCCCCTTCTTTCTTCCGCGCCTCTCGTTCTCTGGACGCGTTCTCACACTCTTTGCTGTCTGCCTTTCCCCTTCACTCTGTCAAGAGTTACATCCTTGTGTCCTAATCTCCTCACAAAGTGTCATCCAAGCAGGCTGTTGTCTGGCCTAGAAAGTATGTTCAGCCTCAACTCCATCAAACTTCCTTCTTCAAAACCCCTTTTTCCTTCCACTTTTTTTTTCCTTCCACCCAAGTGTTGTCCACAAAAAACAATGTGTAGAAATGTTAGCTGTCTTTTTTCTCCCGTCGACCGCGACGTCTGCACGCCCGTATTTTCTCTCATACTTTTCTTGCTTGTCTTCCCTCACAATTTTCAGTCCACCTCGTCCCGTCTTTTTTTGGCAGAGCTCGCTGCCTCCCTCACTCACCCTCCCCCTATAGCTCCTTCCTCTACTTTTTCTCTCCCTGTCTATCTCGGCTGCTTGCTCAGTCTTTAAATTTTCTTGAACCCAGGGACCCCGTCTGTTACGTAAATGGGTTAAACACAGACATACATAAGCTCACGTACTGTGTGAACACACTCGCAGCCGCGCATACAAACTGTCTTTTCACCACACGTGCGCACACACATACACATACGTGTGCACATGCACAGTGCTATAGGGCCAAACTTGGCTTTGCAGTTTTTGGCAGCCGTTCAACTCTCTCCCGGTCTCCACTATCGCTCACTAGCTGATGCAGTGTTTACACGAGCTGCCAGTCACAACCAAATCAAAAGCTTTTCCCTCTGAGCTAAGAACAGTTGGGGGCCGAGGAGGTATGCTGTGTGTGGATATGTTAATACTCATTTGACTATAGCCATTTTAGGGATTCTATGTAGCTGTATGTGCTTTGTATTTGCATGCACTCTACCTCGGTACAGTTAAATATCATTCTTCTTGCAATTCTTCAATGGCGAGTTGTTGCACGGTGATCTTTCGCAAACACCAGGGTAAAGTTAAAATGCAGGTACATGCAAAAATCACATTCTTTTAGCGCCCTGCGGTTTTGTTAAAAAAATCTCACTTGTGGATTTAAAAGGATTTGAACCGATTGTTGAATTATCTCATATTTTCATCATTATAAATCTGGCACCGACGATGTAGCCATTCATGCTTAAAATGAACCCCGTGAACCTTAGGGTATATAAGCCGGTTATGAGGTTATGTAACATATTTTGGTGGCTGCACTAGGCATTACATCACTGGTTAGATTACAGGGGATCAGGTCTGCTCACTTACAAACGCTGCCCCAGTACATGCACATTGCCTTTGGTTTCAGACCTCCGCATATTATTTTACAAACTGTAAAGTAATATCGGTGTTTTATGTTTTGGACCATGTTTATTTAATCCGAAGGGAAAAAAACGAATTGTATGTTTTTTTTACGGAGTTTTTAACTTGGCTCTAACTTTGTTTAGCCTGGCTTTATTTTTGAGCGCTCTTAAATATAATAAGTTTACACATGAAGTTCATCAAAGCGGCGTTAATGTGGCTTAACAATACAGCACATTGAAATACCACGGCACAAGAGATAATGTGTCCAATCAGATATTGTGTGTGTAAGTGTAGCTTAGCCGGGTTGAGTATTGGGATGATGTGTGGGGTGATTGTGGTAAGGAGGTGAATTAGATTTTGAATTAGTGAGTAGACGTTAAGCAGGATGGGCTTACAAGCTAAGCGCTGGGGTTTGGTGGTGTGGGGGGTGCGTGATCCTTACATAAACACTCATGTACACACACTCACACAAACACCCAGGCACAGTAAGATCAATAGTTGAATGATATCTGGCCTTTGTGACATTGAGGGCAGACAGATTTTTTTTTTACAAAGATACACACTCACCCATGCAAGTATGCATGCATGCACTTATGCACTGCTGCTGGCATGGACACACTAACACACAAAAAGGCTGCGTGTGCAATTGTGAGTTCTTCTCTGTCAATATACACTTTGTCCTTGGTCCAAACTCCTGTAAGACCGCAGGCCTCTGTTGTCTGGCAAAGCCTGGGACTTGCCTGCTGTCCTCTGCCCAGGGTGAATGCTCTTTTCTGTGGGAGTAAAGATAAAGGGTCAGGGAATAAATGATGTTGAAATAGATACTCAAAGGTTTATTTGAGACTAAATCTGAGAGCTATACAAATGATGATTAAATGGACACTTAATGGTAATATAACATCAGTTACATAGGCTCAAATAAAGACAACAATTGCAACAACTGCAATGAAAAAAATAAAGTTGTTACATAGAAAAATATGAAAAAATGAATTAAATACAACTATTGAATATTGTTATAAGTGTCAATGGTGAGGGAATGTGCTCCAAACTGACCTCCTTTACCCACTTGCTTTAATCTTGGAACAGCTAAGAACATTCATCCCGAGGAGCTAAAAGCCCTAAAGCTGGAACGGGGATAAGCAACTTCTATAATGGTAGAGTCAATATCTAGCAACCAAAACTTGATTTCATCCTGTCTGTAAAAGGCATTCGGTCTGGAGGTGCAAATGGAGATGTTATAATGTCTCTTTCTCTGGTACAAGTTGAGGTTGTTGTTGCATGCTGCACCAGCAGCTGCTGGACACCATCCAGATACACTGAGTTGAATTTTCCAACCTTGGGAAGATGAAGGCATTGGTGAAACATTTCATACGATTTCATAGTGTAAATTTAGCCGTTTTCCTAAGCTGGAAGATATTTTTATTTTTTGTAACAAATAATTCCTGTTGACAGCTAGATTCCTCACATTGGTACGGTGGTTTGACAGTTTCAGTTAAGGAGACCAAAACCATCCTCTCTTGTCCTTTTTTCTTCTACATCCATCATTTACTATCTTGTAGGTAGCTGAGGATGGAGATGTCAGAGCAAGAATCCTATGGAACACACCGGTGACATTATTCCAGATAGTCTGGAACACGGAGCATAAACAATGCTGAAATAAAATACAGGACTTTTCAACCAAAATTTTGAGGTTCTCAAAAACAGATGCAAGCAATGAGATGAAGAAGTTCCTCAGCTTGATAAAGTGCCAAAATGGCAGCCACGTTCTACATTAAGCCTAATTAGAACTGTGCTGTTTACTTGTGTGTATGTGTATGTGTGAAGTAACCTGTATACTCTAATACCTTGATAGTTGGGGGGGACATGTTCACTTAGATTGTCAACTTATAATCATATTTGCAAACTGCACAAGGAGTTGGGACGGCTGCAGGCTTAATTGTATGCCCTTGCTCGTTTACTTCATGGACGGTTTAATCAAACTCTTTCCACAACCAGTTCGCAACTTGCTCTGCTACTGTCCTAGCCTCAAGCAAAGTTTTAGAAATCACGTTTTGCTCTATTACAGCTGTAATAATAATAATAGTTATTACTATTATTATTATTACTATATACAGTATACACACATTTTTGCACTCATTGTAGCAACTCTCTTTCTCTCACACCCAATATAGTTTTATAATATGTGTTTTTATTGTTTTTTTTTCTAGTAGAGTTTGCTTCATTACTGGCTTTTTGCCCATGTCCTTTAATCCATTTATTAGAAGCGGTTTGATTTCGGAAATCGGTTCTACCAGTGAAATATCTGTCAGTCCTTGATGGTTGGCTGAATACACCCAGGTGCCCTGTGTTTTCATTTAATACAGAGTGTCTAATCTAATAGTTTCCATCCTATTAGTGTAACAGTAACAAAGGGAAATGCTATTCATTAAGAACCAATTTTTAGTTTTGCAGAGGCTCCATGTAAGTTATGAGTATTTCTTCTTCCAATGGGGGAAGGAAATCATGTAAGCTGTCATCCCTTTGGGGGAAAAAAAAGCATTGGAAAATTTCGTTATGACAGTACCCCCGCCCCCAAAAACAAACATTCCAGCAATCAATTCACTGTTTATTCAAACAGATAAAATATAATCAGTGAACATTCAACACTAAGTTGTTCTAGTCTTTGGGGTTTGGTTATTGTAAGTCAGAGCGGCATTACTGCCCCCTCCTGGGCTGGAGTCAATTGAGTGTTATTAATGGGCTCTAGTCCACTTGTGAATGTGTGCTGAGTTAAGTGTGACATTTCTTCACTGGCCCGACTCTTAAGTCCCTTTTTTATTTTTTTTTTCTAGTAATCCTTGTGCGCCCCCCCAGACAAATCCCCACATGGTCACCTTGCTGGCTTTGCTGGCTATTGAGGGGTGACTTCAGGCTGGCTGTCGCGCCTGGCTCCTGCTCCCTCATATGACCTCACCCTTCACCCCTCAGCACTCAGTCAATCTGCCCTTCCCGGCCGTACAATAGACAATGCCTGTCTTGTGTTTGTGTGTGTGTCCTCAAAACTGTACGGACATTACCGAATGTCGCGTTTTAATTGGTGACCCTCTGCCTCTCGCATTGTTTGTGTTTTGTTTTTCTCTGTGTGTGTGCACAGTAAATCGGACTTGATAAAATGTCAATTGAAACTCTTGAAACTCTAGACTTCGCACCTCCCCTCTTGTCATGTTATCTCCTCAGTCAGCCATTTGTTCATACATTAACTTTTATCCTTAGTCTGTGGAGATAGATTCAAACGAACCAACTGGGAGAATGATTCAAATACATAAGGGCACTGATTGCATGTAACTGTCAATGTATGGGACTGGCCTGTGTGTGTGCACACATGTTCCGTCCACACACATACACACATACAGTGCTTTCAAATGCATTGTTTCCTCTACTTCCTGTGTTTTGCTTGCTGGCTAGCATCATCTCCAACTACAGTGCCAAAGGGTCAAAGGTGACCACCGCTTGGCAGCCCTTGCTCCATGTCCTTGGTGTGGGTGTGTGCTTGCGTGCATGCATGCGTGTGTGTGTGCGAGTTTAACCTGACAATATGACCTAATTGCAGATTTCGCCTCTTCTAAAAATATGAAGCCTTTATTCTTTCCTTATATATGCCAAAACCTCCTTTGGTGCTCGTAGCATCCATGCTCCTCCTTCTCTTTTGATACACACCTCCCACAGCCCTCCTTACTTTCAGACTCCCACCCTCCCTCTGTCTTCTTGGCACAGATTGACAGGATGGAGCCACTTGGATTATTCATACTTCCCGATGAGACACATATTGTGTCACTGTCCAGCTCAGTGGCTGCTGCAATGAATATGAACAACCCAGCTGAGAAATGGCAACGTCTTAGCTTGATACTCAAATTTGTTCACATTTTATTGAAACGCCACTGTTCCAAGTTTCTAAATATATTAGTCAATTCATATTATATTGAGATGTCTTTCTCCATGAGGAAATCATTTGGGTGATGATGTGCAGACGTTCTTAACATATTGATCATTATTTTCAAACGGATGCATTTCCACTTGCGTTCTCATCATTGCATTTCTCAGGAGAAAATAATTTATGAGTTTGTCTGTAATTGGGTCTCTTGCTTTACAGTTCGATGCATTCACCCAGCTGACTTATTGATGTATTGTTATGTTTGTAAAGTGGCACATTTGCTGTGGATTTTCATTGAAGTGTTCCTCGGGAGAGGGAGACTTGGCTACAAGAAGAATGTTTGTTATCACTGATATCTCTGTGGTGCTTTTGGAGGAGTTGGCAACCTTGCTCAGTATCACTTTGTGGCTGTGTGTGCAAGTTTGTGTATCTTCGTAGAGGATGTTTTCTCACGCTTATCAATGTGTCCTTGGCTGTGTGATTGCACCAGCCTTCTATTAGTGTGATACACTTTCTTTTATGTTCCTTGGAAATAAATTGCAAGGAGCTTGAGGGAGGAAAGTGAACCAGCTGAAATGCAAAATAGCTTAAGAAACTTAATGTTATTAAAAAAAAAACAAGGAAGAGGGCACAGAGCAGACTTAAATAAAAAGGACTGAAATGGGAAGGGGAATAGGGAGGAAGACCGTTCCAACATTAGAAGATGAGAAAGGCTTACCTTAGAGCACCCTTCTGCTAGCCAGACAGGAAGTGTGTTTAACAAAACTGTGTACAAAGACCCACAACATGTATCTGGGCCAGCAGGAAGCTGTGAGAGGAGAAATCTTAGCATAGGCCTTCCCTTACTTCCCAGCACTGGCACTTCCAGCTTTCTTTTTGCAAAATAATATTTATGCTTACCATTCTCACCATTCTGGGTTAATATTTTCTTGCTGCCCTTCTCATACCCTACCCCTTACAATTCTGACTTTGATGCAGGTTGTCTGGTTTTCTTTATGATGATTTCTGTTAGAGTTGACCTGAAAGACTGCTTGGAATCATCCTCCTCACCTATTATTAATATTCTTTCTAATATCTCCAGTTCTTAATTCTTTTGACCCTACACAAATGTATTGCCTGGTGGAAATGAAAAATAAAAAAAACTCTCATAGTGATCAGTTGTGATTTTCCAGTTTCCTTACCTAAATGTGTTTGTCATCTATAGTTAAACCACGTATTGTTCCTTTCAATTGTGGTCACCGAATTTGACAGTCTTGGTGAAATAATGACTATAAACATTTCCCCCTTTGACATTCTGTGGTCAGAACACAAAGGGTGACACTCAGGCTTTTCCACTTCTGTGAGTTGATGTCAGCGTCCTCACATTCATTTTGCAAGCTGTGAGGCAAAACGTAAACTTGGCATAAAACCTGACTTGGAATATTTATTTGCCGATAACAGTGATGGTTCGGCCTGCAAGTTTGAGTGTTTAAGGAATGCTCAAATGGTTCCCGGTGAATAGTTAAATTGTAATTATTGGTTGTCAACGCAAACCAGCTTTGGCAAGAACAGGCTCTGTAGTCTTGATATACTGTAACTGTGGTAATGAGGGTCTTATTTCAAAATCACAATAAAAAAGTCAGGCATATGGCAACCAAGCACAGAACAACTTATGATTTCAAAATTAAAAATGTACATTTTGAGTGAGAAAAAACTATCTTCCACTCTATCCTCTCCTGCTGAGCCTGTTTACATTAGCAATGACATGAGCTGCTGCAGTCCTGCCAGTTCCCAACATTCCTTGATGATATTTGATATATTCAATGGCAGCAAGATAGTTTTATTGATCTGTTTTGATATATATGTTTCCTGTGAGTATGGTCCAGAGTAATGCTGTCGATGTGCAGCGTGATTTTCTTTTGAAGCGTGATAGTAAAAATATCTATATTTATGATCTATAGCACTAATATTTGGCATTTGTTGGTGTGACAATTGGATAACGTGTAACCTTATTCATTAACAAAGTGTTTCAAATGTTTGTTAGAAAGTTGAAAACGGCAGTGTATTAAAAAACAAAAATCTGCATCATAGATAGATAAGTAGATACAATGATAAGCATTTAGCGGGAACATTGGAATTTGTTCATGTCTAGTGGTACGAGTAGTTTCAAATAGTATTCTTGTTGAATTTGCCATAGTCTATTCTCAAGCTGTGTTCTTTGCACTTTCAAATATGAAATCCCAAGGCTTGTGTTCTCTTTGCACTTTCTCGCGGATTTAACCCCCTTTTTAATGCCATCTTTGTTCAACCCTGCTCAGCTCGGAATTTTCGAAGAGTCTAACGTATTTTGATTTGAAACACTTTCTTTGAACATGATAGTACGCGCGCTGTGTGTTGGATCTTACTATCTGAGGGCAAAAATGCAGAAGGGATAAGCTCCTACTCACATCTCAATAATATTCACAGCTCCATATTTCACTTTGATTTTATTCACATCACATCTTTCTCCCTTTTCATCTCTTTGTCTGCCTTTCTCTCTGTTCCGGGCCTGCTTCTCTCTGCCGTCTAGAGAGTGAAGTCTGAGCTAGCTGAGACGCCTGGCCCAAGGCCTTGTTGCTTTATTTGCATTTCCCATGCCTTTCCTGTGCCAGGAAAATGCCACCTGGCGGTGACAACCCCCTACTGCAGCAACTCCTGCAACGTGTGTGTGTGTGTGTGTGTGTGTGTGTGTGTGTGTGTGTGTGTGTGTGTGTGTTGCTGATGTTTGTATTTAGTGAAAGCTAACAGAGGTAGCAGTGAGAGTAAGTGTTTCCCTGCAGCCCCCCATCCCCTCCCCCCGTCCTTCCTTCTCCCTCCCCCGTGTTCCCCTTCTCTTTCCCTTTCCGGCCTTTGTGCAGCTGTATTTATTTGGGCTGGAACAGGACTATGCAGAGACACTGGTCCTTAACACGCTTGGGCCCCCGCCCCGGTTGACTCCTTTTAAGCTGAGTAAAGATGGAGGTTGACAGGGTAATAATGCTGGTGTCAACACCACTTACAGGACAGTTATATCAGTATCAGCTCGGCGGGGGGACTTTCACACTCTGTTAGGCTGGGTCATGAACTGTGCTGGGGGTGACTTCAGCCACACACATGAACGTGCAGAACATTAGGGCTCCTACAAATGAAGCGGTGTTAGCATTTATTCAGCTTCCAAAAAGGATATTCATTCTGCACTTTGACTATTTGCTCCTTATTTTCATTCGCGGGAAAATTTACTGATATGAGCCTTGATTTTATCATCTGGTTTCTTAATTTCACCGCAGATGGAGGAGATTTTTCATTATTTATGACACAAGTTCCCCATCATCGAGGATATTTTTACAGCAATTCTGTTTTTCACTTTTACATGGGGAGGTGTTACAAATCATTCCGGTGAAGGTTGTTGTTCCCTTTAGCTTGTACAACTGCTCGTCCCTTGGCGCGGACGGTATGAGGTGTTTCAGCTGGAAGGGGGAGTCTCCCAAAGATGAGTAACAGATCACATGTACAATTGTCTGAAATGAAAACTCTTGAAGTCTTGAGATCAGATTCTACTTTAAAGTGGATAGAATGCGGTCTTAATATTGAATGATTAAAACAACTAACTTTTTTAAAAAGAAAACCATACCATTTTATGATTGCTTTTTACATATTCCATTTCAGACATTCATAAAACCAAATATTAGGTCAGGAAAGCTTTGTGAGCACCATCCATTACCTTTAATTGGACACCGATATTGTTTTGTTTTTTTCTTTTTACCCAATCTCTAAGTTTTTTTGAAACCAAGGTAGAGAGGGACCACATTTTCAAAGCGTCAGATGTTTTATGTATTGAAGGATATTTTGCTGTAGCCACACTCCTCTCTGTTACACGAGCACTGTGAGCCAAATACTGTCAGTGAAAAACACTGCTTTTTGTATACATAAAGAGGAGACTGCTCTATGGTTATCATTCATTTTCAGCCTTGTAAAGAAAAAGGGAAGGCTAGCCTTAGACCTGTGAATTTTTTTAGAATAGTAAAATGAAAAATGTCAGGCCATAGAAAAACAGCTTAAAATTAGATCACGGTGGAATAGATTGTAATTTGTCAACATAGGACTGCTCTTTTGTACGAGGACGGTATTACCGTGTAATTTATTAGTTCTCATTTATAGTTACCTATGCTCACTATTTTTGTAATCTGGAAAGTTACTTTTAACTCCCCTGGCTCAGTAATTGAAATGCCACAGGAAAATGAGCTGACTGATCATTTGTTAGCAAGTTACCACTCAACAGCTACACTAGTCTTTATGCCTTCACTGATGGAATTCCCCTGAATTTGCTTGCCTTCAGCTGTAGTTGAATAACCAGGCTGCCGCTTTATTTTAAAGCCTGTGATTTTGTGAAGTCAGCATACTTAAACCCGTGTTGAGGAACAAACTTGGAAACCATTTTGAGAAGCCCGCGCTATCCTGCCGGGTCCCGACCCAGTGACAGGCATAGAGTATTGTGTAGCGGTGTGACGCTGCCGCACATTAATCTACACTGGCGGAGCCAAGAAGTGATGGTTGGGTGAGGATAAGAGGATGAATGGGAAGACGGGAGGGAGACAAGGGGGGGGTGACAACTTGAAAGAGTGAAGGGGATATGGTGTGTGTGTGTGTGTGGGGGGGGGGGGGGGGGAGTGTATGGGCATCCAGCCAGCCTTGTACTCCCGGCACCCCCAAACCCCCACTTAGCGCCCCTACATCTCCCTATCACCCACTCCACCCACCAATTCCCTGTGAGTTCTCCAGACCCCTCCACCTTTTCCCTCTCCCACTTGCTTTTTCTCCTTTTCCCATCTTCCATGCTACGGTCCTTGTAATCCCCCTCCCCCCTCCCCTGTCTGCTCCACCTTCCATCCTTCCCCCTTGCACTGCTCTTCTCCTCCCTTCCATGCTTCCTATTCTTCTCTCCATCCCTCCCCTCATCTCTCAGCATCCCTCTCTCCTGGGTTTTCTTGCTGTGGTGCGGTGCTGTTGGCAGAGCGTGGGCGCAGGCGGCACACAGACGGGAGCACAGATGGGCAGCAAGCTGCGCAGGGCGGCCAAGCACACCTGCTACACACACACACACACACACACACAGACACACACACACACCACATTCAGAGCCCTACTCTGCCACCTCACCACACAGCCTGCCTTCCTGGCACAGTCGTACAGCGATGCAAATACACATAGACACACATGCACACATTCATACTCACTCACATCCAATTGTGTGTACATACATACAGTATATACAACACATACAAACATTTGTGCATGGGCAGATTTGTACAGACCCAGTTTATATACCATGTAAACAGTGTTTTGTATGTACTTAAATTATCAATTTCACTATAGAATTTGATATTTCCTCAGCACATGTTTTATCAGTTTTCACACCAAAACTTACACTTCTTAGTCACGTGATTTTATCTTGGGGATTTTGCAGGAAATTATTTTCATCGCATTTTCCCAAAATGGTGAATTTTTTTAAAAGGAACCACTCCAATACTTAGAGTGTCGGCAGTGATAAAGACTTCATAATTTCAGAAGATAAATATTCCCTTATAAGAAACAGACTTAAATAATTTAAAAAATGGGGGGGGGGGGGGGGGGGATATATATATTTATATATATATAAAAACAAAAAATTAAATAACATCCAATAAAAGAGCGGAGTGAACATCTGTGTGGGATAGCCAGGGGGATTAGGAGGGTTTGGAACATTTTAAGCGCATTAAGGATTAAAAAAAGGTCAGAATGTTTAGCAACATACCGATAAACCTCTTAAGCGAAACCCAATTGGGAGGCTGTACAGCGTTATCCTGTGTTTTGGGGAGGAGAAGAGAGGAACGGGGGGAGGGAGAGGGAGACAAGAGTTGACATTTGTTCCAACAAGGAGGGGGAATCTCAGCAAACCAGCAGTCTGCGCGCATACATATAGTCGCATACATACATACATGCCTGCACATATGGGGACAGGCTGATTTGCAGCCCATGAGCTCATTCAATCAACAAATGTTGATTTTTGCTGCCTATGCCTATCAAGAGCCCACATGTCACTCCTTTGATTTTGACCTTCAGTTACTTTGGTTTCGTCTTGGGTATTCAGGGAAGTGAAGTCCGAGCGTTTAAAGAATTGAAGCCTTGAATGTAATAGAATCTAGGCTTTATTTTAAGCAGATCTATAGTGGCCTGATTTGCACCGCTTAACTTGCTTGTCCGCCTGGCCTTGACAAGTGGCGGCCCAGCAACCCTCATCTGATCTCTCACACTTGTCAGTCAACTGCACAACTTGGAGAGCAAGTAATGGGGGCAGTCGTGGGTTGAATAAATGGCCAACGACCAGGAAGAGACAGGGCAGGCACTGAGAATGATTCGTTGAGTGCGGGATGTCAGGGATGGAAATGCTTATAGAGGGCCAGATGGCACGCAAGACAAATGTGATGATGGGGAGGGGGAGCACCGAAGTACAGGTGGAAATGATGAAGAAAAAAGCCTCAGAATTATGTGTGGGGGAAAGAGCACAGTTTGGGGAGAGGTACTATATGTCAAAGCCATGATGACTAGGGTTACGTTGATTTCGGTATGTCTCTTAAGATTAGCCTTTGACTCTGTTTTAGAATCACTGCAAGTGAGGGAATAGTCTCAACCATGAGTGCAAAAGGTTTAAAAGTGTTATGACCAATATGATGATATACAAACAGATATTATTTTACCTTTACAGGCCATATTGTTGAATCCATCCACACCCGCAGTGGTAGTTGTAGTAGCTGGAAAAATGATAATGATGATCTCATCAACAACAACAGTAAGGATGGTTATTTGAAATATGTTCATGTTCTATCCTTGGACTCCAAGGCTATGAAATCAAGTCAGAGATTCATTTGATTTCAAGCTAAATCTTGATCTGATGCATTGCATGTGTGGTTTTAATTATGTTTTCGGACACGTTTTGCATTGCATTGTAACTGAAGTACCCCATTCCCCCCAAATTAACTTTTTTTTTACTCTTCGGTGCTACTTTGAGTAGTCGGGCCTGTCTGTCGAGTCCTGAAGATTGCAGGGGCTTTAAGATACATGCTGTAAAAGTATAAGAGCTAGACGTTACTTTTGAAAATATAAATCATTTTATAAAACTAAGCACTTCTGCATTGTCAATGGTGCAATCATGTCAGCCTTGTGCTTTTTATCTATCTTTGGTCCACAAAATGTTCTGGTCTGAAGAGACTTCAGAGCGGGCTTAAAGGTTTGGGGTTAGCGTTCGAGTCGCTGGAGGTGGAAAAGCATCGTGGGGGTTGCAGGACAATGATTAGGATTGGGGGGCTGCCGTGGGAAGATAAGGGCCTCGGTGCGTGGTTAGGGGGGCAGGGGAGGGGTTTGGGGAGTTGTATGCTGCACCAGGCGAAGCAGTGATAACCACTAACCAGACCTGTACTCTTTCACCGCCCTCTCCTAATGACTCCACTCTCCAGAATGATCTCGGTTGTGTACAACAATGTCACAGATTTTCAGTGAGCAATGTAATGCCGCCTGTTTAAAAATTCAAGTGGAGACCTAGTCTTGAAAAGAGATACTGTTTGAGAGGATTGGTAAGCATGCTATTAAGAAAATGCAACACAATTAGATTTAAATAAATAAAATCCTCCATCAACCCTTTAGCTGTTTGCTTTTAAACAGAATATAAAAGGAAATTAAGGACAATTCTCATTAATTAATATTTTTCAATACATAACAAAATGGATTCTTAAAAACAGCATTTGTCAGTTGGACTTTTGGGGCAAGAGGGTGATTTTAAAAACGCGTGTCACAGATAAAAAATATTTGCCTGATATCTCCCATCTACCACGAGACTCTTTTGCCCAAGTGTTTCACACCATTACAACAACACAATGGAGTTATGTCTGGTGATTTGACAAAATGCTTGATTCTCAATAGTCTTTGGAGAGCATTTAGATTTCTTGTGTTCAGCACAAAAATCACTCAGCTTCTTTATCAGCAGTAAGACAGACATGCAAAAACCCCACAAACAGACAATGGTGAAAGCACGATGTCCTTAGTGGAGGTGACATACTGGAACAATAGAGTACATTATTTCAATTGAGGAGATACTATGGTTTAGTAAGGAAGATGGTATCAGTGACAGAAATATGTGGCTCAAGTACACTAAAAGTATTGGTAAAAGTTTAACTTTAAGAAATAAACTCGTGTACAGATAAAACTTAACAGATGTAAGTCAGTTGTCAGTATTGTACACCGTTGTATCCATGTTGCAAAGCATGAACAAATGTTGGACGAGTGAAACTAGCTTGTAACTTCCATAACTAATTGTACATCACAGCAAAACTTTATAATATCTCGTGTGTGACTTCTGATAGAATGCGCAGGTATAAGTATCTGTGTGATTATTAACATTATCCAGCATGAATGAAATGTGAAACAAAAACAAGTTGATCAAATTTCAAGATGTAGTCCCTCTTTAAGCAAGTAAAAGTTGAATTGTTCACTGTTCATTGTCCCTAATTTGACAAGTGGGACAGACTGTGATGTTGAAAAAAAAAAAGAAGTCCAATTTGTCCTGTTAATTGGAAAAAGTGTTATTTTAACTTGTAATGGAGAATTATGTTGTTGAAGCCTTGAGAAATTTAATGCCAACAAGGCACACATCTAAACAGATACCTTTCAAGAACACTGCGCACACCGTCTCTGAATCTAATCAGTGTATGTTTGGCTTTAGGAGAGAAATCTAGAGCAACGCTGAAAAGTCCAGAGAAGTCGGGTTGTTTTCCCGACAGCTTTATTGGCCATCATGTATGTTTACTTTGAGTGTGTACCTCAAGTTTGTCCATATTAAAAGCGTGTATGTTTTGAATGCGCACACGGAAAGCCTCATACGTTTTAGAGTGAATGCTGTCAGTTAGCTGGAATGCGGTGCTACCGCCAATGCTAAGATGGCTGCCAAGCTCTAAGATGGCTGCCAGGATTGCATTCAGCCAGTGATCGAGAGACAGAGAAAAGAGATTTTGCATGAGAAGAGGGGAGGAAAAAGAAGGTCCTCCTTATTTCTTTGCTTTCTTTCTTTCTTTTCTTCCTTTATTTTTTTCTTTCTTCTTTTTTTTCATTCTTGTCTGTCTCGTCCCCCTTTGTGGCTAAGCGGTGCTTCGTAGGCAGCGAGACAGGTCTGTTATTTTTTCTTCTCAGTAGGCTAATCTGTGGCTTAGTGTAGCTGCAAGGCAAGTGCTGCTGGCAGGAGTCTGTGTGCTGTGTTATCACCTACAGCCTGCAGATAAACACCTCCTTTAGCTAGCTTGCTAGCTAGCTACCGCCTTGTTTGGCCCCGACGGATGGCCAGTTGCATTCAAACCCCCAACACCACGCTCCACCCCGCCCCGAACACACACCCTGCCGGTCATTCAAATGCAGCTCAGTCATATTCGCCTGCTACATATCCGTGGTCCTAGTCTCCCAGCCAGTGTTACACATTCATAAACATTGATGCAGTCTCACATTCATTGCTTCCAAAACCTGAAGAATGCTCCAAGTACTCGTATTACAAAGCCGTGTCTTACATCCTGTCAGCCTGTAGCTTCTCCATTCCTAATTGCAGCCTTTTGCTGCCAAGACTTGGCATGTTTATGTCTGCTCACATGAGTGAAGCCCATTGATAGATCAGTTGTAACGTGCGGTGTGCTAGTGTGTGTTTGTTTGTGTGTGTGTGTGTGTGTGTGTGTGTGTGTGTGTGTGTGTTCGTGACCATGTTTGTGCGCATGTTTGTGTTCCTCATTTGATCCCAAGGAGAAAAGTTTTCCTGCAACTTTAACATATTCTACATCAACTCCCAGAGGGCAGCCAGATTGCCATGGTCAGCTTTTTTCCCCGAGTTTGTTTGTGTGTTAAAAAAAAGTATGGGGGGGGGGGGGACCATAGAGAAAGAAACAGATTGAGAGTGTGCATGTTTGTGTGGGTGTGTTCTCATATGTGAGTGTGCATGTGTAAGGTGCTCTGTTTACGCAGAATAAATCCCTGCCAGCAAGAAGGTATTAAATAGGATTAGGGCGAGGGATACGATTGCGTGGTTAGATACTTAAGGTGTGATGATTTACAGTGTGCTGTGATGCCATTAAGTCAGGAGGGACGGCAGGAGATGGGAGAGAACATTCTTAGATGCAAGAATGTCACAAAAAAATCAGTAACAAAACACACAGCACACCTTTCCCTCACACTTCAAATTACACAGGCTTAGTTGCATGGATTTATGACTGGGATTTGGTGAGACATGGTAAACTTACCAGCGTGCCTTCTCTGTTTTTGCACAGAATCTGGACAATCAGATAGCTCCAGCCAACAAGGGGATACAGACATTAAACCACCGCCCAATGGTAGGTGAACACAAACACACACATCTGCACAAGTATCACTGTGAGAACATCAATTCTAATGAAATGCCTATTCCAAAACTATTAACTGTTACCTGAACTTAAAACCAGTTGTTACTGTGACCATATAAATCAAGTACAACACCATGGAACTACTGGCCAAAATCAAGACAGTTTTAAAACTCAAATAATTTTTCACAGATTTAGTTGCAAATACAACACACACACACACAAACACACACACACACACACACACACACACACACACACACACACACACACACACACACACACACACACACACACACACACACACACATACAGACACATTCATCTGGGCTGACGCCAAATAACAATCACTGGCTGCAGTTGCCTTGTGGCAGATACACTCTGTCAGTATTAGAACATCATGAACAGAGACTCACTCATCACATAAAAACACATAGTTTGTGATGATCAGATAAAACAATGCGCACGTGCAGGCATGAAAACTCATTCCTATAAAAGTAATTTAAAAAGAAACTAAACACAAAATGAATTCTCACATGAAGCAGCAAATGTTTAGTGTGTGCTTGCCAGTGCCTGCTGGCCGGATGCCACACACAATGTCCAAACTGTAAAAATCAGGATACAGGAATTGATTCCACCATGCTTATCAGTCCTGTTTATCAGCATAGACCCAATTTGCAAACACACTCACACAGATGTTAATCTGCAAACAGTTGCAGATGGCCACACTCCCTAGAGGAAAAAAAATAATTAAAATTTTCAGTGAACTGTTTTTTATTTTTTTTATCTTACCAAAGCTTTTGTGTGTTTAAGTGCATGTTTGAATAATGTCCCTTTTCTGTGCAGGCCACCTGAGTTTCCAAGACTGCTTTGTCACCTCAGGGGTGTGGAACGTGGCAGAGCTTGTCAGAGTGTCACAGAGTAAGTTGAAATAACTCATAAAATCAGTAACGTTCTCATGTTGATCCAAATTGGGCCAGTGAAGGTAGTATTGTAGCACTGTCAAAAGGAATTGGTGTATTAGTTAATATCCTGTAAAAGCTCATATAAGTAAAAGTTTATAGCTTTATTTTGATTTTTTTTCCTTTTTTTTTCTCTCTTTTTCTGGTTACCCCTCCCACACACACTTCTTACTTCTTGCTAGCTCCTGTAGCCACAGCGTCAGGTCCTAACTTCTCACTGGCTGACCTGGACAGCAGCCCGAGCTACTACAACATCAACCAAGTGGCCCTGGGGCGACGCTCCCTCACCTCACCTCCTTCCACCAGGTAACTCAATCCCGACCAACTGCAGACACAAGCACATACACAGATAACGTTTGGGGATGGGGGCCAACGTGCAGAAGTCCGCTTTGCTCTGCAAAAATGCCAGTGACTAATTTAAAAGTCCAGCTGTCAAGCATTTGCTCAAGCGCTTGAGGGTGAAGCCATCATGTGACAGTGCCCACGTTGTGTTGGTACATGATTTTTCAATGCCAAGGGCAGCTGGAGGAAAGTGTGAAAATACAGTATTATCTGCCAATATTATATCATTTCCTGCCACAAGGGTGACTCCACTGGCAAGTAAAGTATGCCATTTCATTGAGCACTTAATATGAATGGTCCTCTCAGTCCTCTTTATGTATGTGTGTCTGTGGGTTAGTTGCTCTCCTCTTTATACATGTATGATAGAACTTTTCTGCTTTCCTCTCTCCTCTTTCTTAACTTTTCTTTTTCTCTCTTCTCACCTCTGCCCCTCCCTCTGCCGTCACCGTAGGTCTGAGGTGGAGCTGTACGCAAATCTTCCACGGAGGTAGTTACAAATAACTACAAGGACACAAACTTAAGCAGGCACAGCACAACCTCACACACACACACACACACACACACACACACACACACACACACACACACACACACACGCAGGTAGAGAAAGTCTTAATGGGCTTCCTTCTCTGCTTTCAAACGGTTCCTTTCTTTTCCCTCCCTTTTCATTTGTAACTTTCACATTTTGTGTTTGTTGTCAGTTCCGCTTCAGGGCATGTAATTATTTGTGTTTGCTGTAAGGGTCAATAGTCGAGTGCTTGTTTGAGTGTTGACTTTTTTTTATCATTCCTTTTCTTTCTTTTATCCTTAATCCAACCTTTATACATATATATATGTATATATACATATATATATATATATCTATTTATATATCTATGTGTGTGTGCATGTGTGTGTGTGTGTGTGTATATACACGTATATATATCATACCTCTCTCTGCCTCCACTCACCAAACAATCTTTCCATGTCTTCAGCTCTACCAAGAGGAAGTCATTAGATGACAGTGAGCTGGAGAGCCCTACAGATGATGTTTTCTATCCTGGTCGCTCACCTGCAGCCAGCTCATCCCAGTCCAGCGCGTGGCCTAACGATATGGATGCAGGTACCGCTCTGGCCCACCTCACACCTGTTGGCCACTAAAGCAACCATCATCAACATTTCTTTATCTTCTTGCCTGCCCCTCACCCTACTATCACCAAAGTCTTAACCTGGAGTCTCCTTTTAACCATTTCTTTCCTCCACTCCCTCACCAAAATACCCCTCCTTTTAGACAGCAATTGAAACAAATCTGAACACCCATGCAAGCCCCCCCACTTCCCCCTTAACCATTTCTAAGGCCTCGGAAGTCAGCCTGACTGTAAAATATTGAGTGAAATAGCTCCGGCAAAACCTAACCACCATAGACAAACTAGCAAACGTACACACTGATTCTGTGTGAAAACATAAAAAAGCTTGATGAATCTAAAATTAACCATGGGTTTGTATCATGAGGCCATTTCACCATATGCGGTCAAGTGACCTTGCAAAACTGCAGTAATGAGGGAGTTTATAAGTTTACTGACTAATCCTGGGTTTTACAAATCTTTTTGAAAGAGCCATGACATAAAAGGGGCTGGAAATGTTCCCTATTTTCACCCAGGTTGAACTAACCATAACATTAACAAACATGGTTAATGCAAGAAAAAAAATCCCTAATACAGCTAAAATCAACGTAGCTGCCAGAAACATGGAGGAAGGAAATGCTATTAAAATAATTTCAAAGTAATAACAGTCAGTAGACTCATATTATTGCATTATCAATAGCACATGAGTTAATTTGACTATAATCATGAATACTTCATGAAATGAATGGAATGCAAGATTTAATTTTTATGGCATCTTAAAAGTGGGGGTGCCTGCCTGTAGAGGTTCTATTATTCTTCATCTACTTTTAGACGTCATGCCCCAACAATATTTGTTGAAAAACGCAGCGGTAAACAACAGGGGAACATCGAGTTCCCTTCTTAATATTTTCTGCCGAAAAGATCTCTCTTCCTCAGCTGTCTCACGGCTGCACGCAGCACAAAAACATGCAATTTCCTATGTCGTGGGAATAGCAAAGGTTTTCTCTATCTTAGAAAGAGCTGGAGTAACGAGTCATTAAAAAAGAAATGAAACCCTGTTGGTTTCACAACCCTAGTGTGTTATTGGTGTTGCTGACTTTCTTCTCTTGACTCGACTCACACTTTACAATTCGGCTGGAAAAAATAGTTCAGGAAAGTGAGCAGAGAATGATATATCGATTTTTCGGACGATTGAAATGTGAATAAAATAAAGTGCTAGAATGGGTTGCTAAATGCACTTCTGTGACTGTTCATAGCCACTTCATAGCCGGTGAAAATCCCTGTTGGAAATCCCCCTAATTTGTCCAGCTGCAAACTTGGGATTGGTAAACAGTCTTGTAAGCAACTGCATTATCAGTTTAAAAACAATACAAATGTTTAATGACTCTTGCCTGCAAAAGTTCAAGATGTGTAAGGCTTTACTATGATAACCAGTGTTGTCAGTGTCTAATTTTTTTCCAGAGGTGTTTTCAATGTACATTTGTATCTCAACCTGCTCCCAGAGCGGATTAGAACTACAGCTTTAGTACATCCTTTGTGACACACGTTTCAGGGTCAGTTGATCATAGTGTTTATGCCGGTGTAAAGCAAAATAGTTAAAAGTGGTCTAAATTTGTGGCGTCCTTGTCCAATCCAATCAAATTGTTGCTAAAGCCTTCGCTTTATATGAAGGGATTTGTATGTTTCGCTGCCAAAATGTAGTGCCCTATGTGTATTTAATAGCTCTGAATGGTTATGCTGCAGAGAAACAAAACATAAATGATCGTCAATGCACCTGCTCTATAGCAATCTACTTCACCTTGTGATCAAATCAATCTGAACCAGTTTGAGTATTCTTTTCTTCTGGTTTTATCATCGCAGATTCGAAGCCGTCCACATTGTGCAAGGCACTCAGTCACTTTCATTAGTGCAATAAAAAAAATAATTCACAATGGATAAGCCTAGGTAAATACACCTAATAGCAGACAGTTTCACAATGTAAATCCTGGAATGCACCAAGGGTGCAGAATAACAACTTGCAGCAGCCTATAATAAGGCGTTAGCTCGGTGATTCCATTGTTTTGCAAGTAAGCATTACCTCTATTCCACTTTGTAAACTACTCTCTTTATCCCCCATGTTCAGTAATCCTACCCCATAAACCTCACATCCTACAACTCTTAGAAAAACCTCCCCTCGATTCACTTCCTCACAACTTTGTTCCTAAAAGTTTCAATTCTCACTCACTCAACAGAGCCATACAATTGCCCTGATGTTGTGTTGATTATCGGTCCTTCACTAATTCCATCACTGACAAGTAATCACTCTCTGACTTCCCCTCCTTTTCTATTTCTCTATCCCACTCTTCCCCTATCTCATTGTTAACAATACCCTTCTCCACTTTCAGTGCAGCACCATTTGGCGAGTGTGCAGGAGAGGAAGATAAAACATGAAAACGATGGCGTGCAGTTTCCTTACCATGGTTAGAACAATATTGATTACACTCATATACATATTTATATAAACACACATATATATATATATATCTATATATATTTGCTTCATTTTAGCCTTGCTGTAGCTCAGTCATTTCTGTGTGTGTGTGTGTGTGTGTGTGTGTGTGTGTGTGTGTGTGTGTTAAGATAAGATTTAATAAGATTTTAACCACTGTATGTTTAGATGTCAGATTGATGCCTGTTGCTGCTGATTCAAAGTTGTATCATGACATTGCATTTCCTTCGAGATAAAGTGTCAGGATGTCCAGTTTTATTCACACGTGCTTTGTGAAACACGCAGCTTCCACCCCACTCGCTTCAAACCCCTGGCTTTATCTCTCCAGTCGTGCCTTAGCAGTGGTGCTTTAACTGACACTTGTCAGCAGGCCGACACTGACAACAGCAGCGGACAACGTTTCCTATGTCTTCTCACTCTGTTACACAAAAACTTGAACACGTTCTCAGACAGTACGTGCACGCATACACATGTGCAGATGTACTGTGTATACACAGATGCCCTATCAGACACAGACACACATAGAACATCCCTCACAGGCAGACGTGCACGCGTCAAAACCCACAGGCTCACCAGAGTCCCCACCCCTGCAGGTGTTTAGGTGCCTGCCTTGCCTCATTCTCTGTCTCTCCATCGCTCCCTGCCTTATAATCCCTCATTAAGACACTTACTGTCTGTGTGGCTCAGCGGTGTAAAAGCCTTCCTCCTGCTCCCTTCTCTCCCTTCTGTCTAATTGAAAACGTGGAGTGCGGTAAGGACCTCCGGGAGGGGGAGAAACAATATCAAAAGTGGAAGAGGGGGGGAAAAAGCAGGATAGTAGATGTGAAAAGTGATGGACCAGAGAGTGAGGGGAGAAGACACAAGCGGTTAGTCAACGAGAGAAACAAGTTCCCGTGAACCCGGAGATCCAAGAGCACTGGTTTGGGTTTTGCCCGTCTATTCTCACCCGAACCTCAGTGGCTGCTCTCCTGCTCTCGCTCCACTTAGCTGTAAATGTAATTAAGAGGCTGCTCATCAGAGCCACAACAGGGGCTTCTGCACGCCCTTTCTCTCCAGAGCCTCACCTCCTCTTATTTTCCAGCCTTCCTCCTGCTTTTTCTCTCTCTTTCTCTCTCTCTCTATCTTTCACTCCCTCTTGGTCTCTCACTCTCTACCAAACCCTTACTCTCTAAAGTGCAACAAACAGCCTTGTGTACCTCCTAATGAGTTTGGCAAATAGCAGTAGCGTGGAAATCAGGATGCTTTTACACAATTTAATTTACAAATCCAAGAGAAAAAAACCAAATGCCTTTGTAATTGTCAGGCGGTTACTGCTTTATGTCATTTTTTTCAGTTGTATTTCATTGTCGCTGGCTGTTTCCTAAAATACAAGATATTGAGGATGAAAAAGAGGAAAAGATGGGAGAGCAGGGAAGGATTGAGTAGCAGCATGAGATTCCCATGTAGTGCGGTGTCTTGCAAAGGATCCCACCTGCCACAGGCAAAACTCACCAAGGAATTCCTGTCCATTTGGGGTGGTAGGTAAACAAACAACCATACGCAGGCACGTTTTGTATGTGTGCGTAAAATACATTTAAAAAAAAATTAAAAGCACCTCAAAACATAGGTGCGCTTCAATTTCTAGCCACAACAACCTCCTCCCCAAATTCCCTGCCCCCTCGCCCAATAAACAACAGAGCACACACGTGTGAGGAGATGCATTCATACACACTGTTAGATTTTTACATATGCCACACACACACACACACACACAGCTGAAGCATGGTCCCAGATGGTGTTTCTGTGTGTGTAGCCATGGGATCCACGAGGATGCAGGAGACATCTGCTCCACAGGGGCTCAAGGATGGGAGGGGGGGTGGTTCGTGGAGGCAACCATGATTTCATATCAGACCAAAATGATTGTAAAATACATCATGCAGTAGAGAGTTCTGGTGGGGGGCGGTGCGCTCGGTGCTTCAAGTTAGGTGTTACAGGCTCTCAGGGGGAAATGACTGAACATACTTATGTGGTTCACATCTCTTAAGATAGGAGAATTTCCTGACTTTACTTTATCTATTGTCTTCCAATTGTGTATGTGAGTGTGTCTGAGTACTTCAGTGGCGCATCTGGTGGCAGGCCTGTTAGTGCAAAGAGACAGAAGGGTCATCATGGGAGCGCTTGATTAGTTGCCAGTGTAACACTCGGGCTTGCCAGGAGAGAAACAGTGCAGAAACACACGTAAACCAGATCTGTGCTGTCTCTGAAGTGCCAAACACTCTCGCTTTCCCCCTCGACGATTGAGAAATTGCTTCAAGTTTCTGTACATTAATTTTAATCTGATGTTCCGAGTTTTATTTGTTTTGTTTTTTTTAATGCCGTTTCCAAGTGCTACACTCAATTCCTCTGAAACACCACCACCACATAAGACCGCCTCTGTGAACTATAACTGTTTAATCTCCGAGGGTCTGTTTTTTTAATCTCATCTTTCCCCTTCAGTGCCTTTTCTTGTTTAAGTCACCGCATACCGCTCTTATTTCTAGCCCCTGCTCCCACTAGTGTGACAGTGTCATAGCAATCACTGCTAACTGTTGGTGTCAGAAGTGGGATCGAGGTTGTCTTCATGCTTGGAATCTGTCTGACAGTACAATACGCCCCCAGACTCCCGCTACAGTTGAGGGGAGGAGGGGGGGAGTATGTCTACTGAAGACATAAATGGTTCACACATATTCACTCCCACCTGCTTGAGACCTAACTCTTTCTCACAGGGAGGGAAGGTTTTACACGCCCCCGCACTACCATAGACTTTCACACATCTCCAGCTGGAGAATTGAAGAGGAATCGTATTTAATGCCTTGTTTGATGCGGAGGGGCTACAGAAATAGGCTGCAAAAAAAAAAAAAAAAAAAAAGAAAAGCGGGCGTCTGAAAAAGTTAAAAATGAAAATATTATCATGTGACGCACTTGTTTTGAAGATTAGACGGAAAAAACTTAATGAAGAGGAAACCTATATTTCTGCCTTTGTGTTTGTGTGTATATACGTGCTCGTGCTTCAAGTGTGTTCTTCCGCTGTGTGTGCGTGTGTGTGTTCGCACGTGTGCAAGATAATAACCATATTTAACATCTTATGACATTTCAATTTCATACATGTTGTTAGAGCAATGCATTGAAATACAAGACGCTGCTGCATTTTTTCACAGATTTTGCCTTGCTCTCTCACTCCTTTGCTCCATCGCATATTTTCATGTCTCCCACGTTCTTCTCGCCTCTTTTTCTCTCTCTCTCTTTCTTTCTGTCTCTCTCTCGCTCTCTCTCTTTCTCTCTTTCCCCCTCTCCCTCTGTCTCCTCTCTCTGCCCGTCTGCTTGTCTTTCACACTCAGCAGCTGCCGTGTCCATACTGTACAGTTTGTGCTATTTCTGAATGAAGCCTTCTTCTCGTGCAGCCAGCCTGTGAGCTCTGCAGCGGCCAGACCACAACTAGCTGACTGTGGCTGTACGGTGGCCATACTTATAAGCAGAGAAAGCCCAGAGTTGGCACCTGAAAAAGAGAGAGAAACCAAGAGAAAGAGATGAGACAGAAAAAACATGCAGTGGCACCGTGGAGGTTATTATAGCTACAGATGTGCCTTGGCTCTAAAACAAAGAGTAGTTTAATATTGGCTTTAGTTATTTTCCCCTTTTTTTGTCTCTGAAGAAATGCACTTCGGCTATGAAATATTACTCGGTCTATAAGTTTTAAGCTGGGAGTTGGGAATCCTATACATTTGCATGGGTTATTTTGACTTTGGAGCGCCAACAAAGAAAAAGTCAACCTTTCTTTGTCCTTTTTTTTTTTTTTTTTTTTTTTTACATCTTTGTACTTTCTTGCTGTATCATTGACTCATCCTTATTGGCTCGATAAAGTCAATAGGAGGGAATTAAAATAACAGGGGCGCAATGCACTGCCATCAACCAATAAGGATATTAAACAGTAAAAAAACAGAAAATCATGATTGTTAAACTCCCCATAACCTTTTTTTTAGCTTAATCCATAAAATAAGTTACAATTTATTAATTAAAACCACCTCTCTCTTTTTCTCCCTCTTCCTCCCACTTTTTTTGTTGATCCCATTTTTTTTTTCGCCAGGACTGTCCTCGCCTGGTTCACTTAAGAAGCCGGGGAAGTTTGATTTCAACGCCCTGACTTCCCAGACGAGGTCCCCCCGCATGGCGTTCACACACCACCCGCTGCCTGTGCTGGCAGGAGTGAGACCAGGTGAGAGCCCTGCCATGAACCCAACAACCCTGACACCCCCCCCCCTTTTATATCCTGAAAAAGAGAGAGAAGGAAGAGGAGATTGCCACATTTGCAACTCAAACTGTCCTTTAAAATGAGCAAAAGAAATTCTACCATCGTGTTCCTGAAAATGAAATCATGGTTTCACTTTGCTGAGGGAGCAGCATCAAACTATCAAATCCCACAGTTGTGACTGTTGAGAAGCCAGATATCCACAGTTTCACCTCTTCAACGTTGCCATCATGGCTCAGCCGAAATTTCTCTCTCTCTTTCAGCCTCTCTTCCTCCATTTGTTTTACAACCATCTTTGTGGCTGTGTGTTTTTAATATTGTCATTGCATGGTACCATCGCTGCATCCATGCCTTTGTGACTGACTCTCATCACATCTCACCAACTAATGCATATTTGTGTGTCGAGCCGAGTCTAGTTCAGTTGTGTTTTTAAATTTCATTTGTAAATGCATTGTTTCAGGGCATCCATTATTGCACTTAAACGCTTTCGATCCCAACACAATGAGCTTCATAACCCAGGCGGAACACGGCGTCGGGGGGTTGGAGGGGGTGCAGTAGATTTGTGCCAGCTTCAGGATTTGCTGTTTTGAATTTTGTCTTTTCTAAAAGACGTACAGCATTGAGGCTTTTACATGCTTCCTTTTGATGAGAGTGCAGGGCAAATGGAGATTATTAAAGGACACAAGGAAAGTGTTCTGATGTTTCTGTTAGCTTCCAGTGTTTCTAAGGCCTTCTTTCTATTATGCACTAAGGGCAAGTTGTCCTGCCAAGAGCATTTTGGTGCAATAGCATATCCGACATGGTTTCTCCATCTACAGTCAGAGAATTCCCAAAGTCTCTGGGATCTCTAGTTTGCCAACAAGTCCCTGTAGGCTGGTCTCACTTTTCAAAGGAATAAATATGTCCTCCTCTCACTCTCTCATTCCATTTCTCTCTCAAAGGGATGGTTTGGTCCACTGCCAAACCACACCTACCATGTAAAGGTCATTTGAACTCATCGCCCTCCATGTTGAAATGTATTGAATTTTACTTGCCGGGCTCTCGGCAGTATATTTAGAAAATATAGCTTGGGCTGTATCTTCAGTGGTTACACTGTTTGATTTGCACAAGAATTGAAAACACCAGATTGAGTTTTGCATTTCGATTAAACTCTAGAATTTGCCCGTTTGTTTTGCGCATTCATTGAAGAGGTGTGAGGAATCTGCTTAGGTTTCTGTTTCCCCAACACACTTCTCACACAGCCCAACTGTGCATGTGGACTGTTGACAAAGAGGTTTTCGTTTAATTGAGAGGCTCTAATAGGCACAGTGTACGACATTGTGTATGGATGAATTTGTGTCCAAAGACGCGGATACAGACATGCACGCATGTGTAAATTTACACTCTTGCAGAGGACACTGTGCTAAAATGGCTGCTATCCAAATAGAATGTCTCTTGGAGGCCTCGGATCTATAAAGAGACTGGAGAATGGGGAGAGAGAGAGAGAGAGAGAGAGAGGGAATGGAGAAGAATGAAAAGAAAGATGTGGATAGACAGACAGGGGAAGATGCCGTTAGTAACCATGGCCTGCCTTGGGTAGACGGAAACTGCTAGCTCTTTTTGTCTAGGCCTGGTGAGCGTGGGTGAGCAGGGGTCAGGCCTGGATGGTTTATGTCCTGTTTTTGGCTCCGGAGTGACATGGAGAGCTGCCAGAACGACTGCTGTCTGATTACACTCTACTGGAGAGTCCACCATTGTGGCAGGATTATGCACATACACCAATATTGTACAAAGGCACATGGAAGCTGTAATGGAGACCGTGCCACTTTCAGAGAAGCTACACTGAAACACGTATAGATGGAAACACAGAAACAGAAATTCAAAGTTAAAAACACAGAAAATGTGTACAATACAGAACTACCAAGGGGAGGAGGCAGAAGAAAGCAATACAACTGGTGCTGAACACACTTTGTGAGTACAGTATACACAGGGGACAGTAGGTGACAGACATAATCACAGATGCTTGTTCGCCAGGCTTCCCTCACCTAGCAGCTTGGCTGTTTAGTTAAGTTTGCCAAATTGCCTCAGCCATAGAATCTTAGCACACTAGGCAGACAGTGGAGCATAGTGTGTGTACGAGGTTGTGTGTGCGGTTGGCTGGCTGGCTGGCTGGGTAATGTCTCCAGGAGGCATTTTGTGGTCAGTTGAGGGCGGAGGGGAGATTCTCTCTCAAGCTTCAAACTACTGGGCAGAACCACATAGCAACGATACGCTGCTGATTGATTTCACATCACTGACAAGCATTAAAAGAAAAGTGGAAAAAACCATTGTCTAAGGTTCTGATATACCCTACCTCTGTGTGTGTGTGTGTGTATGTGTGTGCGTGCGTGCGCGTTTGAAACAGAGACAGCGAGTTAGAGAGATAAGTGGAGGCAAAGCAGAAGGTAGAAAGTACTCTAAAATGTATGTAACTGCGTTTTTGTGAGCGTGCACATGAGCACATGTAGTAATGCCAGGATTATAATACTTACAAGGGAAGCTAGCTGGCTGATTCATAAAGTGAGTAGCACCAGATGTTGTCCAATGGCCAGGGATAACGCCAGTTGGTCAGTTACATGCAGATTCAGCTTCACTCCACCACAAGTGTGACAGCCATTTTTTGTATTATGACAGTAATAGGCTTGAGCAGCAAACTAGTCTTTGATGCCAGCTGAGTTGCTGCTTAGTTAAAGCATATGCATGTCTTATGCACTTAAGCACATGCATGTCTTTTATACACCCCCATACGTGTGCATGGTCATGTGTGGAACATCTTATTGTATAACGTGTTGCATTACTCACCATCTGAAGTGAAGAGACAATTGACATGAACAGAATCCTTTTTCAAGTATTTTGTTTATTTTCTCACAGTATTCTTCTTCCTTTCCTGTTCTCATTTCCCAAACTTATCACCCGTCTTCTGCAGGGAGTCCCCGTGCCTCAGCCTCAGCCCTGCATTTTCCCTCCTCCTCTATCATCCAGCAGTCCAGCCCTTATTTTACCCACCCCACCATACGCTATCATCACCACCAGGACCCGCTTAAGGAGTTTGTGCAGTTTGTGTGCACCGATGGCCCGGGACAGCCAAGTGCACAGGTAAGTGATCTGAAGTTTGATGCGGTTGAGGGCATGCAGACATAAAAAAATAAATATAGAAATAAAATACCTTTATAAGGATCATAAATCAATTTTCTGTATGCCGCTGCTGGTAAATTTCAAATGAAAGACAGAATTATTATGCTCCATCATTTTCTTATGTGTCTTAACAGACCAAGTGTCAAGAGGTTATTTTGTCATGGCAATTTTAATCTTTTGACAAAAATGTGTTTACAAGAGTCGAAGGGTATTAGTTGAAAAAAAGAGAAGCTAGATAAGCTGTTGATAAACGTCACAGACATTTGATTAATCATAGGTTCAAAGCCATACAGTATTATAATCCCAGATAACCTTCAGGCAGGTCCCGGGTCTCAGAGTTACAGGCATTGATAATTCAGAAAATTTTGTTGGAAAACCAGTCACTGTCTGGCAAAAGGAGAAAGGCAATATTGCTTGCCAGTGCGGGGACAAAGTGTCAAATAGATACGGAAAAGTGGAAAACAGATGTATGCAGACTTTGAAATGTATGGTGAATGATGATGAAAATTCATTTAGAGTCACAGCTATGGTGCTATGGTGCTATGGTCAGAGCAGATCACTTTGTTTGACCGTGCATTGTAATGCACGGTCAAACATGTAGCTTAAAACGGTTGGACCAGCTGTTCTGCTTACCTGGTAAGGATTAATGGAGGTGCATCCAGTCAAATTTGCTCAGTCGATCATTATTTTAATTGCACGAAGTATTGTATTTCCCAATATGGACCACATCACTGACATTTGAAACTGCAATAGCAGAACAATCTTTTATTGGCCAATTCCCATGAAGCACATACTCTTAACTGTTAGTGTGTCAGTCAAGGGGATTTTTTTTTCTTTTCTGAACAATGCATGGCAGAAGATTAAGTACCAAATAAGTCTTGAGAAAATAAACACCGTGTCGGGAGCCACTGAGAGCCTTTGGTTGAGGGCCACCTGCAACGGCCACCTGAAACTCAAAGTGGGAGGATATTGAGAAATTTTAGGTCTAAATCAGCAAATCACTGGAGAAGGGTACCATTTTGACTACCACTATAGCAATCCCCCCCTCCCCCCGCAAGCACCCAACCTAAAAAGAGAGTATTTGGCATTGCAACATATGTACAGTGTGCTTCTGGCATCCACTGGCTTCTTGTGGATATTTCAGGATTACTATGACGTACATTCACTAAGGTAAAGGGCGCTAGTCGCTGGTCATACTGTAAACCTCTACTGTAAACCTGGCCTGGGCAACTTTGAACCCACTTATCAAGTCCATATGTTCTCATTTTTTTGCAAAATCAAGACATGATATACATCCAATGCACATTCACATTCATCATGCACCGTGCATGCACTAACGCATATTCTACATCGCTGACCGATAAAACTATTAACGTTGCACTGTAATGATTTCCCTATATGACAACTTCATTTTTCCACCTTTGTGAAACAGTGTTCATCATTAATTTTTTCCCCCTTATTTGCTCCATTATTTTTGGCCAGATGCTACTGATATTTGTGTTCCATTGTTTTTACGACAGTAGGCCTCTTTTGTCCAAGTATGTTTGTGTGTTTATTTGGTTTGCCCTGGTGTATTTTGCCTCACCTGTGTGCATGTTTTTGGCATCCGTCGATATTGGCGCATCCTTGGTATGTGACTTGATGTTGTGTGTCCGTGTCTGGCTCCCTGTGGACTATATGATCTGGGGGTGTCTGCTGCTCACCCTGTCTGTATGGTCCGTCTGCAGCCTAATGGAGGTGGCCAGAGCAAAATGCCGGGCTCCTTCCTGCTGCCCCCGCCACCCCCAGTGGCACGCCCTGTGCCCCTCCCCATGCCCGACTCTAAAACCATCAGCACGCCCACTGACGGTGGACTCAGCTCACCCGCATCTCCGTGTAAGTCACTCCCCACTCCCCTCCACAAACTCCCATTACTGCCCCAGTCTCCCACCAAATTTATCATAAAAGCCAGTCCAAAGGAATTTTCCATAGGTCTCCTATATGCCGTCTTCTCCGAGCAGGACTGCTTCTGGTGTATTAGACCATTGTAGATGTAGTCGTTGTAGAACTTCTAGAATCAATGGTACAATTAATGCAATGGGAGCCCTCAATCTAACATTGCAAAAAAGGATAGATTTTAGGATATAAAAGGATTTCAGCGGCTACTCCTGTAGTTTTCATTAGTTTGGCCATAGCCGTAGACGACCATCCGCTTCCAACAAGGTTGCTAACGCCTCAGTCAACCTCTCAGCAGCCCCAGGAGCTTGACTCATTGGTGATCCTTCACCTTACAGACTTTACCATACTGTACTGCGCTAGAAAGGTCCAATTGGGTTGAGGCAGAAGCCACGCCTTTGCCAAACCAGAAGTCCTCTTTCATGCTCTCTTGTATCTCTCGTTTAAACTTGCTCTGAAGTTCAGACGTCTTTTCTCTCCTCATGTCTTTGCAAACCTCTAAAGCCTTTTTTTTTGCTACTGTCTCTGTTTCCTCCAAAACTTCATATTGTCTTCTTCTTCTTCTTCTCCTTCTTCTTCTTCTTTTCATGCTCTATGGTGTTGGGTTTCCTGCTAGCACCACAAGAGGCAGTGTAGTCTCATGCTCCTTTTTGATGTGTTTTGTAGTTTGGGTGGGAACAGAGCAGAGCAGGGCCCTGTGCACGTTGCCTCTGTAGCCACAAGCCTTTGATCAACACAGACATTGCATGTCGGTCTGTGACACAGGAAACACAATCTACCCCCTTTTCTCCTTTCTTTTTTCACTTTTCTCCCCCCCCCCCCTTTTTCATATGATATATTTTCATATTCTCCTTTCTTTGTTTCTTTTTACTCTTATTTCTCTCTTTTTTCTTTTTAAGGGAACAAAATTAGGGCAGTTGGCGTGGACTCCAAAAAAAAAAAAAAACAACAAAAAAAACAACCATCTTGCCCCACTTTACCCACCCAATCCCCTCGCCACTTTCACACAAATCTCACAACAATTAAAATTGAAAACAACAAGAAAACATAGATATCACAGTGTAACAAGAACAACCCAATCTCTCTAAACATGAAAGATAAACCCTAATCAAACCTGTGTAATTAGTGCTACACTGGGGGAGCGGGAGAGAGGAGTGTTATGAGAGAGTGTTGAGGCTTTGTTTGGATGCACCCGGACAGGTGCGGCGCAAGAGTCGGGCCACGGGAGAGGCACACCAAGAGGGGGCACTGGACGGAGCAACCGGGGCACATTCTCCTTCTTTTGTTTTGACTTTTTCCTCCTCTTCCTGTCCTATCAGTCTTTCCTCCCCCTCTCCCTTCCAGCTCTCTCAGATCAATATGTTGCTTTATTATTTATTTATATGACAATATTTATATATAAA
Source organism: Fistularia commersonii (assembly GCF_037954325.1). Lineage (NCBI taxonomy): Eukaryota > Metazoa > Chordata > Actinopteri > Syngnathiformes > Fistulariidae > Fistularia > Fistularia commersonii. The sequence goes on along the minus strand of NC_141295.1, from coordinate 11,331,406 downwards.
TAAATATCATACTTTTCGTACTCTCTTCTCATTTCAGTGGATGCTATCACTGTTTTTTTTTTTTTGTTTTGTTTTGTTTTTCTATTCCCTCTAATTTTGTCTTATGATTCACGATATTGCAATTGCAGTCATGGAGAAAACACACACATATTCATATGACACAGTCCCACTCATGCATTACCTTCCAGCCCCTTTCACAATCACCCCCACACATCCCCATTCCCTGAACTTCACTCAAGTAATACATATCAACTCTTAACCACTCGGCTACGTTGGAGTCCAGTGAGCACAACTGCCCTAAATTTGAAACCCTGTGGCATCATGAAACGGTGTCGCTTCATAGACAAGATGCTTTTCTAAAGCTAAGAACACAAATGAGGCATCGCTTACCACTGGCGATGAATTCAGTTCCTCCACTGGTCACCCTATTATTTTACCCGCAGAGAGTCCTCAGTGGTTTTCTGTGATTAGGAGCCAGGGGCTGCTGAGGCTCATCAATGACGATCAGCCATATTCGGGGAAAATAGCTTCCTCATGGTCACACGATTCATTACAGACTGCGCATCCCCTTACTGACCACAGATTACATGGTTAAATGAAGGAAAATACAATTCGACCCACCGCCATGAACAAATCATCCATATGACAAATGGGGCATCAGAGTCCCCGACCCTCACTGTCTCTTCCTGGTAATTTGTGTGACAGTGACATATAGCCCCCTTATGAGATCATATCAGATAAAATATACAGACAATGATGATGAGAGCAACAAACTCTACTATGAGCTCGGTGTGTATGTGTGTGTGTAAAAGCATGTACACACTTGTCTCTCTCTGTTTATAGCATACTCCACGCCAGGCTCCACAGCTCCCAACCGGTTTGTCGGCATCGGAACACGGGACAACTTTCTGAATGTCCCCCAGCAGACTCAGGTACCCTGCCAGCCTCCCTCATTTGATTAACACCCTCTCATCCACCTCTCCCTCCACTGCCTCCGACTGTATTTTCTTTTGGTTTTCACTCATCACTTTCTCGTGAGTGTGACTCTGCGGTGTTGCATAGAGATGTCAAAGTGCAGCTCCGATGTAGGTAATTTGGGGGTTTTGAATGCACAGCCATGTCATTCAGAGTCAAGGCCATGACACAGCACTACTCAGACAATGGCAGTGTTGCCCAATCAGGGGTTCAGCCAACAGAACTAATGGGCTTAAGCTGAGCAAATATATTTTGTCATCATCTTGGTATATGAGAGCCTCAGCACCCAAAAAGACACTTCGAAAGGGCTACTTCTTTGTTCTGCTGTTGTATTTTAACCTCCCATCCGAATTGAATCGAACAAGTCGACTCTGTTAATGCGCAGGTTGCCCCAGTAGGTATTCTAAGAAGAAATTCTTACTTTGCATTTGAGCTAAGCCACCTTCCGGGAAATTTTTATATAAACTATATCCAATAGAGAGAACTATGTCATCTGCTTTCAAAGCCATAAACAACGGTGGACCTTTAATATGTTGGAATTGTTATGTCTATCACACTTTTAAAGGTTGGTAACATTGTTTCAAAATAATTTGTACATTTCCAGTGCTCAGAATACGGTCAAATTGGTCTATTTGGATTGATTTTTTTTTTTTTATATATATATATTTTATCGCCTCTTCACCCAACACACAGCTTTCAAAATGTTCTCAGGGAGGGGGAAAAACAATAAGCCAGGGGTACTGATACAGTATATACGGATAAACGTCAGCTATTTATTCGCAGACCTGCACACCTACATCATTAAAAGTGTTGCCCTTGAATGTGAAGATCTGAAGTTTCAGTATTGGTTTACAGTTTCTGTTCCACAGTAGTTCCCGCTTAGTGAATGTAAACCGTGCCAATTAGTTTTCGGCTACAGCAGTGTTGATTTATCTCCGCCAGGCCCCACAGCATGTTTTAGTGCAGCGTGTGAGGCCAGCGGAGCACTACGTTGTGGTTTCAGCATTGGCTGTGCCCTGCTTCTGGGCTGCAGTGTCTTGGGCCTTCTCCATCACCAACACAACTTTTCTCATTAGGGGCTAACCGCACCTGCCTGCAGCCAACTCGGCTCTCCTGTCCTCCCCACACATGGAAACAATCTGCACCCCCCGCCTCTCCGCCGGCGCAGCTCTGCTCGGCTCACTTCGCCGAATCCCAGCCCACCCTTCCTCTCTCCTCCCTCTGCTCCCCTTTTCTGTTTTCAACCTCCCCACCTGTGCTGCTCTCCTGCAGACACAATCCCGGCAAGGAGAGGACATCCAGACACGGCCTAAACACTTCAAGAATGCGGCATCAACATTTGTGCCCCGCAACCCCCCCCCCCCCCCGACAACGGGGAACAGCCTGTTCACAATGCACATAATCCACTGCTATTGTTTACCAAAAAGTATTATTGGGGAAAAAAAAAACGCTCTAGTCTGAGCATTTCTGTCGGATTTACAGAATGCTCAGTGAGAACTTGGGCTCTGGCATCCCACTTTGCTGTGCCTAGTAGGTCAGTAACTGTTCTAGCTGCCGTTACTAACAGAGATCTCTGCCTATCCTGCTGTTCTCTGGCATATGGAGGGGTTCAGACGATAGCCCTGCCAGCCCGACCGAGGGCCTGCTAGCCAACTAGCCATGACAGAGGGAGTGTTGTCCGACTGTTGTCAGGGCAAGAAGCAGAGAAAAGCTGGTCTGAGGAGCTCCCTGGTGGCTGGACCTTGGTTCTGCAGAAAGAGAGGAGGAGATAGGGGAGTGTGTATCAAAAAGAGAGAGACTGAGAGAAGGGGAGCGAAAAAAAATGGGAGAAGGAGTTAGTTGAAGCTCACTGCACTCCACAGTCACGTCCCGGCTGTCTGGTTGCCCAAAGCAACCAGACATGATGTCATAGGCAGTTGAACTTGGACTTGAAGGCGGGGGCGGGGGTGGGGGGGGTCACTTTCCACTGCCAACGATTACATTGGGAGGGCTGGAGTAAGAGAGAGAAGGAGGGACAGGAAAAGAGAAGGGGGCTAGGGGGAGTCGAAGCCAGAAGGAGGAGTTATCTACAAACACCAAATCATGGATAGGGGGAAAAAAGGAAAGTATTGGAAGGCACACAAGTTAGTGGCAGATAAAACTTTTTGAAGGGGGTTTGTTCAAACCGGGGTGGGGGGGCGGCAGAGCCCACTGTGAAAGGTGGGGTGACTCTCTGCACTCCCCGGGCCGAGGCCTATGGAATGTCAGCGGCAGCCAGAACGGCTCGGCCGGTGCCAAAGCCCCCTTTCTCCCCTCTTATCAAAGTGAGAAACAAGAACCCTGAAGTAGCTGCCCCTGTTCACTTCACAGCACAGCCCGAGACTGTTTCGGAGACCGGTGCGCGGGATCGCCTAACGTGTAAACCAATATCGCGTGGCCAGTCGGTCTTGTGTTTTAGAGATTGGAAAGCTGTTCAGGACAATGCAAAAAGTGCTGCCCCGGCGCTATCTATAGCTCTAAAACAACACAGTGGTTTTTAATGAGATAAAAACCTCGAGTCAGCCCCTCTTTAAAACAGCAAGTGGTAAAGTTGAGGTAGTAACTGCGAGGGACAGCTGAGCTCAGCAGATACTGAAAAGGCGAGCGGAACCGGGGTTGGAGATGGCCACCTAGTGGCTGCAGGCTTCAAAACATTTCATTTGCATAATTTTGTTTAAAAAGAAAATGCGTCGGAAAATCGACAGCACGGTTCATCGCGCGATGCTCATGCTTTGTCCCACCGCCCCGAACTCCTTTCTTCAAATCGTCAGCGTGTGTTTTTGTCGCTTTCGCAAGCTTGGATACTAATTCACTCTCCCTTTTGCTCTCCACAGTCCTGGTTCCTCTGACAAGGCCTCGATGAATCAACAGCTAAAATTGTGTCATGAGAATTGGAAAATAAACACACCACCGCTGATTAAGAACAGACTGCTGACACTAAAGGTTTTCTCCCGCGCCAACACTATTCAAAGTACGACTACAGAACTCAAAAAAAGAAAAAAAACCTTGCCCCACCCAAACTCCATCAAATTCGAAGAGGAATATCCAACCCCCCCGAAGGCAGGAGGCTTCAATAAGATTGAGTGGACAAACTCAGAATGCAAGGAGGAAAATGAGGAACTGTCTTTTACGCCATAAAAAGTTAGAAAGGAATCACAATATGGCAACCTGACAAATGACCAATTCTACATTTGTTGTTTCTTTTTTTATTATTATTATTTTTCTTTTGTTGTCTCCATCATGAAACTCCATGCATTGGCTAGGAGATCCAAAAAAAAAAAAAAAAACACCCGGCAAAAAAAAACAACGAAAAAAAAAATTAACACGTAAATAAGGAAGTCGGCTGTGCAACTTCAAATGGATTGCCACCCAAATTGCACACCTCCATATCGCTGTATTTTTCAAAAGCAACTTCTCTAGAGGCACCGCCAACCATCCTCCTAACGCCCCTCCCCGCACCCCCCAACCAACCCACCTGGTGCTCGCCGCACCCAGGATTGAGACCAGAGCCACAGCCTGATGCCTGTGTGTCGCCACGCTCTGCCACACTCGTCGCTCGGCCCTGAGACTCTTTTTAATTTCCGATTGGCCAATGATGGTGACACCATCCAATGGTGTGACACATATGCACTAAGTGGCTGGTCTTTTGTTTACTTGTTGAAGTATCAGGGCATCTTGCTGTGGGGGAGAAGTGACAGCCAAGAGGCAAGTGCGAGCGAGTGAACACACGACAGTCATAACACTAACACTACATGTGCTCTTTCATCCCCTCACCTATGCACTATTGTTTTTTTCTTTAATAAGGGATGAAAAGAATTGCACATTGATGGTCAGATGAGCGATTAGAGAAGTGAGTCGAGGCTGGCTGCAAACCACAGAGATGCGGCTGTGTAAACAAACCAAGTTTAAGTCCTGACATGCCGCACATGCAGCACACACCCACCCACACACACACACACACACACACACAAGCACACACACAATATACACACACACACACTAAATGCATGCTTGCATAGAGTACATACAGGACATCCTCTCTGAACTAGTCTGTCACACAACCACTCACAGTGTCATCTTTCTATTCTTCACAGGCATGGAATTTAATTTACAGTAATGCATACGCAGCATGAGCTTCATATTATTAGTTTTCATTTAGTTTGTTGGTGTTTTCTTCAGATTTGGTTTTGGTTTTGTTTCACTTGGATTGTTTTAAAGGAAAAAAAAATTCTCTTGCATGTCATGCCATGTTTTTTTTCTTTAGTTTGCAGTAACACGCTTCGTATCACGCCCGGGTTTCAAGGAAACATTAACAGTAGTTTCTCAAATATCTCATATATGGACGACACAGTAACAAGAGCTCACCACGCACATCCCTTGCATTGCTACATCCTGAACCCCGTAGTCCCCTCACAGGAAAAACATAGAGGAATACACTCTCACAAACACACACACACACACACACACACACAAACACACACACACACACACACACACACACATACACACATGAATAGCACACTAACACCTACAACCTGAAATGAATAAGAAAGGGAAGCCTTTATATTTGGTTCTCCAAAATGCCTTTGTTAATGGTTTTTCATTCACTTAAGATTTGTCTTTTTAATTTGAGATATTTTTCTATGTACATGTTCACATTAAAAATTTGCTATTGTTATTATTTTCATCATGACACAATCCAACAAAAGCCGACCTCACAAAATAACTGGACTGCCTAGCTGTTGGTTCTATTTTGCAGGGATAGTGAGCAGGGCTGAGGCCCTGTCATCAGCCTCTCTAGTGACATTAGCTCTATGTACTAAAACATATATCAAAACTTTTAACAATATATGAAAGTGCCTCTGTATTCCCCTCATGCAATTAGTAATAAACTTCAGGTTCTCTTCCCACAGATAAGCTAATGCTACGGGGAATGGTAGCATTGGCGCGAGTGGAAACCATTGGCCTAGGACAGATCTTTGTAGAGGACTGCAAACTTTTTTTTGTTAAGACTGAGAGAGAGATCTTATACATATATATTTATGATATATGCTCCTTTTTAACTTTTACTACATGAGCTGGTTCGCAGTCTAGTTATTTTCTGAAAAGCCCCCCTCCCACCCCCGCGACCCATTCCCTCCCGAAAAACCCGTTCCAGTTAACATCATCTTACTGTTAGCAGTACGAATCAAAACGACACACACGCCACCGCCATCTGCAGCACAGCGTTCTAATACATAGATGAAAATGTCAACAACAACAACAACAAAAAAGAAAAATTGACAGTAGGATTGAGGAAAAAGTGTTTGTTTTTTGATGGAAAGTATTATTATTGAAAAATATGTGTCGATTGAGCCACGTGCAATGCATTGGGTAGATCATTGTGTTTGTCTGTTAGAGATTTTTAAGAAAGCTAAGAGAAAAGAGAAAAAAAATGTTATTTGTCTCAAGTCTGTAAGCTCCCGGACTCTAAACTCGAGGGCTCATGAAAATCCTAGTCTTTGTAAGTTGGGGGTATTGTTTTTATTTCCTTTTGTCTCTTTTTTAAAGTTTGTGTAATCATTTGTTTATAAAAAAAAATGTGGGAGGGCTGAAGGAAAAAAAATCTACACATCTTCAAGAGAAAAAAAAAGAAATCCTCTATCATCAGAAGAAAACTGGTGCTTTAACACTAAGAATTACATCCAGAAATATTATAAATGAATGGTATTGAACAAAAATAACAGACCATTTAGGAAACAGCATTATTCCTCTCTCTCTCTATTTGTATTCTTCTATTTGTATCGAGTGGGGGGGAGAGGTTCCTATTCCTTAAGGTTGTGACACAAAAGGCATTTTGGTTCAACCTTTAGAAAAAGCAAACCTTTACCGTCAAGCCGAGGAAATTTCAAAGAAAACTATGCGACCCGTGCACTAGCTGAAACTCACCAGCAAAAATAAAAGAACGATCGTGTATAAACCCTCCCAATCCAGTTTACTTTTATTATAGTTTTTTTTTTTTTTTTTTTTTTTAATCATAAACGTGTATGAATCACAAGTCCCTCCTTGTACTCTGGGAGATGCCTCACATCCAGGAAGCCCTTTACATCCACGACCGTCTTGACTTGTTTCCAGAACTTTCTCGAATGGAGCTCGGCGCGTCGCAACGCAGGTTTTATTTTTATTTTTTTTTAGGCGTAAAGCGCAGAAAACGACACGGTAGGGGCTCAAAAGTAGCTTAGTGTGCGGCTAAAAGCTAGACGAGGTCTGAACCATTTACGAAAAATAGGAAGCAAGGTGAGCCTCTCCCCTGTTCCACCCCGCTCTTCTGTAAATGACTCTTATAGTGCTTGTGCTGTAGTGTATAGTTTCCCAGCAGTTAAAGGTTGTCCCTTAAAAGTGCCTTTTGTTCACAGATTCCATTTTGTAATCCAGATCGCCCTTTTTTTCCAAATGGCTCCAGGTAGCGTGTCTCCCCCCCCCCCGAGCGCTGCGAGGAGGCAAAAGGTGTTCACAGCTCAGCGCTCGGGGGGAACAAGCGCCTGCGGAAAGAGTCCCGATCCCCTCTGTTGTACCTCCCCTATATCCTATCTTCCTTTTAAACCGTGTGTGTGTATGTATATACACGGCTATATACATACGCACCCGCGCACACATATATATATATATATACAGTACACAAGGACGCTGGTGTGAGTTAGTTCTTTACTTTTTATTGATAAATGATGACAAAAATTTTCTTTTGAAAAGGCAAAAAAACTTGTTATTGTTCAGCTTTTGCTTTTTTTCTTCCCGTCTCCACTGTCTGTTTTCTCTTAGACACTGGAGTAGTCTGTAAGTGTGTGTCCGTCTCTCGCTCGCTCTCTCTCTCTCTCTCTCTCTCACTATCTCTCTATCTCTCTCTATCTCTCTGCGCTCTCTCCCTTTTTTCTCACACTCTCGCTCTCCTTTCTCTCTCCCGCGCTCTCTGCTGTCGAGAGGGCGAAAAGAAAAAGAAAAAAAAATAATGCCGAAAAATCTTTTGTCTGAGCAGAATGCAGTTAGCTCACATGTTATTCTTGTCTGTATGCTTCACATTGTATTACCATACCCATCTCTTCAGCTTCTCCATTCAACAGCTAATGTAAGTGAACAAATTACGCTGAAGGGCCTTTGGGGGTGTCCTTGGGTGGGTTAGGATGGGATGACAGGGTTCAGGGGTTTGAAGAGACATACGGGATCGAGAGAGCTGAACGAACTGCTTTTGGGATGTTGGAAAAAGGGGCTGCTTTGACTAGGATAAGAGTTTGCTCTTTCGTTATTTATTTTTTTGGCTTTGTTTTACTCCCCCCGCCCCCCCACCATCTTTTTTTGTTTCCTTTTAATTTGGATTTTTTTTTTTTTATATATATATATTTGCTATCAGGGTATGCTGTCGTTTAGGCCTCCTTTAAGGAAGCCTTGGACTGTAAATGAAAGCTACAAGCACCTTATTACCGGACTTGTCCTGCATGAGGCTGAAACGGGGGAGGGTTGCATTTCCAGGACATATCCCACATCCCATCGAGAAAAAGAAAAAAAAAAGATAGTGGAAAGTGAAGTGTTATCGTTAATTGTGGGGTAGCCATGAAATCCCTTAGCAGTATTAGCCACACACCAACCAAATGTTAAACGAGGCTAGCGTGAGCCTGATCTCTCAGATTTTGAGGGTTCAAAAATGTCCCTCCATTTTTCTCCTCTGCCCACCTCATGCTGGACTGCTCCAGGTCTTTGTTCTGTTGTTTATTTTATTCTTTATCTTCTTCAGAGTGTATGGTTACTGGTGTAATAGGCAGCACTCTAGGCCCCCCTGACTCCCAGCTCTTCTGTGCCTCTGTCTACACCCCCAGTGCAGCACCACTTCTTTTGTGAGAACACCCCCAGAGCTCTAGGCGAAATGCATGTGTTAATTACAGTTTCTTTTCCATAAGAAGAAAAACACAGTTTGAGAAGAGCAGTACCTGATTGAATAAAAAGGATGTTCTTGACTGTACCAGCATGGCGTGCCATGTCCTTCTTTCTAATGTTTTAATAAACAAATTGCTCCGCAGTTGCATAATGTCCTTCAATACAAATAATTTCAATGCCAGGAAGATGCCAATCTTCACGCTGCGTGCACAGAGCTGCCAAAGTAAATGTTGCCACGGTTTCTTGCCTTCCACCCATGTGATCCAAAGATAAGTTAAAAAGAGGAGGAGCCAAGATAACAAATGTCAGCATCAATGACACCAACTCTAGTGCCTGGTGTTGTATTTTCCCCTTGATGTCAATTAGCATTCAAAATAGGCTTTGGTTTAGCATAAAACAACAGTTAAGCCGTACCAAAGGGAATTTTGGAAACCACTTTAAAAAAAAATTAAAAAGCATTAGACATGAGCAATCGTGACTCAATGTGTATTGATGGACCGCTTTCTGCTAGTGAAGCAGAAACCCGCAAAAAGGTTTTCTTACTGTGGAGGAACCGAAGAAATGGCCCAACTTCACACCTCATTGATAACATTCATTATCTACACTGAATATACTGAGCTCAGGGTCACACATGTGCTATAGAGACATACAACCATTCAGTCATCTGGGCACCTTAGTTTCATATGAACCTGCTGCATTTTTGATTGTACCTGCAAATTCCACACAGAAAGCCCCCCCACCTGTCAAACAATGAACCAGGGGCCTTTTTGTTTTGAGGCGGAAGTGCTAACCCCAATGCCATATGCTGTCTAGTGTACATCATTCGACACCTGGGTGGGCTGAGGGCCGCGAAAAAACGTCACATCGCCGTTAAGTCGTACATTTGCTGAACAAAAGTAGTTTTTATCTAGGATTCCATCGCTAACAAAACTCTTCCGGCTTTATATTTGGTGATGTTTCCTACAAAAATGTATAAAGTAGCATCTTAGCTGTTCTTCGAAATTATCAAAAATTAACCCAGTTAATTAAAAATCGCTGCAAACCTAGACTACTTCGCTACCAGTAGTATACCGTGTGAATGTCAAGGTAGACCGCATCACGACGCGGCACGGATGCTGGGGGGCCGACAGACCCGGAAAATCCAGACCTGCTGGATTCAGTCCTGTAAATTCACAGTGGTTTGTTTTTTGTTTGGTTTTTTGTTCTGCTATTATTTGTGCTCGGGCAAGCCTTTAAGTCAAAGCCTTCCAACAAAAGGTGAATTCGGAGGGTACAGAGTAAATCAGGTAAAGGAGTCATTAGTTCTGCTTGCCACAGGCCCTTTAACTGCAATATTTCAAATAAAAATTGCAGTGTTGTTTTAAAGTCAAAAAAAGAAGTGCATGGCAAAAAGTCATCTCTGACATGATTGATCTTGAAAGCTACCTCATTCCCAGCAGTGTGAGAGGGATGTCCAGCAACATATTTTGTCAGAATTTGCAGTTTTCCAAATGTGTGAAAAAAAAAACATAGTGTGAAAGGGTAACCTGCAGCTGGACATGTGGTTGATTAATTCAACAAACAAAAAACAAATATAAAGTTCATTAGGTGTGCTGGCTCTACTGGATTTGCATGTTTGATTATGCTAAAATCATAATGACAGTAATTTAGTCACTGTTAGATTATTTAACCAAATTCACTGAATAAACGTTTCAACTGTAATTTACATTCAAAATTGAAAGAGAAATTAAAAGAAATTGCCTTTTAGACATATTCTAACAAAATTGAAATGATTCGCTCTTAAGAACTCTTTTAGTGCCCTGTGCAAAGATTTGCAAAGATGTTAATTCTTTGGAAAAGCAAAGCTTGCAAAATTAGAAACCGGAACCGTGCAATATGAAAATGCTGAAAAAATAAAATTCAATTAGTTTCTTCCCAGTTTATTGCTTTCATACCCATCGGACGCCACCAGCTCAACACAGTTATTGAATTTAATTGTTTTAGCTAGGGTAATTAATCTGAGAAATCTATCAACCACACAAATTCAGCGATTTAAAGAAACCCTCCACCTCTACTGATCAGTAAATGACACATTAATCATGGACAGATGAGTGAAATCAATCAGATGACTATTCAAATCAGGTCCGCACCCCCTGACCTGAGATTGTCACCCCAATGGCCATAAAAGCCTGCCTGATGATTCCCTGTAATTACCCATGTATAACTAATATTCCAACTCCAAGTTCTAAACTTGCTTATTCCTCACAACAAGGTCTCACCCTAAGAATTAAATGAACCCATATTGATCTCAAGTTTTTTTTTTCTGTTTGTCTTGTTTCATTTTATTTTTGACTATTTTTTGGCCAATTTATTGCAACACCCTGTTTATATTAGTTCAAATTACCTATGTGGTTGACAACTGTTTCGTGTCCAATTTTACAATTAGTGTACAATTCTGACATTTGCTTTCCAACCTCGGTAAAGCTTGCATAATTTTAGATTTATTGTCAGCGTGAGTAACGCAGGATCTCGATGCTTCATTGTGGAACAGTGTACTTCATCTTTTCCCAGTGCATTGCTTTCAGTTTTCTCCTTTGGCTTTCTTTACTCTCCATTGCTGAAAGGAAAATCTAACTCAGAGGTGCCCCTACCCTTCCTCCCCTATCCTATTGGCTACAAACTGCTTACAGATTTGACAATGAGCAGTCAAGCTCTCTCTACTAAAAAGTCATTAGTTAAATTAGTTAAATCATACAATCAATGGTCTATATTGACCAGACATACCATAAAGGTGTGAAGAAGGTATTGAAATAACTTTTTACAAAAAACAAACATCACTCCTGCAGCTATAGTCACATCATTCTATGTTATTGTTCCCTTTGCTGCAATCAAATCTTTTGATGGACAACCACCAGAATTGCCCATTGAACCAGCCAATGAAAATCTAAAATTTAGAAAATATATTTCCCCTTGAAAAGTCTGCTTTGTCCTCCAGTGTCACCATATGTCATTTTAAACTCTTCAGGTATTCACATAATTTTGTCAACATTAATATCGGGACCAGAGTTGTCTAGGATTAGCATCATGTGGCCTCTAGATGAGCATTTAACATATGAACATTGCAAATATACATTAACATTTAGTCAAACGTATACCACATATAGGGCTTAAAACACAAATAAAAGCCCCGACCAGAAAATTCAGTCTTTAAAAAGGAAATATCAAAACAGTTAAGTAGGAACAATACCCTATAACAGACAGACAGGCACAAAGCAGACAGTAGATGGTCAGGTCAGCAGTGGGGGGCAGTTCAGCGGGAGCAAAAACACAGCATCATGGATTTATCATTTGACAGTCTGCTGACGGATGAGCGGCACTGATTTTATAGGACGATGTTCAGTGTCATGTATTCTCCCAACATCTCTCAGGCCTCACCAAGATCAAGGATATAAACTACAGCAGAAAATAACAATTTTGATTGATAACCTCTTATCAATACACACATTGGCAAACAATAAATGTTGAGATAATGAACACAGTGTCTAATTCATGAAAACCCTCACATGCAACGTAACCAAGGATAACTTAGCAAGTAGGTTTGTATTCAACCCAGTAACATGACATGGTATCAACAAAAATATTGACATCCACAGGCTTTATTCACACCTTTATTGCAATCGTCGTCATCATCATCATCGTTCCTGCCCTTTTTGAAGCAAGACAAGTTCCTAAATGATCCCTTTTAGTTAGGTAACATTGATTCTAACTTCATTTTTTCCCCATTTACTCCCCTCATATTATCTTCCTCACTGAAGTGCTTAATATTCTTTCCTTTCCTTGGTCATGGATAAGGTTGATGAGCAAAAAAAAGTTTCTTGCACTGACTAATCCCACTGGGTGTGGTGTTTTCAAAACCTAAACAACATGAAGATCAGCCCTCAAAAGGAGGAACGGCATTAAAATAATGCTTAGTTAATGATGGAAAAAATTGAAGGCTATATATCATCAAGCTTTTCTGTTATGTCCGTCTTCCCATAATGAAGTGGGTTCCCATTGCCCTCCTCTGTGGAGGTATATGACATCATGTGGGCCTCCAAAAGGTCATACAGGGATTTGTGATATCACATAGCGTAAAATCATACCTTAAAGGGAATCTGTCATACAGTAAATGATGTGTTTCAGAGAAATCACCATCCACCAAAGGATCCTACACCATTCCACTGAAGTAGTTCCTCATAATCTCTGCTCTCCATTGCTCAAAATACAGGTTTAAGCATCCCCAAGGAGGATTTTTTTTTTTTTTTTTTTCAGAAAATAAAGGGTGTCCTCGGTTGATAAGGCAGAAATGATCATAGCTCAATCTACTCCAAATTGCACACACAGTGCAGCTGCATATGTTTTGAATTTTTTGCAAACAAGTCAAAATTAGAGTGTTGATAAAAAGTTCTGGTTACTGGTTCTTTTTTTTAATACTGTGGGAGATTGTTTTTTCCGCCGGAAGTGCGCTCAGTGCAGCGATGACGACTTCCGGGCAGTATATTGTAAACACAAAGCGATCATACTTGTCGGGCTCTCGGAAATCGGCTAGCGGTTTACATTCGCATTGAAAACGTATTCATCCGCCACCTGATAGCACGACGTCGAGGTGTCCTCGCCTCCGCCCAGCGACGACCTTTTACCGAGCGCGTCGCGGGGAGACCCCAAAAAGCTAGCTAAACTAGCGTCAAGTCGGGTTTTTGACGGCGTAACGACAGTTGACTCGGCTCGGGAAAAGTGTGTGTGTGTGTCTCCCTCACGAAACAGTCGACCCTCTAATGCTGGTCTCAGTTCAATGGGGAACTGTTTGTTTTCGCAAACCGCGGATGATCTGTCGCTACTGAACGAGTCCGAGGGGGGGAGCCTGCCCGGAGAGCCACCGCCGCCCTATCAGGTGAGCATTAGCTAAAATAGTCCGCACAACTTCACTTTTGTTATGCCCGAAATCGCTCCCCGATACTATCATTTGTCATTTGTAGTTTATCATTCCCAGTTTTGTAAAGTAAACCGCAGTTTAAAAGCGTTTTCGTTTTTTCCTGTCCAACGGTGGGGGGCGGGGGGGGGGGGGGGGGGGGGGTAAAAGGCAGACTAGTCAAGCTAACCTTTGACGCCTACCACTGCGCCCCCTCCCATTCTGCTGTAGATAAAATCATGTTATTGATTTAATTGCACGATTTTTAAGTTTCTCGATTCATTGTGCGATGCATATCTCTTGTTAGATAGCAATGTCATTACCAGTCTGGGATACAAGTGGTCATTTTGCACAGATAAACATCGACATATTCCTGAATATGTCTTACTCATCAGGAGCGCACCCAGTCAGTGCCAGTGTACCACCCGACCCCCGGTGAGAGTCGCCTGGCCAGCCAGCTGACGGAAGAAGAGCAGATCCGGATAGCCCAGCGCATCGGTCTCATCCATCACCTGCCCAGAGGCATCTTCGATCCAGGGTCTGACAGCTCTGAAAAGAAAGTGAAAGAGTGAGTTTGAAATAGCCTCGCTGATGATTTAACATCCCCCGCAGCTGTTTTTCAGGAAGTTGACAGCTGTTCATCTGTTTTTAGTAAAGAGATTTTTCCGTATTAGCAAAAAATGAAAAAAAAAAACATGGGTAAGGTAAAAAAACGGTAAGCCTGTAGTTTGAAACCAAAGCTGCATTCTTTCTCTTTGAACAAGCTCTTAGATCTCAGTAACTTTCACAGTAAAACTGAGGGAAAACTAACTCCTGTCAGTCATAAAGTTGGGAGCAGTTGTTTTGTCAACATTTTACCCATTTTCAAGTAAAACATTGACACTGCATTGTTAATGAAATGATTACTACCATTATAACTATTGAGCCCAGTATCAGGTATGTAATATATGGTGCGTTTTATTAGTACTACACATTTATTCATATTCCAGTAAACAAGGTATCAGTTTACCGTACTGATTTGGTTCTGTAAATAGAAACTGACGAAACCCTGAGTCTCTCTGTGACATATCACTCCATGCTGCATGGAATGCGCCTGAGACGTGTGTTTTGACACACACTGTGTCTGGTCCCACCTGTTTACATTGATGTTGAAATGAAAGAAAACCTAAGGTTTTCTTGAACACACGCACTAATACTTATTGCCATATGTGTGTGAAAACACTGATATGACCAACAGATCACTTTTGAATCCTTGGAAGGGTGGGAAAAAAAATCATCACTAGGCATATGCCAGGTTCACACCTGTCATATGTCTGGCAGACTCTGCCACTTTTACTTTAGAAATACACATTCAAATGTTTTGCTTCCTTTCACATTGACGTAATAGCCAACAAATCCACTTCAGTTTTGAAGCGAAAAGCAAGAAAAATGTGCATAGAAATTATGCATAAAAACTCATTTTGAAACACCTTACTGTATTGTAAAACATGTGTAGGAATGGTGAAAAGGTAGTGAAAAATGGAGCTGTTCTCTACCCCTGGAGGTCCTGTGGAGACTTAAAATTCTGAAAACTCAATCTGGTCGATGGCCATTATCTCAGGGAAAGAAGGGAGAGCTGACTGCTGCAGAGAATCAACTGAAGTGCGGCTGAAATGCTGTCTGTGCGAGCTTCAGTTGTCATGTAACACTATGCACAATGACAGTTCGAGGATGCATTACGTTACTTTAGTTGAATTACAGCTCCTCCGGCTCCCCCCAGAACCCCAAAGACTGTCTGAAATAATAAGAATGTGATACATTTTCCTCACAAAATGTAAGTGATATTATGTCATAAAACAACTCCCCGTCAAAAAGAAGTTAGTTAGAAAGAGTTGTTTGCCTGCGTGAAGATGGATCAGAGAGATAAGGACAGAATCTCTCTCTCCTGCAGGTGTGTGATCTGCATGATGGATTTTGAGTATGGGGATCCCATTCGGTTCTTGCCCTGCCTCCACATCTACCACATTGACTGCATCGATCCCTGGCTGATGCGTTCCTTCAACTGCCCCTCCTGCATGGAGCCTGTCGACGCAGCACTGTTGTCAACGTACGAAACCAACTGAGCAGCACCCGGCCGCTGCTTCTGCCTAAAAGTAGCTGAGCCTTTTTTTTTTTCTTTTTAGCCAAAATTTCCCTTTTCAAAGAAATACCCAAGATAGTAAGTCATTGTGGATGTCTTATGTGTTTTTAGGATACATGCAGATGTTGATACTGTGTGTCACAGAACATCATTTTAGTTTGATATTTGCAGATTTTGGAACTTCTTGCCTTCTAGAGGAGGACAATGTGCCAAATCAAGCTAGATGAAGAATGCAGAAAAACAGTACAAATAGCAAAATACAACTTCAATGCAGTTCATTTTTTGGGGACTTGGCTATGGGTTTTTAATTTCTCATTTTAAAAAAATTGCTGCACATCACAGATAACATTGGCTCCCCTTCATAAAGTGCAAGACCTAAATTTTATGGAAAGGAGAAGGAGGTTGTCTCGGTCAAATAGGCATAATTCGTCCAAAAATGTCAGTAATAACATGGAGTAAAGTTACATTATTATTCACATGAAAACAAATGACACCTCTCGAGAAAATTCATGAACAGTCAATCAGAAAAGTCTTTCTGTTTTTAAAGATAGACTGAGTCCTATCACTGTGTTTTCATTTGACCCACCGAGAAAGAAAAAAATTGGTCACACACAGTTGGGCTATTGTTTATTTGTACTTTAGTTTTCCCTTTAAAGCTGCTTTTATCCATATGGATTTCTTCTGCCTTTCTCGAAAAGGAATCATCTGCGCTGCGTCAGGTTTGAGTCCTACTTTTCAAAGACCGGTCGTGGGTCAATGTGGGTTTCTGTTGTTATTGTTTTTATTGTTTACTATGTACTGCTGTGCAATCCCCCTCAAGCTGGGAGACCTTTCTGTCTCTCGGTATCTTATAGACTTTTTTTTTCCTTTCTGATGATGCCGTGTATTTTGATATACAGTATATGCGTTTGGTTTGAGATTAGCAATGGGAGGCGATGTAAATTGTCCCAGTCAGTGATGAACAATGTTTGTCGTTGTCACGTTTTGTAGTTTGATGCTGTTTGGATTTTATTTTGTGTTGATGGCCTCCGTACAGATAGCGATGCATTGCTCGAGCCACTCATTCTGGTCAAAAAACAAAAAAGAAAGCTTTACATTTTCTACTGTTTCCTCACATTAACCAATGCTGACTGCGTAATGTATAGCACAAACCAGTAAAATGGTGGAAGCTGCTACAGCTGTAGATTGGAATGTATCTTGAATGTAATTTGCCTTTTTTTCTGATTTTGAAAGATCCAGACAGAATAATTATGAGGACATTCGTGATTTACTCAGGCTGCTGTGCCTTTTCAAGGTTGAGTTTAGCCTATTCCTGTGAAGTACAATCATTTGACACATTTTACTGTTTCCTGTAGTTGTCCTCTAGGAGGAGACAAACACCAGCACTGTATGTGTCACCATGAAAAAGGCCTAATATGAAGCCAGATGTTTGTTTGGGTTTTCTTTTCCCTTTTCTTTTGTCTTTTTTCATGTTTTTTTTTCCTGGCTGCTGTTAAGAATCGTTTTTCTGTGATTTAATTTATTATGTGCAACTCATGTGGTTTCATGACTAGTGAAATCATGCAGCCACAATAAAATGCTGATAGAAACTTTTACCCCTGCAGCGTGATGTGTAGTTTATGTTGACTGTGCCAAATTGGTCAGTCAGGCAAAAAGTATTTTCTCAGCTGTTGGAATCCTTGTTAAGTTATCGCTCTCATGGTGGAGCGGTGATGGGTGGAGCACCAGCCAGAGCTTCGCTTGTGAGATCTAACAAGCACTGGCAGCAGGAAGCACGAATAAAACGGACTGTCTGAGAAATTGAAAAAGACAACCTGTCTGTTGCACTTATTGAAAGCATAGTGTTGATGCAGCTTTGTCAAAAATTATCAATCGTAGTCCTTTTCAATGATGTTAAATCATTTTAGGGTAAATTCTAGAGTAATGGCAGCTTCCCATTTTTAAGGGATAACATGCTATACTCTTTAAATGGCCCAAAAGCTTGAAGATTTGTCTTTCATATCAGGTGGATATATAGCAAAATAATCTTTGCTAACTTTCTGTTCATTTTGATTTCTTTATTTTCCGAATGATTTTATACTCCTTTTAAGATCATCTTCTGACATGGATGCTTCTAATTTGGGAAGCCGCAATATATCAGGGCTACATGATGTTTCTATGGTTAGCGCATCAGCCTCACAGCAAGAAGGTTTCCTGGTTCAATTGTTACGGGGGGGTCGAGTTTGCATATTCTCCGTCCGTCTGTTGGTTTTGTCTGGGTTCTCCAGATTCCTCCCACAGTCCAAGACATGCAGTTGATTCACTGGAGACTCTAAATTGCTTTCAATGTGAATGAGAGTTGATGGTTGTATGTCTCTATATGCAGCTGTGTGATCGACTGGTTTGGGGTGAACTGCCTCTCGACCAATGACAGCTTAGATAGGCTCCAGCTCACCTGATAAGGATAAGCATTCTAGATAATGACTATTGAAATAGATCAATGGATTGAATAATCAAAGGTAATAAATTGGTCATTAAATTAATTTGTACTAATAGTATTCTTTAGTATCAGCAATACAACATTTTTTAGCAGCCGTGCCCCTCTGACTCAGTCTAATGGCAGCGATAACATGATAACAGGCTCATTCAATGTCCCGATAACATCAGCAGTGGGTGGTGGTTGTCAGCAGCTGCGCAGCGCCAAAAACAGACTTTTCAACAAGGAGCGTTTTAGAACCCAGGGTCACATGAACACTGGGGATGTGGTCTGCAGCCAAAACATTAGCAGAAATATCACCCAGCTGGACCCTGAACATCAGCAGAGGGCATTCCCCCATCACAAGCAGTGAACAATTCTAAGAACATGATCTATGATTAGAAGTCATTATACAGTAATAAGTCCTTCAGCAATTTATTAAAAAGTGTGCATTTACAGTGTCATAACCTATACATTTTATAATACAATATTTTGTCAGGAACATTCAAGAAAATAAGGTTTGCTGACATTTCGACATATTTGCTCAAATATCGCGCTGTATTTATTAACTCTAAAATTGGCAGTGAAATCTTACAGTTTTACATATGATAACAATATTATACAGTTTATATAAAAACTATTTATACAGGAGGACTCAGACATGGACCAATTTGCCGATTCTTGTGTGATTCTTAAACTAGTACAAATAGACGCCCATGGTGACGGTAGCCAAAGCCAAGAAAAGCCCCGCCATCATTCTGACCAGCGGAGAGGAGCTGATCACGGTCCCGGGGATCCTGAACATGGCACTATCTGTTTTGGAGTTAACAGAACTGTTCTGCTGCTGCTTTTCAGAGATCCTCAACATCTCTGTTAATTCACCAAAGACCTGTTAAGAGGAAAAAACAACAGTCATCAATCGGCTGCTCGCGGGATCATCTTTGACCAGTCAGCTGCCCTATGAAAAGTTTGTCCTACCTGGATGTTTAACTCGAAAGCATTAACTGCCTCGTCCAACACCGCCTTCCTCTGTTCTTCCGTCAGCTCCAGCATGTTCATCCGGCTGCGGTAGAGCTGCTTGAACTTGTTGATGTTGGTGACGCCGGGGAAGACAAAGAATGACAGGCCCTCGTCCTGTAGATCCAGGCACTTCCTGGCCCATCTGATCAGGTACTGGCCTCCGGAGAGGTCGCCCAGGTAGCGGGTGTAGGAGTGGGAAACCAGCAATTCCGGGCTTTCGTCGCCAATCTGAATGCGGAGAAAGAGGATTAAGTTATGTAAATTCATCTGTCATTAACAATCACAGCTTTGCCACCATGACTGTGTAATTCATCATACGTGAAACATACCTGTCGGAGTCTGTGGCAGTATCTCCTGGTGGCGGCAGGAATGACAATCTTCTCTCTAAAGTCTTTGCCGAGGAGGAATTCCAGGTCTTTCCTGAGGGCCTCCAGCCTGGCCAGTTCAGCTGGGAAGTGAATGGGTGCGACTGCGGGATGGTCGCTGTTCTTGTCCAGCGCCTCTTCCATGGTCTTGTAAATCTCATAGAGTGAGCTCATGAGGAGCTGAGGACGAAAAGGAGAGCTGGAGTGAAGCGCCGGTTTGCGAATGCAAAAGTGGAATTTTGTACAATGAAGTAAAATGGGGGGGGGGGGGGGGTATTTGTGTGATACTCAGGTATATTACCTTGTACTGTGGCAGAGTGAGGACTCCCTTCTGGAAGCTCATCATCATTTCTGTGCTCTCTGACCTGACATGGCTGTCTTTGGTCGCAACTTTAATTTCTTCAGATAGGTCCCTGTGGGAGAAGGAGGATTGGGAATTTATTGCAGGCTCTATGACACGGAGTGCAAAAGCTGTAATTACTTTCTGACCAAACCTCGAAAGTTCATTCACACTTTATAAGCATGCTATTGTTCATTTATTACATAATACATCTGCTGGAAAACCTGCCAAGTTTCCTGCAGCAACTGATACTGACAGGTGAGATAAAGAGCATTCAAGTAAAAAAAAAAAAAAAGGGTTTTTTAAGGTCAAATGTAAACATAATATGGGTGGAAACTACAGAATAAGAATGAATTTGGAGACCAATAGGAAAACACTGCAAATCACTCTTACCCCCGAGTAACTGGTTCTGCAGCCATCCTGTCTGTCTCTGGTTCTGCACGGAAAAATCGAAGAAGGGATATTTTATAGGTAGTCCCTCTGCATGATCCTTTAGAGAATTCTGAATTTCATCATATAGTTCCAAGTCAGCCAGATTAATATTTGTTTTTACTCACCAGTCAGACTGTTGTCCTGTTTGCTCGGCAGTGTGTTCTTTGCCCGTTCTTTGAGTCTGAGAGTGTGTTCAGTGCATGCCCTGTGTGTCTGCATCACAGTGCTTTTATACACTCCTCCTCTGTGTCCTACTTCCCTCCCACCGACCGCATGAAAACAGGAAATCTGTGTGTCACCGAACCCCGGTCTAACATGATGCAGCAACTTCTGCTTGAAAGGAAGGGAGGGACTTGGAGTTAACATGATGCAGCGCTTTTAGGGAAGGCTGGGAACTGCTTCGTGGTAGACTGTGGGGCTTGTGAGTAAGGAAGTTTCGAAGTGAGTCACAGCTAAACATGATGGGGCAACTTTGGCAGTGTGAGGCAGGACCAGAGGAGGGGCAAACTATTCATGACTCAGTACATTCCAGAAGCCAGGATATTGGACATATTATGTAATGTCTTTTGTAATTTTTTTAATTGTCTCTCTATTTATATCTATACCCCTATTTATTGATACTGTAATTGCTGCGTTGCTTTGACAAAAGAACTTCCCTTATGGGGATCAATAAAGTACATCTTATCTTAATATTGAGAGATATGGTTGTGTTACTGTGCCAAACCAATACTCAAGTCAATATAAACCCAAGTAACCTTAATCAGTGCAATATAAGGTGTGTGCCGCGGACGATACAGGAACTGTCAACTCAAAAGACCGGGCAGAGAAGATTCTGCGGCTTTGGTAAACCTAAAGCTCTCTGTTTTGGTTTCCAAATGATAGAAAACTGGCGTAATTGAGTCAACTTTGGATCAGTAACTCTGTTCAAATGGCATTGTGTAAAGTAGCATTTGCAACTGGATTGTGTCTAGAATTTACCGACAACTCTTTCTCTTGTTTCTCCTTTAGAAAATTGTGTCATATGTGTCTTACGATATATCTACAAGCACACACGTGTATATTCAAATATATGTTTAAATGCAGCTGAGCTTTGCATGAGGTACACATAACAAGTCACAAGCTCAAAACTGATCAACAAGTTACAGTTTTGTTTTGCACTGTCTTTTGTGAGAAATTCATCCGTGACCTGACTTGATTTGACACTCAGCATCAACAAGTGTTAAGACAGGGTAAATTTCAAGGAGGTGATTCTTCTCATCGAGCATCTCATCGAACTGGAATGCACCAGAATTCAATGCAAATGTTTTTTTTTTATGATAATTATTGTTCTTTTGGGTTCGAGCATCATTTTCACAGGAAATTCAAACATGCAAATGTGCTATCAAGTATTTAGACCACAAACCATCAAAGCAACTATTTCGTTACTTTTTTCACATCCACCTGAATTAGTATTCAGCTGTCTTTCCACTGCGTTTTGGACCATTGCTGCAGGGATTTGCTCCGAATCGACTAACAGCAGCCAAGACGAGGGGCATGGAAGCTGGACTGCAAGGTCCGCTTCACATTCGGTGTTCCGGTTCTGGCCGATCAGAAAGGTGTTAAATGGTAATCTTGGTTAGACAGGTGTGCAGTGGGCAAGCCAAGTTTTGCTTTTTCACATCAAACTGATTTGTCAAGGATCCCTCTTAGTACACAACCACACATCTTGTCAAAAGTTATGTTACCCCCCCATGCTGGAATGGAATAACATAATTGATTAAAATGAATTAAAGATTCATGAAATCATCAATTTATCATCAGTTTGTGAAGTCTTATTGTGCTTTCTCAAGTTTGGCCTGCTTAAGGATATCTTCCATGCAGTTCGACATGACCAGGTATCTATTTGAAGGAGAGGCGCTCTCTGCTGGCCACTGGAAAGAAGGCACTCCTTTGCTTTGCATGCATTTTGTTCTACTAATTTTTGTGTTTTTTTTTTATTCCTTTACAACATAAACTGTGGCACAAGCTCACACAAAGGTCTGGAAAACGTTTTTCTCTTCTCTCTAAATCGAAATTTCAACTCATTGAAATATAAATACAAGTGGTACAATACAAAACAATACATAAATACAAGTTCATATGAATTACACTGTAAAACAACGAAAAATGGAAGAGCCTCTCCTCGGTCACTTTTGAGTATTTTATTCAAATCTAAAGAATACAGGAGCAAAATCAAATCAAGAAATAAAATAATGAATATCTGCTTGATGTGAAAGATACCCAAACAAACTAGGGGAAGTCGAGTGCATCTCAAAAATAAAAACAAGATGAAGTGTACAGCAAAAATCGCAGATAAATTACACGATTTTTTATCATAATATTTTTATTTAATGCTCCCCCCCCCCGCCCAATTCTGCAGATGGACGGGTAGAAGCTTCAGTAAGCAGCTGTTACTCCTCTCACTGGAAGTTAGTAAGCTTTTTATTTTTTGTATTTAATTTTTTTAAATCCGGGTGTTTGTGTGCTGTCTTCAATAGTAGTAGCTCCGTGATAAACTTTGAAACTTAGAAAAAAAACACAAACATATGTTTCATTTATTTTTATATCTCGGGTGTATTGTTCCACCGGACACCGTGTCCTAGCACGTAAGTGACGGACTTTGACCTTCACACCGGGCGGCACACAGACACCGCTTTCCTTTTTTTTCCAACCTACTTTCAGGTCAGCAATGTTTCCTAAATTTTTGACATCACGGTTAACACATTAAGTTTTCAGAGCGAGTTGAAAGTACTTGAGTAAATGATTAGTTAACGGGCCCTGAGCGCTATACTGTTAGCATGCGCGCTATGCTAGCTAAACACAGAGAACCCCTTAATTAAGACCGGAAGTGAAGCCCGGCTCAATATAAAGCAAGGTGGATTTTAGCCCTTTCACTTTTATTTGTATTTTTTAAACTCTCCCCCCCCTCTCTCGTTTGCCATAAATGCCAACTACGCTGCACTTACAGCTGGATCAAATAAAATCTATGTCCTGGTAAAGTCTAAAATATGTGCATTTTGCGTTGTCAGCAGATCGTGTAGAAAGAGGAAAGGTTGATACATTTGGATTTTGATCTTCATGGCTACTCAACTGGTTTATGGTTGCGATTGCAAATTATGCTTAGATTATGTGCCAGACAAAGCAGATAATAATCTCGGGTCACTGTAAGGTGTACAGTCAAACTTTGCAGTACATGCTACAAGAACACACACAAAAATGTTTGCTCAAAACATCTCATGCTTACAGTTTACAGAGCGCTTCACAGCATGTAATATTCAACTTGCTGAAATACTGAAATGAAGATTTGCTCGAAAGATAGGAGTAAATGTAGCATTTGTATTGGACAAGAAAACTATGAGCCATAATTTGTGAAATGCAGTGCATGCATTAAGTCAATAATTTGTCAGATTAGTTGTGTAATTTACTGACTCTTTGCTAAAGTAATGCCATTGTAAATGGTCAGGAACTGTAATATGTTATTTTAATTGTTGCTCTTTTACACACTTTCAGGGAATCATGGAGGGACAACTATATAGTAAGACATTCCTGCATACCCCTCGAAATGTACATACAGGAGGTTTGATAATGTCAAAGCTTTGTCTTTAAAGTGGCTGTAACAGTTCCACAGATTAATACTTTAAAACTAAATAAACAAGCCAAAAGTCTTGGAAACACAGACTTGTTAATACATGTGACATATTGCAGGTGGAGCAGAGCAGGTGGCTCTGCTTCACTGATTAATACTTTAAAACCAAACAAACAAGTCAACAGCCATGGAAACATGGACTTGTTAATACATGTGACCCATTGCAGGTGGAGCAGAGGCTTTACTTTGCCAGGAGGAGTCCCTCCTCCCTGACTGTTTGTCCCTAGGCCAACACGGAGAGAGAGGAGGAGGGGAAGAGGTGAGATAATGAGAGGAAAGTATATTTTGAGTATTGATATTAGGGATTTAAAGCTGCGCTAAATGTTTGACAAGTTTTCTTCTCCAACATTTGCACGATAAAGCAAGTTTCTGTTGTCAAACACTTAGACCTCCTCCTGTTTGCCCTGAAGTTACGGTCACATTTTGAAACTGAGATTTTGGGAAATATTTGTGCAACATAGGAAGACATTTATTTATCCCAGAAAATTAAAATGAACTCTCATGTGTCAACCAATCTGATTTTAGAATTCATTTACATTTTTGAGTTAAAAGAAAGCATTGTTTTTGATTCAACATGGAAGGATTTACCTGCTAATTGTAACACAGTTGAAGCTGATTTCGACAAATGTAACTAAGCAAAGAAAATCTTGTGCTCTTAAAAACTAAAAGCTCTAGAAAAGGAAATGTTCTTGAATATCCGTTTTGGTATCACTTTTTATGTCAGTTACTAGAACTTCAGGTTTTCCAAAAAAAAAAAAAAAAGGAAATCATAAGCAAGTAGTTCACTTAAAGCATATATTTTGCCAACTAGAGGGCAGCATTGACCAGGTCATTGAGACAATGTTTTCTACAATATTTTCATGGATTTTTCAACTTCTTCTTCTTCTCCTTTTGGCTTTTCCCTTCAGGGGTCGCCACAGCGAATCAGCCATCTCCATCTGATCCTATTCTCTGTATGCTCCTCTCTCACACCAACTACCTTCATGTCCTCTCTTACTATGTCCATAAATCTTCTCTTTGGTCTTCCTCTAGACCCCCTGCCTGGCAGCTCCAATTCAAGCATCCATCAACCAATATATTCACTATCCCTCCTCTGTACAAGGCCAAACCATCTCAGTCTGGCTTCTCTAACCTTCCCTTCAAAACATCTAACGTGCTGTTCCTCTGATAGACTTATTCCTGATCCTATCCATCCTGGTCACTCCCAAAGAGAACCTTAGCATTTTCATCTCTGCGACCTCTAGCTCTGCCCGCTGTCTTTTCATCATTGTTACTGTTTCTAGGCCATACAGCATTGCTAGTCTCCGCACTGTCTTGTACACCTTTCCTTTCATTCTGGCTAATAGTCTTGTATTGCATAGTACCCCTGACACTTTTCTCCACCCATTCCAATTTGCTTGAACCCATCTCTTCACTTCTTTTCCATACTCTCTGCTGCTCTGCAAGTACCTGAAATCCTCCAACGTCTTGATCTCAACTCCCTGTAGCCTCACCGTTCCACTGGGCTTCCTCTCATTCTCACACCTACTCTGTCTTGCGGCGACCAACCTTCATTCCTTTCCTTTCCAGAGCATACTTCCACCTCTCTAGATTTTCCTCAACCTGTTCTTTGCTCTCACTACAGATCACAATGTCATCTGCAAACATCATGGTTTATGGAGATACCTGTCTAACCTCATCTGTCAGCCTGTCCATCACCACTGCAAACAAGAAGGGGCTCAGAACTGATCCCTGATGTAGCCCCACCTCCACCTTGAACTTCTCTGTTACCCCTACAGCATACCGGACCACCGTCTCACAGCTAGCGTATATGTCCTGCATGAGTCTAACATACTTCTCTGCTACTCCAGACTTCCTCATGCAATACCAGAGTTCCTCTCTTGGCACCATGTCATATGCTTTTTCTAGGTCTACAGAAAAACAATGCAACTCCCTGTGGCCTTCTCTGTAATTCTCTATTAGCAGTCTCAAAGCAAATACTGCATCTGTAGTACTCTTTCTAGGCATGAAGCCATACTGCTGTTCACAACTGCTGACTTCTGCTCTCAGTGTAGTTTCTACTACTCTTTCCCATAACTTCATTGCATGGCTCATCAACTTTATCCCTCTGCAGTTGCCACAATTCTGCATGTCCCCCTTATTCTTAAAAAGGGATATTATTACACTTCTTCTCCATTCCTCAGGCATCTTCAAACACTCTAAGATCCTGTTGAATAATCTAGCCAGAAAATCTACCGCTACCTCCACAGGTATATCATCAGGACCAACTGCCTTTCCACTCACTTCCCTCTCTGTCCTTAATCACCTGGACCTGCTGTACATCCTGTACATTTTTATCACTCTGTTTAGATGATTCTCTCCCTCCTTACTGTCCCAACTGAGCATACAAGTCATCGTACGCCCTTTGTTTTGCCTTTGCTACCTCTATACCTTCCGCTGCATCTCCCTGTACTCTGGTCTGTTCCTTCAGCCCCCTCAGTGTCCTGCTTCTTCTTTGCTAACCGCTTTCTCTGTAAATACTCCTGCACGTCCTAATTCCACCACCAAGTCTTCTTACCCACTTTCCTTTCAGATGATACACCAAGTACTCTCCTACCTGTCTCCCTGATAACATTACCTGTAGTTGTCCAATCATCTGAAAGCTCTCCCTGGCCACCTAGAGCCACATCCCACCTGCGGGGAATAGTCACTGACATCACTGAGCATCACACCTTCAATTTCCAGTTTCAGACTCATAAGTCTATCTGACATTCTTTTCACCTCTGGAACATTCCTAAAAAAAACTTCTCCTTCAAGATAACTCCTACTCCATTTCTTTTCCTGTCAGTACCATGATAGAACAACTTAAAGCCTGTTCCTAAGATTCTAGCCTTACTACCTTTCCACCTGGTCTCCTGGACACACAGTATATCCACCTTCCTTCTCTGCATCATGTCAACCAACTTTCTACCTTTTCCTGTCATAGTCCCAATATTCAAAGTGCCTACTCTCAGTCCCAGACACTTCCCTTTCCTCTTCTCTCTCTGCTTCAGAACACACCTTCCTCCTCTCCTTCTTCAACCCACAGTTGCCCAATTTCCACTTGGTACCCTGTAGGTCATCGGTACCAATGGCGGTCGTTGTTAACCCAGGCGTCGACCGATCTAGAATGAGATTATTAGATGTCGTTTGCATGTTTGGTTTTGGAAAAAGTTTTACGCCAGATCCCCTTCCTGACGCAATCCTCTCCATTTATCCGGGCTCGGGACCAGCTCAGAGAGACACTGGCCTGTGCCCTCCCGAGGCTGGCTCAAGGAGACATGAGCCCATGCTGCACTGAGGCTGCATTTTCACAGACTTTTAACTATTCTCCTATATTCAGGCAAACCTGAGCTCTGTTTGGGAGTCCTGGCTCTGTTGCGATGATCTGCACACCACACAAGTATTCTACAGTCCTTGCACCTTCGCACCCATTCCCAGTTTTGAATCAGCCACCGCTCGAACAATGGACTCCACTCTGCATACCATGGCGTCTGACATCAGTCCTGCATCCAGGCGCCAGTATCCTGTCCGTGCTGCTGCTCATCTACACCTGCTAGGGGAGTCCCTTTCCTTGATTGGGCACCATCTTCAGGAGACAGACGTGAGTAGATCCAGGTAGAAGAACATCTAGTTATCTCCTCGTGCTACTTAAAAAGCAATGTGGAAATGACATGAGTGACTTCTTATGTCTTTAACTTGAGAAATCAAGTACCTAACTTCTTAGGTTATAGGTTTT
The DNA here is from genome assembly GCF_037954325.1 of Fistularia commersonii. Taxonomy (NCBI): domain Eukaryota; kingdom Metazoa; phylum Chordata; class Actinopteri; order Syngnathiformes; family Fistulariidae; genus Fistularia; species Fistularia commersonii. The sequence continues at coordinate 11,303,429 of NC_141295.1, read as the reverse complement.
TGATGAAGTACTGGGAAAGAATGATCTAAGCTATAAGTATTATCGTGGAAAGTCATAACACAGACATACATTCACAAGAATTTGTTTGTCCGTGTTTCAGTTTCAAGGATTCATAGTCTCCTCTGTATTCTCTCTACAAACTGACCTGTGGATGAAGTTTAATTCCACTGCTCAACCTCCCTGTGTGTCTTTGCAGAAGTTGGTGTGTGTGTCTCAAAGCTTGATTCTGCTCTTGGATTCCCTGCTCTGTGCACTGGCCCCTCTCATGTGTCTCACCTCACAGATCCCGGAGCTGCAGAGCTGCACAGAGCACTTGCTGGCAAGTGATAGACAGAGCAAGTGTTACACAACATTGGTACACACTCACACTTCTATTTGACTGACTCTCTTTATCTTCGTCTTTCAAAAGCCTTCTGCCCTGGAAAACATTGCATACATGATGCCGGGATTATGAAAAGCTTTGCTGGCTGCACAAGTCAAAAGTCTGATTTGCTGATTGACACTAATTTGCACATTATAATGATGATTTGTATGATTTTTGCTATTAGAAAAACACTGTTTCAAACACTGCAAATATTTTTGTTTTAATTTTGAACATTTATGTTTAATATAATATTTCATTGGAATTTTTTATGTTCTTTAGTTAAAAGATGTGCTCCAAGAGATTTTTTTGGATGAGACACTGCATGCTAAAATAAAGCATCAATTTAAATCATTTTTGTCTAATTTGAGCATGCCTACAGTGGCCAAAACCACCTTTCCCTGTCTGTGCATTGCCTGAAAATTAGGTGTTTAAAAAAAAATACCTGGAGCAGCTGTCCTGAGCAGAGATCATTTTTTAACAGATCCCCTTCTATTTTGGCTGAGGCTGGAGCTGACTTTTTAGTTTATGCAAATTATATTACAAGCACAGACAGACACACACACACACACACACACACACACACACACACACACACACACACAGGCTTCTCCATACTTACAGATCACCTTATATTTATACAGTATCAAAACTTGATTCATTAAGAGATGTTCTTCAATGAATATTTTTTTTCTAACATCCACCCAGGGAGGATTTGTAACAGTAGTATCTAGGAGCTGGTATCTAGTAGAAATAGACAAATACTGCCAATTTTTGAGGGAGATGGTAGCTGTTCGTATCTGTATTTGATAACACATGCAATTGCTTATCTTCTTTGGAAGAATTGATGGTCATCATTTTTCCTTAAAACACATTTTGTACACTAGGTATTTATAATCTATATATGAAGATTTCCATCTTGTTTTTAAATTTAGTTTGTTTTGAGATTTTGGGGGTAAATGGGGGGGGGCAGAGATGTGTGGCTGGCTGTTTTGTGATTTAACATGCCACAATTTATATTTTCCACAAGGGTGTATTGATTTGCAACTGATCAGCTCCTTCAAGGCACTCCTATCTCCCTCCTGTTAAATCTCTCCCACGTCAGGGAAGCGTGCAGATAGTGATGTCACAGGTGCACTTGTCACTTTGGATCAGAGTGAGAAGAGGCTGCGCTGCCAAGTAAGGTTTCACATACAATGAGTTTTTCTTGAATTTTTTGCAGGGTTAGAGGTGTACGTTAAGAAACAACAAACACACCCGGGAAATATAAAAAGAGATTACATGAAATCAAGGTAAAATCAGGTGCAAAAGGCCATTTTGAAGAAATCTTCATCTCGCGAGATAAACTGCACAAGGGCTGACATTGTTTAAAGCCCAAACATGGCTTAACTAAGAGATGTAGGTGACCTTGAGTCTTTAATTAGCAGTGGTTTGACTCAGACCTACCTTCACTCAGAATCCTCTGTTCCAGTCATCAAAATAAACCCTTTTAAGGTAATTTTGAAGAGCCTCTGTCACCTCATGTGTTTTGCATATCTGGATTTGTTAGAGAATTACATCAGCAGTAAAATATTCAGGCTGGAACATCATATTCTTCCTGTATGCTGTAACTATGGAAATTCACTTTAAAACAGGGAAACCTGTTTCATTTTAAAATATGTATTATTATTTTTTTTGGTTGTGTAATGTGTATACAGGTATATCAAGACACCAGCTCCATAACCATAGCGATATAAGATATCTCTATGATATATAAGATATCTCTGTGATTATGAAAAGTCATGAAAACACAGCAGCACAAAAATCCAGAGCAACACATTCTAACGATCTGTGCTGTAAATACCAATAACAATTTTAGATGACTTTAGATTGCTTATTAAGTACAACAACAAAAAGTTGTTTAAAAAAATTGCCTCTTAAATGTACATTTTATCCATAACTTTTCGCATTTTATGGGTGTGGTAGGTGAAATTAAAAGGAGAATGGTTCATATGTGCCCCAGAACACCTGCTCCACCCCATGGAGGAATGCTTCACAGCCCGCATACAAAGGAACCTGTTACGCACTCCAAAATACTAATAAGTGCGGTCATGCACATGTCTTCAAACCCGGAGTGGAACTCCCTGATATCTTTGCTGCTTTGACAGCTTTTATTAGACTGCTTGGAATCAACATGTTCTGAAGCTGTTGAGACCAGAGAGGGTTTTCAGTGCCAACGTTTCTGAGGGCACTACGAGGAAACAACCACACAAACGCATAATTTTAATGACTTCTATGGGTAAGTACATTTTCTCATGCAGTGGAAAGTGCACTGATTTGCTAAGCTTGATCAAAGCGGCAGTAACTTTTGTATTCTTTATGATGTTTCTGTGAGCTTACGTTGCTTATTGTGTTTACGTCTTCATAAATAGCTGTCAGTTTAATGTCAACTTTAAACGATAACAGGAGAGTCGTCTACCGTCTAATTTTACACTTATGGTATTTAATGCCTCATATAAGGGTAATATCGCAGCTGAATGCTTGGAGGCATTGTGAAGTGCCGTGCTATCGGTATGACACAACGCAGCACTTATTGTGGTGTTTCTTTTTCTTATTGAATTTGGCATTTATGGACAAATGCGTAGTGTGAAAGTTCACACTTTCAGAATGCAGACAGACGGGATCGGCAAGGTGTGGTGTAGCTCAACATCAGGGGGACGAAGTGAGAAATGTCAACAGTTCCATTGAAATCACACGTCTAAATCATTATTATCACAATGCCAAAGCAATTAGGAACAGCGTTAATAATTAAGTGAAAGTCAACGGTCCTTTGTAACAATCACAATTCAACAATTTAGACAGAATTAGTTCCTTCTAGCCCAGAGGTGTGAACTTGTGCACAATCCACCAATTCTGACCAAGTCTGTATTTTAAGTTTCCCTTTTGTTAAAGCTCTTAATATGCTTCATATCTTATTGAATAACACTTATATTATGTTTGACCCCTTTTTTTCCAGCTATGAGCGAACTATCAGGAGACATGAGTAACGGGTTCTCGCTCCCGGAACTGAAGCTGGTTCTGCTGGGGAACATCGGATGCGGGAAAACATCGTCCGCAGACACCATCCTGAGCCAGCTCTCCCCAGTTTCTCAGAGCGCCGCCAGGAGCTGCCAGCTCCGACAGGGCGTCATCGACGGCAGGAAGGTGACCCTGGTGGAGGCTCCCAGGTGGTACTGGAATGGCAGCAACATGGAAGAAAGTGTCAGGAGAGAGACGCAGCGAGTCACGACTCTACTAGCGCCCAGTCTACACGCTGTTCTGCTGCTGGTGCCTGTTGGACAATTCACAGAGGTGGGTTGTGACACCTCTGTGTGTTGAGGTTGCATAATCTGGTTTAATAGTTGTGACAATACTTGGGAATGAAAAAAAATTTCATTTTCTAGATGGAGGCCCAGGTACCCTCAGAATTACAAGAGCTTTTTGGGGGGAACGTGCTGGATCACACCCTGGTGCTGCTGACCTGTGGAGATTATTTGATGGGATTGACAGCCGAGGTACCGCCAAACTCCTCCCTAGGTGTATTCGGATTGAAAAATAATAATCTGTCTGTGGATCGTATTGCAATTGCCATGTTTACATGAGGATGCCTGTTTCCTGACGTGCTGCTGCAAAAATAAAATTTTACATTTTCGAATATTTTACATTGACTTTTTGTACAACTACCCTCTTGTGTTCTCAATAGGAATACTTGCAGAAAGAGCATCCAGGGCTGAGGAGGCTTATTGAGCGTTGCGGGGGCCGTTACCATGCCATAAATAATCGCCGGCGACAGGACAGGGAACAGGTCTACGAGCTACTCAAGAAGGTGAGGCAACAAATATTTGTGATGGGTAAATATGGGATTCAGAAAGTGAATTCCATTTTGGTACCTTTGACTTAAGATCATCTATTATTAGTATAGAAACAAAAGATTGTTTTGAAAAAAAATTTACATTTCTTAAATTGGAACTGTACATTTTATCCATGAGTTTCAACATTATATGGGAGCGGTAGGGGAAATTAAATTTTGACATGGTTCACAGGGAGCACCAACACACAAAGTGGTTTTAAAGTAGTTGTTTGACGACAAACAGGTACTTAAACTGCTAAAGTGAGACTTACTGACGATGGGATCGTTTATGTTTGCAACAGGTGGATATCCTGGTGCAGGAGAACGGGATGTACAGCATTAAAACGCCCCAGGAGGCTGAGTTGGAAAAACGAGTGAACGAAAGAAAGCGGGAACTCATGGAGTGTTTTCGAGCTCAAAAAGAAGAAAGAAGACAAGCCTCTTCCAAGACACAGGTGGAACTGTCGGTGGAAGTGGAGGGGGAGGAGGCGCGTTGCATCGACAGAGCACCGGAAACGGAAGCAGATGCGGTGACGGAGGGGCAGGACGCAAGTCCAGTCTCACAAGTGCTCAGTTCAGTTCCATTGCCAGAGCAACAGATAAATTCAGATAAAAGTGAAGATGCGCAGGGGAAGTTGATCCCAAGATTCAGACTGAGCCCAGGTAAAATGTGGTGTTTAGAAATAAAGAGAAAATTAAAGGACTGAAAATGCAGGTATCATCCTTCCTGCTTCTCCCTCCACAGACGGAGCCATACTTTCCCAGATGTCTGAGGAGAAGCTGGCCCAAAAAATCGTCACCACCCGTGAGTTGCAATAAAACTTATTTTGTTGCTGAGAAGATTCGTTGTCATCATCGTATTAAAGTCCAGCTTCAACCTTTCAGATCACCACAGCTTTGAGAATAGATCCCCCGTGGGCTCCCCTGAGGTCTCTTTTAGCTCACCCATCTCGTCGTTCTCTCTACCGACCACCGCCTCCTCTTCTCTAACATCCTCCCGATCCCCCGAGCTGCGTCTGGTCTTACTCGGGCGATCGGGAGCGGGAAAGAGCACGGTTGGCAACGCCATCTTGGGCCACGACGGGTTTGCGTCGTGGCCGGACAGCCTCACGGCCATCACACAGGAGTGTGAAAAGAAGAAGGCGCTTGTGGCAGGAAGAACAGTCAGTGCTTTAAGACATTTCCAAATGCGTGCGTTTCGTCACTCTCACTTTGCAGCATCATCATCATCTGTGTCTTCGTCTCACCCCGTCCTGCAGGTAGCGGTGGTGGACACCCCGGACTGGTTCAACTCAGAACGCTCCCCCGATGAGGTACGAGCTCAGATCTCCTCATGCGTGGCGTTGTCGAGCCCCGGGCCGCACGCTTTCCTCCTGTGCGTTCCCACCGACCAGCCGGCGAAGATGGAGTTACGGGGCCTGTGTGCCCTCGAGTCTGTTTTCGGCACGGATGCCGTTCGGAAACACACCCTGGTCGTCTTCACGTACGTCGATCAGCTGATGGAGAGTGGGAAAGTGGAGAATGACGATGTGGAGTCCTACATTGCCGGCCGCTCCTCGGACCTGCTAAAGCTGGTGGAGAGATGTGGAGACAGGTATCACGTGATGGAATATGAAGATGAGGAGACCGTGGCAGAGCTGCTGGAAAAGGTGGAGCAAACCGTGAAGGAGGCCGGAGTACAATATTATTCCAGTCCCGCTTTCCAGGAAGCAGAAAACCGAGTGAGGCAGAGGCAGGTTGAGATAAAAAGGGAAAGGAGGAGTCAAAAACTACAAGAACCAGCCAAACCTCTTGGTCCCAACCGGCAGGGACTCTATCCCAGCATGCAGACGGTGGCTGAGGCGGAGGAGGAAGTGCAAGACAGTGACAGTGAGGAAACGAGGGACGAGGCAGAGATAAGTGTAAGCAACGTGGACATCGAGAGCCTTCCTCCCGTCACATTCTCCAGCCCGTCCTTTTCGCTTCTCCACTCCATGCAGGAGAGGATGCAGTCTGGTGCCAAGATGCTGCCTAAACTTTTGGCGAGTAGCTCTGAGTGGTTGGGAGAAGGAGCGAAGAGCATAATGAGTCACCCAGTTTTGGGATCACTTGGCAAGAAAGCTCAAAATGTCCCAGCAACGGCGAGCGGAAGTGAAGAGAGCGGATCAACGCAAGCGATGGGTAAAGATCGGCAGCTCGTGGCAGAGGATGGCGCTGCGGTCAGTTCTGGAATCAAGACAGCAGCGGCTCCCGTGTGGGAAAAAGTGGGTTCCGGGGCCCGATTTGTCGCCGACCGCTCCAGGGTCATCGGCGCTGGGATCGGCGCTGGGGCAAAGAACGTGGCGCAGAGCCCCATGTGGGGGAAAGTAGGAACCGGGGCCAAAAGCGGGGCGAAACTGATCGCCGAAAGTTCAATGCAGGTCGGAGCAGGAATCGGCGCCGGTGCAAAGAAGGTGGCGCAGAGTCCAGTGTGGGAGAAAGTTGGCTCCGGTGCCAAAACGGGAGCCAAGATGGTCGCCGACAGCCCCGTATGGCAGAAACTGGGGGAAAAAGCAAAAGAGGTGCCCAAGGTGGTCATCGGAGGCGCTGTCCTGGGTTTGGTCCTCGGTGTGTTCTTGGGAGGCATGATTGGTGGAGCCATTGGGGCCGGGGCCGGAGCTGCGGTTTCTGATGTGGCCAGGAGGAAATTTGTCCAGAGAGGGCAAACAGATAGTGCACACAGCGTTGAGCAGAATGTGCAGAGAGCGGTGACCAGCCCGGGGAAAGTCCTTAAAAATGAATGAATACGGTCAAGTCAGATAAAATACCAGGAATGAAACCACATCTAATGCAAAGAATAATTTTGAAATTATGTCATTCCCCCATATCCATCCTAGCTGTTATTTATGTTGGAATTTAAATAATCACATTTCGCAGTCATTTTTTTTCCTCTATGCCAAGTCTCAATAAAGGACAATTTATTGTAAATATGAGTTTTCGTCATCTCTTTTAGGGGAGGCCCGGCCTCACCTGACATCATTGAAAGAAAAAAATGTAAAATGAAAAAAAAATTAAATGGCTAGATGTATTCAGTGATTTCTGCTACAAAGTTATTTTCCACTCAACTTTACCATTTTTAGTTTCTTTTTTTTTTAATAAATTGCTGAAAAAAAAAATCACATTAACCGTTCCAATATGAAGAAGAGACATGCGGTGACACAACAACCAGCTGAGCCCACTATGGATTGCGCAATGATTATGCCAACTGTGCTGCATGCTATGCACTGAGACCATAGTGCCATCTCTGTCACTATTAAAAAAACGTTTTTAATATATGAACTACATTTCCATAGTTTAGCTGATGTGTATAATGTTTGTGTCAACAACTGTAACGTGTTTATTGTAATCATAAAACGACTGCGAAGAGACATTAAGTGAGGCACGCAGTGACGGTGCCTCATGCTAGGTGCACCGCTGATCCCAGGGATCCTTCTTACTACTCGGATACAGAATAGTAGAATTAGCAATAGCAAGCTACAGTAAACAGTTAGCAAGTCAAGTGCAGCCATCCAGTTATTTTTTTTCCCGATCTCACCGGGCTGGTACGGTGAGGGATGAATGTAAATCTCCTGGGCAGCTTCTCAACTTTTTGTCCCAGAAGGATCTCGTTCAAACTGTTCCTGAGGCGACAAAGTTGCTCCGGCCGGTGGTCACCGTTCCGGCTACAACAGCATCGGCGGATCGCTCATTCTCGGCATCGAAAAGACTCAAACATACAGTCCAAACGGGACCGATCAAGGACGACTGTTTTCACTGGCAGTGATTTCCATTGATACAGAAAGACTTTTAAAATTGAAAAAAGATAAGGAAGACTTCTACAAGCAAGTTGACGATGCTTTTCTGCAGACGGAGCGGCGCATGGACTTCATTTATAAGTAAAGGTAAGAGATAATAACGCGTTTTTTTAATATTGTAATTTTCCTATGCTACAGTTTGTAAATGCAAAGAATGCTGATATGATATTTTAAACAAAACACGTTAACTGCTGCCAATAAAATGGTGAAAAAGCTACTCTGTAGGGTTCATATGTTTGTAAATCTGACTGTGATGACGTCAGTGCCTCATCAGCCATGAACCTCACCGCAGGTCACTGTGTCAGACTAAAACAGTCACTGTTTTAGTTTCAGAATAGTCTTCTGAGACTAAAACAGTGAACATTTCAGCTCCTTGTATTTTTTTGAGAGACCTGTCAGAGGAGAGTGGGGGTGGGAGGGTTCAAGTTTTATCTCTGAGTCCCAGCCCAGCCGGTGTCTCCCTGCTTGGCCTCCTGTGACTGAGGGAGAGCAGGTTCACACCCCGGCTGTGTCAGCTTCCAAATGTCCTCCTTACATCACTGTAAAAAAAAAAAAAAAAAAAAAAAAAGTTGAAGTGAACCACTTCCCTGAATTTTGGAATTTGGTGAAGATTATGTCCGCCACTGTCTTTTTAAAAATTACATTCCCGTTTGCGCCCCCCCCCCCCTTTTTCCCCAGGCTGTCAAGTGATGATGGAGTGATGGGGCAAAGTCACCATTCACTTTTTTCAGTAAATTGCATGTTTTCCCCCAAGGCTGCTGTTTCTGATGGAAAAACAAGCCTAAAAACAAGCCTGGTTTTTATTAGCTAAGGAAAACGCTTCCTTGTACTTCTCACCCTCTTAAGCTCCCATTCGGTCCTGAATATTCTTGCCGGTTTGTTTTTTTTTGGTACAGTTCCTCATTTTTGTTGCGTAATTAACAAGCAGTTTGAGTCAGTTGAGAGGTAGATGGATAGATTAGATGGGTTGTAACTTCTCATAGCAGCCAGTCATATTTACATTTCTGCAATAGCATAGCCTAAAATAAATAGAATAGTATCAGCTTGGGAATGTGTGTATTTATATGTGTGTGTGTGTGTGTGTGTGTGTGTGTATACATAAAGGAATTAACTGTAAATTTTGAAATCTATGTATGAAGCATGTTTTGACACAACCGGTTCCAATGCAGTACAGTTGCACTAACTGTACCTTAAATGTACTGTTTGCTTTTTGCTTTTATTGTCTAAAATTAAACTGGAATGCACAGTAGGATCAATACACTTGCGGAATTTAACGTTAGGAACAGCAGTCCGAAAGCTCAAGCAAACCTTCTGCAGTTGTTGAAACTTCTTAAATCATCAAACTTCCTTCTTTTTCAGGATTCAAGCAACAACGTCAGATTGATTGATTTCTGCCACTATTTTGCGACCCTGTATTGAAGTCAGTTAGTTTCGAAATATAATTTCCATTTCAAAGATAAATATGTTACACTAAATCGAATTGAACCTACTTTTCAACAGGATGATTTCAAGGTATTTAAAACCCAAAGAAACAGAATGAATGGAAAAACTGATCACACAAAGTACATAAACCAATTATATTTGCTTATGTTTGCATTGAAGTATACAAGTAGTTTATAGTGTGCGACTAAATAATATATATTGACTTCAGTAGTTGTTACAAAGAAGCTTATTTGATGCCGACGGCTTCAAGAGTCTGGCGATTTTCAGCTTGGGTTCCTTAGAAACTGCCTGAATTATTCTCTGAAGTAACTCCCTGTAAACAAACCGAGACAAAAAGGACGACTGAGGCTGGCAGCTTTGGCATGTGTAAACAGAGATTACGGATTCATCCCCGGTGGCACCTTTACAACTGTAATTCCCCCGAGCTTCTCCCGCGTAAACCGCGACACACAGGTGTATGTTTGTACGTACAAGCTACCATTGGCTAATATCTCTAAGTTTGGCACATCGTGATAAACAGGTCACGGTTTTTCTAAATGTGCCAAACAATATTATGCGTTGTGAAAAAAGGCTGCACTGCAAAAACCTGGCGAGCGATTTTCTGTGATTCCAGCCTCGGTGTGTAATCCTCGTTGCGGTTTCAGAGAGAGGTGTGGAGGGAACGGGCCATCCTGGCGCGGCGTGGCGGCCAGAGGCAGCTGGCGCGACGTTACGAAAGCTTCCTGTGGTGTGGTCCTGAAACTGGGTGTAGATGTGGTGGGGAAAGAGGGGGGGGGGGGTCCCAGAACATCCTGAGGCTGATTTTCTTTCTGTTTTTACGCCTCTTCCTCACCCCATACCGTTGGCACCCCAAACGACCCACCACCCCAACACACACACACACACACGCGCAACGTCCGACCAGCTTCCAGGAAGCTTGTTGGCCATCGATGAGACTAACTGTACATGCTTCCTGGCTGCTTGATAAAGGCGAACACGCACGCAGCGAAAACACCGTTAAAGCTGAATCGCCAGCGCCCCTTCTCCCACTTTGCGTGCACCCCTTCCCCCCCCCATCCATTTCCCACCCAGGACCCGTCCAACGCTCCCCCACCGCAGCGAATCCCACCTCTAACCGCTTCCCACTTCCTCCCTACCCTTCTTTTCACACCCCGCCTCGCACCTACAGATGTTGCTGTTACATAAATCTTAGCTGGTTCCTTAACCACTTCCACAATAGCGCCAAACACTTACACTCACACACACACACGCACACACAGACAAAAGGCATATTACCGTGGCTGTTACACACGCTCACCTCCTTTACCCCCTCTTTGTATTGCTCCTTCCTTACGTAAACTTTATACCCTGGCAAAATTATGGCCTTTTGTGTTTTTTTTTTTTTTTTGTTTAGTTTTTTTCCATTTTTAAAATAGAAAATCCAGTGCTTTCTTGTGAGCTTTTTAATTTTTTCTTTTTCACATTAGATATTCCCTCTCTGCGTTTGCTATCCGGAGTTCCCAGACCGACTTGTTGTGTTTTTGTTTTTGTCTCATGTCTCGTGTCGCCGCAGTATAATGTCAGCAAACAGTCACATCCGGCCGGGCAGTGTCACGTCACTCACAATATATACATATTTTTAACTCCCGTTGTTTACACGTCCCCAGTGCCGTCTGTCATCCTAGTCCTAAGCACCAACAGGGACTTTGTGTACTCAACCAATATAATGTGTGGTGATACAATTTTATAATTATGTTCACCTCACAGACCAATGAAGATTTATTTTATTCAATCAATTGAATTTTATTGAATTTGATGATCAGTGCAAAAATTAAGCAATAATGCACCCACACTAATTTATATATATATATATATATATATATATATATAATTGGATGTCTTGCTCAGCCTTTTGGGACGCAATAAGAGGATGTTGAAAAAACAGGAACAGCAAACTCAAACGCATTTTTATTTCTGGTCTGGTACAAGTGTGTCACAATATCTAGGCAGAGCCGTCGGCCCCACCAGGCCCTCAGAGAAAACGGTGGGGGATGTCGGAAAAACCTTTCTTAGCATCTCGCGGATGCCGTTGCCGCGCAGCATAGCAAACTGATTTACTCCTACTGGAACGGGACGGTGCTGATTATTTACATCTTTGCAGTCATTTGAATCGACCGACTCATCGATTTGTTCCCCTTGAGGGACGATTTAAATATCCTGACTGATCTTAATTTGGGATGCAAAACTCCTCTGTTGGATATGTGTTCCTTTAGAAGGACATGAAACGGCTGACGAAGGACCTGTGAAAAATAATAATAACCATGCGTTATTTACACTGATCACCCATTGATCTTCGCTGGTGAAGACAAAGTGATCCGTCAACATCCGATTGCCACACACTTCCCACATACCGCCTTTTTTTTTTTTTTTCGCTCCCCTCGCCGTCATCGCTCGTCATTCCTGGCGGCCACCATCCTTATCTGACCCTTAACCTTTCCCAGAATGCCATGCGTCACTACGGACGTCTTTCCCCCGAAGCCCTCCTCACTGTCCGTGTCGCCGTAGCAGCTGGATGTCGCCGGGGAATTGGCGAGGGCGATTACCGAGTCCGTCGAGTCTCTGTCTCTGCGCGTCGTCGCCGGCGCCGGGCGTACCGACGGCGGCGGGGCGTCTTGTGACGGGGGAGGGGTGTCGCACGGGAAAAGAGGACTGGGTTTGTCGCTGTCCATCCCGGCCCTGCCGTCCTCCGCCGACGGGCCCCGGCTCTTGTCCTGCGCCTGGTCGTTCAGCAGCGTGACCAGAAAGTTGATGTACTTGACGGCCAGGCGCAGGATCTCGTTCTTGCTGAGCTTCTTGTCGGGCGGGTGCGTGGGGATGAGCTTCCTCAGCTCAGAGAAAGCCCCGTTCACGTTCTGCTGTCGCCAGCGCTCGCGGCTGTTGGTGAAAACACGACGGGCGAGTTTCTGAGGCGGGCCTGCATGACACATGTTGAGACCGTGTGAGTGTGTTGGGCGTGGGTTCTACGACCGTTAGTGTTTGGTTTACAGTGGATTACAACTATTCCAATCATATTTCCCATCATAGCATTCGTTGTCAGAATATATCATTATATTATAAAGCATTCCCATTCTTTGGAAGGTGCGGAGGAGAGAGGCGAGAGAGGCCATGTTGTCTGGCTTACGGACATAGAGGACGAGAGAAGAAGCAGAGCTGGATGCAGCAGAGGTGAAGATGCTGGATTCTCCTTAGGAGCAAGGAGGATGGAGAGGAGTCCATCAGAGAGACAGCACATGTTAGAAGTTCTGGAGATAAAGTCAAGGCTGAGATGGATCGGACATGGACGGAGAAGGGAGAGTGAATATCTGGGTGGAAGGGTTGGACCTGCGGGGCAGGAGGTCTGGAGGAAGACCTGACAGGAGGTTTATGGATGGAGGGAAAGAGGATGTGAAGTTAGTTGGTGTGCGAGGACAGGATGCAGAGGAGCGGGTTTAAATTGAGGAAGATGATGCACTGTGGTGAAGGGAGCAGCCCAGAGGAGACGAAGAGGAATATACAACATTCCCATCCTTTAAATAACGTAAATATGAATACATTATTCATGCCGTGTGCAGTATCTCGTCCATATCCACTGCACGAATGTCAGTGTCAGAAACTCACACTCATTTATCTCCATCTCATAGTGCGACGAGGGTCTTCTCTTGATCCGACTGCCGGCGATGACACCGTAGCCCCCTCCTGAGGCACCCAGATAAGAACTAGAGCCCCCCCCCCCCCCCCCCAAAAAAGCAGTGGTTATATAATATATATATACAATATATAATTCAAATATTCTTTAATTGAGAGAAAAGTCTTCTGGTTCAAGCACAGAAACAAGAATATGATGGATGCTGTGTTTCTAATTGTGCTTGGCATTGATTGAGCGATCGTGCAAGGTTTATTCCCATTTCAATTAAACCTTGTTACTCCCCGTTTTAGCAGGATAAAATACATCGACACAGTGCGACAGCGGAGAGGAAACCTTATTCATCAGTGACTGATGGGGACGCTATAGATGTCACTGTTGAGCGTGGAAAAATTCCTACTCTTTGAAGAAATGGACGGCCTGTTTTGGGGACTTTTGCGAGCTTAAATTGTAGTTATTGTCATTTCATCAGTGTAAACCTGCATCTTATCTACACCCACGTTCTGTGACGGGGAATCCACCATTCTGTATCGTCACGCCATCCAGATGTCCTCCACGCACGACTGTTGGCGTGTGAAACAGAAATTAATATGAAAAAAAGGAAGCCGTTGGCGTGGCAACAAGCATGAAACCGTCATGATTGGGCAATAGTTGGGTGTTCCATCACCGGTTTGGTAAATCTTCAAGATCACCTGGGAGTGAAATGTGTAGGAGGCGGATGTTCTCAGGCTAATCCTGATGTGCAAATCGCAAATCTAACAATATTTGGGCTTTTGCTCGTAACAGCGCCAAGGATCGTGTGGTAAAATGGTAAAAATCATCTCACCCGGTGAAGAAGGGGTGTGAAGGCAGATACTGCTGAGGTAACAGGGGTCCGGGCGAGGAAGACGACGGGCCTCCGGACGCCGAAGGGCCTCCGGGGCCCCGGCAGAGCTCGGCGTGGAGCCCGTGAGCGAGGTTGGGTATGGGGTGCAGAGTAGTCAGAGGGGTGCCGGGGAGCGGCAGGGGGGGTTTGCTGTGGCCGAGGCTGATGACCGGGATGTGCGGCGGGAGAGGAGAAGGGGAGGACGAGGAGGGCGGAGGCAAAGGCACGGAGGGGGTCAGGGGAAGGTGAGGGGAGGTCTTGGCCGGCACTGGGAGGAGTGGGGGAGGGGAGGAGAGGGCGGCGGAGCTGTTGGCAGCGCGCGCCGGCTCTTCTCGTTTCTCCTTCGTCTCCATGGCGACGGGCTCAGGTGCAGCGTCTGAACGACGAGCGCCCGACAGCCCCGCGGTGCCATTAAGTGAGCGGACGGAGCCGGCGGCGGGTCCGTTCCGCCCCGGGTCTGAGTTTTCACCGGCGTCCCGGGACGCGGCGGTCTGGCTGCGCGCGGGGCTGTGCTGCTCCACGGACACGGAGGACGGGGAGGAGGCGACGGAGGAGGAAGAGGAAGGGGAGGAGGAGGAGGGGCGAAGTAGGGGCGGCGGAGAGGCAGGCAAGTCCGCGGCGTTAACCTTCTCCATCATGATCGTTAAGTTCCGATCTCCTTTTTCCAGGTCGTGTCACTTTGCGTTACCTCCGCGGCTCCTAAAAGCGATCGCTACCACCGTCTCCATGTGAGCCTCCGCCGGGCCTCTCCTTACAAAGTGTGTGTTCATTTTCCATCAAGGTGTGGGCGGCGGGGAAACTCCTTCTAACACCTTCTCCCCCGGACTCTTTCACGCTCCCTGAAAAATGAAATTAAAAAACAGAGAAAACGATTGAAGCCAGATGAAACTATCAATTATAATAATTCCCTTGATTTCCCAAAGATGGAGCTGGAAGTAGTCCCCCCCCCAAACCCCCCCACCCGCCTCGGACGAGATGCCGATGCCTGTATTTATTGTCACGGCACATCCTGAGCCGTGGGGTCGGGGGGGAGGGGAGGGTCGACTCCCCGGCGGCTGCCGTCGGTGAATCTGTCTGCGTGGAGGACGTGAGTCAAAATCCTTTTAAGCATTGAAAACGTCCCCCGGCTGCCGAGCGCTGGATCGATATCAAAGAGACGGTTGGACAAAAGAAAAAGAAAAAAAAAAAAGCGTCTTACACGCTTCTATATATTTGGTGTATATTTAGCAAAGGATGTTTTTTCCATGTTACTCATCACAACACGCCTGTGTTTTCCTTTGACCTTTGACCCTTTTATCTAGTAGTCTCTCTGAAACAGTGACACACTGGGTTTTTTTTTTCAAATATTCCCTTTATTACCGAATCCCTTAACTGCCGGCCGAGTCGTAATATAAATGAGACTTAAGCGTATTTATGGATGTCTGTCGCCGACCGCCAATATATTCCTGAAAGTCTCAGTAATGCATTAAATAACTGTGTTACTGCTTAAAATAGTATATTTGTGTGAAATATATTGAATAAAGACACCTTGTTATTTTTAAGTTGTTTTTTAAATGCAGAACGTCTTAATAAAAATAAATACATCGGATACTTATTGGAACTACATATTTAATTTCCGGAAATTCTGCTATAATGTGAAGGAGGTTTTTTTTGTCGTTTTCTCTAACTCAGTTCTAAGGAGACATGATTTCTCGGGTTTTGCAATCGCAGTTGTTCCTGTTCTGGTCTTGGCTATTGGTCATGACTTTATTTCGGACAGTTCCGTTTTTTTTTGTGCCGACGAGGGAACAACAACGATGCTCGTCTTACTTTTCTGCTGCTGCTGCTTTGCGGTTTTTAAATTCAACGCGAATATCAGCAGATCGGTTGACCGGGAGAGATGCCGGGACGTTAAGATAAAAATGTCACTGTCAAACATGCATTTCAGTATATATTTCAACATAATTAAAATTGATTAATAATGACTGATTGTGAATGAATCGATCGACATCTGCTTCTCACACCAACTCCCTTACAGCCTGGCATAGTAACTCCCGCATTGCCGTTTAATAATAATCATTCAAATTCAACAAGTATAATGAAAAAAAAAAGAGTTTATAAACAAAATCACCAAATTCCTTTAAATGAATTATTTACTTTTGTTTTATTAATCTCAGTACCAATCTGTAGTATTTACTCTTACCATAAAATAATAATTAAAAGCAAGTATTTCTAATATTATTAGAGAACCTCACAGGACTAGAATACTTCAACATTATGAAATTTTAAACTCAGTCACATTCATATCACCCTTCATACCATCTGCATCATGTATATAACTACGCACTATGTAAATAACTTATCTGTCTATTCGTTCTTATTTTTATAAAAACCTGTATATGCTCCGAGCCGGGAGCTCTCATTGCCAAATTTCACCGTGCCTGCACAATGAAAACTAAAAATATTGATTCTTGATTCTTTTTGATTGCTTTACTATTCACACTGGATGTAGAAATAAAAGTTCACTTAAATAACAATAATCTATTTACTTAGTGTAACCATGAGGTACATATTAACTTTATGTGTTAGTTGCGTCAAAAATATAGATACATAGAATACTCACGTGTACATCGTTGCATTCAGTCTGGCGTTCCCCCCCCTCCCTCTTTCTCTCTCTCTCTCTCTCTCTCTCTCTCCCTGTCATGCAAAATCCACCGGAGTCAGAGCGATCCGCAAACGCACATGTGGCATCTCCTCTGTGTTGGACAGAACTTCCCCCCTCCTCCTCCTCCTCCTCCACCTACTCCTCTGGTCCGTCACCGCCTGTCCGTCAACCTTCGGGGGTCACGAGCCGAGCCGAACCGCCGCGACACCGCTCACGCACAAAACGACCTCTTGGCACTCGTGGAAAGCCGTGAAGTCTCCACTCAGACCCGGAGGCCGGACATAGAAACATGAAGTTGTTTCTTCGAAGGGGAGACGCGGCGATGGATGGTCGGCCTCTCTGCCATCATCGCTCTCCATATGTCATCTTCACCCCTCTTTCGCTCTCCTTCAACGTCCCTGTCTATCCTTCTTCCCTCAACCCTCGTCGCCAAGGAGGCACAATGCTCTCTCGCTGGTTGCCAGTCGGGAAGCTGTGATACTGGCAAAATGCGCGGTGGGAGAGTGAGAGGTTGGGGTGGTGGTGGTGGGGGGGGGGGTTGGAGAGAAGGAGAGAGAGAGAGAGAGAGAGAGAGAGAGAGAGAGAGCGGGGGACTGTGTAGCAAGGAGAGTTTTCCGCTCCCTGCCGGACAAGAGGATGTGCTCGTACAATGTGGCGGCTGCTGATAAGAGCCTCAAAAGCTGCCTGTGGCCTGTAGATAAGAACCTCCCCACCACCACCACCAATACCGCTACACACTTTTCATAACACATCTCTAACTCACGTACACACACACACACACACACACGAGCGCAAGCCGCATTTGACGGGCCGGTCCCAGGCTCTGAATCCACCTGGATTGTTTCCAAGAAAAGATCTGCAACTGCACTTATAACACAATGTAATTAACAGCCAGTGATGTAGTGCGCTGTGCGTGCGCGCACACACACACACACACACACGCACGCACTCACACACGAACGACACACAAAC
Organism: Fistularia commersonii; assembly: GCF_037954325.1. Taxonomy (NCBI): domain Eukaryota; kingdom Metazoa; phylum Chordata; class Actinopteri; order Syngnathiformes; family Fistulariidae; genus Fistularia; species Fistularia commersonii. The sequence continues at coordinate 11,285,803 of NC_141295.1, read as the reverse complement.
GCACACTCATGGTGAGTCTACACACACTTAAAAGATAATAGTGCCTGGAGAGTCAAACTAAATCCTCCCATTTAAAATGTCCATCTACAGCTTTGTATGTCCTTTTAATGAAGCGTTAAACACCCCCATTGTTGTTATTTGCGATGTATCATAGTGTGAGGTGAGCGGGGATCGCACAGGCCTTTCTGATGAATTACATTGATGTAACAGTGATAAATAGTAAAACAAATCAGCAGAAAATGAACCTGAGCTTAGATCGAGCACATTTATATGGTTTTGTGTGTGTGTGTGTGTGTGTGTGTGTGTGTGTGTGTGTGTGTGTGTGTGTGTGTGTGTGTGTGTGTGTGCGTGTGTGTGCCATTATGTTATGATAATATTGTTGCTTATTTTTTAATTGCAGTGGACTACAAATGTAGTTGTAACTGGATTTATCAAAATAAAAGAGTAGCATGTAATCATATGACAGTATCAGAAATTTAAGCTGTTGTTTTTTTCAGGTCGAGCAACAACAACAAGCAAAATAGAAATAAAAAATAGATTAATCAAAAATGTAATTAATAACAAGAAACAAGTTTAATGAATTGTATTCCAGTATCCTGTGTTCTATTAATGGTTATGGTTAAATGTGTAATCATCTTTAATTTTTTAATCAGTCCCTATTGATTGTAATGCTTGAAATGATCCTTGAGCTTTAATATATCTAATTTCACTCAGTTCTACATGATTATAAAAAAATTCAGATTAACAAAATTCTCTAGCTGTGTATAGTATATTCATAACGCCATTATTTTGTCATTTTTTTTCTTTCTCCATGTAGCTGTATAATGTCAACCTTTTGAACCAGGATGGGAATACTTCTGTATAATGTGACATTTATATTTTTGTTGGAATATGTATTTGTTTATTGTATTAGACTCCTGCTTCTGTGATTTAGAAAATTAACCACAGATTAATATAATAACAAAACGATTGATACCTTGGCCTATTCTTTAAATTCATGTATCTGTTACAGCACACAAGTGAAAGTATTTGAAAGCTTGCGATCCTCTTATTGGCTCGTCCGTGATGACATCATAGCATACCTGTGTCACCGATGACCAATACGTGAGTCACGATGATTACTTTCCTCTTCGAGAGCTCAGAAGCTTCCTTCCTAAACGCGTCTCACACCCGGTTTTGCCCGAAACCCTCCGTCGCCGCCTCTCCCCGAGCCCCGGGGTCGACACCTTCCGCCGCGTTCCCATCGGCCGTTTCCTTCTTAGACACGTTCAAACACAAACACTGAAGACTTAACAGTAACGTGACCTTCGAGGTCCTGGGAAAGAAAGCAGCTCCAACGTGGAAACCTTCTACAAATCTGTCCTCGCGAACTGTAACATCATCATCATAATCATCATCAGTGTGGATGTGTTGAAAAGGCGGTGATGTGTGTGTGTCTGTCACACTCCTTTGCGTCCGGCACCTGCGTTTCCAGTTGATCGCACCGCTGTGTTTGCCGCCGTGGCCTCGGCCGAGCCGGCAGATGCCACGCAAATTTGCCTGCGCCGTATAAAAAGCAGACATGGGGGTGGAGGGGTCCGTTGGGATTAGATTTTACTGTTCTTTCCATTACCCTGACAAACGATGCCATTTTGTTCACCTCTCCCGCGTATCTGACTCGGTTATTACGATTAACTTTATCTGAAATGACACATAGATACATTTATAGCACATCGGGGCATGTTAGAAATATTCCTCATTCCTCGCAGTCCTCGCTTTCATCAATACACGATAGCAACCTCGTGTCCTCGATTCGCCGCTCCCCTGCGAGCGTGGCTTGATCTACTGCAGCTGTCCCGCCAGGCGCCCACCATTGTTATTTCTATTATGACTATTAAAGCTATTATTGTGTCATACTATTACCAGGTAATTGTTAGCACTACTGTTATTATTAGCATGAGAGCATTTGTTTCCTGCCCCCTCCCACTCTCATACAGTTCCCTTATCTCAATCACTCTTGTGCTTTCTATCCCTCTGTCCTTCTACGTCGCTCTGTCTCTCTCTTTTGACGCCGACCGGGCGAGGCAGAAGGCCGCCCGCATTGAGCCGGGATCTGTCCGAGGCGGTTTTTGTCCGAAGCTTTCTGTAAATCATTTGTCATCAGCAACGCTACACTTGGCTTATGCTGGGCTTCCACAATTTTCACAGTTCCAGACTTCAAACTGAAAGTCAAAGGAAATCTAAAAGTTTCGCTGGAGCGCGTTCGTAAAGCGGTAATCTTAACAGATCGGTGTTTGCCCAGTCTTGGGCTTACGACAATATCAAGTGCGTTTGGTATTATCTGTTTTACATTGGCATAATATGATCAACAACCAAAAGATGAGTTCCAACAAAACCAGAAACAGGAAACTTTGTAGACAAATAATCACCAGGGCGGTATTACCAGTAGAGACTGTATTTTTTTGCGGTATGGATGAACAGGAATGACAAGGGCCGTCCCGATCGGTACGGGACATCCAGAAAGAGCAGCGACCGATGGCGCTGTGGGCAGAACAGCCTGGCTTGGACGATGTCGACTCCGACGTATCACGACCAAATGGAGAAGGAAAAAGCGATGGACTGAAATAGCCGAGGCTCTGGTGTGAGATGATAATTTTCCATGAGTCTTTCCAAATTTTTCAAAGTCTTCAGACGTAGAGGTGTCATTTCTTTGATTCAAATTCAATTACTTTACATCTCAATTACATAGACCTCCGGCGAAAAAAATATAATTTCGAGAAACACGCTTTGCATAATGTGACTATATATGTGATTATCTTCCCGACCCCCTCTTCTCCAGACTTTGCTGTGGATGCAAAATGCAATTTCATATGCAAAAGCATCATTCGCTGACTAGAAACAGTGAACCTGCGGCCGACAAATAAGGATTAGTCTGCCCTTCTCATTTTAGAACAATTGCGGTGGCCGTATCTGGCCAGTTCCCCAAAAGGAATGAAGGATAAATCATTAACATCTAGCCCCTGGCGTGTAAATACCCCAAAGTCAAAACGGCAAATCAGAATAGAAACATGCAATAACAGACTGCTTCCGTTTTTCTCCTCCAGTCAGGAAGAAATCAACAGAGGATTGTTTGATTCTCAATACTGCGCTGTCACACCCTGCTGGCCGTCTCCAAATGCCACACTCGCTAAAGTAACGGTGGGGAGTATCTTTAGCTTTTTGTGTGTGTGACTGTGGGCGTGTGTGTGTGTGTGCGAGGGATTACTCATGTTTGGAATCTGTTACAACAGTCCTTTTCGGGGGGGCTTTTAACGGCACACAAAGAAGCCTCCATTGTTCAAGCGCAAAACATTACAGTTCGGTTGCTCGGGGTCAAGGTACGACACTACTCCTGGGATTATAGTTGTGTGTGTGTGTGTGTGTGTGTGTGTGTGTGTGTTTGTTTGTGTGTGTTCGTGTCTCAACCTGCCAAGTGTGACGCTGCATTTCATTGTAATGTCAAATGAATATATTTCGAAATTACTGTCACTATTGATCATGTGAAACTGAACACTGACACTCACACACACTCACATATTCACCCACATATCTCTGCCTGCCATAGAGCTTCTACCCAAGTGTTATTTTACAAATGTATGTGGATAATTTTATTTTGTGCAGAAATGCATGTGCGGTGTAGAACATTGTAAGAAAGAAATAGCCTAAATGCCAAAGCTAGTGAAGAGGGCACCTCTGCAGTGATGATGAAGGTGAGGAAGGAGATGGGAAAACCCGTCCTTTCCTCTTCTTCATTCTGAACGGCTCTGAAGACCCCTTGATATATAACTGCCGACAACCGCACGGACATATTCAGATTTGTCTAAAAACACCTATAAAAGTTCTTTTTGTTGTAAGCGTTTCACTTAAGTCAGTTGACAAGAGGCCAGTTTGAAGATGTTGCTCAGTGTCTGCGTGGTTTCAAATAATATTCTTATAACTGACTTGCCAACCCAACTCATTCTGCGTGTATGTGTATGTGTGTGTGTGTGTGTGTATGTTTGCGTGTTTTTGTGTGTGTGTGTGCGTGTGTGTGTGTGTGTGTGTGTGTGTGTGTGTGTGTGCGCGCATATATATTTGTATATTTATATCTGTTATATCTATTATAGTCTATCCCATTCTTTGTGTACTATTTATATATATGTGCATGAATTAGATATGAAATAGACACATATATATATATATATATGTATTTGTGTGTGTATTCCTATATCTATTTCATTATATACATATATAAACTCATATCCATCTCATTCTCTTTGTGTTCATATATATACATTATTCTGCATCTACAATGTCCATTTAATTCTGTACAAATATAACTATTTTCATCTCATTCTGTGTGTGTGAAATGTATTTTTATATGTATATATATATTTGTATATCCATCTCATTCTTAATATACAACATCTATCTCTGTGTATCTACATGTACAAACACACATACAGGACTGTTTCAGAAAATTAGAATATTGTGATAAAGTTCTTTATCTTCTGTAATGCAATTAAAAAAAACAAAAATTACTTTTTCATGATATTCAAATATTTCGAGATAGGATTTTTGAGTTTTCTCAAGATGTAAGCCATAATCAACAATATTAAAACAATAAAAGGCTTGCAATATTTCTGTTGATTTGTAATGAATCCAGAATGTATGACATTTTTGTAATTGCATGACAGAAGATGAAGAACTTTGTCACAATATTCTAATTTTCTGAGACATTCCTGCATATATATATATATATATATGCATAGATATGAATAAGCAGAAGGGCAATATTGTATGACTGTGGGCGATTCCATCTTTCCATCCACTCATGGTCCAGTGTGACACAAGAATCACGAAACCGGGTACAAATGTGGGCACACTCGCGTACGTGCCCAGCAAAACAGGCACACACGCCCCAAAGGCGACTCCATGGCCACATTTCCCCGCCGTCGTGTAAACACTATTGTGTGGCCGGTGATAGTGATCACTGGAACCTAATTGTTTGAGGCAATATTCACAGTGCAATTCGTGGAGAAAGTGACAAACAATGCAGCAAGCGCTGGCCAGGACAGACGCTCTCTTTTTCTTCTCTCTCCTCTGCCGTGACAGATGTCGACCCTCCACTCTTTTTATTTTGTGTTCCTTGATTGTCCTGGAATCCGGCCACGCGGCCGTAAATGCCGGGATGATTTCAGCCGATGCTTAAGATTGAGGAAAGAACAACGATGGCGGGGGGGGGGTTACCGCCAGAATGGTGATCTCATCTGCTTTTATTAATATGGCAGACCAGGTTCCAAATCATCGACCCCTCAACAGGTGCTCGCATTTTAATGGGGAGGGGGGTAAAATTCACTTTGAGATCATTTGGGTACTGACGAGAAAAATCGTTCAAATAATTCATTACAAAAAAAAAAAAAAATCAAAGTGAAATAGGACTTGTCCAGGCAGTCATTGATAAAAGCGGAGATTATTTTTATCCGCTTGCGACACAAAGTTCACGGCGATCCTGACGAATGTAACAGCTCGTCGCTCAGTGTCAGCCGCGCGGCGGCTGTCGCACGCCGCTCCGTTCCCAGGATGCACCTGGACTGGGCCGAGAGAGCGGACGCAGGGGGACAGCTGTTTCCTGCGCACACTTCCTGGTTTGGTAGAGCGCATGGAGGAGGGAGGGGGGGATGGTTTTAAGGGAGGAGGAGTGTTTTGGAGTGGTTGTCGGGGACGTGGGGGGAGGGTTGGAGGTTGGATTTGTCGAGGCCTTTTCCAAACAGGATGTATCTGCCATGGCCACAGGTGTGAGGGCGACCGAGCTCCGGCGCATTCCCTTTGTACATTCGGACAGAACGACAACGCCGCCGTGGACACGAGACGCTTTGGTCGGGTAGGGGGGGGTGAAAAAAAAAGTGAAAATATGCGGAAGAAAAACAGCCAGGAGGGAGGCGAGGATGTGACAGGGAAGGAGAAAGGAGAGGAGGTTCCTTTATTGTCTCCTGTCTCGGATTAGACCCGGGTCCCCTGGGGAGGGCGGGGGAGGAGGGAGCTCATCGGCGGGTTAATCAGGAGATAATGACCTCAATCGATAGTTTCCTCGATTGAACGCGTTCCACGGCGCCGACTGAACTCAAGCCAGATAGGAGAATATATGCTTGAGGGGCGGCATGTACCCTGCTTCCGTGCGGGAGTGGCAACATAGGTTGCAACATAAGTTTATTATACAGTTGTGTTCAAAATAATAGCAGTGTTGTTAAAAATGTGGGTAAAGCTCAAAATCCTTCTAATATTTTTATTTCCATTCACTGGGAACACTGCACATTATATTTTACATGAAAGCATCAAGAAAAAAAGAGTAGCAATATTTGAATTAGTTTACAGAAAATGAAAAAAAGTGGTTAATGAATGGATTAAAAATAAATGAATAAACAATGACAATAGACTGCATAATAATTAGTCATAAAAAATAATCATCATAATAAATTTGACCCTACTATACATTGATTTTCTCACCTCCCTTCACCCCCCTTTCACAGTAAATATCATTGTTATTTACAATAACTATTATAGAATAGCCCTTGAGTGTTATGTGAGGCGCCATAAATCTTCTTCTTCTTCTTTCGGCTTTTGCCTTCAGGGGTTGCTACAGCAAATCAACCTTTTCCATCTAACCTGATTCTCTGTATCCTCCTTTCTCACACCAACTACCTTCATATCCAAGTAAGGCGCCATAAATAAAATTTATTATTATTCTTGTAATAAAATTGTAAAAAAGGCATTTTTATTCATTAATGCACAGGACAAGATATGAAAAAGTCCCTTGTGCCAAAAGCCCAGGTAAACATATTTAGAGGCCTAATTCAGATTATGAAGAAGCTAACAAGCTTGACAACAACCAACAGGCAAGCTAACAACTTAGCAAACTAGACAATCACCAACTACCTACCCTATCCAACAGTAGTCTGAAGCACTTCATTGGGGTTTTCAATTGGGGCACCTATTTCTCCTATGTTTTGTTAGGTTAGGCCAACAACACCTCAAGAAGGCTTCACAGTGAAATCCAGCGTCCTGGAATCACCTCCCCTCCATGCTTCATAGCCGATCTGTGAGCAAACAAACCTACGTTAGCAGCCTCAAATGCTACCGTGCTTCCTCCTTAACCACAACAATTCACTTGCTCGTTCTGCTGCCGGGGACATGACGCTGACCGCAACTTTCAGACTTCGTCCGCGAATGCCCAACTCAGTCGGTAGTGCACTAACAGACTTTGCCACAAAACCACAGCCGCCCACCTCTACAGGCCGCAGCCGAGCTCTCCGACCTCGCTGCTCTGCATCTGCTGCCATCTCAGCATAACTAGCTTTCTTTCGCTCATGAGCCTCCTCAACTCGATCCTCCAAGGGGACCGTAAGTTCAATAAAATAGACTATCCTCTCCACCCCGGACCACAGCAACATATCCGGTCATAACTCTATACGCAGGGATAACCAGCTCCTTATTCAAGACCACCATCAACTCCCAAGACCCAGCTACGCTTTGGTGCCCCGAGCTGTGCATCAACCTAAGAGGTCTAACCTTTTCACCCTCTCTGACAAATGTAATCAGCATAGCCTCCTTACTAGTAACTACAGAATTTACCACAGGACGTTTTTCCTCAACTGCTGCTGCCAAACATTTCAACACCTGGTTATGACGCCAGGTGTCTCACCCCTAGGAGAGACTAACCTTACACCCTGTCAATATTTGTCAAAGTATGCATACACCAGAACACAATGTGCCTATCTCCCATTTTAAAGCCCAAATAGTGACCTCCATTGCCGTCATAAAAATCAAAGGAGAACTTGTACACCCTTCCATATCTCCAGCTGTACTCCAGTGTACTCTGCTGCGGTAAAGCGCAGTTGAATATCTTTAATGTATGCTTTAACTAAGCTCATTATGTTACCTGGCACTTTGAAGAAATCAAAAACCTCCCACAACAGAGTATGCAGGACTGACATGAAAGCTGTAGCCAGGTTTAAGAACACGACATACGAGTCTCGCTTCTCACACCCCGACTGGATTTGGTGCCAAATCCTGCTGATGTGCTCTGAAGTATCACTTAATCTATTCTTTCCTAGGTAACTAGACAGCCTCTGCTGCCACACTAAGAAGAAAACCTGCCCTTCAACACTGAGTAAACCGAAAGACTTAAATTGACAAATCTCTAACGAGTCACTTTCTTTATGAACTAAGATTCCCCCACTTAGCGCCATGCCTTGGGAATAACCTGCTTCTTCCAATCTACGTTCATTAACTTCCATAGAAACCTCAACATATCCGGCACACTCTTATACAGCCGGTTGACACTCCATTAAGTTCTATTCTCTGGGCATCCCCATGTGACCTCTTGTAGCATTAAACATAGATTAGACAGTAAATATCGTTGTCATACCTGAAACTGTCTTGATGATTAATATTGACATTTATTAAAGGAAGAGGTCTGCAATATTGACGTCCTGGCCTTGCGCGTGTGGAGGATTGTGATTTGCTCTCGGACCCGCAGCCACTTCCTGTTTCCTTTGCTCGGCCAAAGGCTGTCGGAGTGATGGAGCCGTGATCATTGGCAGAGCTGCACGTTGGATGGAGTGCACTTTTTGTTTTCACTCATTCATCGTTCGCAGCCTCTGATGCGCACAGTTATTCGGTCTTTTTTTGTTGTGATTATTATTCATTTATACATTATCTATACAACCCATCCTTGACTAAGGGTTGTGGGGTCGATGGAGCCTTTCCCAGTTGCCAGTGGATGTGAGGTGTGGTTCACCCTGGACTGGTTGACGGATGACAACCATTCACAAGCCTGGACAAATAAGGGTCTCCGGTGAATCTCCTGCAGTGGCCTTTCTGTGTGGAGTCTTCATGTTCTTCCCTTTTCTGCACGGGTTTCCCCCAATTTCCTCCCACAGTCCAAAAACATGCAATAGGTTCATTGGAGACCCTAAATTACCCAGACATATGAATGAGTGAATCAATGTTTGTATGTCTCTGTTATGATGTGTGATTGACAGGCTCCAGCACCCTGGTGACCTTATATGCAGGATGAGCACTGTAGATAATGAATGAATGAATGAATGAATGAATGAATGAATGAATGAATGAATGAATGAATGAACATTACGTGTCAATCAACCCTTTTTAAATATCTCTAAATCTAATTATTAGCATTATTTAAAAAATGTAGAGGGTGATTTTCAGCATTTTGTCCACTTCATAGCCACCACTTAGTCTGACACATTTAAAAGAATGTGTAGAAATGAAGTTTAAATTCTCCTCCTCAACAATAATTCACTATATTTTGGTTCAGCCATTTAACATTTGATGGTAATGGTGATGAAATAATAACATAATATCATATATTACCATCATAATATAATGTCATATCTGCATCTGATAAGAGGGGAAATCTACATTGCCTATTCAATCAGGACAAAATAACAAATATTAAGAAACAATAGAAAATTGCATAAATTATTGGATGTTTCCAGACAATTTTGTTTTGGATATGGACGTCAGGAAAGATGGGCGGGAGGTAAAGATGACGCAGTTGCGGAGCCAAACTCTGCTGGCTGCCGTGACCTTTTGACCTCTGAGCGACCTTCGACTTTTCAACTATAGGAGCGGAGCAGGGCTTTCCAACACACCCAGGCTTGGCAGCAGAACTCCAAATATTTCCACATGTGAGGAGCAATGACAATAGGCCGAGTATTTGTGTGTTGATGCATCGCCTCGTGAGTGCCAAGTGTGTGTTTTTGTGCACTGCTATATTTGTATCTGTAGATGTATCGTTTTTTTTTTCGACTTGTGTGTATGAGTGAGTGTGTGTGTGTGTGCGCGGGCCTACGTTCGGGTCGTGATGACATCGTGTGGAACAAAAAAGCATATGGTGTCATCGTCTCTCATATTTCTCATCATCAGCGTGGCCTCGTCCAAGTTCCACTGGCCCGTTCACGCCGCGGCGGAGGGACTCGACCCCCACACTGCAATAATAGGAAACACCACATCATTTTTTTTCCACTCCCCGCCGCACTATTCAGCACTAATTCAAAATATATGAGTTCCTGTAGGGATATTTCTCACTCTAGATGCTGAATCTTTGTTTTGGATGAACGTTTGAAGTGCTTTTGTAGTGTGTACAGTGTGAATATGCGTGTGTGTGTGTGTGTGTGTGTGTGTGTGTGTCTCTGTGTGTGTGTGTGTGTGTGTGTGGTTCTCTTCTTGAATGTTGGTGAAACTAAGGAGGTATTTGTAAAAGAAAAGGTGCAGAAAGTTAGCAGTCATACAAAGAAAATGTGTGTGTGTGTGTGTGTGTGTGTGTGTGTGCGTGTGTGTGTGCGCGCGCGTGTGTGTCCACGTGTGTGTGCGTACTCAAAAGTGGGTGGAATTAAAGAATAATTTATTTATTAGTTTATTTCATTTGTATAGTTTTGTATATCTGTTCAGAAAACATTGTAAAGAAAGTCAGCGATCATACGATCATAAGATGCTGAGTGTGTGTGTGTGTGTGTGTGTGTGTGTGTGTGTGTGTGTGTGTGTGTGTGTGTGTTATAATAATCTAATACCAAAAGGAAACAAAAGATTTAACACCAGTTTCTGGAAGTGTTTATTTGAATTAAATAATGTATTTAATATGATCATTTCAAACAAACTTATTTAAGGTTCCGGAAATTTAATGAAAACAATCATTTTAATAATTAAATATATTTATAAATCTATATATTTGTTTAATTGTCCTTTTCGAAACATCCTTTCGTTAAAGATGCTGCAAAAAGTTTTAAACTCTGGTCTAATTGGGCCTGCTGGCCTTCTCGGGTCCTTTCTAGGTCAAGGTCACCTCAGCGAAGGTCACCAGGAAGGAAATAGATGCTTTTTCTCTTTTGATACCCACTTTGCCACTTTTACCGTTTGATATCACACAAAAAAAATGATCCAATCAGACAAATATTGTCATGTGATGTTTTATTATCACTGTATCGCGGCGATTTAATGACAAAAAAAAGGAGCCGACTTCTTATCTTATAAATAGATTCTCACACTCGCAAACTATTCCATCTGTATTTTAGGGATTTGACCACTAGATGGAAACATATGTCGTTATATCGCAGCTTCCAAGTGCAACGAGACTATTTCTGTCTTTATTCGTGCGCCTTTCTGTTTGTTTTGGCGTCTCTTCGTCTCATGAGGAAGTAAAATATTATTAAAATTTGGGGACTTTTTTTCATTTCTCTCTCTCAGCAGAGTTGAGAAGTATTGCAAGTTGACCTCCGCGGGGGGAGGGGGGAGGTCAATGCCTCTTGGTCTCCAACTGCTGCCGGATATTTACATCTTCTTCCGTCGCTGGACGCCAGGTGTGCTTCAGAAATGTACATTTCTGCTGTCGAAGAGAAGCGATGTTTGGCATTCAACTTTGCCATGGGTATTTGTTTATTTGGGGCCTCTGTGTTGAGGTGAGCACTCGTGCTTCTCGCTTGACGTCGCGGGATACAGGCCTCGCTCGCTGCTGGTGGGCCGCCACCGCCCCTGCTGCCGCCGCCGCTGCCGCCGCCGCCGCCACCGCCGCACTGGCTTTGTGGGTGGTCCGGGCCAGGTGGAGGAGCGAGGGATTAACACCAAGCCAGCCTGAAGGGAAAAGACAGAAGTGGGGGGGGGGTGGAGGAGAGATGGACATCTGTCTGCCAGATGTGGTTTGAAACGGAGAGAGAGGTGGTTCATGAAATGGAGAGGACTCTGGGACGCAGGTCAGCGACAACTAGATGCATTGTGTCTAAAAAAAAAAAAATCCTCCAGGCTGCCTCTCCTCTTTTCTCTTTTCTGCATTTCTCCCCAGAGTTGTTTCATGTGTAGCCTTGACTTTTGATTATATACACAGGAGTGTGTGTGTGTGTGTGTGTGTGTGGGTGTGCGCGCGCACTCTTAGCAACCTCTGCAGAGGGCTTTAATACACTATAAACAGTGATGAACGCTGTTCTGTCCAGTGTGTGGTGTTTGAGGAACATTTTTTACGAGTGGTAACGACGTAGGTTTGTTCGTAGAGGAACAAACAGCCCATTTTAAAGCAACTGGAAATGATAATGATGCCTCAGAGATAAACTTTTTTTTTTTAAAAAAAGGACTTATAACCTTCATGTGGCCTTTCAGCCATAAGAAGGGGAAGAAATCGGTCTCAGGGAACTTGCAAGGTTAGTTTTGTCATATTTAAAGGATGCTCCTTTAACCAAATAACGGGAGTAGGAATTAAAATAATGACATTTTCATTGCGTATAAATAAAGACGCTTGCCATCACTGTGAGACCACACACGCCGGAGCGTCTATTTACTGTAAACTCTCTTTGATGGCGTGTTTAATCCGCGGTTGCTGGTCCTTCCCGGCCACACACGGATACAATTGCCATCGTACAAATGTCAAAAAAAGCAAACTTTGCGAAAAAAAAAAAATTGTCACTGAGACATATGATGTAACAGTTGTTCATGTTTTTTTTTTTTTAATCCACGCACTTCCTTCGCCATGGCGCTTCTAGTCGACGTGCCGCTCTCAAATACCACATCTCGTGCAGCTGTTAGATCATAACCCAAAGGGGCGAATAATCATGGCAGCCACGGTGATTCTGACCTTTCTCAAGCTCCGTCTTTAGACTCTATCCCCTCAGAACGGAGGAGCAAATCAATTCTTGGATTTTCCTGACTCTGGCCAGCTGTCCCTGCTTTCACACGCAGACAGTAGCTGTTTGTCCGGAACCGAAAACCGGCGACTCACAGCCGGCAGATGATTCTCTGCTTCTGATTAGCCGTTGGTATTTGGCTTCTTTTGATTTTCAAAACAATGCCAGCGATGAAAATGCAGTGCAAGGGTCAAAAGGACTATGCAAGTATTATGGCAACGCAGCGGTTGGCACTTCTTCCCCACGGCAAGAAGGCCCCTGGTTCAATTCCGACAAGAAGCCTTTCTATGTGGAGTTTGCATGTTCTCCCTCTGCTTGGGTTTCCTCCGTGCTCCTCCCACAGTCCAAAAACATGCAGAAGGTTCACTGGAGAAATTAAATGACCTACATGTGTGAATGAGAGGATGAGTTGTTGTATGTCTCTATGAGACGGTGAATTGTTGTATATTTATAATGTGTGAATGAGAGAGTTAATGTATGTCTCAATATGGTATGTGAATGAGAGAGTGAACTGCTGTATGGCTATATGTGTTGTATGAAAGAGACAGTGCAGTTTTATTTCTCTATATAATGTATAAATGAGAGAGGGAATGATCGATGTCTATATACGTGAATGACAGGGTGAATTGTTGTATGTTTATAACATGTGAGTGAGTGAGTGAATGAATTGTTGTACTGTCATTCTCAGACTATTAAGCGCACCTACTAAATTTGAAAAGACATAAAAAAATGTGTAAATATAGGCCCCCAAGCTGCAAGATTCCATTTGTAACATGAGATATTTACACAGAAAGATGTTACACAGACAGATTATTTATTTACTTTTTTCACTGAGTATGTACCATTTATGCTTTTCTGAACACTACCTGTAACACATCTGGTTAAAAAAATAAAAAATACACTAGCCTACCAGGAAAAGGCATTGATGACTATCTTCATCTTTATCCTGCACACTAAAACCACTAAATTCATCTTCTTCAGTGTCTTCAGTGTAAACAGCCTCAGAATTCCTCCGCCAGACGATTCCTCAGTCTCTCCTCCGTTAAACCACACACGTGTGTTCTGCTGTATTTACGGAAAATTTCATTGGTCCGATTTGACGAGGCTAAATATTTTGGTGACATGACATTTGTTAGCCCAAAAAAAAATCGATAAATTCCCAGCGTCATTGTTTAAGCCGCAGTGTTCAAAGCGTGTAAAAAAAGTAGTATATGATGTGAATGAGAGTGAATTGTTGCATGTTTCTATGTGATGTGTGAATGTGACGGTGAATCGCTTTATATCTATTATAGGGTTAATGAAAGAGTGAATGTATGTCGCTGTGTGATGTGTGAATGAATTGTATTATATTGATTTATATGATGTATAAATGAGAGTGAATGATCGTATGTCTATATATATATATGAATGAGAGGGTGAATTGCTGTATGTCTCTGTGTGACATGTGAATGGGACAGTGAATTTTTAACATATGGATGATTGAGTGCCTGGTTGTATGTCTTTATATGACCAGTGAGTGAGTGAATGAATGGTTGAATGTCTCTATATGTGGTTCTGTGATTGACTGGCAACTGGTCAAGTGTAAACCCCACCAATCTCGCAATGACAGGGGGGGTAGCTCCACCCCCCCTGCCCCCGACCTTGAGTGCAAGTACTTTTAGAGAACGAGTGAATGAATATACAAGTATTGTTTTTCTCCATTATTCCCAGTCTGGGCTTTTCCTCGCGAAAAGTCAATGTACCATGTGTCCTCTGGGCTTCCTCGGTCTGTTGACGTTGTCAGTCGAGGAGATGAGTGGAGTTATTGCAGAGACGTAGCATCTCTCCCGTGTGGGACCATCAAAAGACCATTAAATTTAAAGATGCACTTTGTTGCGCTGTGCAAAATCGATAAAAGCTTCATAAATATATATATTCCCACTCCTGTCCGCACTGTTTTGAGGTCCTGTGTGCTGTAAAGCTTTGGCCTTCGTCTTATGAGAGGCTGTTACCTGATCTTTCTAACCCCCCCTCCGGCTTCTCTGACCTCGCCTCCCCCCCTCTGCGCCAGCAAGTGAAGTCAGCGAGCAAGGAAAACACACACATGCTCACACACACACCCCTGATCCACGTTCACTCTCGCTGAGCTTATCCTGCAAAGTGCATTACCTGGAACTAATAAAAGTTATTTCTGTTGATGCTCCGGTTATTAGGTGCCGCTGATGTTGAAAGCGTCGCAATGTTGCTTTCTCACACGCCGCGGTAATAATACGCCGGAAAATGTTTAGATTTCTTAAGGAAAAGAAGAAAAAAAAAAAAGAAAAGCATGTTGTTATCTCATGTAATGACTTGGATCGCTTGGATCGCACACAAGCAATATGACTGTGCGAACAACTTACAGATGTTTGGAGTTTGTGTGTGAGTGTGTGGGCCCGGGGTGTGTGTTCAGGCCTCTGTATGAACACGTGTGTGACTTTATGTGTGTAATAATGTGAATGTTGTGTACAGGACCTTCGGTATCCAGGGTTTGGAGGGGAGCTCTTCCAGCTTTACCTTCACTTCCTGTTTTCCAACCATTTTACTTTGTTTATCTGACGGCTCTCCTCTCTACCATGAGCCGTCCATCAGCGCTCACAAAACGCACAAGCTCGCCTTTTCTTGCTGTCTGAAATTGAAACGGATTGCCGTCCACGCCCTCTTTTCCAAGCGCAGGAAAGTTTGCATTTCTATCCTGGCGAATCCCCGAATCTGCTAACCACATGCCCGGCCTCGTTGTCTCTGCGCTCCCCTGCACGCCAGCATCGTCCCCTCCTTTGCCATCCTCGTGTTTATTTGAAATGAATGTTAGCATTGTGTGGCTGCTGACAGGGCTGATCCTCGGTGAGACCGTCTGCTGCGTGAGTGTGCGTCTCAGGGACCGGCGAGCATGTGTGGGTGATTTTTTTTTTTTCCGCAATTGTTCACAGATTGTGACATTTATCCAATATTGACCTTTGGTTCAGTCACCAATTTCCCGAACAGAGCTGAGAATAAATATAACAATCAGAGAGCCGTGGGTGGGGGATAACCACAGTCCTGCTATCAGGGTGATGGAGGAAAGATAAGACTGGGTAAAGATATTTATTTTTATCTGGAAAACTCAATTTGCCAGACTCATTAAGCAGTGTTTACTTGAATAGCAAGTTCTTTTTTTTATTTAATTAACTCCCTGTCTACAGAATTAAACAAAACACAACATGCAGCTATTCATTAATTTGGGGCCACGGACACCATTTTCGATATTAGTTTATTTCTCAGATAATGGTCCAAAAACATGCAGCAGGTTAATTGGAGACCCTAAATTGGAGACACATTGGAGACCTGCGAATGACAGGATCAGGACGGCTGGGTGTTTGTTGAATTCAGATCGACCAGCCACCGATCCAAGATGAACCCCGCCTCTCGTCCAGTGACGCAGGATAGTTTCCAGGCTTGTTTGGCGTGTTTATGTGATGCAGACAGGGAGAGCCAGGGTTCAAACCGCCAACCTTCAGATTGAAAAGGGCACCGCACAGTTCGTCACAAATTCGTTTCGTATTAAAAATGCATAAAGCAGATGACTCGGGTGTAAAATGAGCTGGTTCGAGGCCTGTAAATTCAAATTGAGAGACATTTTTTGGAGACAGTTGACAAAAATTCCAAGTATCTGAAGTTTAATAGATGCAAAGAAATACTTTGACTCCGCAAGATTTCAAAACATTTCAAATCATTTTTGGGCGGCATGGCAAAGGAGGTAGAGCAATAGTCGTTGGAACCGAACATTCCTGGTTTGATTACCGGCTCGTCCTAGTGTGTGAAGGTATTGTTGAGCAAGACACTGCTCCTCTGACGCTGGTGGACGGCATGGGTTAATTGCAGAGAATGAATTTCCCCGCGGGGATTAATAAGGATAGATTATTATTAAATCTGCAGAAAAGTGACGAGGAATGACTTCTTGATATTTTCAACCCATGTTTGAATTTTACAAAGTTCATTGCGCCTGGATTGTTAACAATAAAAATCATTGATATTTTCCAGATATTGTGAGTTGAACCCCTGACTTAAAAGATGGGGGTGAAAATGAAGATATGTGAGCTGAGACGCCACATGATGGGAAAAACTGCTGCAGCTGTGCGGTTCTTGGGTTAGATAAGATTAGATCCAACTTTATTGCCATTACACGTGATCGAGCACTTGGCAACAAATTGCAATTTAGCATCTAACCCGAAGTACAAAAAAACAGCAGGTGTAGATATAATAAATAAATTAACAGTATTTCTTTGGTATATTGTGCAAATATTTAAAAAAAAAAAAAAAAAGGTCAGGTACTATGAACTGTACAGATTAGTCATGTTATACAAATATACAGTTTAAATGGACATTAAATAATGCATAAATATGGACAGTAGCTGGTCAGGGTTACTGAACTAGCGTAGTATTGTGTGGTAGCATGTGTGCAGGACGGTCTAGGATTCAACTGTTGGTGGTCGCTCTGTTTCTTAATCTTAGCTCATGGCGAGTAGAAATCCTCCAATCGGTTCAGGGATGGCTCAGAGATCCGATCCGCCGGTAATGGAGGAAACTTGGACTTTGTCTTTTGTTCGCAATGTTGTGCCTGCAGAGGTAGCTGGCTTTTACAGTCATCGAGTTGAGCGGGGTGGTCTTCTTTTGCTGCGCGCATTTCGCTTAAATGGAAACTTTGTCAACACAACAAGAATAAAAACATCCCTGTTATCCCCGCGCTCCTCCCAACATCTCACGGCCAGGGTTGGCCACTCCGGCAAAGTTGAGATCTCGTTCTGCTGAACTTACAAGGCTTCTTTGACCCCCACCCTAAGGTATACATCTCCCGTCTCCAAACTAAAACACCCTCCCAAGGCTGCGCAAGTCTGCTGACTAAAGTGCCTGAGTTTTATTCTGTAAATCCAGCTTAGACCAGCCATATGAATTCAGCTACAATCAGTGTGCACACAGATGTGGATATAAATATATATATATATATGTATATTTGAAAAGAGTCTAAAACATATGCGTGTTTGATCCAAGACTAATGAAGGAATTATCAACCCAGAAACCATTAATGATCCCGCAGCCCCTCTCTTCTCTTCGTACCCCTGGCTTGAGTCTCCAGCACCTGTCAGGTCCACTTTTTATGAGCACTGGAGGCAGGAGGTGGTTTGGAAGGAGGAGAAGCCAGGAAATGGGAGGAGGAGAGGAAAGGAGGGGGGATATTTGTGAAATTTACAGGCTTCGGGGTGGCACCGGGCGCAGTTCACAGCACCGTGTTGTCTGGTTCTGCTCCGCGGTCCGCGCAGGACCTCCATCTGTTGAGGTTGGAATTTGACCAGAGTAAATAAAGAAATAAACCAATTACTCAAATGCAATAATATTCTGTTCTCTTTGTGAAAATTATAGAAAAAAAATAGATACGGATTATTTTCAAATGGATTTCTTTTTTATTTATTCATTTTATAATGCTCGTACTCATTTGCACGTTTCCCCTTGCTATTACATTTCCCACATTCATCAGCCTGTACACGGCTGAATGCATCCAACCAAAGCGGTTCTTTTTGTCTTTTTGTAACATATCGCTTGGCCCCTGGATCTGATTAAATGGAATATTCAGCCTGGAGTAGCATGTGATGGAGGTTCTTACCAGTAACTGCACGTTAACTGCAAAAAAACGCTGTAAACGCAATGATCAAGCCTGTGCATATCTGGGGCATTACATAGAAAAAAAGCAAGAAGCTGTTCCTCCCTCTTAGAAACTTGTTTGCAAGCATTTCTGTTCAAGATGTGTGTTCGGATATTTTATATAAAACAAACAAATACACTGTCAAATAGTCATTCTTCAACAGCTGCGTTGTAATAAAACCACTCCTGAGACCTTGGGCTCGACCGGGTAAGCGAAGAGACATTTTCCCAGCTTTCATGACGAAAACTGTGGAAACAGTTACGGGGTTTTAGAAAAGACTAAAAACACAAAACAAAAAGAACCGTATTACATAATCAGTCCTGGAAGCAGTAAAATCGCAGACGTTGTACTTTTTAAACGTTGTCATACCAGACACGCGCTTTTATGAGCAGTTGTCACAGGAAAAAAAAACATTCACGCTAATCTTAACTTGCTTAATGTTAATTTTGAGAAAACATAAGCCTATTCCAAAATTATTACGTCGTAAGATCTGTAACAAGTGGTGTTGTAGAATGGACAACTTGGCTTTCATGGTGCTGCGACATCACTACAGACAAACACGACTGATTTGCTACATTAAGAAACTACACCGAATTACTGATTTGCACAGGAAATTAGTCTAATTTTATTTCATTTTGCATTCCTGTAAATATAAATATATCAACTCTTTGCCATGATAAGCCCTAAAGAATGCATTCTATGGGGTTCGGTCATTTCAGGGAGAGGGCCTGGAACTCCTAGCTGAACTCATAAACTCATCCCTGTGCTTCGTGTTATCCGAGGGGAACCTGGAGCTTCAGACCAGCGTGGGCCGACTCCTGAGGCAACCCGTGGCCAAAAACAGAGCCTCATTCCTGGCCTTCATGGCATGACGTAGCACACAAAATGACGGACCTCTGAGATTGTGATATTTAAGGGAAGAAATAATAATCATTTTCAGGTAAAAGCCGCCCTCATAACCTGACAATTATAGTGTTCTGTCCATTTGCATATGTAAATAATAGTTCCTCTACAACTGTGACCGCAAATGATCATTAACCCTCTCAGGCTCAAATTAAGTTGTAGTTGCAGGAAAAATCTGATATTTGGCTGTCGCAAATCTGCAACATCTGCCTGGAGAAGGTTAACTTAAATGTCCTTCATAATTAAGAGCCTCATATACATATTCCTAACAGCACATGTATTTTGATGGGGTGAAATGGACAAACCAAATTCAACAACATAAAAGGCTTGAGGAGGACTTTTTTATATGTATGGGGAGATTTTCTAATTAAAAGTAAAATATTTATTCTTTTCAATTCAGTTGCCATAGTGTTTTGTGCTTATCAATTTATCTGCATGTTTCTATAAAACGTAGAAATACGGTGGCATGGAAATGGTCTGCATCTTTCCGGCTCTGCTTCCTTGTGAGAATTGTATTTGCATTTGTGCGGCTATTATGCGTTGAAATATTCGTTTCAAAGTCTTGTAAATCAGCTGCTGCAATAGCCTTAAGAAAATCCCAACTTTTGCGTGCTTAGTCGGATTTGGAAGGGGAACTCCTCCATTGAAACCACACGTTATTAATCCATTGTTAGACCTCCAGATGTTATGATTTAACTGTTTCATGAATAATCGCAACTTAATCTACAGCCTATATGATATATTCGATACACCTGATTTCCGTTGTTCCTGATTTTAACACCACGCAGATGTTGGGCGGTCATGGAGTGTGTCCACGGATCAAGGGACTTGTTTGGCGCTGAATCGCAACGTGGTTGTGTGATGACACTTTTTGTGTAGAACAGGTCTGGACCACGCTCTTTGAAATTATCTACAGAAACCCAACATTCCCAGAAGAGCAAGAGCTTCGTGACAGTGGCAAGGGAAAAACTCAATGAGCTCAATGTGTGTGGCCTTCTGCCTTGACCGGTTGCCAAAAGAGACCGAGCGAGATCGAAAGCAAGAGTGGTAAAGAAAAACAGAGGGGGTATACTAATGATGACAATGGCGCTAACAGTAACGTCTTATAGGTGAAATGATACATTAATAGCTTAAATATTCATATAAGCAGTCCTGGCAGGACTCCTGCAGTGGATGAGGGTATCATCATGCATTGATAACGGGACATGAGTGCAGATAGGATAGGATAGTGAGAGAAGTGTATCATGGGATCTCCCTCAGCAGAGTAAGCCTATGGAAGCTAAAGGCAAGCCTAGTCTGTTTGAGTAACCTCCAATAGTGCCTATATTGGACATATTTTACCATAATACCCTTTAAGGCTTCTGTTATTTTCAGAGGCTACAACTTGAACCCTCACCCACTAAACGCCTTGATGAGCCAACAAAGAGTTCAGGGTCTGACAAAGGCCCATGACATCATCACCCCGGGTCGTCTGAGTCCAAGCCGGCTCACTTTTGGGGTAAAGAGCGCTTAAAAAAGTCTCTGCATTTGTCCTGCTCACATTTCACAATGTTTGGGGGAAGGAAAAAAAAAGAGTTTATGTGACGGTTTGTGATCGTCAGCAAGGACGCTCATTCATCTGACAAATGAGATGAAAGTGCACGGTTACTGAAACGAATCACAATAAAACGTTGAGACACTCAGCTTCAGTCAGTCTTCCCTCCTCACGTAATCCATTGCTGCACTCCCCCTCTTTTTCTGTTTTGGAGGAAATCTCACGCTGTTCATCTCAGCTGTGGCATTCCGTTCCTCCGCTTGGAAGTGCAGAAAGCCTGTGATATTTACAACATATATGACATCGGTACCTGCAAAACTTTCCGCCTCAGGGTCAGTAAATGCCCTGTACTTAGTTTTTTTTCCCCCTGACAATTCACCAACTTCTGTTAATCCAACGCCCTGGTTCGCTTAGAAATCTATAATATTCTTATCCAGTATTTGCGCTCAGAGGTGCCTGATTGATTGCTAATAGTAAATAAATTGGGAAAAAAAGAAAGTCCTGATCAGTCATCTCAGCACTGCTCATATTTTCCCTTCAAAGCCCCCGTCCTTTTTAATCCAGAACACTAAAAGCGAGTGCTGCCGTTTGTCTCAGTTTAAATCAACTGTTTCTCTGCATGTTCTAAAGACGTCTGCCTATTCCGGGGGGTCTTGGGTGGGATTCAAGAAGGACCCCAATTCCGCTCTCATACACACTCCATCAAACTTTTGCCTTGCATGAAATACAGTGGGACTATCAGGCTCACAGGCTTTGGCTCACACTTCACCGGTTTTAATGGGCCACACTTCAGCAATATATGAAGTTATTTTGCAATGAAAAGAACAGGACCGCGTGTGTGTGTGTGTGTGTGTGTGTGTGTGTGTGTGTGTGTGTGTGTGTGTGTGTGTGTGTGTGTGTGTGTGTGTGTGTGTGTGTGTGTGTGTGTGTGTGTGTGTGTGTGTGTGTGTGTGTGTGTGTGTGTTCTGAAATTGAATAAACTCAAATGTGACCATGCAAGCCAGGAAAAGCAAACCGTTCCTTCGGGGGTTATTTAGGTGGAAGACGGCCATTTATAGATGGCAGAAGACCTGCTTTGAAACAAATCACACTTCAGACGTCACGCCAGACGCCAAATCCTCTGAGAGATTTCCTCTGTGTATCTACACTCACTTCTCCCAGAGGTTGTTTCTCCAGAAATTAACAAGCCGTTGAGGCCTTTCTTGAGACTGACTGTATTCATTAGAAGCCGTTACGACTATCGGTGAAAAAATACACAGATATAAGCATAAAACTGGAAAATGTTACACACGCCAGTGTTTGGATTAGAATGAAATCAGCTCAGTGGGTAGAGCACAGCTCCACCCACTGAGCTTTGGACTATTATTTTAAACCCTCTGGTTTAGCGACGGATATCTTAATTAAACTAAACTGCATGTTGGCAGGGGAGAAGTGTGTGTCTTCGAAAAAAAAAAAGGACATGGAACATATCACTGCTTGCTCTCTCACTGAAAATCTACACTTCCAGCAAATGAATAAAGTAAAATAAAATGAAATAAAGCAAGGTAAAATAAGATAAGCTAACATAAAGTGAGATAAGCTAAAATAAAATAGGATAACAAGAAAATAAATTAAAAAAATATTGTAAAATAAAATAGAATAAAAATAACATTTTTTCTTCTGTTTTTGTTTTAAGTACTTTTCCAGCAGTTCCAACAGTTCATTTTACAAAAGAAATATCCAGTCTAATCTTGGTCCTTGCTGAATATTTTAAGCTGAATGAAAACAAGATTTCCTGCTGAATCTTCTTCCCTTGAAATGTGAAACAGCAGCTGAATAAGAAACCTTACCTGTAAGTCTTAAATCAAAAAACAGCGAACGTAAACCACCCACCCACTGGAGAACTATTATAGTCCTGCCAGGAACAACAAAATACTGGCTTAAAATAAAAATCCTTTACATGCAAGAGTAACAGAAACACCGACAGATTTACAATCATAGAACGTGACTGTGAATGGAATAATTAGGTGATTGTGGGACTTTTAGAGTTTTTTACATCCCCCAGGATTTGCTCTCTCTTAATCTCCTACACGCCGTCGTCAATCTCAGAAATAAGACTTGCCGCACAAACAAACACCAGATGTTTCATTATCCGATGGCTAAACTAACCTCATAACTTACTCAGAAAAAAAGAAAGATGTAGTATTTTGCTCTTAAAGTATCGGTAAATACTTTCTAGCGGTGTGAGCATCACTCCAGGTGTAGCACTCAAACCTCTCACGTGCACGGCAAGTTCAGCATATAGGAAAAACACAG
This sequence comes from Fistularia commersonii, assembly GCF_037954325.1. Taxonomy (NCBI): domain Eukaryota; kingdom Metazoa; phylum Chordata; class Actinopteri; order Syngnathiformes; family Fistulariidae; genus Fistularia; species Fistularia commersonii. Next base: position 11,262,690 of record NC_141295.1, on the reverse strand, counting down.
CTGGAGTGGGGTTTGTATACCTGAAAGCCCAGATGTGACATTCCATGTTGACACTGAAGAAAAACCTGTCCGTGGTCACGTGACACTCGCTGAATTCACACACACACACCGAGAACATCAAGGCCTCTTTCATCCAATATTCTCATTCACTATTTAATTTTAACTAATGATCTGTAAAAAAAAAAAAATATATATATATATATATATATATATATATATATATATATTTGTTCTTTCTTTCAAAAGACAGTATGTTTAATTTTTTGGGCGGTGCCACTTCCTGCAGATATGCATTAATGTATCAGGAATTGGTATCTAGTAGTGACTTTCAGACATGTTACTTCTTTAAGCCATCTTTTATAGAAGTTGCCATTTGAATTTTCTCCTCATGGTAAATATGTAAGGCATATTATGAAGTAATTTTTATTTGACTTAGGTTTAGATCTTTTAAAAAAATGCCACAAAAAAAAAAAAACAATTTAATGTGTGGCTTGGTTTTATTTAAAACTCCACAAACGAAGTTTCTTCATAGGGTTTTTAATCCAAATATAAGAAAATATCCGTTTTGAGAAACAAAACAAAAATCGGATTAAAGTATTACAAAACTCTGTTTACGCAGGTTAAGTTAAAAAAAATTGCAATACTTTCAAGCACAGTTCCGAAGAGAAAGGATGCTGCTTCACTTCCGTTTTCCGCGGACTACAGGAAGTGCAGGTGGTCCCAGTAGAACCTGGGCAGCTGGGCCGCCAGGTAACTCGGAAACATCCCGGGAAAAGAGGCCGGGGACAGGAAGCGGGGGCCCCGTGACCCGACGGCGGGCCCCGGGTCCCCCGCCTCGACGCGCGGCTGCGGGTTTTTGAAGTTGAAGAGCAGCGACGAGAGCGCTGGCGTGACGTGTCTTGCGACGGGGTCGCATCTGCTCCCCGCGGCAGGAAGACGGTGCAATCCGGGTACCTGCGCGCCGGAAGTGAGGGGGGACTCGTTTGCCCTGGCGTCCCTCGCCGCCCTCAGGTGGAGGTGCTGCCGCTTGAAGCGCTTCCGGCGCCGGAGGAAGCTCCCGTTCTCGAACATATCGGCCGACATGGGATCCAGCGTCCAGTAGTTGCCCTTCCCGGGGTTCCCGGGCTCCCGGGGCGTTTTGACGAAGCAGTCGTTCAGGGACAAGTTGTGGCGGATGGAGTTCTGCCAGGCGGGGAACTTTTCCCGATAGTAAACAAAGTGCCGGCTAATGAAGTCGCAGATCTCGCTGAGGGTGAGTCTCTTCTTCGGGCTCTGGAGGATCGCCATGGTGATGAGGGCGATGTAGGAGTACGGCGGTTTCACCGAGGTGGTCCTCCCGCCCGGGGCGTCGCGGGGCCGGGCGGCAGCACCGCGCTCCCGTGACGCGCTTCGCTTCAGGTCGGTGGTGCGGCCTCCATCGAAGATAGTTTCCTCCATGGGTCCCGCCGTGGGAAAAAAAATAGCCTTGGTCCTCAAGACTGTCCGGCGGCCGAAAGGCTGCCTGCGCAGGGGGACAGAGCAGCCAGCGCAGCCGCGTCTCCTCTTTCATCCACGGGAGAAAAAAAAGGAAACATGCAGCATCTGAGATTTTATAGCAGCCTGTTGAGAAGCCTCCTCCTACTGGGAGCGCGCGCGCGCGCACACACACACACACACACACACACACACACACACACACACACACACACACACACACACACACACACACACACACACACACACACACACACACACACACACACACACACACACACACCGCTGTGATGCTGCAGGGCTGCAAAGGCTCAAAATATAAGGAGCCCACAGTGAAGGATTCACTGATACGCTGAATTTAGATGTGGTGTATTTACCGAATAGGCTGCAATAGAAAATATTAAGAAAACACTCAATACAGCACCCAAAAAAAAAAAAAAAAAAAAAAAATCGCTGATGTGCGGAACTGGAAATCTTGTGCAAGGCCAAAAACTTTTCAACTGCTGTTCATTGTAAAGAAGGCCTGCTTTGTTATGAGAGTTTGAACGGATTTTTGAAAGTGCTGTTTTTATTTACTGAACAGCTATTTTTGGAAGTTTGAAAAGCAGTTTTCTTGTTTTGTGCTTTTAAAAGGGAGGTAGGTGTTGATGGCAGGTATGCAGAAATAAGATTTGTTTTTGAGTAAACTCTGGACAATATGTACTATCACTGACAATGGGCTAGTTCGTTTTAAGATGACAAAACAGGTTAACACTCAAAAAAAAGACGACCATCGAACGACCATGAAGCAGCTGGGTTATGGGCTCTCCTCTCAGGGGAGGTGTACTTCCTTTGGCGTTGGCAGCCGGACAGAGAAGTCTCTCTCAACAGAATAGGTTTTGAAATAATAGATGCGCTGTGTGGGTCGGGGTGAGGCCACCCACTGCACTCTGACAGGATGAAGAAAACCTCTACATATAGTTCAGTGTGTTCTTTAACAATAATTGCATTTGAATTAGAATCTTAATCCCATGTTTGTCCTTACTGAGTTTTTTTCCTTTGAAGAGTGTTTTACTGGACTGACTTTAATAGACCAGACCTGCTACATGCTCACTCTATTTTTATTTATTCACACAAAAAGGAATTCTGTACACCCCTTTAACAAGAAACAATATAAAGCTGTCCAAAACCAACAACCCTCCCCACACACACACACACAAAACATGCGTCAAAAATAAAACACACAGTGACAAACACAAACAAACTCAATTTAACTTGTGCAACTAAGCACTTTTCTTCTCAACAAAGAAGATAGTCTTACTGTGAAAGTCGGCCGGACATGGCGTTGCAGTTAACAAGTGAACAGAGCTCTGGGCTCAGGTTGCGTTTTCTACTCCTGAAATAACTTATATTGCAGCTGTCTGGCCTTGTTGACCATTTTACACAAACACATACTATTTAGATAGTGGGGGGGGGGATGTGCAACAACACATAACCTACCACTGAGGTTCAACAGTCTCTTCCTAACAGGTGATCCTACAGGATCCAACTTAGCCAGCATCTTTAGATTTTCTCCAAACTTAAAACAGATATAGTTGTAACCAAACCATGAGGGGAACCAGGTTCAGCTTGCTAACGTTTAAATGTCATGTGAAGAGGGGAGAAACCGATGATGGTGTAAAGCCTTAATTTCTGCGTTCAAATCTGCAGTGAGCTGTACGACTGCGGAATGTGAGTGCCGCATTTTGAACTGTTACATCCAAATGCATTTTTTGAGGTCCGCGTGGAAATAAAAACACTTTATGCCTGTAAATGTTTCCCCTAGGTGGTGTGTTTCTGCTGAGCAGAAGTCTACCGCACAGAGTTTCCACACTTGAGGCAGCACGAGTTAGAGTTGCTCTCTTTCCTTGGAATATGCCAGCAGTGGACACAGCGCACTCTGTACTTCTTATACCTGGAAAGTCAACACAGAGCATATGGTGGTGATTCAACATCTCTTCAAACATTCACATACCATAGTAATTTTATATAACTGTTATACTAATTCAATACATAAAAACACCTCAGAAATAACCTTCCAACCTTAAAAAAAAAAAAAATTTATTCCTGTTGGCTGACATTAACATTTATTTAGTTAGCAGAGACTTCAGGCCATCGTTAATTGTGAAATGCTGCGAAAACATTTCAAAAGGCTTGGACAGGAAGTTTGTTTTTCAGATTAGACTGATATTTAAATGATTCAATGTAGATATCACTTGTATTTTCTCCAGTCACATTTTTACAGTTAATAATATTAAATAATTGCATGTTTAAGTGTCAAATGAAAACACGTGTGTATTTGCTTAGAAGTTAAGCCAAAATTCCTTTCAATGTCGAGGTCCTCGAGATACCTGCTGTACAGCCAGTAGTTCGGCCTTTGCACAGAGTCTCCCCAATGGTTTTAGCAGCCACAAGTGTCGCCTACCTTATTCCACATGCGTTACAGAGTGGGGTTCCATCCTCTGCATCTCTCCACATCGGGGTCTTCTTTGTGCAACATGAGGCACAGACTTTGCCCTCTGGTGACAAGAAAAACGTCAACATGTTGCAAAGATTTATAACGGGATACTTTAACCACCATCTACGCTTTCCTCAACTGTCATTCATTACATATGTATTTCATCCTATTCATGTCCGAATGAGAGGTAAAAGAAAATGTAATGTTAGCAGAGATTATAATTCCTATAAGGCGACTTTTGCAACTCATTCAGAATGAAATCTTGATGTTGATGTGTGCAGAAAAAGCTTGATCACCACTTCCCTCTTGCATTTTATTCATGTACCACTAAAGAAAGTGTGAGATCCTTCCTGGTCCCTAGATGTTTAATTAACACATCCCCTCATCACTCGTATGAACCTCTTGTCTTTCAAAGGCAAAGGCAGACGCTTAGATGAGGGGGCGCCCTCTACTGCAGAATATGCTGCCTACAGACATCATGTGGATAATATTTTTGCTGAAGAGTGCTTTAAAAAGGAAAGTGTTTCTATTTACTTAATGATTAACCTTAAAAGTAATTTGTTGTTCGAATAAACAGCAACAATATCACCATAAACAGAGACTGTCTTGCAAAGTGTAGATAGACTGTTACAAACTTGAAGCCATGTTTGCTGGGTCACTTTCCTCATCTGAGCTGCTAACTTTGAAGGATCTCTGGGATTCTCGTGTCCTCAACCTGGATTTCCTCACAGTCTTGCAGAGCTCCTTACTGTGATGTAAACACATACAGCAAACTTTATTTTTGCATGACAGACAAAAATCACTACTTTGTAATTACCAATGCGTATTTACAGGAAATGTGATCCCTGCAGACCCCCGGCTGACGGTCATCACCTGTACTTTGAAGTTATCAGGAGTCGACATTGGTCTCTACTCTCGTCCAACTCCGTTTCCATCCTGAAGGTCACTCCCTGGAAGTGTGGATCTTGAATATCAGCGCTCCGGCTGGGGTTTGGTTGCTTCCTACGAGTTTTGGTCTTCCACTTAGAGCTGGAGGCACACGGATGAGCCTGCGAACCTGCACTTTCTGTGTTTTGTGTGAATCTTGGTTGTGGTTTTGTTACAGATTGCGAGCGGTTGGTATCCCCACAACAGCTTGGAGAGTTCAGGTGTGCAACTGGAGTGGAGGTTTCCTCAAGTGGGTAAACTGTGCTTCCTGTGTTGGAGGATATGAGAGTCTCTTGTTTTAAGAAGGGGACTGAGGTTCTTTCAATGCCAGTAGAGGGTAAGGTGAACTGTGAGGAGCGCAATTTGGAGCCCGAGGGTGCCAGTTGAACAAGGTTTGCGTTAATATCCAGTGCAATCACTGCCTTTGATTGAACCCCAGCAGCATCTTCATTTGAAACTGATGTCAGTTGTGTTCCAAGGGACAGGGCAGGGATGTGTATTCGAGACAGATCAACTTTGACCTCTGTTTTTTCTCTTTGACTGGATTCCTCCAGCAGCTCTTGCGTAACTGTGTCCAATTCCTTGGTCACCTGTGGTTGAAGGTGACAATGAAATAAGCACCTTTGTGGTGTGTCATCGTCTCTGCCACTGTGGCCCTCTCCCTCATCTGCCACAGGACCGACCCGGGGGGAGAGGTTGTGTTGTTCACTGAAAAGACTAGAGGGTGGCCGGATGCTTTCGTCCCTATCACAGCCACCTTCGACTCCCACATCGATAGCATCTGTTCCCAGTGCTGTTGACAGGCAACACGATCCCGTGTCTGGTTCCTCTACATCTCTTGGATGCATGAGTCTTTCACACTGCAGGTTGATCAGACTGAGTACTCTCCAGGGACTGTGGCATTTTGGCCGCGAGGCTGCAAAGGCGAGACGAGACGACGGATTTGACAGACCGCATTGGCAGGAAGTATTAGGTGTTTGTGTCAAATCCACATGCGCCTCTTTCTTCTTATCTGCAAAGGGATCTTGCCTTGAGGCGTCGTTAAGCCACAGCGACAGAGAATTTGCACCGCAGAAACCGTTGTGGACAGGCGGTGCCAATTTAGAAACTTCCTGGAAGAGGTAGAAAAGTGCAGATTTGGAGGAATCTTTTTCCACGGCGCTCTCATTTCCCTGGATGAAGGCTGCTTGTGGCCAAGCCCCTGCGTTCATCTTGAGGACGTGCCTATGGGTGAGGGGACAAAACACACACACATTGAGGAAGCCCTAGTCATTTTGACAGTGATCAAATATAAGCGGAATAGGTTGTTAACAATGTTGAGGTTCTCTTTGAGAATTAAGAGGATGGATAGGATCAGGAATGAGTCTATCAGAGGGACAGCACACATTAGACGTTTGGGAGAGAAGGTCAGAGAAAAACTAGATTGAGATGGTTTGGTCATGTGCAGAGGAGGATTAGTAAATATATTGGTAGAAGGATGGCTAAGCTTGGAATGGCCAGGCAGGAAGACCAGAGAAGATTTCTGGGTGTAGTAAGAAGACATGAAGTCAGTAGGTGTGAGAGAAGAGGATACAGATGATAGGGTTAGATGGAGAAGGTATATTCGCTGTGGTGACCCCTGAATAGAGTACCTGTAAAAGGAAAGGAAGGAGGTCATTAGCAATAAAATTTGGAAATAGTATTCTAGAAAGAAAACTACCGCTACATTTCTTTATCAGCAAAAGTGCCCCTAGTTGTCGCCTAGAGCAGTAAGGCAGACAGGTCATGTGAAACAATTGTCTGTCTATTGTAGACAGGTTAAGGCTAATGAAAAATTGAATTTTGAACACGTTACAACCTGATAACCTTACAGTTGTGCTTAGGACTATCGACTATTTTAGCCCATGAATAGCTGTCTCTGGCTATAAACCTTTTACTAAAACGCGGAAAAAACGTCAAGATTTTCTGATGAGAAAAAAAAAAAAAACGAGGTGAAGTTGAGCCCGCGTTTACATTGTGGTCGCCTCTGCTTTTATAAATTAAAAAGCAAAGTCCGCAATCTCGACTTTGAACAGCGCTTTCAAGTTACGAATTTATATAAACTAGAGATTCCCCTCAACAATGTTCTTAAACTACTCCCAAAAATAGGCATGTTAGCATTATTTATTGCGGTAACATTACGGATCTCGAGAAGTGCCTCGTTGACATTCGCGTTTGATCTCTGAACTTAAAGACAAAAAGCATTGATTGATGTTTGTGTCGAACTTGGGAATGAAAATTAAATGAACAAATTAGGAAGAAAAAAAAAATCACTCCGCTGTTTTTCCTTTTTTTTTTTTTTTTTTTTAGGAGGGGGGGGACGTGACATTTTCACAATTTCCGTCGGGACTCCCGATCCCGGAGCTCACCTCGGACCCTCAGATGCGCAGACCGTCGAGTCTAGCGGCGGGACATCAAGAAGCAGAGCGGAGCCTTGATGACCTGACCCCGGCTTCCGGCCCTGAGGCCCCGCGGGTGTTTCGGGTTTTAGCTAATTTACAACCCGGATTTAAAACAACAGCATCCGGTTTTGCCCGCCCCTGCGAGGAGCACCGAGGGACCTGCTTGGCCGTAAAAACGAGGTAAAAAAAATAAAAATAAATAATGACCACGATGCTTTCCGGCATCGCTCTGCCCGGGGGTCGTTAGCTTTGAAAGAAAGAAACACTGAAACAGCAATCTCTCCCAAAATAATATTAAAACTTTCATTTTATTGCACAATTTTCAGATACTTTGCGAGATGCGACGTTAATAATTTCGCTTTTACATTTGTGCGTAACTTAGACGAGTACAGTACAAGTCGGATGGGGTTGTTTGGGGACCAAAACACACCTGAACCCGATGAAACAATCATACTCAGGTGCGGGTGATTGAAAGCCCTGCACCGCCAGTCTTATGGTCCCAATTACACCTGTGAAATTAAGTAAAATTTCCTATTAAATGAATACTAAGCTGTCCTCTTATTGACTTAATTTAAAAACTACAAAAAAAACCTCTTGAACTGCGGCAGTTTTTTTTTTTGGAAATGTTTCAAGTGATATTTATTTTGTTTTGAAAAGCAAGCTTGTACATCCACTGCTTTGATTCATGGCAAGTCCTGCTGTAGTCCTACGAGGAGTTTGACAAACGACACAAAGAAAATGCTATGCATACTAAATGTGACCAGAGAAATGGGATTCCTAGGGTGTACTGGCTCAAATTACTTGACTTTTGTGCGTATATGAGCTGTAACAAGGAATGTTCCATTCACAGATTCAAAAATTGGACTTTGAAAAACACCCCGTCTGCCAGGTGCGACACAACCAGTTTTTTTTTTTTCAAAGTTCAGTTTGTGAAAGTGAATGGTGTCTGGATGCTGGCCTGAGATCACGCCACAAAAATAAATAGACAGAGTTACATTAAACAGGTGTGTTTGTTGAGGAATATAACCATTATTTCAACACCAGTGTTTTGTTTTGTCCCCCCCCCCCGATTGTGTCTGATCTCCTCTGCCCTGATTGTGACTTTTTCAGGAGATAAAATCCATCTGGTGGAGTTGCCTCAGAGCGCAACATTCAGTCATGTATCTCTTCGTGGTCACTGTGTTAAACCGCAACACATGGACCCCTGTGTGAGCCTTGGTGTTCCTGTGCGTCATGTCAGTGAGGTTTCGGAACGTGGCCGTCCACGTAGAAGTTCCGTGTCACTTTGGGCAGCGTCACCTCCATGCCTTCAAGCTCTGAAGTAAGTATGATCTGGCATCCCAGCCGAGAGTTCTCCTGAAGCATAGGTGCCATGTCGAGCATGTCATCCTCCCTAAAGCAGCGATAGATCAGTTGTCATTTGCTTGCTATTCTGCCTGCGATCCATTGCGCAAAGCAGTGGATATCAGAGTGTATGGAACGTTACTCCTACCTTTCAAGAGGTTCAGGCAGTTTGTCAAAATGGGCATTGCTAACGTACACATGGCAGGTAGAGCAGGCCAGCGATGCTTCGCAGGCTCCTACGAGAAAGATACAAATAGTGAGCAATGATCCTTGGGGTTCGACTTGATAGCAAATCCACGTCACCCACCTTCAAGGTCAATTCCGTTCTTGTGAGCCAGGTACAAAACATTGTCTCCCACCTTGGCTTTGACTGGGATTTTCTGGCCTGATCGATCTATATATACCACGTTAACCCTGCAAGACAGAGGGGGAAAAAACAGAATTCGATTACATTTCAAAATTAATTGTCTTAAACTTTTACACAAAATCTGCCTTGCAAATAGGCTCAACTGTAATTTGTTTGGAAGAATTATCATGCTCTTTCCCTGTGTTTTCTTAACAATTGTAGAAGGTCATTCTTGTTCAAGTTTTGCCCTCTCTCTTCCTAAAAGCTACTTTTATGATAAATTAGTTCCTGGAACTTCCTGGAAACTTTTTTCAGCCAGAATGCTTGACGTTCTCATAAATAACAGAGACCACTATATTGTCTTTTCAATTGATAAAGAGCAATAACTTCCTGGTGCCTTCTTGGCACACTGGGTGTCAAGAATTGTTGCTTAATGTCTGTAGTCTTGAAAGTCAACAACCTTAAAAATCAGAGGTGGAAAAAAAATGGAGAATAGCTCTCAAATCAAATATAAATTTATTTAAAAAAAAATTGCTGAGTGCAAAAGGCATTTCACAAACTTAAATGCAGACAAGTTCATAGCCCATGCAGAATACTGCCCTCTGGGAGGTGCTACATTTCTCTCTCCGCCAAAAATACTCTTTAGAAACTACTTTTCCCCACTTATTACATCCCACCTTAGTTCTATCATTAAACTACTTATGGACTCTACAGTTATTTCCTGACCGATTGTTGCTTGTGATAAGTCAACAGGAAGTGCCTGTCTAGGTACAAATAGGAACCGACAAGTTCAAATCAGAGTTACACTTGACAGGTGTTGGCCATGAAGAATCCAAGATCGAGTCAAATTAAGTGAGTAAACAGGGATTGCTATGAATATTGAGGGAGACACATTTGTTGCCTAATAGCCTGCAGGCCATCCTTAAAGTACTTGCCATTTGTATTTACTTATGGGTCCTAATACAACCAGTGAGTCACAAGAAGTGGACCCGACAATAGTTTCGTTATTGGCAAGATTAATAGCATTCTGATTTCGAAATTTCAGTAAGAGACGTAACCGTAATGTAACCCAAATCCTAAGGAAAAGGGACTTACACGTCGTCCGGATTCTCCGCATTTGAGCTCCCATCTTCACCGTGGCAAAGACCTTTTGAGATTCAGAGGAGAAAAAGCAGGTTCGTGAGGGCGGTAAACGCCGCCGCATCCCGGGAATGTTTGACAAGTTACACAAACGTTTCACAACCGCGTCTGACCGAAATTACACAAGTGTTACTCAGCGAAAGAAAATATCCGTCGATCACAAACACACGTCAAGTTAACTGAAACCACATTTCATTTAAGCTTTGAGGAGTTTAAACGATTTGTGATTAACGATTATCACCAAAGTAGCGGTTCACAAAGCTTGCTTCTTGATGGAGTGACAACTAGCCGCGACTAGCCAAAGCTACGCCACTTACCGATGCTCGTCTGCAAATGCCGGTTGATGGTTTTGAAATTGTCAAAGGAGGCCGTCCGCTGCGAGTGAGCCGCGTTGTTCGTTCGGCCTTTCGACCTCGCAAAAGGACAAGTGCGGCAATCCGGTATAACCCGACTAAGTCTGAAAGTCAGCCCCGTGCTACACCGGACTGCCGCGGAGGCCGCCATGATTGTGTTTTGATCACATGGGCGAAATTGGCCAATATGATGCTTATCCCTTTGCTGTGGTAGTATTTGATCCCGACTCTCGAGGGCGCTGCGACACCACACTGCATCAACTCAAGGCCCTCTTCCTGTGTCATTGAAAACTCAAATAAAGCATTCAAAATGCATTGAACAATATAAATTTCTTCTATGTTGACGTATAGATGGCAGCAGTAGTGAACCAATGGCCTTTTACAAATGTAAAGGTTAAGATATTCTAACAATTTATGCAATTATAAAAACAAACAAACAAAAAAAAACGAAGTTGAATTCAGGAGGCCCTTGAACTTAAACTAGACTATTCCATTACAGGCCATTTTATATTTGTATTACAAAGCTAAAATATGTACTTTCCTTGGGTATGTTGTTCATATTAAATGTGTGGTAACATTTCACATTCAAGCGTTCAAGGTATGTGAATTAACAGTGAACAAAGAAGCAATGAATATTAAACAACTGTTAAACGATAATACTATTTCATGTAAAGTGTCACTATTTCATGTGAAGAGTCTGTTTTCAATGACATCACAGTACACTTCCTTTTTGTTCGATTTGATACAATGAATTCCTAGTTGTGACATCACTGTTTTCCTTTTATCAGTCCGTGTGTTGGGAGAGGAGGGGCAGGGGGCTTAAAAGCTTCTCTTTTATGAGTCCCCACCCACACATACACACACTCTCCCAATTTCCCCCTTTCATGCCGTGGGAGCAGACTGTTCCTGGGTTAATCGTGGTCAAATCCTTATTTGACACAAATGTCAACAGTTAAATAACTGTTTAAATATGCCCCATATTTATAATTTTGTATTGCATCGACTCAGTGTAACTGATGTCACTGGATTCCTTGCAAATTAAGATTTGGTCACTTAATTACTACAGACAACTCTTAAAACTGTGTCTGTCAACACACACCCATGTATATATGCATGTACCTGCAGGATCTGAAGAAAATGATATACTTTGTGGTGTAAACTCCGTTTCATTCTTTTCAAATTAATGTTTGTGTATTTTTGGCTTTATTTGCAGATTGTCTCTTTAGGTTGTCATAGACCTTTTCCTCTTTTTGATATATATTTTTTTCTGCTATGAGCACGTTACATGTCAGACCGCTGCATTTTATTTGAATTGCGGCTGACTGCTCAGCGTTAAAACTTGCTTTACTCTATTTGTCATGCTACAGAAGGAGACAAACCGAGATAAGAAATCTGATGCACACTGTGTGTGCATGGTTGAAGCCACTGGCGTGTGAAGACAGAGAGGCAGTGTTGTGGCTGCAGGCAGGTGATCTGCTCAATCATCTCTTTTCTCATTCCTCTCTCTGTTTCGAAACAAAGGAAGTCTTCCTCAGAGGAGGGCTTATGAAACATAGAATCCATTCTCAGACCAGTGGCTCTCACAGGGAGAAGCGTTGTGATGATACTGAAGTGTGTGGGATAGTTTATTTGTTATCTTGTTATCCATCTTTTCGTGTACCCCCATATGTCTCACTTAAGGAAAAGTCTTTTTCAAGGTTCATTTTTATGGTGTATTCAAGCTTCCCATCTGGCGCCAGTGGTTCCTCTCACATGAATGGATGTAAATTGTACGAGGGGCGTTCCTTGGTCTACTTTTGTATTCCCTGTGGGCACCACTCTGTAAAATCGAAAAATCTTTTTTATGTAGTCCAAATGCACATAGTGAAACACTATCCCACTTTTATGTAAACGCACACCTGCACAGTATTGCTTTCCAGGGACAGTCCACAGTCTACCTGTTTGTCATTGATGTCTGTGAATTCAGGGCCCTCAGTATATCACTGTTGTCCAGACCTATGTATGTGTGTGGGGGGGGCTGGTGCGGAGGTTGCTGTATGCCTGACTTGGATATAAAGTGCCCCCTTGCTGCTACTTTACTTTCCTCTCTCCTTGAAGTATCAAGACATAGAGACAGTCTCTCTCTCTCTCTCTTTCACGCACACACACAATTGCACTGAAACAGCCTGTATATATCGAACAGAACATGTGTGTGTACAGTTTTGTGTTTCCAAGGACAGAGTATGGAAAAATGCACTTCCCAAAAGATCTTTTTGGTGACATTAAATCACTTTCATTTTGGTTCCTACAAGTGTGTGTCTGTGTGTGCGCGCTCTCAAGTGGATCACTGCTCTTCCCTTGTGTGCTTGAGCACTTACTCACTGTCAGCATACATTTACACACTCTTATTAATGTTATGTCAAGCTTGGCTATAAGTACATTATCAGCTGTGATGATCTACGGGTCCACTGGGCTGTTTCATTTGGTTTCAGTTGTTCCTCGCCCCTCCTTGGGGAACCTCCTGTTCCAGCTTAGATGGATGTCAGATGCATGTTTTAATACCATGCAGCGTTTGAATGGCTCACAGATGAGCGTTACCTCCAATGCCATGGCATTTGCAAATATTTAAAGCCTTTAGTGATTTTCTTTTGCCTTGATGCACAGCATAGGAAAACAGACTTAACATTTCTCTCTTGTCACAAAGCGCAAACCAGCAGGGTTTGAGCAGAAAGAGAGAAACAGTCCATGTTATTTTCTAATTTTGTTGTTCTTTTGAGTACACATGTGTGCATCCAGATTTAGTCCTGTGAAACATTGTCAGGACTAGTGAGAGAATTTGTGAACAGGTTAAAAGGGTTATGTCCTTTCTTGTCTCATCTTAATGGGAATTCTTTTTTCTCGACTAGACAAAAGAGAGGCTTTACAGTAGGTGTGAGTGAATGATTCAGCCAGAGCCTTAAACAAAACTGCAACCGAGTCAGACCTGTTGGGTGTTTACATGTCAGCTCTGGGAAACACTCTCTCTTGTGTGTCACACATTTAAATGTCTCTGAGGCTCGAGGTTGTGTTTGAGTTGTCTTTAATTAATGACCTTTTACACACACACACACACACACACACACACACACACACACACACACACACACAAAATGATAAAAACTGGCAGCACAGAGACGTTTGTTTTCTTTGAGGCCTGAAACTGGTTTAGTGGTTTCAGACTGCGGTGTGTTTTTTTGTTGTCTGGCCCATGACGGGTTGTGCTGACCACTGGCTCTTGAGGTCAAAAAAAGGAAAAGCTCCAGAGAGGTCAAGGCCTGAGGAGATGACAGAGGTCGTAGACTCTCTACAATAATGTTTTTGTTACTGTTGCTTGTTTGTAGGTTATTACTTGTATATAGTGAATGGTATTATTGTTAAAAGCCTAACTACAGGTAACCCAGAGCATTGAAAGTCTCTACATTTTTATTTTTTCAGCAAAGGTGCCAAAATAGACTACTTATATAATAGGGCTTAATTATACACACATTCCCATGAAGAAATTAATTTACTTTGTTTATTTCCACATATTTACACTTATTATTATTATTATTATTATGTTCAACAAACCCCCAGCATTAAATGAAAGGATGTAAAAAAGATGCTTTTTTTTTTTTTTTTTTAAAGGTCAGATTAGTGCTTTTTTTCTATATTCTCACTATTCATTCATGTGTTCGTCCATTCTCTATACTGCTCATCCTGAACTCAGGATCAGAGGGTTGCTGGAGCCTATGAGTGGCTGGGTTCACCCTGGATCAATCACCAAATGATCACAGGGCCACATATAGAGACATACAACCATTCACTCTCTCATTTACACATCTGGACTTTAGGTCTCCTGTGAACCTACTGTGGGAGGTCGGGTGCCTATGGGAGGAAACCAGAGAACCCACGGGTAGAACATGCAAACCACACGGGAAGGCCCACCACTTGTTGCCGTGTGGCCGAGGCGCTAACCACTACGTCCTCACTAATTTGCTGTTGATGAACGATTTCAATAATTTTGATAATCATCAACCAAATGACCAAAAAAAAGAAAGGAAAACTTTCAGATATAGATCTAAGAAAAACAACTTGTGCAACAAATATATGGCTTCTGCCCTCCAAACCTGGGGGGCCCAGGAATGGATTACTTCCTGTAATTATGCGCTGTAATTTTTCACTTATCCCGATTCATTCTTTATCCAGTAATATATTGTATTTACTGATGCACTTGAAATAGACTTTCCCAGAGTTCATTTTCTATTCTCTTTGTTTAACTCCTCACCTGGTTCACCTTACACTGTGGACTTAAATGTTCTGACGCTTAGAAATTATACATAAATGTGACTATACTTAAATACACAAGTATTGAGCTTTTGAAGGAAGTGACTGATCGGTTGCCATGATTGTAGTCAATCATGGATGTTGTTGTGTCCTAGATGGTGAATGTTGTGTTGCACTTTTCAAACAAACTAACTCAGTTAAATTTCTAGCCTGGAGCGCTTGAGTTGAAAATGTTTGCACAATAACGTTTTAGCTTTTTAATACTGCCATTTCTTTTTCTAAGTCTTCAGTCTTGCCATCGCTTACTTTACCCCCGTCTTTCAAGCTAACCCACATCCCTCACTCTCACTCTCTAAGGGACCAAAACAAAACACAGGCGCGACCATTCAATGAATCTGACTTACATTTCTACTGAATTAATAGTCTAAACAGTCTTATCAGGGTATTATCTGTGCTGCTTGCAGACTAAAATGCCTCTGAGCACCATTCAGTATGTGTGTACGTGTGCGTGCATGTGTGCGTGTGTGTCATGCATCTCAGTATTGTTTTAAATGTTGCATAGCTCAGTTACATGAGGCTTAACCATGGCTGTGCGCTGCCAAACATGGGATGTTGGAAACATGTTGCAAAACTTTAGTGAGGTCATATTGACACGTGAGTAAATGAGCAAAATAGTTAACAATAGAAATGAAGATTCTGAAAACCATTGCCTCTAAACACAACACTATTGGTGCAAATGTGTGAGGGAGTGGTCGTGTCTGCACACTGTGTTTTCACTTGTCTCATGCCTGGGCGCTGTTATCGTCTGGGGCTCAGGGCTTTATCGTTGACCGGCGGAGGCGATAAGCGAAAACTCAGGATGTATTGTTGGTTCGTCTGGGACTGTGGTCACAATGCAGACATGGCAACCGACGACCTCCGCCAAAAAAATGGCTGCTTTTTCTTAAACTCCTAACTGTTTTCTCCCCCCCAAAACACGAACCCAGTGGTTCGGATGAAATCGAAGAGCTCTCTGTGGGTTAGAGTAGAGGAATACTGATACCCTTGTTTTTTCTTAATAGTGGAAACATTAATAAGAACAAAAGTGGCTGCAGTTGCTCTGGACTAAAGTCAGAAATGAAAGAAGTAACGTCAACCAGGGCAAATTATAGTGAGGTAATTTAATCATTTATATGTAATTTGGGCGATGAGTTAACTCTTAACACAACTGCATATGATGTTATGGAAAGTCTTGAGGCGAAATCTTCCTGACAGCCTAATATTGGGTAATCCCTTTACATGATCATTATATGCATATTTTTATATATATATTTATATATATATTCTCAATTTATGTGTGCATCATCTTTGTTTTAAAAGCAATTTTCCTTCTTTTAGGGTTTACATTGTTCAAGTATAAGTCAAATTACGCTTATGCAGACTTTTGAGAGAAAGAAGAGCTCAGAAGCTCCTGATGTATGTGTATGTGTCGTGTCATTTCAAAATCTACATAAAAACAACCTACGTTTGAATTTGGGCTGATTAACAAGAATAAGCCAGGCTGGATTTTCTCCTCTGCGCGTCAGATTTAATCAGAGCCTCTCTCTGATGTTGCTGTTTGTGCGGAAAGCTCCGCTGCCTCTGGAGACATGTGAGAAGATTAGTCCCTCCGAGCTGCAAGAAAGCCGTAATGATTTGAGATTTAAGCCACACTTAAGTGAATTTAAACAAAGCGCTCATTCTTCTTTTTACATCTCAGTATTTTGCAAAGTAGGAGGGATAAAGATTATGATAGGACAGAATTCTGAGATGGACTGGAAAGACTGAAAGCAAGCGACGATGATAAGAGACCCACCTGGGTCCAACCATATCCATCTCAAATTTATCTAGTTTAAATTTGAGATAGTCTTGTTTCACGTTCCATGTTTTCCTTAGCAGAGAAATCCAAAGAAAAGTTTTCATTTAATCGGCAATTCAACGCAGGATTACGTGTCACTTGAGTAAGAGTTTGATTGTGGCGTGTAAATAATGTTGGGTTTGCACAAATGTTCATGGAAATAAATCCCCATATCTTTCCCTTAATGTTTTGATTTTGTAACACAGTCATGCATGCGTGCATATACACACACACACACACACACACAGGATCAGGCTCGGAGGCAATGATAAAGGCTTATAATATGGCAGTTGAACTGTCTGGTTTTGTTCTTCCTCCAGAAAACCACGGGTTGTGTGTGTGTGCTGGACGTTAACGTGCCTCCTGTCACTGACCCTGATGAGTTGCAAGCCCTGGGTTTCCTGGTCTACCGTCATGTGCAAGAGGCACCGATGTCATGAGAAATTAATTCATATAGCGCATTTCATATGACAAGACTAGACTTGATGTGCTTAAAAACATCAATAAATGTCATACCTGTAAGTAATAAAATCCTACATCAATAGGAACATGTAGTAACGAGCAAACAAGAAAGAGATCAAATGTGGGTGTACGACATGAGACTGTTATTAAACATAACAAAAATATCTGAAACAATCAAATGGATAGCATTAACATCAATCATGTTGCCTACACGCATCAACATCATCCTTCTAATTTTTTTTAATTTTTTTTTTAAAGCTGGCACTGTGGCGTCGTGGTTAACGCTCACACCTCACAGTAAGAAGGCCCCTGGTTCGATTCAGGCTGGTCAGTTTTACATGTTCTCTGTGTGGTTTTCCTCTGGGTTCTCAGATTTCCTCCCACAGTCCAAAACCCCACAGGAGACCCTATACCGCCCAGACGTGGGAATGAGAGAGTGAATGGCCACATGTCTCTATATGGCGTGTGAATGATTGATTGAATGGTCTTATGTCTCTATAGGAAAAGTGAATGAGAGAGTGAATGGTTGTATTTCCCTACTGTATATGTTGCCCTGTGATCGACCGACGATCAGTCCAGGGTGAACCCTGCCTCTCGCCCAATGACAGCTAGGATAAGCTCTAGCCCTCCCTGCGATGTTGGGTGCAGGACAAGTGGTATAGATACAGAATGAATGAATGAAACCAAACCTTTAAGCTCATGGATGTTGAATAAGAAGCATTGTTATAGTAAGCCTGAAGGTCAAAAATCACAAGGAAAGTATATTGATCAACAGATACAATAGCGTTTAAACAGTAGCATTTGTTTGTTTGTTTTTTACCTAACCCTCATGCTTCAACAAATTCTAGCAGCCTCCTGTTTTTCATGTCGAGCTGTGGGAGCAAGCAACCTGTCGGGTTTGAGTCACAACCATTCTTTTAATCACCTGTTCAGTGGAATATCCTCCTCCCCTTGGAGACTTAAAACCAGACAAGGCGAGTTGTGTGCGGCGTGCAGGTGTGCCAGGAGTCTCCGTGAGTGTCGCTGTAATTCGTGCACACTGTAGCTTTAGTCATACGCATTCCAAGACATAAACACGCACAGGTGGCCTAAGCGAGAAGTCAAACGCAGACAGGCAGACAGAGCGCTAAGCATGCCCACGCCAAACACGCACACACACAAGCACACACACACACACACACACACACACATACAGGCTTAAAGGCATTCCCAAACAATAAGCATCACAACAGCTGTGCTGCCTAAATGTCTGTGTTTACCTTTGATAGTATCCTAGACAGACAGAACCGTTTCCTTGCGTTCTCACAATTTTCCCGAACACCCAAATTCATCCCCATAAAGATGCGGGGGTCTTTGACTCTTATGATCTGACTTCATCCTTGTGCGGCAGGTTTACGAGGCAGCAACGGGTCTCATTACCTCATCAGGCACAAAAATAAATCATCAAAGTGAGAAGCCAGAGGTGTAGGTTAAAACAAGGTGATTTATTTATATGTCCAGGTTAAAAAAAAAAAACAACAAGGCCTCAATGATAAGCAACTGAGGAATTGTTCCTGAAAAAGTCCTCCATCTGCGGATTTATTACATGTCAAGTTAAGTCAGAAAATAAATCATCAAAGTGAGAAGCCAGAGGTGAAGGTTAAAACAAGGTGATTTATTTATATGTCAGGGTAAAAAAAAAAAAAAAAAAACAAGGCCTGAATGATAAGCAACTGAGGAATATTCCTGAAAAAGTCCTCCATCTGCGGCTATATTATATGTCAAGTTAAGTCAGATTTTCTTTATAAAGCGCCAAATTGTCTGACACTCTCCATCACTCTTTAGAAATGATCCACAGACAACCAGCATACCTCATGAGAAAGCACTTGGCGAGGAAGGAACTACCTTTTACCGCTTCAATGCAGGCGACCTCTGCCTCCACCAATGAGGGTAGAATGCGAGTAAACAAGAAAGAAGTACTGAGAGATAAAAAATAAGAGCGTGATACAGACAAAGGAACAAATGATCTCCTGCTGGTAATAATAATAGAGCTAACAGTTACAAGGTAATAGCTGATGTTATACAATAATAGAAATGAAATGACAGTGTGTGCCTGGCAGGGCCGATGCTGAACCTGCATGGCAAGAGAGCCCAGGGACTCGGGCTCCCATGACTGCAGACAGGATAGTGGGAGGAAAAATAGATTTGTTTGACTTTTGTTCTGTGTGAAAATTCAGTTGAACTGATAAATAACAGGCCCTGCAATTGACTGAACCCCGCCTCTCACCCAATGCCAGCCGGGGTAGGCTCCAAAATCCCGGCAACCCCGACCGCAGGATAAGTAGTAAATGAATGGTAAATAACAGTGTATCCATCTGTTGATCATTTTATTTTTGTCTTTATCAAATTTTTTTTTGTTTGCTTCGCTGGTAAACATGCGTTAACCGATTGTCTAATTTCCCCCTAATTTGCTCACAACATCTCAATGATTCTTGCGTCACATCCTGCAATATTTTGGCAGATTTTACTTTTGGCAGTCCTTCCAGCTATTTTCAACTAATCTCTCACAGATTTTCAGCCATTGTCCTTGTGACATTTCCCATGCTATGATGACACAAAACAAATAGGAAACAGACAAACCAGTAAATTAACAGTGTCTCAAGTTAAACCACAAACACCAACGATGGAATACAACGTCGTTATTCTTCACCAAAATACATTTTATACTTATGGGTTTCTCTTGACAGTAGATTAGATAGAAGTTTTATTTCTCACATTAACAGGTTGGGTAGAAGAGGGGGGCGGGGCACTGCACATTCCTCTGCCACGGAAGATATACAATTTAGAGTTGTCTAATTGTAACCCGACAGGGTTCGGAAAATCCCTGCACGGAAAGAATTCAATACTCCACCCCACCTTCCCCCCGCTTCACTCCCTTGAAGCCATTGTCTAATCTCATTGACAAGTGTTTGAGGGATGTTGCTGCGGGCCAGGTTCGCCTTTGGTGGGAATGTAAGTCTGTGCCCTCCATGCAGTAAGAGACTGCAGAGTCTTATCCCGTCCATGGAATGACGCTCCTTGGAGCATCATGAATCATGTTTCACATCTCTGGATTGATGGCGCGTTGCCACACTAAACTCTCACCTTCCCTGAACGGCTAATGTTAAGTGTCAATCCCACACAACAGTAGTGGCAGACGGCCGCCAATCAAATCCATGATCCTTAATGAAAAAGAGCACAACAATGCCCCCAATGTTAGGTGTTTCTTTTTTTTGGAGTTAATTTAGCTCTTTCAATCATGTTAAACAAATAGCGTGTCTGGTTTGATTTCAAATTTCCATTCACATTTAGGGGTTTGGTGATGCCATCTTTTATAATGGATGGAGACACGCTTCAGCTGCAATCCGAGGACGCAGCCAGACTGAAAACCCCGACGTGTGTTTTCCAGCAGGTTCATTCAGCTACAAGGAGTCCATGTGTGAGAAATTCCTCAGTAAACTCTTCTTAAATGATTCATATGAAACCACAAAATAGTGGGATGTGCCTGTTGCAGACTCTCCACTCCCTCGCTCCCTTTTGACTCCATGACTCCCCAAATTGCCAATGATTTAGCTTGTTCCTTCTCCAACTTGCGTTTCCGCCCTGTGTTTCTTATTTGAAGGTTCTTTATTGGAAAGCCCCATAATGATCAAGAGTTGCCATAAAAAAAACCTGTGTTTAAACAATGATATTTCATTCATTCATTAAACGATGAATAAAGTGTTTGCTATGTGGATCTTTCCCATTCCCCCTCCCTCAGCCCACGATAAAACAGATACCATCTACAGCTCCATACGTTGAGAACATCATCCACCATAGTTATCAACAAAAGCTCTTTCAGACCTCCTTCGGTGACATCTACAAGGGTCTTACTCCCTCCCTCCCACACACTCTCTCTCACACACACAGACACACACACATATATGCAGACGTGCACACAAAAGTAAGATGCATTGTAATGCAGCATGTTTGCCCCTTTTCCATACTTGGACTGTCTGCTGATTTATCTCTCGCTGAACTCCCGACACATCTGGAAGCATATACGAACATTCAAGACAATTCCAACCCAGGAAGACGAAGAAAAAAACAAAAGAAAAAAAAGAAAGGAAAATGTAGAATATCGATGTGTGTGTATTCTTGTGTTCTGGCAAGGGTTGGAGCCAATGTTTTTCTGTATTAAGTTCAATGGGTTCTGCTTCTGTGATGTAAATTGCTCTTCCTGGGCCGCGCCAGCAAACCACACACTGCTTCGGCCGGCTCCTAAGCTCACTGTTACCAGGGCACGGACCCATTCCTATCCATACATCTTGGTTTTCCTGTGGTTTTTCTCTCAAACTGACCTTCCTTCATTGTCTCTAGACAACACTCTGCTCTCTTGACATGTGCTTTGGCATGGGCTCTTCTTTAAAAAACATGAACGCCCAGTCTCAGGAATGAGAGCGAAGGAAGTGAGGAGAAAGAGAAAAGAAGGAGAGAAGAGAGATAGAGAAAAGAAGGAGAGAAGAGAGAGATAGAGAAAGAGGAAGAAAAAAACGGATGAGGAGAATGAGAGCAGAAAAAGGAGGGGGGGGGGGGGCTTGATTTCTGTGACGCCTTGCTCTTACCAACCCCAAACCCACAAAGAATGACATTGGAGGAGAGGGGCAGGAAGGGATGGAAAGGAGGAGGTTGGAAGTAGAGGGGCTTTAGAAAATGACTGCGGTAGAAAGCAATCTTTAATAAGCGAAGAGCCTTGGGTTTCTGCGGTTGCTGGTAATGGCTCCAGTTGTCTAGGAGGTGGACTGAACAACAGAGTTTGTTTACACACAGAAGTGGGGCAGCTTGCCTTTGTAACAACTATATTGACAGCATGGATTGGTTCAGCGGTCACTAGATGTTTCTGCTTTCGTCATGTCACCATACACTGTATATTTATTGAGTACACACTATTGGGGGAAAACAGGGACCAAAACTTGTTGTTTATCTTCGTAAAAGCCTGACGGCAGGAGTGGAAAGTGTCACAGCTCTTGCAATAGGTTACGCTAGACTCCTGTGAGATGTTGAGGTGCCAGCCAACGTGCGAACTAGCTAAGACCATGCTTCCGCAGGGCCTTGAAGCTTATTAAACTGCATGAACAGCATTTCGCCAAAAGCAATGTTAATCTTGGACATCATCTGTAGATTATGCATTTACCTTCATCCATTTACACTTTGTTCAACATTTCAACAAGTCATTTTTGCACTTCATAGAATGGTGAGCGCTAAATCATAACAATCAATCAATTTCATTATCATCAAGACTCATCGATCAGGGCCTGCAAGCATTTTTTTTTTCGTATTTACCTTGGTGTTTGGAGTCATGGGCAAATAATAGGAAGTGATATTCTCAAGCTGCGTATTAAAGACCTACTTTTCCAGCACGATCTGAAAATATATGCAGGTGTTTAAGATTTATGGACATAGTGTGTCACTGTTGGCAATTGATTGCTACATTACATATATATCTATTTTTTTAGTGTGCCATGATTTATATCACAGGTGTTGTAAAACCTAATGTATCAGGAACAAGGGATATTGAACAGTAAAGAGAAGCATGTAAACCAGTGTTGAGTGTGGTTGCCATAGCATCAATTACACATCTTTTACATCATTGTTTCTTTCAAAGTCAGAGCGGACTTTGTCAGGGAATTTGTGGAACAAATGACAGAGTTACAGATGTTACACAGGGAGGCGAGGAGACTTCGGAAATAGAGCTGCTAAGTACTGTAGAGTCAATTGACCCGGCAGTAAATACTGATTAAACCTGTTTCCATTATACTTAAAAGCCAGATGTTAGCAGATTTCTGTTGGGGTTTTGAACCAATGGGCTGCTGGGATCTGTGAGCGACTCCAGGACACGCACTTCCTTTGGTGAAGTTGCACAGCTGAAGTCTCTTTTGGACTGTGTGTGGACTCCAGGAATATTGACGATACATCAGGGGTCGTGTTTCACTCAAAGGCATTTTACAAACCTACTAATTTTGTGTACATTAACCCGCCCATAAACATTACATTGAGTCAAATAACTAGGAAGGAATCCAAACAAGCTGTTCAATTTTTCGAATCATTGTACTAAGAATGTTTCCTTCCTTTCATTCCAGATGTTCCCCTCCTCGTATCTCCCCCATACAGTACGATGCTGAAGGGATGACGGGCTCAGAGTGTACGATCAATATTGATACAAATAAAGAGCGAAGTTGGGCCACGTTTGTACTATTAAGTGTAGGTTAAAAAATGGACGCTGCAATGAAAGGCAGAATTTGTAACCTGCTTGTGGGGATTTCAAAGAGACCTGAATCATGTTTAGTCATTTGCCCCTGAGTACAATAATATTTTAGACACTAATTCTATATAATTTCGTGTCATCCAACAGCTTTGAATTACACAGAGTGCTGTTAATGTAAACCAGGGATCGTAATTCATCATTGCAATTCCTTTTTTCCTTTTTTTTTTTTTTTTATGCCATTGGTCAGCGATGATCTGTTCAACACCCCCACAGCCCCAATAAATACACACACGCACCCAAACTTGCAAATTATTCTTGTGAAAACAAGGAAAAGTTGGAGATGAAGTCGGAAACAACATGTGCTCAGTAGTTGTCAGCGAGCTGGTGAGCTGAAAGTTATCAAAAGTTGTGTTTGGCAGATAAAAGACTCAATTGTCCTTTATTTTTAGGCTAGATAGCCGATGTGGTTTCCAGCGTGCTTGGATGCTGAGAAACTGCCTCTATGAAACTGCACTTTCTCCTGGCCTTTTAAGTGATCTCTGTCTTGTTTTACATAAAGCACGCATTTTCTTCATTAAATTAGATATGATGTACAATAACTGAGCAGATGTGGACTGTACGCAACCCAAGTGACATCATTACAAGAAAGTCCTTTCTTTCTTGTTACTGTGCTGAAGCTATGATGTGGCCATCACTTCAGTAGATTCGAGACCTGCTCCAAATTTAAGACTTACATTCGAGTTGACTCGTCGAGGAGCGTTTGGCCGCAGCGACGCAAGCCGCATATACCAATACCACAAGTGAACACAGCCAGTGTTAACGAGACACAGATGGGAAGATGGGCTTGTGAAAACCACTGAGCCTGACAAAGAAGAAAACCTCGAAGTGGGGAGTAAATAGCAAAGCATCAACGTCTCATTGTCGTCTTGAGAAATGATCAACTTTTTTCCAGAGTTTATGGAAATCAACATTTGCTTTTAAATGTTTCCATAGCGCTAAGCGTATACTTTCTTTATCTCAGTCTCACAAAGAAGCAAGACTTATGGAAAATGGACGCTATGTGGCTGACGAATCCGTTACGTACCCTGCAAAATCAGTTTAGGTTCATAAGTCAGTGGAGATTCTCAGTCATCCGGGTCATGGTAAATTCAGCTCTGAAGATGATTGGATTCTAGGATGATTGGTAAAACATCTTCAAGGGAAGAAATTCAAGTCCAGCTGCCACGACAAGACAATTTTCACAAGAAGTTACATACACAAGAAATATTTAACCAAATGAGGGTGACCAGGCAGCCAGGTTTATTTGGGTGGTTGCAGTTCTGAAGCTTCTTGTCATGAGCTCTGTCTCTCACGATACACATGACACGCTATGACTACCAAAGTATTGTAAATTACATTCACCCACTCAGAGCTGCCATCCAAATCACTTACCAGGCCGTTGGGAGAAACTGAGGACTCTGTGTCTTGTTCAGGGGCTCTTCAGCAAGCATGCATGAATGGCTGAGAATCACAACAGCAACATTGCAATTTGAGAGATGCACGATTTACCAACCGAGCTACAACCCCCCCCCCCCCCCCCCCCAAAGAATCCCGGTTTTCAGGCTATGTTGATATTGTTTTGTTCTACTCACTACCACCAACCATAAACAAAATCCTCAACAAGGCACCGTCTGACTTGATCCGCCTGGAGATTGGTCAAAAAATAACAGTTTCAAGGTGGTTGCTATCATCTAAAAATGTACGCAAAGGTGGATGCCATTTTAAAAAAATAGTTTTTAGTCCTAAAGCGCTCCATAAGGCTTCTCGCCTCCTGCACTCTGCATATATTGCAAAAGTAGCTCTGAAAACGCAGATGTAAAAAAACCATATGAGGACTACGCCATATAAAACTTGGGTAAAAACTTCAATGTTGGGCAAATACCAGGAATCAAGTGATTGAGAGGGAAGTTTTGCCTCCAGGCTACAATGTTGAAAGCACGGGTGGTTGTTTTCTTTTAAGAAGCAGTTTTTCAGGTCTCCTCATGTGCAGAGAAACTGGTAGCTAAGAACTCCAAGTTGGAAAGCGCAGTGACCCGGCTCCGCCACCCTCCAGATGATAGTCATTACTGTCATTTGTATCAGTAATGTCATACATTTGTGAGGGCTGGGAGGCATTTCAACTGATGCCAAAGAATTACAGACAGCACAGTGTTCTGTGTTGCACCCCATTTATTAGCGTGAGGAATACGAGGAGAAGCTTGTTTGGATTCCCACTATTCGCTTTCTGAGCTTCAGGACTTCTTTTCCTCCGCGATGTCAGCCCTTTTCTGACACTTGCTGAAATTTCACTGCAGTCTCTTGGCCTGTTAGCTTGATGACCTGTTATCAAGTCTGATTTCAGTTGCACAAATACAATGTTGAAAGAGACGCAAATTTACATGGAAGGCATCGAAAAACATGCTCTGCTCATGGCGTTGTCGGTTTGCAGCGATCAATTCTTTGTTGCTGTAGAGAAGTTTCTGTGTTGCAGCCACTTAAGCCTCACATGGAGGGTAAGCTGTGTAAGATTGTGAATACCATAATCCTATCAGTAGGCTTGAAAGTATAAAGCTATAATGTGCCCTGTGTTACTTTTTACCTACAGTGTCACACCACTATTTCAGTTGCCGGAAAACTAACCTAAATTAAAAACCAAGAACAGTGAATTATTAAAAGTAAGTTAATTAGTCAGTTTATTGAACCACTTGGCGGCTATAGAAATGTTGTTTCAAAGAATTACAAGTTAGGAAAAACGAAAATGTATTTTCTCAAAAGCTGACCGCTGCTGAAAATTATATTGGTGTAAAATAAAACGGCTGCGTATAAATTCCATTGGGATTGAGAATTTGCAAGGAGTCATCTGATCTAGCCCTCTGGCTTTCCCTGGTATATCAGTAAAAGACAAAAATTTTTTTGACATTTTTGATTTACTCCTAATAATTAACAAGCCCTTTAAGCTGAGGTTGTTTGAGGCTTGACGTGCTCCCATTAACATCACTGCTGTTTCCTATGATGTCTGCCCATAGCAACTACAGAGGTCAACAAGTTTAAACAGTTTAGGTTAGGGAAGAATTATGATATGAGTTAACACAAACACCACTATATCTGTTATTATATCAGTTGTAACATATGCCCTTTCCAAAAACAATGGATACACACTGTTGGCACCGAATATCATACAGCACAGATTGGTTTTACTGTGCCAAATAAGTAACACAGCAACATGATATAACATGAATACACAAACACTAGTCTAGGGTGAAAAAAAATAGAAAGATTTGGTCTCAATGCAATTCACTGGATTTCAGGATATAAAAACAGAACTTATCTTTGTAATAAGGTTCAGCGACCTTCCTGCTGTGGTAATTCATTGTTGAGTGTTGAATCACAGATTCTGCATGATTTGATTAAATATGGGCGATAACTTCGCAGACCCAATCATAATTGTTCCTGTTCTTATTAGGACATAAGAGATATGACTGCGCGAAAAAAAATCTTCTTGCAGTAAAAACTTTAATGAGGCAATATTAATGGGAATTGTGAGTCTTAAGAGAAAAGCTCTGAGTGGTTGTTTCTGCATGGGCTGCCAAGAGGGAGATCATCTCCATAGTGATGACCAGAGCTTTCCCCTTGAGAACACAGCTGTCTCTGTCGGACAAGTTTTACTGACAGTGGAGTCTGCAACTCTAGTTTATGGTCAGTGGTGAATTTTGCCGCTCAGACAGTGGAGATATTTACGCTTACCCCAAACAAACATCGATGAGTCAACTGGGTAATCTCCCACCGTGAAACTTGGTTGCGGGGGCTGCAGCCGTCGTAATCTCAGCTCGATAAAGTCTGTTCTCGTCCAGCACGAGCCGTTAAAATGTCTGTACCACAAACACGACCTAATCACACCATAGAGGGCTTTCTCTCTGGTGACCTTAATTATGTTATCATTTGGACACATGAGACAAAATTGCATGGCAGAAAAAGAACGTCTGACTGAACGCGGCCCAGAATGCTCCTTTTTTGGGTATTTGAAATCATCAGAGATGATTCTCATCCATCTCTCGTGACAGTAAACACATCCTCTCATCTCTTCCTTCGTATCCTGGGAGGAAAGCGCCACAGAACACATCTGCAGCCAGTCACTCCACCACTGGCTTGTCAGCGCATCTCCTAACGGAACATGTGAGTGGGCACTAAGACTGGAACAGCTGCGTTAAGTTCAGTTACACATTCGGGCCGGAGAGCGCCAAGTTGCCAACTCTTCACGCATTCTAATTAAATTGAGCAAATTGATGTTAATGGGGTACTTAAGAGACGTGGCAGTGGGTCACGGAGGAAAACAACTGGATCTCATGGAGGGAAAAAAAACCTCTGCGGGGATCTGCTGGGTGAGTGGGGTACATGTGAAGAATGAAAAACAAACTCAGGCATTGCCATTAAGAGTCGAAGGGTCAAAGTTCACAGATAATGTTGCTGAACTTTGTTTCCTCAGATTGGTTTGTTTTTCAGGGGGGTGCCTGACTTTACCTGTCTGCCTGGCCTGGGGCTAAATCACACACACACACACACACACACACACACACACACACACACACACACACACACGCATACACGCACACAAACACCAAAAATGCACCTAACTGTGCGACCTACATGAAATTTGCTATAAAATGGGCCAAAATCATCACGGTCTGTAACCTTTAAATTTGCATGGTCCATTACAAATCCTTAACTCGTCTCTACATTGGAGTCAAGACGGATTAAGACGTGAAAATAACTGATGATGTTTTTGTCCTCCAAGGGGGAAAAAACTCGACAGCACTCCTCCAGAAATGTGCATGAAATCGTCAGCTGGGCAGGAAGAAATGGATTATGGGAAAATTCCACCCGTCTCATCCAAACATTATCCCACCGATTCAGCCCCGAACCGGACAGAGAGGTATGAATCATGGGAAAGTAATATTCAATAATCTTCTTATTCCTTCTTATTCAAATTGAATCTAAAATGCCTTATTTCTTGTATTGTTACTAGGCTTCACTTCTTGACTTTATTTCCTCATAAAGGGACTTCAGACAGATTTTGGTTGCCATTGCAAATGTTAAGGCTAAAGGTCAGAATAAACACAGGGTTTTTCATTACGTGAGGTTTCATTTTCATTTATTTCAGTTTACTTTCATCGTCTCTGTGTTTTTCTGTGCTTTCATTTGAGTATGGATTAGGTTTCCTTTTTGGTTCAATCACTGTGTTTTGTCTTCTGAATTCTTTGTCTGACTGGAAACGCACACAGATCAGACCGTGCACCTAAATCGAATAGATAAAGAATGAAAAATGGAAGTTTGACTGTATCACACGCACTCCCAGCTGTGTGACCCGCGTGCATGTCTGACATGCAATTCTCTGAATTTTTAAGTTATGCGATGCAGACCCGGACTTTGTAAAATATGGTGTCTGAACCAAGTCAAAGGTGTTGAGCGCGACACACATTCAAAACCAAGCCAAGTCAAAGACGACAACAGACAGTAAGCCAGTATTCCACCATGCTCTGTTTCCTCTAACATTTGTCCAACATCTTGTTTAAACTGCAGTGCAAATGGTTCAGTGGGTCAATTGAATGTTTGGCCACTTGCCTCCGATCGGCACTGACCTGAACAAGGCGCTCAGCTGGACAAACCCTTCCCGCTACGCTCGACCCCATATTTAACTTTGCCGTCTCTTGTAAAAATATTTGTTGTAAAAATTGTTTGGATGGTGTTGAGTTTTAAATAAATACAGCAGTAACCACCTTAGCGTTAATCCTGGCGTCTACGCCGCTCACTGATGTTTGCTTGTTCTGTATGTCTGCCTCTCGGATTTTCTCTGAGATGTCAAGATGGACACGTCGGGTTCCCAAAGTAGAAAGAGCTCCTGTTGTATCATTTGGCTGGGGAACGCAAACAATGCAATTCCGCTTTTTGAAATACCTACCAATAACACTTGCTGACCGTGGCTGAATATAGGCGGCAGGAAAATGACTGGAGGACAGGAGCTTAAATCTAGTGGAGTCCAAAAAGCAGGCAGAGGAGGAAAGGGGGTCACGGAAAACCGGGATATAATGTGAGAGGAAGGCCTCGGGTAAAAAGGAAGTTCTGGATCGTGTACTGTCAATAAACACACACTCGCACTGAACATAATATTCCCCCCAAACCCACCTCTGTCAATTTCCATCGGACCCATGGAAATTCTATTTCGGTTCGGCCGTCAGTCATCAAGATCATACGCATATCATAACCTGCTGTCAAACATGCAACAATAGACTCCATTGTCAAGCTCCGGCCCTGCAGATACACAGTGTCTGTGAGGTAATTAAACACACCATGATAAAAAGGTTTATAATTTACTCTTTAGCTGAAAACCAATCACTCCTCTGCTTTAAGGGATTTTTCCTGCATAATCACAAAAGCAGATGTTTCATGTCTGATCCCTATATGGGGAGCCCGAGGCAGAGGAGACGATGCAGTGTGCAGATGAGTGGAGTTAGAGACGGAGAAAAAACACTAAAGGATAGCGTCAGGAATTACGGAGGATCTTTTGCTCCTCAGTCTAAACAATCTTGAAAGGAGTGCGCCGTTTTTCTTCGGGAACTGGCATATTCCTGGCAATCTGCTGAGAGAGCTCTCATGGCTGCAGTCCGTGTTTTCATTGAAGCGTTTTATGTGCGCGGCAACTGGTTAATGTAAAAATCTGAATTGTAACCTTTTTTTTTTTTTTTTTTTTGTAATTTGCTCAATAGCTTTGGCTATGTTTATTGTGTGCGCCCCCCCCCGATTGAAAATATGCTTCCGCATATGCATTTCACTCCTGGCATCCCACTTTTTGGCGGAGGGGGGCGAAAAGGGTAAAAGGTCATAGATGACAAGTCCCTGTGGGAATGTCAAGGCACATTGGGAAGCCTGTGAAAGCCACTGCCGCTGGCTTGTTTTCCTGCCTCCCAGCCACATATAGAAATACCGCGGCCTCTGCCAGTCCCCTTTAATCCCAACATGAAATGTGGAATACCTTGCGAACAAAGACTGTGAACGTTGTCTACAGTGTTGGCCAACAATAAAATGGCTTAGCAAGCAAAGACACCACCGGCCCTTTCTCCGTGCCTCAGCTGTGATAGGGTGACCATCCAGTGGCCCGCGGGGACTCATTTGGGACACACAGTCATGCTTCCGTAAACAAAAAAAGGCCTATAAGTCTCCTCTTCTGAAAGGCTCTGAAAACAACCCTCCAAAATAAGACATGGAAATACTCGCAGTGACCCGTGCAGTCCCGCAGGGCTTGTGCACAAATGTGAGAAGAAAAAAAAGTTGTGATTTTCAATGGTTTCTGACATTTCCTTCAAAATCTACTTTAACCAGATTCCAGATGGTACATGTAGTGTAAGATTAACAGAGTGAGCCAAGTTCGTATGTGGTACTTGTGGAATCTTCGGAAATTCATTTTCAAGTTCTGTGGATTCAGGCAAAGGCCTTTTTTTGAGGGGGATGATGAAAATCCAAGATGTCGTTACATTTTCTTTGGGGTGCCGGCTCATTTGAAGTCACTCGGCTGAGCTGACTAGACGACTTGGACTGCAACTGCACTCCTCTGACACACTAACATCCCCAAGACCTCAATTTATCAGCAAGGAGGAACAAAGTTACACGATATCTTCAACAGTTTGTGGATCACAGTTGGAGTGCGCAGTAATTAGGGCATTGCTGAAAACACGGATGAAAAAAAACAACAAATTTTCAGCAAAAAATGGCATCCACTCTGACTCTGGAGACCTTTCTCCTCCTCCGCTCCTTGGTTAGTCGGCTGAGTAAACTACAGAAGCAACAAATTTCTACAAAATAAGGAGTTACACACACTTTTGAAGGACTTGCCCCTTGACCCAGAAAGAAGTGCGTGTTCACGTCTGTACATGTAAGTCTGGAGGTGATGTGATTTATTTTGATCCAGGTTCAACTGGTTTTTCAAGACAAATTCTCTTCACTTTTTTTGTGTTGTTGCCGTGGAAGCTAATAAGCTATAAGGCCAGCTGGTTTGTATCTGCATGAGCTTAGCCCGCTGGACTCATGATACCCCATTAACTGAGACCTGTACGGAACGTGCACTGTAGCACACTTAAACAGGACCCAGCTGCTCGAATGGTTGTGACCTGACATTTAATTGCTGGCAGTGGAACAAGCATCTCGGTAATGCGTTTTTTTTTTTTTTTTCCGAAGCCGGGGAAGGAGACGGTAGTGAGGTGGGCGGTTGGGTGCCAGTTGACTGACACGTAGATGTGGAGCCTCATATACAGAGGAAGACATTAAGTTTCACCATTTGAATTTCTCCGGACCACACTTAATTGGTAGCAGAACCCGAACAACATCAGAGCTTTGACTTTCACTAATGTGCCTGTTCAAAAAATTCTAGGGTTTTTTGGTTCACGGCAATGTTGGCTCTTACATCACACATGAGCTTAAATGTGGGCACACAATTGTCCACATAAAGGAATAGCGTGCTTTTTGATTTCTTTTGATAATTTTTGAAAAATTTCAACTTTTTGGAGCTTTTTTTTTCCCGAGCGCTGGGCTTTTTTTGACGCACTGTTCGGGAAATATTGCACGCAAGTAAAACAAGCCAACTTGCGTGGGAGAGAAGCCAACATTATTTATGGAAAACAAAAAAAAAAAGATGGCGGAACGCCAAACATGCTCACCCTGAACACATGTCGGCTTGCTGTTGGATCCCACCGCCTTAATCCTGTTTGTTGACAATCTGTGTGAACAGTCAAGAGCTGTAGATCTTGCTGAGTTACGTGAGAAAAGTTACACAATGAAGCCCAGTGAAGCAAAAAAAAAAACTTAACAGCATTGTAATTTGCTCGCCACATTCAATGACTTTAAGAAATATTGGTTTTCCAGTGAACTATGCAGTATTTGTTGTCTTTTATTGACTGGCAGTTTGATACAGCAGAATCTATTCGCCAGTCCTGATGTCAGGCTAAATGTCTCCAGTGAGGAGGTGCGCATAACTAAGAGTAATTCATTCATTCATTTATTCATTTATTGATTATTTATACCACTTCTCCTGCTCTCGCAAGGGTGCTGGAGCCTGCCCCGGCCATCACTGGTCGAGAGGAGGTGTTCACCCTGGACAAGCCGTCAGTTGATTGCGGAGCCACATATAGAGGAATAAAATAATTCACTCATTCATGCATCATATAGTCATGCAACCATTCACTCACTCATTCACACATCTGGGCAATAAACCAGCTGCATGTTTTTGGACCGTGGGAGAGAACATGCAAAGCTCTCTCACCATGTTTGGGAATTGAACCAGGAACTTTCTTGCTGTGAGGTCGAAAAGCTCTAACCACTGCGCCACCATGCAGAGTAAAATTATGAATATTCTCATAAAAACTCAGGCAACAAAGGAGGAATCAAATATTTTTTTTCCTAAAATGTGTGCTTGACTTGGCACCAATTATTCTTGGAAATATAAAATTGCACCGACATGATAAATCATTTCAGCTATGGCCGCCAGCATCACCCCGGTTAAATTAAAGGAGACGTATTTTTCAGCTACACAAACCTTTTTTTGGCATAATTCTCTTCAAATAAAAACATGATTTGACACCTCTTCCAGTCTTGGTAATTTTCCCATTTTTCTTTTTTTTTCTTTTTGTCTGTAGATTATCAGAGCACGCAGCACAGGTACTGTGAGAAAGCAGAGGTCAAATGTAAATATTGAGACAGGGAAGGAACGAAGAAGAGGGTTCAAGCCCAAGCTTGTCTGATTCCTTTTCCTTCGCTCTCACCTTATCGCAGTCCTGGCTGCACATTTTACGAATCATTTCCGGATCGCGGCGATGGGGCAATACTGGGAGATCTGGTATTCATTTACATTCCTACTGGTTTGAACCTCTCCTGCAGCCCCTTTTTCTGCAAGAGGAGCGAGCGAGATGGAATTTCAAGGGGCCAAAAAGAAACACAGTAGAAATCGTTCAAGCAGCAAAATCCCTGAGAGAGTGTCCCACAGGGCTCCGGATGGCTGCTGTGTGGTTGAAATGTCTTTGTCCGCCCCTCTTCTCTTATTACCATCATGTCCAGAGAAAGATCCATGTGGACACAATGCATGTTTTGCAGAAATGTATCATTTCAATTTTTTTCCTCATTTATTTGTGAGTATTGTCTTGCAGTGTGTGTACTGTTGCATTTTGTGAGTGCGATGCCCCTGGGTCTCGCAGTTTGTGGAAAAGCACTCATTTAGTACTCTCGTAATCAAATGTTTAATGGTGGGGGAACTTGGATAAACTGGGTAAAGGGAACAAAAGATACGAGATTCAATTTGGGGTAATACGATCGGGCCGAAGTTGAGATTATATTTTTACATCAGCGGCTAATCATAACCGCTAAGCTTTCCGTGAACATTATACTTTTGTTTTCACAGAGTCGGTGAACTTGGTCGAGTATTACGTAGCTAAAGAGCGTAGGAGGTGAAAACCAACAAGGTAAAAACAGATTCGACGCTGAACTTGCGTGCACATGTTCCTGGGTGAAAGTGTACCCTAAGGGACGAGCTTTAAGTGATATTTCTGGCATGGCAGGAATGAAGACATCATTCGAGGCCCGAGTGAGATGGTTGCAGCCCAGAGGGGTGTCAATATCACACCCGAAACCAAGTTCACAAATCTGGATCTCATTAGCACTCCAGTCTGCCAATGCTGGGGTGAACGCATTCAGGCCGCACCGCTTACCCAACAAACCTTCAGCACTGCAGCATAGGCACGCCAAGAGAAATAGACCACATCACCATGGAGTGTTTGGTAACCTGAACCATTCCTATAACGGTGGATGGAAACCTCTGGATGCAATCTGCAAACCGGTTCGGATGTCTGTCGTCTGTAAAGACAGACAAACACAGATGTTTACGGTGAGCATATAATGATAGGCCAAAAAAGAAAAAAAAACATCACGGTTCAAGTAGCGTTTTGCTAATGATGTCACATTTTAGTATGTTTTCAGTAGTACAGGGTGAAAAAAAAAACTACTGGAGATGACCTCCTCTGTGTTAATTGGTTTTCAAAAAGTAATTATGGCTCTATATTTGATGAATCTCAGCTCCTCAAAGCAAGTGATCGGAATAACTTTGTTTTTGCTCGACCACCTTGGAAAAGTCGAGCGCGCAGGCCCATCCAGACGCACGCTGACAGGGACACGCGGGGAGATTCCCGGCTTCTTTTCTGTCCAAGGAGTTATCTGGCGCTATCTCAGTAATTGGAGCAATAAAGGTCATTTCCT
This sequence comes from Fistularia commersonii, assembly GCF_037954325.1. Classification (NCBI taxonomy): domain Eukaryota; kingdom Metazoa; phylum Chordata; class Actinopteri; order Syngnathiformes; family Fistulariidae; genus Fistularia; species Fistularia commersonii. Next base: position 11,228,023 of record NC_141295.1, on the reverse strand, counting down.
GCTCCGAAGCGTCAAATTCTGTTGAGTCATTTCTCTACATTGTATCCAACCGCACCCACTCAGCGGCTGTCGGGAGATGACCAGAGTGCCGATCACCAACAACAGCACTCCCTCCTTGTCTTTTCCTACGTTACCAATTTCGCCAGTCATCTCTCTCTCTGAAGCCGTGGCCTTTACAAAGCACTTCAAAAGGGGGAAAAAAAGGGTCCCGTAAATCACCGTGGCGACTCAAACCACGTGAAGTCATCTGGAGAATCCAAATAAACAATACGCCGATTATAAATTTGGTCTTTTCGGGTCAAGCGTCGCATCCAGGAGGCTATCAAGCGATCAAAGATCTGGAAAGTAAACATGGTGGTTTGGAAATGTTACATTGAAATATGAAGACAAGTAAAAGGGGGCATGTTATGCTCTATGACCGTGTAAAAAAAAAAAGAAAAGAAAAAGAAGAACAAGAAAAGAAGTAAAGATTGTAAATGGATAGGAATGTTTTCTTATCGTCACAGACGCGGTCTGGCCACTCTGATGGGGACTTATCAGCGGTGTAGGACAGATAATTGAGTGGTGATGGATTTCAGAGGGAGGAAACAGCTTGATAACCTCAGAAAGACCCTCGACTCAAAGTGTTTGGGCCATGAAGAAAGGAGAGCTTGGCAGGAGAACACCATGTAGATTGCGTTTTAAACATCGGCGTGTTATACTTTTATCTTTGTCTTTCGGAGGGTCAGGATTTGAATCTGTGCAAATATTTTTGACGAGCAAAAGCGAAGGGGCTTCAGGTCACCCGGGGGCCAGAATTCACTCTCGGAAAGTGAAATAAATACTATGACAACACAGAAATGATGTCTCTGACTGCGAATGTAGGTGGTCTCTGGTCCCAGAGCCTTTGTGGTTATGCATACCTTCTCTCGAAAATGAGTGTCCACAGACTGACAAATAGAAGGGATGTTAGAAAAAAAACACTTTTATTTTTTCAACCGGAAAAAAGAAGCTTTCGCCACATCACCTCTCTGGATCTCATCTGTGAAGTGCTCAGAGTAAAAGTAAACCGCCGAGCACCACGGATAATTCCAACAACCGATCAATCAGACTCATCATTAAGTCCATACCCGATCGGAGATGGCTCAGTGAGACGCAAGCACTTTGCTCATAAATATATATATATATATATATATATACATATATATATTGTAGTGAGTCATGAATGTTGGGGTTTATGTTGATGCTTGTTTTCTGAGTGATTTTGGGGTTACTAGGAATTTTGTGGGTGTGGTTTGGAGTGCAAGGAATTCTGTTTAACATATTGACTATTAAAGTGATTATACTACTGTGCAGTATTTCTAGAAAACTATCTAGTTATCTGTGAGAAAACGCTTATGTAAATATTTTTTTAAATGCTTGGGCCAGAAAACAGGTTTTGATCTTTGGTTTCATTCTATTGTACAGTACTGTATTCTATAATAATTGACTACTTCGCAGATTTTGCCTATTGCGGGTTATTTTTAGAACGTAACCAGCACAATAAATGAGGGTTTACTGTAGTTGTTTTTTTTTTTTAAATATATATGTATATCAAAGATGGGAACCTGTGTATCAGGTGTTTACGGTGCAAACATCGAAAAAAAGAATCATAGGAAGACGGAAGAAGCTGACAAAATATATCAGTCATCGATCATCGGAAAAAACCTGCACATAGACACTTGGGAGAAAAACAGACCCGACTCGGTATCAAGTGATCGGCAGATGAGAGGGAACTGCTTTCTCTTTTCTCTTTCTCCAGGGGTTTGTGAGAGCCGTCTGTGTCCCAGTCTGAGTCTTTGAAGTCAGGTTTCTCCATTCAACCCCGGCAGGATATTACTCTGTAAGGGCATTGTGAGTGGACCGGCGTCTTTACTCGGTGGTGCCGGGAAAGAAGCTGCATTTATAGATACTCAAACATGGACATCAACCAACACTTCAGACACTTGACCCTCTCAGAAACGAACCCGCGATGTGCTTTAAAAACACGAGTTATATGAGGGGGTTTATGGGGTATGTGGGTTAATATGGGGGGAGGTATGATTTGTAAAAACTACTGGGGTAAATATCGTAAGGTTGTTTCCCCAATCAAATCTTGTACAGTACTCACGAGAACCAAAGCTTACAAAACCTGTTACACCACAACAAAGAGCTTTGTGTCGAAACACTGATATCTCTAGTTTGAATATGAAAATAAAAGTCAGATTTGTTTAATCTGTGTCCAGGTCTCCGTCCGTAGGTTGGTCGCATGTGTACCATGTAAATATAATTGTAAAAGGCACGGCGCGCACCATCAAGTTATATCGAAGTGAGTCATTGAATAAGCTGTCGATGGTTTTCTCATACCTGTCAACCCTCTCAGTCACGGTTTAGTCCCAATAAACGTACTGCAGGCAGAGGATTTACAGGTGAGCTGCCAAAGCATGTTAAGGCATGATGAGATTTCACTAACGAACTGTGGGAAGCAAAACGCCAACCACGCAAATTTAGACGCTGTCAACTTGATTTCCTTCCCTTGCTGCACAAGTGGGGGTTGCCGAGTTTATCATTGCGAAGGAAATAAGTTGTAGGAAAACTCAAAGTTTTGTGTCAGCAACTCATTTAAGACTGTCAAAACTGGTTCTGCCATTCAACAGACAGCCTTCTTTCACCAAATTCTCCAATCACTCACGGATGATCTACTTAAGTCGACTTGTTTTGACTCTTCCAGACGTTGCACATAAACCAACGCGCTCATCCCATGCTGGGATCCCATCCCATCTGTCTATCAAGAGATCTTTGTGTATTTAAAATAGTAAAAATGGTCTAATTTTAGCATAGACTTGGAAGAAATTGTATTTGAAGTGAAATGGTTTGTCACTGCATGCCGGAGAAGAAGTGAATTCATGACGATATCATGAGAAAATCAATTCTGAACCGTATTTGTGTGCAGACCGATGACACAGCGTGGACCATTGTCATCACGCCGCTCAGATAAAAGTTGCACAAAGGGGGTAAAGCTCTCGACAAGAAGCCCCCCGATGTTTATCATGGTCATCGGTTTTAAGAAATCACAAGCTTTTTGTAATTCATGCAGATAGAGTGAGCAAGAGACAGAAATTCAGATCCTGGTATAGAGACAGACAGTGTATGTGATGGTGTGTGATGGTGTGTGACAGAGAGAGCGAGAGAGAGAGAGAGAGAGAGAGAGAGAGAGAGAGAGAGAGAGAGAGAGAGAGAGAGAGCGAGCGAGCGAGCGTTGAGACCAACCCCTCTGGCAGTTGCTTTGCCTCCTCAGTTTAAACGAAATCCCTTCGTGTTCGTGTTTGGATTCTACTCTCTGGGAGAAAAAAAAAGCAGATGAAGATAAAGATAAATGTATGGCTTCCACAATCTGAAGGTAATTACCTGTAATGAAACAAATGATGCATTGCCTGCAGACAAGTTTTTGTTTTGAGACAGTTGCGTTTGAATTTAAGAATGCATGCCAATCATTTCATTTTATCATGGTTATTGGTTATTTGTACTTAAATTAGTTATGAAGAGAAGCAATAGTGATAAATGGCAATACAATTTGTGCTAATATGTGGGAGACACAGAATGAAATGAAATCTGACTTTGGTATTTTTGTATTCAAACATGACCAAAAAGTCTGTAAGGCGATTGTCATTTCGAACACATATCCTGATTTTCGCAATTGCAAAAGTGCTCTTTTTATTCTCACAATCAGGACACTCTGTCTCACATCAAATGCTGATACTCACGTTTATGTTTATTACTTGTGGTATAAATGAGATGTTCACTAGCCATAGACCTCACTTTGCTGTTTTGCCCGACATGGGAGCATTAAACTGATTTATATATTCCTGGCAAAAGACTCAATGAGAAATCGACTTCCAGACCTGTTGGTAAATGTTAACATATGACTCAGGAAATAAGAAGAACATTCCCACGCATGAGGGAAAACTCGAGACTGCTCGGAATGCAATCTAATCACCTCTGATTGTCGAGTATAAAACAGCTATCATTTTCGACACGATACCCTTGAATGAAAGAATAGAGTTAAAAAAGGAAACTCCTCTCTTCCGTATCGAAAATGTATTGCTTTGATAGATTTGCATGTGTAGGTTACTTTAGACACACCTCATCTATACCGTGAAGGTGGAACAGTGATGGCAAAAAAATGTGTCTGCATGTGTGCCAAATCAAATGCACATGTTGTGATGGATCCTATCTAACAGCCGTGGAGTGACTTATGCACTCTAAAACAGTTGGAGAGATTTCGCATTTGTCTGACACTAAAGTGATTCACCCTGCCTTAAATGTCACGTTTCCTCCTGAAATATTAAACAGTAAAAATTGATAATAACGAAATAAAAAAATATTATTATTATTATTATTAATAGTAGTAGTAGCATTATTATAATAATAATTATTATTATTATTAATTATTGTTATTAATAATAATATTATAAATATCATAAATGATAATAATACTGTCAATATGTCTATAGGTACATTTTCATATTATCCCACATTTAAAAGCAACTTCTCCACATGGTTTACTTCATATGCTTTTTGGGGATTTATGAATTGAAACCTTATTTCTGAACGGGATTTGTAAAACGTATTTTCTGTGCTTTCTAGGGACCCATAGAGGATTAGATTTTGAACTTCCTGTGGGTCGGTGTTCTTCATGACAATCTTTTTCTCTGTTCCTCAGCGTGCGAATACTTTGACTGGGAGATACAGAGCTCAATAGCACCGTCCTCTGGTGAAAGAGAGAACGTCTTGGATATCTGTTGGATCACAGGGTATCTCGGCCCCCTCAAACCGTTCCTTCGGTCGAAGGATTTCTGAAAATACCCTTTTTTTTCTGCACTTGGATGAGAAAGTCAAGCCCGCTGATAAGACGTCATCGAAAATGACTTCATAGCCACAGACCGCCACCAGAATCAGTGATAATCGACATCGACCATGGAGGCTTCAAGTTCTGCTCATGTTGGGGGTACCCCAACTGCAACCATATACCCCTCCGTTCCCGCCCCTTCCACATATGGCTATCTGCAGTTCTTCTGGGAGTACCAGGACAATTTCGTAATTGTGCAACATTACAACTACACGGGCAAACTCCAGGGAGACCGTTACCGTGACGGGCTTAAACCCGAGAGCATTAGCTTCTTGGTGGTGTGTCTTCTAATTGTGCTGGAGAACGCCGTGGTTCTCCTCGCGATATGGAAGAACAAGAAGTTCCACCTGCCCATGTATTACCTCCTGGGGAACTTGACACTTTCTGACCTTCTGGCTGGAATTACATACATGGCAAATATTGTAATGTCTGGACCTAACACTTTGAAGCTGACACCACTGCAATGGTTCCTCAGGGAGGGAGGGGTCTTCATTACCCTGGCTGCATCCATCATTAGTTTGCTGGCCATTGCGATTGAACGGCACGTCACCATGGTCACCATGAGGCCATACCACGGGGCAAAGCGAGGAAGGATGTGGGCACTAATCGGTGCAAGTTGGGCACTCGCTGTATTTTTGGGGGTTCTACCAGTTCTAGGATGGAACTGCATCAATAGACTGGACCAGTGTTCGACAGTCCTGCCTCTTTACGCCAAGAGCTACATCCTTTGCTGTGTATCCGTGTTCAGCGCGGTGCTTCTGGCCATCGTTGTCCTTTACGTTCGAGTTTTCCGCATTGTCCGTACTAACACAAAACGCCAGCGACTTGGCTTGTCGAGCAGCATGAGAAAGGGCTTGGCGAGAAAGTCACAAAAGTACATTGCCCTCCTGAAGACGGTCACCATTGTGCTCGGTGTTTTCATCGCATGTTGGCTTCCCCTCTTCATTCTCCTGCTCCTAGATTTTTTCTGCCCGACCCGCTGCTGCCACCTGCTCTACAAGGCCGATTACTTCCTCGGAGTAGCCATGGTCAACTCACTGCTCAATCCCATCATCTATACTTTGACCAGCAAGGACATGAGGAGAGCTATTATGAGACTGCTCTGTCGGCCATGTCTCATGACCAGAGATGGCCAGGTGAAGAAGATTGGGATGCCGTTTCTGGAATGCAGTTTTAGTAAAACTGAAGTGGCCTCCCAGAAGTTGGAGGGAGGCTTGGAGACCACAGTGTCTTCTGGAAATGTTGTCACCACCCCGTCCCCCATCAGGGCCTTTTACCCCAAACTCTTCAAATCATAAGGGACCCAGACTTTGAGACTGACTGAATTCCAAATGTGTCTGAACTGGGTTTGCCCTGAACCGGAAGACACGTAGCACACCTTTTAAAGGAAAGTAGCATCGCACCAGAAACAAATGGTGACTGAATCATGGAGGAACCCAGCACACACTTTAAGGCTGAGCGGTCAGTTGCAGAAGGTCTTCATCACAAGAATTATTTCAAAATAAAAGACCACTCAAATTGGAACCTGCAATCTTTCTGTAACTAATTTGCACTGAAATATCATAAAGACTGGACTGCGCCTTGGACTCTAATTCCCTGTGTTTCTGTAGTTTGCATCCAAGCCTGGAGGGACACGACTGTGACACCAAAGACTTTCGCAAGTTAAAGGACATTAGTGTGACTTTCCCACGTGCTTGTAAATAAAGGGCTTTAATTTAGCACAAATATTGCCGGCGAATCTTTTGTGTTCTCTGTGCATATTTTAACGATTTTACTGGCCGAGAGTTTTGGGGTGTGTTACAATACTAATGATGAATAGTCTCAAATGACGTCTATGAGTGTGTGCGATCTAGGGAAAGAGGTGGGCAGAGAAACTGGCAAAGGAGTTAAAAGAAAAATGTGGCACTTTTAACGAAGCACTCGAGAACCAAAGTCACCAAGTTTGAAAAAGACAGATGGTAAACTGATCCGGTGTCGTGCGGAGCTGTGGCGGCTAGCGTCTGCAGAACATCAGCGTAGCCGACTGCAACAGCACAAAAACAGTGAGATGCCGTCTAGAAAGGAGGTGCTGTGAAGAATCTCCCTAAATATTTCAATCAAAGATTTACTTATCAGATTTTGGCGAATAGAATCCAGAATTCAAGTCATCGTTATTATCGAACTTCACGGTCGACAAGGAAAAGAATGTGCCTTCACTCTCGAGCCCAAATCTTGAGGAATAACGGGAAATGTTGCAGTGTTTGGGATAACATATAGTTGCCGTTGCAATCCATTATGTTTAAAGAACAGCAGAATGTGAAAAGTTTAAGGTTCTGAATATGCATTTCTGTAAGTGTTTTGAATAAGTTTGGCACCAGACTGTTTATACAAATACGTTAATGTATTAAAAAAGCACAATTTCATCGATCAAGGTCTTCGGGACCTTGATCGATGAAATCGTGCTTTTTTTTTTGTGCTATAATTCATGTAGTGAATGTTTCTTTTATCTTTTGTTAATATTTTTGTATTCCTGTTTTGTTGCATTTGAATAGTAAATTATATCACTTTTGTAGCAGAAAATGACTTCAAACATAAAGCAAATGGTTTATCAAGTGTCTGAAGTTTGAGGTTTATATTCATAAGTGCCTCTTCGTTCACGTCTGCGTGTTTTTCCTTTGGTTTAGTCGAGGCCGATTGAGTAGGTGCCGACTCTTTCGGTCTCGCAGCACCAGAGCAAGTCGACTCCCTTGTAACACATCTGGTAATGGCATTGGCCTACTTTGATATTCTACAAGCTCTGCATGGTCCGGTCCAGCCCAAACGGCACACAATGCAGCCTTTATCCCGAGGCTTCTCACTCAATTTGTCTTTTTTCCTTATGATATCAACCTGAGGGGAAGATGGCCCCAAAAATCCCAGATTGCTGTACCAACTTCACATCAATTAAACAGAGATGCCGGTCATTTTTTTTATTTTTCATTTCCTCTTCATGACTGTAAAATTCATGTTGCCTGACATTAATCCCAACCTACCGTTACCATGTTTTAAATGAAATGTTGTCGTCCTATTATGGAGCAATTGTCAGGGCAAATATTGGGCTGTTCTTCTGTTGATGTCACAAATAGAAAAGCCTGTGTTTTATGACAGGAGCAAAGGCAACCAAAAAGCATTGTAATATTTTACAATTACAACTGTCACCCTGGCCAACTGTATTGCAGTGCAATAGCATTTTTTTTAGTGCAATCATTGTCATTAACTTTTCTGACCTCTATTACAGGACAGGGCTACAATTTTGATAACATTAGTTTGCTCCAGTCAAAACCAAAAAAGAAAAAAAAATGTAGCTTGATATGCATATTTAATGTCCATGAAGTTAATTCTATTTTTGTTTCCTCATCAGTGAGCTAAAGAAGGATAAACATAAAACAATACAACTCTAAATGTTTGGAAAATATCTATGTAGCTGATTTTTTTGTGAACTGGACATTTGCATCAGCCTATTAATGCATGATGCCAAGTCCTTTGCCTTTGCAGAGCTCAGTGACAGTAGGAATCAGAGCTCAACAGCTTCAATCAGGTGCCGAGAAAGCAAACAGATGCGCATCTGCGCCTCTGCCTACATGCCTTGGGCCTAAATTGCTCAATTCATCAGACAGGAAGGAGGGGAGGGTCAGTGCGCAGCTGAGGTAAATAAAATATTACTCACGGCTTGTCAAGCCACATCAAGGATTCATTTTTTCGTGGTCGTTTCAACAACTCCCGATGATCTATCATTTTCGGTGAGCATAAGGAAGAGAAGGCTCCACTTTGCTTGTGAGTTTAATCAGCAGTGAATCCTGTCTTGGGGCCAAAGCTGTGGTCAACAAAACCTGAACAATTTGATCAGATCGATTTAATGATAAATTAGTTCCATATGATTTAGATTTACCACGGGAAAAGGCTCTCTTGAGTTAAAATCAAAAATAGCCTTCCTCTGCGAAATCCCACCGTTGGCCTTTAATGCCACCTTGTGGCTATCACTATACATATATATATATATATATATATATATATATATATATATTACCTTTGTTTGTTTATATAGTTTTAAAAGAGGAGGGGAAATGATTGCTTTAGGTAACGCATCGACTTTATTATGCTACCTGCACAAGGACACGCCTTTGGTTCACCTGTACCTGTTTTAACTTTGCAAGGAGGCTCAGAAGCTCCAGATCCCTTCAAAAACCTGCCCATACATGACCAGATTGCAAAAGTGCAACGTTTGATGGAGTGATTGAACTCCTGCATTGCCGAATCCCAGTTTAAATTGCACATCTTAACGAATATTGTTGTCGTTGTCATTGTTGTCGTTGTTGTTGTTGTTGCTGTTGTTGTTGTTGTTGTTGTTGTTGTTGTTGTTGTTGTTGTTGTTGTTGTTACAACGCATTTGATTGACGTTGTGAATGCAGGTTCTGACATTCACCCAATAATTGTCTTTGCTTTTCCTTCACTTTGATAAGTCCTTCAAAATAAAAGCACGAAGCCTAAAGTTGCGTCTCCCCGCCATTACGTGTGAACAGAGGAGTTCCGGTGTTGAGGACGCGGGCTTTTATTTTGAAGGCGAGTCGAGACCGGCAACAATGCTTAGTCATGGTGAGTTATAGCTTCCCCCCTCCTCCTTCCTATGTGGCGCACAGTTCGGCGGACGGCGATGGAGGATTTGGACTAGTCAGCGTGAGTTTCTCGGAAAATACATTTCTAGGCGACTCGTTTCGTTCGCTGCTATCTTAATGTGCTTTTGTTTCATTTCTAGGAACGGCATTTACCGGTCGCAAATGTTCTAAACCTCTCTTTGTTAGCATATTTGCGCGGCTCAGAGCCGTTAGCGTCTGTCTTAAATATCAAGAGGCTGTTTTGCTGCCCGCTCAATTTCTGTAAGCTGTAACTTATTTCGTGTTTTTCCCGCGTTCTCCTGTCACGGACACGTCTCGTCTTCTGCTCGTTTTTCCACAAACCGAACGGAGGTTTTCCATCGAGTCAGCTTCACCTGTGTGTCCCCCCACCCGCTTTATTTTCAGTGCATGCTGGGCGTATCTTTAATCAAAACAAGCGCTGAATTGGCCAACGCTTGACAATGTGTGTGCAAACGGTGATTTGTGCGAGAGACCAGTGTGTGTGTGTGTGTGTGTGTGTGTGTGTGTGTGTGTGTGTGTGTGTGTGTGTGTGTGTGTCTCTGTCTGTCTCTCTCTGCCTGTCTGTCTGTCTGTCTGTCTGTCTGTGTGTGTATGTGCGTGTGTGTGTGTGTGCGCGCAATTCGCGGAAATCCTCTTCCACCTAGGTTTATGTAAGGACTGGCTTCACTTCTGGGTCATGTTTTGGTACATCCAGTTCCACTGCTTGCTCGCTGAAGACTTCAGGATGAGTCACTGAGCAGGAAGCCCCTATGCCAAATTATCCATGAAACCCACTTGTTTCACCCTTGTTGTATCTCTATCTTCCCCTGCCAGGCGGAACTCGTTCAACTGAAAAAAAGAAAACTTTTACAGTGATGTTGTTTTGCAATACATGTTGACTGCCCATCCTAAGACCGCAGGCCCCAGCAAACCGGGGTGTTGTGTCAGGTACCAGGGGGTCAAGACGAAGATTCAGAGAGGTTCATCCGTTTGTTTGCCACTTGAAACAATGTCATTCGTATAAGAGTGTATGAGAATGCAGCATTGGGTTGTACGTGAGTTTACACAGTGGTATTACCAATCATGGAAGGAAAGGCAACATGTCCATTCCATCTTTGTCAAGTAAAGACCTTTGTTTTGTCAGTTTTTTGTACAGAACAACATCAGCGAAATTTGGACACTGCTTTTAACCATGCGGTAGGGTGCCGCAGGTGCAGTGCCTTGCTCAATAACATTTAGGCAGGCTAAGAGGAGCACGGGAATCGTGCTTGGTTTACAAGACGACCGCATCCGCAATTTAGCATCCTTGATTTTTATTGAGATGCAAAATTATGACGCACGTGCTACAGTCTTTTGCTGTCTTTTGTAGGGCTTGTTTTTAGGTCAGTCCCATAAATCAGCAGGATATTCCGTCAAAAAAAGGATTCATTATCATTGTAGTAGTGACATTTGCAGTTCATCCATTTTGTGATGTATTTGGATCCCAAGCAGATATTCTTTTACATATGAATTCATGGAGAGAGAAAGGTGACTTGAAAATATGATACTCTACACTCACACAATAGTCAATAATAATTACACTGGAAAATATATGTCCCAATCCTGGATTCAGTTGCTTCCATCCAATTTGATCAAAAAAAAGGTTGCAGCTTTATTTAACTTAAATGAGGACAAAAAAATACACCAAACATTTTTTTAAATCAGTTCCATACAGATTTCAGCTCTACTAATTTCCTCCCTGTCATATTAGATACGACCATCAGGTACAAGCAATGGGGATGTAACAGCCTGTTTTGTTAGTGTACAATTTGGTCTGGCCCTGAGAGAAAGCAAGGTTGAGCAATGTGTTCTCAGCCAAGGGGTGCTCTGCTAGGAAACCTGGGGGGGACAAAAGCCCAGCAATGAATCTGAACTGGCTAGTGGTTTAAATTACCGTACACTGAACCGCGTGATGACTGCATCCGTGACACACGCCAAGATCCCTTCTTGAATGTCGCCCCCCGTTGCAAAAAAACACACTCTCCAAATCATTGGTGTTTGTACTCCTTTTCATTTGTAACCAACTTGTGAAAGGGTACTTGGTGTGGCTACATCACCTGTTCACTGCATCCACTTATCACTACGCTGGCTAATGATTACTCTGTGTGTGTTTGGGTGTGTGTGTGTGTGTGTGTGTGTGTGCGTGTGTGCGTGCGTGCGTGCGTGCGTGCACAACTTGTGTGCACTTCATTATGTAATCCCGATCACTCACAGCAGCATACTTGCTGAGTAATTGTGACTCTTCTCGATCAGAGAGCACTTTGAAAATTCATTCAGGCTAATTGCTTTTTCAATGTAACCGTCTCAGTTCATTCAGGAAAGACAGACATCATATTCCCTGGCTGTCTACGGTGACTGCAGTTGCTGTCGATGTATTCCCAAATGATGCATTAATGTCTGACTTTATCGACCGTTTAGCTATTCATCATCCTGCTTAAGTATTTCTCAAGTCAAAACGCCGGATTATATTGTTTTAGTTAATTGCAACATGCGTTTATCTCTCGTTAGTGAGAGTTGCTGCTTCGATTTTTGTTGGCTCTGATTTCCATTGTTCCGTCCCCCAGCTGGATTAGTCACAGGACACTGTAAAAACACTCAGTCATGCTGGCCAGCTAAACTCAAGCCTGATTTAACTCTCATGCTGTTCTGTACACCCTGACTTGCAGTTTTGTGTCCCACAGTTATGCGCTCCTGTCAATATAGCTGTTTTTAAGGCTCATATGCAGGAATAACCTGTGCACAACTTGCCTTCCTGTAATTTGGTAACAGAATCATATTCTTTCCACCAATATTTATTTTTTGTTTTGTTTCTTCTGTAATCAACATTTTCATTGAATCCAACATATCGCAACACGGAAGAAGCTTTGAAATGAACCAGGAAGAAAAGCGTGATCACTGTAATTCTGAGCTTACAGTATAGATTAACTTGTGCCGCGTCAATCAGTAAGGGGGGATCGGTGATGAGCAAGGATTTATGTGAGACGCCTGCTATGAACAAATGTTTAATAACCCTGCTCTTTTTTAATATTTTTTTTCATAATCAGAGCAATCTATTTTCTTTCAAAGCTACCTTTCTATGTATGTCTTCACAGTTGTCAACTTAACCAGCAGTTTCCAAGAAAGCGCAGCCACGCCACTGTATTCCTGTGCCGGGTAACCTCGATGAAGGAATCTTCGGAGAACACCACCCAACACCAGCCCCCTCTACCTCCTCGCTGCTGAGGGCCCCAAGATACACTTGTGACACTTTTGGCAGACCGACCACTTCATAGTAGATGACTCTGCAGCACTCAAAAGAAATGGAGCTATAACTTCTGTAAACCCAAGCAGTAAATCCGATATCACTTTTGTCTTTTTTTGGTTCGGGCTGCGAAAACTTGACCAGGTATGAGATTAATATCTTCTATCGGGTGATGAATTGCTTTTTTGAAAACATTTAATAAGGAACCAAATCCTCAAAAAACAAAAAATACCTTTAACAAGTGACTAATACCAAAAATTGACTCAGAATTGACTCAAGTTTAGCCACATTCCTTGATCATGTCTGAGTCCTCCTTTACTTTTTGAGTTGTTTCTGCCATGAAATCAACTCTAAGTTAGTTTGCTTGAAATGACACAAGAAGCCAAAGTATTTCTTATCTGAAGATAATGTCAGAACTGTAAATTTAAAAGTTCAACCAGCCATGACTGATAATGTACATCGTGGTCTCGAGTTGTAACCTGAGGAGTGGTTTCGTCTGACTCGAGCACTGAGCACTGCAAGGAAATCCCCATGTCTATGTAAATCTGACACTTGTAACTTTAAAGTGTTTCCTGGAGAGGACAGAGCTTTTGTTGAAACTGCTTTGTCACACTTTTTTTTTTTTTTTTTTTTTTTTTTGGGGGGGGTGGCTGGTGGTTTTAACACGTGCCACACGTGGTACCATGATGCTCCATAACACTACCGAGTGTTCTTGAGAAAGAGACTTTGGAGGAGGAGTGAGGGGGTAGGAAATGACAGAGTGCCTAACAGAATGCAAAGCGCTGGTGACTCCATCCACGCGCAACGGCCACCGTGTCTTCAGCTACACGCTAGAAAGCCACACGACCGCCGCCTTTGGCATCATGAACGAACTACGTATGGAGCGTCAGCTCTGCGACGTGACACTGCGTGTGCGTTACAAAGACTTGGAGGAGGTGGACTTCGTCGCTCACAAAGTGGTGCTGGCCTCCTCCTCCCCGGTCTTCAGAGCTATGTTCACCAACGGCCTGAAGGAGTGTGGTATGGAGCTGGTGCCCATCGAAGGAATCCACCCCAGGGTGAGTAGGGTTCATCTTCTCTTAACTGGTTTGATTGCATGCTACTCCATCCCATTTCCATTGTTTTTTATATTTCCTTCAAAACAAGTGGGTAAAATTAAATCTCATTAATGAATTTCCACTGGCCAAGTGCATAAAACCTGACCTGTTTCATTAAGCTCACAGATACCTACACATGCAGTGTCAACTACTTATTTTGCCAATAAATGCTAATCTTACCATCCTCTCGTGAGAGAAATGAGGAGGCAGCAGGATAAAAAGATCCTGAGGATTTCTCAACAACCTTTTCCTCCCGCCTCCTCCATTAACTGTCTGTCTGCCTTTATCCATCCTAAGTTGTCCTCCTCTCACTCCCGCCTCTAAGCTACCACCGCTTTTGTCTGCTTTTCCCATTCAGGTTATGGACAGGCTAATCGAGTTTGCCTACACGGCCAGCATCTCTGTTGGAGAGAAGTGTGTGATCCATGTGATGAACGGCGCCGTCATGTACCAGATAGATAGCGTTGTCAAAGCCTGCTGTGATTTCCTGGTCCAGCAGCTCGACCCGAGCAACGCCATCGGCATCGCCAACTTTGCCGAACAGATTGGCTGCACGGAGCTCCACCAGAAGGCTCGCGAATACATCTACATGAACTTCAGCCAGGTAAATCCATGCAAAAATTTCCCAAGAATACTCTGCAGTTGTGTCACTATAAAGGTTTGAATGTGTTTAGAACGCTAGCTATTTCTATTAAAATGTGTCTATTTTGCATTACATACTAGAAGAAAAAGATTGTTATATTGGTATAGCAGTACTTTTCAATATCTCCCCTGTGATTCACAGAAGTTTGGAAGTCAGTCAGTTCGTCACACTGTTATTCATGACCGTGCCATTCAGATTACATCATATCAGCAATTAAATCCGTAATTCAAGCTGGTTTTGCAGAGTGGTGAGAAGAAAAACCGCGGCTTGTTAACATTTGGGTTTAATGCAGTGACTGTTGGTCAAAAGAATTCAGTGCTCAAGACAACCTCTTCCATCAGTTCATAAACACAGGACCCACTGCTAGTTTTGTCAGGGTGCAGGGGGAGTGGGGCAGCTTGTGACACAACTGCAGGAAATGACTTGTGGCTAATCTTTCTCTGATTCAGCCTTAATCAGTAACACATGGCCCAATGTTGTTTTATGCCAAAATGGAAACTTTGAAAAAGTCGATGCACCAGCTTTAGACGAGAAACCCTCCTGCAGAGGCAGAAATGAAATCACCTGCTGTTCAGTGAAAAACAGTAAAGGAAACACAACATTAAAAATCCAGTGACAGCGTAATACAATGCATTTAGAAAAACATAGTTGCAGGATTTTAATTGTAATTTTATCTCTCTAGAGGAAGGAGTGTATTTGCATACATTAAGTCATAGATTGTACAAATCTCTCAACATGCTGTCCTGATCCAAAATGTAACACACCGCATTTCTGTTTATATGACTTTTCTGTGGTTTTTATTCTAGTGAAATACTTACAGAATGAATATTGGGAACCAACATGTTGACATTTTATCTCTCAACTACCAGATGTATGCTTTATATTGGATGTTTCCATGGGTTCACGTTGTTTCAGCTGGCACGGATAGATACACAGAACTGCAATTTACATGAGTGACAGATAAGTCCATGTGGTAGTATCACCCAGCTCCTTACAGGTCCAAAGAAAATCCCCAAAATAATGTTGGAATTTTTTATTTTGAGAAACGTGCTCCGACTCAACTGTGATTCCGGTGCTTTGTATTGTGAGTGAAATTTTCTGAGATGAAGCCTGTATCATCCTGAGAGTTCATTTTTCTAGAAACAATTCAAGATCTGTTTTTATGATGAAGTCACGTATATATGACTTTGTTGCATACAGCACTTATACAGCACTGTATTTAGTCATTTGTTTAAAACAGCTTGAGACTGTACGTGCTAAAACGCTGTTTTTTTTTTTACATTTGTAGATGTTATGGAGACAGCAGTTACAGACGTTTAGCACAGTATTGGGCTGATGATAATTCTGCGTAAGCATTTGGGGTTAGAATCTGGTTTAAAGTGCTGTATTAATCAGAGGAGTTTTATCGTTTAGTGACTGTGACATGCTTGATATAGGTCTAAATAAGCCTCCTAATTGTTGTCCCTATAATCCCGACATCAAACGACCAAGATTTTAAAGTTCTCCAATTACTATAAAACCTTGGAAATGGTTTGCGTAAACACATTTCTTTTTTTTTTGGATAACTCATTATTCAGGTATTTTCCGAGTAATTTAAGCCTGTTAAGTATCGTTGGTCTAGACTCCTCCTCAATTGTGAATGCAGTGCTTTGCAAGATATCATCCCCGCATCTGTTCACAGGTGGCAACCCAGGAGGAGTTCTTCAATTTGTCCCACTGCCAGCTTGTGACTCTCATCAGCCGCGATGAACTCAACGTGCGCTGTGAGTCAGAAGTCTTCCAGGCGTGCGTGGCCTGGG
This sequence comes from Fistularia commersonii, assembly GCF_037954325.1. Classification (NCBI taxonomy): domain Eukaryota; kingdom Metazoa; phylum Chordata; class Actinopteri; order Syngnathiformes; family Fistulariidae; genus Fistularia; species Fistularia commersonii. The sequence goes on along the minus strand of NC_141295.1, from coordinate 11,211,667 downwards.
TGCGGTACGACCGGGAGAACCGGCGGCCGTACGTCCAGGCCCTGCTCCAGGCTGTCCGCTGCCATTCCCTCACCCCCAACTTCCTGCAGGCTCAGCTCCAGTCCCTCGACTGGGACCCCCAGTGCAAAGACTACCTTGCTCAGATCTTCCAAGACCTCACCCTACACAAACCCACCAAATTGAATTCTTGCCGAACTCCTAAGGTGCCGCAGCTGATCTACACAGCAGGGGGCTATTTCCGTCAGTCACTCAGCTACCTTGAGGCATACAATCCCTGCACAGGAGCGTGGCTTCGGCTAACGGACCTGCAGGTACCCCGGAGCGGCCTGGCAGCTTGTGTTATCAGTGGGCTGTTCTATGCCGTGGGCGGTCGAAACAATGCGCCCGACGGTAACATGGACTCCAATTCACTGGACTGCTACAATCCTATGAACAACTGCTGGCTGCCCTGCGCACCGATGAGCGTCCCCAGGAACCGGATTGGAGTCGGCGTCATCGACTGCATGATATATGCTGTTGGTGGATCCCATGGTTGTATTCATCACAACAGTGTAGAAAGGTAAGTGAATGGGCACGGAATGGCTATAGCTCACTTTTTATTTGTGTGTGTGAGCGAGTGATGAACAAATCCCCGAAGAGTCTAAATGAAATTTGAATTATCGTCATTTCCGGACTATAAGACGCCACTTATTTGCTTTGAACACTGTGGCTTAAACAATGATGCAGCTAATTTATGGATTTTTCTTTATTTTTGGCTAGTGAGCTTCATGCCACCAAAACATATAGCCTCGTCACGTCGGACCGATGAAATTACTGAGAAATTCTGAGGCTGTTGAATTCCAACACTGAAGAAGACGACTTTAACGGTTTTAGTGTGCAGGAGGAAGATGAAGATAGCAATCAGCTGGGGTAGAACAAAGCGGAGATAGAAAATGGATGTGTCATTGTGTTATTTATTATTAATCTTTTTAGTCAGCTGTGTTACAGGCACTGTTCAGAAAAAAGCATTTCCAGTACATATTTGTGGTTGTTACCGGTATGTATTTAATTAAAAGTAAAAAAAAAAAAAAGTTTTTATATCTCATGTTACATTGAGGCCACCTGTGGCTTATCGACAAGTGTAGCCTATATATGTACACTTTTTTTTTTTTTTTTTTTTAGCCGGTGCACCTTATATGGGGCTCAATAGTCTGGAAATGACAGTAGCCCAAGTGTGCTGCCAAGCACATTAAGTGACATCTCTGTCTTTGTTGCTCTCTCGGGGGATATTGATTTTTAAATGATTATAAATGTAAACAGTCAGTCATTTGCATTAGCTATGAGTCCTGAAGATATGACAAACAGTCTATCCCCGGGTCCAAAGTTGTGATAGCCAAAGATTGCTGTCATCCGAGAAGAAACGCTAAGTAGTTTTTTTCACCTTCTAAGCCCAAGAAAAAAATACATATAATCCTTTAAGGTTGAGTAAACTATCCAACCTGTTGCAAGAAGTATTTTGCAGTATAAATTTCACCCAGACATGAGTGATCGGATGAGAAAAAGACAAGTATTAATCATGCAAGCCTGTGTCACAGCATGAGAAATAGAAGCTACCGCATGTTGTGTGCATGGCCATTGTTCCTGCGGTCTCTCAAAAATCAACAATCAGCAGGGGAAATGAGTCGGCATCACAATGACTCAACAATTTGGTAAACACTTGTCAGTCAGCAGCTGTCACCGGGCCAAGGGACGACTGTGAATGGCACTGCTGTGGAAACTGCACAGCCGACTGGGCCAATATGGAAATCTTAATAATAAATGTGGAAAAAAGCCCAAACAATAGAGACAATAACAATGTGTTATTCCTGATATACAGGTATGATCCAGAAAGGGACCAGTGGCAGCTGGTGGCACCCATGTTGACACGGCGAATTGGCGTGGGTGTGGCGGTAATAAATCGACTGCTTTACGCCGTGGGTGGGTTCGACGGGGCCAACCGGCTCAGCTCCTGTGAGTGTTACAACCCAGAGAGGGACGAGTGGAAGACCATGGCCTCTATGAACACTGTGCGCTCCGGAGCTGGTGAGAAACCGGTCAAAAGCAGCTTTCCAAATGAAATGTATGTGCTTCACAAAAAAAAACAGGACACAAGGGCCCATTTGTGTTTTAAAATATAGTGCATATAAAAACCCAGCCAACTGGTTTCACTGCATGCCATGTCTTTGGAAGTCAAATGGTTTAAGCTTCCACTAAGAAAACACTCCTTTTAAACCCTAGGCCAGAAAAAGGAAAAAATACTGTAATACCTTAACTTGCACATTTAGTTTGTTCCGTGACCTAACTCGTGACTCAATTTGCTCGCACATCAAATTAAATTTCCCCATTGAAGCGCTATCAATCTGTGCCAGGCCACAGTGATTTAAACAAGAAAAATGTGCTTTATTAATGTAAAAAAAAAATAATGATAAAAAAAAAAACTGGTTGTATGAAGTGTATTTACCATGAAGATGGTTTGGGGCGAGAAGATCGGGGGAGTTTTTCATTTTGTTTCATTTCTAATTCGCAGCACACTTAAGATGAGATAATACTTTATTGAGTCCCATAGGGGAAAGTCTTTCGTCACAACAGTGCAACAGTAACAATTTCAATAAATATGAGTATAAATATAAACAAAAGGGACAATTAAAAGATAGCAAAAACATCCCCAAAAAATAGACAGCAAAATGAACAACAAAAACAAAAAATAAACAGAAAGAGGAAAAAAAACAGCAAAGGTGAAAATAAGACAACCAAGATGACAACAACAAGGATAAATAGACAATAGAATGAAAAAGCTATTCTTTTTGCAAAATGTAACTCGCTCACAGTACTACACTTTATCGCAAAGCTTGATTTAGGGATGGGGAGGGGGGGGATAATCAAACTGTCCCCGACACAGTGGCAGTTTGTGCCCAACTTAAAGTTGATGCACTCATACGTTAAGGTTCCGCTGTATAACTTCAAAATCAGGGAGGAAAAAAAAAAAAGTCAAATAGTATTAAATTCATTACATGACACAACGTTCGTTGGATTCTCTTATTTTTTGACACCATTCATACTTAAAGGAACATTTGAATAAATCATTATTTGATCTATTTTTAGGGGTTTGCTCCCTTGGAAATCACATTTTCGTGATGGGCGGCTACGACGGCACCAACCAGCTGAACACAGTCGAGCGGTACGACGTGGAAACCGACAACTGGAGCTTCGCTGCCTCCATGAGGCACCGGCGCAGTGCCCTGGGCGTCACTGCGTTACACGGACGCATCTATGTGCTGGGTGAGGAACACTGCACCTTTCTCCACTTTACCAAACAGTTGCCATAGCAGTTGAGCTGCATCACAAAGGAAACCATAGGAGATCATACTTATACCACACACTAATTAAAAAAAAAAGAGGATGCTGCAAACCAAGTCAGGGTGAATATTAACTACCAGTTAATGTTTAAGTGAATACATCTCAAATAAACTTATCACGGCCTCATCATTAATTCATAAAGTGATAAATCCCATCTCTTGTGTTGGTGTGGAAATCAATTTGAATCGACCAAGACCTTCATAAATATGCAACATGCTGACTCACGACACTGAGACACTGATATCAGGACCTTATCTCTTTAAATAGCATTATAAAAATGAATAGCACTTTAAAAAAAGTGGTCAACATAAACTCTGTGTAGATGGAATCTTCGTCTGCAGTAATCACGGAGCATTTTCCTGCTTCTCTTTTAATTTGATGGATCAAAAACCTGACTGAATTCGTATGTTTTGAACTCTTGTGGCCCCCCCATGTGCTGTGGAACCGATCGTTCCAGTTGGAATCGTAGCGCATCTCGTTGAAAGCGAATAACCTTTGCGGCACCAAAAATTTTGAGGTGCTGCCAAACTAACTGATCCTGCTTTGTGAATTGAATGTTAGAAGCAGGGTTATGCAAATGTGATCTTTTGGTATTTATTCTCTTTTTTTCCCCCTAAATAAATAACCAGAAAGCAAAAGCACAACAGCATGTTACATTACTTCAAAATGAATTAAACAGTTATTGTTGGAAATTTGATCCACCCCAAAAAAATATTAATTGGCCAAAAACTTTTTGCAGGCGGTTACGACGGCAACACTTTCCTGGACAGCGTGGAGTGTTATGACCCAGAGAACGACACATGGGTGGAGGTGACGCACATGACATCGGGGCGGAGCGGGGTCGGCGTGGCAGTTACCATGGAGCCCTGCCAGAAAGACCTTCCTAACTGTCAGAAATCCGATTGCGGTGAGCCGTCGTCGGTCCAACAGCCGCCATCGTCCGGGTTCGGAGCTCAACAAAACCAGCGGCACGGCGGCCGATAAAGACGGGCCTCGCCCCTCTCACCTATAAATACACAGGCACGCACGCAGAGACGAAAAAATGAACGAGACAATGCGGATGAGCCAAAACATCAAAGTGCTGACCATTTCCATGGCACAAAATTTTGAAGAACCCACTAACAAAAGTCCATGATTTGACAAACAAACGATAAAACCTCTGTCCACAGACAGGAACTTGGTGAAACCATACTCCAGATTGGACCTGTGAGAGAAAAGGGCTGCTCAATAAAAAGCTCCCTGCAAAGAAACCAGCGTTCAGATGTACGTCTGTAGGGGAGAAGGGATTCATTTTGAGTGATTGAGTCACGTTTTAAAAAGGAGAACAACGCACCTGCTGCAGAAGGTAGTCCAGTGCAATGTGCCATCACAATGTTCGCGTGCATCACCGTCATCAGCTTATTAATTTTTCGGTAAGAAACCGCGGCGTCGCAGTTTTCGACATGAATCCAGACCCATGTCCTTTTTCCTACATGAAGAACCACATGACCCACGTCTGCTGGTTTTCAGGTGGGAGTCCCCTCCTCCGCTTCACCCCTTACACTCCACGAGTGTAAACTGCTTGTTTGAGCCAGACACGGGAAGGTCCTCGGCAGGAGCTTTTGTCCGAGAGAAGCGAAAGCCACTCCTTCAGGGTATTAGTAAATTTGCAAAATAAGATTTTTGACAATGTTAAAAGTAATTTCACATAACGGAGTAAAAGCAACCTTGCTGGTTTATGATATAAGAGGCTAATGAATTTATTCAGATTTGCAGAGATTTGACAAAAAAAAACAAAAAAACTCAACCTTTTAATCCCATCTCATGACTGATTATCATCAGTCCGGTCTGTTAGAGGTGGCTCTCCGATGGGATCGTTTCATGAGAACAGCTGTGTGAGCGTTTCACACGTGCATTTCGCTGCCGCGTTATTTATGCTTCATTTTTCTTTTTTCATTTCTTTTTCCTTGAGATCATTTCAAAACCAAAAAACAAAAAAAAATACACACAAAGCCTGATGCCAGCAGTGGGTGATGGGCAGTTCTTCCTGTGTACTTAATGCATGAAGTTTTGTTGGCATGAAAACTGGAAATAAAGTACTAGTACGCAGATATGTGAGCATGTTTATGGCTTTGGCCTTGAAACGTCCAAGGCGCCGGTCCCCTCCCACCCTTAGCCTTTGAGCACATCATTCCTTGCCCATTCATACCCTGTTAACCTCAATGGTTATGCCACTCATCATCTGACCAACCGTTGCTTCTTTCTTCAGACACGTTTCACTACCCGCACCGCGATGAAAACAAGAGCTGAGAGAAACGAGACAGTTGACTTAGATCTCTTGCGCGTACAGCTCCAGAGTGGATCTGCCTCCCGATTGGTTCGTGCATAAAACCCGGTGTCACAAAGTCAAGCCCTGCTTGAAGCGGAGCAGAGCTTGCAGGAGCGTTGAAATGTACTGTGCGGACTGCAGAGCCAGGTCCAGCATCTCTGGTGTGTTTTGCGTGTGAGTGTGTTTGTTTGTGTGTGTGTGTGTGAATGTGTGCACCAAGAGAACAACAAAGCAAATTTTGCCTCTTTAGAAGAGAGCTGTAATGGTAGCGTTTGGAAAACAAAAAAAAAAAAGATTGGGTTTAATCAAACATGCGAATGTTTTTATTAAATAAAAATAAATAAATACTGATACAACGGGGAATCTCCTGCTACAGCTGGCTTTTGGGTTTTTCCACATCCACCGGACCTCAAAAACAAAGTGACTATGTTTGTCTATTAGTATTCAAATATTGTAAGCTAATGACAAAAAAAATATGTATTTCTAACAGCAATTTAAGCTACAAAGGTTTTTAAGTGATGTTTTTGTACATTGATATTCAAAGAAGTCTTGTACAGAATTGATGGGCTCACTTTTTTTATTTATTTGTTCAGGATCTGTTGGTTTTCTTGTTTCTCCTAAACTGACATTAGCTTTGTATTGAATTGGACTGGTACTGTGTTTGAAATAACAAGCATGCATTGTAATAAAGTAGGAATGCCTTTTAATGCTAATTTTGGATGTTTGTAAAATGAATATATATATATATATATATATATATATATATATATATATATATATATATATATGCCTTTACTCTGAAAGGGATTTTTTTTTCTGTCCATCTGTGGTTGGAATGGAAAGAATATTTAAGTTCTGCTTTGTACATTTTCTTCCCAGCAAACATACCCTGTAAAATTACAAATTGTAAAGTAAAATATGTTTATTGTATCGCTGGACTCGTGGAATGATTTACATGCTTCTCGATGTTTCCCATTTAGCCGTTATTTGCCGTGTGATTTTATTGTGTGTTTATTTTCATCTTAAGTAGACACTACAGGAGGGACCTGAAACAGAGTTTACTGAAAAACTTTTCTTTTTAGTTTGTACTGGAATTTATCATCATGTACAGTTTTAACAGATACAGCTTCCCCCTGTGATGAAAGTACACATTTTTACTTTTAGCTGTCCCGACCGATCTGCCAACACATCTCTTCCCTCTGATTCCCGCAGGTAATACACAAATATCCAGGAGGAAAACTTCTCCCATCACATGGGTTCATGGACTTGATCCTGCCGAAGAGTTAGAGGTTATTTGAGATTTTAGTGTTTATGGCAAAACAAATTATTTTAACCTTCTAATCAAGTCAGTTACTGTCCGGTAATAATATAATGCCTCAACCACGCAAACCTATTTTCTTTCTTATATTGTTGAAATACAACATAGTTCTCATTCTTGACCATAAAGAGGCAGCTTCAGCATAGAAGAAGGGAAAAGACCTTTAAAGCACAAATTGACAAAATCAGTATTTGCCTAACAAATGTGCCGTATTCGCACATTCCTGCTAAAGATAAAAATTTCATAGGGAAAAATAATTACATATTATCATTCTATCACTTGGTACCCTTTTTTTTTGATTGCGTATGAATATAAAAAGATGGAATCAAGAGCGACAAGTCTGTAAACGCCAGGATTAAAAAAAACAAAAAAAAAAAAAAACTTTTTTTTTTGTAAAGCTAGTATAAGTGCGGTGCGCACTCCTCTGACTGTTTGTTTCCTTTATTATTTTATTTTGACATGTCTGTCCCGGAAATGCTACGCTGTGCTGCTGGGTGACTTGACAGCGGTGCGCTCGGTTTTTCGATGAGGGGAGGGCGGGGTCACTCGGATTCAATGTGAAGGAGTGGATCCTCCTCGGGCAGGTAAGAAACTCTTAAAGGGGGAATATATATTTATATATAATATATATATATGTATATAAATATGTATATCCACTGTCTTACTTCCCACCGAGAGATGATCATGTCTGATAGAAAAGGTTAGAGGTCGATGAGGTGTTGTAGGAAAAAAAAGTGACATTCAGTCAGTGATTTCGCAACGTTGTGATGATTATTGGCTGTCCGAGCGCTTCTTGTAATCTCACATCACAAGTTTGAGATTAATAATCTTTTAATTTCGAATATCAGTGATTGGAATCCTGATTTAAAGAAAAAAAAAACGGAAAATGCAGATCGAGAGATAACAATTCACAAGTTGGGTATGTTTTGGATCTTTTTATAAAGGGGTCTTTTTTTTTAATTCAGCATACTGAATATTTGAAGGGATTTTAAAAAATGAAAACACAAGAAAAGCTAACAGAAAAAGCCTGGACTGAATGAGACTGAAACCTCCTCTGACATTGTTGCCAAACTAGTTGATCCACTTTGTGTTCAGGATACAGGAGCAGCTTTATTTCCCTCAAAACCAAACACGGTGCCTGATGCCCTGCGCAGGTTGGCCCTCTGTTTCTTCTTCGGCTTAAAAACTCACCCTTGTCATCTCTTATCAGCGTGAGCCTGGCAGCCAGGATGATCCCGGTGGGTGAATTCAGGAACTTTGGCCCGGAGTCGAACACAAAGTACCGGGTGCTCAAACCCTGGTGGGATGTTTTCTCGGAGTACCTGTGCATGGCAATGCTCATGATCGGAGTCTTCGGCTGCACGCTGCAGGTGAGTGGCCTGCAGAACCGGACCCTGGATGTCGGCACGTAGACTTAGTGACATATTTATGATGTACTCGAGTTAACCTACCTTACGTTGTCTTGTAAAAACGGAAAATTTTGAACCCAAACCCTGCACTGACCCCCTGACCTGGGCCACTCGCTCTTGACATTTTGGTCATATTGTCAAAAAACAGAGAAGAAGAGAAAAAGTTGGTAGTTCAACAGAAAAAAAAGGTTAATTTTCCTTATAAAATCTTGCGGTTCATTTATTATGTTGTCATCACAGTTAGATGAAAAACGTCCAAAATAACTAATTTGATTAGCCTGGACCTAAAAGTAATATTTAGAAGATAATGTTTTGATGTCACTGTGGGACATCTTCTCGATTCCTCTGTATGTCCTAGTACATGCCGAGAAATTGACTCTGACTTTGATAACAGTTTTGCTTTTGAAGGTGTTGTCGAGCAGCGATCCCAATGAGATCCTGGATAAATAATAAATAACAAGGTTAGGTTATAATATACAGATATTTGCAAGAAAAAAAAATTGATGAGTTCAATTTCATTTTTAGAAAAAAAAATTAATTGAACAAAGTGGATAAGCTCAGTGATTAGTGATTTTCTGGCCAGCAGTAAAGTGTTCGATTCTGAAAGGGGGGCCTCTGTGGGGAGTTTTGTGTGTCTCTATATGACACGTGACTGAGAGCTTGAAAGGTCGCATGTCTCTGTATTGTTACCTTCTTAAAACAATTGCAGTGATTTTTTGGGGGGACTTTTTTTTCTCCTAAATGCAACTCCTTTATCAACATATGACTCAGTTTTTTGTGTTTTCTGAAAATCTTGAAAATAATGATGATGATTATTATAAGAGAGCGATGATATGTGACCCTTGCCTCTCGCCCGATGACAGACAGGATAGGATCCACCCACTGTGGGGCCATGAGTGCAGGATAAACGATATGGATAATGAATGAAGAAATATAAACAATATAGAAGTATAAGGTAGACATACTTATATATATATATATACGTTCATATGTTCATATTTATAATAATGTTCACACTATAATTATTTCTTATCAATACATATCTAAATGCACTACGGACAGAATTTCACTGTACAGGGAAATACATATAATGGACTTTCTCAGAAATTTAGAATAATGTGATAAAGTTCGTTATCTTCTGTAATGCAATTAAAAAAAACTAAAATTACTTTTTCATGATATTCTAATATTTTGAGACAGGATTTTTGAGTTTTCTTAAGATGTAAGCCATAATCAGCAATACTAAAATAATAAAAGGCTTGCAATATTTCAGTTGATTTGTAATGAATCCAGAATGTATGACATTTTTGTTTTTGTAATTGCATTACAGAAGATAAAGAACTTTATCACAAATTCTACTTTTCTGAGACAGTCCTGTTTATGATATTCCTTCATGTATTTAGAGGAGTCATAGTGCATTCAGGCCTATTGCGTATTGATCGCTTAAATAAGCTCAGACAACAGGGATCAATGAGCCGATGTGATCCGGTCACTGGAAGCGACTCAGGCAGCCGTGCAGCCCGGGCCCACCCGAGTCACACCCAGGTGAGGCTGAATGTGGCACCACCTTGTTGAAGGCGGCCGTTCATCAGGGGTGAAGTGACAAGATCAGTGGCGAACAGTTTTCAGCTTGGGGAGGGGAGGGGCGGGAGTGGGGGTTAAAGGGGTCAGGTCAATGTTTTGCAAATTCCAAGTTAAGTCGGGACGTTTAGTCTGTTAGTTCCTGGGACAAGTCTCCATTTCTATCTATGTATCTATGTATCTATGTATCTATGTATCTATCTATCTATCTATCTATCTATCTATCTATCTATCTATCTATCTATCTATCTATCTATCTATCTATCTATCTATCTATCTATCTATCTATCTATCTAATTTGCTTATTTATTTATTTGTTTATTTTTTCATTCATTTATTGTTATTGTGATCAAGTATTTTTAAATAAAATGACTGTATTTATTTTATTTTGTTTTTTATTTTATTCCTTTTAGAATTAATCAAAATAACGGATTTTTATTTAGTTTAGTTTATTTCTTGTTTTTTCTTGTTTCTTGTTTATTTCCTGTTTATTTTATTTTTTATTCGTTACTCCCTGGAAATTGCTTTGATTTGATTTTGTTCTCGAAACCACGGGGATATTTCCACATAGATTTCTAAAGCAGGTAGAAAGGACATCCAGAATGCTGGATAACATGCATGAAAAATTGGAAATCTTCTGAAAAAATATCTGACAGTGGGATCCTGGGAAATAAAAGGAACAACATGTATTTTTTTATTTATAATGTCCAATTATCTATGTATTTAACTTCCAGATATGCGTGTCTGGTATCATGTATCCGCTGAACACAGCTATGGCTGTTATCATGATAGATAATGATAATTACATTTTTATAATATATTGTGATCATAATCATATCATTATCATTCAGGTACTTTGTTTTATATCTGTTGTGTAATTTGCCACACAAAGTAAACAGAGTGAGTGATACCAGTTCAAGGGGAAAAAAAGGGTACAAGAGCTTATTCTTTTTGGTTTATTCAGTGTCGATATGACATAAAGCCATAATCCGTCTTTCTCTTGTTTTTTTGGTCTTATTGAATGTCATCTTTCTTGCCCCTTTCAGCTCACTCAAGACAAAATCTCATGCCTGCCGAGTCCCATGACGAGTCCGACGCCGGAGGTGATCGACTGCAGCCACATCCGGAATTACGGGCAGAACCAAACATCGGGGCACTCGGTGATCAAACCCGGCAGCCCCATCATACGGGAGGTGTTTGGCCGCAAGAACGGCCTGGATATTCATCAGTATGTGTTCGTCAACCATTACTGCTACGAGAGGTTCGTGCATTGGTACGCCAAGTACTTCCCGTACCTCGTCGTCATCCACACCTTGCTCTTCATGGTCACCAGCAGCTTCTGGTTCAAGTTTCCCGGGACATCCTCTAAAATCGAGCTCTTCGTCTCAACGCTCGACAAGTGTTTTGACTCGCCCTGGACCACCAGGGCCTTGAGCGAGGTGTCCGAGGAAAGAAGACACGAGAATTTGGTCATTTTGAGAAAGAACACGTTGTCGAAAGAGGTCGCGGACCGGTGCGCGGACGAGGAGGAGACGGCGGGACTTACGCAGTCCGTCACCAAGTCCGCTACCGACAAGAAGAGCCCCGAGTCTCAGCCGGCGCCATCTGTTTTGGATAAAAAAGAAGGAGAGCAGGCGAAGGCTCTGTTTGAAAAGGTGAAAAAGTTAAGGACTCACGTGGAGGAGGTGGACCTCTTGTACATCATGTATGTGCTGCAAACCTCGCTGAAAGTCTTCAAGTTCCTCCTGATCATCATCTACACCGCGGCTCTGGTTCCCAGCATCGAGATTGTGGTGCGCTGCTTCGTGCCTCCAGAACTGACGGGTTTTGATATCTACTGCTGCAACCACAACAAAGCCCACCTTTTTTCAAAGTTGGGTTATACCTACATCTGCTTCGTGGGGGTTTACGGACTCCTGTGCATCTACACCCTCTACTGGCTGTTCCACCGACCCCTGCGGGAGTACTCCTTTGAGCAGGTCCGACTGGAGACGGGCATTAATGACATACCGGACGTGAAAAATGATTTCGCCTTCCTCCTGCACCTGGTGGACCAGTACGATTCCCTTTACTCCAAACGTTTCGCCGTCTTCCTGTCCGAGGTCAGCGAGAGCCTCCTCCATCAGCTCAACCTCAACTACGAGTGGACCGCCAAAAAGCTGCGCGGTCACCTGGCCCGGAACGCCAGTGACCGCTTGGAGCTGCATCTGCTGATGTTGCCCGGGCTCCCCGACACCGTCTTCGACATCCCTGAAGTCCAGTCACTCAAACTGGAGCAAGTGAAAAACGTCACTATCTCAGCTGGTGTGGCAAAGTTGGCGTCCCTTCAGGAGCTGTCGCTGATGTACTGCTCGGCGAAGCTCCAGCTGCCCGCCATGAACCACCTTAAAAAGCACTTGAAGGTCCTGCGGTTGTCTTTCGAGAGTTTTGAGGAAGTCCCCGTGTGGATGTACAACCTGCAGGGGCTGGAGGAGCTGCACCTGAACGGTCCCTTAACCAATGAAGTGTCCCGAAGCCCCAATCTGGAGTCCCTTCGGGGGCTCTCGTCTCTGAGTGTCCTCACCTTGCGATGCAACCTCATAAAGATCCCGCCCAGTATCGGGGATGTGGCTCAGCCTCTCCAACGCCTGTGCATCTACAACGAAGGCAGCAAGCTTCAGGCCTTTAGCAGCCTGAAGAAGCTGACGAACCTCAGCTCGCTGGAGCTCGTGGGCTGCGAGTTGGAGCGCATCCCGAGCGCCGTTTTCAGTCTGAGCAATTTGCAGGAGTTGGACCTCAAGGAAAACAAGCTCACCACAGTGGAGGAGATCTTGAGCCTGCAGCACTGCCGGCGTTTGGTGACGCTACGCCTGTGGCACAACAGGATCACCTACATCCCCGAGCACATCAGCAAGCTGCACACGCTGGAGAATCTGGACATCAGCTGGAATAAGCTGCGAACCCTCCCCTCACGACTGTGCTTCTGCACCAAACTCAGACATTTGGACGTCTCCCACAACCAGCTCACCTCGCTCCCCGCCGAGATCGGCGTCCTGCAGGGCCTCCAGTTCTTCTCAGCCGCTTTCAATTCCCTCGAGACGCTGCCGGAGGAGTTGTTCTCCTGCAAGAGGCTCAAGACGCTGGCGCTCGGAAACAACAGCTTGTCATGCCTCAACTCCAGAGTGGCCAACCTGGCCCAGCTGGTCCACCTAGAGCTAAAGGGGAACCGCCTGGAATCCCTGCCCTTGGAGATCGGCGACTGCCCTCTGCTCACTCACAGCGGGCTGGTTGTCGAGGACAACCTGATAAATCTGTTGCCGCCGGACGTGCGCAGCAGGTTGAACAATGACCGAAACTCTTGAGCGATGGATCCAACGGGAGGATGGCTCTGTGGGAAGGAAAAAGCTGCTGCCAAAGGATGACCACATATGAAAACTTTCATTTTTAAATATCACTGTGTGAGAATAACCAAGAAATCAAGTTGCACATTTCTAAATGATTTCTGTGTATCGAGAAACAAAAACAAAACCACGTTTTTTTTTTTATGGTTATCTTTACTTATCAGGTCACTTTTAGGCCTCTTTTCTATGTATTTTTCAGCGCTGTTTTGTGAGAGGTGTCTACATTATACTTAAACAATATGGACAATTTTATAGGAAATCCAACAGTGCTTTATTCATGTTTTATGAACATGTACTACGACAAAAACCCAGTAAACCTGCTGTTGTCGGCAGAAAGATCCTAAAGAGGTTTAGGGACGGTACCAGAAAAGGGTTAAAGTTATTCTTAAGCCTACTTTAGGCAAAAATGTAGTCATGTTAAGTCAAATCAGATTTGATTCATATGGCATCAAATCACAACACAGTTGTCTGATGATACTTTTACATGGTTGTAGCTGACATGATACAGTATTAGCTTTAATTTTTGTAGAAGAAATGATGGCGGGTTCCGGGCAGGACAGCTACAGAAGATCAAGCCACGCTCAATGGGAACCTGCGAAAGTGAATGAATTATATGCAAATGAGTTTGGGGGGGTATGCAAATGTATTTCCAACATAATATGTGGCGTGCATGCCCGACTATTTGCATGAATCGTGGCAAACCCTTTCAGTAGGACCAAGCCGCTTTATTTGTATGAATATGTTAATGTCGTCGTTGTTTTTTTACTGGAGCGATAGAAAGAAGGGGATGTTAAATTTACTTACACAAATAAAGGCGAAGCCAGAGTGTCAGCCAGGCATGCACTCGCCTTTTCCGTCAAACAACCGTGCCTCGTATGTTTTCTTCTGAGGGGTTCAGGCGAAAGGGATTTCTGACTGTGCCGAATCCTGTCGGACAGGTTCGCGCAGCGTAAGCAAGTGTTTCCCACAATCCCCAATGTCATCGCACCGCCTTTGAGGTGGACCGAAACCAGTAGCAAGTATAATGCCGGTTATTTCAATGTTAATAACCTCAAGCACAAGAGAAAAACACTTGCAGGGTAAAAATGGGTGCATAAGAAACAGGTTTCTCAGACGACACGTGAAAACCTGGTTTCACTTCCAGTTGTCCTTGAAAAATACCTGATTTTTTTTTCTGATGTTTCCAGTGTCTCAAATCTGCAAGTAGATCTCACTCTGTTTTTTTCCCGGCAGAGATCTCATAAAAAAACCCGCGCTCTTCCCACGCCGCGGTCATGTCCCGACTCGCAGGGCCGCAAAATATGATCACATGGGCCGCCGTCTGGAAAAGCCAGGGCGAAAAAAAAAAAAGAAATGCACCCTCGTCAGAATGAAAAGAGGGAGGAAGCCGAAACACATCGATGGGTTCTGCACCCTCCATCTAAGGGATGGTCTCTTATTCTGAGTTTTACTGATAGCGATGAACTTTCACTTTCACATCCATTCTACCGCACCATCATCCTGTTTTCACTCGCCTGTTAAGAAAGGATAACAGCGAGGGATGGGACTTTGTGTGTGTGTGTGTGAGATCGTACGAATCTGTGTAGTTTGATTCCCCGTCCCTGAATGTGTCAGTCAGGTTTGTCTCTAGGCGACCAGATCGGATCGTGACTTCCACTGCAGAGACCGAAGTGAAGAGGCGGGTGGCTTCGGTTTGAGTGGGTCAGGATTGTACGTCTACATGTAGTTCCTGTACTTTAGTGGAGGTACACTGAGTAGGAAGTGTAAAACAAGTCAGTTCCTGCCAGCGGTTATTTCCCCCTCAGTTCACTAGCCTAAGTTAAAGTGTTAATTGGAGGATAATAGTTTGTACTTTGTACAAGGAGACACGTCTCTACAACTACACCTTTATTACCCGATCACAACTGAACTTTATTGTAACAGGATGGCATAACTCACGTGCGAACAGTGGTGATGACACTAGTGCCACTGAATATTGATCTAAAAGGGAAATTATTTTCCCCTGATTAACAAATTTCAAAATGAATTTTGTGTCACAGAGTGGAATACTTCCTGTTTCTGTTCAAACCGAATCCCACAACAGGCCAGTTTCTTGCTGTGAGGCTTATTACATAACACAATTATGACAGATTAGGGTAATGTTGGAGCCAATATCATATATCTAACTAACTTATTCTCACAAATCATGCTATTTTAAATTTTTGCGGTTGCTGACGGGGAATTCTCCAACTTTTCATCTCTGGACCTGTTAAATTAAAAATTTTAGAGTCGGGAATCCCCGGTTACTTTCTGACATAAACTATCAGCCTAAATCGTCCATTTGTAACAAGTGTGGGGGGAAGCAGAAGTTTAACTTTGTTCATTCACAGGTGTTTTCTCACTATTTAGACAGAGTTGCCTGTCTCAGGAGTTGAGATCTTCCAATCAATCATTCATTCATTCATTCATTAACTATACTGCCTATGTTACATGTTTATGGTCCACACAAACTCCAGCCAGAAAGGCCCCATCGGAATCAAACAAGGGCCATTCTTGCTCTGAGGCCGAAATGCTAACCAAATTTAGAAGAATAAAATAAAAGAAACACTTTGGGAAACAGTTTAGGAGAATGTTCAAACAAATGTGCTTAATGTGATGCTTTTAAATCTATTTCATTTATTTATAATCTATAATAAGTCCAAAAAATAATCAGATTTGGTCATGGCAGGAAAAAAAACAACTTTTAAATCTTTTTAAGTTTCACGAAATCCCCGCAATTTTCTCTCAAAAAAAACCTGCTTTACAAATTCCACAAAAATCCAAAGTGGACCTATGACGTAGCTCACGGAACGGTCCAGGGTGGGCCTGCGGCTGATAGTTTATATATATATATATATATATATATATATATGTATGCACACATGCATACATACATATATAAATAAATATATATGTGTGTATATATACATATATAAATATATACAAACATATACATGTATGTATATATACATATATATGTATGTGTGTGTGTGTGTGTGTGTGTATATATATATATATATATATATATACAAATACACACACACACACAGACACCACACACACACACAAATACACTAATATCTTTGTCCGTGTATATGTATGTATTTATATACACACACACATGCAAAATAATCCAGCCCCAGACAAGCATCCCACCTTGAATTTGCACCTGAATTAAAATAATGTATTTACATATTTTTTCAAATATATAATTTATATATGTATTATATATATATAATATATGTGTGTATTATATATATGTATCAAACATATGATACTAATTATCAAAGAAATATATATATATATATATATATATGTATTATATGTATTATATATATTTACATTTTTTATTCACATTTTTATAAAACAGGACCACAGGGGAACACATGAAAATTCCACACAGAGAGGCCGTCCCTGACAGAATTGAACCAGGAACCTTATCTCTGCAGAGGCGGAGGCCTTAACTTCTGCAGCAGCAGTTCACGTTATTATTTTCTCAGGTGAAGAAGTGCTTGCAGGCAAAAATATAAAGATTATTTATGCTCATTTAATAACTACATCTTACACTAACATTGGAGCTAGGGCCTTCTGTGACGCTGCAGGCCTTCGTGTGGAACAGAGACCCAGCAGTAAATGAACAGTACCTCCTTTCTGGGCCTGAGAACTTGGCCCGGTGGCACACAATCGAACAAACACGACTATTGTACCAGAAGAGCTTGGCGCACACACTTTGGCAGAAGTCGCCGTCCCTTACCTGCAAGCAGCGAAAGAACACACGCCCACGGTTACACTCGGTTTCAAGACGGCTATCAGACTGATCTGTTCGAGGGGCTTCAACATGCACCTCATTTCAAACGCCCTTCATGAGTCACCTTGGAGACAAAGACAGCCTCTCAGAACGCCTACTTCCCTTTTCTTTCTTCAGGGCGTTGTTTCCTGTAAAGTAAATCTGTGTTTTGCTATTTTTCTGTATTATATGTCCCTTTAAGCATAACAAGATCTTTATTCGTCTTTTCTTTCAGCTGGGAATAGTAACAAAGTGATGCTCAACGCCTGGTAAATGGTAACTTAAGTAGTTACTAAGTTTCCTAAGTGGTTGGATGAAAAAAGGAAGAAGTTGGACGTTCCAAACTTCTTGCAACTCCTGAATAAACGAGGCTGCATCGCGCTCCATCATGCATCTCATCAGAGAGTGGTGCCTGACTCACCCTTTACTCGCAGGTCTCTGTGACCACAAAGGTTGTTTTATCATG
The DNA here is from genome assembly GCF_037954325.1 of Fistularia commersonii. NCBI lineage: Eukaryota > Metazoa > Chordata > Actinopteri > Syngnathiformes > Fistulariidae > Fistularia > Fistularia commersonii. The sequence continues at coordinate 11,194,025 of NC_141295.1, read as the reverse complement.
GTGACGCACGGCATCCGTCTGTGCAACCGTTTGCCTCCTCTGGTTTTCTCTGTTGAATTCAGTTGGGCTCATCAAAGCTAAACCAAAACCATCTTCATTATCTCAGAGAGGATAAGGAACGCGATTAAATTTTAATCTGGCCAAAGGAACAATGAATATCGAAGATATCCAGAAATACAGCGTTGATCTATCTTCTTCTCTCATAGTAAAAAAAAAAAAAAAAATCTGATTTGGAATTTTAATACCTGCATAAAATGTAAAATGCACCATCAGATAAACAGTGTCTCTGAATCTCCAGACTGATCAGAACCCACAAGAGATAAATTCAACAAATACAGTGTACTGTTGAAACTACAACTCCACGCGCTCAAGTTCAACACTTTATTTTGTGCTTCAAATAGTAGTGAATTATTTCACTTTGGATTTTAAAGTATCTGTATAAATAACATTTGACCAATAACAATAAATGTTGCTATTTACAAAAGTCACAGGAACATTAAATTCTATTCCAACAATAAATAACGTGTAATCCAAAGTCTAAGATCAACTAATTAGAAGGAGGAGAAACACAAAAAAACTATGCAAAGCCATCAGGTTGCACCAATTCAAGTTTTGTAAAATAATTAAAAAACCCCACAAACAAAAACATTTTAACAACTGTTACGATTCTTGCACAATGAAAACAATGCAACAGGAAAACAACAAGAAATCGGGGGTAAACTATCTACAAATGTGCGCTCCCAATTAACAGGGAAACAGATATATATTTGTAAGTAAGGTGCCGAAATTGCACTGTGCAAAAGAGGTGCCTACTGTAAATAGCCACCTATCCACTGAAAATAAGCTGCCAAGACAATATGTCCTGTGTCACATGTTAATGTTGAGCCACTATAAACAAAAGGAAAAAAACCTAAACAAACAAACAAACAAAAAAATCCTTTACACAGCAATGAATTCAAGTCACCAGGTCTGAAGCGAAATGGATGAGGTTGAATGACACCCAGCGGCCAGCCGGCCCACGATTAACTATGGATGTGAGCGAAAAGCAAGTCAATCATATCCGGCACATGAGAAGCTCGGGCGACGTCTATCGCCGTCTGACCGCTCACGTTGGCGTGCTTCAGGTCGGACAGTGGCGCCAAAAACTCCACGACATCACGGTGACTTTCCCGGATGGCAATGTGGATTGGCAGGGCGCCGCTCTGGTCTGGGATGTTTACCAAAGCGCCGTGATCCACTAGCACCCGCACAGTCTCAAGGAATCCGGTACGGGCGGCATCGTGGATAGGCGCTATCCCATATTTATCCTGGACATTGGGGTCTGCTCCTTTTTCCAACAGCAAGCGAGCGACTAGGGAATTTCCCATCATCATCACCTGTCGGAGACATCAGGAGACTTGAGGGATCACAGTTGGTTGTTCTTCTATGAGCTCACTTTAACCTACTTAGTAGTCCCTCCTCGAATTAAAGGTGAATAATATGGAAATGGGAAAGATTAATGCAACAAAAATTGTATTTCTTAGTGTAGTTGCAAAAGCTGTAAAAAAGTCAATGGAATTTGAATTTATTTTCATTTGGGGAAAAGAATACAAATATGGATGCCAGGTGCTGTGTAAACTGAGCAAAAAAAAATGCCATATTTTGATTCTGACAATGTTTTAGACACTGTTTTTCTGACCCTATAATTCTATTATTCAACAAAAAGTTGCCCAATCTAGGTCTTGGTAATTGTAATTGTCTTGTTTTTTTCCTGATTCTTATACAAATCACCCAAACGATGAAAACATACGTAGGTTGAAATTGTACTATCTTGTGTTTGGGCGATGGCAGTTATCACACAGTTATACTAAGACACTCCATGAGTTTGAAAACGAATCATTCGAATATTGTATCAATATGAAGGTGAGCGTTCAGTAGAAAAGCTGTCGTTTTGACACACTTGACATCGCGTCAAGTTAAACAGTGTACACTTTCTCTCTCAAATAATAAAATCCTGTCGTATTGCTGGCTTTGAATGGGGCAACCCTGGTGCAGCGGATGCTTTATAAACGGTGGTATAACCCAGTGCTGGTAGGACGAGAGCAAAGTCTTAGTTCTATTCAAGCTTTAATAATAAGCTCGAAGTCAGTCAGAGGAAATAAACAACATGCGTCGCTGTTATTAACTAAACAGCGATTTTTAAATCGTTCCCACCTGAAGCGCAGTCCTGCCGTATTCATTGAGAGTATCGGGATGCACCCTGCATTCCTCCAGGATCCTCCGCACCTCCCCGCTGCTCCCTTTGGCTGCTGCCCCCGTCAAAGCTTTGCCGGCATCCATCAGACTGAAGACCATTATAGTCTGCCTTTTTGCCTGCGCGGTAGGACATGACAAAACGTTACGCCACAAAAACTAATCCAAAAAAACGGAGTTTCGGCCTTGGCGGTGGTAATATCTGCTGCGTTTTAAGTGGGTGGAGTGGGAGTTAGCAAGCGGCACCGCAGTGTTTATTCGGTTATATTCCCGATTGCTAACGCTAGCTACTTGTTACAGCATCCGGCTAGCTCCGTTCCCCGGCTGACGCCATGTTCGCCCGGTCGGTTAGCGTTCAGCGGAGGGACAGGGGAACCGGCGGTTTGAACCCCCGGCTCCGCCGGACGGCGCAACCGCTAGCGGCACGACTGTTATTAATAATTAGCATGCAGGCTAACGGCTAACACCGAGAAGAGGAGGGGGTGGTGGGTTAGGGGGGAAAACAATACAGCTTAAACGCCTACCTTGGTCAGTTTTTTACGACTCCCGACGTCGCTAAACTTTTTGTCGGAGCCCGGCGCTCGGGACGCTCGCTAACTTTCAAATGGAATCCGAGTGAGGTTGGTTTATCAATATTAGAAGATACATTTGCGCGCTGAGATCCACACAGCGGTGTCTTAAGACTAGAATTTACAAACATTGGAGAGAGATCACACGCTGACCAATCGCGGCTCGTCGGGAGGGGGGCTTTTTACCTTATATGGTTAAAAAGGCGGTGTTACAACTCTGTTACTACGCTATCCCTGTGGCAACAGCAGAGGCCGACCAATCAGATCGCTCGGCGAAGAGAGCGGGCGATTTGTATACGTTGGCGTCTTGAAAGGCAGTTCATTCACGTATCTGTCATTTGGAAGCGCATCTTCAGAGCCGCAGTCGCAAAAAAGGCGGGTGGCGTTTTTTAAGTTTTAGGCGGAAAATCCCGAGTGTGATCGTCCCTCGCTGCTGCAAGGACCACAATCTCCAGACTCATGAGGGGGAAAAAATATGTGGATACCTGCGAGAGATGATCTCCTGCACAAACTCATTCCCAGTCATTATTCGATCGCAGATATAATTTATTTGAGTCCAACGTTCAGATGGATTTTAAAAAAACGACTTCTGTGCATATTTCAGGGAAAAAAATCATCATTAAATAACTCTGGTTTAATTTAAAAGACAATCATTGAGGCCGGTTAAAGTGATGCTCGACTGGAGGCGAGGAATGGGAGTGGATCCCTCGGGCGTTAAGCGTTGGTCCGCAGCTGGTAATCTAAACACAAAGAGGGTGAACGGGAAAGTTATAAACATGTGAAGCTTCGGTTTGCCTGATCTAGACACTAAAAAATAACACAGTACCTCCACTTTGTGTGATATAGCGCACCCACGGTAATGCTTGGTAGCCACTTTTCTCTATGATTTTCATGTATCGCACCTGGAGAACAGGAGAGAGGCAAGAAGCAACTTGTTGAGACAGCAGAAATAATGCTCACCTATCAATCAAACCTAGATTGCAGGCGCACACGATATTACTGGAAGGCAACTCGACCTGTTTTGTTTTCTCTTTATTGCTGCGAGGTAAAAGGATTAGAAGTTTATTCGTCTTGCCATCCAAAGTGTTATGGATCGGTATGTACCTGTATCCCCGAGACCGTGAAGTACGGGATTTCAAATTTCACAGTGATGGGGGGTTTGCCCTCGGCCTCGTCGTTCTCCACGCTTGGAAGCCCAAAGTGAGCCCTCATTAGAAACTCTTTACCTCCCTAGATAATGGATTTACAAAATATATATATATGAAATGTGGAATAATCTGGAAACAATTTGAGAAACCTTTATCACACATATATATGGTCATATAACGTAAATCTAATGGTGGGTATCTATAATCTTCTGAGTTTTTCTTACAGGGAAAGACTTGATGGTCCACAACACCACGTTCTTCTCGGGTACATATTTTGCGTGGCCTGTGCTGGTTTTGAACTTGGGTGAGTCGGCGTCGCTGGGGACCGGGACCCTCACCTCCACATTGTTTGCCACCGACTGTTTTTTGAATTGTCCCTTTGCCTGAAAAAGTAGAAGACAGCTGGACTTTCGGCAGCGCACGAGATGCTTTGAGGACGAAATGAAAGACTGGCTAAGGGGGAAGTTTGGAAGAACTGTAGACATTACTTTGGTGTGAGAGAGCTGTTCGCTCCATTTAGTGATGCCGAATTGAAGGGAGCATTTTTGTCTTATGTGAAATGGGCGCTGATATGCACGAATTTCAGTACCTTGACCATGATTTCCACTCGGCTGTGGGAGAATTTTTCGATGACTGATTCGATCCATATCAGGGGCTTCACCTGCGAGAGAGTAAAAAGATCGAACTCGATGAGCAAATCTTCAGCAGCCGAGTGATTCAATTTGATTTCAATGACTTCTTTACATGGAAATTCATGTCCGAATGCAATGTAACAGAAAACGGTATTGTTATTTTATCAATAACTTGTTCTATTTTCATCTTTCCAGCTTTTTCCCCTCAGGTTAATTATAAAGCTTGTGATAAATGACAGGTCATTTTTATAGCCATATCAAATGTTGCTGGCAGGAAAAGCAAGATTAACAGATGTAAAATACAACTTGAGAACCATCAGAAATAGCTTAAATCTTGAAGATACAGTCGCGGAAAAGTATTTGAAATAAAGAATGTGATGTTCTGGAAAGTGTGAGGCTGTCTTTAATGCTGCAACACTTTTTTTTTTTTCTTCCCACCAATTAAAATATAACCAAGCGGACACAAGTTTGAAAATAAAACTTATTTGGAAACTCTTATGGTAGAATATACTGACATGAGTATTGATGCGGTAGGACATGAGTTCGGATTCCCCGTCCGGAGGAATAAACGATATTGTTCGGTCACTGTCGAAGCGTGAGAGACGCACACACTGGTGAAACTTCACATCTTCCATCATGACTGTCTTCCCCTTGTCTCCTGAGTGAAAAGAACACGAAAAAGAAAACAAAATGTTGCAGAAATGTAGCGAGAAAAAGAATTTTTGACGGACGGCGGTAGGCAGGCGTACGTCCGGTGAGGGCGAACAGCACTCGATCGTTGAGGCCCAGCCGCAGCTCCGGCATCCCCGACAGCATCGTCTTCAGTTTGATGCTGCCTACAATGTCGCTACTCATCACACTGCCATTGGCATTCACCTGTGCAAAAAATCGTAGATAAGAGAAACGATTAGAAAAAATTAAAAGCAAATTATTTTATTTTCATTTCCCTCAGAGAAGTGGATGACAAATCATCACCGGCAGTCACAATAAGCATGAAATCACTTGAAATGTACTCCAATTTCAATAAAATAATGTGATATACATGAAATGCTCCCCTGGCTAGCATTTTCAGTGTATAGTGGACTCCCTCCCCATGCACTCAAACCACAATGCTCTCTCTCTCTCTCTCTGTCTGACACACACACAAACACACACACATACACAAGCATGCACACACGCTGCATTATAACAGATAAACTGCTCCGGTTGGAGCATTGCCACCCAACTGAGTATTGCACAAAACTAGTTGGAAAAAGTACTAACTGAATTTTAATTTGTCATAAAAAATGCACAAAATGCAGTCATTCTGTGGCAAACGTTCACCTTCAGGAATCGATGTGTGTCAAGCAAAGTTCATTGACGGAGCCCCTTTGTGTTCAACTCAATGGCGAGAGCCAGGCGGCTGCAGCGGTGGCGGCTTATCAAAAAGGAAGCTATTTTCAATAGTTCTGATATCTTTGACAGCTCTTCTTTTTCTTTCTTATATCTCCGCCTTGCCCATTTCATGCTTGAAAGACAGGATGACTGTTTTCCTGTTTTTTTTCGAGATAAAACTGTTAATATTATGCATCTGAGCTGGCATATCATCTGAGCTGGCCAACAGTGTACATATTAGCCAGTAGTCCACACTTCATATCTGTATATCACCAAACTGTATGAGCAATATGTAATTGTTGATCAAAATTTTTCCCCTTTATATAGCTTATGTGAATACAACAAGCATATAATTGTTTAGGCTCCTAGGGGGCTCATGATAGAGCTTGTTTTGTGCTCTCAAGGAATACAATGACATGTGGCATCACTCCTTGGTTGCATGAAAGTACTGAATAGAGGAGAGCCATAAATCATATTAATAAAGGGCCTATCATGAACGTGGGTGGCACTCGCCCCCACAGAGCGACTGTGCAGTACCCACCACCGTCGCTATATATGAATACGCTGCAGGCCGTCTCCTCCGCAAACACAGGCAGCTGTAAATCATCTAAAAATTTTCTTTATTTCCATCCACGTAGAGAAAGGTGCAAATGCCTAGAAATGGTGCACATTCTGTGTTCCAGAAACTGATTCTGTGCTCTCATACGTTTGAATATTATAAATGAAGACATCGATTCCTTATACCATAACTCTTCCTTGTGTCACTATGTCTGCTTTTTTTGGCCTGTAAAATAATTTCTCATGGTAGAAATAACATAAATGAGAAATAAAAGGAGATACACTTGACCTACAATGCTTGTATGATGCATATTAATATCCTATACTTGAGACTTGCTTAATATTTGTTTTAAAGCCTCACCAGGACGTTGATGGACTCGATGACATCGATGAAGACTTCATTTTTCTTGTACTTGATCCCCTCGGACCTCCAGGAGACGGCATTGGTGACAGTGGTGGGCACCTTAGTCTTTGTGACTTCCAGTTTGGCGCCCTCCTGTGTAATGTACCTGTGCAAGTAAAAAGGTCTGTTAATAACCAACCTTTTCACACATCATTTATTTGTGTCTCGCTGAGGCTCACTCCTGGAGAATCTTGCTGTCGGTAGTCTGGGGGAATCCAAAGTCCATCAGCTCATCCAGCAACTCGTACACAACAACAAAATTATCCTGGATGCTCTCCTCCTCCGCCTCCTTAAAGTACTCAGTGAATACCTGCGTGACGAATACACCTGGCGTCTGTCATTCACTTCATGTCACACTTTTAGAGTCACTGTCTTTGACTCCTATCTTTCCTCGCGCAAAAAACTGCATAGCTTTTCCCCCGGGAATCTGGAGAGAACATATTGCACTCACCTCAACTAGTTTGTAGAGAAATGAGTACACAAGCGAAGCGTTGGAGTTCTTGTTCGTGGTGGCAACCACTGTATAAACATCAAGTCAAGGACAATTTTACACAATAACATTTTGTTTTCTGTTCACTATCATACATTTTAAATTGTGTTGGACGTAAATGAATAATCTTGTCTGATAATCCCAGTAAATACTTTAGTTACAGCCAAAGATTGTGTATCATTTGAATGTATGATGCGTATAATATTTACAATTGTGACATATCACGTCAACACACACGCGCGTGTGTGTGTGTGTGTGTCTGCCTTTGTGTGTGTGTGTGTGTGTGTGTGTGTGTTAGTCCAGGGCAAGGATACAGTAGAGGTTGCTGTGTTTGATCCACATGAAGTGAACGCTACCATGGGACATGACAGGACAAATAAGTCCTTCTTCTTCGTGCTGCATGAGCAGCGGCATGAAGTGGTCGATCTCCGCCATGTCCACATCGCCCTTGTAGTTCCGACATATCAACACCTGAGAAGAGGTGCAGACAGTTAAAGTGCAAAGATTAAAAGCAGATTTTTTTTTCTAAGTGAGCAACAGCATTATTTATGGAGCAATTGAAAATTGTAGTTTAAAAATTATTTAGCATTTCTGACCACTTTTCACTCATACAACCAGCAAATGTACAATGCAAGAAGCAGGGCGATGATGTATATCTGCCATATTCACTGTATTTTATTCAGAACCATAGGAAAACACCACATTTTGACTAAGAAATATGCAGATTAACATTCAAAGCTTTAAAGTTCTTATTTTAATCTATGTCGTCTAGAAAGGTGGATCCCTTTAAAATCAAATTCTTATTTTATTCACAGTGAAGCCAGAAAAAAAAACAAAGAAAGCAGAGATAAACAAATAAATAAACAGTAAGTATATTATTACAGATCATTTCAAGAGGGTTATAGGTCAGATTGGTGTTTAAATGATGCATCTGATATTGGATTCTTGTCAAAATCTTCCTGTCTTGGCAGCTGGACTTGAATTTCTTCCCTTAAAAGATGTTTCACCCCTCATCCAAGAGGGTTCTTCAGTTCAAATGACCTATGGGGGAGTTTCCAAATATAATTGCCAGGGCTTTTTTTTTTTTTATTTGGAAACTCCCCAAAAGTCATTAGAACTGAAGAAACCTCTCGGATGAAGGGTGAAGCGTCTTCAAATGACGAAATTCAAGTCTAATTGCCAAGACAAGAAGATTTCGACAAGAGATCACCATGACCTGGATTTCTGAGAACCTCCACAGACATTTGATATTGGATTACAGTAAATAATATGATGCAGTTTTACCACAGTAGTTACAAATATGTTTTTATCATTTTATATTTCTATATATAAACGTACATGCACATGTAGCCTAGCACTATTTAGAGTTAAGGGACACAAACTCTCACTCTCTCTCACTCTCTCTCTCTCTCACTCTCTCTCTCACACACACACACACACACACACACACACACACACACACACACACACACACACACACACACTGTGCTTGTCTAGGTCAAACAACTGTTTATCCCTTCAGGTGCGTCACCGTGTTCCTACCAGACGTGTATCCGGAAGTAGGACAAGTACCGCCTATGAATGGCTCTGCTATTAAAGTTTAACGACGCAAACACCACGAATGCCGAACGGTTAACATGGTATCTTGCAGAAAGCGCGACGTAAAGCCTGTTATTTAGTTTTCTTATTAATTTTGAGACTTTGTCACGCTGATAGGCCTCGGGAATTACTTTCTCCGGAGCGGCGGTTGATCTTACCTTCCCCTTCAGATCCAAAACGAACACGGCGGAAGCAGACATTGTGTTTGTTTCACAAACCCCTCGGATTCACAAAAAAACCACACCTCAATTTAAACTTCTCCGGCTTCCTCGCTGCTTATCGCCATTCGAAACTTGTGAAATTCAATCGGCCAGGATCTTGATTCCCCCCACGCTTCCCCCGTGTCCGTTTCCTGGAGCCGTCGTGACGTCATGGCATCCAGGTGAAACATTCACGAGCGAAGGACACTCACCTGAGCCAGGAGGAGGAGGGTGCAACTCCCGATGTGACCGCTAGAGGGCGCTGTAGATAGACAAATCACACTGCAAAAGCAGAGAAAGGGTTCAAATACTGGGATGATTTTTAAAATAACATTGCTTGTCAAACACATCCCACTTCTTCTGAATTTCCCTCAAAATGAAATAACTTGTCTGCAATCTCAAATGAACATCTCGATGAATACATTGCAGTGGATTTAAAATTTGTAATGTCCAGTCACAAATGTGATAATACCACCTGTATATGTGTGATTTGCCTCAGGGATGAAATGGTTCTCTTTGGAGTGACCAGGATGGATAGGATCAGGAATAACTCTATCAGAGGAACGGCAAATGTTACATATTTTGGAGAGAGGGTCAGAGAAGCCAGACTGAGATGGTTCGGCCATGTACAGAGGAGGGAAAATGAATATATTGGTAGACAGATGCTGGAATTGGAGGTCTAGACCAAAGACCAAAGAGAAGATTCATGGACGTCGTGAGAGGATGTGAAGGAAGTTGGTGTGAGAGAGGAGGATACAGAGAATAGGGTTAGATGGAGAAGGTTGATTTGCTGCGACAAACTCTTGAAGGGAAAAGCCGAAAGGAGAAGAAGAAGATATATGTGATTTGCCTGAAATTTGAAATACAGTTGATTTATTTAGTCATGTTTATTTGTAGGGTGCTAAATCAAAACATAGATGTGTGATAACACATTCCATGTACAGCAGGTGTGGACCACTCTATAAAACGATTGAAAGAAAAGCAACGCTCCGCACCAAGCAAGCGCATGGCGTCAGCCACAAGGACACATCCGAGGGCAGCCTTCCGTCTCCATCAGCTGGGTTAGAAAGAGAAATTGAAAGCATAAGTGTTATAGACACAGGGGTGAGCGGGACAAGCATAAATTTTTTTTTTAATAATATCAGAAGCCCTAACAGCTACATGGTTTTAGCTGACATGATATAATAATAAAGGAAATAACAATGGCTGACGCCTGGCAAGAACGTTGATCAAGCTAAAATTAGAAGACACGAAGTCGGCCAGACAGTATTGATGCTACTATAACATTTATGTCTGTTGTTGTTGTTTACATATTTATGTTTTTCAATCAAATCTTCAAGCTCTTAAACAAGTGACAGTGATGTAGTGAACTGCATCTTTCAAAATGGACAGCTGCAGTTGGCCTAATGTGGTGAAGGTGGTTCTTTTGATTGGATCCAAAAATTGGGAAGTTTAATGAGACAATTCATTTTTAGGTCACATCTGGGTCGAACTGTGATGGCTGTTTAAGCAGGAGGAGAAAGACTCTTGGACCAATTTAGGAAATGCATTTAAACAAATTCAGCCTCATCCAAGGGTAAAGCCAGTTGCTTTTTGAATGTCAAAAGAGGAGGAACATTCATTCATTCATTCATTCACCCGCAGGGTCTCAGTGGTTTCTGCCCGCATGGCATCGGGGGATGAGGGATGAGAAACGTCACCAGGTCTCAGTGACTGATAGGATTCCAGTTGTATTTCCACTCATGATGAAAGTGATGCGTGCAGATTCCGAGAGACTAGACATCAGTCACGTGCCGTGATTTGCGGTGCATGACTGCCGTTCTTCTGCGTCGTTTCGGAAAGATGGCGTTAGACAGTGAGCTTCTGGATGAGTTATAAGCAAATATTTGTGGCTGAAGTCCAGATTAAGTTCCTTTACAACATCCTCCTTCTGTACACACAAGTACAAGCCTGGATGCTGTTCATTGAATGAGGCATTGCATAAAAGAAACAGCCAAAATCTTCAAAACGCTAGGATGAGAGATGTCTTTTTTTTTTCTCCTTGCCCATTTCATCACAGTCCAGGTTTTGCACCTTCAATGGTTTTGTCTGTTAAATATAATCTCATAATCAAATCAGGTATCTCTGATGCAAGTTTACCTTCGATTGGTCGTCTTTGAGTCAATCCCATAAGGCCCGTATCATCCGGGTCGCCAGCCCGGGGAAATTTGGACGAACAGACCCGGCAGTTTTTACTCCTCTGCTGGCCGCGGCCCAAGGCAGCCGTATGGAAACACTTCAGAGCCAGACGACGAAAGAAAAACAGAACTCGGCTCTTCAATGCCAAATAAATTCCATTGCATTTGATCTACAAAGTGTCACTTCCTCTCTAGTATTTCTTTTTTTGGTAAAGTTATAGGTATAATAGCTGTTTACTCGACTCACAGTTGCTGAACGAGAGACAGAAACTCCTCAGTGAGTCTTCCGAATGATCCAGTTTCAGATTTTGCTGATTTAAAGGGTTTTCCAGTGACTATGGATAAAACCAGAAATTGGATGATGTCCCTTTGTCTCTCAGCGCCATTTCAAAAAACAAGTAAATAAATTAGAGGGTAATTAAATAGTTGGGAAATCAGATGGGTTTCAAGGAAGTCGCCAAAAAAACTGGCAGGTTAAAAGGAAATAGTGAGCATCCCGCTCACAGTGCGTGTAATGGGAGTTCACTGTGTTGGATTTCAGTTTGAAACACTGATGTAAAGGTAGAAATACAGAACACAGCAGCTGTGAAAGTCTTTCTTCATCTTTAAGGCATTCGCCAGCCTCACAACCTATGTGTACCTCTATTGGAACTCGTGGAAAAAGACAAAGTAAGGCAAAAGCAGAATCATTTGGTGTTTTAGAAAAGACACAAATAACATCGATGCAAGATGCTGAATAGAAAAAGATAGTTGAGTATATCCTTTGAATTCCTACTTCTCTACCAACTTAAATACATATTAAATCATCATTTTGCAGCGAATGATGGGAAAGACGGCTATGTTGCATTTGGCTGCTCCGTTCCAAGTATAATATTCACATGAAGTCAGAACAGTTCAGCTCAGCAGGCTGGAATCCTGGTGAAAGAGATACCGGTGAGACTTCTTGTTAGTCATGCTTTGATAAAAACACCAAACGCCACCTTTGGTTAGGGGCACGAGAAGTATATAAGAGTTTAACTTTATTTTACAGATTCGATAATAATTTTCTTATATTTGTCTCCTTTAATCGTTACAGTTGCATCCCGCGACATCGTCACAGTTTGTTTTGGCCCGGCTGGTTGTCAGGCCGACGCCAAACAAGGATTCAGTGACCTGATTGGTGCAAGGTTTGGTTACCTGACAGGGGAATATCTATCCTCCATCCTCAACCACCCATCCACCCACCCAAGACACCCCACCATCAGGTTTTGTGAACACTCCTCCTCCTCTGACGACTCAGTGGTGTGAGGTGCAGCTCCACCCTTTTGTTGTCATCGGGCCAATAGGGAGGTGACAAATTGTGAGGTGAGGACAAGACATGGATGACAGAGATTGCAGGGAACAGGTGTCCTTTGTTACCTGAGCCTCGGGTGCATTTGCCCATTGTCTCCTGGGTAGCATAGTAGCACACAAGCTTATTAGCTTTGAATAACTTGTTGTCAACACACCACGGTGGCCTTTGTGATGCAAAGATCGAGTGTTTGTATAAAAGTTAGAAACAAACACAAAATTGTCGGCTCGTAAAACCGGTCCCTCCTCTTCTCTTTTTTTCCTCCATCACAATTATGCTACTGGAATGTGGATCCCATTTCCTGTAAGACGACATAATTCCGAGTGAGCTGCCACCAGTCCCACCCAGATATGCAAGGATCATGCTTATGAAGTACTTGACGCACAGTTCTATTTACCGTAAGAGTACAATCGAAATGTATTTTATTTAAATTAAAAAAAAAAAAAAAAAAAAACTCATCCAAACAATGCATTTGAGCTCTTCCTGCACTTGAGCCCAAAACATTTGGGCTATGGTTGAAATATACAAGGCCACACAAGGAAACAACAAAAAACATAAAGATGAAATAGCCGTGATCCTCATCGTCATGACTATTTTAAGAAATCTCCTAAGGGATTTTCGCTGATTTAGTCCTGCCTCCTCGACTGTTCAAACAGTCATGGCTTTTTTGGCCTCTCATTCTACTGCCTACAATATCCTGTATCCTGTGTGTTCATGTGAGTGGATAGGTGGGTGTGTAAAAATAGTTTTATTTTGCATGAAATTTGTGAATAAAAATGATCCAACTTCATGTATGGGACATTTAAAATAAATTTATATTTTTTTATATTTTCTAAATATATAACTAAAAAGTAAATGAAATATATAAACATTTAATGTTAAAATAAAGACGGGGGAAGATATGAAGATAAGTTAAACAACGTGCATCTGTTAATTGACAGGACCAAGCTGGGACCTACTGAGATTATTTTGAAATACAAATAACGTAGTTGGTAGTCTTGACCTTGCAACCATGTTGCTTATTTGCCTGTTATTTCCATAACAAAACTGTTAATATCATATGTTTGAATATGTATTTGAACTTGTACATTTCATGCAGTTGTAGACAACAGCCGAGGTCACCATGTTCACTGATATATTTATCTTATCCTGGCAAGTGGATGTCGCTTAGCTTCCCAAAAGGCATTTCGAGAAAATGAAGCACGTGTGGTCGCCACAGTGGGATTTATCATCTTAGGTCAAGAGTCTATTTGTTTTTGGGTTAAGGCTCACACATGCTTGGTGTCAATGTTGCCTTTGTGTTGCACTAACATACAGAATGTACACATTGAATTTCATACTTTTAGTTAAATGTGTACTTTTCCTGTCATCACATACATGTACAAAAGATTTACCGCTGCTATCAGTTCCTGTCCCCGTACGCTGTAATCTTCAGGTTTGAATTAGATAGCACTTGTCAAATGTCCCACTTTCAGCGCAACTTCTTACAAAACTGACAAGAGATGCAAATTAAAACGCTTTTAACTTTATTGTAAAAGACCAACACGACAAAGTTTTTATTTTAAGTATTTCCCATCAAGCCCCCTGAATGTTAGTATTTCACATTACAAGCCTTAACTCTGCTGTGACGGGAAAGCCTAATGCTTCTCACTCTGGTATATGCCACAGTCTTACAGTAAAAACAGACTAAAAAAAAACAAGATGAAATAAAAAAATTGACAAAAGGCAGATGCAAAATAAATTATGTGCGTCACAACTAAAAATGAAAGGAAAAAAAGGTGAAAAGAATATAGTTTTCATCAGTGCATTTTGCTAATATCTGTCACATTATCTTGAATGTCGAGCACGGTCCTGAAACTTTAACGCTACGTAATGTGAAAGAGTAAGACAATATTTACAACAAAATGCTTAATAAAAAGAAAATAATTCTCTTAAACACATCCATAAATAAATAATACAATCTCTTACTTATTTACATATTTTCTTTGATTCAACCTTCAAAAATGTAAAAAGGCAACACAAGACTGAGTATCGCCAAATATTCACAGAGTATTTACAACAGTACAAGTAATGGCCTTTCATGGTCTTTACTTTTTACCTTCATTTTGGTCTTTAATTATCTACCTTTAACTAAAATAAAAAAGAGAAAGAAAATCAGCAGCTTTTCAATTTACAATGTAAACCTTCTTTGATGCTCCATACACATAAACCTACTTTGCAGACTGATCACAAAAAGCGAAGAATGTAAGACAGAAAAAATCAAATATAAAATACAAGAATATATAACTGATTGAGACTTCTGAGTCAGATGAAAGATAGCGAAACAGAATTCAACTCTCCAAAAAAGCCACAATTATTTGGCTGGAGTCTAAAGCACTGCCCGGCTTGGACGAAATACTTCACAAAGTACTTATGTGAATGATGAGGTCAACGAGGCACATATGCTTGAAAGAAGGCACGCGCAGTATTCAGAAGTCACCAATCAGTCTTGAGAAGTTAAATTAGCGAGCGAAACATAATCTGTATGTGTTTTCCCAGCTAATTGACGTCCTGGGAAAAGTTAAAAGAACACTGCTTACATTAAAAAAAAGAAGCTGAGAACGTTTTTCAAGTCAAACCACATCAAACATTTGGTTACAATTTTTTTTTTTTTAAACTGAATGGCTAATCCAGACGGTAAAAGTAGAGTGCTTCTTTTCCTTCTGGCCTTCCATGAGACTCGGGGACGGCACAGTGGTAAGGTAAGACGTAAGCCACAAAATGAGGTTACTGGTTAGCAGTGATTGTGGTACAGCAGCAGCAGCAGCAGCAACAGCAGCAGCAACAGCAGAAAGGAAAAAAGACCCCAAAAAAACTAAAAACTAAAAAAACTGCCAAAGTTTGGCAAGGAAAAAAAAAAAAAAAAAAAAAATCAATCAAAATTAAAGTTGTGCAATTGTTCGGGTCACGCAGCATCCATATCATCCATACTCAGCATTTGTCTCTGCAAAAGAGTAGCAAGTGAGTAAAACCACACATGTTAGACCTTTTTCACTTTGCTGTCGTTTTCTGTCATATTATCTGGAATAGCATCAGGGATGATACCTGGGGGTAAACGTAACCGTCAGAGCTGTTTCTGCAGATGTGCACCTCATCCTCTGTGGTCTTCTGGTACACGGGATTGTCAAAGTGGATGGTGTTGGTGTTCTTCAGACGCCATTGTCTCCATAGGAACACTGCTCCCAAGGTCAGCAGGGACAGGACCACTGCAGAGAGAAACACATTGAGCATCAGTTAGTGAGATCTGGATGCACACAGGGCCCATGAGTGGAGAGTTGTTAAGATTTACTTATTGGCAGCACGATGTAGAGAGCTGTGGAATGGGATGACTGAGCCTCTTCAAGTCCAAGTACATGTCTGTTGTTCACTGAAAAATCAGAGTATTGAGTTCAGCTTTAAATTAACAAGTATACAAAACAATAACATATTAGGGTGGTATCAAAACTAGTTTGCTGCATTAGCTTTGCCTGCTAATGTCTTAAAATCCTCAAGTGTTTAACACACACTGTTTTGTACGGTATCTATTTTACAAAACGATATGCAGTGAAACTGGGGTTGACCCGCTTTGTGTACGCAAAGACATCCCAGTCTGTGCACTTACACACAGTGTAAGTGAAATACATTCACCAATCAGTAACAGGATGCTCAGAAAATAGTTTCCCTGTAATAAACAACAACCAAATGTGAATGGAGTAAAAATCACCCATGATAATGATAAGTACCTTCCTGGTGATATGCTCTCATAAAACCTTTTCTTGACTGAGAATAGTGAAGGTCTCTGCTGTAACTCTGTTGTAACTATACAATATACAATATGCAATTTGTCCCCCAATTTTTCCCACCACATGAGTAACACTTGCAGCTCCACAGCCTTGAATACCATTTCCTATTTAAAACTACCATTAGAAACTATAAAATAGTACTTTAAATGTCCGTATTGTGGGACTATTACATCTCTATTCTATTAGAATCTATTTCTAATAGAGTGAAAATGCTATTCTGTACTGTATATTTGTTCGTGATTTCTATCAATGGATAGGCTGTCAGAAAAATTGAAGATGCTCCTTTCTTTGCTGTCGTGGAGAATGTTTAGCGTTAAATGTTTAACAATCTTAATCTTTCAATTTGTGCCCACTTCCTGTACCTTGTGCCGTGGAAAAAGGCTGCTGTGTGTTCTGGATGGCAGAGACGTCCTGCTGACGGGGCTTAATGGACGTAGTTGTAGGTTTTTTGGTAACTCTCGCGAGGGTTGTAGTTCTGGTGGGGACAGCGCTGGCTGTAAAGACAGGTAAGTAGACGATTCATTACCAGGACTTGGCGTCAAGACTACAGTTGTGGCAGCGGCAGCGAGACACTAACCTGTCTCACACCTCCTCATGTCAGCTCCCATGGTCATGAGGTCCGGACAGGCACATGTGTATTTAGGAGAGCGTTGGGTGACGAGAGGGGCAGGCAAGCACATAAACTCGCAACCACCGTTCATATTGTTGCTCTCCTTGCAATTGTTTGTACCTACAATGTGAAAAATGATAGGTCTCAGAAAAAAAAACAACTAAATTCACAAAGGCAAATATGATATGCCCTAGTTCTCCGTGTCTTCTGTACCGTTTGGCTGTTTGAGGCTGTGATACAGGACGATGTCTTCTGGTTGGTCCAGGTCCTCCGCCAGTGTGGTAATGTCCTGTCCTGTCAGACGATTGGCGCTATAAACACTGCTACTGGTTATGTCTGTCCAAAACACTCTTTCCTGTTAAAGATGAAAAATTACATCTTCAATAACACAATCTTATTGCATTAATGATCTCAACATGCAAAACAGACACTTATTAAGACTTATTTTGGAAATTTGCATTCCTGGTACCAGTTCACAACATGCACCCCCATAAGTTTAATTGCTTAAGTACATTAAACTATAATAGCTGAATAAATTGCTCAGCACAAATGACATGACTTACTAATACCATTCTAAACAAATAAGTTATGACTTGACACGTTAATTGTCTGATAAAAACGCCATGCTGAAATTAAGAGTCCTGCATCACTAACCTCAAACACAGTCAGAGAGAGCGGGTGTGACAGCTTTTCCTCGTTGAAAATGAGTGTGTGCCGGTTCCTTCCATTCACGTCGACGCCGGAGAGTGTGTGCATCTTGGAGTCCACCCAGTACAGACGCTGGTTGACCATGTCTATGAGGACAGGAAACATGAAACCATTCCAGTGGTTGATAGAGCACAAGCCCTATGAAGTGCAACACAATGTATTGTTTACAATGTATTACCGAGCGTGATGCCATTAGGCCAGACGATGTTGTCCGACACCAAAACATTGCGGTCGGCTCCATTCAACCCGCTCTTCTCTATCTTTGCCTCCTTCCCCCAGTCTGTCCAATACATGAAGCTGAAAGGGTACGGAGAACTTATATATAAAAACTGTACCAATAAAAAATCTTACAGGTCATTGCATGCATTTGTGTAAAAAAGTCTGACATCAGTCGATGTGTAGTCGAGTTTTATCATGCGCTTTGTGTTATCTGATCCGGACAGTTTGAAGACAATACTGTTATGTCTTGGAACACAAATGTGATGTGGCAACATTAAGCCTGGACTTGAAAGTAAAGTTTAAGCAGGTCAACTTCTAGAATACATTTATTGATTCTTTGTTATTTTTCATAAGGTTGACAGAGCAAACATACTTTGTTCAGGACCTTCATTTTTTCTGATAGAAATACAGTATGTCAGGAGCACATCATAAGATTTTTGAGAGGGCATTTTTAACAATGCTTACTTATTTACTGGGTCCACTGTAATGCCTCGTGGCTTTTCCAGGTTTTCTGTGATCAGGGTCTTCTTCTTGCTTCCATCTGTTGTTGCCACGGATATAGTAAGCAAGAGGCTGTCAGTCCAGTAGATGTTTCCATGAATCCAATCGACCGCAACGTCTTCAGGCGCTTCAATGCCACTACTGATTACTACTTTGTGGTAAGAAGTGTTGCCGGCCATGTCTATGTTGGAGCTGTGAGGAGGTGGATGAGAAAGAGAGAGAGTAGATGTTATCGGCTGCTCAGCCCACATCAGATACACACTGAGATACACCTCAAGGTCTAAAATTCAGAAACTGAAATGTTTCTAACCTGAAGATTTTCTTCAGGGAAGCATCTGCCCAGAAAATCATTTTATTGGCTATGTCTATGTCCAGAGCCACCACATTCTTCAGCTGGGAAATGGAGTGGGTGTACTCGCCGCGGTCAATCGTGATCTTCCTCACCTCGTGTTTGTTTGTGAAGTAAAGTGTGGGTACAGCGCCTGAAGTAGAAGAAGATGACAGCCAAGCATGAGGAGTTTTCACTGATTCTTAACAGATTTTAATCTGTCAGAAGTGTTTTTTTTTTGACATTCTAAAAAAAATAATAAATACAAACGCCCTGTAACTTTCCTTTGACATGGCTGCACACAAATATTATAATCATAATATATCATATTACAAATACTATGATATATATAAACATTTTAAGGGTTTTAATCTGAATAATGAACATTTACAACTTTTGCATTCACATGCATTTTCCTTTTTTTTTTAAAACCATCAATTTAATAACTAACTAAAAATTATTTCTTAATCCTTATTTTTTGGCGATGATCTTGGTCACAATGGATCAATTCTAATTCCTTTTAAATTTCACATGGAAGATATATCATTTTTTTGTGCTTCTCTGGGATTATTGCTGACTGACAGCTGTCATATCAGGGGAGGTAAAATGTTACCTGACTTGGCCTTGCACGTCTTGCTTGCCGGGTCAATTTCATAGTCGCTCTCACAGTCGCACTTATAGCTTCCGGGCAGGTTTACACAGATCTGACTGCACATGTCCGGCTCGGCACACTCATCGATGTCTGCGGGTGGGTCAAACCAGTAGATGAATGAGTTGATTTCATGAAAGGACGTCTATTACATTGTTTTTTAATTAAATCGATTAGATAGATGGATAGATAAAAATGCCACAGTATTTCAACGGGGGGGCAGCGAAGTGTCATCCCTCACCTTCACAGGTTTTCTTGTCGGCACCCAGGATGTATCCAGCGGGGCAGGAGCAGTTGTATCCAATTTTCATATTGTTGCATTGATGGGAGCAGTTGCCATTATGAATCAAACACTCATCCTTGTCTGTGATACACATAAACAATATTGTAAAAGATAACAAAAAAGGCTACTGATTGTCAGGGAACTTATTCAAACAAAATAATTAGGCTAACCACCTGGGCATTCTCTCTATTTGTATTATGTCTGATGTTCTAGTTACATTTTCTGGGCTACTAATTTGTTCTTTTTCTTAGTTTAAAAGGTAAAAGCGAATTGGGTACAGACATTTTGACCTGTTTATGAGAATTAACATCACGTAGAATGGAAAACCTTGTCCCGAGCCTTTACTTACCACACTCTTGGAATGGTTCATCTGACCCGTCTCTGCAGTCTGACCTTTTGTCACACACTCGCTGCATGCTGATACATTCCCCACTGAGACATTTAAACATAGCAGGGCCTTCACAAACATTGGCTATGGAGAGGAGGAAGAGATTATTACTCCAACTTTAGCAAAGTAAAATGGGATTCGATCACTTGTCTTCGAAAGTCACCTATACTGCAGCCAATCTCGTCGCTCCGGTCCCTGCAGTCATAATGTCTGTCACATTGGAGGGAGCCGTGGATACAGGTGCCATCACCACATGTGAACTGATCAAAGCGACAGGTAGGTCGAGCTGGAAAAAAAAAAGACAACAAAAAATAACGAATACAGAAAGAGATAGGGTGAGGGAAGATACATAAATAGGGTAGTAGAACTTACTGCAGTTGACTTCATCTGACTGATCCTGGCAGTCAGCGCTTCCGTCACAACGCCATTTCCTGTGGATGCAGTTCCCATTTGCACACTGAAACTCCAGGGTGCCACAGGCCCCCACCCTCTTGGGTGGATCCTTTCCCACACAGTTCTCTGGCCACTCGTCAGAGCCATCACTGCAGTCTTTGTCTCCGTCGCAGCGCCATGTAAGTGGCACGCACATGGAGTTGTTGCACTGAAAGGAGCGGGGGCTGCACGTAGGCTTGGGACAGGATTCCTCATCCGATCTATCCAAGCAATCGTTGTCTTTGTCACAGACGAAGCTGGAGGAGATGCACTGGCCGCTTTTGCAACGGAATTCGCCCGCCCTGCATTGCTTGACCGCTGAAATGTGAGGTGGGAGTTTGATCAAAATTGAAATTTCACAAATCGGACATTATTCAAGCCAGAAAAAAGTGAGTTGAAATTCTAAATCAATTTACAAATTTCCACACATCAGGATCAAATAAACAAACACTATGCTGCTACCCATCTCTGTGTCCTAAATTCAACTCTGAACTTCTAATACTCCACTACTTTTTAAAATTTTTAAATTGTATGCTGAATATCACTTTTTATTTCAAATAAAGTTAATACTATGCTCATTGTATTCTTTTATTTTATCCACATACATCTTTACATTTATATACTTATCTCATGTCTTTCCGAAGTAAATTTAGTAGTTACTCGTAATAGAATCAGGAAAGAATTTATTAAATAGCTTTCATGGTCTAAGAATGTAAAACAAAAATACAGCTACAACAATACATACTGCAATTTTTCTCATCACTCTCATTTTCACAGTCAGCCTTGCCGTTACAGTGCCAACTCAGGGGGATACAGCGGTTCAGAGGAGCGCCGCAGTTGAACTGTGATGTTGGACAGGTTTTGATCACTGAAAGCAGAAAAAGAAATACAACTTCAAGTTATTCATTTTAGAGAGACTCAGGTCATTTACATCTGAAGCTAATAGGTTCATGCATTTTAGGTGAATTAATGAAACACATCATTGACATTCAAGCTAAGAAAACAATATAATAACGTTAGTATTTGTAAGATTGCTTAAATTAATTTGCTTTTTGTTCATGTCGACACTTATATTCATAATTTTTTAATTATTTTAATTACATTTTCATATTAATATAGACATTTAAACTTCTGTGAATTTGTCATAACTATGCTATCATATTGAATATTCTATAATTTTAAGTTTTTAATTGGGATAGGAATCAGAAATGAATTGTAAGAAATTAATTAATCATCATAACCATTTAATCTACTGATTTCCATAAGATATGAATGCTACACTCCGGACTGGCATAAAGAATGGCTATCAAGAAAACAATCATCATGTTAATGAAAATAGAAAATGTCTTATTCCTCAGTGTTGCAGCAATGGTTATTTTCAAATATGACAACAGAATAACATACAGCAGGTTTCAGGAAGCTCATCAGTTCCATCCCCACAATCATCGGTCCCGTCACAAATCCACCTTTGAGTGATACATCTTCCATTTGCACAAGTCAGCTGACTGGAGGTGCAGACGGTGGCTGCATCTGCGTGTGACACAAAGTAAGGAATTTTGAATCAAAGTGATTAGTTGCATTGACACAGATCTGACGAAACAGCTATAATACAATTTCTCGTAGAGTTTTTGCTCACGTGAGTCACACCAACTTTTTTTTTACTCGCCATGTTGATGTTTAACCGAAAACAACACGCAGAGCAAACACTACAATCAAAGGCCATCAAATTTCTGATAACAGGCTGTGAAACTGTAAAAACCAAACACTGGGGTCTTTGCGTAACTTTGGAATGTTACCCATGAAAGCCATGCCTTGTGCTTCCCCGAAGCATGTGAAAACATGATGTAAAGCAACAGCTCAAATATTTGGAGTAGCCACAAATGAGTCAACCCTAAAGAAACTACAAAAGTCAGTGTAATTTGGCAAAGTTGTCAGCCACTGCTCCTGTGTGATCATCTTCCAGAATTAAGTGAGGGATGCAGACGCCTGTATAACAGCGGTTTCTGCATCTCCTTTAATAGAATCTAGAGCGAGACTGTTCTTGAATTATCCATTATTTACGACCATATGCTTTTAGACTGTGTAATTGGAAGAGAAGTGTAAAGCAGATATTTTTAGCTCACTCACATTTTACTAACAACAATTGCCTACTGACTAAGGTTTTATAGATGCCACCAGTGTTTAAAACAACTTTACCATGTAAACAAGCAGCAAAACCATTTATGTAAAGGTTTGTGTTTGACAGTTTAACCATCTTTATTTTAGTTGTCAAGCAAAGTTAAAAATAAGGTTCTTTAATTATAAATGTCCATATTTGGTTGACCATCAATGATGCAATAAGCTCTTTCCTATCAATCTGGATGCATATTGCAAAGTCACCAATGTTTCCTCACTCTCCACCCAACCCAGCCCCTCTACCCAAATCCTGTTTTTTTTAACCTTTGATAGGCAAGTTTTTCTTGAAACTGCCTCAAGTGTTGGTTTGGGGGAATTCGTATGGCTAAAGCCAAATCAATATATGAGGGCAGATTACAATGTTGTTGTTTTTTTCAAGTCCCTTTATTTACTCTACATCCATTCTTGGAATTCATAGTGTTACTTAAGACATTGATTTACATGTCTAAAATCAGTAATTTTTCTTTTCTTTTCTGTGATGTGATGTTTACAGTAGTTACGG
This sequence comes from Fistularia commersonii, assembly GCF_037954325.1. NCBI lineage: Eukaryota > Metazoa > Chordata > Actinopteri > Syngnathiformes > Fistulariidae > Fistularia > Fistularia commersonii. The sequence continues at coordinate 11,170,697 of NC_141295.1, read as the reverse complement.
GAAGCACCGCAACTACTTTTAAAAGGTTAACAGGTAGGTTTTTGCAATGACGTTTCCCTCCATATCTCTGAGACCCCCCTGGTCAAGCAGATGATCCCCCACTACAATTCCTGGACAGGTTTTTCTTGAACCAACAAATTTGGGTCACTTCAATTACATCTTTGCAAGGGTTGAATTAAATCATATCAAAGTCCACACAACTGTAACAACAACTGACAAATTAAGAGAACCTTGAACAAGACAAACAAAGGTAAAAGTAGAAGATAATCAAACCAAATGAATTACAGAATGAATAAAATATCGAGGAACTTTGGTAGAATCCACAAAGGGCTTATAAGTAACTGCTTAATTAAAAATTCCTATGACATACTTAGAGTATTAGTCCTAGGTACCTAGAATCACCCTTGTACAAAGATATGTAGCTAACCCAACCCTGGTCTATGACTGTTACACTTCAGATAAGACAACTGAAATAGCTCACACCACACCTCTGTTTGACATCTAAGTGGCAACAGCCCTTTGGTCCAGCTTGAGCTGTTAGGTGTTTAAGTCGTGTGACCTCAGATTAACCTTGGTTTATTTTGGACTCTGGGGTCTTTCCCTGAAACTGTTCCAACCATGGTTAAAAAGGGGGGCCGGAGGGGCCACTCAGAGCGGGTTAACATCCATACACATGTGAAAATAACATCCCTGAGGGAGAGAGTAAAACCTCCATCATCTCTGCACAGTCAGACTATCATCTTGGGACCAGGAAGCTGCTAAAAATGTAGAACCAGCCCTTTAAGACAATGGCATGGGAGGAGTTGGACAATCACACCACTGGTTGCTGATTGGCCCCAGAGTTGCAAACCCAGTAACAGCATCACCACAGTGACACACAGATGCAGAGCTGCGCACACAAGGAAGTCAATCATCTTTTGAGTGATGGGACAACAGACAACAGATGTCTGATGAATTGCATTGTATTGACAAGGGAAATTTCCGACGGAAAAAATACTTTAAAAACAAAGGTCAGATGTAAGGAAATAACTTTTTAGTAACACAAATTAACTCTGGAGGGACAGTGAACTTCCTGTTTCCTGCAAACTCAATTACATCATTTTCTCAGAATCCACAGCCTTACACACACACACACAATCTCTCTCACACACAAACTACAGTTTATAGTTTATTTTTATTTCTAATTCTGCCTTTTTCTTTTTATTATTTATTACTGTTATATTTTCTGTAACTCTGGCACAACAATTTCCTACGGGATTAATAAAGTTGTTCTTATCTTATCTTATCTTATCACACACACACACACAATCTCTGTCTCTCTCACACACACACACAAACACACACACACACACACACACACACACACACACACACACACACACACACACACACAGTCAGGAGGGTAAATACAAAGTCAGTTGCGAGTGATTGAACAGTCTGGAACATACATTCAGTCTTTCCTGTGCAGTGTACATTGATAAATGTACGCTACAATTTCAGATATTGCCCATTTTCGCCTCCTCAATCACTTTCAGCTTAGGGGAAAAATGCTGTGGAAGAAAAAGCAGATATAAGCCACTTATTGGCATTTTATATCCATCAAACCCTGCAACTCTATGGGCCAAAACTTTTGAATACTAAGCCTCCTTGTCACTTTCAAAAGTGGGCCACACAACTCCCCAACATCCTTGACGATGTGGCTTTACAATGCCAAGGCTGATTTAGTACATACAAAAAATAAAACTTGTTGAATAATTTTCAAGTATTAGATGAACGTAATATTTCCATAGGATAAAACAATTCAAATCTATCAGGCACAACATTGAGTCCCCTGTTTTTCTAAGTACAGCAAGTAGACATTTATTTCGAAAGAACACAAACAGACCACAAAGTGTAGGTAAACGAACCATTATAAAGTGCACTTAGGCGCACATATTTTTGATTTATATAAACTGCATCGTTTAGATTCCATTTATAGCAATCAGTTAAACGGCACAGCCATGACTACCATGTGAGGCCATTTCCGCGAGACCTCATACACCGGGCTTGTGGTATGTACTTCAAAATCAGTAACAACTGATAGTTGTTTGACGGCAGAAACTGGTCAAATGAGTGACAGCTGCTGGGCAGAGGTTCAGTGCAAACCTCCTTTGTGTCCACATGTGACTTTTGTTGGCTGAGCATCCATTCCTGTCTTTTTATAGCAAATAAATGCTGCGCACAAGCATGCTCAATTGTTTCATAAAGAGGTGTATTTATTGACTCAAACATACACCCAGCAGTTAATGTATAACCCGCTCTCAACTCTGCTTTTAAGCCCCACTTATTAACGGAGCAAGTATGCGCACACACAGATCGACTGACTGGAAATGAGTACTATAAACACCAAAAAACAAAACTAAACTGAAATCTGCAAAGCTCTTAAGAGTGGAGTCAAGAATTTTTGAGGATTAAAGTAGCGTTGAGCAGAAAGGGGTTGACAGCTAATTCTCAGCACATTGTTGGCCTTAAAGGGCATCAGGGTCCCTACCTGCGCCCCTTGTAGAAAATGTGTTTACTGGAGTAATTTTTCCAATGAAGAGTGGATAACTGGAACTTACGAGTTCTTAATTCTTTTATACCGTTTTTTTTTCAATATGTACATTTATTTGCTTTCACTTTTATAAATGATTTTTACCCTTTCCACTGTCGATATTCGTTGTTTGATTTTAAAACGAGACAGATTTTTTTCTTCTTTTGCTAAGGTGTTCTTTGCCATATACGATGTTGTCTGATGAGGAGCCTAACAATACACAAAGGAATTCAGTTGAGTATACTCTTAAGATTTAAGGTCACAGTTTGAACAGTTTTCACTTCAGCAGGAACAAGAATATCAACCCAGGTTACCAAACAGGTAAAGCAGTGTCTTTTGTAACCCCAGTTTGAAGTGCAGAAACCTGATTAATCCCTACTTAAAACAACCTCTAAAATCTGGTTACTTTACATTTTGCCATGCTGCAGGGGCAAACCCCTCTGGCTAACCAAAACCCTTTACTCTGCTTTCCTTTTGAATAAAAAACTCTAAATAATGCACTCCGGAACAAATGCAGCATTTCTTCTACTATGTTCCAGAGAAAGAGAGTTCTACTGAGTCACTGCATCAATTAGGCAACTTAATTTACTAGACATTTTAGATAAAGGGTTCAAACACATGATAATGATAAAGAATAACCCCAGTGGTTTCCGTTGTGTTGCAGAAATTTTCCCTCTTCCATTAACCTGTCAAAATGGTTCAGTTTGGTCCCCACCCAACAACAATGGTTCTCCTCTGTCATGTAATGACAGTTTTTAAACAGATGCAAACAGTTAGGATTGAGAAATTCAAGCAAGTTCTACTTGTACATTTAATACGGAAGTTGAGAAGTAGTTGCATGGTCTTGTGCGATAAGGCAATTTGGTAATACGCAGAGGGCAGCTATTAGGAACTGACAGGAAAAAAAAAAATGTTGATTTTCCTGCATCCAACCCTCCTCCAGCCTCCTGCAGGGGATAAGGAAGCCGCACCCGCGGTGTGTTCATCCCTGCCCAGCCGAAACCCCGGCATCTGGCTTTCAGGGAGGTAGGCGAGAAACAAGCCAATCACAGAACCGCGCGTAAATTCCGTTCATACATCCACAAACGGCAGGCCTCGCATTATTTCATTTCACGCCATGCTAGCCCACGCACGGTGTTCTCCATCACCGTGACAAGTTCATACACTTGTTGATCCCACGCGCTCCTATCAAATTCAGGGGCTTCGCGTGTCAGCGTGACGTCACTCCCCTCGCGCAGTCGAGCGCGCGAGCCTGATAACCGGGTTCCCGTCCAATGAGAACCTCACTTTAATACGACGAATATTATTAATTTATAGCGACATTATTTTATTTTCTAAATTATGAATATTGTAAAGAGCATCTGAAAAACTTACATTAATCGCGGCAGGAACTTTGAAAGAAAATGGAATGTCTTACCGGCTCGGGGGGAACAATGAATCAGCAGCAACAAACACCAACATGAGGACAGTCCGGCTAGTTTCTTCCACATCCCAAACATGCCCTATTTCGTTCCCTTTTCTTTCCTTTCTTTCTTTTTTGTCAGCGGGAGAAAATGAAAGCGGCTCAGAGTCAAGGGGGAGGGTGTGGAAGTTCACAGGGGAGAGTCGGGATGGAGGAGCCACAGGGCAGAAGAGCTACGCGTCAGAGAAGGAGCCGGGCTAAATGTAAGAAGTTTCCAGTTGCGGTTGACCATTTTGGAAGTGGCCGTCAAGGGGGCGGGGCTTCGGCGGTGGTGTGATGTTGAAACTGGACGTGGGCTCCGCCGGGGGGCGGGGCCTAAAGGCTGCTGTATCACTGACTGTGGGTGTGTGTGTGTGTGTGTGTGTGACCCGCCCTTACATCCATCCCTCTCTAACCCTCACCCAGACTGAGTGTGTGTGATGGTGATATGATCGTGAACAGAAATAACGAAACATTGTAGCGGTCATTTCCATGAAAAATGCAAAGAGCCATTTCCTCTCTATATTTGTGATGCTGAAGCCATCGTTCTTAGGACATTAACCTAACTGTAACCTTGCAGCGAAAAGGTTACAGGTTTAAATAGAATACTGCAGCCTCTTTGTAAAGTTTACATGGTCCTCCACCCCCTTTTACCTACGGCTATTTCTGATCAGAGAGTAACGGGTTGTCTACATGTGGACCTGTTATCCAGTCCGGCTCGTTCTCCCCCAGTGTCAGCTGGGATTGGCTTCAGTTGGTGGCAAAGATAATGGATAGATGGATGGATAGTGTTGCATCTATAATATTGTCATAATTTCACATCTTTGTTACATAGTCAGGACTATCTACAAAAATGTAAAGTGGTATTCTGTGGCAGAATATGTGAATAGTATCATCCAAAACATAGTAACTTTCAAAGCAGATTACAAGAGATAATTTGAGATTAAGAATGTGGATGAGTCTTGTCCCAGAGGATTTTGTTTTGGGAAATAATTTCCTCTCAACAGATCCTGAAAACCTAAGTTCTGCTAATTCCGTGTTTTTCAATTTTTCCTTCAAAATATTCATGCATGGAAAAGAGGGAACCTAAATAATGTTGCATTGATGGTTCATTGTTGATAAATATAAAAACATTATAACTTCATAGACTTCAGATGGTAGTTCTGTGTTGGGTTTAATAGTGTCAGAAGTGTATGACTAGTTTCTGTGAACAATCCAGAGACAGTGTTTTCATGAGGAGATGTGAGTGTGTGTCTGTGTGTGTGTGTGTGAGAGAGAGAGAGGGAGTGGAGGGGAGAAGGAGGGGGATCAGCTTGCTTCTGGCAGGGGTAGAAAATCTGTGGGAGGTATTCTAAGAATGTGGAAATAGTGGCTGGATTACATGTTTCTGCTGATCTTTACTACGCACACACAACGTGCCCTCAGAGAAAGATGTCTACACAGCCATGTGTCATTCACCATATGTAAACGTACCTTTGTGAGTATTCAGGAAGATATGACTTCTGAAAGTATCGAATGAGTTATACCAAGAACAATGCCTCCAAACCCCCTTTTCAACAACATTGATTCTTGGTGGAAATAAGCCAAGAATTGAGTTACCGCACAGAGAATGCTGTGACAAGAATCAGTAAAGAAAAAACATGGCCATCAGATTTAAAATTGGTAAATCAACCTTTTTTCCTGGATTATATCACTGCCAGCAGCAATCCCTTTTTCCAATTTTCACTGCCTATTGTCCCTGCTTTTTTTTTTAAATATTCAATTAACATAGTTTAGTATAATACGGTAGCCCAAAGCAGACATACAGACTGCTGTATATGGGATGTTGTGCAATTTGTTTCACTTCAGGATTCATAATAATGGCAATTTGATCAGGGAAAGATTGATATAAGATAGAGATTTAGTTATTCTTCACAGTAAGCGAGTGCTTTGATAAATCAGAGCCGGTGTCTGAAACATACACAACCACAAGTGCAGACCAACCTAAGTGAGTCATATAGAGCCTTGAGCTTTTATCAAACTTATCACCCATTTCACACACACAGAGTACATACAGTACACAATTCTCTGATTTACTCTGTGCACAAACAGGGTGTTTTCTACCCTGAACTGTCCTACCCACTGTCTCAGGGTCGATGGATTTAAGATCTGTTTCTCTCTTGTTAAATTTTATGTCAGACTGAAAGCTTTGCATGACACACAAACTTGGGAAATTTACATGTATGCAACATTTACATATTTCAATAATTTCTAGGGACGGTGGATGGGCTACCTCAGATACCCCCTTCCTTTTTTTTTGCCTTTTGTGGGTTGGGATCTATTAACCCCAGAGCGTAGCAGTTTCTGGGAATTTCTGCCTTCCCTGAATGGGGAGGCGGGGAGGTGGGGAGAGACAAGAAATAGGGAATGAATCACGGCTCCAAATTCAAAATCTGTTTTACGTCCAGCACATGTTTAACTGCCGGTTCCGACTTACTGCGGGTATCAAGCAGTTCCTAGAAATTACGATACCGCCTTTCTCCATCATCAAGTTTGAACACAAGCCCCACTGATGAGGTTCTTTTCAAAACCAAACTTTCACTCTGTTGGTCCTGTTCTGCAAATAAACGGCGCACTGTATTTGCCCTGTGTCACATGACCTCCAAACAAAATAAACATAAACATGGAGGTTTGTGAAGGTCGTTTACACCATATAGACAAAGTTTATTTTGATTTACTGGCATGCGTTGACTAAAACCTCCTGAAACCTGCCCCTGCGCTTATAAACTTTACTGTTAGAGAGGAAAAAATGGTCCGCTTATTTCTTTTCCTTAAAAGGCACTGCTTGAGGGACTGGATAAATCCTGCTCTGTGATGCTGCTGTTGGCTTATTATGACACCTCCTCCCTGTGGTCAGATAGATGCATTACATGGAAACTTCTTTCTCAGTGTAAAATTTATTTGGGGGCATTTAAGGACTCGAAAATAATTAATAAATGCAGATCTACTGAAAGCAAGTCCAGTGTAATAGAATGCTACTTTGCTGCATCTTTAGTGTATTTTAGAGGATATGTTATTCCTAGTGCTAAAAGCTGAAGACATAAAACGTGCATCATTATTATGTCATAATGAAATACATCAGCCATTTGGTTTGATAATAAAATATCCGTGAATGCAGCAAAATGTCAATTAAACTATAAATATTAACAAAAAAACAAAAACAAACTTAAAATCCAGCCTCGGCAATACTTACCGGAATAAGTGGGAAGATTATTGTTCATCGATTGGATGTATTGAGTTAATACATCAATTATATGATTGACGCTCGCTTGAAGTCCATGTAATTTGAATTATTAAATACTATCATAATCTCCACTTTTATTGTTTTATCAGATGAAATACACTCCTTGTGCTTGTAAAGTACAAATATCAATGTTTGAATGGATATCTAGCGACTACAGCATCTACATTGTTTAAGTTAAATTTTTCTATGGGAAGCAGCAATACTAGCAGAAATTACACTTCTATATATGATTTTGTGTGTGCCTAAAATGCAATACTGTATAGTGACCACCCAATCAACATCTTGGCAATTTTCTAGAGTGTAAATTTTGCCAGGGTAAACAGCAATACTGGTAGAAATTAAAATTACTTTTATTAAATATACATATCTAAATTATTTTTATATGTATATGTATATATATACGTACAATTTTTTTATAGTAACCACCCAATTCACCTCTATTAAATGGCAATTTATCTACAATTTCAGATCAACATAATAAAAAACGCAACAGTCATTTTGCTGCATTTTATTGTTACGTTTTGAATTCCAGCGATCATGACACAACACGACACAGGCAAATCTGAATATTAGTGAGGAAAACACCGAAGCTTTGGTTGTACGTCCTTAAGTCTAGTTACCTACCATCAAGATAAAAGTACAGTACTGGTATTGCAAGCTGTACACACGTGCATTGACTCGATACTTTAAAAATTTCCTTTACAGCATATCCAACACCTTGCAGCCGTGAGGCATTCACAAACAGAGAAGAGCGACTGTCCCTCTGGTCCTTTGTCTTGAAATTAAAAACATAAAAAGTGCTGGAGTACATCAGACAGTTTAAAAAACAAAAATCCAGAGGATCATCACGACAACCGAGGGAGAAGCAATTAAAGGTACAGTACTCATTGATGAATCATAAGCTCAATATTCTACAATCAACAGTTATAAGTGCTTCTATTGGAAGTGAGACAGGTAAGCAGCAGCAGAAGGTTGTTTTTACACACAGGACGGAAGTGTGGCCTGGACTCACCTTCCTTAGACCTCAGTCGAATAACTGCGAGTTTCTGAGAAATCAGAAAACGTCTACGGCCCAAGATCCAACTCAAAACACACTAGCCTGCTCATAAATACGCAGTGTAAACACACCTCTGTTCACGGACGTTTTAAATGGCTAGCTTTAGCCCCCAGAGACGATGGGCCGGGTTGGTTTGCGTCCAAGGGTGGTTGGTTTAAAATACAGCAAAACAGCACGAGCATTGAGTGAAAACATTTGCCGTTTACATCGAGAGGGAGTTTGCTTCCTGACGACCCAAACCCTTTGGTATTGGCTAAGGTCACGTTTAGTGTCTAATTAATATGATGTTTTTGTTATTGATGAGCTGAAAAGTAATCAGGGAAATGATGATCCGGACTTCATTGGACTATTTTTGGATAAAAGATGGAAAAATAACCTGCACACATTTCGTAGCCCAATAGCTGTTTTACCGTGTCCATTGTACAAGGTCAAAACATCAGACATTTATATTACCATGAAATCCTTTCTCATTATTAACTCATCTTCGACTCTGAAATTCATATTGGAGTCAGGTCTTCGTACACGTTAAATAATGTCTGCAAAACCGACAAGAAAACTTGCCGTGGAGTACATTAGCTCCCTTAAGGTGCAAATAAACAAAACTTAAAAAGTGTGACATTCCCCATCCGATTCACTTCATTTCAACAAGTCCACGTAAATATCAGTATAAGTTAACAAATCAGTGTGTCGCTACAGTTTACTGGCGATATTGCAACCTCTTCTGTTTCTGCCTTATTGATTGGGAGGCTGGATGGAGCTGGCAGATGTGTTTGAATTACAGTTTACAAGTGAGTTGGTGGAAAATCCCTTCATGCTCCTTATTCATTCATGTTCCGATGAAGCTCAGGACTCTTCATCAGTAGCGCTGGGGGAACGCTCCTGGGAGGAAAGAAGACTTGGATTTTCTATTTGTTTACATTTACTCGTGTCAGAACATTGAATAACGAGAGAAGTAAGACATTCATTCACATGCACACACGGTGACTTACCTCTTCTTGTTCCTCGTCAGAGTCGTCGTCGCTGACAACGGGTTTGGCTCTGGTGCGTCCCGTTCGTCTGACGCGCCCCTTTGCTCGGTCCCCCCCTCTTTCCTTCTTGCCCAGACGGATCTTCACTTTGACGGAACGAGCTACAGGCAAAAGGGCGATCGAGCGTCGTGAGGGAGGGAAACGAAGAGGTGCGAGATGTTATCCAGAACTAGATGATCAGTGAACTGCTTCAGGAATAAGGTTAGAATTCAAGCTGATAAGATGGCAAGAGCACCCTGCCAAACACTTTCATTGTTTCTGCAAAGATCTGATCTTAGTATAGATATTGATATACATTCATAATATCTGTAACACCAATCCATAAGTTGGCGGCCGACAGTTTGTCATCGTATTCACACCCATTGCCAAGACATCGCTGATCCTGCATTCAGGATCAGGATCTGCTGGACAGAGGTGTTCAGAGCCTGGGGGGGCGACGCTGCATCCATTAGATTGGGGGCATTCAATTGGAGGAGGAAATAAGACAGCAATTTTATTTTTCATGATTAATTAATTTTTTGAGGTTTAATGCACAGCAGAGGCAGTTGTTAGCCCTTTATACCACAGTGTAACTCGTCTGATCTCGTCTATTCTTCAGCTTCTTGTGCATCTAAATAACTGGTGCGACTACGATTATCTAGCATTGTTTTGGTGATGCGGGATGTTTCTGATGCCGTGTGTTTCCCCGCTTTATTGCATTTTCACTTGCAAGCTGTGTCTATTTCACAATTGATAAGAGTAATCTGAGGTCTTCTTTGTCACTGGGGCGACTGACCAACCTGGTTTTGAAAAATAATTTCTCACAGCTCTTGCAAAAAGTAAATGGTAGTGAAATTGAATTTATAAAATTTGAATTTGGAAATGTTCACCGTCATTGTGGGTTAAAATCATGAGGCGGAGTTGTTCCATGAATACACGATATTGTGGGGAAAATCATTTACTTAAATCAGGGGTGACAAACAAATTTTTGGTCCGGGGGCCACAACCGGCCTAATTTGATGTCAAGGGGGCCGGACCAGTAAAATCATAGCGGAATTACCTAGAAGTAACACTAAGCCCATATCTTTCCTTTGTTTCAGTGTAGAGGAGAACAAGTAATTATAAAAATCTTTATATGTAATGAACTGTTCCTTTAAAAAATACATGACGAACAACCTGAGATTCATGGAGAAAAGTAAATGCAATTTCAACAACGCTATGTCTCAGCTCTGTCTTCTCAGTTCTCCATGCATTTTGTTGTATTTGATTTGATTTCAGGCAGGGGGGCACAAAATATTGTTCCGAGGGCCACAATTGGCCCGCGGGCCACGAGTCTGAGCCCTCAATACACCAAAGAGTGACCAATGAGACTAAAATTCTGCTCAAGAAGGCGACAAAGCAGCTCAGATGTTCTCTGAGTCGCCACTCTCACTTTCTGACTCTGAGCCTTCGTCCTGCTCATCTTCCTCCTCCTCGCTCTCCTCGCCCTCGCTCTCCTCCTCCTTCTCGATCTTCTGCCTCAAGCTGGTGAACACCGACTGAAGCACGATGGAGTCTTCGTAGATCTGTGAGAGGAAGGAGATGATCGTTGCTGAATAAAGGATGACAGAATACCCACATCTCAGGGATTCATCGAAACATCTACATGGAATTTTTACTTATAATTCAAGTTATGACAGTTAAATAATATCAAAACAACAAATGCTCTCGTTGCTAAAGTTTAGCGGTGTATGGTTTCACTGTTAAGAGATGGAAATGGGTGTCTTTTGTGCGGCTCCTACCAGCGATCCCTCCAGGTTAAAGGTTTGAGCATTTTGGAAAAGCAGCATGACATCTCTCTCCAGATCACCGAGGCTGCGGTAGCGGTGACTTCGAATCCTCTCCTGGAGACGGATCGGGTGATGGAGGTGTTATTCATCAAGTCTCAGCCGCGGTGACAGAAATGCGGAAAAATCTGAACGAACCTTGATCTTCCTGAAGTCCACGGGTTTGCGGATCAGCTCGTAGTACTCAGGGAGCTCTTTTCGGGACGGCAGCTGGATAAACACTTCGCTCAGCTGGCGCCCGCTGGCGCTGCGGTTGACAACGTCACCGAGGTAAGACAAAAAAAAAAAAAACTCAAACATCACTCATTCACAGCTAAACGCTAATTTCGTGCTGATGTTGAAGGAATCGGATTTTTAACCAACATCTTGCATATTCTAAAATTATTCATTTATTCATTCTCTAAGGGGGGGGGGGGGGGTATTTATATGAGCCTATGTCAGCTGTCATTGGGTGAAAGGCAGGTTTCCACTCGATCACAGGGCCACTTACAGAGACAACCATTCACCCACTCATTCACACGTCATACAGAGATATACGATCATTCACTCTCATTCACACATCTGGACAATTTGGGGGTCTTAAATGAACCTCCTGAATGTTTTAGGGGGAGAACCTGCGCAGACATGGGGAGAAAATGCAAACTACACAGAAAGGCCTTCTGTCAGAATTGAATCGGGGACCTTCTTGCTGTTCGGCCAAAGCGCTATATTACAATTTTTTTTTAAATCATCACTTCTATGTGATTTGTAGTTTATTTACATATGTTGGGGTCACTTCACTCTTTTTTCCATTTTATTTTTATTTCACCATTATTCTTAAAATTCATTTTTATTTTATACATTTATAGATATTGGCTATCCGCTCTAGGATACAATATATCCCGTGTGCACTGTAATTGCCTCATCTCTGAGTCTGATTCTGCTCCACCCATTCACTGTCCTCCATCCCTCGCTTCCCTCCCTCCCCTCTCCCCTGTCCTCCCACCCTTACCTTCCCGACAAATTATCGAGGTCACTTCTCGGCCGAAACCCAGAAAAGCTCCCGAACCCGATAGTGTCTCCCCAGCAACACTGAAGCTGCCCGGCTGTCACCGATGTTTTCACACATCTTCAATTACTCCGTCTCTGAATGTCTTGTGCTCTCCAGCATCAAGACATCCACCGCTGTACCGGTTCCACAGTGGGATAACATGTCTGAAAGACTACAGCCCTGTTGCTGTGGTCTGTGGTCATGTAGAGTTTTGAGAGACTCCTGTCCTTCCTAAAACCAATCACCTCTGTGACTTCCAGCTCTGCTTTTTAACTTTTCTTCAATGCCACTGTCTCCAAACCAGACAGTATCGCTGGTCTCACCGCTGTCCTTTCCTTTCATTCTGGCTGATAGTCTTTTATTAACTGCAGCCGTTCCAACCTTCTTGAACCTGGTTCTTGGCCTCTTTTCCACACCTCTCCACTGCTCTGGACTCTTGACCCCAAGTACTTAAAATCCTCCACCTTTTTTTATCTCCACTCCCTGTAACATCACCTGTTCCACTTGGGCCCTTCTCATTCACGCACATATATTCTTGCTGCGGCTAACCTTCACTTCCCTCCTTTCCAAAGTACATCTCCACCTCTCTCTATTTTCCTCCTCCTGTCCCCTGCTCTCACTACAGATCAGTGTCATCTGCAAACATCACGGTTCAGTAAGATTCCTGTCTTGCCTCATCTGTCAGTCTGTCCATCACCACTGCAAACAAGAAGGGACTCAGAGCTGCTCCCTGATGTAGTCCCACATCCATCTTGAACTTCTCTGTCACACTTGCAGCACACCTCGCCGCTGTTTCACAGCTCACAAACTGTACATGTCCTGCACCCGTCTAATACTTCCCAGTTAACAACCTGGGGCTTAACATCCACAAAACAGTGGATTTGGTCATGGACTTCCATGGACACTCCCCCTCATTAACAACTCTGTAGGACCAGTGGACAACAAGGAAAGAGGGGGACCCGTCACACCTAGCTTACTGCTTGTTCACTCACCATTCGCAAAGACACTTACCCTTCTCATTGTGTGTGAAATTGTACAGACTTGCGGGGCACAACCTGTGTTTCTATTGCTAGCTACTGCTTTCTTTTTCTTATAACTTATTCTCTCATCTTCAATTTCCTGCTATAAGGTGTTGTCATACTGTGCCAAATTCCAATGTACATGTACATTTGGCGATTAATGAGATTGTGATTCTGATTTCTGGAAACCATCTGGAAAGCATTGTTCGAAACAGACCTGCTGTTATGACATATAGTCTTCCTCAACAGAATTGCTTTCACTCAGTCACACACATGTACTCCAATTTCAAGACAATAGCGTGATATACATGAAATGCTTTTGTGGTTAGCATTTTCACTGTATAGTTGACTCCCTCCCCATAAACTCAAACCACGATGCTCACTCTCTCTCTCTTTCTCACACACACATACACACACACAAACACACACACATGCTGATAGCAGCAGAACTGCAAGGCATTAACTGGGCCATCGGGAGGAAGTTGGGGGCTCAGTGCTTTGCACAAGGGTACTTCAACATACATACAGGAGCAGAAGAGAATCGAATCGGCAACCCCCGTGTGCGAGAATGGCCTTCCAAGCAAACATGCAGCTTCACTTTAAGACAATTCACACTACCTGTCTTTGTATCTAATCACCGCATCCACAATCTTCTTCATCTTTTTTGTGAGGACGGGGGGATTGGGGGAGAGTTTCTCGGCGGGGGGCCGTCCCCTCTTCCTCTGCCTCTTCGAGTCCTCATCCTTGTCTCCTCGCCCGCGCCCTCCGGAGGACGAGGAGGCCACGGGCAGATCCAGGTCTCGGTCCCGTTTCCTCTTCCGAGTCGTCTTTTTGTGGCGCACCTCTTCTTCCATTTCTTCCAGAGTGCCCTCCTCGATCGCCTAGTGGTGGGAAAGAAACGATTGACACGGACGCCCGCCTTTAAATAAAAGCCCTCTCTGTCTTCCCCTTTATAACGATGAGCTTCAAAACCTTGAGCCACTGCTTCTCCGTCAGTGAGTCGCTGTAGTCCACCTCCTTCCGTTGCCGAGAACCTCTCCCGAACATTTTCTCCTCCTCCTCTTCGCAGGTAAGACGCTCAACCTCGGCATCGTCCTTCATTATCCAGGTGGGCAACTCATCCTCCTCCATCAGGCGAGGTTTACGGCGAGGATTACGCGCCTCCTCGCGGCGCCTATCCAGGTCCATTCGCTGCGATCAAAAAAAGCGGACGAAGCAAAAGGAAAAAAAAAAAAAAAAAAAAAGACGAAGTTCAAAGACGAAGATTTTGGATCCCCGTCGAAAGGGAGCGCCAGGACACTGACCATGAACTGATCGAACTCCTCTTCGCTCCTGGCGATCATCTGATTGACCGTCTCGTCGTCTGGAACCTCATCCTCCTCCTGGATACAGCATACACACATTGGCAAGCAGAGCATAAGAGAGCAAACTCTTCAAAAATTGTGTGTCGCGGGTGCACGCACACACATTCATGCGTAGACACACTTCTTGACCCCAGACCTCATCTTGCTCCTCGTGTTCCAGGATGGCCTGCAAAAAGGCCCTGCGCTCGTGGCTAGAAGACTTCTGGTCAAACATGCCGGCTTGGATGACCTTTTGGTCCACATTGAGTTTGTATTTGGCCGCAGCCAGGATTTTCTCTTCCACGCTGTTGACGGTGCAGAGGCGCAACACGCGCACCTCGTTTTGTTGGCCAATACGGTGGGCTCTGTCCTGGGCCTGCAAGTCCTGGAACGGGAAAAAGATCATTCATAAATACGGGTTGAAGCACTACGACACCTGGATTCTCCTCGAGTTGATTGATTCCTCGTCCGCTTTCTCTGCAACTCTCATTGTAAAATATGATACCTAACATCTCCACGGTTCGGGTGTTTTCGTAAAGAGACCGAAAATATTTGGGGGAATATTTTGCAGCATCGTAGTCGAGATCGATGCTATGGCTCCGTTAGCGAGCATCCAACCTGGTGCGGGTTCCAGTCCGAGTCGAAAATAACCACGGTGTCTGCAGACTGCAGATTGAGACCAAGGCCTCCGGCTCTCGTGCTCAGCAGGAAAATGAAATATTCTGATTCCGGGTCATTGAATGTCTTCAGTAGCATTCCTCTGTCCTCGGCCTTTGTGGTTCCTGACGGGAAAACGGAGGGGGAGGAGATGAAAGAGGAGAGCCGATACCAAAAAAACTTTCCACAGCCCGTGAAACACGTTTACCGTCCAGACGGAGGTACTTGAAGTTGCGGTAGGCAAAGTAGTCCTCCATGATGGTCATGAGCGAGGTCATCTGACAGAAGAGGAGGACTTTATGGTTCGTCGCTCGTAGCTTGGGAAGGATTCGATCCAAAACCTCAAACTTCCCGGATGCCCGATAAAGGTCGGGGCTGATGGAGGAACACGAGGAAGAAGAGGAGAAATCGCATAAGTGTCTGAGTGAGGGTGTGTGTGAGTAGTTGGAGTTTTCACTCACCCCTGGACGATTCCGCCAGAGAAACCCAAATGCTCCGAGAAGGACTCCTGTGAGACATTCAATCTATGTTTTTTAAATATTCCTAAAATATACTGCTCAGAAAAATAAAGGGAACACTTGAACAACACAATATAACTCCAAGTCAATCACACTTCTGTGAAATCATAGTGTCCGCTCAGGAAGCAACACAGATTCATTTTGACTTGTTTTAAGGACATTACATCAAAGTTGGATCAGCCTGGAGTTTGTTTTTACACTTTAATTTTGAGTGTGATTCCTAATCCAGACCTCCATGGGTTGATACAATTGATTTCCATTGATCATTTTTGTGTGATTTTGTTGTCAGCACATTCAACTGTGTAAAGAGCAAAGTATTTCATAAGAATATTTCATTCATTTGGAACTAGGATGTGTTTTTTAAGTGTTCCCTTTATTTTTTTGAGCAGTGTATATACGATCAAACTAGCACCCCCTTGCTTCTAGTACCTCAATCTGCTGGAACATGTACGGGTGATTGCAGATCTTCCTCAGCTGCATGATGGTGTTCATCAGTGTTTTGGTTCCTCCTTTGCCCTGTAAAACACAGGAGTCCATGGCATCAACTTGGAAATGGATTGACCCAAAAGGATTAAGCCATTTATAGGGTTTCTGCAGGGATCAGCAAATCTAATTTAATGGTTTTTAATGCCCCTTTATATGCCATTTTAAACAAATTTAATGGGCATGTCCAACGGCAGATACGTTTATTTTCAATAAAGTTGTTCATTTACATCTGGAATAGGTTTTTCACAGTAGCAGATACTTACATATGACCTTCTGAGTGACAATGGAACCGAAAAAATCACATGGATTTAACTTTGTGTTTAATTATTAGTGTTAGTTTGTTTCCTTTTTTGCTCCATCTCCGGTGTTGTATCTTAATGCATTCAGAACACAGTCCATAACCAATAGCAAGGGTCCCGCTCGTCAACCATTGCAGATCATCAAACTATTCCTATCCAAAAATTTGAATGTTACATAGCCTGATCAAAATAAATTGAATGTTGTTTTTACACTTGAATGTTTTTATATTTTTAATGTTGCTGGATATTGAATTTAATGCTATTTCAGGGCACACATTTTTGCAAAATCTATCTAATGACTTTTAATGTCATTAGCTATTTCAACCCCCATAACCCCCAAAATCTGTCACACCCTTGCTTGCGTGATCTAGTTCTTGTTTTCAAATCGATCAATAACGAAACGACTGTGACTTTCCCAATTGCAACCATTTAAATCCATTGTTTTGGAAAAAAAAGACCAGCTTTCTATCTCTCACGCCTTGCGTTTGGTCGTGGGTGAACGTTGGGTTTCTGTAAATCGTTTTAAAGTGTGGTCCGGACCTGGAAAGCGTCACAAAACGATCTTGTTTAGCGATTTAGCACAATAATAATTCTTCAGATTTAATTTTTGAAAGACTGCAGCTCTTCCGTTCATTTTGAGCTGCTCAGACCTCGGTGAAGATGCCGCGTAGCCCCACCTTCTTGTCTTTCTCCGATCCATCGGTCAGCAGGACCCCCTTGGCCTGCATGTGTCTGTACAGCACCCTCTGAAGGGACGACATGTCGCACTTGATGACGTATTCCACCTGAGGGAAAGAACAGACATGTGGGAATAACAACACTATATGCCAATAATAGAGATTTTGCCCGATCGCCATTTTTATCTTGGTGTATCTGCCCGAGAAGATGCCGCGTGTATTAACTGAAAAATAGATCGTGCCTTCTCCGGAAGCTGAGCCTCGACTTCCTTCTTCAGCCTGCGTAACAGGAACGGACGGAGCACTTTGTGGAGACGCCGGATGATCAAGATGGTCTCCTCTTCGTTTAGATCCACCTGGAGAGGGAAGAAGAACATGAAAACGCTTGGCGGAAGACCGGAGATCACGTGAAGAGTACAAAAACTCAACGGCACCCGTCGTACCTTCTCTCCAGTCATGGCGAAAGGGGCATTGAACCACTGCTCAAAGGTGCTGCAGCTCTTGAAGATGGTGGGCAGGAGGAAGTTGAGCAGCGCCCAGAGCTCGGGCAGCTTGTTCTGCAGCGGCGTCCCCGTCAGTAGGACCCGACGCGGGGCCAGGTAGTGCGTGTTCAGGACCTGGGTCAGCTTACAGTGGTGATTCTTCATCCGGTGACCCTCGTCCACGATCATGTACTTCCAGCGGATCTGGATCGGGGGTCGGAAGATGAAGGGAGAAGAAGGGGAGCCGGATAGGTGAGGTAAGGAAAGGAAAGGAAAAGGAGCACATCTGGATAAAACCACCATTGCGCCGCCTCGTCGCTCAAACCCATCCAAACAAACCAAAAAACAGAATAGTGAACATATGGAGGATCTCTTGCCCGGTCTGTCCTCATGAGCCTGTCTGGCTCCATCCCAAGCCAAAGCCTGGCGGCACCACATGGGTAGGATGGTGGGGAGGGGGTTAGGGAGACTCCCGCCTGCTCTACAACACCCACCTGGCAGCACTGTCAGGAAGGCTATATGACTACAGAGTGCATAGCAGCATGATGGCCACAGAGGACAGAGGGAGCGGCAGTGAACAGGCGGTGTCAGTGTGTGGCAGCATCTAGGAGAAAGCACTGAGACGCAGCACATGGGGGAAGTCAGATTGGCTGGAGCAAACACTTTTAGAGGGCTATGGGCTTTGAGAAACAAAAACAACACCCCAAAAATAAACCCTCAGGTAAAATGAAAAGGAATATCAAGGAAAGTGGAAGTGATTTTTTTTTTTTTTTTTGCCTTGGTTTGTGTCTGGACCCTAAATCCCACCTTCGCCAGAACTTGTTTGTCTTTGATGATGTACTCATAGGTGGTGAGCAAAACATTAAACTTTCCACTGCGCAACTGGGGAACAAAGGCTCTTCTAGCAGCGGGAGACCCCTGCAAGCGAAAAGGTAAATAGTTTTAAAAAAGAAAAAAAAAAAAAACATAGCAAGCATATTCTTGCTGTAAGTGCTTGCGCACAGCTGAGTTAGAATCGCTTAAAGGCGCTCGAAAGCCATAACTCACCTTGTATGACACTTTCACGACAGTGGGTGCCCACTTGTCGAACTCGTACACCCAGTTGGAAAGGGTCCTGGAAATCAGTAAACAACAGGATTTGCTTATATTCTCCGCATATTGTGGTAAAAACCTTTGGTGTTAAAATGCGTTCGCGTGAAATGTCGGAGCTCACGAGAGGGGCACTATGATGAGGTAGGGTCCATTGAGCCTTTTGTGCTCCATGAGGTACGTGATGAGCGCGATGGTCTGGATGGTTTTCCCCAAACCCATTTCATCTGCCAGGATCCCGTTCAGGTTGTTGTTGTAGAGGGAGACCAGCCACTCCAGACCCTTGATCTGCCACACAACCAGATTTAACAGAATTAATAAGTGAATGGTTGCATGCATCTCTATAATGTCTGAATGAGTGAGTGAATGGCTGTATGTCTCTGTGCGAAATATGAATGAGTGAATGACTGATTGCATGTCCAGTGCGGCTTATTTATGTTTTTTTTTTCTTTTAAAAATGACTAGGTGGGGCCTATATACCGGTATATATACAGTTTGTGAAGAGTGAATGAGAGAGTGATAAGCAATACAGATAGTCAATGAATAAACAAAATAACAAACAGTGGGCTGACCTGTTTATTAAAACCAGTTTTACGGGTCTGGCATAAAAGTGAATTGTTAAAATTTTTCCAAGACTTTTTGTTCGTCGAATAAAGAGAAGACGCCTCGGGAGAAGGAGCACACACAGAACTAGGGATTGATTTGTTTAGGTTCTTTCGAGAGAACCTGGGATCATCTATCAGATTTAATAATAGGTTAAGATCAGACAGATTAAAACGCTCTGCTGCCATCTTACAGCTTTCCTTCTCCCGAACAGTCAAAATCCAACAACCCACATAATCATCACGTTGAAAAGAAAAGATGAGCTCGGCCCACCTGATACTGTTTGAGCTGTCCGTTTATCAGCAGTGTGGACTGTTTCTCCACCTTCTCGGTGACGGCATGAGCCACCGAGTAGTAGGACTGGAGCCCGCGGGCGAACGCGGCGCCGCTGTACTCATCGTCGACGTCCTGTTTGGCGTTCCTGCGAGGAGGGAAGGGGGAGACGCATAAATTTACCTCGCCTTGCCACGGTTGGCGTTTACCAGTAGAGGCTCAAGACGCGTACTTACTCGATGATGTGTCGGACGTCCACCTCCGACACGTCTTCGCTGTCGGGGTCGGTGATCTTCTTCTTCTCCTCAACCGGAGCCGCCGAAGGCTGGGGCTCTTCCTCCTCCTCCTGCGGCGTGACGATAAAAACGGATTGGTGCGCGACAAAGGAGTATATCACGCAATAATTTTATATCGCACGGGGGGGAAGCTCACCTCTTCCTCTTCTTCCTCTTCACTGTCTTCGCTGTCTGAGCGGGGAGCCACCTCATAACTAGATGAAGAGACATACATGCACAGATTTTAATTCTTCGATATCTTCTTTTATTTATCCTCAGCTGCTGGAGTTAATAAGACCTTGTATCTAAACCAGGAAATGAAAATAATAATAATGAATAATGAGTTCCAAGCAGGGCAGCTCTAACCAACTGTTTTTCAAAGGTTTTCATGATTCCACCTTAGATGAGTTTTGTTTAAATTACAAACTTAAATCAAATTTAAATTAAAAATGAAGAAAGTTTTTTTTTTTAGCAGTCAGCTACTGAATCATGATAAGATAACATAGACTTTTGACTATAACTCAATTGTCACAGCAGCATTACAGGGTAGAAATTTGTGCAAAAAGTTATAATAGAAAGAAGATGCTAATAAAGGATATAGCAGATACACACACACACGTGCACGAACACACGCACGCACGCGCGCACACACACACACACACGTATATAATACAAAACAAAATAAAAGAAATGCCTTGTGTTTGGAATGGCTATAGAAATAACAGATGTACAGTAGGAAATGTTGGTAGCACAAATGAAAGGATAAGTAAGATGTCATGGAGAATATAAGAATCTAAATCGAAATCGAAATATTGCACAAATGAGAGTGGTAAGTAAAGCTGGAGTTAGTGGGGTAGTGCAAAAATAATATTTTTGTGATGCCCGTAAGCAGTATCAACACCATGTTACATTCACGAAAAGGCTTAGCTCATATTAAATAGTCCCTAGTCCTTGTCATTTGCAGAGTGACATCTGCAGGTCCTCTCCTTTTTTTTTAGAAGGGAATGGCATGTTTTCCACAGTCAAAATTAAATAAAAATAGATCTACAGACACAATAGACTACGGACAAGGTGAGCCCTCCCTCTCTCCGTTAGGTCTCACCCGGGATTCATCTCCAGCCAGGTCTCCAGCTGTCCAGCTTTGGGGGCGTCTACACCGGTCAAGATGTTTCCGCTGTCCACGTGGATGACCTTCACCGGCAGGTCGCTCATCTGACTTGTCTCATCCAGAGGCTGCAGTGGGAGATGCAAGGCGCCCGTTAGTGTTCCCGTCTGACTGATTTTGCTCTTGTTGTGAAGTCGTGACGTTAAATCATACAGACGGCATTACATGATATCTCGAAGACTTATAATAGCAAAGATCTGAAAAATGTGTTCTCACCTCTCCGTCAGGCCCCAGGGCCGGAGTCTGTCCCTCTGCACTCTCCAACTGCAACACAAATCACAGCTCGAGTGCTGGAGTCACTACTGGAACAAAGGTAACTTCAGTTGTGGACACACGATGAAGCTATGGGGAAGCGTAGCGGAAACTAGACTCAGGGCAGAGGTGAGCATTTGTGAACAGCAGTACGACAGATGCAGCATTTGCTTTGAGAATGTTGAGGGAGAGGTAAACAGAAGGTCCAAGGTACCGTCTGAGGAATGCTTGGGTTTTTGGAACGGTTGCAGGTCATGCGTTGAGAACTGTGAAACAGCGGTGAAGTGTGAAAGAAGTGTGACAAGGGAGTTCTAAGCGGAGGTGGGAGCACATCGCAGATCAGTTCTGGACCCTTTTTTGTTCGCAGTGATGACGGAAAGGCTGACAAATGAGCTGAAACTGGACTCTCCACAGGCTATGTTATGATGTTTGCAGATGACGCTGTGATCTATAGTGAGAGCAGGAAGCAGATGTGGGTAAAAATCTAGAGGTATGCTCTGGAAAGGAGGTTTGACGCTGGGTGCTGAGGTTGGAATTGCCCGGCAGGAGGCCAAGGAGGAGACCTGAGAGATTTACGGAGGGAGTGGAAGATGGTTGCTGACGTGAGAGAAGAGGATGGGGTTAGACGGAGCCAGGTGATTGGCTGTAGCGACCACCGGAGGGAGTGACCGAAAGGAAAAGAAAAACTTCTACTGTTCACAGAATATCTCCCATAAATTAAAAATATCTATTCTGCTGTACACACCCTCTTCTTCTTCTTTTTCTTCTTTTTCTTTTCCTTGAGGGCCTGCGCCGCCTTGTGAGCTCTGACCAGTTCAGTCAGATTGGCGACGTACTCGTCAGTTTGCTGCAAGAGATAAGCCAGGCGCTTGTCCTTCTTCTGGTCAATCAGTTTACGGTAACCCTCCTCATCCTCAGCCTGAGAAGACACACACACACACACACACACACACACACACACACACACACACATAAACCAATGGAGTCTCCAAAGAGCTGATTGCATGTTTTTGACTGTGTGAGGAAACCCACGCAGACACGAGGAGAACATGCAAACTCTGCAGGGAAAGGCCTCCCTGTTCGGCATTGACCCAGACCCTTCTTGCTGCGAAGCGGAAGAGCTATCATGCCGCCTAGTACACATATATAAATTGTAAATAGTCGGATAAAACTTAAACTGAAAGGCGTGTGTGTTCTCACCATTAGCCTCCTCATCCTCTCCTTCTCAATGCGCTCGTTCTCTTTCTTCTGCTCCCGCTCCGTGTTGGCGTGGTATGTCGCCACGGCTTTGGTGAGCTTCTGTAGTTTGCCCGTGATGGACCGATGGTACTCCTTGAAGTCTTTGGCGTGCTGAAGGATGCTATTGAGATATTCCTACCATTCGAAGTTGGAGCACGTGTGGAAGACGGGGGACAGGGAAGAGTGAAAATCAATCATCGATATCAGCGATTGGTGTAGATGACGCTGCCGCTGCGTTCCTTCCCCACCTGGTGCTTCTGCCTGCGTTTGCGCTCTTGCTCGATTTTCTGCTGCTTCTCCAGTTTCTCCGTGATGCGGGCCTCCCGCAGGCTCTGGCGCTTGCTCCTCTTGTAGGCCTTGGCGTCCAGCGCGGTCTCCAGAGCTGTGTCACGCCGCATGCAGACCACCACTTCCTGGCGCAGCTGTGGAGAAACGCGAGTCATTAAGATCTCCCTCGTGCGGCGTGAAAAGTGGGAATGTCATGCGTTACACACCTGTCTCTGGAAATTGAGTAGTCGGAGGGCTTTGAGCTCGATTGTAGCCTTGGTGCGTAAGTCGCCGGCCAAAGAGCCCGGCAGGTTCTCCAGCTCGGCGATGCGATGCGTGATACGAGCCTGTAACCTGAAGGAGCATCCCCTAGAGCGTTTACAATGTGCGCTAACCCGCTCATATTTATTAAACAATTTTGGTAGATGGTACCGATTCAAGTCGTTGCCCCTCTACCAAGTCAGAAACCCCCAAAGCAAATGGCAAACCGTACAGACTGATCGTCAGAGCCGGGATGACTACATGAAATGGCAAAACCCGCTTCCCCCGCGCCACCCAAGTACCTGTACTCCCTCTCCTGCAGTATCTCCACCGGGTCGAGGCCACAGGGCTTCTGGATGGGGGTGATGCGGTTCTGCTTGGCGTGGTAAGGCATCATGGCGGGGGGTTGCGTCGGCTGGCCCGGGGACTGGGTCTGGGGAGGCATGACCGGAGAGGCTGCCGGGGGGACGGAAGGGGGTGCGGGGGAGGGTCGGCCAGTTGGTTGGGGGGGGATTAACTTCTGGGGGGCGTTGGAAGGGGCTGCTGCGTTCACCATCGGGCCTTGAAAGGAGTGGGGAACATGAATAAAAGTTAAAAAAGTACTGTGCGATACGATTTAGGCATAAAAGGAGAGCATTTACTTTCAGGCCAAGACTTGGGAGGTCCATTGGGGTTTTGTCCTTGCATCCCGGCAGGGGTCCCCGAAGGGCCGGGTGGAGGCATGTTGGGGCCCATCATTCCTGAGAAAAATAAGAAAAAAATGTTATTCAAAGGATGAGTTGGTCTATGACGGTAGTTGTGATTATCTGCAGATACGAACAACATTATTTTCTGCAACCCTCACCAAAACTGCTGGGATTGATTTACCATGAGCTCGACTGTAGCCTGATCCCATCGGCCCCGGCGGCCCGACTCCGGCGCCCGGACCCAGGCTGGACATGGACTGCTGCTGCTGCATCCCGGGCATCGGTCTTTTCCCCTGGACCGCCATCTGGAGGTGGTCCGGGAGGGGTTGCCCCCGAGCCAGCATCTTATACGCCATGATCTGAGCTCTGAGTTGGTGCAACTGGTTCTGGTTGAAAGGCGTGGGACCACCGGGTCCACCTGGAACTCCCGGGCCACCAGTAGGGCCGCTAGATTCAAGGCCGGACCCAAGGCTAGGGACAGTGGGCCCCAGGCTGGGACCGGGGCTCGGTCCGGGGCCGGAGCCACCCTGAGCACCGGGACGGTTGTTGGGACCCAGCGTGTGCTGGTCTGCGCTGGGGCCTTCTAGAGGTGTGGAGCTGGAACTCGGACCGACGGATGACGACGACGACGAAGACGACGGGATCAGCGGACCAGAGGGAGGTCCATTTGAAGGTACTGGACTGGAATGGTCAGAACCACCTAATGGAGAGTGGTAACCTGGAGGCCACAAGAGACAGGGAGGTGTAGCTTCAAACACAACCTGCAAAATTCTAGCCATGATCACAGTTTTTGGAAGACCGTCCGAGCTGTCATTGGGCGAAAGACAGGGTTCAACCTGGAACGATCACTAGTCCCAGGGGCCGTATATAGAGTAGAAACATACAGCCGTTCACAGTCTCATACACCCGTCATATAAAGGAATACAACCATTCACCGTCATTCACACGTCAATTAAAGACATAAAACAATTCAATCTCTCATTCACACATTTTTTTAGTGACATAGCACCAATCACTCTCTCGTTCACATGTAATAAAATGACATACAACAATTCATTCTGTCATTCAAGCATTATATAGAGACATATAGGGGATTAGAACGGTTGTCTTTGGAACCGAACGTGCCGGCTTCGATTCCCAGCGCTCCTCCTCGCCTATCGGAGTGCCGTTGAGCAAGGCACTGAACCCCTAACTGCTCCTCTGGCTCTGCTCAGTAGCTGCCTTCTGCTCATGGGTCATCCGTGATGGGTTAAATGCAGCAGTTCAATTTTGCTGGTGTCGTGCTAAAAAAAAGGTCTTTCTATGCGACCATTCACTCTCATTCACACGTCATATGGAGACGGACAACCTTTCACTTTCTCATACGCACGTCATATCGAGACAAATAACCATTCACCTCGTCCTTCACATCCGGGCAATGCAGGGTCTCCGATGAACATCCTGCATGATTTTGGACTGCGGGAGGAAACCGGAGAACCCGGAGGAGACCCACAAAGACACCCGAGAGAACATCCAAACTCCACACAGAAAGGCCCCCCTGTCAGAATTGAGTCAGGGACCTTCTCGCTGACATACACAGATCCAACTGTTTCCTAAAAACTATCATGACGGACAGCTTTGAAATGAAATCTAATAAATTCAGTTAGCAGTGATGCAGGGGAGGAGGCTATGCGGGAAGGGGAGACGGCGATAAAGTCAAGGGCGTGACGCCTTCGACCGCATTCACAGGGTTTGCCCACCTTGAGAGTGTTGATCCAAGGGGCTGGGGGGCGGACCCATCCCGCTGTGCCCACCCTGCCTCATAGACAAACTTTTCATCTGACTGAAGCGGCTTTCCTCGCTCATGCTCTTGTCATGTGTGCCCTCCATAGGCTGAGACAGAGGGGGAAAAAAAAAACAAAACATGAGAGAAATCACAGATATTATTCTGAAGATACAAAAAACACGATTTTACCTGTTTGAATAATTAAACGTGGCTAAACGGTGGATTTAAAATACCAAGTCTCCCCTAATGATGAGGATGAATAGGGTCGATGTATGAAATGTAGACATAGAAATTAACACGTGTAGAAAGCTTATTCAGAAATAAAATAAATATAAAACAACAGTGGGAATGCTTGTAAACTGCTTATTGTTAATACAACACATGCATTTTATTATCTTCTCAATTTCTAAAATGGGATACTGTGAGACAGGTCACTGAGGTTAAAGTTGTTTTTGGATTTTTGAACAATCAAGGTTTTTCTTATCTATTTCAATTTTAATCTTATGTATATATATTGTTTATTCATAGATAAAATGAAAAAATGCATCTCCACTGATATTTTGTTTTTGGACTTTTATATGATCAAGGCTTTCTTGTCACTCATGTTTAAAGCCTATGCGTATATATATTTTTGTTTCTTCATCATCAAATAAAATGCATATCTGCTGGTACCTTGTGCAGGGGGTGCATGGTGTCCTGGCTGTATCCAGACGGTCCGGGCTGGGAGTGTCCAGAGGACGGAGGGCCCGGGCTGGGGCCCATCATGCTGTGCGAGGAGCCCGGAGAGGGACCGGGGCTGGGGCCTAGCATGGCCCCGGGTGAGGGGCCCGGACCGGGAGAAGGACCCGGTCGGGGGGTTCCTCCCATGGGGGGGTCCGGTGTTGACATCTCCCCGGATCTCCTGCTCCTGGTTGAGCAGCGGGGATCTGGAGGGGTCGAAGCAGGACAATAAAATAATTAGTGCAAACCTCTGGATGGAGGCGAATGGAAATATGCAAATTCTTTCCAGATGTGCGTGCAGCGATCGGGTTGCTGTGACAACGGAGCTGCACATCTGCGCACACCCCACCCCTCCCCCGGTGCAGCGGCTGCAGGATCCTTTCGTAGGATGCGACTGGATTTTGAATAAACACCTGACAGATGTGGACGCTCTCCCGCTGCGCTGCGCCAAGACGCACCCCCGCCACACACACACACACACACACACACACACACCCTCCTTTGCGTGCACTTTGCAATTCGAGCTGCAAGGGGCTGGTGGGGGTGGGGATGCGGGGGGGGAGTTCTCACCCACTGAACTTGAAACTGGAGGAGGAGGGAGGGGAATCGGGGTGGGGGGGTCGGGCTAAATTGTGCACAATGGCCATTGGAAAAAATCTCCTCTCTCCGGGAAGGGTGTCTTGTAAAGGATATTCAAAAAAATCAGGAGCGGGAGGAGGGAGCGGAGGGGGGGGGGGGAATGGCGGACTGTATGCGAGCGACCTACCCGCATCACCAGGACGGGCAGCCGCGGGTGAAGCCTCCCCTCCCCCCGCCTTGCCCCCCCTTACATTCGGGGCGATACGCGAAGATGCAGCACCGTCGTCGCGATTCGGTCTCCAGTACTCACCCTGTTCGCGATCTGCCTGCGAGCGTGGATTTGTCTCACCGACGTGGCTCGAGCGCCCCCCTCCACCTCCGCGGCTATGACCGAATGTCTAGTCACGGCCGGCCCCACCGCGCATGCGCCAAGTGACAGCGACGCTCCCGAACCGAAATGCACATCCAACTAGAATAACAATAATAGATTTACAACTAGAGTGCATCAATATTTACATAGGCCATAAATAAAAATATTTATTATAAATTTCTTTCCTTTTTTTTCCTATAATAAAACCAGATTGGACTACAATGACACTGGGGGTCATTCCGCAACTGTCAGTTTGTGTAGAACAATAAACATAACCTTTAAATTATACTCCAATGCATGGAGGGGGGTAGGAAAGAACAAGGAGATACAAATCGAACGTGATTCCAGTGTGAGGTTTAATCAGGACAACAGAGGGAACAACAGTAGTAGTGCAACTTGTAGTAGTAACCTTCATTTCTTTTTCTTGGGATAAAAAGGTTGAGGAGGGACCCAATCCAAGTCAGGCCCAGATTTAAGAACTGGACTATTAAATTAAGATTGATAAATGCTGATTAAATTACTAGTTGGGAAGCAAGATCATGGGCAGCACCCTGAAGATTTCCCTCCTCAGCCCCCCGACCCCCCCGAGGGGTATGTTGTGATCTCTGTGAGAATCGGGC
Source organism: Fistularia commersonii (assembly GCF_037954325.1). Classification (NCBI taxonomy): domain Eukaryota; kingdom Metazoa; phylum Chordata; class Actinopteri; order Syngnathiformes; family Fistulariidae; genus Fistularia; species Fistularia commersonii. Next base: position 11,142,836 of record NC_141295.1, on the reverse strand, counting down.
ACATCGGATATTCTGCTAGTGTTGCATTTTCTTTTTTTTTTTGGGGGGGGGGGGGGGGGGGGGACAGGAGACCTGGAGGACATGGGAGATCGATGCTCTTTGTTATTTTTTTTCTTTGAGAGGTCACAGCTGCTGAAGACGCTGTTGGAAGAACTGACGACTCCAGACACATCGTCACGCTTAAAAATCAAAACAGATCAACCGAACCTAAACTTCACTTGTTCACACTGAATTGTGCACTCGTAAACCCTAATAAATAAAGTTCAAAATATAAAGGAGAGGTACAGCAGATGGTGTATGTTACAAGACTTTCCCCATCAGGGAAGAACATCAGGCAGCCCAGTTTCCTGACTGGTGAGCTTATTCCGTATCAACAGACCAAGAAGTTGGCTTCTGCGGGACCACTTTGGACTAGGAAGGTGTCCATTTCACTCCTTCAGGTCAGACCACCAAAACCCTATGGACGTCTGACACGAATGATGAACAGTTAATTTTGAGTAGAAACGCCTGTTTGCCTAAAACCCCTGTCGTCGAGCTCAGGTGTTTATTTGATGAGCAGTAGGAGTTACTTTTCATATTCGAGCTACGCCTCCAAAACAAACAGTGTCCTCACGACATGTGGCCCCGCATCGGCGGCTCACAGGAAAACAAATTCGTCGCTGCTTCGTCTGTTGCTGCCCCGGCCCAGGTTGGCGGGGGGCAGGATGTGGGCTGCGGGTTGGCTGTGATTGCTGCCGCTGTCTGCCTCCAGGCCGTAGTCCTGACCCCGGCCCTCCACGAAGGTAAATATGGGATACTTCTCCATGGACGCTGACAGAGCCTAAAAAGACAAGAGGAGAGAACCGACACACAATACTACTTTTATTTCATACTGGGTTTGTGGAGCACAGTAATACCTTGACTTACGAGTGGAATTTGTTAGGTGATTGAGCTCTTAATCAAATTTGCTCCAACGGCTATCAAATGAAATTCCCCCATTGATATGCTTTTAGTCTGTTCCAGCCCCCCCGTTTTTGTTACCTGTTTATTCAGTATAGCTTCAAGATCAGATGAAGATGCTGATGGTGGCAGAGGTGATTGGCTTAACTTAACTTCCTCACTACACACTTAATGCATGTAATGCTAAATGTAACTTGCACACTACCCTATCTTAATCGCAAAACTTAATTTAGCAACGGAGTAAATGCTGCCTGGTTTTGAATGACTCTTCCAATGCCTCGTCTGTTCATGTTCCCGCCATCTTCAGCTGAATCCCCGTAAATGCGTTGTGCCTTCTAACAGTCATGGAATCACACCGGCATCCTCTCTATCTCTTCATGGAGAACTGCACACCCTGCGCACATGTTTTTCGTCGATTTTTGCCGGGCGCCGCACCTGACAGTTCATGAAACTTTGATCTCGGCTCATATCCATCCATCAATCCATCTTGGCTTCTTATTCTGCACTCTAGGTTGCGGGTGATGCTGGAGCCTCTCCCAGCTGTCATCGGATGAGAGGCGGAGTACACGCTGGACTGGTCGCCAGTCAATCGCAGACAGATGACCGTTCACTCACTCACTCATTTGGGGCAATTTTCGGATTTTTTTTCCAATTAACCTGCAGCACGTTTTTGGATTGTGGGAGGAAACCGGAGAACCCGGAGGATACCCACGCAGACACGGGAAGAACATGCAAACACCACACAAAAACGTCCCCGTCGGAATCAAAGCAGGGTCCTTTGTGCTGTGAGGCTTAACCACTGTGCTGGCTTGGCTCATATCATAAAGCAAAAAAAAACCGACATAATGACAGCTTGTATCTTGGAAAGTTCATAAGTTGATGCAATCATAAATCAAGGTTCCACTCTTGATGGGACACAGATGATAAACCGTAGAGGAGGAGAGAGTTGAATTGTAGAAACAGTCGGCAAAAACTCACCAAAGTAACGGCGGAGCACAGAGACTCAAAGTCCTTCTTGTTCTTGGCATAGAAGCCGATGGTGCAGCTTGGGTCCATACGGTTGATGGGCATCTTTTTGGGCGAGCAGCAGTGAAAAGACTGGATTGACAAAGACAGAGAGCGTTATGAATCAAATTGAAAAAATACAATTGTACTAAAAACCCCGTCCTGGCGCTAATGTTGTCTTTTACAATAAACCCTTGCTGAGTATTGTCTCAGTATGACAGGGGAAATTAAAGCCATGGTGACAGAGAAACAGAGACACCGACCTCCAGTGAGATGTTTTCTTTCGTGACGTCCACGACAGGCTGGCAGTAGTGGGGGTCCAGATATAGCAGCTGCTCATCTGCTCGAGAGAAGTGTTAAATGTGAACAATCGCTGATTTATGGGTTTAAACAAACAAACAAATAAATAAAGAACTTTGTATTACTGTCCTCCGGGCAAAAGTGGGCTTATTTCAGTGCGATCTGTTGGTTGCACTGGTTCCCACTCCAAAACCACCAGACACTAAGGAATGGTGGAATGGGGTGGCCATACAGAGTAGGGATCTCGCGTTTCCCGTGGGAAAACATCTCGGGCATGGTACATGAGTGGAGACAATGCTGGTCAGTTGGAACTTTGGAGTGCCAATTCATTCACTTCAGACAATTTCATTTCCTGATTAACTGAGAGACTCAGCTTACAGTGAGCTCATTGCGATGGAAGCATTGATATGTGTTTAATTTGATTTTGCCATTACAACAATTTTTGTGAAGAACAGGGCTGCTTGTTGACAGCGTGAGTAATTTTTGTATTTTTTTTTTGGACTGTAGTGGAGTTGTTCCTCTTCAGCTTCAATTAGCCCTGTGGGGGCAAAACGCCACGCCACGGATAATCGCACTGCAAACACGGCTGCAAACAGAAAAATTGCGGAAAAACAGGAGAGGCGAGATCCTAATTGAGGTTTGGGTTTGCACTGTCTCACCAAAGAGAACAGACTGGCTTTCTCACCTTGGAAACCAATGAAGTACAGTGAGTGCTTTGGTTTGCCTCCGATGATTCCGATACAACATTCCAGCTTCAGGATGTTCTGGAAATTGACATTCGGTGTAAATTAGGGATGTGAGGTTCATTTGAATGGAAGTTGCGGACAGATGTCTGATGGCAAGTGGCGTGTACGGACCTTGACACATTCAATGTAGGACGGGTTGAGGGACTCGCCTCCCAAACGAACGGGCACAAGAATGATGACAGACTTCCAGGCCTGGTTGGCCGGCTCAACAGGGGTCTGGCCCAGTGACAAATCACACAGATTGGCCACATCTTCCTTGTAAACTACAGCATGAAAACACACAAACATATACTGAACACACGCGGCGGCCTAGGTCTCAAAAGGAAAGTTTATAAAACTCGCTCAAGTGCAAATGCAGTGGGCTCATCTGACCTGTGCAATCCTGTGCCACGTACACTGCGAGATTGTGGAGAACGACCGTTTTGGCCACAGCTTTCCTGAAACAGACACGGATCAATGTCTACCCAAAGTTTCTATGAAAACTCAATTGATACTCATGTAAAATAAGTAAAATAATAAATAACAATCTTACCGTAGTATGTGTGCTACTATTGAAGGGCCGTACCAGTCGCCTGCTTTCTTCCCTGAACTCTTGCCGATCTCCACCAACTGATGGACCCCGAATGGCGCCGGAGGCTGGTCGCCGAACCAGGTTACTAACTTCCGGTGGATGGGCTCCGCTTCTCGATCCCTCATGGACTCCGGCCTCTTTCTTTGGCTGCACGTTGTTCTCTGGACGTTTGTTGGGGTCCTTTCATGCAGTCCGGGTCCTCTCGTGGAAGCAAAAGAAGGAATAGGGACACCTCCTGCTCGAGCCGGGGAGCGTATCCGGAACACCTCAAAGTCCACGTCCGCTAACTGCTGAGCATCCGGCCAAGTCCAATCTGCAAAACACCAAAATGTTTTAAAGACTTAGATCAACTCGCCTTCACCCGGCTTCATTCCTGGAAAGCACTTAGGCACTGATATTCATGGAAATAGAAATAAATGACAGAAAGTCATCAGGATACAGTGGTTATTGTTATCGTGATCATTTATTCCATTCAGGCTTTTTTTTCCCCCAAACAGAAATAATGCCCCCGTAAACAGAAAAATTGATCCATAACTGGTGCAATATTTATTTAACACAATGCTAATGATATCGTTAAAAACTATTACATTGAGTAAATCCTCTGTAGCGAGAGAAAAACCTACTTGTGAAATTCACGTGATGTGAAATTACAAATACGGTAAACATTTAATATCAGAAACAAATGTCCTCGAGTTTAAAGGAATTCAAAAGAACTAAGTTCAACTGTGTTTTAAACCATATTAGTTACAGTTGACCTAAATATGCTACACATTTTCAGAAAAAAAAAATTGAGGCTGAAACCAACACAGTTTAGTTACAGAAACACTCCCAAACTATTTTCAAATGTGCCAATTCATGCCCAGGCAGGGATTCTACTATGACTAGGTTCATATTTTTGTTCAAAGAAAAAGTCTGGAGCAGACAAAAGACAGACCTTGTGGAAGCAAATGGACCAGCAGACCCTGGGCCAGCAGCATCTGTCCACTGCGCAGCATGCAGCCCCAGCCACAGTCTGTTGTCCAGGTGGAGCCCTCCAGCTGTGGGAACTCCCTCCTGTAGGTCAGCCAGATTCTGGAGACAAAGGCCAGACGAAACTTCTCCACTTGGTCTGAGAAGGAGTGGAAGGGGCACAGGAAAAAACAAAAACAAAATGAGGGATCATCGTGCACTGATTCAATTCACTGGATTTATTCAGATTATTATCACGATTTGACAAGATCAGGATTCTCTCACTGTGATGGAAAACTAACTGACCCCTCAAGAATAAGGCTAACAAGCATTAGTATGCTGGATCTGTCCTTTAAGTTCCATCTTAGAGCCAAATGGGGAGATCAAATAGAAACGAGGATATATCCACAGTGTTCAAGACACGTTTGGTTAATTTGATGAAATCTTACCTTCACTGTTTAGTAGATAGGAGTGTCCCAGAATTATAACTGGTGAGAGCTTGTTGAAGGATGTTTTCGATTTAACAGTCCAACCTGCAGACAAAAAAAAAAGCAAATGTCATAGTTATTTCCGCAAACTTGGTAATTTCTAAAACACAAAATAACAAACAAGGTTCATATAGTAAAATTGATAGAAGAAAGTTTGCAGGACAACAACAGACCATATTTGACATTGTTCCAAGCTGACATCAGCTTTGCTTTAAGTTTGTCCATCTCCTCGGGCTCTCCGGTGGCTTCTTTGCTGACATCTTGAGGCTGGGACCGCCTGACATCCAAGCCGCTGCACTGCTCCGGCGGCAGCTGCGGCTGCTGCTGCTGCTTACGACTCTCCGCCAGTTCATTCTGCATCACTCCGCCAACATAATGCGCTGCACTTGGGTTGACGGAGTTCATGGCTCTGACATCTCAGAGCAGGACTCTTGTGCTCCTCATCGCCACACAGAACTGATAACTGTTGGAAAGGAGAGCAGGGTAAGAGGTTTCGTCCACATAAAGCAAAGTGGCATTTGGTGAAAGCTAGCCATCTCATGCTCTTCACCCCAAAGGCTGCTGAAATTCTACAATGGTTCTTAAGTCTGAACAATAATTTGTCGATACCAAATACCTTCTAACTGAACTGTTGCATCCTAAACTGATGAATGATTCTAACATACCACTCTTAAAAAAGGATCACTGTGTGGCAAAAATGTTCAATGTTTATGTCATTTATTGAAAATCCTCCAGTGCCATAAATAGCTTGGAATGCAGCCTTAAAGACCAGCAAAACATTCCCCATTAATCATGAATTGGCTACACATGTTTAAGAACCACCAGAACAAGGAGCACGATAGTAGCAACTACTCATTTTGCAGGGCAAATCACCAATACGTGAACATTTTTTTAAGAAGATTCCTCCACGAGGAGACAGAATACCGTGTCACGTGCAAAATTTTCCTAACTCCGAGAAGACTAAACACACATCCAAGCACATTTGTGTGAAGGAATGCTGCTTATCTTGAGTTAATTCTTAAATTAACGGTTGTCCTTATCTAAATGAAGGATCTGGAAAACCTTTATCTGCAGCAGATACCCTGTAAGACATAAAAACAATTCAATATTCCTACTTTTCAATTACTTTTATAAAGAATTTTGGACTTAAATAATGTTCAGCCACGAAATGGGAGTTTGGCACGACAGACGGGCAGCATATATCTAGCTTCTTGAAAAATACTAATAAATGCTTCACACACATTTTCAGTGCAAGTCTTCCATTACACAACTGCATGTGACCGGAAATGCGGTGGAAAGCACCAGTGTTTTCCCATCCAGAACTAAAACTGATTAGTAGCAGCGTGTACTCTGTACTATTGTGTGTAGTCACTGTCAATAATGACTCAGTCTACGGATGGAGAAACACCATGTGACTAGCATTTGACAGTTATTCCACTTCACCCTGAAGCACTTGTAGAAGTTAAGTCTTCATTTATCCCTCTTTGTTCAATATTTGCAGGTCTGTAAAGAGGACTGGAGACATAAAAACCTGAAATCTATTTAAAAGTCAGTCTTGTCTTCATAAGAATAAAGGATTACATAACATATTAGCTTGGAGCAGAGGGCTCTTTTTTTTTTTTTTTTAAATACAGGATGGCGAATTGTTCAAGCACTTCATTGTTAGAATTTGAACTGTACTGTTCAATTGTAACACAAAGTGGTAATGTTTCTGTAAAAAAAAAACTGTGAGAAGAAGTTTAGCATGAGAAAAATAGTCTTTGGGTTCTGCTGTTACTTTTGGCTAATCTGTTACATGTGATGATCTATTTAGGCTGTGTGTAGAATTATGCTGACTTTTTGACTAAAGCGAGTTACGGTATAGCTATAGATAGATATACATGAAACACAGATGTATTTGAAGAAATCACATCCTATCAGAAACAATGAAAATTGCACTCCAGAATTATACAACTGAACAAGAATCATGTCCTCGTGTCTTCTTTGTAAGCTCAGATAAATAAAATGAAAATGCGCAATTCATAATGTCTTGTCTATCTTACTGTAAGAGGGTAAATTAACGGATTACTTTTTGTGATTTTGGACAATGAACAGGAAAGGATTAGAAAATTAGGACCTATATTTACTGAAATGTTTTGGTGGAAAAGGCATCTAAATACAGTGTATCACTTCCTTTCATTTCAATAGCAATTCAGTATAAGCACAATTAATGGCCATTGTCAAATTGTTTTGAAAAACAACGGAAAGAAAAACACAGCCTGTTTTGCAAGGCTCCAGAGTGCTAGCTAGGCATTACTTGATAACAGATACCTGTTTAAGACATTAACAGCCACAGTGGTGCAATATGGTAGGGGAGGTGTCCGCATGCTGAACTCAGCAGGTAAGCGCTGCAAGACTGATTTCAATTTTTTGATCGTTAAAATTCCCATTTTCATGAAGGTGGTTCTTTTTTCCGCTTGCCTTAAGAATGTATACATGTAAATGGTGCAGTAGATATAGGCTGAAAAGGAACAGGTCTAAATGTAGACGAGAGTATGTAAAAACATATCTTACTTGACAAATCATTCACTTTGGCATTAATGCTAACATTCCAGTGTTTAGAAAATCTCACTCAACCCGCAAAGATTATTCTTTTACTTGCTGGCAATAATTTCTTCTCAGGGTAATTTATTGTTCAAGAATCAAATTCGTCATACGACTTTAGGTTTATGGTTAGCTCTTTTTCTGCTCTGGGCTTCAAATTTTACTGACATGCCATCCTGTTTCACCAAAGCGCTTTGAGAGTCAACTGTGTCGATAAACATCGAGTTGACACATTTCCTAAATATATCTTGCTTCAAGACATTCTGGGTGCTCTCACTTGACGATACCAGTTCTTGGAAACTCCCTTTTCTGTAGTGCATTGTTACTATCTGAATAAGTTATTAATCATATCTTTAAGTTGGTCTGTACACAAACAGAGCTATTGTTGCAGGGCATAAAAGCACCTCTCACGACATGAGTAATGTTGTGTTGAATAAGGCATTGAATATGAAAGACTAGTTGGAAAAATGTTTGCACTGGATTACTAAAACACTTGGCTTTGGATTGTCCCGTAAAGTCTAACAAAAGAATCTTCTGAGTTATATCATCGACATTCACATTACAAGGTAATTATAACATCTGCGCAATAATATCATGGCTATATGTCCAGTGAAGCTGAAAAATCCCCTAACATGATAAATAAATTTGCCTTTCTAGTGGATCTCTTAGACCATAATTTCCTGGCAATGTTAGATGAGAACTCCGTAACTTCTATAGCTCATGTTATGATAACTTAATATGCCAGTATTGAGAGTTATTAATATCTTACGTTACGCAAGTGTGTAAATGTGAGACATTTTTTGATGGGGTGTATCCAACAAAACGTCCTTGGCCAGACTAACCGACATCGTGTATATAATGACAAAAAAACTTTCACTGAATGTTAAACTTTCTCTCTGGCAACTACATTAATATTTCAAACCAAGAGCCTTCTGATTAAGTGAGTCTAGACTCTTGCGAAACGGAGCAAAGACGTGCTCACATTACATTCAATATTCACTTATTTAAGCATTTTATGGACAGCTACCTGTTGTAGAAGGCGATTAAGCTGGTCTGCACCTTGTCAGGAGTTGACTCATTTTGACGATTTCTTCTGTTTACCCTCGAAGACAGCAGTCAAGGATTAACTCGGTGTACCATTAGCTTGTCGATGCTAGCTAGCTTCGGCGTTTCGCGCTAGCCTCTTGCTTTAGCTAGCGGCCGGTCAAGCGGGGTTTAACATTGAACCGACCTTTACAGTTACACGTTGCCACTATCTATTAATTCAGCGTTTCTCAAATTACTCAGATATGCAAAACGGTGTACACTTTGGCGAAGGCAACCGAGCATACTGCAGTTTTTACTATCTGGGCTAACATCCTTCCTGACTGGCGGCGATTGGTTCAACCATTACTGAAAGCGGATTGGCTACGACCTCTAGCGTCACGGGCGTTGTATGGTATTCATTGGTGGTGCTCAATCGACACATACACGTTATGTAATCTGTAACCATGGTTACAAATGATCTATCGATCTATCGATCTATCTATCTATCTATCTATCTATCTATCTATCTATCTATCTATCTATCTATCTATCTATCTATCTATCTATCTATCTACACAAACAGAACTAATTCGTGATGGTGGACACTGCTGTACGCCTGTTTAAATATGATCAATTAATTAGTTGATTAATTATTGTAGCCCTTACTTGATGAATTCCCTACTTTTCTTTGTTAAAAACAGCAGTCAATCTTGTCTGCAAATATAAATCACATTCACATAGACAAATTACGAAATTCGGGAACAAATCTCTGACTTTTATTCCATTCACTGCACTTCAGGTGTTTGCATTTGAATAACATCGATCACAACATAAATGCCCCGCGGCACAAATCAATACATGTTCAGAAAACAGAGAAATGTGGAATGTTTTAATCATTTTTCTGCATTTGAAAGTCCTTTATTTTCACTCCAGGTTTTTTTTTCTTCCGTAACTTACAATGATATGACCTAATTTTTTTTTCCTTTTTTTGAGTAAAGTGCATTTATTCTACCCTCTCTGTAAGGAACAAAATCATAAAACCAATGTTCAAATGTGTAACACTAGAATACACACCACTGTGTTGAAAAAGGCCTGCAAGTGGGTATGATAGTTGTATAACATTACATTAAAGTTAGTTTTCTAAGTCAGGTGATTCGCACTGACCTGGTGACTGATAAGTACATCGAGGAGGAGTTCATAAAAAGAACCTCCTATCAGTAGAATATGTAAGACAGGATATTTCAAAATGCTAATTCCTATTCCAGAGGATAACAGTCGCAAAGGATGACGGAAAATCAGTAATGTTTCAAGTGTTTCTTTCCAAATGCTGTGAATATTTTGCTATCAGAGACTAAATGCATATTCAGTGATCCCCGCAGCTGACATCCTCCACATCAGTGGTCTTTGCTTCACGTCTTCAGTCCAGCTTTTTTTTATCAATGAAATCATGTTTGAGATGTGGTCCACTCGAGGGCAGTAGAGTAACACGCCCGGTAAAATCCTTCACCGACCGACTGCATTGAGACTTTCATGAGTTGCAAGGGACGACACATTGTTCAAGGACAGATTGCTAGTGGTATACCTCACAAATATTCGACTCGTCGTAGGCAGTCAATATTGCATCACATATGCATTGAATAGCATTTCGTACAATAGAGTGGTTATCTTAAACTGCAGGTAAGCAGCTGAAAAATATGCCGTAGCAAGGCTGTCAGCTCATGAGGAATAATTTGGAACTTCTCACAGAGCAAGTGAACACGAACAGGCTCTTAAAAACCGACTCTAAATAGCAGGTGGCTGGAAAATAAACCTGGGCGTGCTGCTCTGTGGTGTGAACCAATGGTTTTGTACGTCAAATGACCGTAGTCACATCTAGCATTCTTGCCTTGGCGTAACATCTATATGTCACTGTTGGCTGCATCAAATTCACATTTTACACTTTTCTAATCCAGAAAAAAGTGACATTTAACAATGCATTAAAAGCTAGGTCGACTTGTCACGCTACTTCCTCACACACGGCTAGATGATTTGCATAAGATTATGTACACTGGGTAACTACAAAGAATGACGTACATGAAAATGAGCGAAAGCAGAGCAGAGGTTAGTTCTGTTCTCATTTCGTATGAGAACAATTTACTGTTTTGGGGAAATCTGTCAGAGTCGGATTCGAACGTGTTTTTCAGTATATTACATAGAAAAATGTGAACAATGTTATATCTTTCATCTTGGCTATAACTTATGGTACCTAACAACACAGTCACCTCGATAGATAACCTTTTATTCACAACAAAACGTTTGTTCCTGTTCCTGTCTACAAAAGTGGCTGTCATAAGCTATTAAGCCCTTCCGAAAATGCATTTCCTTATGCTACATCCAAGACTGCCTTCTTTCCCTGTTGTTTTTTCCCTCAGATCAACACACAGGCCATTGTATGTGCTTGTATTATTTTCTTTACATACCGATCCGCAGCAATCATTCCCAGTCTCTCCTTGTTCGACAAAAACATGCAAATGTATACTGGATACTCTTTGTTTTTGATTTTGGTGTGTGCCGCGACCCTTGCTTGCTGAGGTAACTGCGTTAAAGTGTATTTATTCCTTGAGAGGATGTATATGCAATTCTTATCTCATACACTGGCAAAAATGCTCCTGGGTCACGGACCACAGGGCAATGGATTTAAATGCATGGACATCAGCCGCTGACACTGCTGCCTTCTGTGGCAATGTGTGCGTTTGTGTTTACGTTTGGGCTTCAGTCAGAGGCAGAAGGGAGAAAAGGGCTGTGGCCGCTCTCCTGTGAAGGGGAGATAAGCACTGAGCCAGAGCTCTGTCAACCCCGCTTTCCTCTGCGGCAGGACAACGCCTCCAAGAACCCACCATGGTGGACCCAACGTGGCTTTACCGTCTGTCTCACACACACAAACACACACACGCACACGTCTCTCACGGCACCCGTTGCCCCTGACAACGCCGGACGATGACAGTCCCATCAGCTAAGACAAGCAAACTACTGCATGGAGGATGAATGAGTTAATCACGCCCGCTTTTGCTTACTCATCGCGGGTCAGACTCATCTGGCGTGTCATTTGTCTTGTTTGATGCAAACATTACGGTCTGACCGTGCCTCACTCCGATTCCCATCCCCGTCGCCTTGGTTGAAACACAATAATGGAAGAAAGGACCGGTGTATAGACAAAATAGTATTCACAGTATTCAGCATGTTTTGATCTTTAAAGCACTTTTGACCTTCTTGTATCTATTCAACATGTACAATACATACAATATGACATGCATCCACATAGACTCACACACATATACATCTGATAAAGTATTCCACATTACATTAAGAAGAGTATTAAATAATCATAATTAAAAAAAATTAACAGTTAATTAAACTTTACAGTGGATTTTTTTTCCCATCTGATCCTGGTTTTCAGCAAGAATCAGTCAGTGATTTGAATTCATAAATAACATTTGATATACTCTGAACCTGGAATGTACATTTTTTTTTTAAGTGCTTGACTTCTGCTGCATTGTTCAGCCACAAAAGGCAATTTTTGTTTTGTTTTGTTTTTTTTTGTTATTTTTTTTTAAATCGGAGCCCCAGTTTTAGGGAGCCGTCTTCGGCTGGCTGCTGCCGATTGTGATCTTCTCCAGCGGCGAACTGACAGGGCTTTGGGTCACCACCGCAGCTGCGACCATCACCCGACCGCCCGCGGACGCGTCGGCCCGTCCCGAAGCGCCCGCCTGTTTCTCCTCCGCCGCCGCCTTAGCCTGCTGGTCCTTGTTCTTGGAGCTCTCCTGGGAGCCCAGCTTGATCGGCCCTAGGACGTTCTTGGCCACTGTGGTCAACTGGCTTACGAAGCTCGTCTTGTCTCCGGGCGACACGGGCCGGGACTTACAGAGGGAGGGCCCGCAGAGCGAGGGCGTGACAGCGGTAGGGGAGGGAGAGGGAGAGGGCGAATGCTCCTCCACCACCTCCAGGCGACATTTGTCGTCCCAGTCCAAGGTCCCCCTGTAGCAGTTGACTGGTCCCAGTCCCTGTCTCACTTTCCCCAGCGACAGCGGCTGTCCGTGCGGCGGGACGACAGGAGCCAAAACCCGAGCTGAGAGCTTTGGACTTTTAGAGCTGATGTCCGGAGTCCTCGATTCGCTGCTCTCGCCTTCCTTTTTTCTCAAGCTGTCTCCCACTCCTGATTGGTTAAATGTTTTAGTCAGTGGACTTCCCGTCACTGCTTTGTTGACACCGCCGCCTTTATCGGGCGAAGCGGCAGAGGTCTTGGAGAAGGGCGCGCAGGATAGGGTACCAGGACTACTGGCCTGATTAGGTGGAGTTTGGCTTCCTACTTGCGTGTCTTGCGGGGTTTTACTATTCGATGACCCACTTTTTGCCGTAACTGGGTCTAGGTGTTTTGCTGTTAAATCGTCTTGATCCTGGGGGAGCTTGGGTCGTTTCTGAACATCCACACCGCCCGCTGTTTTGCTCAGAGGTCCAGAAGTTGCGCCTTTACTGCTCTCCACGCACGCCCTTGAACTCTGGCCGCTCTGCGAGCCCAGGGACAGCTGTCCCGCATGTGGTTTCCTCGGGAAAGACGACGGGGACGCCGAACCGACCCGACTCAGCCTCTCCAGCACCGGTCCGGGTTCAACCTCCTTCTCCTTCTCCCGCTCTCTCCCTCGCTCCCTCTCTTCCCTCTCTCTGCCGGCCAGCAGAGTTTCCCTGCTGAGGGGCGACTCCTGTCTGCCCAGTCTTCGGACAGGCTTCAGCACGCGGCCCTCGGACCCGGCGGGGGAGGACGAGCACGGGAGGGGCGGCGGATTGGCCGGTAAATTTTCCCCATCCGTCTCCAGCAGGCTCTGGAGGCCGAGCTCACAGAGGAAAGCGTCTTTGCGGTACTCGGAGTGTTGCACTTCAAGACTGTGCTTCCTCAGCGGGCCCCCCAGACCGCCCGTCGAACTGGACTGCGTCAAAGGCGAGCCGAGCTTCTCCGCCGACTGCACTCGTTTCAGGAGGGGGGAACGCGGGGGCTCGGCACTCTTGGGCCTGGGACGGACAACTGGTGGCGAGGAGTGGAGCTTGGCGGGGAATGACTGGGTGGTGTTGGAGCTTCCTATGGTGTGGCCTGGCAAGGGAGGAGGCGAGGATTGTGTGGGTGAGGGTGTGTGGGCCAGAGGAGATAAGGGGATATTGCCAGCAGACTTACAACGGGCCGAACGGTATTGGCGGTGGAGTTTGGGCGAGAGGCCGTGGAGGGAACTTGGCCTCATGTGCTGAGAGGGAGCGGGTGAGTTCGGAGTGCTGGAAGCGGGGGAGCTGCTCTGGGACGAAGCTCCTGCGAAGATAAATAACACATGAGATTTCGAGGGAGATTTGGATTTGACCATGATTTATTTCTTTTTCCCGGTTTCTACTTTTCCTTGAATAGAAAGGATATTCATAGTAAATACAATAAAATCCTCCAAACAGTTCTTTTTATTATGCTTTAATCTTTAAGACTAGACAGTCAAAAAAAACCCAAATACATGCCTTTGTGTCTGCTTGCTCATAAATATGCATTGGCTTTGGGTTGAATTCAGGCAGCGATTTTCTTTTTGCTCGGAAGAGAAAATAGCACTCTCAGATTAAATAGATGAGCCGCTTGATTTTTTTCTGTCCCAATGATATAATTCTGGTACGTATCATGGTATTAGTTTAAAGTAAAAACTGTGATGATAATAAGAATCACTTTCATTTGAACTATTCACATGAGAAATCATATTACCGCCTCATGTAAAACTACTCGCCGCATCAATAACGAAGCAGCGCCGGTCCAGTAACAGACTTTATGGGCTCATTTCCATTATGAAATGTTTGACTTCCCGAGGGCAAGTTACTCATCAAGTGCCCGTTTTGGGAAATTTGGACCGTTCGTAGTTCACGGTTCTAAAAGTCTCCTCCGCGTCGTACCCAGATACGAAGGCTCGGGGGTTGACCGGTAGCCCTGAGTCGGAGATCGGGCGGACAGGCTGTGAGTTGGGGAGCCGGGGAGACTCTCGCTGGAGGACAGAGAGCGATTCAAGGAGGACAAACTGCGGCTGGTGTGAAGAAGATTCGACTGCTTCGTAATCTTGCGGAACAGCGAGCTTCGCTTCTTGCTGCGTGAGAGATGGAGAGTGGGGGAGAGGTTAAGCACACGGCTGCAATATCTAGGTACAATAAATATACTTATCATAAATGGTTACCAAGGAAATTAGATATTTATGTCCGTGCCGTGCCCGAACATCTGCCCCTGATGAGTTTATCTTGACCTTGCACGTCAGCCTTGGTCATCACTTTGCAAATGTTTTTGTAAATGGCTCAATGAGGTAACAAAGTAACCATCTGAGTAGAAGGTGAGGCAGATGTAATATACTCACACACACACACACACACACACTTTTATTTTATGTTCCAGCCGGGTCATTATCAGAAAAAACAGAGAAACAATAATGCAATCCAAAAGCAGAAGTTGCAGTCTTTGTGTTGACAACAATGACTTGACATTTAGCCTCAACTCAAGCATGAAATACTATTCATGAGTTATTTTGTTGATTGCCGGGTTTGTCTCTTCACACCAGTTGAAATCTCGAGCGGCTGCATGTACACTTGATGAGCAATAATGGGAAAAACTGTAATGAGCAACGCATAGATATATCAATAACAATATTAACAATATTGATGCAATTTTATTTTATTTGATTTTATTCTGAGTCTTTCGTGAAAAATCTAAATCATCACGTTATTCTGTTTGGGGAAATCGTGTATCGCAATTCGATTCATAATGTAAGAAAATAAAAATCCAATATCTGGATATTAAATAGTAAACAGTAGCTTTATGAAACATGAAAAAAAACACGAGTCCTTGAGTTAGGATTCCAGCTGGATATGAATACATTGATGAGGTCATTTGAATGGGCACAAAGCACTGTTTACCAGTGTGACAAATTATGATTTGCAGGATGAGATCATTCAAGGCCTCAGTGATCTGGAGCCAATCAGGGCTTACCTGTCCTGGCCATCCTTGCCCAGGGTCCTCTTGTTCCGCCTGGCCATCTTACACTTGTAGCTGGCCTTGCGTGCTGGACCCACTTTAATGGAGGTGTTCTCAAAGGGTGTCGTTGTCACAGTCACTTTATTGCCACTCTGCAAAGGTTAAAGCATCCTTAAATACCCCCCTTAAAATTTATTCTACATTTAAAACTTTGAGGAATTGTTAAGCCACTGGGTGATTCCTACCTTGAGGATCAGCTCTACCACCTCAGTATGCACGAGACCGTGGACGGGCTCCCCGTTGACATGGGTAATCAGGTCACCGGCGCACAGGCCTGCTTCCTGTGCAGGGCCGCCATCCTCCACATGCTACAGGACAAAGAAGCAATCAATATATCCATACAGATATTTACATATGCTTACAAATATTTAGCTTATTTTTTTGCTACCTTTTTTTGGCCACTAAAAGCAAAGAATACCATTGTATAAGGAAACACTATTCCATACTGTAAATATGACAATAAAGACGATGAATCTTGAATAAACAGTATTTATATATACACACATGCATATATACATACACACATCTATCTATCTATCTATCTATCTATCTATCTATCTATCTATCTATCTATCTATCTATCTATCTATCTATCTATCTATCTATCTATCTATCTATCTATCCATCTATCTATACATATGTATGTATGTATGTATGTATGTATGTATGTATGTATGTATGTATGTATGATAAACTATTTATCTGATATGGGAAATAAAAAACTTTGTTATGAATGCAATTTGTAGATAAGTAAATAAATTAGCTTCATTAAAACCCACTGTGAGCAATCCGGTGAAAAATTAAGAAAATGGTAAGAGGGTCGATTGAGCTTTTTTCGAACATGCTGATTTTGCATCTGGTAAGGATATTTCTTCAGTCTGCTACACAGTAGTTATGCTTTGGTGTAATAAAAAGATTAGAGCTAGCAATTTGACTAGACAGTCCAATATTGACTTGAAGACAGTTTCATCTTCTTTGGGTGAAATATATTAGATATTAGAAAAAAAATGCATACAGAATTCAACTGTACAAGGATCAAGTGAAACCCGGATCTGAAATCATTTCTATTTTTGTACAAAAACCCCGAAAAGGATTAAAAATGGCATTAATTCATGTTCTGCCATCCATCACTCAGCTGCTCCATCACCTACGAATAAGACGCCGTATTGTGGACACTTGTAAGCAGCCATACCATACTGTTTACCATAAAGATGATCCAGGGATCATATCCATCTAGAAGTGGGGCACATTTTTATCGCCACGACAACATCTTTCTTACCCAAACGATATGATGCACGCTATAGATGTCACTGTCTCCGATGTACACTCTGATGGCTCTGAGAGTAAAGCCGTACTTTTTCCCGGAGCGATGGATGGTGATGGGAGAGCGGAGCATACTAACTGCCGGGAAAAAATCTCTACTCGGCGAGGAGTCCCTGGATGACGGGTTGGAGGAGAATGAGTGAGGAGACATGGGACTGGCCAGCGGAGAGAAACCACCGTGCTGCTCCACTGGAGAATGAACAGAGGGAGGAAATACTTTATTAATAACATATAAACTACAATTCCTTCAGTCCCTCTTTGGGGATGTTTCTATTATATTACTTCTGTCAAAAAGGATGCTGTCACCCTGATCCTAGGTGAAATACACACACACACACACACACACACACACACACACACACACACACACAAACACACACAAGCACACACAAACACACACACACACAAACACAAACACATATGAACATTTAAGTGTGTGTATAGGTATGATCCACTAATCCTGAGTGAAATATATACATACATATAGATAGATACACACACAAACATATATACATTTATGTATGTGTCTATGTGTGTGTGTATGTATTTATGTGTATATGCATATAATATACAAGTATTGCAGTATGTAAACAAGTATTCTGAGTGAAATATATATATACATGCACATATACATTTATACACATTAATATAATGTAATGCAAGTGTGTGTGTGTGTGTGTGTGTGTGTGTGTGTGTGTGTGTGTGTGTATTTATTTATTATTCTTTATATACATGGTGTGACTTAATACTTTTACAAACATTACATAATAACTTTTACTTTTGCTCATATTAAGAGAGAATTTCTTTGACATTTAAAAAACGTCAAGAGAAGGTCACCCTCGGATGAGGTCACGCAAAATACCCCAGTGCATCCTGTCCAATAACATAAGATGCTGTGTGATCATCAGTATCCATGGAAACCAGTATCATTTGCACAAACTCATCCCCATTGTAGTTTGAGAATCATTGTTGTTATAATTTCAAAATGATCGAACGAACCGCTGACAGCTGCAGATGACCTGTTTGTTACTGAATCCATCATTTAACAATATGAAAATGCCATCCAGCACATCATGTTTATTATGCTTGTATGTTTGAGTAATGAAGAAATCTATGCCTGTCTCTAGCTTGAGCAACTCCCCACAAACACACACACACACACACACACACACACACAGAGACACACACACACACACACAAACAGACCCAGACACACACACACACGGAACTCTCTGTTCTGTCCCCATCCCTCTCACCTGATGGGATGATCACTGACAGCGCTGTGGCAGAGGCTGACTTGATGACCTTGTTGCCAGTTCTGGAATTACGTTTCTCTCCATCACCAGAGAGATGCTGGTGTCGTGCTCTGCGAAGGACCAGGTCGTTGGTGGCTCGCTGCCCCAGAGGGTCGTACAGAGGGGTCATCACATCGCGGCTAACCGCCGCAGGACTCGGGGGTATTGTGGTGATATTAGTGACAACTCCCGATGTCTCTCCTTGCTTAGGTGACTTATCTATAAAAGCATTATAGTGAATTCCGTAAAAAGTCCCATCTGGTTTTTGAGTCCTTTTCCTGTTGTCCTTTCTCATACCCATCCCATACCTGCTCCATTGATGTCCTTCACACTGCTCTTTGCCTCTGGGAGGCCAGGTGAAGGAGCGCTGGTCCCGTCCAATGAGGTTCCCCGAGCCTTCATGGGGGTCTGGCGTGACAGGAAGTCCGACTCGCCTTCCAGGGGCGAGGCGAAGCGATGCGTGTCCATCAGCGCAGAAAAACGTCGGCGAGCACCGAGAGGCGGGCTCGCATCCCCCTCCATGTAGAGGGACTCCGAGCAAGACAGGCGCTTCCTACGAGAGAATGCCATGGAAACAAATGATGTTAGGTCTGCCGAGCATCCTTTTGTCCAACAACAGAGGCTCTGGTCATATGGAGGGGGAAGGACAGATACACAAGGAAATTGATTTCTTGCTAAATGAGCAAATCAATTTTTTTTAAACAGAAACAGCAGAAAAAGACACAGAACTCCCACGTGATGTGGAGCTCGGAAAATGTCAGAGGACGAACCGACTTCACCGACCTCCTGTGAATGCACGACGTACGATTGCGTTATGTCATTTCATATTAATGTAGTACACTGACTCATGTTGTCTAAAGACTGGGACCAAATTGACCTCACAGATATGATCACATTTTTTTTTTTTTTTTTCCATGTTTCCCGCATACTTATGTGTCAGACAGTGATATGAGGTCTGGACACAGAGTTGTAGTGTTTGGCATGGCAACAAAGCACTTTCATGATTAAACTGAATTGACATTTTTGAGGCTTATAGTCAGGGCAAGGCTAGCCCTTAGCTTTGCTGCCACAGACTAAGTCTGCCGAGGGCTATCCCATGATGCATTTCTCTCGTTCCTCCCACTCTTCCTATCTCTGTCTTCGTTTATCCCTTCACCGATGCACGGTTGTGACCTCGTATCTTCTCCTGAGTCCCTGGACTCTCTCATATCGCAGCTTCACGTGGGGGCGTGGCTTGTTCTACTGCAATGGTCCTGCCAGACGCCCACTGTTTCTATTTGTTATGAAAATTTGATGTAACCGTTAACACTACTGTTATTAGCAAGAGATCATTTGTGCGCCTCTGTCTCTGTCACACCCTTGCTTCCTCTGGAGACTGCTGGGATCTGTCCATGGTTTCTGTCCATTGAGTGCGAGATGCTCATGACACCTGCATATATCATTGTAATGTACATATATATATAGTGGCACAACTATACTGCTCAAAAAATAAAGGGAACACTTGAACAACACAATATAACTCCAAGTCAATCACACTTCTGTGAAATCATAGTGTCCACTCAGGAAGCAACACAGATTCATTTTGACTTGTTTTAAGGACATTACATCAAAGTTGGATCAGCCTGGAGTGTGTTTTTACACTTTTTAATTTTGAGTGTGATTCCTAATCCAGACCTCCATGGGTTAATACATTTGATTTCCATTGATCATTTTTGTGTGATTTCGTTGTCAGCACATTCAACTGTGTAAAGAGCAAAGTATTTTATAAGAATATTTCATTCATTTAGATCTAGGATGTGTTTTTTTAAGTGTTCCCTTTATTTTTTTGAGCAGTGTATTTCCTGCAAAGATGGAACTGAAGTTTGAGGCAACAGAAACTTGTGCTAAATAAATAATTGGCTGCAATGCTTCACTCAATAAAGTGAAATACAGTTGTTCTGTTCTTATGGTGTAAGACACGTCGCTCCGCCACTCACATCTCCGGGGAGCCGGTCCTCCAGCTCTTGTCCCTCATGCTGAGGCTGCCCAGGCTTTCTCTCTTGGTCACCTTATCCTCCCGCGGGCCCTTGTGCTCTCGACGGGGCACGGAGGTCGTAGCTTTCTGCTCCAGCTGGGAGAGATGTTCCATGCTGCTGTACACCTGCAGGGGACACGAGCCGATCAATGAGGGGCCCCGACTGCTTGGCGTCACCGACAACTGCATGCAGTGGTGCCGTCAAATACTGTTGATGGTTTTGGTTTTGGGATGTTTCGGAGCTAATGACCGACCGGAAAACAGCTTCATAGCTTTTGATATAACATTATATAGAATTTCATGGTCTTGTTCTGAGCGTGACAATCTTAGCCAAGATATATAAAATATGATGGATGTTAGGAGTTTGAATTTAAAAAGCTAATTCCCACGCTACCTTTTGCAGCCCCCATCATGTATGCCGCCTCTAACAATGATTCTCGCCAGCGTCCGCCATTTCAATTCTATCGAGCGCTGCAGGCTAATATAATTTCCCTGATATCCCAGGGAATAAAAAAAAAATCAATGAATGTCGCGCAGGATGCCCGGTGATCAATTTCAAACGTGATACAGCTTATATGTGCGCGGCTCATGGTAAGAAGAGCTATCGGTATGGCTATAGCTATTCCTTCCATGACGCCTACGCATTTGATTCCTCAGTCCCTGATGGAAAGGAAAACCTGGTTAAAGATTTAAGAGTAAATGACTGTCACATGCCCATCAGGTAAAAATCCAACAGTGTCATTTTGTACAACTCTTTTGTAACGGCGTCTGATGACCTATTTAATGCAAAATGGCCGTGAAAAAAAAGGCACATAATAGAAATAGCCATATCTCTTCTTGAATGTCAAATGTCATGTTTTCTCGTGTATTCAGTGGATGATAAATTTACTACAGACCCCAACCAGATGACAAGATGCATCCCAAAACCAAGAAAGAACACAAGAGGGCAGGTAAAGTTTGTGAATCATAAGAACCATTAGCCGTGCACGCAGCTATAATTATAAGCGAGGTATCACAGGGACTTGTGGGCGAGGATAATGAGTAGAGCTATGTTAAAGGGAAGCGGAAGAAAAAAAATTAAAAATTCAAGCGTGCACCATGGTAACAAGAACCCGCACGGGGACAGAAGTCTCTTTTGGCAGCAGAGCCGGAATGTACGGGAATGAACATGCGGTGCGCTCATCGACAGAAGGAAATATAAAAAGTCATCACGTTCAATTCAGAAAATCCTGAAGATCCCTTCAAAAAGTATCCAAGTGTGAAATTACACTTTGAATATACCCACGTATTCTTGCACTGTCACATATAAAGACCATAGTTTACATTATATGGTATCTTGATGTAATTCTTTTTTTATTTTGCTGTGCTGCTTAAGGTAACTTCAACATTGTTTTAATATCAAGTCATTTGTATGAATTAAGGCTGATGGAATTCAAAATATTGCTTCCATAGTTACAATCAAGCCAAATAAAGTCTTCTTTGTAAATACATTTATCTAGCCTTGCATATCAATGGACAAGTAGGTGTAATTTTATATAGGTTCTTGTAAAAAAAAAAAAAAAAAGCATTCATCAGTATTTTTCAAATTTTTCTGCCAACAAAAAAATGAGCCATACGTTTTCATAGGAGTTGACTTGGGCAAGAAAAAAAATGACTCAGGCAATTATTTCAAGACGGTGAAACATAATCTGGGCTCTCAGAGGAAGTTCCTTTTTTGTCATTTTGGAGGTCATTGAAGAAACATCTGCAGACAGAGCCGCGGCAGCAAGGCACCAGCATGAGAAGCGTTGGGGCTTCCTTCGGGAAATGAAAACAACAGGGTCAAGATATTCTCGACGGGGCAGGGAGAACCCTCGGTTCAAACATCCGAATAATACCGACTCGTTTTATGTTACAGTGATTTTGTTTCCCTTAAAATGGAGATCAAAACGAAAAAAAAATCATTTGAAATTTGTAAAAAGAGGAAAAGACAGACCTTGCTGAATCGCGGCGAGCAGGAAGAAAACTGCCTGATCTCCACTGGCTCGTCGTCGTTGGTGTCGTCCTCATCGTACGTGTTGATGTGGTGGTAACGATCGGATCGGGCTGGCAGATTGGTAAATGAGAAATAGGGGCCGTAAAATATAAATGAGCTGTCAGAACAAGCATGAAAAATTCCCTTTTTCTAAGCGGAGTGTGTTGGAGGAATTGGTGTACAGCCAGCAAAACCCCGACTGAAATGGAGCTTTTGAAGTTTTTTTTTTTTTTCATAGATCCAGATAAACTTACTGTCGAAGTAGCTGGTGTCCTCCTCGGACTCCAGGTGGGGGATGAACTCTGCTTTCTGTCTCAGCAGGCTGTTCCAGTCCAGCTCTGTGAAGAACGCATGCTCCTTTACCTCAAACGCTCCACCTGGTGGCGGGGGCACGAACAACACAAGCCATTAACCTCCTGTAAGTTTACCTTAAAGTAATAAAACACACAAGAAGATCCCTAATCTACAATCAACATTAACCATTCAGTCATTTAATAACAATCCAATTCCTGCTAGTAGATGAGACATAAGCGCAATATGTCACCAGTCTTTACAGTCAAGCTTCATATTCAACAGACAAACATGGAAATATTAATTTGGGTTTTTTTTTTAATGCAAACTATTTTCCCCCACATTTTTATTTATCTATTTGCTTATTTGCAAAATCGTCTCAGCTGATAGCGGTGATACCTGTGCCCAACCTTCCAAGAGGGTTGGTCTGCAGCAGAGCAGAGATAAGGGCCTGGGCATCCGCGGGTAGGGCTTCGTCCCCGGCTGGCCAAACTATATCGTCTAATATAGATCGTACAAGGGGGAAAGGATGAGTACGCGGTGTTACAGATTAAGGTCAAGGGTCAAAGTAATGATACAATAATAAGTCACCTGTGATGACCTGTCCGAACAGCTCCTCAGGAGTGTCGCCAAAAAATGGCACACAGCCCACCAGGAACTCATAGAGGATGATGCCCATGGCCCACCAATCCACCGGCTTGCCGTAGCCCTGGCGGAGAATCACCTCGGGGGCGATGTATTCCGGTGTGCCGCAAACCTGGTGATGAAGAGGATGGAACAGGAAAGAGAGAAAGGAAGCATAGGAAGGTAGATTAGAAAAAAAAAAAGCTTCACATAAACAAGTTGTCACCAACTTGGAACAAGAACAAAAAACCCATCGTATGATTTGACATGTGTCCAATATGCCAGTCATCTTGCTCTATTTCTGTTGCATTTATGAAAAAAAAATAAAAAAAACATTATTATATAACGGAAAAGTTACTCAAACCGAGTTTTAGTTTTCACCGTCAAATACTGCGAGTTTCATATGTTGCAGCTACACCATGGTGAATGTATAAGCCTCCGCGGCGGAGGGTTAGAAACCCTCACAAACGCGTGTGTGTGTGTGTGTGTGTGTGTGTGTGTGTGTGCGAGGCTGCGAACCATTGGCAACAGAAAATCCCCGCATTTCGCTTCATCTGCAAACATGAGATGATTACTTGCGGAACAACAGATGCTTGATTCCGTCCAGAAATGCCAGAGGATAATCTGACTGATTACGACTATATTAATTCAGAGCCTAAAACAATGACTAACTGCGAAATGGGACGGTGTCGGCGCTATAATGACACATCTTCTTTTGGAGATTTGGGGATTTTGCAAGATGAATTCCGCGAGTCGACGCTCGCAGCTGGAGGAGGTTTAGTGACGCTTTTGGATTTCACTATTTTTTTTTTTGTTTTCCAATTAACCCACAGACCTGCTTATCCAAGAACTCCCGAGCATCCTTCTCTATGTGTCCCTCATACAGATTGGTGGTGAGGCTCATCAGGCCCATCTTTGACAACCCAAAGTCGGTCAGCTTGATGTGACCCATTGATGTGATCAGCAGACTATGTTAGAGAACACAACAGAGAAAACAAACTCACAATATCTCATTTTAAGATTTTATGAGCAGATTATTGAAACAACCCCCCCCACCCCCCAAGGATAAAACAACAAATTGTATGGGTAGTTTACACAGCTTGGACACACAGTACTGACTGTGACTCTAAACACCTACTTGTCAGGTTTGAGATCTCTGTGGACGATACCATAATTGTGCAGGTACTCGAGGGCCAGGACGGTCTCGGCGAAGTACATCCTTGCCAGCTCCACTGGCAGGGCCCCGATGTTCTTCAACAAAGTGGCACAGTCGCCACCTGCAGTTATGCCAACAGTGAGTCAGCGGCATTTAATTCTCTTTATAGGACATCACAACTCATTCAGTATCTATTATGCTTTTAATACTATTTCCCTGCACATTTTGTGCATTCATTCATTCATTGTCTATACAACTTATCCTGCGTTCAAAGTTGCGGGGGTGGCTTGAGCCTATCCCGCCTGTTATTGGGCGAGAGAGGGGGTTCACCCTGGATCCATCATAAGGCCACTTATAGAGACCATTCACACTCCCATTAACCTGTTATTTCGGGACACACAGCCATTCACTATGTGATTCACACGTTATATGAGACATACAACCATTCATTCTCTCATTCAGAGGCAATATAGAAGCATATAGCCACTCACTCTGTCATTCACACATTATATTGAGACATATAACCTTTCACTCATTCACAAATCATATGATAGACATACAGCCATTCACTCTCTCATTCAGAAGCAATATAGAGACATATAGCCATTTACTCTCTCATTCTCAAGTCATCTCTAGACATAGAACCACTGGAAATCAGAGAAAAGCGATCAGACATGGTGGAAAATAGGCAAACTGCACACAAATAACCCCCTGATGGAAATGAACCTTTCTGCTATGAGAGGAAAGCAGTGAACACGGCTCCACCATGCATTTTTGGAAAATATCAATATATGCATATATATACTCAAGACGGATTACATGCAGGGGTGATCGGGATCAGTAAGGGGAAAATGCTGGCGTTTCCTTGTTTTAATAAAAATGATCACCATGTTGAACTTGCTCACCTTCCACGTACTCCATGACCATGCAGAGGTGTCTGCGTGTCTCAAAGGAGCAGAACATGGAGACAACAAAGGGGTTTTCGGCGAAGGTGAGTATGTCCCTCTCCACGAACGCCTGCTGGATTTGGTTCCTCAAGATCAGATTCTGCTTGTTGATTTTTTTCATTGCGAACCGCTGCCGTGTCTCCCTGTGGCGCACCAGGTAGACGGCACTGGACAAACAACAGGGAATTAAAAGCCAATGAGAGGGATGGAAATGATAATTAAGGACAGACCACCTTTCTAACGGGGTTGGACAAACAATGACATACATTGTTAATATTAAAACCATTGAATAAACGACACCCTGAAACTAAACCGCACCCACTAAATTTGAAACTGAACAAAAAAAGTTATTTTCGACGAGCCGCCAGTGACCATTAGCAACATAAGATATTTACGCTGGAGGATTTTTTTTTTTACTTTTAAGTAAATACACAATGTTATTTGCCTGTAACATGCCTGGTTAAGAAAATTAAAAATTCAGTAGCCCACCAGGAAAACTCATTGATTGCTATCTTCATCTTTATCCTGACTAAAGTCTTCTTCAGTGTCGGAATTAAACAGCCTCAAAAGTGTAAAGCGCTGGATCCCATTGACGTGTTATAGCTTTTTTTTTTTTCAAAGTACAGGCTTGAAGCAGAAGAAATCTCTTTTTTGGATAAAGGTTATTTTAAAAACTAAAGGAAACAAAGCTCGTAATTCCACACTGTGCCTCCGGGTGCAGTAATGAGTTCTTGTTGCATCCAGTCTGACCCCTACTAAGTAATATTAGAAATACTAGCAAAAATATTGAGGTCTTAATGTATTTTCTAACGTTGCTGTTAATCGAAATGGAGGATTTTATCAATCTTTAATAAACCATGAGATAATATATATTAAAGTTCAGCTGTTTATATAGAGTTACTAACTTATGGTTCAACTTGGTCGAAAGCTGGACGAAAACAACCAGATGACCTATTTTGTTTGTTTGTATTGCCACCAGATCTGCGTCTCACGGGTCAAGAATGCTTCGCCGTGTTTTCGTTACTCACCCGTAAGCTCCGTTGCTGATCAGTTTGATGCTCTGAAAGTCTTCCTCGCTGGGTGGCTTGATGGCTCTTCCCTTCCCCTGGTGAGAAAACGCAATTTTACATCAATAAAAGATCACACATCTACACAAAGCTGTGTTTGTTCATCTTTACAGGGGAGTCGTATAATCACACATGAATGGCAGAATTAAAAGTTTGTCTGGGAGGGTGTGTTTGCGTGTCACCTCTGCTGAGTCATCGGTCTCTGGGGTGTGCGGCCCCTCGCTGTCGTAGCTGTCTAGGCTCACGATTTCTGGTGAGAAATGTGTTTGTGAACAAGCAAAGAGAGGACGTGAGAAAGAATCATTTATGCGGTAACAGTGGGTCTCTCTCATGCCGCTATGAGCAGCTGCGTCTCTGACGGGGGGGGGGGGAGAAAAAAAGAAAATAAGCCGAAGAGCTGAAAGCGCCTCACAGAGAAAAGCGGGAATTAAAATAGCCCCCCCTTATCATTTTTTCTCGTCTCCTCCGTTTCTCCTTCCCACTCACTTTGTGCATCGTCTTTTCATGGGCTGCCTTGGCAGCTCATTTCCAACCTCCTTTGTCTCTTGTTCAGTGTGTGACAGCTGCAAGAAACGTACCGATTACCTTTAAAAAGTGTTGTTTAAATAAAAGAATGTCGACATTTACAGACTTATCCCGCAGACACTGGCTTTATATCTGATAAAAGAATGACCGATTTGGGTCGGTTGAAGGAATGACTTTGATGAAGGACAGGAACTCACACACTCTGTGAGTGTGACTGTATATCTGTGCATTCAAATCTAGACTTAACACAAACTGCAAGATTCGAGGATATCCGGTGGCGAGCCGTTATCCGAGATGAAACAGAGCCAAGACTTGAAATGCGGATATTTCTCTTGAATCCAGGAATAAGTACGGCACCAGATTGCTGCGAAAGTTGACTCCGGGCCATTTAACCCATCAGCTAATGATCGGGCTCGTGCCGGATTAGACCGGCGAGCTGCTCGGCTAATGTGAATTAAATCCGAGTCCAAGTCACGATGATTGATGGAAGACGGTGACGCCACTGCACATCCAGCCGGTAAATGATCCGCAAGGCTGTGGCTCCAGACGTCAAATAATGTCGTTACATGGACCTCTAAAACAGCTCAGTGACCATTTTGAAATAGTTTAATGTTCTTATTTTGTTTCTTCTCATTTGGTGAAATGAGAGGATCAATGCCATTCTTATATCGGTGTGCCGGAAGCTCAGAGGAAGCGGTTAGCCTCTGGCTGGAGTTAAAAATGAATGTGCCTGCCACAGCATTAGAAAAGCTAACTCATGTTGTTCATTTATTATAATAATGGCATGGTATAACAAAGATGTAATGAATAAAGCAATTAAATCCTGCTAACGTGAAAGATGAATGACTTGTGGTGTCATGAAATGTCTTTATATATAAAATTTTTTAGGTAATACGTTTGGAATGTAAAGCTATTTTTTTATTGCTTTTCCTTCTCATATATGTAGAGAACTGTCTCAGAAAATCAGAATATTGAGTTGTTTATCAGCTGTAATGCAATTACAAAAACAAAAAATACTTTGTCATGATATTCTAATATTTTGAGATAGGGTTTTTGAGTTTTAAGATGTAAGCCATAATTAGCAATATTAAGATAATAAAACACTTGGGATATTTCAGTTGATTTGTAATGAATCCAGAATTTATGACATTTTTGTTTTTGTAATTGCATCTATAGAAGATAAAGAACTTTATCACAATATTCTAATTTTCTGAGACAGTCCTGTATATGTATGTATATATGTGTATATATATATATATATATATGTGTTTGTGTGTATTTTTGTACAAGTACAAATATGTTTAAATATAAATGTATTTTGCAATGTTTTTCCTTCTTATCTATGAATGCATGTGTGTATATATACACACACACAAACACACAACACACACAAAAATATTCACACACACACATACACAAGTACAGTATATACAGTATATACGTGTAAAAAAATTTTTCAATGTTTTTCTTCTTCTCATACGTATATACATATGTACACACACACACATACACACACGCACACACACATATATATATATGCCACAGACACACATACACACGTATACACACACACACAGTCATGTATTCATATATTCACACACACATATATATATATTTATACTGTACATACAATTTGATATTCATTCATTCATTCATTCATTCATTCATTATCTAACCCTCTTATCCTGCACTCAGGATCGCCAGAGTCTAATCCAGCTGTCACTGGCCAACAGGCAGGGTTCACCCTGGATTGCTCACAGGGCCACTTATCAAGAAATACCAACCAATCACCCTACCATTTAATCATAGTGCATGACTAGTACAGTTTTACCCATAGATGAACAAATTACATAGTGACTGTTTTTTCAGCACTCTAACCATGTCAGCATCATAGCGAGGTAATAGAGGTTTTATGCAGCCATCACCATGTGTCTTTGTGCATTCTTTGCCAAAGCATGTGCAATAGTATTTGAAGAACACATAACAGGACGCTTTGCTGTGTGTTCTGAGCATCTCACCCTCCAGTGGGTCCCTGGTGAGTCCTAACTGGCTGATTATGTATCGTGGGATGTCGGCCTTCATCAGTTGCCCCTCCTTGGCGTGGTCCTCCGCAGCCTCTAACAGATGGTAAAACTCTTCGGGGTTGAACTCCTGTTGTTGGAGGAATAATATTTACATCGACAATATTTACCGCTTAAACTATTAAGAGGACAGTTTAAACAAAGCCAAGTTTAAAGCTTGATTTCCTTTTGGGATCAATAAATTATTTCTGATTCGGTTTGAAGTAAGATAATACATTTTATTTTTGCGAAAAATAGCAGCAGTTACTAAAGCGATGGATAAAAATTTAAATCTTCCTGTGTAATATCTTACTTTAGGAAGTTCTCAAAGACAATATAATTGATAATGGAATAACAAAGTGATAATACAGGCTTAGAGGTAAATCCAATGGGCTTACATATTTCAAGCATTAAGATTATAACAAAGTCATTTGAAATGTTATTTTCCGAGTTAACATATCAGCCATGAAAAGTTCACAAAAAAAAAGAGCATTAAAACCTAGTGCAAAACTAGGAGCTGTTTACATTTGGAAATGTACTTTAAATACCCAGGTTCTTGTTTATGAATAGACTAATTTTATGTCATTTTAGTTTTTTGTTTGTTATTTTTTCACTCTTGCTAAAGTTGCTGATATTCACAGAGCGTCACTGTCTGTCATTTTCACCTTAACCTCAATAAAAACCAAGTCAAGTGAGATTTTCACTTTCATTTCTCCACATTGAAATGTGGCAACTATAATTTATGATGGCGAACTTTTAGCATAATAGCACTATAAATATCTGAAACAGAAAAGAATGAAAAAAAACACAAAGTTTCAAATCACCAATCCATCATGAGATACTTTGTCAAGACACTGGAAGAGGCTTTATCCAAACTCGGTAACAAACGGCTCACACACAAAACCCGGATATATTTCAGCCCGGTGTAAAATCATGAGAAAACCCTGCTCTGGGGTTGCCAAACAAATACAATCAGCACTAATACACCCCCCAACTTTAAATTGCTTTTCCTAAAAACCTCCTGTAATGAAAAAGCTTTTTGTGGCGTCCTGTGGGATTGGGTTTCATTCCTGTTGTCGGAATAACGTTGTGATTAGAAAGCGCCGCCGCGGGCTGCAGGATTATTTCCTCTCCTGCTCTCTAATGTCTGCTCCCCGCGACCGGAGAAAGAGGAGAACCGGCTGAGAGGGAGGTTTTCAGCGGCCTTGCTGATAGCTCTCGCTCTCCTCCAGGATTGTGTTCTTAAAGCGAACGGCCCCTCTGACCGCGTGACATTTCCATCAAATCGAACCTCACAGCTGACTTCCACGTAATGAACCCTAGCACAGGACACTTTAGGTACGAGTGTCTTTTCCTGGCAAACGCAAAGGCTGGCGGATCTAACCCTCTCCACCACCACCGCCACCAACCCTCCCACCCCTCCACATCCCGCCTGACCCTATCGACCCCTTCTGACGGTCGCCTTGGCAACAGAAAGATGAGCCAAGAGGGTTTACCACATCACAGACTAACATCTGAGTCCATCGGGTGGCTCGCCGATATCCAGGTATAGCTCAGCCTCTCTTCCGCAAAGGAAAAGAGCGTCCCCGAAACCCGGCGTGTCGGTTGTATACATTTTAATTCCAAACGCCGAGGACACGCTCCGTTTCCCGGCTGGATTGATGTCGCTGTGGGCAAGGATGTGATACAGTTGAGGAGAAGGGAGAAAGATGGCAAAAATATCCAGGGGGAGGTGGCAAAAATGGGTATTTTTGATGTGCTGAAGGACACTCCAGCAAAGCCCGTGACCTCGACCGTGCAGTCACAATACGGCAACAAAGAAAAAACTAGAGAAAAGACAGCAAAGGCTGTAATTTACGTTCCATCGAGCTGCCTTCGTGTTTGTGTGTTTTCACACATTTGTGTGTAAATGTAGGATTTAGAAATTGCGCACTAACTTATCATGTGAAGATAGAGAATAGAGTACAATAGAATAGAATGTGCCTTGAATTGTACCATAATGGGGAAATTTCAATTTGCACGGAAGAAAGTGAACAGTGTAGTAGATAATTAAGTTGTAAATATTAAGTTATTATTATGTTGAAACAGTAGCATACAAAACAATCTGAAAATGTGTGTATATATATATATATATATATATATATATATATACACTTACAGATACATTCATACATCATACATACACTATTAGAGATATTATGATTAAATTATTATTCCTGTAATTAAATGGAATATTTTTTTTCTTGAAGTGACGTTTCTTTTCTCTTAAACTGAGCCTTCAAATGACCCTAAAGTACTACTGCACCACCTCTGGAAACCAGACGGAAGTTGACAACATCCAATGCAGTGCAGAATGCTGTCTCAGCCTTAAGGCACAATGACATCGTGGGGTATGCCCACCTGCGAAGAGGAGGCTTTGGTCTGTTAGCGAGTAAACTGACTTGGTACAAGCTTCCACAGCAGAAAGGAGGCAAATGGTGGTCGAGGAGGTCTGTTGCCAGGAGGAGGCTAATAGAACGGCAAAGGCTGTTTCTCTTGCTAAGCAGGGGCAATGGATGAAATGGGAAGGTCTTGAGAGAAGAAAGCTCAACTGGAGGGAGCTCTGGGAGATGGAGGCAAATAATCTAAGCTTCATCATCCAAGCTACCTATGATGTAGTCCCATTGTCAAAAAATCTTCACCAGTGGTACGGCGAGGACCCAACCTGTGCCCTTTGCCCATCCCATGCGACTCTCAAACACACTTTGACTGGTTGCAAGACCAATTCCACCATGGCAGCCTCATTTATCTGAGAGGGTCAGAAAAAGCCTAACCATCTTCCCACCATACTTAATCCTGGACAGCTAGCCATAGCTCAAGATTGGAAAGTGTTGGTTGACATTGGCCAGCAACTGATTTTCCCCCGAGAAATCACATCTACTACTAAGGCCAGGTTTGGTTCTTTGGTCCCCGTCAATGGAGTCTCTGTACATCATAGAACTTACTATCCCCTGGGAGAATGCAGTTGAAAAGGCCTATGAGTGCAAGAAACCGCGAGCTGGCAATGGCCGCTCAACAGCGAGGATGGAACGCAAAAGTCTGTCCTGTTGAGGTGGGATGTAGAGGATTTGTGGCTTCCTTCATCATCAGGCTGCTCACAGATCTTGATATCCAAGGACAGGCCCTTCACCAGACAGTTAGATTCATCTCTGAAGAGGCTCATTTTGCTCTCAATATATACCTCATGTAAATGCATACCATCTACTGGCACTATTTGTGTTTCTATGACTCTATCTCATCTCATACCCTTCATTTATCTATGCGTAAGTTGATGGATTACCAGCATGGCTTGAGTATTTAAGCACTCAAGTCATACATTTGTACAAATAGCTGTGTGTAATTCGTTCACATCGTCATGACGGTTTCACAGCTTTGACGTAAATATTTCGAAATAACACCGGGTGGTCTGTCGAGTCTCGGGAGCTCTGCTGCCAGCTGCGGAGAGCTGAGAGACACCATTGTTCTTCTGGTGCTTAAATGCCATTTAAGTGAAAGGAGTAGACCTCCATCTTTACGACGGATGACAGCAGTTTCTCTCACTGTCTGACTGTCTGATGGGGGTCCCGACCGTTTATCGCTCTGCTTCCGGGTGTTCTGAAACTCACCAAACACTCCAGCAGCCTGGCGGGACGAGATATGATGATAAAGAGCTTTTTAACCAGCTCGATGACGAAGGTGAGCTCAGAACTCTCCGAGCGCTCGTAAGCCTATTTGGGAAAGGGAAAGCCGGATGGTTAGTGTAAACAGATGACGGCTCAAACGGAGACGTGCAAGATCTTCTTTACGACTCACGTCATGAAGCAGCTTCTCCAGTTTCTCTTGAAGCTCGCAGAAGTACACGCTAGTGATGAGACCTTCGCGTGACTTGGCCAGACAGTCGCGGGCGAGCTCGGCCACCTGGTGGTAGATGAAGCTGAGGACGCCGTCGGCCAGCGGCAGCACATTTTCAGGCGTGTAGTTCTGGATGAACTCGGCCAGCCTCTCCTCCATCTGAGCCGTGGCCTGATTGAGAGCGACGTAACGGTTTCGACATTGAGATATCATTGGAAAATTATAAATGCATAAATAGTGAATTTTGAATTGATTTGTTACTTGTTTTAATCAAGATTTAATGAGATTAAATGGTCAATGTGCAAAATTCAGGGCTTCAATCTCATATCTGTATGAAAGTATTCTTGCATTTTGCTTCAATTGGGAATCATGGTGAGTGGAAAGACAACCGGAGTTTGCATTTGAGCAACGCTGCCGAGTGCAGATCGGTGGCGAGGGTGTGATTCTAGGCTAAAACACACGCTTGAACAACCTTCTATATGGCGGATTGGTATCTTTACTTCATACAGTAAGAGCGTCTTTGAGCCGTAAACAGGATTTCACCGTTCTGGGGAGCTAACTTGGGTAAGGCTTGGCTGACATCCAGAGGTTAACTCTGTCACAGTTGTTTACCCCGAATGCTGCAATTTACAAAAGGTGGTGGCGGCCCTTTGGCTTCAAGCTATCTCTGTGAGAGAAACATTGCTCTGAGTGAAAACTATGTTTAAGGTCACGCTGTGACTGAAAACTTTTGCCAAGTCTAAAAATCCATCCTTCTGGCATGCTAATATCTCCACATGGGGAAGGCCTGTTTTTCTTCAGGAGAAATGGGCTGACTAATTTTTGGAGTGGTTTCTCCCGCAGCGTCTGCTCCTCCAACCACTTTCCCCATCAGCTCGTTACTTTTTGCATAGTCTTGTCAGACAGAGAAAAAAATATTTTTTTTTATTTTCATTGTCAAATCTTGTCATGGCAACTGTTCTTGATTTAAGTCTTCATCCAAGAGGCTTCTTTAGCTCCACTGAACCGTGGGGAGTTGAGAATTGGGCCTTGGTCCAAGTTAGGAATGTTTGCTACATTAATGAGCATTTTGTTGTGTAGAAACTGGGTTGAATAGGGTTGTGTCTTTAAATGTATGAACTCCGGGGACTCACCCGAGTGTCTAACTGAGTAGGTAGTTGTGGGGCTACAGCGTAGATTGTGTAAAAAAAAAAAAGACACCCGTTTGATCCCCTAGGCTGAGGCTTGGGCGGTAGCTGCCGGGGCCTAGTTCGGGTAGTGGATCTCTCTGTGTGGTCCACAGGGTGCAGACAGATGTGGTATTTGTGTACTGATCTGTCTTTGGATGGATCCCAGCTATGTATGCAGGCGAAAAGTTGCGTCGGAGACCACCTTCTCTATGCACAGTTACTCCAGTTTTATAAAGACGGCTTCTGTGACTCCTCTCTCAAACCATCAAACCTCTTGACCAGAATGCGGACATTGCTGTCTTCGAAGGAGTGCCTCTTTTCCTCTGGGAGTAAGTGGGCGTCGGAGTCCTGACCTGCAGATGTGGCTCTCCTGTGTTGGGCCGTCAGTTTGCGCCATTGTTGTTTTGTCTTTCCAACTTGAAGATTGTCACAATCCTCCTTCCACTTGACAGAATACACCATGTCCAGTTGCCACGACAACGTTTGACAATGATCATTACTTGGATGACTGAGAATCTTCATGGGCACATATTCAGTTTTCCCTTCTTGCTAATTTTTATGCCTGTTTCTTGGTTGTGTTTGGATGATTTCAGGCTGTCTCTTTCAAATTGTTTTACCATACCTTGGAATAGGCCATTTGTGTCACTTGCATTGGTTCGGGTCCCTAAATGCTGAACTCAGTGATTGCAACATACACCCAGGACCTTGCCAGATGACTTATAAAAACAGGGCCTTGGAAATTCAAAGCAGACAGCCATCCCCATACCATTTGACGAGGGTTGGTCAAGTCCTTCCACTTATTTCAGCACTTTAACTTTTTCACATCACATACTGAATATGTATCCCCAGACACGGCCCAAGCTTTGCTCCCGGCATAAGACATTTTCAGATCAGATAATTGCTTGTTCTGGATGCTGACAGCAGGTAGTAGCAGGTCCAAGCTGAGCCAGGCTGTTTAATCTTTTGATGGATTCCAGTCCTTGTTGCTAACCAACAAGACCACTCTGTGCTGACATTGCTGTCCCAAGCTAAATTCTTGAACTCCAGAGATAAAGGAAATTTAAGGCTGAATTCAGAAGTGTAAAAAT
The DNA here is from genome assembly GCF_037954325.1 of Fistularia commersonii. Lineage (NCBI taxonomy): Eukaryota > Metazoa > Chordata > Actinopteri > Syngnathiformes > Fistulariidae > Fistularia > Fistularia commersonii. The sequence continues at coordinate 11,107,718 of NC_141295.1, read as the reverse complement.
GTGTGTATTTTCCAACGCTTTACACCTCTCTTTAGAGAATCTTGTTTTCTTTTTCCCTTTTTATGCAAAAATGCCATCATACTACAAGTTGACTACAAGTACAGCTAGCAATGTATAGCAATGAAGTAGCTTGTCACTTGAGCATTATAATTTACACTCCTGTATTCTTTAAGACAGATTAATATCAGACATCATTTTATACAAATAATTACTACATACATAACAGTACTTGGTCTTTTGACCATGTCTGTTTATAGCCAGGCATGAGTGTTTCGTTTGTGGAAGCCTAACCTTGGGGAAGCGATCCTTGTACACATGGTTCATCATCACTATTTCATTGTCATAGCAGGATGGAGAGCGCCCCGGGCTGCGGAGACAAACACAGAGTGCAGGATTGTAATATATGTCGCTTGCTGGGGAAAATCAAAGAAGGACAGGGGAAGTCAACAGACAGACGGTGGGGGGAGGCAGGCAGCGAGCCGGCGAGAAACAGGAACGTACTTCTGCATTATTCACTCGAACGATGCAGATTCGTGGCATCCATGGATGCCTGACCAGTCTGTTTATTATGTTAATCGATCACTTGGAAATTCAAAGCCGCCCATTCATCAAATCGGCCGGGTGTCTCTCCCGCTCGTTGCGCCAACATGCATGAATTAAACGCCTCGCTTCAGATTTTGATGGGCAGCATGAAGCGTCACACATCTGTGGTAAAAGCCAGATGAGCATGACATGCAAACAGCACCACCATGATTTACTTCCAAAGGTGGAATTGCTATGTGAGCAATTGGCGATCAGTTTTGATCATAGCTGAACCACGCAAATAGGTATTATTATTCGTGTTATTATTATCTTAGCACATGGGCAAAAAAAGACAAACACATTGCTAGGAGAGGCCAACTCATGCTAGCAATTGTAAGCAGATGCTAACACATTATGTCCAATCAGAAATGGTTTTGATAAATAATTATTATATATGCTAACACATTGCTTTCAGAGTTTATACAATCACCTGAGGCAGTATATTCATGCAACATGCTGTCACAAGCATGAGGGAGTTGAATTAGCTGAAAGCTACAGTAGAGATGCTTCCACATGGTTAACAGAGGGCAACAGCATTTATCTTGTGCCAATAAATACCAAAGCGATACTACTATGCTGCTAGGTTTTCCAGCAGTATCAGCTTTCCGCGCTGCAATATTGCCCTTACTGTGGTACAAATACTCCACTGTTCAGCAGCAGGTATGACAGTAAAAATGGTCCTTGACAAAAGGAGAGCTCATTACAAATGACGTATTGTTGGAAATCATGATTCAGTTTTGCTTCAGTGAGCCAAATGATATGAACAGCGATAAGGAGACAAGGTACACAAAGCAGTGTTCTGAAGAAGGAAGGAACGGCTACTGGTGAGAAGCCTAATATGAAAACTGAATACTGATGAGTAGTGATGTGTAGTTGGGCCATGTTACATCCAGAAGGGATGCTGTGTAGTTGGAGTGAGTGTACACGCTGGAGACTCATAAACAGGGAAGCTGTTGCACTGGTGAAACCACTTTTGGGCAAACACCTCTGCAAAACCTAATGTTAAAAAACAAATAAATAAATTAAAAAAAAAAAAAAGTTGCTGACGTACAGAAAAACAACCCCACAGAACAGAGATAGAGGGCAATGATGCATATTTGCAATTATTCAATATCTATTAGTGCATTTTTACCTTCAAAAACACAAAAAAATCTAAAGGCCTGATCTATAAAATGCTTGTTTTGAAATATTTTGATTTCCCAACACTGAAGTTGTGAAACGTGTATTATCATTTTTTCAAACTCTTGTAAGAAAACAACAGTATCAATTGTTTATACTTTGCTTCTATTCATTTTTTTGCAAAAGATGAATACATATTTGTAGAGGCAGGAAAAAGTGTTTGGGATATACTTGGAATACACAGTGGTACCAGCATTTACAATGTTTGGTAACGTTTAACTAACATTAGAACATGGTAGAAAGATGCAACATGGAACAATATATATTACATATGTATTTCATATGGTCTTTCAGCGCTTACAGTAATAAAATGCATGACATTTGTACTACTAAGGGATGACTATCTTTCACTTTAAAGCCATTGACCAATAGTCCAGTACTGTCTTTCCTAACAGTAGTGCATATTTTTGTCAATGATGGAAAATATAGAAATATTAGTAACACACCTGGTTGTTCAGAAGCCGGAAAAACCTGCAGGCATGCATTGAATATCAGCAGCAATTATCACTAATTCATTTTATTCTAATAACTACCATTTCGCTAAATGAACCATGAGCTGGGAGCTTATATTATCAATAACTGGGAGCCAAGGAAAATTAGACATTCAGCGCCACTGACAAAGGCATTTAAGGTAAATTATAAAAAAAAACCCTTATCTTCTAAATAAATCCCTGACAGAAATAGCTTGTAACGTTTTTGTTTTCATAAATTAAGACTTGTTCTCACCTGCATCTGATGCATAGGCCTGTAGCCAGGATTATTTAATACGGATATAAAGTGAATGTGTCACGCTCTTGGCGGAATTCCACTATTATCATTCAAAAAGCTGATTTAATATCTTTTCATGATGAAGCGATGAAGCCCCGTTTATTTTATAATTGTTTTTTTGCAAGATAAAACATCAACATACTGAGTCACGTTTTGAATAATGTATTCTGTGGTAGCATCCAGATACAATGAGTGGGTTCAAATGATGAGTAATTGTGTTTATCTGATCAAAACACTAAGTCAGAGGCTAGTCGTTACTTCCTGTTTTTTGTATCTGGGACAACCCGCAGGTACCGTCACACACTGAGGAGCTATCTGCCCTGAGCCGCGTGCATATTAGCCCGTAACTTTGTGCGCTCTAACCTGAGGCTCCGAGAGCGAGGACGGACGTGCGGTGAGCGTCTGCCCCCGTCGTCGTCCGTGATGCTCTCTGTGCTGCCAAAGTGCTTGGACAGGAAGTGCAGCTCGTCCATGGTGGGCTGGAAAGGCAGCTGGTGTAGACGCTCCTGGGATGAGCTGGAGGACTAGAGCGGGGTGAAAAAACAAACAAACAAAACAAGACTGAAAATGCAATGTCAAGTGAAATTTCTTGATTTCTAGAGGTGATTCAATGAAGAAAAACACAGAAAACAAGACGAAGAAAAAGTGTCAGGAAAAAAAAAAAGTGACATAAGAGGTGAGAGCAGGTCTCCATGACGCGGGAGGGTGGTAAGAGGCAAAATCATTAGGGAAAAGATGATGTGGGAAGTCAAACCTGAATAACGCTGGCTAGAAACCCTGCGGGGTGTGAAAGGGTCGGGGAGTTCGCTGCCTTGGGAGGTTAATGGTGGCACTATTTGTTCCCGCGGAAACAGATTTTTTTTCCCCGCAGTGGAGAGAAACATCAGCCTGCGTCAGTGGGAGGTAAAATGAACACATCTCCCGACGGGACCCCAAGGCCAGCATCGGTCCCATACATGATTTCTGCAATAAAAATCGTTAGGGGTTCCATTCTAGGAAACCCCCGGCCGGATAGTGTTGTGAAAGAAGTCTAGTCAAGTGCAGCAGCTGCGCTCCTCTCTCCAAACGCACAAGCTCAAAATGCCTTTGACTGTTATGACAGTTAACATTCTTCACCGTTATGTCTGTGGAGGTTCTCAGTCCTCCAGGTCATGATGATATTCTTGTCAAAATCTTCTTGTCATGGCAACTGGACTTGAATTTCTTCAACAAGAGGCTTCTGCCTCAGAAGTGAAGGAGACTCTCGGATTTAAGTCCGGTTGCCAGGACAAGAAGATTTTGACGAGAATTCTACACTGTTCGATTGTTCGACATTGAGACCGATGAAGCTATAAATGAGCAATATGCAATGATTTTGAGTTGTATAGAATGGAATAGAATAGAATGGAATAGTAACCCGAGGTAGCTACTGTCTATATTATTAATTATTCAGTATTTATTGGTTATTTCAACTGTATTTTTTTGAACGAGTTACAGTAACTTATCATCTGTACATTTTCCCGATGTAAATTATTTACTACATTTAATCCACATATCCATCTTTAACTATGCATATCATACTCAATCTGTAAATCATCTGTATATTATTGACATAACACACCATGTCATACTGCTAATGTATATGTCATACTTAATATATTTATCATATTCATCATATCTGCACCTGCTGCGTTTTTTGCACTCAGATGGTTGATGCTAAACTGCATTTCATTGCCCTATTTGTACATGTGAAAAGACGAAAAAATTGAATCTGATCTAATCTCGTCTAATCTAATAGAATACAATACAATATAATATATCTTATTGTTCCCAAACCTGGGAAGTGTAATATCTCTTTTCTGATGGCCCCCCAATGATTTCCATGGTGAATGCAAATACTTTCGAGGTAGACCGGCTTTTGTAAAATTGGGGGCAATTTAAGTCAAACTGACCTGGAATGATTCATCCTGCTTCCTCCATCTTTTTATTGCCCCCTCCCTAACCAACTATTTAAATTTCCCACTTTTCTGCACCTATTTGGTGAGCACTGGAAGATAAAGGACCCCCCCACAACCCCCATCCCCTCTTTCTCTCATCCCCATTGTTCAATATGCACGACTCCCGCTGAAACTAATCAGGCGGGTAATGGCCAATGTAAGAAGCAGCAGAGCTCAGGAAAGGGGTGGGGGTGGGCTGAGGAGTGACTGGTGGCTGGATCCAATGGAAAAATAATGAACGTTTGCACCGCTGAGAGGAGGTCCATGTAGAGGGGGGTTGACGATCGATGTGGACGGACATATTCCCCGTTGGGTGATACAGGCAAATGCTAAGAGTGCAGTGGCCTCCGGGAGGGCGCCACGGAAGCTGGAGGAAATTCACCTTTGTTGTAACAACAGTAGAACTGGGCTTACGAACGCCCCCGATCACAAACAAATCGGCCTACGAACAGGGTTTTCAATCCGATTTCGAATCGAGCCACGAACAAGCCTCAACGCACAAACACACAAACAAACAAACTCACCAGCTTCGGCAGTAATGCGTGGTACTCTGCGTTGTTTACATCGTTCATTGTTGTGTTCTCATGTTCTACTTTCTTTGTGCTTTTTGCCTCCCAAGAAGTTAAAAGTGCTAATGCTAGTGGTGTTAAGAAGTGTCACGTCTCTAGGGGGCGTCGTGTGTTTTGGGGTGTTTTCTTCTGTGGCACCGTTTTCCCTTTCTATATGTTGCCAGTAGTTCAGAGCAGCTGAGAGCGTTTTTGGTAATTGGTTGCAGTCCCCTATTGGTCCTGGCCAAGGTGGCGTGACGTCATTCCCGTAATTGCCAGAGATCTGAGGAGAGATACATTCTAGGAGTCAAGGACTTTACACTTTCTACTGTGGTTTTTGCACCGTTTCACTTTCCGTAACTCGTTTCTGCATACTTTCGTTCCCAACCTGTTGTTTGGTCTCACAGCCCCAGACAGGGACCGGACAAACTTTGGTGCTCGTCCGGGTTTCAGCGCATCTGTTTTGGCTAATGGAAGACTGTTACTCTTGGCAGTGAAGACTTTTATTTTCAAAGTTTTTTTTCTGCTCGTTGTATTTTCTACCTCAGCAATTTTTGTTTACTTTGGACTGCAGTGTTTTGCGCTTCTCCTTTTCAAAATTTTTGGCTGTTTGGTGGAGCAGTGTTTTGGGGTGGAGGGGAAGGGACCATTTCCGCCTTTGATTGAATGACTGAGTTCATCTGCCATAAATTAACTGAATTTGGCTGCTACATTTAGTTTGTTTTGAATGGTAGTGGTAGGAGAATTTGTAAAACATCCTTGCTTTGTCTCGCTGCACTAAGGACCAATTAATTAAGATAGCAGAGCACAACTGATGATAAGAAACTTAAAGATTCATTGTTTAAAGCTGTCCGATTAGGACTAGTCAGTAAAGACATTCTTTTTGTTAGTAAAGCTAGTATTGTGAAGTTAGTGAAGCTAGTATATCCAACTTTAGTTTCATCAGGTGAGAGTAATGTTTCGGGATCAGACAATCTTCATTTGAGGCAACAGCGCGCTACTGCACGGAAAGAGAGACTCTCTTGGTTAAAAAGAAGGAGACCGATAAAAATCTAAAAAAAAAGGCATGCGTGGCAGGGATGTATCAAAATGAACTGGCTTCTTTGACACTCCACAGCATGTTGTGTTGATGTTCATGATTCTCAAAGAGGGAACATGTTAGTCCAAGGAATTGAGATGGTGCATTTAAAAGGTTGGGAACGAAAGTATGCAGGCACGAGTTACGGAAATATGGCGTGTATTTATTTTGTGCAAAAACCACAGTAAAAAGTGTAAAGTCCTTGGCTCCTAGAATGTATCTCTCCCCGGATCCCTGGTGATTCCCGGAATGACATCACATCCAGTATTAAGGGGCCAGCACCTTGGCCGGGACCGATAGGGGACCGCAACCAATTATCGAAATCGCTCTAAGCTGCTCTGAACTACCTGCAACGTATAGAGAGGAAGAAAACACCCCAAAACGCACAACGACACCTGAGGACATCACAGAGGTGAAGTTAATTACAGTCCATCTGAAAAAGGAAATAACAATGAAATATGAGTGTGGTGTTTGCGTTAATGATCTTGCCAAATGATACGATACGGTCAACCGTCTGTGCAATTGTGAGGATACGCTTAAGACAGTTGATGTGCAAAGGTCTCAAGTCTTAGAAGAAGTAGAAAAGTGATTGTTTTAGTTTGGATTAATGAAAGATAGCTTGCCAGAGATAGCGTTCGCAAGTGTCTCATGCAAGAAGCCTTTACTTTATTTTATTTGGGGCTAGAGAATGGATCAATGGGACTTATATTGATTTCAATTGAAAAAAAATGATTTGGTCAGCAAGTATTTCGGTTCGCAAACGGAGTCAAATTCTTAAGCTGAGGTTCTACTGTATGTTAAAACTAGTTATTACCATTACCTCTTAAAATGGAAAACTCACACTGATCCAAATGTAAATCAATGCTCAATTTATATTACTACAAATGATTATACCAAATAAGCCCAGCCCCTGCTCCAATCTGTGGGGCGAATAATTTATTACTCTTTATTATTATTTACTCACATATTCACAGGATTTTAATTTTGTGGTAAGGGTATTTATGTTGTGTTTATTTGTAATTTATTAATCATGTAAATCAAGTGACATGTTATAAATGGAATAGTTAAAAACAATGTTTTTCAATTTCTTTTCTATATTTATGTAAATTTCCAATGGAGGGGGCATCATTTAAAATCTCCTCACATTTGGCAGGGCCGGTTCTAGTAGAGAGTTTTTGTTATTTTGAGTTGACAGCTTCCCGACAAATAAGCATCACACACGCTTTCACACACTGAGGCCCATCAGATGGACTGTATAACAAAAAAACTACTAATTGTCTAATTGTCACCCTTTTGCTCTATAAAGCATCGCTAATTTCCCACGGAGTATAGAGCATGGAGAAAAGTGCAGATTTGTCACATCTGATTTTGGCCCTCTGCTCCCGTTTAGTCTGAAGGGCCACATCACGAGCTTCAGATCAATTAAAGCTATTTTTAGTAGCGTTCCAAAGGACGGTGTGTTTTTTTTTTTTTTTTTTCAGCGCAATAATGTGCGTTGACAATTTGCAGAGACTGCAGCAGCCAGGAGGACAAAGTCAACGACATGCTGGAGTGTGTGTGTGTGTATGTGTGTGTGTGTGTGTGTGTGAATGTGAGTACACGTGGCATTTCACAGCCTGCGTGACGTGTAATCATTTCAAAAGGGGTAAAATAGAAGGACGTGGGTACCTCAAAAATACTAATTTAATGCATGAAAATACATGCACATAAAGTCAGGAGTGTCATCAATATTCATGCCAGGATAGAAAAGTAGATCTCATATATTGTGTATTTTGTGAACAATCCAAAAGGAGTCCGTGTATGTTTCTTACTTTAAGCGGCTTCATTAGCAAACACATGGAAATCAGCTCCCGCACCTTTTAGAGAAATTATTGTTAATAAGAGAAAATGAGGGTACAGTGTGATCCAGTTCATGTTAATACCACAGTCAGAGAATGGTGTAAACATCTCTGAGTTATCAGTCTTTCTAAACCGGTGATGCACAAAAGCTTTTGGGACATTTTGTGGCTTGAGCCTTCACCTCTGCGCTCTGACGTTCATTCGTACATTCATTCAATAGCCTCTTTCAAGCAGTAAGAAATTTTTTGAGTTTCCAAAAACCTTTCCAGGAACTAGGTTTTGTTTGTACATTCAGCTAGAGCGCGAAGGATCTGGTATGGTGGCCGCAGGATTCAGTCTCTGCTTTTCGCAGTTGATGTGGTCCTGTTGGTTTCATCAGGCCATGATCTCCAGCTCTCACTGGAGCGGTTCATGGCCGAGTGTGAATTGGCTGGGATGAGGATTAGCACCTCCAAATCCAAGACCATGGCGCTCAAAAGGAAACAGGTGAAATGCCCACGCCGGGTCAAGGAAGAGGTCCTGCCCCAAGTGGAGGAGTTCAAGTATCTCGGAGTCTTGTTCACAAGTGAGGGAAGGATGGAGTGGGAGATTGACAGGTGGATCAGTACGGTGTCTGCAATGATGCGGACTCTGTGCCGGTGTGTCGTGGTGAAGAGGGAGCTGAGCCAGAAGGCGAAGCTCTCAATTTACCCGTCGATCTACGTTCCCATCCTCACCTCTGGTCACAAGCTGTGGGTAGTGACCGAAAGAAAGAGATCGTGGATACAAGCGGCCGAAATGAGTTTTCTCCGCAGGGTGGCCGTACCCTTCCTTAGAGATAGAGTGAGATGTTCTGTTACCCGGGAGAAGCTCGGAGTAGAGCTGCTACTCCTCTGCATAGAGAGGAGCCAGATGAGGTGGCTCGGGCATCTGGTCAGGATGCTTCCCGGGGGAGGTATTCCAGGCATGTCCATCTGGGAGGAGACCATGGGGAAGACCCAGGACACACTAGAGAGACTATGTCTCTAGGTTGGCCTGAAAACGGCTTGGGGTTCCCCCAGAAGAGCTGGACCAAGTGGCGGGGGAGAGGGAGGTCTGGGTCGCACTGTTCCGGCAGCTCCCCCGCGACCTGACCACGGATAGGCAGGGGAAGATGGATGGATGGATGGCTAAATGTCCGGAGTTAGCTGACAATAGGGGTTTCCAGACGGCGTAGTAGCGCAGGGAGAAAATAAAAACACTTCAACCAGTGTGATAATCCATGGTCATGATCCTGCAAAAAAAACAAAAAACCTCACCCACTTGCTGTAAATTGTAATAATTTAAACTGTAATAACTTATCTGTATAAATGTTCATAACTGTGCAATATTTCATAACAGCTACATGTACAAAATGTTTTCATATTCTTGTGTACTCCTTATCTTTCACTTGTTACTTAAGATACTTTATAGTTTTCACTTGTTACTTAAGACACTTTATATAGTTTATTTGTATTTTTTATTCTCCCTTTTTCTCTCATTATTTTTTTTTAGAAAAAGTAGAAAAAGTAGAAATTAAAAAAAAAAAAGTAGAAAAATTGTTTATACAATTCTACAAATTGTTTATACAATTTTGATACAATCTTTTATACAATTTTTTTATACAATTTTTCTACTATCATTTATTATTGTTATATTTTTCTTGTAACTCTGGCACAACAATCCTTCAGGATAAATAAAGTTGTTCTTATTCTTATTCTTATTCTTATTCTTATTCTTATTCTTATGTATGACTGCTTTGGCAACTTCGCCCGCCATGTTGTTCCTGTCGCTTTTCTCTTCTTCCTCAAGGCAGCTTGTTTTTGAGCGTGGCGCTTTAACACACGCGTCCCAGAGGCTTCACAACACTCCATTCTGTGCTTCCTGCTTGTGAGAATGCCAAACTAAAAGGAGGAGGCTACTTCCTGGAAATAAAATTCTGTGTTCCTGAAAAATGTTCTGTCTGAAATCTACTGTTGTCTATATGTCTATATAATCTCAAAACAATGACCAGGCCAATCTACTTTACCCTTCTTTTTCTTTCAGATGCTCCCTTAAGGGGGCGCCACAGCGAATCAACTTCCTCCATCTAACCCGATCCTCTGCATCCTCTTCTCTCACACCAACCAACTTCCCATCCTCTTTCAATATATCTTTTCCGTATTATTCCAGGCCTCCTACCTGGCAGTTTCAACCTCAGTATCCTTCTCACATCTCTCTGTCACCTCTCAACACATCCAAACCATCTCAGTCTGGCCTCTGACTTTTATCTAAAAAAAGAACAAATTCTTATGTCAACGCATCAATGGTGCTACAAATGGAGAATTTTCCCTTGGTGTCACATACCAATGAATTAGTCACCCTTTTCTGGTCATTTTTCGATGAACCATTGAGCATCATGTCTCCATCAACAATAGTAACTATAGCTAAACCTAACCAAAATAAGAGCAGGGCTTGTATTTTCCACATCTTTCTGTTTGGAAATGAGAAATCGCGTTTCTCCACTGATGCTGCAGCAGAAAATGAAAAAATGCTTTCTCCAGTTGCATGGAAAAGTGACGAGAAAGGGGTGCCCGATGCAAATGAGAACGTGTTGCCAAAACATCTAAAATGTACTGATGGGCAGCTAAATTTGTATCTGATGCTTGTGCCAAAAAGCTAAATATGTAACATATCATCTTGTATCGACTGAAGGGAACAACATGTATGACATTTAATAATTCATTATCTATTTTGCTTATCCTGCATTCAGGGTCTTGGGGTTGCTGGAGCCTATCCCAGCTTTTATTGGGAGAGAGGCTGGGTTCACCCTGGATTGATTCACAGGGCCACCTATAGAGACATAAAACTTCTCATTCACACAATTTTCAGGGTCTCCGGTGAACCAACAGCATATTTTTGGAGTGTGCAAGGAAAGCAGAGAGGATGGAGGAAACCCACGCACCCGCTTAAACAACTTACCGTTGAGCTGGGCGTATTGGTGCCATATCCTGAGGAAGGCAACGAAGCCAGCGACCACCTACGACCATCAGCCCTGGTAAAAACAGTGAGAAATTGGGAAATGCGCTATAGAATAGGTGAAAGAACAGGTTTCCTTTTCACACATATTTTACAACCGCACACTAAACTATCTGAATCGAAACAATCACAGGTTCTCATCTATCGTCTCCATACAACCAAACCTTTCCATCTCTTCCTTTTTATCACACACTTAGTCGTCAGTGTCACAAATCTGTTCCACCGGGTTATGCAGTTTGCATGTGTTTTAACTTGTATAAAGCAAAGCCAACCTTCTAGAAGATGCAAAGGAAAAGTGGGCGGGTCCACTCGGTGAGAAATTGCGTGGGCTGTCCAGTGGGCTGCTTCCTAATGTAACACATAAACACACACACAAAAAAAAACTGTTAGAGATGACTTGGAACAATAACAATTTAGAAATTCTCTTCATCAGGGGACACATAAACACACACACGACACATAAACACACACAAACACACACACACGATTTGTGAGTGTTTAAATGTGGAGAGGAGGCTCTCGGTGATAGATTTTCACCGCACACAAGGACACAATAGGTTTTCATTAAAAGAAATTTAGGAGTGTGACGGTAAAAAATGAACTTTTCATTATCGGAAAAAGGGCTGAGCTCACTTAGCCATAATGGCTTTTGTTGCCCTTGATATATGGGGTTGATTTTTTCATAAGGTCAAAGCAGTGGACGACATCCAAAGCAATTTTCCATCTTTAAAACTTTGTACGAATCATAAACACTTTCAAGATAAGTTTCATCTCTTCACATTTATTCTAAAATATTCATCCCAATTTAGAGCTCCTTCTACGAAAACAACCCCAAAGTAACTGATCCATCATTTGTTTCATTTTGCCATTATTGAGAGTAGAGTTTTACCCAATACTATGAACACAAACACAAACACACACACACACACACACACACACGATGACAGTGCCCTAATCGATAGGGTCCACTGCATTTTTAATGTATCATATGGCCAACTTGGTCACATGATCTTCGATGTCAAGCTAAACTAAAGCTGCATCCATGGTTCGATAATACGGGCACAAACTGCATTTTCTTTTTTTACCTTAAATATTGTTTTTTCTGTGCCCTCGCCCCTCAGCATCACGGCGCATTTGAAACACTCCCGCCCTGAACCAGCAACTTCGTAGCCCTCTTCGTCCCCATTTCTCGAGTGTTTTTCAAACCCCGTTGAAACACATTTCCATTTGATTAAAGCTGAAGCGTATTTCCACTGCATCTCCAGCAGCGTGAGCGTTGGAGTTAATGTGCCATCACATTTTAATTCATCACTGCGAGAACTGATATGAACTGAGTGATGGCTGTTTCTCTGTGCAATTTTAATTATATGACATTGCAAATACATGGACTGTTTCCTGAACATTTACCATAATTGATAAATTCAATTCATTCATTCATTATCTCTGCCGCTTAACTAACACATAGGGTAGTGTAGCTCACTAGTTGATCACAAGGCTGCATATAGAGACATACAATAATTCACCATCTCATTCATACATCATATAAAGACATATAACTATTCACTTACTCACAGGTCATATAGACAAAAAACCATTCACTCTGTCATTCACACATTATAGAGGGACATGCAACTATTCAGTCTCTCATTCATGTCATACTGTATAGAGACATAAAAATTCACTCACTCACTCACAGGTCATATTGAGACATGCGATTAACTCAGTCACACATCATACAGAGACAAGCAACATTCACTCTGTCATTGGAGACATACAATCAGTCACTTGTTCTCTCACTTATGTGTCAAAAAGAGACATACAACCAGTACAACAATTCACTCACTCACTCACTCACTCACTCACTCACTGATGGGTCGTATCTAGACATACAACATCCACTCACTCAAACACACGTCATATAGGGACATACAACCATTCGCTCATTCATTTACACTTCCCATGAACCTGCTGCATGTTTTTGAACTGCGGGAGGAAACCCAATCTGAGTCTGAGAGGTTTCACGGGTTTTTCTTCCATCTCAAGACGCCACGCTTTGGAGGTAAACAGCCAGACTGCGTCCACATCTGTCACCGTGAAAGCTGATTGGCAGGCGGTTCTTCATGTGTATCGCATTTTCACCAGATGGTAGTTTTGCAACTGAGGTGGTTTGCGACGCGTCAGTAAATCAAGGAGCGTCAGAGATGGGAGGAAGATCATTATGGCTTTCGGGCAAGAGCTGCTTCAGCGTCGATTAACTTGCCTGTTTCTTTTTTCTTTTTTTTTTTTTGTGTAGTGGAATAAGGAGGGGTTTCCTCCAATGGGAAAAAGTGAAGACTCGCTTGTGGAGAGAAGAAATGCAAGGCTGCCCTGATATCGTTCCTCCAGAGATGCGTAGGATCTACATGGAGACAAGCACTTCTTCTCATGCTCCCTAACCTCTGTTGTGTTTAAATAAAACAAACAAACACAAGGCCGTAAATAGACGACTTAAAAATGTAACCCCGGTGAATTTAAATTATGACCCCAGCCCTTGTTTATTTGCCCCACGCTCAGGTAAAATGAATACATTTACATGGAATGTCTGATTATTGGCTCCAGAGTTTCCCTATCTTATGGGGATCTCTGGAGTAGGTCTAAAGTTTGGTTTAGTATAAATAATAATAAAATTCAAGTACCCCCACAAGACATTTTTTATGCAAATGCAAAATAACCAATGTCGTCTTTGTTTATATGGTGCATATATAAGTCTTCATTAATATTTTTTCCAATAAAGTATATACATTAAAAAGCTATGCTACTATGTTTACCTATGGATTTAGATGTTTTCTACTCAGGCGACAATAAACAAGGCATGCCAGCTCAAAGCAAATGCTTGAAATCTAACAGATTTTTCCTCTCTAATGGGTAATCTAATTCATTTATTCACTCATAACTGAAAGGAATAATCACAGCTAATGGAAATTCATCTGGGTGGCCTTGGAGATCATATTTGCAATCCACAAAAATGTATTTTATCCTTTTTAACATGGCTATATGCGATGCTCAAACCGAAGAATTTTATAAACCTCGGTTGTTACACTTCAACAAATATCCACTTTTCAGTTTGCAGTCACTCCAGGTCCAAAATGGCTGCATCGGAACAGGATGTGCCAAGGTGGCGCAGTGCAACGCGGGTTTACTTAACCTACATGTGCCACCCCTGGACCCAGCGGGTGGACAGCTTTCATATGTCACTGAAAAGATTTGCAAATTCATGACCTGCTGTGCTCGCCGGGGTGTAGGTGAGCGCAGAGTTGTTGTTAAAACTGACAATAACCCATTTGCCCTTATGAATGGTTCATTGGTCCCCCAACCTACTCTACCGCATTTATATGGCTTTACCGTCTCGTTCGATCATCTAGCTTGTGATCCATTGGCATCACAAGCATAGATGTTCCTGGACTGATGTGTGATCTGCGTGGAGTCTCCATGTTCTCCCCCCTTGCCCGATATCCGTTTTTCTCCAAAAACATTCAGTAGGCTTATTGGATGCTTTCGAACCACATTGGGTCCATCACTTCAGGACTGGTTGAAAAAAAATGAAAATGAGTGTGTGTCTTTATTCATTTGTGTTATTTTTATCCCCGTACAGCCCTTAAATGGAAAGTGTTCTATATTAAAAATGATAATAATAATGATGATAATGATAATTATAAGCATTATGTCATCGGTATTATTGCTATAAAATTACTATTATTAATAACAACAACAACAATATAATAATAATATTAATAACAATAATAATAATGTTATTATCATAATCATTATATAACATAATTATTATTAGAATTATCATTGTTATATTGTATGTTTTTATTATTATAATCATTGTTGTAGTAGTAGTAGTAGTAGTAGTAGTAGTAGTAATAGTTTTTATTATCAGATGGGTGGGAGCAGACCTTTCAATCAGTGCAAATATAAAGAATCCTTCATGTGACTTTTGAAGTAGTTTTAAGTGGTAGTGAGATTTTCATCTACCTATAAAACTTGTGTGTGGACAAAAAACGTGTAATATATTCCCAAATGTATCCCAAATATGTAGGATGTAGAAGAGTTGCTATGATGATATAAAAGTAAATACAATTCAATTGCGGATCGGAATTGTAGCCACTGCATTCCTTAAAACATTACATGTGTCTTAATCTCCCTATAAATGGCAATTGACTGTCAGCTACTGTTTATTCAGATGAAACCACTCCTCATAAGCGGCAGTATTAGATAGTAACACGCACGATAAAGCGTAATGACACTTATATCTTTCATTGTAACCGTCCCATGGTTCGAGTACTGACCGATGTGTCCGGGCAGCGGGGAGTGAGGCCGAGGCAGCGTCGGGGATGTACTGGTCAGGATCAGGCTTTTCCGGTTACTGGTTCTGCAACTGTAACGACACGAGGAGAAACAAAACGTCACATTAACACCCGCCCGCTACAGCGCTTGTGGGCACAAATTCATTGACATCCAAGGAGGAGGGCGACTGAGCAACAAAGATTTTTAATTTCCTCCAGGACCTTCCACGTGGTGCCTGCTGCCAGGAAATACGACGGAGAGGCAGAGAGAGACGGGAAAGCATACATCCAAGATGCGCAAGGTGTTACGGCCTCACACAACGTATAGCCAGGGAAATGTTTATTTTTACGTGCCGATTGATTCTTTTTTTCTTTTTTCCTGCAGCCCTTGGGGGCTCTCTGCACCTCTCCGCTCATCCCTTTCTTCTGATTTTGCACAGCAGTAGCAGAGTCATTGAGATTTGCTGCGTATTGCATCACCTCGCTCCAAATCTCAAAGGGTGATGCTATAAATTCAGTGGCACATAAGCACAACAAACACACTGGTTACTCGCTACGTCTCAAAGAAGCCGTCATGGGTCATCTATCTCTCAATCTAGGAGCTCCTGTAAATTTTCCTTTACCCCTATTTTTTCTTTTCTCCGGCAACTGTCACCAGCGCTCTGAGACATCCAGGTGGGATTTGATCGGTCGCGGGCCGCCTCTGCGGGCGCCGGACGAAGGAGAGCTCGCACTCAACCTTGCGGAACAGACGGGGAACTAGGGGGGGCATATTGAAATATTTAAGGGAAATGCATTAGCTCTGTCCGTTGCCATGGCTCTCACCGGATGAGAGGATTTCGTCGCGCTTTCCTCGCCTCTATTTTCTAAATGAGCACTATATGAGATATACAAAGTAAAGCCGTTTCCCCTCTGTGACCGACTTTTTTTTTTCGGTAAGTGTTATAGAACCACCTAATCTATTAATAATAGTGGCGGAGTGAACACAAATGAGGGCGAATAATCTCATTGTCCCATAAAAAAAAAAAAGAAAAAAGAAAAAAAAGAAAAGGCCTCTGGCAGCCCGTGCTTTATGTTATTGCTATCTTAAATTGAAACTGCTAAAAAGGTGGTGAAGTGAGACCACAATGATTCCACAACAACCGGACCAAAATATTTAATACATTCAGTTTTACGAAAAAGATACTACATTTATCGATTATCCTCTTGGATAGTTGATATACAGACCCTTTTCTGTATTTGCTTTTTTTTCACACAGTTCACCTGACCCACGCAAGACCACACTGTTTAGTACTTTTCCCACCTGTCACATTCCCGAGGAATTCATTCATACATTATCTGTACTGTTTATCCTGCACTCAGGGTTGCAGGGGGTGCCAGAGCCTATCCCGGATGTCGTTGGACAAGAGGCGGGGTTCAATCTGGACCAATCACAGAGCCACATACAGAGTAATACAACTATTCACTCTGTCATTCAGAAGCTTTGTAGAGATATAAAGAGGTTTTCTCTCAAGCACATATCCTACGGGAACACGTTCTCATTCCAATACGCTAACAGCGTAACTCAGAATTTTCCCTTGGCGTCACATACCAACGCATCAGACTTTCTCGTCATTTTTTCGATGAACCATCGACATAAGTATCTATATCGAAACCAAACCGAAAACAAGCGGTTTGTATTTTCCGTGTCTTTCTGTTTGAAATGAGAAATCGCATTTGTCCAATGATGCTGAAGCAGAAAATAGATGGTACAGATTTGTCAAAAAATTACAAATAAAGGGGGGTCCACTAAAGGGGCATGTCAGAACGTGTGGCATATAGAGACATGCAACCACTCACCCTCTCATTAACACTTCATATAGACACGCAAGCATTGGCTCACTCATTCACACGTCACTTAGGGACATATAGTCACACACTCTCTCATTCTGAAGCCATCTAGAAACATAGAACTATACACTGTTACGCACTCGTCTTGGGGCAATTTAGGGTCTCCACTGAACTGCAAGTTTTTGGACTGCGGGAGGAAATTGTGCAGATGGAGACGAAAAAAAGGTTTTGGCTCTTTGGAACGGAACACATTCCCGCATCGTCCGACTGATGGCACTGAAGAGGAATAACATTTTTTTTTGTCGTCACAGCTTTTCCCGCCACATGAGGCCATCTTCCAGTATGTGTTATGAGGGTGTTAGAAGAGAAATCCGAATGCGACCAAGTGGGGTTGATTTTAAAAAATTGCTCACAGTATTTGACATTCAACGGGCAGCCTGTCTGGGCTCATTACCGCCTTTGGAGCCCTTCATTCCAGCCATGTGAAGATCTGATATAAAAGTCACTGCACCGAATTTACATCCGTGTGATTTACCGCCGCCTAATGCGACCCTGCTGGCGGCTAATCTTCCAGCCTCAGTCAGAGATGAGGAGTGGGCGCTTGGAGGGGTAACAAGCTCACCGCGTCTCAAAGTTTTTTAAAACGTGAAACTTTATCCCCCATGCGGCTTTTCCTGAGGCAGCGAACCCCTTTTGCTGAACTCGTGTCACTATTCCTCCACACTTGTAAACACACTTTGAAGTCGAACACCGCCGAAGTTCCCTTAAAGCCTTTTCTCTCACTTTATTCTCTCACTGAAAAAAGAAAATGATGACAAAAAAAAAAGATGTAGAATCCTCTACGTACAGTACATCTAATGCAGTTGCTGTTTGTTTATTTGCGTCACGGTTGCTACAGTTGAAAATAAGCAGCAGCACAAAAAGAAGGCAATTACTGTCACAATATAGGAACTATAGGCGGCTATAAAGTCGCAAGACTCTTGAATCACTTGATGGGGAAAAATAAAATCAGGTAGGATGGGGTGGATGTGTGTGTTGCCAGTGAAGGGCAAAGTATCTTAAAATCCCTGCGTCACTGTCGTCGCCGTGGACATCTTATCCTTTACTGGGGTGTGTGAGAATCGGATAGCGCTAATTTTGTTTCGCACACGTCGCTGTCAGGAGCCTCCTTAGTGACTAAGCAGTCACCGGTGCCCTTTCAGAAAATTAAAAAAGCAGCGTCATGAAATGCACTTTTAGCGATACAGAAGGGAGATTTACAGATCACACACTAATCCTTTATAGCACCATAACAAGTTACATATCTACACATGAAAGATTAGAGTTCTCCAAATATGGTTCTTCATTCACTATACGATCTCTGACTATATCATCCGCCGCCACCTTTAATTTGATCATCTAATAATGCATGAATAAATTTTGAGAGCAGGTTGAATTTCCCTTTGAAAATATTCAAATATATTTATATCAAATTAGCTTAATTAAGCACCACCTTTACTAGAAATCATTAATTAAACTAGAGTACAGATAAGGAGTGATGCCAAAAAAGAGGGCGCTGTGGTGGGAAATATGTAACCATGGCAACACATTCAGGAGATCAATTTTTTTTTTTTTTTTGATAATGTGATAGATGGATTTAATTAATTCAAAGTGTTTATTCAACCAAACACTATTGAATTGTTGCAGGCGTGTGGTTTTGAGTGGTAGGTTCGGGGTTTGATCCCCAGTTCCTCCTGCCGGTTTGCCACCATCTGTGCATGTGTGTGAATGCGTGTGGATAGTGGATCTGTAAGGTGATGAAAGCATGATAAAAGTAGGGACCATTTACCGTAATACATCTATAGGTTCCTATAGTTACAAATACACATGCTATATACACTATAGTAGCAGGAAGTTTCTTTGGAAATTAAATAATGATAATCCATCCATCCATCGTCTGCCGCTTATCCTGCACTCAGAGTCGCAGGGGATGCTGGAGCCTATCCCAGCTGTCATCGGGCAAGAGGCGGGATACACCGCCAGCCAATCCCAGGGCCACATATACAGACAACCATTGAGTCACTCACTTGTTCGGGGCAATTTTCATTTTTTTCCCCAATATAATAATAATAATAATGATAATAATAATATGATAATAATGATAACCATCATCATCATAATGATAATCATCATCATCATAATAATCATAATCATAGTCATAATCATAATACATACATACATACATACATTTCAATTATTAAACACTCAAGGAGTGTACAGACATATTCACAAAGGACACATCCAAAGAAATAATTGCAATAAAAATGCCAAACAAAAAAAAAAAAAAAAAAAAAAAAAGCACAAAACAAAACAACCAGTAAAATTTGCTTTGTACCAAGGAGGGATTCAGGGGTATTCTTTGCCTCAAATGACTAAAGTTCACATCACCGATGTCTTTGAATGCCGACATATTCCGCTCTCACCCGACACTGAGCCCTTATTTCAAACATCACATTTTCCACTTTTTCAGCAAGCCGGGCTCAGAACACTAACGTATGTCATCAACAAATAAAAGCCTTGCATAACGCGAGATGAAGGGCGGGCTCACCGCTGATCAGCTGGCGTGAACATCTGATCGGACAGGACGGACAACAGATGGAGACAGAGGACTGTGTAATCATAATTAAAAAATATCTGTTTACGCTACGTTATGTATTTGTCTGTGATGAGAATTAGGTAAAAACAACTCTTTAATATCCTGAAATGTTATCAAGGGTATAACTGGCCAAATTCATTCCACCTTAATATTGACAAAATACTATTTGTGTATTTTTATGTTTGGTTTGGTCGAATTTCCAGTGAAAGAAGCTGCCATATTTAATGCTATTTTTCCTATTTTTATATTTGCAATGCTGGCACATCTTAAAGGGCGTGACAGGTGACCCACCGATGATGGGCGTTCTGCCCAAACACACTCACACAAATGAGCAAAATAATTTAACATTACCCCCTATTGAACCATCTGCCGGCCACCATTGGTGATTTATTGCAATCTCAAAATAGGTAAATAAATAAATAAATAAAGTAAGGAAGGTTATTTTTCCATGGCTTAAATGAATCCAAATCCACTTCTCTGAACATATAAAATTACAAGAGGAGGCGGTCATCAATACAAAAAAAAAACGAAACCTTATGCTGGCTTGTATCGATTGACGCAAAGAAACGGACCCTGTTTTGAGCTCGTGTGCGGATGTCATTTTATAATCCATCATAATCCTCTGTATAATCCATCATGAAGGCTCAATCCCTGTCTGTTGATAGTAATGACGTGCACACTCTGTCAATCGAAGAGGGGGCTTCGTGGGGTCAACGGTGCCATTCTGTGGGCGGGAGATACACAAGTGATTGTCGATAAGGGAAAAATATTCATAACTAGCACTCGCCTCAGGCGCATTCGTACAGCACAGTTCTGCTATCTCTTATACCGCTGTCATATATGCTGTTTTCACATTGTGTAAAAATAAAAACAAATTTAAGGGAACCTAAATTTAAAAAAGCAACACTAGCTTATCACTGGTTGGTGGAAAACCTTGAAGCTTCTTCTCAGTCTGGTCAATCACTTTGATTTGTTTGCCATATAACAGCGTCATGCTTCAACAGGCTGGGAAAATGGTGGCAGAATACACACACACACACACATACACACACACACACACACCATCCAACATATTCACCAAAGCGATCAAGTGTATATAGAGTGGTTATACTTGTGTGACAAGGCATTATGTGGACAATGTTAACACAGAAAAGATGTCATGGTTTCAGTAAGAGGAAGGGGAGAAAAAAAACTACACATAGATGCGATGCTCCTCCCTTCCCCCGGCTGTGTCTCGCAGCTCACAATAATAAAAACCATGGGCTGTGGAAAGGTCAAAGGTTAAGTATGTGATAATGACTCGTGCAGGAGCTTTGACGTCCAATTATCCCCCCACAGGCACATGGCTGGCATGGGGCCATTAGTCTCCACCATGAGTGAGCCCCTGAATGTGCGCAAACACACACACACATGCATTTGTAACCTCATGGAAAAACACACAAGTGGTGCGTGTGCGTGTAAAATCACCCCAACACCGGCTCGGTGTGCGTGCTCATTACTGCGGCAGAAGTTAAACAATAATAACATACAGGTCAGTCGAAGCAAACACCTGATGCTTTCCTGTTTCAATACGTCAAGTGGGGAGGGGACGACTTCCTCCCGCTAATGGAAAGACTGTATATGAGTGTCTATTTGGATGAAGTAATATGGAAAAAGTCGACCGCAGCGAAAACCACTGGGTCAAAGATATAAAAGAGTCCAGACGATCAGAATGTAAATAAGTCAGACGACTGAAATGCCATTAATACAGTCCAACCACAGTATCCACCACCTTCACGAGTTACACTGCTGGGTTTGATAGATAGATAGATAGATAGATAGATAGATAGATAGATAGATAGACAGACAGACAGACAGACAGACAGACAGACAGACAGACAGATAGACAGATAGACAGATAGATAGATAGATAGATAGATAGATAGATAGATAGATAGATAGATAGATAGATAGATAGATAGATAGATAGATAGATAGATAGATAGAGAGATAGGACCCCAACGTCCCTTCATGGTGGATGGCAAACTCAACCTGCAAACCCACTGATCTAGCCCAACTGTAAGGGAGTGCTTTCTTTTTTTTTTTAAAGAGTCGTGAATCAATACAGTATTTTTAAACAATTAGTAAAACAAACAGAATAACCTGAACTCAAAAACACTTTTTTTTTTTTTTTCAGATTTACACTGTAATCACAACCCGAAGGCAGTAATCTGACAGCGCTGAGATGGATTATGTCTTTGCTTCTCTTGTAATTGTTTGCTAAATGACTCTTTCCAAAGAAGTTATCTCCGTGAAGCTCTCTCTCCCCTCGACGACTCCGGTGGGTTTTAAAATACCAACAGACGGCTGAGCACGTTCATTACGGCGGATGGCTCGCTGATAAGGCATCGGTGGTGCCGCCGGCGAAATATTCCAATGAATCAATTAAAGCGACGAGCGGCGAGGAGCAGACTGATAGCGCGTCACGGAGAGAAAAATCACTCCTGAGAGCCTGAGGTGTTATTTAGGGGAGAACGTGCACCTCCGTACGTATGTGTGTGCAGCTGTAACACGATGAGAGATTGTGTGTGCTTAATGCATTGTGTCTAGTGTCTAATCGTGCAGATTTCCGAGTCTGTGTGTGTGTGAGTGTGTGTGTGTGAGCGCCCTGTCAGTCAGTTGTGTCATCTCCTGTTCTGAGTGCTGACTCACAGGGCACAGAGGACACTAGACCTCCCTGACTGTTAGTCCATTGATCCGCTCAGACTCACTTCCCGCCTCCTCTCTCGTCCGTCGCCAATTCAGGAAACTCTAAAAGACGGTCCATTCGGTTAAGAAACCAGTGGGGTTCACTATGGATAAAACCGAGAGCGAAACTGTCTATATATGACATTAATTGATTTGAAGAGTCTGTGTAGATCTCGATAATGCTTTTGGATTAAAATTAGCATTGTTATTTCGGGTATGCAAAAATATTATTCTGTAGCTAGTTGTCTGCGATGTCAATAACATTACTCAAGTGCCTGAAATGACAAATCAACCCCATGCGAGGAATCTGCCGCTGTTATTTCACTTTAATAATGTCTAGGGCTTCAAGACAGTGGCGGCTTTTGTCTTCAGCTGACTCAGGTTTAAGTCGGGCTATGCGTCTTACAGTAAAAACAATGTTCTTTAATCAACCAGCGCTCTAATGCTAACTTATCATTAGTACAGATCAGCTCACAGCTAGGGATGTTCATTATATGTGAGCGCGCGCACGGATATCGAGCAGAAAAAAAACGTGGCATTCGTAAAAGAACCCAAACAACGTGAAAAAAAAAACAGTTCTGAGCGTCTGATCCGTTCACTGAGAAGAAATCCCTGCAGGGCGCTTCGGTTCCCGTCCTTAGGCCTGCCACATCCTTGGATTAGCCAAGCAGAGCAATGCGGCTTCTCAGCTTATGTCTCATAGTGAATAAAGTATAAAAAAAAATACGTTTGAACACTTGATGCATCCCATTATGCAACATCTGCTGTCTTCGCCAACACCCGAGTGCGGACAAATGCAAATCCGCCTGGCGCCGGTCCGATTTATCAAGCGCGAGGCAGCGGGGACGGAAACCCCCCCCCGACATTGATTGAGTGATGCTGACAGGCAGCGTTTGAAGCTATAAGGCACGGGTAATGAAAAGCGATGTTAAAAAAAGGGAAAAGGAGCAGGCAGGAGATGAAAAAAAGCGCTGATATGGGAGGGATAAAAAGAGAGGCGTTTTCTCCTCAACGCCACGTCGTGTGGATTCTTCGGAAAAGCAACGAGTCGAGCCTCACTTTCGCCTCCATAGACTGATTTACAAAATGTATACAGACGGATATTCGCAGGCGTGACTCAGGGACAGTAGTCATTTGCAGAGGGATTTGCTGATGCTCGGTTTCATGGCGGCGGTTAGGCGCGGGGGGCAGGAGAGTAATGAGCTGGGGAGTAGCTTGTTAAATGTTTAAAAAAGCAAAAGGGCTTTGCTGACTGTCTACATTATTGATACATTGGCCGGATGACTGAAACGCTGGCTGACAGTCTGACCCCGGATCTCTGGCCGGGCTCCAGTCCCCAGGCTCTCAAGCCAGCCGGCCTCCGGAGCCTCAACAACATATTTTTGTCATCCATAGTCTCGTTTTTGTTTCACAATAACAACCTTTCCACATTAGCATGGGACACGGCCCAGTTTAAAACGCAGATTCACCAAGGAGGGGGACAGTCCAGAAGAGGCGGCTTCCCATGAATATCCAAGCCTTTTTACCTCTAGATGATAAATACAGAAGAATATAGAAGTTATCCGCCGCGTCCGGGCAAATGCAGCCGAGGATGCGAGCAGGATCCAATAATGTATATTTACTCTTTTGAAAATGTAGAATAATGGCTTTTCTTCCAGCTGGTGAGCTCTAAGGGCTAAGATTACAGAAGGTGTTGCTAAAAGCCAAATGATTTTGAAATGCTGAAAAATTGAGGGGGTCACTTAAGTGTGTGAAAAACACTGTAATTCACCAGCGTTTCACTCTGAAAGTTAACAAACTGCTTTCGGCGATGAGACGTAATGACTATCAGCCGGCTCCTCCGGGCCCGCCCTTCCGTCTGCACCTGCTCTCGACTCTCCTCCCGTAAGAGAGGAGGGTGGCGCGAATCCCCGGATAGGGTGACATTTGAGCGTTCACCCGCCGTGACCTTGTTCGCAGCAAATGAGCCATAGTCGTCATAATGCCGAAAGATATAATGCCTCTGTTAGCGGCGCTGATTTGCATGAGTCTCAGAGTATCATGAGACTTTATCTGATTATGGATCGTGCGTACGAAATTGCGGGGAGAAGTTTAAGATTAAGTAAGAAGCTTAGCTCCACCGATGTGAGGCGGTGATATTAAATTTTTGATCGCATTTATCTAGATTATCAATTTGAACGATTAATTTGATGAAGAACTATAATGCAATTAACTCATAGACAACAGAAAATGACTCAGAATCCAACAATTCTACTCACTGGCGCAGAGTGGTGCTCATACACTATCCAATTCCACTATTGGCTTCTGGATGGGAACTTTCAGTACAAAATGACCAAAGACAATACGCTTAAGTGATAGGAAGGAGTTTATCTCTCACCGAAGCACCATGACAACGCCAAGTGGACATTAATTCGGGATTCCTCTGGAAGGACTGCAGTGGCCACCGCGCTTGTCTTGCCAAACCCTCATATCAGGGTCTCAGATAATGTAAACAAGCCAGTCTGTCTCAGCAGCTGGTTGAGACAGAATGACAGCATGAACATGGAAATTTGTTTGAAAAAAAAAAAAAAGGAAAAAAAACCTGGTTGGTAAATATGGTGTGTTTGGTATGTTTTATTTCATATTATATTATTTTATTTGATTTCATTTTTTTAATTTTTTTTTACAACATGTACATTATACTTCATTTAATTAAACACGCATGCATATGTATACTGTCATGAGTCATTGCCCCACCAAAATGAAACCTAATTAATAATGATGCATGCAAATTAATCCACACTGACTGTGATCCATCTGTTTAAAGATTTCGATAATTTTAAAGCCCTAATTTGTCTTCTCAGCAAAGGGTCAAGAGGAACAGATCTAAAGAGCCGAAAACATCCAAAAATCAAATAAACCTGAAAAGTCTATGAGTCATACTTTAAAAAAAAAAAAAAAAAAATGCAGATCTATATGTTGACAGAAGGAAGGAGAAGGAAAACCAAAACATTAAGGATCAAAATATATTCATGAGAAGTGGATCTCCATGGGGGGCTTCTGCTGCTGCTGCTGGTACTCAGCCTCAGGCCTGCAGCTGCAGTTTTTGGCCCCACACTTCCAGAGGTTTTGAATCACACACTCTTTATTGGGGATACATATAAATTGGAATCCCAGTCTCTTTCATAGGAATAAATATAGCAATAGACAGGAGTTATTGCCGGGGTTACGTTTCATAGTTTAATTCAATTTTTTAAACATATATTTTCAAAGCTTTATGACCCTACCCAAACTCGTATTTACCTTCCCATAATTTTATAAACACTGAGATGGCTATTTGGTAGAGTGGTGACTTCTGAATAATGACTACTGGTACTTTGGATCTTCGGTTATTGAATTGCAATTTTTGTAAGTCGCTTTGGATAAAAGCGTCTGCTAAATGACTGTAATGTAATGTAGTGTAATGTAATGTAATGTACCTCCTATATAATTCACATAAACACAGCACACAAACTGTACAAATGACAAGTTAGCATTAGAGAGCTGGTTGATTAAAACACAACACAACGTGCGATCGCACGTCGGTGTGAAATGGACAAGGTGCAAAGAATGACGCCACGGTTGCTGAGCCAATCTGATTTCAGGATACAGAACACCATGCTTTGGTTGGTCGCGACCCTAGAAAATCCGTATTTTACCGTGAAGTAATCGAAATAAATCGATATAAAATTTTATCCTAAAATACAATTATATATTGCAGCTTTTTTGCTATACCCAAGGTTTTTGAAATTTTGCAATACCATGAGAAAGGTAAACCGAGATATAGCAATGGTTTACTGTGTTTTCAATTTGAGCTCAGCCACTTCCACAAACTCACAATAAAAGCACTTGCATCCAATTATGAACATACCAGCTAATTTAAAATAGTCTGTTCCATCATCAGAGTTTTTCAAGGGACATTTGAAATAGAGTTGCCCTGCATAAACTTGAGGAGTGGGATCACAGATGACGGCGCACAAGATAACTCCAACCATGACCCTCCCATTACTCTCTTGTTTTTTTTTTAGCTTGCTTCCTCCTGGGAGTCAATTTGGCTTTGTCTCTTCCCTTTGCCACAGCCAGCCAAGAAAAAGGCATCACATTCAGACAGGCGCACACAACAGAGGTCAAAAGATAGGAGAGGAGAGCGAGTAGAACAGGCTTCACGAAATGTAAAATGAGGATAATTCAAGTCGTATTCGTAGGTTTCGGATTTCTTTGCGACCTTGAGCCGAAAAAAGGTACTCGACCGTGCGACGTAGCACGTCTCGACTATCACTCAGACCAGTCGGGGTGAACTGCGTTACTTATGACGATCGTTAACCTTTCAGCTCACGTTGTCTGCAGACCAAAGTTTCACGCAATGTTGTAATGCTTAACGTCCACAAAATTAATTATAGCATATACCAACAAGAGGGGTCTCTCGCTCGTTGGTGTACGCCGGCGCTATCGGGGACGGGCGGCTAGGCAGAAGGAGCTAGCAGACATTGATGGGAGGAGGCCCCGGTCGGATCACGGGCGGCCATAAAAGGGGCACCGACAAGGGAGGAAACCTGGTCAGAGGAATGCCGTGCAGGAACAGGCATTGAAACGCTGGACAGGAACAGGAACAGGAGCCCGGTCGGGGTGCGTTGCTAGGCAGAGGGCATTAGCATACAGAGGAGGGAAGCCCGGTCGGGTCACGGGCGGGCAGGCGATCGGCGCAAGTGTACACTGACAAGGAAAGCCCAGTCACGGGTGGACGGGCAATAGCATACTAGCATACAGCGATAAGAGAGGAAACAGGCAGAGGGACGCTGGACAGAAACAGGAACAGGAAGCCTGGTTGGTGGCAAGGTGAGCAGCGCTAGCATACACCAATGAGGGAGGTGGCGAGTTGCACGGGTTCTCACCGTCGGGGGGAAGGAGCGAAAGGGTAAAACCGAGGGTAAGTGACGAATGACCCTGCAACCGGTGAGGCTCAAAGCTCTGGCTTGTAAGCCCTCACTGACTGCCACAGACCGGGACCGGGACCTAACCCTATCCCTCCCACTCGCAGGTGTACACGCCTGCCGTAAGCCCAACCCTGGTACAACATGCTGTTGTTGTTGCACTGTGCTGAGGCGCATCTGAGAAAGTGCGCAAACTTATCCGCAAACAAATGGTGAACATGTGCTCTGACAAATTAGTCCAGTCCTACTGTGAGTATAACTATATTTCACAATTGAGTTATTACTTGGTAATATCTCTTAGTGCTAAATGAGCTTGTTGCATTGGATTACATCCTGGTAGATACATTTTGGGCTCAAGTTTTAGCGGTTCCACCTGACAGCAAGAAGGTCCCGGGTTGGAGGGAGCCTTTCTGTGTGGAGTTTGCACTTTCTCCCAGCGTCTGCGTGGGTTTCCTTCGGGTTCTCTGGGTTCCTCCCAAAAACAGGCAGGAGCAGTGTTCCCTCTTGGCTGCGCAACTTTGCAATTGCGCACTGCTCGCACACTCTCAGTCTACAAGAAAACCAATTCAGCGCAGTGAGCGCACAACAAATTAATTGGATATGTAACAATTTTTTTGTGTATCATTTTGCTGTGTAACTCTGTGAGGGACAGGCGTCCAGCCAATCATACGATACGATGCACTGACGCTACGCAGTTAATCACGCCATTGACAGTACTTGCGCACGTGCTCTGCCATGTGTGCTATATAACAATAATAACAGTGTGGTGGAGTTAATGCTAACATGCTAACTCCTTATCATGGCGAAACAACCGGGTAGTGAATGTGATACGTCCACTCACCAAACCAAAGGAAAAAAAGACATGCGGTTCTTTTAAGTTGGAATGGCTGTCGGAGTATGTGCAAATAGAAGAAAGGTTAAAGCGTTGAAAGTAGGTGAGATTTTTTCTTTTTCGAGTGAGAAAGGTCTGCCCTGCGAAGCTAAAGAAGCGAAGCTGTTGGTTTTGTGATGGAAAAATATGGACTAAAGGGAAGCTGTGATCCCAGGTGTGATACTGGTGTGTGGCCACAGCGTGCACATTTAATGTTGCTCACAGTGGTTCTCAGTGTGCTCAGCGAGGTTGTCTGTATGCGCAGACATACGAAAAATTAGAGGGCACATTGTGCAGGAGGTTCATTGGAGACCTCACATCACCCATACTTGAAAATATGAGTGAATGGTTGTATGTAAGATAAGATTATAAAAGATAATACTTTATTGATTCCCATTGGGGAAATTCTTGTCGCTGCAGCACAGGGCAAGGAAGCAGGTACCAAATACATTAAGGTTAATGAATAGACAATAGATAAAGATATGAGTGATGAGTGAATGGTTGCATGCCTATGTATATACAGTATGACATGTGGATGACAGAGTGAATGGTTGTACATTTATATATGTCATGTGAATGAATGAATGGTTGTATGTCTCTAAATCAGTGGTTCCCAAACTACGGCCCGGGGGCCGGACACAGCACGCCTCCATGTTTTGCCTGGTCCCTGAACAATACCAGAGATGCATTATGATTTTTTTTTTATTCTGGCCACGTCATCGTGACTTGTACATGCATAGAACGTAACATTCTATTCCATCCTTCTGCAGTCTGTGCCTTATCTGAAACCCCTCACTCAAAAAAAAAAAAAAAAAATCCTGGACACACCCCTGTCAAATAACATGGAATAATGGCAAAAAGATTAGGTAAGAGAAAACTAGATTCAGAATGCAGGGTATTTAACCTGCAGTGGACAAACAATTATTTTTTGTTCAATTCAAAGAAAAGGCTGTTTGTCTCATCTGTCAAGAGATGAGACAAAGACATTATTCATTCATAATCTTATTATTTATTTTCTGATTTTTTTTTCCTGTCAAGATTCCAGACAGGGTTAATTTTTGGTTATGTGTGGCTTTCTGG
This sequence comes from Fistularia commersonii, assembly GCF_037954325.1. NCBI lineage: Eukaryota > Metazoa > Chordata > Actinopteri > Syngnathiformes > Fistulariidae > Fistularia > Fistularia commersonii. Next base: position 11,078,313 of record NC_141295.1, on the reverse strand, counting down.
AAAACAATAAATCTTTACGTTTAGATACTTCTGCAATCATCAGATTTTTTGTTACAAACTGGCCCGGCCGCCCGTCAGAGAAGGGAAAAGTTATTTGGCCCTTGCAGGACAAAGTTTGGGGGCCCCTGCTCTAAATGATGTGTGAGTGAGTCAGTGAGTGAATGCTTGTACGTCTAAATATGATGTATTAATGTAAGAGTCAATGGTCGCATGTCTAAATATAATGGCAAATGGCGGCGTGAATGGTTGTATGTCTATATATGACATGTGAATGAGTGAATGGTTGTCTCAGCATGATGTGGCCCCGTGAACCAGGATGAACCCCCTCCTTTCGCCCAATCTCAACTGGGATCGGCTCCGGCACCCCTGCGACCCCCAGCACACGCCAAACAACGGCTGAAATTACGGTCCGATGCTAACGATGTCAGACTCCACGATGTCATAAAAATGATAGAGTAGTTATTGTCGGACTATCCAGAGAAAATGCTCGTTTTGTCTCCCGACTCGCCTCGCACACGGGAAGCACATCTTTCCAAACAGAGAAACCGACCCTCGTTCAAACAAAACAGTCACACACACTCCTCGAGTCGACATGGCAGCCAGTTTTCCCAGCCGGAGGATGGATTTGCCCTCCCCCCACCTCGGGTTCAGGCGCAAAACACCCCGCTGAGCCGGACGGGTACCAACAAAAAAACACCTGTGATCGGACGAAGATGAAGGCGGCGGAGATGAAGAGGGGCAGGTGAGGCGAGGAAGACGAAGGCTATGTTTGGAGCTGGACGGGAAAGATGGATGCGACACTTGGGGCGAAAAAAAGAAGGGCAAGTGAGGCTAAATGGTTATAAAGTGCAAATAGCAGCTGGAGGAGGAGAAGGAGAGACTGACTGGAGAAGGGAAGCCTGGAGCTCCTGCAGAGCAGACAGCTCTCCAGCACTGCCCACTGTTGGCACACACACACACACACACACACACACACACACACACACACACACACACTCCCAGGACACTGACAATAATGGCTCCACTTCATAAAGCTCTGGGTGACACACCTTCTTGCATGCGTGTGTGTGTGAGTACACAAATCCACAGTTCACAGCAACCCACACACACACACACGGAACTACACTAAACGCCCGTTGGATACAAACGTGCACGGCGTGATATATATATATATATATATATATATATATATATATATATTTTTTTTTTTAACAGAATATACACACACACATGCGTGCGCACGGGGTACTTCAAAACACGTAATCCTAACCCTTGTCTGCGGCCGATGGGTAAAAAGCAAGTCCCTTTAGTGAGTGTGTGTGTGTGTGTGTGTGTGTGTGTGTGTGTGTCAGTTCGAGAGGGATTGTATGAAATGTGCGCACGACGCACGGGCACGCGCGTTATTTGTAAACGTTCGGAATAAAAGTCATCATCGTTTCAAGATACACACACACACACACACACACACACTCGCACCCACACACACAAACACACACACACGCACACACACACACACACAAACACACACGATGTCGAGTATAAACACCATATCGCCGGCGTTATAATGAGAAAGGAAGACAACTGTGAGACAGCAGGCAGGGGTGGTGGGGGAGCACACACACACACACACACACACACACACACACACACACACACACACACACACACACACACACACACACGTCACAAATAAGGAAATAAAACCAAATAAACAAATAAACAAATAAACATAAACGCCGATGGATCAGCAGTAAACGCGAAACACGGAGAAGCGGATTTGCAGCCGTTACCTTTTCGTGCGTCGAAACATTTTGCTGGCAGCCGAGGCAGAGACGGCAGACGAGCAGCTGAGCCTCCGAACACACACACACACACAAACACACACACACACACGCACACACACGCACACGCGCAAGCATACAGAGAAACACACCGAGGCAGTCAAGAGGCAGTGATTACAGACCCCGCGAGCATGTCAGCCTCCTCTGGCCCGTTGCGCACGCGCATACGCGCACACTCGCACACACATATACACTCTGACGTCTTGCCATGACTCTGCACATGTCGGCGTGTGCAAGAGGCGGACGCGTGCGTGTGGTAGGGAAGAAAGAAGAAGCATAAATGGCTTCAGAGAGAGGAGGAGGAGATGGAGGTGAGGATGGGAGGATGGGGTGGAACAACCCTCAGTTTTGGGAGGAGAGGCGACTGTGGGCGCTGATCTCAAGGGTAATGTGCCAAGCCAGGAAGTGTGTGTGTGTGTGTGTGTGTGCGTGTGTGTGTGCGTGTGTGTGTGTGTGTGTGTGTGTGCGAGTGGAGGTGGGTTATTGGAGAAGAAGAGAGAAAGAGAGGACGGGAGGGGGGGGAGAGGGAAAGGGAAGGGGAGGCTACACACACAAGCGCACACACACACACACACACACAAACACACACACACATACACACACACACACATGAACAATTGTGTGTGTATAACTGAATGAATGAAGGAGGTGGAGAGATGGATTGCCATCCAATGTGGGGACACACAGGGGGGTCGAGGCTCAGCCCTCTGAATACATTTTGGATGGCACAGGATGCTGTGCACGTGACCCGGGTGACATGTGCGAGTGCACGGACCGATTGCACCTGCACTCAAGGCTTTGTGATCCAGTCAGGACCTGCCATCAGAGCGGGCACCTGCTGTACACTGGGTTCGAGCTTCACTTGCTTGACGAGGAGCACAACATCTTTGAGAAAGGAAGGCCTTGACTGAAACAAGTCGACATCAGATGCCTCTGGCTTTGCAAAGTCAGCCTTCGTTTATTTCAACCAATCCTGCATGATCTATGTGAGTGAGTGCTCAATAAATAATAATACAAATCATCATCATCATCATCATCATGCAATCAAATGGCAACCGGTCCAGGTTGAACCCCGTCTCTCACTCAATGGCAGCTGCTATAGGCTCTAGCCCAATAATGATAATAATAATGATGATGATGATGATGATGATAATAATAATAATAACAACAATAATCATCATCATCACCATCATCATCATCACCATAATAATCATAATAATCATAATAATATCGATAATGTAAAATGCTTTACATTATCCTAATGCTTTACATTAGTAAAACACTAATCATTATTATTATCTTCTTCTTCTCCTTTCCGCTTTGCCCTTCAGGGGTCGCCACAGCAAATCAAGTTTCTCCATCTAACCCTATTCTCTGTATCCTCCTCTTACTATTATCAATAATACAAAATATAACAACAATATATTATATATAGTACAAAATAAACTATAATGATATGAAAATGCCAACAATAACAATAGTAAAATTAATAAAAATAACAACAATAACTGCTACTGCTACTACTCTTATAATAGTAAATAATAGTATTTGTGAGCTAATTTCAAAATTGGAACCAGGTTTTAAAAACAGAAGGCTCCTAAGAGGGTGGTAAAGTTAGACATTTCCAGGAACCAAGCTAAGCCACTCTTAGTTGTTTTTCTTTTTATAGTATTTGTTATAAATAGAGGCAATAATGTTGGCTTTACAACAAAACATAAGCGTCAGGGAGACAAAGACGTTTCTTTTCGTACGCGTAAACTGCCATATTGGACAAGCTCCAACATCCTCCGTTTGTCCTAGATATCACAGGAGCTCTGCTCCACAATGCCAAGCCAAGATGTCATTATTGCGTGCCTGTGTGTGTGTGTGTGTGTGTGTGTGTGTGTAAGGGAAAGAGAGAGAAAGAGTGCATTCGTTTGCTTACACCCTTGCTCCATCCCTTTGAAACAAACCCACTCAATGTTAAAGCTGACGTGGGGTGACAGTTGCACAGTAGTGCTGAGAGGAGTAATTCAATAATGGATGTCGTCTCTAATGTAGGAGTCTGGATAGATGAAATATACATGCGGGAGAGGAGATGGGGATTGGGGGCGGGGGGTAATATCAATGAGACAATGCTGAGAGGGAGGAGGGGGGGGGGTCACAGACAAGGATGGGTGACATGATATCACACAGAAGACACCGTGTTGCGTTCATGTCATTAAGGATTTCAGTTTTTGTCGACCCCAGCCGCCGTTAAGGTCACTCCTAAAAGCTCCTCTGCGGCGACAGCAGGAGGCTGACGACAGGGAGAAGGTGAGGTGACCACCGCCCTGGCATGACCTTCGCCGTCCCCTCGCACAAGTCAAAAGCCACGGAGCAAACGTAGCCGATGACAGTTACCAAGGACACACACGTGTGTGTGTGTGTGTGGCACACGGTTAATGGTAATTACATATAGACGCCGACGCGTTCTCATGAAAATCCAAAGCGTGTACAAGCCAGTATTATCCAGCTGTTGTTACCAGACCTCCGCCCCTGAGGTGCACGGAGAATACCGAGCGGCCAAACACAGCTTATAAACAATATTCATCAAAACTGCGGCGAGTGACGAATTCAAGGAAACGTCGCATGCAACGTTCTGAATTCGACGCAACCGCTCATTACATGCAAGAAAGGATTGAGCGTTTAAGCACCATGGACAGCGACCGTTTCCCCTGCAGCATTATTGCTAAATAAAGAAATCAACTGCTATTCGCAATGTACATGCAATTATAACAAATAAGAACTTGCTCATGTATATATATGTATGTATGTGTGTGTGGGTGGGTGTGTTTGTGTGTGTGAATATATACAAATAGCATCACAAATGATGATGCTATAATTGTTTTTTTTTCTTCCAACATCTAAGGATGATTTCATTCCATTCAATCCTGCACAGCGGAGAAAACGACTCCAGACGCTTCTAATTCAGTCGCTAGATGTAATCCATCTCTGGGGGGAGCCAGATGTATCCCTGCATTTGTCTTCAAAGCCCGTCATTGTCGGCCAAACCGCCAGAGGGTTTTAAATATCTGGCTTCAACTTTGGAATTTCCATTAATCCTTTCATTAAAAGGCCCCGTGTGCCGAGATGAAGCCGGGTAGTATTCATCTTATTCTATTCTTCCCTCATTCCATTCCCTTCAAAAAGCATGAGAGCGGGGAAGCCAGCATGAAACCGCACTGAAAAGTGTGACGGATAAGTATATGCAATTAAGAGTGATTACATGATAATTAACAGTAATTACACACTGGAAGAGCTTCAACAGTTTTGAGTGTAAAAGGTTGAAAATGTATTTTCTTTTCTATTAATCTAGTCATTTCTATTTCTGCCAAACAGGCCCAGCGCCCAAGCGGCGTAGACGAAACACAAGATTGGAGTTGAATTCGGGTGTATTTCTGATGATTTTTTTTTTTTTTTTAAGAAGCTTTGATTATACGGTTACTTTTATGAAAAGGAAAGCGCCTCAAAGCAAAAAAAATAAATAAATAAAAATAAATGAATAAATTACAAGGCCACAGAATGCACTTAAACGAAAAAAGAAAAATATGAAAGATGAAAAGCAACTATAAAGTAGTAATTAAGCCCACTTCATACTGCTTATGTTTCCAGATAACAAAAAGGTAATATAGTCAAATATAAAAAATTAAGGTGAAATACATTATTTAATAAAATAGAGCTGCGAATAAGCCAGAAGAAAAGGGTTTTATAGTAGGCGGCTTATATAGCGCATTCATCCATTTACGTGCTCACACACTGACAGCTGCCCTTCAAGGCGCTGGAGCAACTGGGCTTTTGGTGTTTAACTTTAGGGCAGTTTAACGCACAGACAAGCGGAGACGTGAATTGAACCGCTGACCGAGCAGCGGCCGACCCAAAGTGTCTGAACGCTCGTTGCAGATCTGAGGCCAAAGTGTGCGAATAAGATTTTAGCTTTTTTTTTTTTTTTGTTATAAAAATATCCCGCGCTTCGTTGCGCAAAAAGGTGAGGAAACTCAATGATAGATTGAACCAAAATACTACTCACCTGCTGCTCTTTCGGGGCAGCGGCAGATCCTTCTGGGAAGAAAGAGAGAGAAAAAAATGACTTAGATAATTTCATTTCCTTTAGGTATCATGCAGAACACATTGTGATTTAAACTGATTTACTTTTCCTGATTTTTTTTTTTTCCTGCTGTAAATTGTTAAAGGCAAAACAAACCGGTTACATTCAGGTAATTACTCATAATTACTTGGACCAAACTTGATGAAGAGGATTTCTTTTATGAGTATATTTTATCCAGATTTATATTCTTGCTCGATTTTGTAAATCACTTTGAGGGGGTTCATTTGCTCGAATGGTTTAACAAGTTTCCTCAGTTGTTACGTAAGAAAACACTGTAGAGGGAAGATATTATCCCTCGAAAGAGCGGATGAGAGATACTGTAAATGTTTAGAAATCCTGGCGAACAAAAACACATATGTCAGCTTTACAGCCCGAGGTATAAATACATTTCATTTACGGACATCATTCGAGCACAAACTACATGAAAATAAAAGACAAAAAAGGCAATTAAATGACATCAAATGCAGAAACCTAATAAAAAACATGACGGAAAGCTGAACCACACTAATGGGTTTTTTTTTTAATTGACCATAAATCTTCGAGTCTGTGGGAAAGAGTTCAAAAACTGTAGACGCTCCGGGGCTGAAAGGATTTTCTCCTCTACTTTTTATCCATAAGCAACGTTTCCCGTGGACGTTCGCTGGGTGCAGTAGTCATGCACGTGTAATGCATTTGTGTTTAGACATGTGAGGGCGCAAATGCACTTAACTTTGATTTTTGTTTTGCATTTCTCTGAGTTGCTTCAAGTTCATATAGTCAAGCTTCATATTTTCATACTTTCTATTTCCTACTTGGAGAGTGCGCACACCCAGTTTTGATGATGTGGCGAACAAATAAGGATTAGCATACACATATATATATATATATATATATATACATTTTTTTTCCTAAAAATGGCTGCTCTTCATTTTCTAAACGATCCCTCGATCGATTATTTTCTAAAAGAATTATGCAATTTTCCATCTTCTGCCTTTTTCTATATGATGTGTGAATGACAGAGTGAATGGTTGTATGTCTCCGTATGACATGTGAGTAAAAGAGTGAATTGTTTTATGCCTCTATATGAGAAAAATTAAGGGTGAATGGCTGTATTTCTGTATGACGCGTGAATGAGTGAATGGTTACAAGACCCTACATAATGTGAGAATGAGAGCTTGAATGGTCGTATGTCTCTATACGATATGAACACATGTACTGCATATACGCTACATATAATTTAACATACCTTTAATTTTATTTGTATTTATTTATTTTGGTTTTTACCATTTTTATTTTTATTCACTATTGTCTTCTTTATTTTTATATAGAGTTCTATTTCTATTCTATTCTATTCTATTCTATTCTATTCTATTCTGAGAGAATAATAATTGTATGTCCCTATATGCTATTTGAATGAGAGATTGAATGGTTATATGTCTCTATAAAACATGAATGAGAGTGAATGGTTGTATGTCTCTATATGTGGCCCTGTGATTGGCTGGGCTGTCACCCAATGACAGCTTGGATAGGCTCCAGCACCTTCCGGCAGCCTCAAGTCCAGGATAAGTGGCATAGGTAATGAAAGAATGAATGAATGTGGATTCGCCGAGCGGGTGGTGGTGTGAGAACAGATGTCCCCGAAACCTTCCCAGGGTGAGTGGCGTGAGAGAGGAACCGAGGTCAATCATAAAAAGGTTTGGACCGCCTTCGGGACATCTGGCCTCTAATGTGACTGGGTCTCCTGGGACGGATCTGTATTTCACCCGTCGCCCGTCTATTTCAGATGTGAACCAATTTGAAAGTAGCTTTGGATTGGGTTCCCATCGGATTCTATCACCGGTCTGTCCGGGGCTAATGGTCCTCTGCAGTCCCCGGCCCGCTCCGCTCCGCAGGTATTACCCTTTGTTTTTATGGCTCAGAGACAGGTTGCTATTGAAGAAGTTAGAAGCAAACACAAATGCGAGAATATCTATATTTCCCCTGCAAGATGTGAACTATCCTCCTCCCCCCCCCCTCTCTTTCTGGTGTGTGTAAGCAAACAAGTGTTGCACAATCCAAACAAAGGCAAGCTGACGAAACGGGACCTGACAGCCCGAGCGCTGCTCTCCAAACAGTCTCACAATAAGCCAGAAAACCAAACCACCTCATTTGTTGTCGGCACAGTGAGACTTTCACACTCGCACTTAATATGAAACAACGAGGGGGTGAGAGTGTTAAACCCTCTCAGGTATCGAGTAAAGGGTGTAGCTAAGGTCCGTTCATTTATTTACTCATTATCTATACCATTTATCCAGCGGGGGTTGTTGGGGTCCCCGGCTGTCATTGGCCGAAAGGCAGGGTTCACCCTGAACCAGTTGCCAATCGATCACAGGGCCATGTATAGAGACACACAACCATCCACTCACTCATTCACATGTCCTATAGAGACCAAAAAAATGCTCGCTATCATTCACACATCAAGACAATTTAGGATCTCTAATGAGTGGGTGGGTGGGTTTGCTCCCGGTTCAGACACAGTGAGAACATGGAGCAAAAATACAGAATTTCATGCACACTCAATAAATCCAATCTTTATATCAGATGTATGTATACACATACACAAAAATGTATGTCCATCCATCCATCGTCTGCCGCTTATCCTGCACTCAGGGTCGTGGGGGAAGCTGGAACCCAGCTGTCATTGGGCGAGAGGCATGGTACCCCCCGGACTTGTCGCCAGTCAATTGCAGGGTCACGTACATAGACAAACAACCATTCAATCACTCACTCGCTTGGGACAAATTTCCCATTTTTTTTCCAGTTAACCTGCATGCTTTTGGAGGAGAAAAAAAAGAAAAAACCCAAGCAAACACAGGGAGAACATGCAAAGTCCACACAGATAGGTCTCCTTGTCAGGGACAAATCAGGGTCCTTAATGCTGTTAGGCAGAAGTGCCAACCACTGCGCCACCGCATATATATTTATAGATAGATACATATAATATGTATATATATGTGTGTGTGTATATGGGTATGTATGTGTATACATATATACATAGATACATATGTATATTTATACACACAATATTTTCACAATTTTTTTTTTATTTGATCTCAAAAAGCCAGTACAACTTATTCATTCTACAATTTTTCTTATATTATTATTTTTTTATGATCCCCTAAAGCATAACTTAGATGTTTGTTGACATGCGTGACTCCGGTCATTAGGCATTTTCCACTTTCCCTCAGATCAGCAGCCATGTTGTTTGTCTCAGCTGTTCAATGATAAAAAAAAAAAAAACGTCCTGCCTTCAGCCAAAAAATCAGCTATCAGTTATTTTGACTGGAAAAAAATCAACTGTTTAAATATTTTTCCACATGATATGGGGCCCTTCCATCAGCCTGAGGAGCTGAAGGCTTCACAGCTGTCAGATGATGTTCAGTTTGAATTTAAAACAGATAAAAATTTGGGGGAAAAAAATGACAATTTGGGCCTCGCTTCGTTGAGTCCCTGTTTCACGGCTAAATCCATAAGATGTGTGATTTTCCACTGATCCACTGCAGTCCAGCTGAAATGTCAGCTGTCGGTGGTTAAAGACATTAAGAAGAAATTCTATTTCATTTCCAGAAGCTTTGGCTAAACATTACATTTGGGTTTTCCCAATTTTTCATCAAACAAATTAAAAACAGAATCTCAATTGCATTTGATCCAACCTTAAAAAAACAGAATCTCAATTGCATTTGATCCAACCTTAAACCTTTTTTCTCATGGTGACAGACAGGTTGATAGATAATGTCAAACTATGATATATGCAGATGACATTGTGATCTGTAATGAAAACAGGACAGCGGGTGATTTTATTTTCTGGAAGGGAGAGGAATGAAGGTTAGCCACGGCTATATGACAGGAACCCGAGTGGAGTGGTGAGGTTACAGGAAGCGGAAATAAAAAAAAGGTGGAGGATTTGAAGTATCAAGCATCAAGAGGCCAAAGCAGTGGAGAGTGTGGAGAGGAGGTGGAGAAACATGTTCAAGGAGGGGTGATAAAGGCACGTCAGAGGCGCAGAAGGAAAAGACATGGCAGCAGCTGGAGGCAGCAGAGATGAAGATGTGGAGCTTCTCTATAGGAGCAAGGAGGATGGAGAGGCGCGGGAATTAGTCCATCAGAAGGATAGCACATTGTTAGATGTTCTGGAGATGAAGTCACAACTGAACATGGATAGAGGAGGGATGGTGAATATCTGGGTTGAAAGATGCTACAAAGGGGGACTAGAGCGGAGGAGATGATTAATGGATGGAGTGAAAGAGGACTTGAAGTAAGTTGGTGTGAGATAAGACGATGCAGAGGGGTTTGATGAAGGCAGGTGATTAGCTGTAATGACATCTGAAGGGAGTAGGAAGGAAAAGAAGAGGCAGAATAACTATATATAAGCCCATTTGCGGTCGAATGCACTTCCGTTTGTGGACCTTTGCGAGGCCTGAGCGCCCCCCCTTGGACCGAAACGGCCGGCAATCCGATGCCAACCAAACCATTTGGCACGATCCTCGTCCGAACTGTGCCAAACCGAATTTTCCCCCTGACTGTTCAGACTAAGACCCGGGTCACACTGGGACGGCCACAGTGCGCAGTCTGCAAATCCAGTGTCTGCTAAATCATTCACTTAGCAGGCGTTAGGTTCAGGTTGCCGTCTTGACCCCCGTCGGCGAGAGGACATAAACACGCTGCGCATTCTCTCTCAAACCATCCCCCCTCGGAAAACCGCCTTTTCGCCTCCGCTGGGCAGACGGGCAAGAGGCACGGCTCTCGTTTAAAAGTAAATAGGTGTTTATTTATTTATTTTGAAAGGCTCGGTGACATCACCGGTCATGGCGCGCTCCTTCTGGGACGGCTAATGAGTTACATCATCAGGAGGAAGTGAGCTCAGCCGCGGTGACTCAGAGAGCACCCGGCGCGTGTGCCTGCGTGTGTGAGTGTGTGCGTGCGCGTGTTATGGGGTGAAAGGGGGTGTCTAATAGCTAAAACCCCAACACCTGCTCCCTCTCGGTGTCCGTCCAATAAGGCGGCACTGCTCCGAGCGGTTGCCATGTTACCCAGTCACGTCAAAAGGCAGGCATTTTAACCAAGAATTTATAGAAACCGCTTGAAATGTGTCACATCAGGCGTCAGGGAAAAACCCTTGGCTTGATATCACATTTAATTAAAAAAATAAATAGATAAAAATATTAATCACTGCTAAATATGGGTATAGATTTCCTGGTACATATTGCAGTTCTTAATTTATATATAAACAGTACATAAGTTGTTTTTCTCTTCGATGCCGTCTTGTTATAACCTCGTAATTTTTTCATTTCATCGGCCATTTACAGATTTTTTTTTTTGTGTCCAGTTAAGTCTTTCACCGAAAGACAAGCCAAACAAAGGGAACGATTCTGGCGGTTTAGCATTTGGTGCTGCGATGCAGGAAAAATAAAATGAATTAGATATCGTGGCCTTCGAGAACGCCTCGGGAAAACCCAACCTAGTTTTATATCCTGAACAATTTATTGATTAATTCGATCAAATTGCACACACACGAGTCATTGTTCAAGAGCTTCGTCGGAAATATCCGCTTTGACGCTGAAAGCCCCCAATCCGCGTGGTCAAACTCGCAAAAAAGCAGCTGCCCGACGCCAGACTTGAAGCCGATTCTGTCGGGGGGAGATACGAACTGCAGAAAGGTTCGGCTCCACCTGGTGCTCTGATACAGAACTCAAGCAAAAACAGGCGACTTAAAAGGGCATTTGTTAAAATGATTTTTGTAGATATGCCGCAAGACGGACTCACACACGTCCGCACTGGCGACCAAACAACCACGGGAATTCCACTCCGAGCCTCAGAGCAAACACTTCAAATAATAACTCGAGCTGTCCCCGGAGCAATGGATCATTAAAAATGTATTCAGGAGGTGAGACGACGACGAGAGGAGGTCACGTGGTTTATCTGTTTTCTTTCTCTTTTCATGAGGCCCCAAAAAAGATGGAGCTCTGCCGATGCCCCGGGCGGCCGTCAGGCTTTCAGTTGTTTTTTTTTCGCGAGGCGAGCGTTGCAGGATGTGCACTTTTCGGCCTTCGAGATTCACACGCACGCACTTTGAAGTCAGAGGTCGTTCCAGCGGTTTGATGTTATGTAACAACTATCATATCCTCAACTGAAACCTTCTCCATGTGCTGCATTTAGTTTTTAGTTACTTTCAATAGATTTGGAATTTAGATTAGTGCCCTTAGGTACGTCTCATGTCTTTATTGCAACTTAGTATTTCAACCCTAAACGCCATCTCTTTCTTTCATTCATTCATTATCTAAATCACTTATCCTACGCTAAGTGTTGGGGGTTGAAATTAGAGACATATGACCATTCACTCACCCATTCACATTTCATGTAGTGACATACAAGCAATCATTCACATGCCATATCAAGCCATATCATCCTGTCATTCACATGTCATGGGGACTGATTTATATGGACACACATCATATGAACATATACAACCAGTCATTATTTCATTCACTCATCATGCGGAGACATACAACCATTCACCACCATGTTTTTGGGCTGATGGAAGAAACCCCAGATCCCTGGACAAAACCCACGCAGACATTGTGATAGAACACGCATCGATCCAGGGACCTTCTTGCTGTGAGGCTGAAGCGCTAACCACTGCGCCTCCTCACTGATGAATAATTCTCTCACTATTCTCGGGTTCAATCAGGGGAATCTACTAACACACTGTATAAAAGAGGAAGGGGGGAGGCGCTTTATGAAAGGTGAAACTACTGAAACGAGACGGAGCGCCTCAAACTTAAATTCTTCATAAATCAGAGATGTGATACAATTCTGACTTTTTCAATTTGAGGGTTCATTCAAAAACATTTTTTTTTCCCCCCCTCGGTACACTTTCCTCAATAGCTTGAGCCTTCAATCATTTTTGTCCAGGATACGTCCACAAACTTGGGGTTTTTAACAAACAACAAGTGGATGATGTCATACTTTTTAACGCCGGCGTCTTCAAACCGCTGCGTGGCGGTGATGCGGAGCAGAGCAGCGGGCACAGCCGAGAGTGGCTGAGCTTGGCAAACTGAGATGCTTCTTCTGGAGTGATCACTCATTTATCCATTGTGCTTTGCATATTGAAACCGGGCACACGGCCCAGAACAAAATATTGGACAAATTAAGCTGTGTGTGTGTGTGTGTGTGTGTGTGTGTGTGTGAATGTGTGTGTACATGTCTAGGAGTGGTTTGGATTGGAGAGACGAAGTGCTATGTGTGCTTATACTGTTTGTATGAGGTTATGAGAGTACTTGGTGTAAGTACAATGTACTTATCCCCAAATTTACTCACATACTGTAATAATTTCAGAGCATATGAAATTAATTAATTTATTCATTATCTAACCTAATCCAACCTAATCTAATCTAATCCAGGGTCGTGGGGGGAGGGAAGGGGGCTGGAAGCTAACCCTGATGTCACTGGCCGAGAGATGGGGTCACAAGTCGGTCATAGGGCCACATATAGACACACAACCATTCACTCTCTCATTCACACGTTGTTTGAAAACATGCTATCGTTCACTCTGTCATTCACAGGGAATGTATAGAAACATAACCATTCAGTCACTCATTCACACATACAAAAAAATGCCACCATTCACTCACTCATTCACACATAATATTGAAACCAGTGATGTGGAGTCAGGGGAGGCTTGCCAATCTCGGAAAGAAAAAATGTCAAATGAAAAAAATAATTAAGTGGTTTTATTTATCAGTGGTTTGCACTATAAAAGTATTTTTCATTTAACTTACCCCTCTGTGAGCTGCCTTACCCTGGTGGAGGGGTTTGTGTGTCCCATGTTGGGCTATGTTGTCAGGGGCTTTACGGTCTCAGGTGAGGGAACAGACAAAGCGCAGCTCAGAGGACCCTCCTGAAGAAGAAAAACATCGGTCTTCCCTTGCCTGGACGCGGGTCACCGGGGCCCCTCTCGGAGCCGGGGGCGGGGCTCGATGGCGAGCACCTTATGGCCAGGCCTTCACCCATGGGGGTCAGCCAGGCACAGCCCAAAGGACTGACATGGGTCCCTCTTCCCCTGGGCTCCCTACCCACAGGAAGGGCCAAGGGAGTGTGCAGTGCGAGCCGGGCTGTGGCCGAAGCAGGGGACCTTGGCGGCCCGATCCTCAGCTGCAGAAGCCGGCTCTTGGGATATATAATGTCACCTCTGTGGCCGGGAAGGAGGCCGAGCTGGTGCACGAGGCTGAGAGATTCCGACTATATAGTCAGAGTAGTCGATATAGTCGGACTCTCCTCAACGCATCGGGTTTGGAACCTGGCTTCTCGAGACAGGCTGGACTCTTTTATACCAGAGTGGCACACAGCGAAAGGCGCCAGGCAGGTGTTGGCATTTTGATAGTACATTGGGGTTCAACCCGGTGGACAAGAGGGTAGCCTCCGCTAAGGGCGGGTTCTGACTATTGTTTGTGGCTATGCAACCATCAACAGTTCAGTTTACCCACCCTTCTTAGGCTCCTAGAGGGGCTGCTCCTACTGGGGACTTCCTCATTCCTCATGCTCTCGTGGGCAATGACAGTGCAAGCTTGAAGGGCGTGATTGGGAAGAACGACCCCCTCGATCTGAACCCGAGTGGTGTTTTGTTATTGGACTTATGTGCTCATCACGGATTGTCCATGACGAACACCATGTTCAGGCATAAAGGTGTCCATATGTGCACTTGGCACCAACACAAGGTGGGCGGCAGCTGTCGGGGCAGCAACCCTAGAACCCGCTGGTGGACCCAAGAAGTGAGGGATGACGTCAAACAGAAGTAGCAGACCTACTGGGCCTTTCTAAGCTGTGGGGCTCCGGAGGCAGCTGACAGGTACGGCTTCAGTGGTTGCTGAGGCAAAACTCGAGCATTGGAGGAGTTTGGAGAGACCATGGAGAATGACTTCTGGTGGGCGTCGAGTAGATACTGGTCCACCATTCGGCGGGAAGCAGTGCTCCGTCAACACTGTGTACAGTGGGAGCAGGGTCCTGCTAACCTCAACTCGAGACGTTGTAGATCGCTGGCAAGAATACTTCCGAGACCTCCCCAAATCCCGTCAAAACGCTTTCCTATGAGGAAGCAAAGCCGGGGGACTCTGGAGCAGGAACACCAATGTCTGGGACTGAAGTTGCTGAACGAGTCAAAAAGTTCTTGAGTGATCTTTAAAAAGGGGGATCAGAGGGTGTGCTCACACTCCTTAGCCTCCTGGTAAGGTCTATTCAGCGGTGCAGGAGAGGAGGGTCCTCCAGATGAATGAACCTCGGATCCAGGGGGAGCAGGGTGATTTTTGTCCTGGTCGTGGAGCAGTTGACCAGCTCTATACCCTCGGCAGGATCCTCGAGGGGTCATGGGAGTTTGCCCAACCAGTCTTTATGTGTTTTATGGATCTGAAGAAGGCATTCGACCGTGACCTGAGGGCAATCCCATGGGGGTGCTACGGGAGTATGGGGTACCTATATATATGTTACACGGGCAGTTCGGTCCCTGTATCATCGGTGTCAGAGCTTGGTCTGCATTGCCTGTTGTAAGTCTTGGAATTATAGTATGCGGATGTCTCTTGTGAAAAATGCCAGCAGTTTCATATTTGATCAAATCTAATGTGACAATATTATAGACTAATAGTATCTTTGTTATGACACAATATTTTTAGTTATAAAATAAATCAATTTGAAATACATGAAAACCAAAAGCATGCCGTATTCCCCCCCCGAGGGTCTCTGTCAGGGAAAAGGCCGATGTTGTCATCGGAGAACGCCATAATGATGGCCCGCGAACACAGCTACTCGCCGAGTTGCGAAACGAGCAGAAATATTACTATTTAGGGTCATTACTGTCAGTGAAATGAATCTCAACTGAATTCAGGAACTCAGCTTATCCCCGAGGATGACATCATTTGATTTTATTACAAAATGTGGGTCAGCTTGGGGCTGACCGGCAGCCGCAGTAATACCCCCGCTCCTCTTCAATGGCCACTCCCTTCCCCCTGGGAGGAAGCACGCTGTTTTGTTTTTGTTTTTTTTTTGCCAACATGCAAAATTGACTTATGAAAAGCATATTCAGTTTTATTGTCATTTCTTTTCATTTATTTTATCAAATACATTTAAAAATAGATAAATGTATTTTTTAATTTTTATTTTATGTTACTATTTTTAATTTTTATCATTTTGTCAACGATTACCAATTAACTGTTAGCCGTTATGTTGTTGTTAATATGAGATTACGTTCTTGCTTCCCACCCAAATCGGTCGAGGCAGAAGTTACACCCAAAATTGAGCTCGGACATGTCAGACAGCGCCGAGTGCTTGCTCATGGGGGAGTGTTGGGTTTCCGTAAATCGTAAAGTGCTATCCAGAAGACCTTTACTATGTGAGGTGTTCACTTATTCATATGAAAAGTAATTTCAAAATCTTTTAGCGCAAAAATAAAATAAAAAAAATCGATTTTTCATCGCAAATTTGATTAACAGCACATAAAATACACAACCTTACGCCTGCTGCACCTAAACAAGTGGGAGCTGAGTTGTTATTATATACCTTTATATCGTATATGTGATCAAAGTATCAAATCAAAGTAAAGAAACTAAGATTCCCCCATTCATTCATTCATTCATTCATTCATTCAGGGACAGAAAAGGCTGCCAGCCACGGTGTGGGCCGGCTCATCAAGACCAATTAGGAGCTCAGCATCTTCCTCGAGGACACTTCTGTCCCTTGCTTGAGTACTCAGCCTCTGAGGAGGCCGGAGGCTTTAAGCAGATAACCCTCAAATTACTAGACATCCACTTCACACACACATGCGCGCACACACTCTGGGCAATGATTCCAGCACGGTGAGAGGCTTCTGCTGCTATTTGTACAAATAGCCATTGTGGAAAAAAAAAGAAGCCCTTTTTCTCCGTGCCAGCATGCAGAATACCAGGACCCTGAAGCGGCTGAAATGTGGAGGCATTAAGAGAAATGGGTACGGTGTAAGCATTGGAGCCTCGCTCCTATGGAAGCTGCACGGCGGTGCATGTTGCGTAAAGTCATTTGAATTTCGGATATATAGGCTTCAAAACTGTGCAGCATCCAGAGTGAGCACATTAGACACTCCAGCCAGATACTATTGGTTTATTCCTCACATATTTGAAACGAGCGGCAATTTCATGTTGCATTTTAAGACTTCAAAACTGTTATCTGACTAAATTGATCAAGATGTGATGGTTAAATCGATCATCTTTCTGAAATCAACGAGTGAAAAAGCATTATGAAGCCAGTGTTGATGTCAATGGACAGAAATTAACAATCTATGTTTTATTCTCATTTATTTTTTATTTTTTTTAAAAAAGACTGTCATTTCTTTTATCTTTGTGATGTGAGCTTTCCCCAAAGCCCCCGCTCCCAATTTTCATTTGCACATCTAATGACTTCAATCAAGCAACTGGGTCTGAAAATTGCAAAGAACCTTTAGCTCTATCATTACAGTCTTATCACCATAAATTAAAAAAAAAAACAATAAACATATTATCATAATGATCGTATGTGTAGCGATGGGCGTGGGAAGCCCAATTGTCCTCCAGTGAAAAGAGGCCGCCCTGTAAAGTGATCCCCGTATTAGCAATGTTCTCCTGCGCAAAACAGCAGCTGCCGTTCCCTCCCCTACATCTCATCCCCTTCCTGGTCTCCAGGCCTTTCAGCCCGTCCTGCTGGTGGTTGATACCCCCCTCCTCCCCTCTCCTCCCTCCCGAGGGCACAGAGGGCTGTTAGGCCACCATTAGTTCTGCTAATGGGCCTGACAACCGCACCACATCCTCAACGTTTAGACCGAGACCGTCTGGGATGGCGGGTATCGACCACTTCAATGGAAATGGATAGTTGGCCGATGGGACGGGAGCGAATCTGATATGTACATATGGGCACGGGCCATGTGTACACACATACACACACAGACACACACACACACACGCGCATATTATGCTGAATATACAAGAAGGTAAGTGGATGAACATACACACTTTAACCCCCGCCCAGCATCTGAGTGGAACAAATAGCACACCTCATGTAATTTATTTGAAAGGGTGTGTATCTGCATCTGTGGAACTTGAAAGCTTTCCATTTACCTGTGTATGTGTGTGTGTGTGTGTGTGTGTGTGTGTGTGTGTGTGTGTAGGGTGAGAGATCCTACAGTAAACACCAGCTCTCTCTATCTCTCTGGTACATGTTCAAAATGTGTGTTCCGACAACTTCATTTCAATACTACTCACTTTTAAGACAGCGGTCATGACGAAAGTATATTAATCCATCCATCCCTTAATCCATTTATAAAACTAGTCCATTTAGCGGTCCATATGTATGTACAGTGAGGCAAAAAAGTATTTTGGCAGCCACCAATTGTCTAAGTTCTCCCACTTAAAAAGATGATAGAGGCCCGTAATTTTCATCAGAGGTACACTTCAACTGTGAGAGAACGAGAGAAAACAAATCCAGAAAATCACATTGTCTGATTTTTAAAGAATTTACTTGCAAATTATGGTGGAAAATAACTATTTGGTCACCCACAAACGAGCAAGAGTTCTGGCTCTCATAGACCTGTAACTTCTTTTGTAAGAGGTGCCTTAGTCATCCACATATTACCTTTATTAATGGCAACTGTTTAAACTGGTTATCAATATAAAAGACACCTGTCCAACACTTCAAACAGTCACGCTCCAAACTCCACTATGGCCAAGACCAAAGAGCTGTCAAAGGACACCAGAAACAAAACTGTAGACGAGCACCAGGCTGGGAAGACTGAATCTGCAACGGGTAAGTAGCTTGGTGTGAAGAAATCAACTGTGGGAGCAATTATTAGAAAATGGAAGACATACAAGACCACTGATAATCTCCCTCGATCTGGGGCTCCACGCAAGATCTCACCCCGTGGGGTCAAAATGATCACAAGAATGATGAGCAAAAATCCCAGCCCTCATGAATGACATGTGAGATCTGGGACCAAAGTAACAAAGGCTACCATCAGTAACACACTACGGCGCCAGGGACTCAAATCCTGCAGTGCCAGACGTGTCCCCCTGCTTAAGCCAGTACATATCCAGGCTCTTCTGAAGTTTGCTAGAGAGCATTTGGATGATCCAGTAGAGGATTGGAAGAATGTCCTATGGTCAGAAAAAAAACCAAAATAGAATATTTTGGTAAAAAAACTGAACTTCTGAATAACACCGCACCTACTGTGAAGCATGGCGGTGGAAACATCATGCTTTGAGGTTATTTTTCTACAAAGGGACCAAGATGACTGATCCGTGTAAAGGAAAGAATGAATGGGGCCATGTATTGTTGAATTTTTTTATGACAAACTGGTCAAAACCCTCCTGGAGTGGCCTAGCCAGTCTCCAGATCTCAATCCCATAGAAAATCTTTGGAGGGAGTTGAAAATCCGTGTTGCCCAGTGACACATAGAATTAAGAATAAATTCTTTAAAAATCAGATATTGTGATTTTCTGGATTTTTTTTTGCATTCTGTCTCATAGTTGAAGTGTACCTATGATGAAATTACAGTCTGCTATTATCTTTTTTTAAGTGGGAGAACTTGCACAATTGGCGCCTGGCTAAATACTTTTTTACCCCACTGTATATTCATTCATTCATTCATTCATTCATTCATTCATTCATTATTGATATATCTATATTCAGTTATTCACTTTTGAACCACAATTATCATTGACAAGCCTACAATATGCACAACTATAAAACCAAAGTGTGACACAGGCCATTTGTATGTATACTCATTTATATTCATTCACAGGTGTATAAAATCAAGCATCTTGGCATGCAGACTCTTTTTTACAAATATTTGTGAAAGAATGGGTCGCTCTCAGGAGCTAGGTGAATTCCAGCGTGGAATTGTGATATAATGCCACCTGTGCAATCCAGTTGTGAAACGTCCCCACTCTTAATATTCCACAGTCAACTGTCAGCTGTATTTTAAGAACATGGAAGTGTTGGGGAATGACAGCAACTCAGCCACGAAGTGATAGGCCAAGAAAACTGAAGGAGCGGGGCCAGTGGATGCTGAGGCGCATAGTGCGAAGAGGTTGCAAACTTTCTGCAGAGTCAATCGCTACAGACCTCCAAACTTCATGTGGCCTTCAGATTAGTTCAAGAACAGTGCGCAGAGAGCTTCATACAATGGGTTTCCATGGCTGAGCAGCTGCATCCAAGCCACACATCACCAAGTGCAATGCAAAGCGTTGGATGCAGTTGTGTAAAGCATGGCACCACTGGACTCTAGAGCAGTGGAGATGTATTCTCTGGAGTGATGAATCGCACTTCTCCATCTGGCAATCTGATGGACGAGGCTGGGTTTGGTGGTTGCCAGGAGAACGGTACTTGTCTGACTGCATTGTGCCAAGGTGAAGTTTGGTGGAGGGGGATTATGGTGTGATGTTGTTTTTCAGGAGCTGGGCTTGGACCCTTAGTTCCAGTGAAAGGAACTCTGAAAGCTTCAGCATATCAAGACATTTTGGATAGTTCCATGCTGCCAACTTTGTGGGAACCTCTTCGTCCAACATCAATGTGTGACCTCACAAATGCAAATCTGGAATAATGGACAAAAATTCCCATAAACACACTCCTGAACCTTGTCGACAGCCTTCCTGGAAGAACTGAAGCTGTTATAGCAGCAAAGGGTGGACCGACATTGCATTGAACTCTATGGATTAGGAATGGGATGTCACTTAAGTTCATATGCAAGTCAAGGCAGGTGAGCAAATACTTTTGGCCACATAGTGTATATTCATATTCATATATATATATATATATATATATATATACATATATATATATATGAGTGAATGTACATACATATGGTCTGTGTCATGGAATAGTTCTATGGTGTATACATATATATATATATATATATATATATATGAGTGGATAAATATACATATAGTCCGGTTAGACTGACATCATATTGAACCCTATGGATTAGGGATGGGATGTCACTTAATATATATATATATATATGTATATATATATATATATATATGTGTGTGTGTGTGTGTGTATATATATATATATATATATATATATGAGTGAATATACATACATATGGTCTGTGTCACGGAATAGTTTTATGATGTATACATATTTATATATATATGTGTGTGTGTGTGTGTGTGTGTGTGTGTGTGTGTGTGTGTGTGTGTGTATATATATATACACATATTAAGTGACATCCCATCCCTAATCCATATATATATATATATATATATTTACTAATCCAAAGTGAATATATATATATTCACTTTTTAACCACAATTATCTTCATCTTTGACAAACCTATAATACGTCCGACTGTAAAACTATTCTGTGACACGGGCCATATGTTTGTGGATTAATTCATTCATTCATTCGATATCTACAAAAATCTATTTATGAATTTATTCACTTTTCATCCACAATTATCTTTGACAAACCTACAATACACTCTACTATAAAAACTGTTCTCTGACACAGGCCATGTAAATGTCTATACGTGTTGTAATGTCAGCAGATGGCATGAATGCAACCCTGCATATTCCCACATTTATCTAATGTGAAATACACAGCGGAGCAAACGTCACTTTATATCCATCCCATCTGACAACGGTTGTAACCGGTTACCGTTTCTACGGTTTCCGAAAGGAAGAACATTGTAGGTTACACTTAACATTGAATTCAGACTATAATAAGTCTGCAAAAAGATGAATGCGTGATCACTTGCCTTGAGGCCGACACGGGAAGTTAAGTCATTGAATCAACACAATCTAAGTCAAGGCCCCGGTCTATATGACCTAATAAAAACACAGGACAATAAAGAGACGCCTCTGTAAGATTCCTTATGTAATATTTCTTTAGGCTGGCTACCGTATGCATTGTGACTCGCGGGCCGGCTGAGATATTACCATTTTCTAACAGCTGAGCAACACTTGCGCAGGGGGGGAAAAAAAATCCAGTTCCATCCCTTCCACAAATGAGGAGCTGTCATCTGCGGCCCAACGTCTTGGCAAGCCGAGCGCTTTTTACTGCGGGTGAATGGAGGAGGAAGCGGGGAACCGGCGGAAAATGGCTCTCCCCGTTCCTCTCGATTCATTCCTCACACACACCTGACACACACAGGGGGAAGGAGGAGGAGGCAGGAGCATCGCCTGCCTGCAAATACTACTCTGAGAAATACAGGCTTCTTCGTGGACTAACCTGCTCCACCCTGAAGATCTGCCTCGGTCACGGGGCCTCAAGCCGCTGCTGGTCATTACACATTTATATCTAAACCAGAAGTCGGCGTGAACGGATCCAAAACTTCGAGACAAGACAAGCCAAAAGAGCGTTTTTTTTTTTTTTTTTTGCTATCCTGTCTCAGTCTCAGGCCTCCTTCAGCTATGTGCGCCTCCACTGGTCTGCTTTGTGTCAACGCTGCGTCCGATAGATCTCAATTCTAAAAAAAAAATTTTAAAAAGCTGGTGGTTGTTTTTAACGTGACTTTTTGCCTAAAAAAATCCGTGTATGAGATTTACAAGGGGTTTAAATCACCAGATTCATACGCGGCTTATTTCAAAACGCCCAGAATTCTCCCGGCACCCAACAATCTGGTCTCAAAACAGGACGAACCCGAAAAGTGACCTCACACATCGGCGTCCTCTGGGATGTTTCCACGGATTCGGTTGCCCTTCCACGGCGGGAGGGGGGGAAAAGACAACATTTCTCACCTGCAGCCTCCGTCTGCGAATAATCCCCGAATCATCCATGCTGGATCACTAGAATGCAACGTTTTTTTGTCTGTGGATTTCAGCATCAGCTGCAAAAAAAAAAAAAAAAAATCAGGGAATTGACCTTTTTCTCTGATGGAGGGGACGATTCTGTTGACTGTCCCAACAAAAACAACAACAACAAAAGTGAGTCTTAGGTGGAGGTGGAGGGAGACGGGATGAGCAGAAGTGGAGCTCCCGAGTTGGAGCCCATGCTGGCACAGGTGACAGCTGGAGGGGGGTGGGGGGAGTCCACGGACACGCTGTGTGAACAGTTTAAATCCCAGTTTCGTGGAAAAAAACAGCAGTCAATCGCTTGTGGTTCGCCGACCCGTGGGTCTGGAGGTGCGCGGAGGGCGTCTACTTGCTTCCAACATCCGGAGATGCTTCCGTCACCTCTCGGGCTGCACGCCAGGGAAATCCGATCCGTGTCATAGGATGCGGTACGAGAGCAGGGAAAAAAACCCACGGTGCTTCACCGCTGAGGTCCTTGCGTGGACGCGGCGCATACACACACGCGTACATACGCGCGGGCAGTCACTGCCGCCGCGCATCGCCGGTCGTCGGCGTCCGAGCGCCGTCACGGGATCCGCATCAAGAGGTGAGATCTAGTCGGTCGGAGAGAGGCGATGCACACCATGCAAACGCGCACACGCTCCATACACACACGCAGCGGTGCGGAGAAAACAACCCGATCGCTCCGCGTCTTCTTCTCCTCTACTCCGTCCTGGCGATGCACGGCGCTCCGTGGGTTCCACGCAGGAAGGGAACATCGACGTCCGGGCGGAAAATGATCCACGGCTGATCCACGCCCCCCCCCCCACTCCCACGGCCACCCCCATCCACCCACTTCGTACTACCGACTGGCGGTTAACCCCTGAGCGACCGGACAACTATCTGATCTCGAGGCGGGCGTGGGGAGTGGGGGGGTTCTCGTGGAATCACGCGATGACGCGAAGGTGACAGAGAATTTCCAGAGGCCCTGCTTCTCTTCCCAC
Source organism: Fistularia commersonii (assembly GCF_037954325.1). Lineage (NCBI taxonomy): Eukaryota > Metazoa > Chordata > Actinopteri > Syngnathiformes > Fistulariidae > Fistularia > Fistularia commersonii. The sequence goes on along the minus strand of NC_141295.1, from coordinate 11,054,561 downwards.
CCTCATAGAAAATTAAAATATAAAACATGTCATTGATTGAATATGTATATATTAACATATATACGTTAAATCTGTTAAATACATTACATACCCAATATACGAAATTATTGACATATTTATCATTTATCTCTTTCAATCAATTTATTTATAATTTATTTACATTTTTTGCAAGGATGGGAAGAGAAGAGGTGCCTGTTTCCACTATATAAACAATATATAAAGAGCGATAATTAGTTTTGATTTTGTTTTAATTCATTGATTCATCATCTATTTTGATTTTCTGCATGGATAGAAAGACAAGCAGTGACTAAATGGAATTTGTAGTATATATTTTTATGTATTTGAATATGTCTGTATGGATGGATGTACATTATATGGCCAAAAGTATTCACTCAGTAAAGTGGCCTACACTTCGTGGCTGAGTTGTTGTCATCCCCCAACACTTCCATGTTCTTACAATACAGTTGACTGTGGAATATTTAGGAGTGAGGAAATTTCACGAAATTTCGAGGTGACATCCTATCACAGTTCCACGCTGGAATTCACTGAGCTTCTGAGAGCGATCTATTCTTTCACAAATGTTTGTAAAAATAGTCTGGATGACGAGACTCTTGATTGTATACACCCAAGGCCATGGAAGTGATTGGGACATTGGTTTATTTGGATAGGTGAGCGAATAGTTTTGGCCATATAGTGTCTATATACATACACATATGTATATGCGTGTATATATGGATAGGATCAGGAATGAGACGATCAGAGGGACAGAACATGTCAGACGTTTTGGCGACAAGGTCAGCGAAGCCAGATTGAGATGGTTTGGTCACGTGCAGAGGAGGGATAGTAATTATATTGGTAGAAGGATGGCTATGGCTGAACTGCAAGGCAGGAGGCCTAGAGGAAGAACAAAGTGAAGATTTATGGATGTAGTGAAAGACAATATGGAGTTAGTTGGTGCAAGAGAATAGGATACATAGAAGAGGGTTAGATGGAGGAGGTTGATTACTGTGGAGACAGCTGAAGGGAAAAACCAAAAGGAAAAGAAGTAGTTGTATATATGTTTCAGACACACACATGCTTGTGTGTATACATTGTATATTAATGTGTGTATACATTGATATATATGTATGTCTGTATATATGTGTGTGTGTGTGTTTGTGTGTATGTAGGCATATATATATATATATATTTTGTTCTGTTCACAATATATCACACACACACACACACACACACACACACACACACACACACACACACACACACACACACAGACAAACACAAAACACACTTGCCTTGTGTCTTAAGTAATTCTATTTAACATGGGTATCAATATGCATGTATTGACATTTTGTTTATTTGTTAGATTTACTTGCACTGCTAACTAAAACCCCTTTACAGAAGTGAGAAATCAACAACAACAAGAACAACAAAAAAGGCACATTGACAGATGGCAACACATTTTGAAGAACCCTTGGTTAAAATAACAGTAACAGATTGTCTGAAATCACAAGTTTTCCGCCCCTGACACTTTAAGGAATTGCAGCGAGGACTTGCAACTCCCCCCTCATCCCCGGAGGATTTCAACACAAAGGTAATCTTTTATCATCCTCAGGAGAAAATTTATGTCGGACATTAATGCCGCACATATCGCTGCCAGCTACAACATCCAAACAAGAAATCACACACCGATATCTCACCTACATCTACGGAGTAGAAAAACATCCATGCAAAAGAGGCTGGTCAGAGCCCACAGCCGCCAGCAGAATACACATCTACATTAAGCAAGGCACTGCTGGGATGCACTGAAATGACCGACATCATTAAAACCGCCTCAAGCCGTTTATTATCGCTATATTAATCAGTTGCTTTGTCTTGTTTACAATTTAGAATCTCTGAGCCCATGTCACGGGACAGTGGGGTGTCATATTTTCCTCTCCTCGGGTGTTCAGATTTTGCAGATTAATCCGAAAAGATAAGCCTGACGTGACTCATTCAGAATTCAGCATCCGTTGTCACCCGAGTTAAAGATCAGTTCGACAAAACAATGATTATTCCCCTTTCGGATTGAATAAGGCGGCACGGTGGTTGGATCGCAGCCAGTAGGTCCCCGGTTTGATTCCAACCGTGGAGTTTGCACGTTCACCCCGTGTCTGCGTGGGTTGGAGTGAATGGCTGTATGTTTTCTGACTTGCAAATGATAGGGTATATGGTTGTATGCATGTATGAATGACAGTGAATGGCTGCATTTCTCTATTGTTATGTGTCTCTATATGACTTGTGAATGAGTGAGTGAATGATTCTATGTCCCAGAATGACGTGTGACATGTGTGGTTGTATATCTCTACTTGACATGTGAACAAGTGAGGGAATGGTTGTATGTCTCTATTGTCATGTGAATGGGCGAGTGAATGGTTTTGTGCCTCTGTATGATGTTTAAATAACAAAGTGAATGATTAATTGTCTCTACCGTAATTTCCGGACTATTGAGCGCACCTCAATATAAGCTGCACCTACCAGCCTATCACTATCATGGGCTTCCCCCTTTTCTAAAACTGTCAAAGTCGTCTTCTCTGGTGTCGGAGTTTAACAGACTCAGAATTTCCCGGTCATTTCATCTATGCAGTGTGACAAGCATAAATGTTTTAGCGTCTTGAAGTCCGTAAGCCCCCCTCCCCGAAAAAGAAAAAAAAATCCATATATTAGCCGCATCATTGTCTAAGTGAAAAATTGGAGTTGGAGCTGCCAGGCAAGAGGTCTCGAAGAAGACCAAAGAGAAGATTTATGGACGTAGTGAGAGAGGATATGAAGGTAGTTGGTGTGAGAGAGGAAGATACAGAGAATAGGGTTAGATGGAGAAAGTTGACTCGCTGTGGCGACCCCTGACGGGAAAAGCCGAAAGAAGAAGAAGAAGATTGTCTAAGTGAAAAAAGTCACGGCTTATCGTATGAAAATTACGGTATATAGCATGTGAATGAGCAAGTGAATGGTTATGTGCCTCTACATAACTAGTGAATGACAGAGTGAATGGTTGTGTGTCTATATGGCATGTCAATGAGTGAGTAAATGATTGTCCGTCTCTGAATGTCTGCATTAGTGAGTGAATGGTTGTGTCCTTATATGCGGTGTGAATGAGAGAGTGAATGAATGGTTGTACATCTCTCAATGATGGCCGAATGAGAGAGTGAATGGTTGTTTGTCTTTATATGTGGCCCCGTGATCGATCCAAGTTGAACTCCGACTCTCGCCAAACAGCAGCTGGGACAGGCTCTAGGCCCCCTCAATCCTGACTGCATGATAAGCAGGAGACGACGGATGGATATAAATATATTGTTTCAGTCAATTGCAGAAAGATTGTCTTGACATACAGTATCTTGCTGAATCTCCCCTTTCCACCTCATCAGGGTTGCAAAGCATGATTTTCTCTGGTCGCCATCAAGGGATTCCTTGCTGAAATAAGGGTCACCAGGTTGCGCCCCAGTCTATTTCAGGCTTGTTTGCCTTGTGCACACTGGTTTGTAAGCGAACTGTCCCGGCCTCTGCAACACACACACCTGTTACAGCTGAAATTCTCCCTCACACACCAGATCCTCAGCCACCCGCTTCCACGGAGGTTAATGAATAAACATGGTCATTGAAAACCATTTCCCCACCAGGATGATATTAAAAGACAAAGATCCTTCATTCTTTTAAGAAAATACACATTATTCACACAAAATGCAGCTTCCTGTTGGCTCAGCAGATGCTTGCAACCATGAAGTAATACTTCATTAGTAGTACTTGAGCAGAAGAATCGTATAAACACTTACTACTGAAACTTTCTTTGTTAATTGTTTCTCGGGACAAAGTCCAACAGGCAGCCACGCAAACTCTTAATGGCTGACCGCGTTCTCTAATTTCAAACTAAGGTTTTGTTAAATATAAAATATTGGTCTTTCACTGCTGTGTTAGATGCTCAACTGAGTACATATCTTTGAGCACACCAGAAAAGTTACGCAGTTTTATTAACACTGTCCGCTCCAAACTCATGCACGAGCTGTGTTTCACAAGACCCTCAAACAAAAGGTCCCTAAACTCAGATTATATGCGATTTAGACGGATGTTGGATGTGACGTGGAGATTCTGATTAAGGGCGACAATGTTGGTTTACTGTTTACAATCACTGGAAGCCTCCACCCCGCTAACCCCCCACAGCCCGCAATAAAGCATTTTTATATCTTTGGAAAAAAACATGTGTGCTTGCTCGACTTCAGCGTGTTCAAATTGTTCAAACCGTTGGCCGCTGTCCTCGACATCAGATGGTAGGAAATCTGGGAGCTCAGACCGAAGAGATTACTTATTCATTATAAGGAGCGCGCCTTGCAAAGAGCACATCTCCTAGAAAGACTTGTCCAACTTTATTGTATAAAGGACGACTTTTAACTCTCATATAATCAAAAATAAAATAAAATATCAAAGACCTGAACCCCACCATGACCCCATGTGCAGATAATTACTGGATTGGGTTGAAGATTCTTGAACCCCATGTTCTAAGACTTTCATTATATTTATTATTAAATTTTGCCTTTGTCTACTTTAGTTTATCCCCTTTTACAACCGTGATACTGACATTTCCAAAGGAATTTTTGATAGCAAAAATAACAGCACTGTTACAAAGGTTAATCTCAATAAGTAATACAGTGGGGCAAAAAAGCATTTAGTCAGCCACCAATTGTGCAAGTTCTCACACTTAAAAAGATGAGAGAGGCATGTCATTTTCATCATAGGTACACTTCAACTAGGAGAGACAATGAGAAAAAAAATCCAGAAAATCAGTCTGATTTTCAAAGAATTTGTTTGCAAATTATGGTGGAATAAAAGTATTTGGTCAAGAACAAAAGTTTATCTCAGTACTTTGTTATATACCCTTTGTTGGCATTGACAGAGGTCAAACATTTTCTGTAAGTCTTCACAAGGTTTTCACACAGTTGCTGGTATTTTGGCCCATTCCTCCATGCAGATCTCCTCTAGACCAGTGATGTTTTGGGGCTGTTGCTGGGCAACACGGATTTTCAACTTCTTCCAAAGATTTTCTATGGGGTTGAGCTCTGGAGACTGGCTAGGCCGCTCCAGGACCTGGAAATGCATCTTACGAATTCACTCCCTCGTTGCCCAGGTGGTGTTCTAGGATCATTGTCCTTCTGGAAGACTCAGCCACGTTTCACCTTCAATGCCCTTGCTGATGGAAGGAGGTTTTCACTCAAAATTTCACGATACATGGCTCCATTCATCCTTTCCTTTACACGGATCAGTCTTCCTGGTCTCTTTGTAGAAAAACAGCCCCAAACCATGATGTTTCCAACGCCATGCTTCACAGTAGGTATGGTGTTATTCAGATGCATCTCAGCATTCCTTTTCCTCCAAACGCGACAAGTTCAGTTTTTACCAAAAAGTTCCATTTTGGTTTCATCTGACCATTAGACATTCTCCCAATCCTCTACTGGATCATCCAAATGCTCTCAAGTAAACCTCAGACAGGCTTGGATATGTACTGGCCTAAGCAGGGGGACACGTCTGGCACTGCAGGATTTGAGTCCCTGGCAGCGTAGTGTGTTACTGATGGTAGCCTTTATTACTTTGGTCCCAGCCCTCTGCAGGTCATTCACGAGCTGGGATTTTCCTCACCGTTCTCGTATCATTATGACACCGCGGGGTGAGATCTTGCGTGGAGCCCCAGATCGAGGGAGATTATCAGTGGTCTTGTATGTCTTCCATTTTCTAATAATTGCTCCCACAGTTGATTTCTTCACACCAAGCTACTTACCCGTTGCAGATTCAGTCTTCCCAGCCTGGTGCTGGTCTACAGTTTTGTTTCTGGTGTCCTTTGACAGCTCTTTGGTCTTGGCCATAGTGGAGTTTGGAGTATGACCGTTTAAAGTTGTGGACGGGTGTTTTTTGTACTGATAACCAGTTTAAACAGTTGCCATTAATAAAGGTAATGTGTGGAGGACTAAACCGCCTCTTACAAAAGAAGTTACAGGTCTATGAGAGCCAGAACTCTCGCTTGTTTGTGGGTGACCAAATAGTTATTTTCCACCATAATTTGCAAATGAATTATTTAAAAATCAGACTGTGATTTTCTGGATTTTGTTTTCCTCGTTTTTCTCACAGTTGAAGTGTACCTATGATGAAAATTACAGGCCTCTATCATCTTTTTAAGTGGAAGAACTTGCAGAATTGATGGCTGACTAAATACTAAATACCACTGTATCATTGAAAAAGATAGCATGTTACTTGAGTGATGCTATCATGCATTTTTCAAGTAACTGGGTACAATAGATTTTAAAAAAATAATTTATATTTATATCTATATTTATATTTATATTTATATATGCATCCTGCATGACCACTGATCAAATATAATGAAGAGATTTGCATGGACACTGTTATATATTGTTGTTCTGAATGGGTTTGGATTATGAACAAATGCCTATTAACATTGTTTACAGCGGAAACTTTAAGTAGTTTTACCCATATTTAAAGTATTTACACTCAAATATAAAAACATACTGTAAATGTGTGTGTGTGTAACTCTCTTTGCCTTGTAATGTCCATCAGGAGCCACTTAAAATTGGTTGCTCTCAATTAACACAAGTTTGTTCAGTCGGTGGGAACTCAATGGCTCAATCCACATCGTGCCTGTATTAATTGTGTTTTTACATTTAGTTCTTTATTTTCTTTTGGTAATGTTAGTAACAATATTATTGTTTTTTGTACACTGCGGTTACTGTTTTTCTTGTGCCATGAACTTAAATAACTGGGTATATACATGTTGAATGAACATAAACACGTTTTAAACTCCCGTAAATCCAGCACAATAACTGCTTATAACAAATAAATCAAGTTTGATGTGTATTTGTGTGGCATTATTTCAGTGCTTTTCATGTTGAACCATATTCAAATGGGCTCCTGTTGTTTTCAGAAGGTTCCACTTTGATTTCAATCACATACTGTGCATTCATTGTAGGTCCACATATATATTTTTATATTATGATCTAAAATAAGCATATACATATACTTCATATAGGAGACTAATCTGTACAAATGTGCTTTGAGACTGCAGGTGATGTTGAAAAGAGTGACCCAGTTACCATCTGATTCTCCAGCAGTTAGTCTGAGCTCCCTTCTGTTATTACTATTAAATAGTTAATGAAGGCGCATGAATTTTACATCTTCTTTTGTTCATTAGTTGGGGTGAGATCAGGGAGGAGGCAGCTCATACAAGACATGCTTTCTCCTCCTTGCACCGTGCCGGAGCTCTCAAAAATGATGTCACCCTTTTTCAAAGGACGGCTGGGGGGGGGGGGGGGGGGGGGGGGGGGGGGGATTCGCACAGGGTCGTCCCTCTGGAGCCCAAAGCTTGGCAGGGCCGGGATTTGGAATACGTCTGCTGCTGCTTCTGCTGCTGCACCATCCCATTTACTTTCCTGTAAGCCTGTCTCGCAACTGCCACGTCAGCTCATATCTCTTCATGGACTGTAAGTGCCTCCCGCTGCATTCAGATCTGCTGCGGTGTGTATATGTATATGTGTGTGTGTGTGTTGAGAGTTTGGCAATGTGGAGACAGCATCTCTGCTGCAGAATAACACTTTAAGAGCTGTATCAAACCGAACTGTGTATTCCTCTGTCTGCGCAGGTGCAGGTTTTCCCCCCGGAAATTGCAAATCAAATACAACAGAAATAGTCTTGCATGTAAAACGTAAAACTCAAAAATGATCATATTTTTTAGAATCACTTTAGTGTTTCATTGAGAGACCCTGATGTCCGTTGTTGGGTTCTATAACAACCCCAGACTTGGAAATAGGCTTCCCGGTTTAATAACAAAGTGGAAAACATCATTATTCAGTCCTGAGCCCCTTGAGGCCGAACGCTTGGCCTGCTGAGTCAGAAACGGCCCCATCCATCAGGCCTGCATATCTTTAAATCTCCCGTTACACAAAGCGGATGCTCTTCGAATGGATACTCAAAATAAAATGTCAATTGAAATAAAGTGTCAGTGTGTTTAAGTGTAAATGCTACAGGTTTGTCCAAATTGAGATTTTTGCCATTATTCATGAAGATTAAAATAGCTCATTACGCCCTTGATTACTTCATTGGGCGAGAGGCAGGGGTTCACTCTGGAAAGGGTCACCACTCCATCGCAGACACAGCATTCACTCGCTCACACACATCATACAGAGAGAATCATCCATTCACTCTCTCATTCAGGGTCTCCAAGGAACCGTGTTTCTTGACTGCATTAGGAAACCAAAGAACATGCAAACTCAGCACAGAATCGAACCAGGGACCTTCTTGCTGCGAAGTGACGACCACTGAGACATCGAGCCGCGCTCGATTCCTTTCACTCTAAATTTCTTGAAAGAGAAACAGTCACTCATCTGTATTTTCCCGCATCAATGTCACTCAAGTAACAATTTCCAACTGGAAACGCACCTCGAGTAACAGCTGTTCTAGACTGGATTGTCAGCTAAAACATGCGAGACGTGTTGAGGGTTTTAATTGCATTATTCTTTTTTCTGCAATGCTAGTGTTGGGACACATATATCTGTATTCATAGGAGTATTCTCGTAGAGCGTGATACACATGCGGAGGGAATCTTTAAACTCCACAGGGATCAAAAGTAGGTTTTTATTCACAGTATACAAACCTAATAATCATGTTTTTCAGACTCCATAAACCCTCATCTCAGCAGAAATTACGGCTTCTTAAAGATCCGGGACTTCCCATAACACGCTTTAAAATTAATTTCATTAATCCAAACCGCTGTGACTCCAGAGTGACAGCTGTGAAATAGCTTGAGCTTACAAACAGTCTACGGCACTGACTTACACGCAGGTGGAATGAAATGTCAGCGCGATCGATAAATCGCAGACGTGTCAGGAGATTTCTCCCTTTTTTTATCCCCTCCCTGAACGTGAATCTCTCACCAACCGTTCCCCGCCGTCTAAAAACTCCTCTCTTTTCTTAACAATTCAAATTGACGGCCCCGCTTCCCCTCCTCCCACCTTATTTTCTCAATCACCTCTGATCATGCCGCTGATAAACATCCTTTCCCACCTTCTCTTCATCCACCCCGGGCCCGTCTGGAAGTGGGTCACAGATCCGAAGCCAAGCTAAAAGCCTCCTTGCGGAAGAGGAGCTCCTCTAAATAAAACAATATGGCATCAGCACCCTCGGCGGCACTTCGTCATACATCTATAAAAGGCAAAAAAAGATGAGAGGAAGAGGGGAAGGAGTTCAGCAAGAAGGGATAATGTATATGCAGCTTGATAGGTTAAGTGGTTTTGCTGGCTTGTCTCTCCTCTGGCTGTTTCAGCTGTTATAAATCAGTTGTAATCATGCACTGAGGTCTCTATTATTAGCCACCGGGAGTTTTCATTTTCTCATGAACTGACTATTCCAGTCTTTTGATGGAAATGAATATACTTTGATAAGGACCGAGGGGTGCAGCGATATGAGCTGCTGGCCTCGGTTGGACTTTTTGTTACGATAGCAACCTCTACTGGCTGTATGGTCCAAAACCTGCAACAGGCCATTGGGACTTTTTCTTGCAAGGCACACTAGTTTAAAACAAACAAAAAAATAAAACAGCAGATTTATAGAAGGATAATAAATAAATCCCTCCGAAACAAAAAGGAATTCATAAATATTTATTAAAATACACAGCTCAAATGTAGTATTTATTTGTATCTCACGACCATAATAGTAAAAAACAGCCCTTTAAATGAGTTACTAATAATTAGCAGATCTCACTATTTTTATTCTTTGCATTCATGTTTACATCGGCAGCAGCGAAATCTCAACTGCAATTCGCCCGCCGTGTCTAACAGACCGACAAAAGAGAATGTAATACAAATAATAGAAAACGGATTTTGAGACAAGTTGGAGACGCTGAGAACCAGCGATTTCATTAGTTCATTGATTCCCAACTGTCATTGGACCACTGGTGCGACTACAAAAAAATACATACATCATCACCCTTTTATTTTCTGACAAAACAATTCGGGGTGCCCAAATCAACTCCTTCTCCGATATATGGCTCAGTTTTCTGTGTTTTCTGAAAAACGTGGAAAAAAAACTGTCGATCATTATAAGGCGATGACAAAAAAAAATCAAAGCCTATTGAAATCAAAACAATTGAGAGAGTAGAAAAGTGATTGTGATCTATATATTTACAAAATTTGTATTATTGTTTTGTAGGAAATTGCAGTCTTTTGTGAAAACAAGAATATTGTATATATAACAGGTTTGAAGAGAGCCCCAGGGGCACAAGCGTCTTCCACGCCTGTCAGCTTCAGTGCCAATGATTTGATCCTGAAGAGGATTGATGAAATAACGGGGGCGATGTTGCTAAATCTGTTATTACTCTGCACCTTTTTGAAGCCCGATGTCTCATTGCGCTAATTAATTTTTTGGGTGCAAAAAGCCTGAAGGGGAGGTGACGTCAGCCTGACAGCCAGTCAATATCCAGGAATTAGGCATAATTTGAGACTGAGATTGATATAAAGCTTGAGACAAAAATGACTGGAAATTGTCCAATTTTGTTAAAAATTACAGAAAAAAATACTTGAAAGTCTTCACAAAATAGCAATTTTTCCCTGAAAGTGAGTTGAAAATTGTATTTCTACAGATATCAGTGGTATAACATCGCTCCAATCTATTCATTATTATTACTATTATTGTTAAATTATCAATGTGATGAAAAAAACCTTGCCAATTCAGTATTAGTAGCTTTAAAGTGCGTTTTGTCAATTTATTAATTTTTCATAGCACTTTTGCTGCACCCATTCACACATCATATAGAGACATACAACCATTCATGTAAACATGTCACCATTCACTCACTCACTCTAATTTAGAGACAAACTACTCACTCTCAATCACTTGTCATAAATATACCATTAAGACGCCATGTAGATATATAACCATTCACTCTCTCATTCACACCATAGACACATGATTTAATTCACTCACTCATTCATACATCTACACATTCATAGAAGTGGCTGTTGTAAGCCCCCACTGTCTGCTGCTAGCTTCCATTTTTTTCCACAAGAGTTTCCTGATATTTTTGTATGCCATTTTCATACATTACTTAGCAACCATTCATCTGCTCATTGACACATCATATATACATTAAACCATTCACTCTCTCATTCACACATGCATTTTTTTTTGTTTTTCACTTTAGTTAAATTACGTGATCGAGTTGTGTATTCAGTTGTGTACAGGTATGCATTTTTTGCTTGACGTGGTTTGATATCACATACAAAATTGGATTCTCATGATGGCTTTAAATTAATTGCCTTTCATTAATACTGACCCAATTCCAGTCACCGACATTCTCTCCAGAAAATGTCTCAACCTTATGGAGCAATCTACTTCTCATATTCAGATTTTAATGGTTTTACATTTCTGCTGTTTTGAAGACTGATTCGTGTTAGTACAACAGGGACGCCAGCTGGGTGTGATCGGTTATTTCGGTGAAGGCGAGCCAAAAACGAGAAATGTTACGAGGTTATTTCTGCCGTGTTGATTTCATTAGTGAGCAACACAGGCAAGGAGAAGCGAGGAATAGCTTAATGATGCACTGAAGGCAGTCTAGAGAAGAAAGAGCTTAATTAAATGGTGTGCCAGCGCAATGCTGTCCTCTGGAACATCTCATCCTGCGTCCACTGACTCACTCCTGCGCAGTCATGAACCTTTTTCTGTCAGCTTTGGTACATGGCCAGCACAATCCAATTAGCTCAATTAAATAGATGCCATGAAAAGAAACTGGGTTTGTGTGTAACAACCCCTGGGATTAGGGACCTTCTAACATTACATGACCTTGGGTCACGGCAAAGAAGAGCTCCTGCTGAGAGACATGCTAAACATGAGCCTCAAACCGTTGGGCTGCTGATTTTTATTATTTTTTATAATTTTAAACATTCAATGGTAAAGCTGAATCCAATCTTTCATTAACCTTGCAAATAAGTAACGCATTGAAATTCTTCCAGATTTTGAGATTTATTGCAGAATCATCCTTTAATATTGGATTCAAATACTCCCCATCCCACTCTGTGAGCTTTATGTTTTGCCCAATTTTTGCAGCCTTTGTCTCGTACTTGGGAATGACGTGTGTGTGTGTGTGTGTGTGCGTGTGTGCGTGTTTGGTAACAGTCTTGATAATGATCCAACGTGACGCATTCTGGCAGCTCCCTTGACATTAATTACCGACGGCAATCAATGGAAACAACAAGCTAGCTGCCAGATATTGGTGATAATCTGGTTCACCCAAAGTGCACCGACCTGTCCTTCCCATTTCCTTTTTGCTGTAACCAGTTTAGCACGTTATGAATATTTTCAACGCTGTCATGAGATCTATCCGTTTTTATAATACCAAGGTCAAAACAGAAGCGTTCAGACAAAAAACATTTCTTTTTTTATTTTTGAAATTCTTTACAACTCACATGAAAGATTTTGCACGCGTGGCTTGAAAATGCACCCCCGTCCCCGTGGCTATTCATTTCCAATCATGTATTTCTTTATGACTTGTCATTGTTATTTCCTCTATCTCATAAAGAAGTCTTTCGTTTACAGTGGGTCAATAGATCGCCACCTTAGACGTCTGTTGGCGAGGGCTGACTATTTTTAATTCTATTGACGTAGCTGATGACTCGGGGAGTTAAAGGGATTAAATGGGAGGCTATAAACAGGCGTACGTTAAGGGATCAGGACCAGAACCAGACAAGACGCAACAATCAAGCCCTGTGGCGTGTCAGTAAACACACCACCCGGACCAGACGACTCCAGCTGAGGCCGCAGCGAAACCGACAATCCCGGCACTGGTTGACGACCCCAAGGGCAGCTGTTGAATTTCGCTTTCAACGGCATTCACAGAAAACCCCGGAATCATGGAGACCGTGAGCCAGGCAGTAACCGCCAGCGGCGCATTTGACCGAGAGGCTTTCTCCAGGAAAGCCTTGAGAGTGACAACCAGGGGCGCATCCTCGCACTTTGTGGGGAGCTCCATCGTGATCCTGTCCTCGTTTGCGGTGTCCAGTCTAGCCATGAACTGCGGGAAACAGATCCAGGAGTCGAGACACAAAACCAACGAGAACTAGGGGCACCGGCGGGGAAGAGGCTGCGGTTGAAGTGAATATGACAAACAGTCAAGAGTTCCTGAGGCTCACAGTGACAGGTTTTGTCAATCACAAAATCGCCATTGTTCAAGAGCGCTGGTTTGGAGTAACTTCTCTCAGGACAGAGATCAATCTGCTGACGACTGGAAGGAGCATAACTGGCAGCCATCACGGGACTAATTTGCCAAAAATGCCCTTTTGATTTAGAACAGAACTACAATAATAGTATGGCGTAAAATCATATCTTGTCCTTTTTTACATGACATGTGTAGTTATTTATTTAAATGTATAGCTATATAGAGTCTCGCTAGCAAGATTTAAATGCTGTTGCTAGTAGTCAAACAATATGAGTGAATAATTTTCTGTTCTGCATAAAATCGCAGTTATAACTGGCTGGTTTCACAGTATGCAATATGTTTATAAGATAAAGTCTTAAAAATGTCATTTTTGTGCTTTATTCAATTTCTTCCATAGTTTTTTCATCAAAAGGAAATTTATTTTTTCCTTTTCCCAGAAAGAAAGGCTTTTGGTTGTTGGTGTAGTCCTAGTCAGATCATGGTTTCATATTCTTTCATATTCCTCACATGAAGGAGGAATGGCAATGTTGGCTTTGGGTATTTTCCTGAAACTGGGAGCATGATGAGACACTCAGTTGTTTCTCCCGATCGCTTTACAAAACAGGATCATAAGATCATTCCAAAGCGTCCAAGTCTGCTGCTGCGTGACTGTTGTGGTGAATATTTGTCATGAGTCCAGGTCTGACGTAACACTGGGTCACTGCTTTTCAAAGTGACGGTGATTCCTCACATAGCCACCAAGGGGCGCTATCATGCTTATTTTTTTGCCAGGAACGTTAGACAAATGTTAAGTGTTAAAAATGTCTTTATGCAATAAAAAACTGGTACAAAAAAGATGAAACGACCACAAGTCATCTTTCTGGTTTGCAGCGGCAATGTAACTGTCTTCAACAAAATCCATCCACGAAATACGAAGTGTTTGGTGTTTATGAAAATCAGTGGTTTTGACTTTCAGTCAAGCGCTCCATTGATTCATCCTCAGAGTGTGTCGAGGCTCTTCAGCTTCCGCTCACTGAAGAAGCGGTGTGTCTGGGTTTGCATTTTACCTCCAGCAGACGCACTGAAGTAGGACAACATCGATCTGTTGTTCAGCCGTTGAGCTGCTTTTTCTCCGTCCTTCTCCTCCTCATCATCATCCCTGAGGAAACATGTAGTAAGACAGTTTTTCCCTTGCTGTGGTTAGTGCTCATCTCCTGAGGTCAAATGATTTATACAGACATTAAGTGTGACCTCAAAATCAAAGAGGATGTGGTTTTCATGCTGGCAGATCAAAGATTTCTTATTTAAACATGCCCCCCCAAATAAAAAAAGAAAAACATGTTGACCGTTTTTCCTTTTCGGATTCAACGGACACTGGGAAAAAAAGAAGCTAGAACTCATTTCAAGGCACTCTCACTATTCCTCTCCTCTGCCAAATACATACATAACAGAAATAAACTATTCTTTTCCTCTTTTCAATAAAATTCCCTGGGGCAAGAACACAGGGAAAAAAAATTATGAATTGTCACAATGCTTGATTTATATCTCCTCCTTGAAAACTTCTGATTTAAGATGAAATGTGTGCGCTCTTTACCAGTGAACAGTCACTGCCTTGCTGTCAATCAAGGACTGCGCCGTGCTCCAGCTGAAGCGCACGAACTGAGGGTATCCAAAGACTGGGTCCAGGTACTTTAACAGCCAGGCTTTGGTCTTGGGGTCTAGAAAAGCACCACAACATCAGGGTCACCCATCACCCAATATGTAGTCTTTCATATATGTTACTCTGACTTCCCTATAGTGTTTATATTTCTGTGGCTCCCATAGTAAAAGAATGTTGCAGCTGCAGAATGAAATGGGAAAGACATGCATTTAATTATGGTTCACAAAGCCTGTTCATGGCAGAAATGCTGCGCCACTTAAACACCTCATCATTTAGCAAATGATGCAATGGGCAAGAAGAAGACGACAGAGAGTTAAAAAAAAAAAAAAAAAAAAAAAAAATCACAGTATTGAATCGGCTGTCAGTAAAATCAGGGACTGCCATTCCATGTTCGGGCACATATTTTACATGTTGAGTTCCTGGTTGCATTATGGTATGTTGGCTTATTATGTGAACATTTAGAGGGCAGCATTTAGGTTCACCTAATTATATTCAGCATAAACAAAGCAGCATCACCATGAGTCACTCCTGTGGTGGTAGGGAGGTATTGGATGGGTTCCAAAATTACATACGTTATCAGTAGAGTATTTCTGTCACTATTAAAAATGTACTAAAAAGTGAAGTATTGGCTGCTTGTTACCGTTTGGGTATCCTGAGCCGTAGTCTGTGTCCACCTCTCCAAGGTCCTCCTGAAAGTTCCAGCCTTTCACTACACGATCCCTGGCCACCTGACAATGATGGGTTACAGCACAAAGGCAGTTTGCGGTTTTATGATCCTGGCTTCAACCGCACGATTTGACCTTTTTCAGTGGCAAGAAAAAGTCCGTAATCCCCAATTAAAGCTGCTGAAGTGGTAAAAGAACTCCTCACAAGCACTCATGAAAAGTCAGACAATTACTGTTATTGATGCAGTCGGGACTCAGCTGATCAAAACATTCTATGTGGGCCGCCTCCTCCCATGAAGATAGATATTAACTGTTGAAATGCCAAAGACTGTCACATTTACTGGAACTTGAATTAACAAGTAAGGAATCCCCTCATTTATCCATCAATCTCTTTTTAACACGGATCAAACTGCTTGTTGCAGGGAGGCAGAGCTCATCCTTTCTGGACGGGGGTTTCCCCTACACTGGGAATTCTCATCTTTCATGACTGAATCGTTCTAGACATCAACTAATTTAATGTAAATTCTGAGTGTTATTACTCTCTCTTTCATAATAGTTTCACAATCAGTTCATTTTTATATTGTGTTGTATTTTGTTATTGCTGTTTAAGATCTGGTGCTCAAATAGCTGTCATTCAAATTGTTATTACAATTCTATGGTCCACTTTTAAATCAAAGTGTCAACACATACTGAATAGTAAAGAATTGTTGTTCCAAATATAGAGATAATATATAATATAAATATAGAAGCAGCATACAAATTATCATAATATTGAGTGCATACATATTTAAACAAAATAGTTTCTCACAATCTATCCCACTGGAATCAATCGTCAGCTTGCTATTCTTTTACAAATATTCAAAGGTAGCGGAGTGTTTTGAACCAGACTGAGATGGTTCGGTCATGTACAGAGGAGGGATACTGAATATATTGGAAGACGGATGCTGGAATTGGAGCTGCCAGGCAGGAGGTCTCAAGGAAGACCAAAGAGAAGATTTATGTATGTACTGAGGGAGTATATGAAGTTACTTGGTGTGAGAGAGGAGGCTACAGAGAATAGGGTTAGATGGAGAAGGTCAATTCACTGTGGCAACCCTTGAAGGGAAAGGCCGAAAGGAAAAGACGAAGAAGCGCGGTGTCTCTTAGCCTAATAATTAGTACAAGTAATAACCTGAGAAGAGGGACAGAGATAAGGAGTCACAGACCTTTGCACAAATACTGGCTGCACTGACGATGGGGAAGAGGGAGTCAGCCTTTGGCCTCACAGTCACCTCGATGCCTGGGAACTGCTTAGAGAGCTTATCCTCATACTTGTCTGCTGGGCCAACTGTGTCCACAAACACCTGCATATGCCAAAGAGACAGAGGAAGGCAGACACAACGTAGACAGGAACAGCTTAGTACAGGATGTATTATGAGAAGGAAAGACTAATGAGAGGAATCAATCTAATTCGGATAGGCGGCAGCAAACCATCTGCCTTGATATGTAGCCTTTTTTTCATATCAGCTTATTTTTATATGCTGGCCATTAAAATGTTCCCGTTTGTGACCATTACTCTAAAGTAAGTTTAGAGAAAATTGTTGTTAGAATTTCCTTTTGACTTGTATGTTTTTGGTGTGCATGAAAAAGCTACAGCACAGACAGAAAAAGACAGGACGAGGGGTTACATTTCCGTCTGCTGTCTTGAAATATTACATAGTCAAAAAAATATAGAAACAAAAACACATTATCATTTGATTGCAGTCTTGTGCTGAAGTTTGCGTTACTTTATATTTTGGCACAACTTTCTGCATCACAGACTCATTAGCATAAAAAAACCTAAATAAAACAGCGTCCATTAAACAAAATCACATGGCCTCTACTTATTTTCACTAAGTAAGAAATAATGATCCAAGGATTTTAAACAGTTTTAATCATAGATTTACGTCTAGTTCAGTTTGAGCTTATGTTAAGCAGCAGCCTACAGTCGCTGCACAGGCACAAGAGTGGAAGAGCCCAGATCTGAAAACTGTAAAGAAATACTGCATTTCATGTATTATATATTTTCTACAGTGGTGAGATTTATTCTCATATATTTGTGCCTCACAGCTCAATCGGCATGTGTCGCTCAAGGCTTAATGGAATTTTGAAACAAACTCAAGGTAATTAGCCAGCGCTTACATTCAGGAGGCTGTATTACAGTGAGAAAATTAAGGTTTTGATTGCCTGCGAAATGAGGCATTTAATATATCAGCTGGCCTGTCTGTCTAAAGTAAGATCTAATGAAAATACCAGACTCGAGCGTTTGTTTCCACCTACCTCTTTGAGCTGAACACCACTGTCCAGTGCAAACTGAACTAAACCAATGGCAGTGTCATGTGAAAGAGTGTTCAGGTTGCATTTTGTTCTGAAAGAGGGAAAAATGTCTTAGATCATCATTATCAAAACAGCAACGAACATGATGGTGTATTTGCCAAAATACCTCTGCAGCATGCTAGTAGAAATGGTGTTTGGTGACAGAATCCGCAGAGCCCAACCTACATAGTCTTTGGCATCGTCCAGTTTCTGGAAAAGATTCTCTCTTTCAGCCTCTGACAGAGTTTTTGAATCTTTGAAAAAGGAGACAAAATATTCATTTTTCTTTGGAGCTGATTTCCATGACTTTGATGTTATGTGAGCAGTTACCATACTTTGGTGACTTGTGGGATGAAACGTGTTGGAAGTACTAACAAATGCACATAAACGCCTCCAAGTCACCATCTGGTGGCAAGTAGGTCAACTGGATTACCTGCGACTTTCAAGTCCTTCAATGCGTCCTTTTTGGAAACCGGACAGAAACATATTCCATACACCATGGGCCCTAGAAAAGAAACAAATAACCATTAGTAATATCTATGGATATTTATGACGGCGCCAAAACGCTTGCTTCAGAAATAGTTGTTGCACTGAATATATTTTTCTGAGATTTGAAGAGAATATTTTGGCTCTTGATTTACAGACATGTTATAAAATCAAAATCATCATCCACTGCCACTGAATAATCACACAGAGATAAAAAACTACTGAGAAGATAAATAAATGTGTTCAACAGTCACACAAACAATGCTATTAAGACATAGCAGTAGAATGCTTAAGCCACCTTGGCTCAAAAACGACAATGCTAGTACCGTATTTTTTGGACAATAAGTCGCACTATTTTCATGGTTTGGCTGGTCCTGCAACTTATACTCAGGTGCAACTTACATTGCAAGCTATCTATGGTCATTTCATATGTTCATTATTTTCACACTGACAGCTGTGAGAGTGCGTTCTCGGCTCGTGTGCCAGTATCTGCTACTCCTATTACTCTTGTACCAAGGAAAATTTATAATTTAAACGTCGATTTCTAAAGACAACTGCGAAAGACTGAACACAAATGTCCCAAAAAGGAAAATCATATTCTGCAGATTACAAGCTGCAAGAAGTGAAATATGCAACCGAAAACGCTAATCGAGCAGCAGAAAGAAAGTTTTGAGTGAACAAGAAACTAGTGAGGGACTGGCGAAAAGCGGAGGACACTCTCAACTGCAATGAAGAAAACAAAAAAAAGCTAATTGTGGGCTAAAAGCTAGATGGCCAAAACTAGAGGAACAAGTTCACACATGGGTGCTTGAACAATGTACTGCCGGGAAAGGCTTGTCAATGGTGCAGTTACGTCTCCACATCCAGGTAGTTGCCAAGAGCACAGACAATCATGTCCCATAAACAGCCACACAGAAGAGGAAGCAGCACACTGCTTCTCCTCCGAAGTTGGCAAAGTTCCTTGGAAGTGATACAGAAGATGATGAATTCGACGGATTTAGTGATTTGGAGAGTTTTGTAAACTTTTATGACTAGCTGTTTATGATATAGTAATCTGAATAGTTGTGAATGTTAAGTGAACATACAAGAAAACTGTTCAGCCTCTTGCTCTCTATTCTGTTGTTATTACTATTGTAACGACCCTGCGGTTCTGTTTTGAGAAATATTCAGAGTTCTGTGATTTCCTACTGGCTGAGAATGTGTTTTGGGATGATAGAGAGCAAGAGGACAGGGTGGGAGCAGAGAGAGAGACACTGAGATGGAGAAGATTAAGTTACAGTGTAACGTCCACTCGGACAAATAACCCCCCCCCACTGATATACATTTTTTCTTCTTCATTATTCATTTTTTGGCTAGTGCGATTTATACTCGAAAATATACGCGAAAATACAGTATGTAGTTCAGAAACAATCGTGGTCAAACATTTGGCATACTGTTGTATCATTTTTTTTAATTTTTTTTATGCCATTGCTGTCTTTGCATGCTGTGCCTGTTGATATTTTTCAAACTTTTATAAGTAAGTTCTATAATGTATATATATAAGTTCTCCGGTTTCCTCCCACATTCCAAAAACATGCAGCAGGTTAATTGGGAAAATACTGGGAAATATTGGGAAAATTGCACTGAGTGAGTAAATGGTTGTTTGTATGTGGCCCTGCGAGTAACTGGCGATATCCCACCGATGACAGCTGGGATATGCTCCAACATCCCCTGCGATCCTAAGTCCAGGATAAGCCGCAAAAGATGGATGGATGGATATTATTAGACTAAGAAAATTTGGTATTATTAAGGGTTCAGCAGAGACACACTGGGACTCGTGTGTCCAGCAGTTCAACATGAGAAATGAAACTATCTTATCATGACAACTATGAGATGGAAACGATATATATTCTGGAGTCAACGGCCTAGATTTATATTCATATATATGTCAACAGCCTTTGAATGATGTGGCTTTTTATGACAAATGTAGGCTATCACTACACCTGGATTGAAAATAATGATTCACCTTGTTTAATTTTTAACAAAAATGCCAAAAGTTGTAGATCTGGCTTTTCTCTGTCCTGAATTATTATTACCGGGCCACTTGTAATATCACAGGGGTGTTTATGGTATAGGTAGTATTAGCATTTAAAACATGCCTTCAATTATTTTAATTTATTCAGTATTGGCCAAACTGATGAAATGAAGATTATCCCCTCCTTTGCACTCGTTGGGATAATAATGGAAACACACATACACATACATAAATTCATACACACACAAATCATGAAATGTTACATGACAACTTAACAGGTCCGCCGGAATTTTGTGCAGGTACAACCTGATCCCAACCAATAAGTATTCAAGTGAAATACATCTGTACAACTGCGATACATGTTGGTAGGAGACGGGAAACATTTCTTTCAAACAAAACACTGAACATACCCAGCACAGGACCCCGGCCGGCTTCGTCGATGCCCAGACAGCAGTCCTCGGTCCGGCAGACATCTGGGATAAGGGATGCCAGCCGGCAGCTGGATGAGTTGTCCGCTTGAAAGCCGCTGAGATCCATATCTGAAACGCGACGACCGATATAACAGCGCTTGTCATGTTCAAGTTGACCTAGTTGTTCTATTTACAGGGAAAATCTAAGACCTTAATGTTTCAGGTTATCATTATTATCTTTCTATTAGAATAGCTCGATATTTTAGGAGCGACAGACAGCTAGCTTCTGTAAGCTAGCAGACCATAACACTTTCAACGAGTCCACTACAACAGCATATATTTACAGTCTCAGTTGAATTTAGACGAGTAGCATTAAACACGAGAGTAAAATAAAAAATGTATTATACATACGACTTACCCTGTCAATTAATTTTAGAACTCTTTAATGTATCTATTTGTTAAGAACGCGACTCTGCTTCATTTAATTCTCCTGCAGTTTTGGCGCCGCTAGGATGACGTCACACCCATGCATCGTCAACTCCGGGTTTGATTTGTGCTGCTGCCCCCTAGTGGTCAGGAGGCCGAAGCTCACCTGACCTCAGTCAGTGTCAATGAACTTCATTTAAATACAAACTAAGATCCAAAACATTATTGATTATGAGCCTTTTCTGTCCTTCGGCTCAGTTGCAGTCTGATGTTTTTGCATACCATAAACTAACCTGCTTAGTTAATCTGTGTACTTGCAGTCAATTTACATACATGTCATTATATTTCTGCGTTATCAGAAAATAATAATGGCGTGGAAATGAAAAATACCTTATTCTGTGTGGTGAGCAGATAGATAGCTCTATCTGGGTTTTTGGCTTTTGTGACCGACTTTCGCCTCTTTCTCACAGAACTGACATTATCCATCCGAAAAAAAAAAAAAAACATGTTTTGAGTGAGAATACAATAAGCTACACGAAATATCAGATACCTGCTGAATTAGTTGATACTGCCACTGAGTGTGGAGGTACAGAGAGGGGGTGCCTCAGGTGGAGAGGAAAGGACAGAGCGTTAATGTTAGTTACTGCTGAAATTGGCCTTGCCTCTGGCTCTTTACTCCCACCCCTTCTTTCTCGCGCTGTCCCTCGTTCCCTCTGAATGGCTCTCTTTGTCTTTTGGCAGTAACACGCAGTCCCCAGGCGATTAAATGTGGGGAATTAGTAGTCAATTTTAGCCTACCACACACACAAACACACTAAACAGCTTAGGTTGCTTGGGTGCTGATTCTGTTATTACAGTTTACACGTCAGCAGCATGTTTTTAATTTATCTCCTTTCGACTTTCGCTTGGCAAGGGGTGCAGCCGCACAAAATAAAACCCATACGCAGGTCTCTTTTGCTCTCATTTTTTTATAAATAAATTGATTTAATAGATGACAACAATAATATTTCAACAATGCTTGTTTTCTTGTAAGGAAACAAATGTATAGCAAACACTTTACAAAACTATTCAGAATTATACAAAATGGAGAAAGCAAATGTCTGACACACAATGCATTATTACTTACATAAGATAATAATGGTAAGAGGGTCAGTATAAAATGATAAAGTATGCATCACATGATAAAGGTAAAGCCTGTGGTAATGACCATTATTCACATTGCTGAATAGGAAGAAAACATGCTTTTGGCCTACATGCAGTGCAGAACTGGTGTACATGTGATTCTAAGTAATCCTTAAGTAGGACCCAAAGCTGGCCAATTATCTCGAAAGATTTGGTGGAGACTTTGTACTTAGTTTAACTCAGCCGTATATCAGATATGAATCAGCAAAATGTAACCCATTTTCTGGTTTAGACAAGCACGACAGTAAAGTTTGGCGGGTGGGTTTTCTGAAACTGACCGGCTTTCCGGAATCTTCTTTGCTATTAGCAGAAAATGTCAAAAGCTGAGGTAAAAATGTCTGTGACTGAGCAGTTAGCTGAAATATCTTTAATAGCTCTCTTTCCCTCTCTTTTTCCTATTTTTCCCCGTAAATGCTTAATTTCTCAGCAAAGCCAACAAACTAAAGGACAGAAATACAGACTGCGTTATCTACAAAGAAAAAAAAAGGTTGCAACTATCCTTATCTGGCCACTGAAATAACCCCAGGGATAATCATATTTAAACAAAATGGGCTTTTTCCCAAAGCAGTGGTGCAGATGTATAAGTGTATTATCAAATCAGTCACAATAAAGTTACACCCTATGATATCAATATTAACAATAAACTTACTACTCATATAAAATAACACATAGACAACATAGAAGTCTCCTTTAGTTTGGTTAATAAAATGTGATTATGTCAGTCTAAACGCAACATCTCCGAAACACATCGTTCGACGACTTTCGCTCCCACTCTACGTCTCAACTTCCTCAAGGCACACGTTTATTTTTCGGTTTGTTTTTATTTTTTTTATTGATTGGCTGTAGACCCATGATTCACACTCCGTACAGTGCAAGGTTGTGGCTGCATTAGTGAAGTGGGCCCTGTGGACGCATCCTGCATTTAATTGGCTAGACATGTAAAAAAAAAAAAAAAAAAAATTTACATCAATATGGCACGGGCACACATACACACCCACACACACATGCACACACACATCATCCATCAGACGCTCACACTGAAACTCAGATCCACTTGCACACTTCCCATATTTCCCTCTGCTCAGCTGGTCCCCCTCAGGGTCTTGTGAGTGTGGTGTAAACAGGCTGCTCCCAGTGTGTGGGGCTATGAGAGGGGGCCACGCTGGAGGGGTCTCCTATGGTCGTGTACAGAGGCCTCTGTGTAGTGCCCATGTAGGAGAAGGCTGAGTACAGCCCTGGGGCTTGACTGGAGTGAGCATAGTATGCCCCAGGGGCCTGGTGCTCTCCGTACTCAAACTGAGCCCTGGAGGCCAGCGAAGGGAAAGCGGAGCCGTAGTGAGGGAGGCTGAGCGGGGTGTAGGTGACGTGGGTGCCCGAGGAGGGAGAGGACGAGGCCTCGGCGTAGTGGCTCCCCGAGGCGGATTCACTTTTGATCTGAGCTTTCGAGGGGTCGGATGAAGACGGCGAGGCCTGGGGCTGTTGTTGCTTGGTGAGCCAGGCCGAGTGGCCGCTCGCCGCGGCCAGGGCGTAGGCGTACGACGATGCCGAGGATCCGGCCGAGGCCCCTGCGGCGGTCTGCGGGTGACCGTTCGGGGGAAGGTACTGGTCGAACTCGTTCACGTCAAAAGGCTCGATGTTAGACATCACCTCGTGGCTGATTTCGCCGATGTCCATTGTGCCAAAGTCGATATGGGGCTTAGTGCTCGACGACGACGGCCCGCCGGAAGCCCCTTCTGTTCCCACCCCCAGGGCGCCCCTGGACCCCCCAGATCCTCCGGCCGCCCCTGCCGCACCCTCCCTCTTGGCATCTGACAACTTTCCAGACTGGAGCTCTGTCTTTGGAGTGGTGGGGGGTGTGGGTGGGCTGTGACCTGGACCTGGAGGAGATGGAAGGGGAGGGCGCTACGGTTAGGCGAACACGATCACTGTGGCTTTCTTTTTTTCCCCTCCTCATCTCACCCCCTCTCCCCCTTTTGATGAGACATTTCCTAAAATTCACAATGGGTTTTGTTTTCAGATTTTGACAGGAAAAAAAAAACTCCTTACCTGCAGGATGATGATGGTGATGGTGGTGATGGTGCAGGTCGCCCAGAGGAGACCCGGCCCCGCCGTTGTGCTCCAGATGCAGGGTCTTGTAGTGCGACTGGGAGTGGCTGGCCTCCCCTTCCCCCTGGCTGTCGGACTCATTGGCGGGCGTCAGCTTGCCATTCTTGCGTCTCCGGGGCTGGTACTTGTACTCGGGGTAGTCCTTCTTGTGCTGTTTCCTCAGCCTCTCCGCCTCCTCGATGAATGGCCTCTTGTCATTTTCGTTCAGCAGCCTAGGGAGAGGGGAGGGGGGAGAAGGAGTCATTCAGTGGCACTGAATGCAAACCTTTTGGGCCAGAATATATATCTGTAAATAATAAATATTTGTGCTGTGATATATATAAGCAGCAGTGGATGTTGTAGTGATTTTTTTTTTTTAATTTTACGATCGTTTACTTCCTCAGCCGGGTTAATCCTCAATTTATGACAGGAAATACAGCACATCCCTCCTCTACAAACCTCCACAGCTTGCCCAGGGTCTTGCTGAGCTCGGCGTTGTGTAGATGGGGGTACTGGTCCGCCAGCTTCCTCCGGGCCGCCTGCGCCCAAACCATGAAGGCGTTCATGGGCCGCTTGACGTGCGGCTTCGCCTTGTTGCCGTTGTTGACGCGCACCGGCATGGGGACGAGCGTCCAGTCGTATCCGTCCAACACGTGACTGACCGCCTCCCGGATGCCGATGGGGAAGCGTTCGTCCTCGTCCTCCGACTTGGCCCGGGATCGGTCGTCCCCGCCGACGCCGCCGCCGTCCGCCACGCACAGCGCGGTCAGCTGGGGCGGCGGCCCGGTCAAAGGTGAGTCGTGGCCGGGCGGAGCTCCGTGGTGAGTCGGGGACAGCGAGTGTCCGTCGTCTGACCCCCCGGGACTCAGCTCCGCCTCGGACAGGCTGTGCTCCTCGCCGGACATGTTTGTAGTTTTTTTGTTTTTTTTTCGGTGACCCCCCCAAGAAAAAAAAAAAGAAAAAAAAAATCTGACGAAAAAAAAAATTAAAAAAGTCAAATCACAAGAAGAAAGCTTTTTTTCGTGTTATTTTTATGTCGTAGAAAACGATGAACGGAGAAGATCCCAGTTACTGCCGACTCCCCTGGGCCAGAGCCATAACCGCTGCGCGTCCGGATCCTTTCAACGACCTGAAAACTTTATTGATACCTAATAAAGGAAACACAGAAAAAAAAACAGTTAAAAAATTAATATAAGATAAACCTACTCTAATCGTGATCGGATGTACTCAAACGACGATAACGTCAAAACAGAGGAGGACGCAAGTCCTCGTTGTTATAATAATGTCATAAAGTGATAGTTGGATGATAAGGACCGAAAGACGGAGATATCACATCCCGCCGGTACTTCCATCGCATCCTTAACGGTTCATTTATCGAACAAAACGGGAAGAATGCGGCTGTCACATGCCTCTGATACGAATTATTCGCTTTAATATCAGAAGTTTTTTTTCTTCTTCTTCTTTTAAAAAAAAAAAAATTACATAACTTACCAATTTAGTTGTCCAGCGGTTCAACATGGGAGTGTGTGTGTCTGACCGTGGAGCCGATGAATGGCTGCTCTGTGTGGCAACACCGGAGCTTAAAGAGCGCCTTGTGAGAAGGACTGGGAGAGAAAAAAAAGTGATTGAAAGTGGAAAACATTCCCAGAGAGGCAGCATTCCAGCACAGACTCGGCCCCGCCCCTCCGCCGCCACACCGCGCTCCCATTGGCTGCCCACCACCCAGCCGCGCTCCGATTGGTCGGCGGTCGTACACCGTTCGCGTCCCCTCCGTCCATCACATTTCCAACAGAGGAGAGGTGAGATTTTTACATCAGAGGAGCATAAATGACTGTACAGAGGTCCCATTTAGAGGCAGGAGAAGGCCAGCTTTGTTTGTGCGTGTTGACATGCTATATCAAACAAATAAACAATCATGAAGAGAGTTATTGCCGCCTGTGGTCACAAAAGAATAACAGAATTGTAAAGTTTTTTATCTGATTTGATTCCGCGTTATGCGCCGAACATGTAGGTCACAGCTTGGGAGATGCAAAACGAAACAAATAATAATGATAAAAATTCGAAATAAATAAACTGAGTTCGTATTCGACCTCTTAAATAATAGAATTAACCTTGCTTTTTTGTTCTTTACTTTCAGGAAGCTTATTACCCGACTGTTGGAGGGGAGGGGATGAGCAAAAATGTTTTACGACGTGTGTTTACATATTTACCATGTCTAGTGTGATGCTCAGTCAGGCCCTGTGCATGAATGAAAATGCAACTTGTTCATCTGTGTGACGCACATTGGAATATTAATGAACGTGGTATTAGCCCGTTATTACACAGGAGGCGCGTTATAACTCAATAAATGCCAGTCAACCGGAGATGAATTATATAATCGGTCAGGAAATTAAGAGAGTCCTCGTTATGGGGGGAGGTTTGAATTTATTAGTTTTGATGATGCAAAGTGGTTCCAGTAGGAGCATGTTTTCAAATCAGAGGAGATTCACCCGCTCAGCCACCGGAATTTAGTCGTCACACACACACACTCACGCACACAGTCCAAAATATATGGAAAACATAAATAAATAAAATGAATTTGTGATCGAATCCAAAACGAAATTTTCAAAGCGAAAGTCGATGGAGCAACTACAAAAAATAAAATAGCAAAATAAAGCAACACCGAAAAAAAACAAAAAACAAATAAATAGTTCAATAATTTTTTTTTTGTTTTTTATTTTCCCCAGTTTACCCCCTCCCCCCTTGTGCGCCACGTCAGATCGGAGCGGTTGGGTTCGCAGCGTGACGCGCACATGCTCGAAGGCCACGCTTTTGCGCCGTTAAAAACGCGTGGCCTGATGGGAAGACGCGCCCACACGCACGCACACACACACACGCACACATACACACACACAGTGAATAACAACAACAATCCGGCCTGTGTGTCTCTATCGCTTCTCATGTTGAGTCTGCCCCCCCTCCATCCGTCTCTCTCTCTCTCTCCGCTTCTTTGCTCCCTTTGTCCGCATCTCAGGTGAACTGCAACCATGTGATCAAACGCCCAAGACTCTCTATCCATTAACCCTCGTAAATGAAGAAAAAAAAAATAAAAAATGGAGGGGTGGGGGGGAAGAGGAGACGACTGGAGGGGGGGAAGTGGAGGAGGGGGGGGACAAAAAGCAGTTTTGTGCTGCAAACATGGCGGGATGGTGGGGGGGGTGGTGGTGGTGGGGAGAAAAAAAATGATAACAGAGAGCGATGTGTGCGTCTTTCCTTTCTCCCCGCACGTCTGAGCAAAAGACACGAGTCGCACATCGGCGGCAGACGCGCGGACGCGGATCTCTCTCTCTCCTCTCTCCTCTTTCCTCTTCTTCCTCCCGACACCTTCATCCTTCACCTCCACCCGACGCCCCCTCCCCTCTTTTTCCTCCTCCACATCTCCAAACGTCCTCCTCTGCAAGCACCTGGACTGGATCTGTTGCTTCGGAGGTGTTGATTGTTGCAGGGAGGATGGACGGCAGGGTGGGGTGGGGTGGGTTGGAGAGGGGTGATGGAGATGGAAGGGTGTGTGTGTGTGGGGGGGTGCACTAACCCCCCCCCCCACACACACACACCCTCCCTCCATCACCCCCCAACCCCACTTTCACCCCTTCGCCAACAAACCACCGACGCCGGTGGATCCAGCTCTGGGCCTCCGAGGCTTTGCAAAGTGAGTGTTTTTTTTTGGTGTTTGTCTGTGTGTGTGTGTGTCGGTACAAGGTGCTGGGGCGCGGGAGGGAGGGGGGGTTGTTTTCTTGCATGTGTGTGTGCTTGCGTCAAAAGTGTCAAAAGTGTGCCCGTCGCTGCAGCTTATTGGCGCAAAGCGGAGGGAGGAAGCTGCGGTTTTTGCGGGGAGAGTCGAGTTAGTGCAGCTGGATGCGCAGGGCCCCCCGGGGTGGTGGTGTGGGGGGGGGGGGGGGGGTGGTGGTGGGGTGGGGGATGAGGGAGAGAGGGGGTCCCCCCCCTTTTCTTGTCGGAACTGGTTGTTTCTTTTTTTTTCGCGCGAATTTCCGCCAAAAATATCCTTTTTCAATGCATAGTTCAATTTGTAAATGTGCCATTTGCTCCTAAATACCGTTTTCAGTGAATCGAGATAAAATATCAAATTTAAATTTTACTATTAATTAGCCAGATTGCAGAGATATGAACTCCTTTAAACGGGATAAAACTCCTTTAAACGGGATAATTAGTACTCAATTTATTGAATAGTGAAAGTTTGTGCTTCTCTTTCTCCCTGCCGGCACTTCACTTCGAATTAATTGTATTTACATTTGTACTTGACTCAGATTGATGGGCGGGGAGTTTAACTTTTTTCAGTGAAGCACGATTATATTCCCGTGTTGCTATTATTATTATTATTTTCATTGTCATTCCGTGGCAATATCATTATTATTATCATTATTGTTAGCCATCCATCGTTTGCCGCATATACCGCACATTATTATTATTATTATTATTATTATTATTATTATTATTATTATTATTATGATTATTATTATTATGATTGTTATTATTACTATTATTATTATTATTATTAGTAGTAGTAGTATTGTTGTTGTTATTATTACTTCTACTACTACTATTATTATTATTATTATTAAATGTATTCCGGGATTGATGGAACGTTGCTCCGGTCCGTAACACATTCGCCTTTAAATAGTTTATCTCTTTATTTCAAATTTAAAAAATCCGTGTCAAACGCAGTAAAAGGAAATGTGAACATCTCTGACCTCTCTTGTGTGTACAGCTTTCAATATATAATTCAATTTTTTCAAGTTTGTTTCGGGGTTAAAGATAGGATCGAATTCCTAAATACCAATAATTGACTTGAAAACAATGTAGACTGATGCTTTTTAAATTAATCATTTGAATTGTCATTATAAACCTGTTGCATCGTTGCTTTGTTTAAATGTGTGGCCTGTTTGTGTTTTCAGTGAACGCGCATCTCTTTCTTTTCCTTTTCTTT
Source organism: Fistularia commersonii (assembly GCF_037954325.1). Taxonomy (NCBI): domain Eukaryota; kingdom Metazoa; phylum Chordata; class Actinopteri; order Syngnathiformes; family Fistulariidae; genus Fistularia; species Fistularia commersonii. The sequence continues at coordinate 11,025,099 of NC_141295.1, read as the reverse complement.
CTTTCTTTCTTTCTTTCTTTCTTTCTTTCTTTCTTTCTTTCTTTCGTTTCATTTCATTTTCCCCATTTTTTCCAATTCCCCTGGATATTTTCCGTTTTGCAGGAAAACTCCAATCCCTTCCGGTAAATTAATCTCAATGCAAGCCATTTTTGTGATTCCATGTGCGTTTGCCCGCACGTCTATCTTTTTAACAAAACAACAGATTAAAAAAAACCCGTATGCACAAAACATGGATTTATTTATTTAAAGCCGCGTTTTTCCTCGAATCCACGACTATTTCTTTTTTGTCAAACGGAACTATTCTATTTTCAGAGTTTTATCTCTAATCAAATTACACATTCAAATCTGTTATATCCAGAAGGACCATTTTATATATGTATTTGTATTTGTGTGTGTGTGCGTCCGTGTGTATGTGTGTGTGTGTGCATGCGTCTGTGCCTGCGGATGTGTGTGTAGAATGGACTTGAAATGGATTTCAATTTCACCTACTGATTTGAGGCCCCAAATATATATTATATATATATTTATATTAGATTTATATTATATTCATATATATAAATTATTTCTGACATTTTACATTCTTTCTCTTTTTTTATAGTTATGGGGTTTGTTATGTTTTTTTTATGTCAAAATGACTTGTTTTCGTTGCCATTTCGGCTTTTGTTTGAGGAAAAAAGACAGGAGAAAACCACCCCTGCTTGACATATTTGAAATAAATTCAACCGAATATGAAAAACATTAAATAAATGAAAATGAAAATGAAATAATAAATAAATCAGTAGGACAGTCTGCTTCTAGTTGAGCACAGGTGGGATCATCTGGGAACTCCACACCTTAAAGTGGATGATTTCGATTACACGTGTGGAAGTATAAAGAAGAAAAACTAAATAAAAAGGCATCCCAGACTGCCATGGCGGCCCCGGGGGCAGCTGTAACTGGTTAGAAAATAGAGCTCACATGGTCACATCAGTGCCTGCTAACCTGCCATGTGACTGCAGTAATGGGCCTCTCCATGTCTGCATAGACCACTGTGTCACAAGAGCTCGCTTCCTGAAGCTCCTGCAGCGGAGGAGGAGACGACGAGGTCTTATGATCGCCACCGAGGTCAAGGGGTCAGGCGTTCAGGTGAAACCCGCTGGTCATGGACGGGGGATAAAAAAAAAGAAAAAAAAGAACACAACCCTCCCGGCAGGGAGACGGAGACGGGGTTTATTATTTATCGCATTTTAAAAAATTAGCTGATTCTGGAATTGGTCGGACAATAGAGGGGTTGGGAAAAGATCCGCCATCCCGGGCCGACTCCCCGGGGAAATTCCTCAAATCAGTTGATGGATGGAGAGAAAAGGGGAAGAGAGAGAGAAAGAGAGAGAGAGAGAGGAGACTGAACAACAGAGAGAAAGATGCCAGATAGCGTAAGAAGGATGCAGATAAGGGAGACATGCACCACGGTCAAATATTCACATGCTGGGTCACATTCTGCATTAAACTGACGTATAATTGGTGGAAAGCATTCCCACCCATGTCAATAGGCACATTAGGCTGACATGAATGCCGTTGCTTGTTTCAAATGATAGCAAACTTGAGAAAAACAGGGATCTGACATTATATGTCAGAAATGGCGAGGGCCTGGCACAAAAGCACATTTGCCTTCTCGCTCTTTCTCTTTTGATTCAAATGTCAGAGGGGAAAATGGGAAACTAACGTGAGAATTTTTTTCTGATATACACCACATATGATTTAAAATGCCACTTGGAGCTCGTGTGGAAAAAAACAAACAGTTGAGGTCAACTCTTCAGCACGGGGAATTCCGACGCTGAAGCCCCCGGCGGCTATAAATCTCAGATTCATGTGACTCAAATAATTTTGACTTCGTTTCACGCCATACTGTACAACTCATTAGGAGCACTCTCTCCTTCGTCCGGTGCCTGGAATACACGCACTCGCATCCGCGCGAGTGGCGATGTCTCCCATCCCGACGTCTTACGAGTTGCACGTGTCTGGCGAGATAGGGAAGAAAGGAAAAGCGTGAAAATCTGCCCTTCGACCCCCGCCTCCTCGCGCGAAAGTCGCAGGTGTTCATCCGCTGGTTCATGGCCTGATTTATCCGCCACGCATACTTCGTGAGACACGATGATGCAGTAACACGCCATCCCCCGGGAGGATGAATAAAAAATGATTCTGCTTTCTGACCTCTGTCACTCCTCTTTCTCCCATTTTCACCCGATGAATTAGTGCAGCTGCACCGCACTTAAATGGGTCCCCCTCTTTTTTTTTTTGCCTCCGCAAGTGTATGTGACCATGAATCCTCTCTTTGTGCTTGTTCTACAGAGTAAGCCCCCCGATCCCCCCGCTGCCTCCTCTTCTTCGTCTTTTCTATTTGGGAAAAAAAATAGGAGCTTCGGTTCGCGACGATGGCAGCGCTGGTGAAGTGGCGGCGGCGGTAGCGATGGTGGTGGAAGGTGGGGAGGTGGAGGGTGGTGGTGGCGGCGGCGGCGGCGGCGGCGGTGGTAGTGGGGGTAACTTGTTGGACCACATTCCTGTGCAGCTGTGGAGGCTGGTGCAGGGTGGGTGAGTGTAGGGGGGCAGAGCAGGCTCATCATTGCATTGCAGGGCATCATGAAAGGCCTATTGTTCGACGGGTTTGCTGTGTCCGCATCTATTTGCGACGACTCCGTTCTGACTGAGGGAAACAGGGGACAGGGGAACCGAACTGGGGTTGGAAAGTATGGATTAAAATGAATTTTATTAAAAAAAAAAATGAAATTCTTAGGGAGGCGGGAAAGAAGCAAGAATAAGCTCGACATTAGCGCCACGACTCGGAGGCAGGAATTATGCTCGAGTCTTGAGTGTGATGGCGGGGATGAAGATGGGGATGACGATGACGCACACAATGGCCGTATTCAAGACGAGGCTCCATGACGATTTTTGCCCCAAAGTCATACGTGCCAGCGCGATGTTTAGTCATGCATACATTGACTTTTTGCTGTCCCCTGAAAAATTCTACGCCGGACTGGTGAAAAAAAAATGAAACATAAAAACCCTATTATTGCAAATTAATTCCATCCAGTTGATTTCGTTTTGCCTACGTGCTTTTATTCCCTGTTTATTATATGCTCATTGGATGTAAAGGGTGCATTTTTTTCTTTTTTTCCATGAGACTCCTGTAAAAAAAAAAAAAAAAAAAGGAATGAAAATGAAAATTGGAGTAAAGCAAATTGAATCAGGATCCGGTGAACTCCCAGGTCAGGCATTTTTTATTTAGATTTTAATGGGTTTTCCTCCACTGGAGTTCAATCAGGCAATTAGTTGTTGTAATTTCTGCTGATGAGAAACTTTTAGTTTAATTTCAACACGGGCGGGGTTGGCATCGAGGGATTTATCCAGATTGTTTTCATTTTTTCATTTCCCGGCCGGAGATATGAAGAAGAAGATGGAAATGTACTTTGTAACTATTTCCTGTGCAGTCTAAGTGACTTTCACAAGTTAGACATTTTAATTATTGTTGTTTGTCTCATGTTTAAGAAAGCGAAGAAAAACATTTAGATGAAAACATACCTTTTTCTATTTATTTTGAATGTCAATCGCCAATTTCAATGTCTACAATTCACCTTAAAACCAGAAATAAAGTCATGTTTGAAGAAAGAACATCCGCGTCATGATATCTTTGTTTTGTTTTTTTTAAAAAAGAACTTTACAACAGGTAACAGGTTTTTAACTGGGAGAAAGAGGAAGAGTTTAAAAAAAATAAGGTAGAGAGGGAGTGAGCGAAGGCAGCGCAGCCGACTCCGCAATCATGAGTTCCTCTCAGAACATTTAATTAGTCTGTGTGAACGAAAGAGAAAGAGGGCCCGAGGGGCCTGAGGAGGAAAAGATGGCTACATGAAAGGGCCCGTTGTTGTCCGAGCAGAGGGATGAGATAAAAGGCAACAGGATGGAGAGATGGATGGGATATTCGGGAGGAGAGGGTGGGAAATGTGATGATTTATGACATCTTCATGCCTCGTGTCATATTTCATTAATTTTTTTTTTTTTTGTTTTTGAATACATGAATGAATATGAGAACCCACACCCGACCTCTTACCCGTGTTTGACTTAAGTGTCTTTATTGATACATGTCGCGGAGGTCAGAATCACGGAGGCGCTCCTCTGCCTAGGCGACAGGTGAGGAGAGGAGGGGACGAACCCCGTCACGCAGACCGAATTGCCGGTTTTCTCAGTGACGGGCAGAGGGGGTGCGGAAGGGTTGGTATTTAGTCACCGGAGGCGAAGTGATTCATGGATCTGACCGTCGGGAGTCATCCACGCCACAAGCACCGAGGAAAAGTCTGAGGCCGACTTTCACGTCGTCTGGTCGTCTTTGTGTGATCCGCTGTGTGAATCAGAAGACCTCCACTGCAACTAAAGATAGAAACATTTATTTTTCCTCTGGCATGTTGAGCTCCCCCCCCACACTGCCTTGTTTCTGCTATGTTTTGGATTTGAGTTGCTGAGTATTGGTGATATCAGCCTGCAGCTCCTTCAAAACCAACAAAAACAACAACAAGGGCGATTTATCTCACTCGACGTGCAAAACAAGACTCTTGACTTGACATGTAATCTTCTATGACAATGTTTTCTACATAATCTTCAGCATTATAATATATTTCTATTGAGTTTTCCCTGTTTATTGTGTGTGTGTGTTTGTTCTGATCCTTGATAAGACATGGATATCACCGCAATCATCAGAAGCTAGAACACACTTACTGAAAAAAATGTGTTACATCAGTGTTGCAGGCAAAGGAAAACAATAAGTATTTTATTTTTGGGTTAACCTCCTCTTTCAGGGCTTCACTCAGATTTGGATGGATAACTTTAAACACAAAAAATCAGGGTATCCTGTACTACTGCAGTCAAACTCCATGATACATTATACTCTAATTTCTGGAGGTCTAGTGTGAGCCTCTCATAAATTTTAGAGAGAAAAACATTGTGAGCCTGCAGTTATTGCCTTTGTCTTTGTTTTTTATTATTTTAATTTTGGATTACTGCCTTTTTAATTGGGGCTTGTGAAATGTTATTATGTGGAGCTCAAAGTTCAACAGCTTCAACCCGAATCCCCATTCACTCCTACGCCACCTGTTCTGGAAACCAATGGGGTCGAAAAATGAACATTAAGTGTTTTTTCAGTGAAAGTGGAGGCTGAGTGGCCCGTGAATGAGTTTGTTTGTAGTACACACAGCAAAAACACTGACAGAGTCAATGGCATGTAGTAGTTTTAAATAACGGCAGAGTGGAAATGTTGGAGTTGCCTCAGTTTATTAGGTCAGACATCAGTTGACTTATTACGGGGGTTGGACAAGCTGGCCCTTTCTACCAAAATTCCCCATATCAGTGAACTTAATCTTGTTTCATGTTGGCTGGCAAATATTTCCCATTATTTAAAGTCTATTTATTGACATCCGATGATGAAAATGGATTTCTTCATCTGAGGAATGAATATTTCATTGCTTCATAATGTTCATTCGTGGACATACATACATGCATACATGCATGCATATATATACACACACACACATAAATGCCTACAGGCATGCATGCACACATACATACGCTTGTCTATACTGTATATGTGTATCTATATGTATCTAACTGTACTTCACATGCACAGTATGTATACATGCATACTGTACATACATGCATACGTGCATACAAAAAGACATGCATGCTTTCATACACGGTGTATGTATGTGTATATATATATATATATATATATATACACTTGCTTTTATTTATCTGTATCTATATGTATATAGCATTACTAATCCCATACTTATACATGTATATATACATATATATGCTGTATACATACGTACATACATACATACATTCACATATACATTACACACACACTATTTCTTGATGTAGAAAAATGAAAATGATGTCTCTTCTCAGTAAATGAAAAGTAAATGTGAATGTTGAATAAAAAACTGCTGAAGTTGAATGAAAATTTCCTTTATAGTGCAAATCACTGCTAAATACAACCATTTAATTATTTTTTTTGTTTTACATTTTTTCTTTCTAAGATTGGCAAGTGAGACAGTCTGTCCTGCCTCCCATGACTGCACATCACTGATACATACTGTGTATGTATATCTCTATATATATACAGGTAGCTCTGCTTATCACATACTCTGCAAGTAAAGTATGTATGCATACACACACACACACACACACACACACACACACACACACACACACACACACACACACACACATTTTAAAAAATATTCTCGAGCCAGTGCAGTACCAGGAAATGAAATAGTTGTGAGAAAAAAAATAACAGAAATTTCAGACACAAACACACAGATTACAGGTTTTGCAGTGAATCCAAGTTTCTGGACACTTGGACTTTACAGAAATATTGTTTTTAGGTTTTTCGATAATTTCAGGGAGAAATAGTTGTTTATATTGCCTTTTAATAGGGCAGGCTTCATCTTAACAAGGTTAATAGGAAAACAGGACATTATATTTATGATCTGCATTCAAAAGCATTTTCACTTCTGATATATGGCCTAAAGGTTGTAATGCCTCACTGGATAAAAATGAACTCAGAACATGGAGGAGGGAACGGCAGACAGACAGACAGACAGGCACAAGCATCCAGAAGATGTTTGCCCTGTGGTGCTTCCCAGCCCAGTTCAAGCCAGCCTCCACTGCTGAGCTGAGCAGTACTGAGCAACACACAATGCCCCTCTGTTCCTCCAGCGAACAGCCTCACAGCTCCACAACACACAACAGCTCATTATGGAATCAAAGATCCCCCACCAGCGCTCCCAGTGCCTAAATACTGTCCCCTGCTGAGCACACACACTGTCACCAGCTCTGGTCATACTGCTCGAGGGCTCAAACAGCCAGTGAGGCCAGAAAGGGCATTACGCACACAGGGTGTCACACACATGAAAGCGCGCACACGCAGACACACACACACACACACATATGCACGCAAACAGCGCATGAAGATGAACACACACCACCTTATAAGCTGGGACTTATAGTCAGCCATTAGCCGCCTTAACGGAGGTCGCAGAGGTCGCCCAGCTGCGCTCCCTCACAGACGCCCGATGACAAGGACCGCGATGGTCCGGTTAATTAATCAGGATCCTAAAGCAGCGGGACGGTAAAGGATGGGATGACAGCGGGCCGCACCGGGGGTTTGGGGGGGACGACGGGGACAACCACCTCTCGGAGCAGAAAGAAGACGTCTTTTCACTTGCAATAAATGTTCACCAATCATTTACAGGACAGGGAGGCGGAGCTCTCGCCTTGCAAACCGTCACACATGAAAACTAATTGACCTTATTGGTCCTGTGAAGAGCGAGAAAGGTACAAGAGGCTTTTGCAATGTTTTTTTTTTTTTTCATCTGTGTGTGTGTGTGTGTATATGAGTAGACACACACAAACTCAACATCCTTTTTTTTTTTCTTAACTAATTCATGTAACATTCCTTGAAGTCACATTGCTTTCCAAAATATCATTATCATATTTTTGACTTGACATTTAAGTTGTCTTGCGTCAGCGGCTAAACAAATCACGAGCTAAAAAGCCGGCCGCAGATCCGTCTTGGTCCTTGGTCTGTTAAGTACATAGGCTTGAATAATTTGTACATTTTATTTTCGCAGATCGCTTCAAATACTTTCTCATTAATGTGTGTGATGATATCTGAACTTGAAGAAGTTTAGTGAAAGGTGAACAAGATAAACAATCTCTATCTTGTCACACGTAGCCATTAGGCATTTTCATCTAAAAACAGTACATTTTCCTGAGGTTAAGTCAAAAAAGTCTAATTGCACTTCATGTAAAACAATAAAATACACAAGTAGTATCTCAATGAGATGAAGAAAATTAAATTCAAGTTTTTGAATTTTGAAATATTCCAAATGTTAATGTTATAAACGCACCTGTCTATCTCATGGAAAAGCTACTTTTTTGACTGAGTCTATTTAGGAATTTAATGACATTGAAAGAAATGATATACTGTAATAATCAGCTTGTCAGCCAGCCTGCAAATCAGAACAATAATTTGAGCCCCAAAATCAATAAGATGCAAATGATGGTAAGTAATTATCACTTTATAGTGATTTTAAATCAGCATCCAAGAGTTGGTATGAGGAAGTCATGGAAATAAAAGGGCCTCTGCGCGTTGCAGGCTGTCAAATGGGATCATATCCTGTAGCGGCGGTTCCTTCTCCGGCTTGTGACCTCTTGTACGCAGCAGACGCCCTCATGATGTCGGCCCCCGCGAGGTGCTCGGCAGTAAGCCATCCCTTCGAGGTGATTGTTTACCGCCGCTTATGATCCTGACGTGGGAGGTGTCATCGTGATTCACAGAGGAGAAGATTACAAAAGATAATCAGCTACATGACATGCATCTGCCCGGGGAGAGCAAAGGGGATTGTCCACGGCTATTTCCTTTCACTGTCCAATCGATAATCTCATGACTCACTGGGTTTATCTTGAGATGCTTCGGAATGGCAGCTAGTCCCGCTTTGTAAACATTTCTTTTTTTTTATCTACCTGTAATAAATGTGTTACAACATGAGAATAGCTAAGAATCAATTACTGCTGAAAGAAAAGTCAGGTTATTCTAATCCTCCACGGTTATGACATCGACCGGTGTTGTATGAAACAATCCCCATGTAGAAATCGATATAGCACAGGGTCCTGAAGCACTTTTGCCGTGGTGTCACTCTCCAGCCACATGGTGGAGCTTGAACAACGGACAGAACCCATCACACTCTGATGACACACGTGTGTGTGTGTGTGTTTGTGTGTGTGTGTGTGTGTGTGTGTGCGTGAGCAAGAGAGACAGAGAGAGAGATGCTGGGTTGTCTCATAAAGTTTTTCTCCTCTTGTTGCTCCCTGTCCTTGCTCATTTTAGCATACCCATGTCATCTTTCACTCACATTAACTCTATTTCTAGCTGTCCTTCAATTCCTGGGACATTTGAATAGAAATGTCACCAGCATAAGCAATGTGACACTTGCTCCTCCTGGTCTGGGTCTTCCAAAACAGGAGTTTTAGGTTTGTTGGAACGGGTTAAAGTATTTGTCTTTGTTGTAGTGTAATACGAATATGATCATTGATCAGTGATCCTTGGGAAATTCACTTAGATTCAATCAAACATTTTCCCTTGATATCATACATGGAATATTAGCATTTATTATGGGTTTCCCTAAGTTCTGACAGCCTCCAAATTATACACAGATTCATCATCAAGAAACATTTCTTTGTGGCTAATTTATAACACTTAATCTACATCATGTGGATTGTGTGGGTATGGTTTGGTCACCAAATTCTGATTGGATTATTAAATCTGTTTATAATAGCTTAATCCTGTTTGCCGCGCAGGGGTGTGTGACATCACCACCGACCTACATTGTGTTGACAGTCAGAAGACTAAATGTCAGCCATGTGAAATGACCTGGTCTGTTTTAGTCCGCAAATAATAATGCGTTCATGCAACGACTCGGCAACCATGGAAACCCTGATTGTGTGCGTTTGATTCAAAGAACAGATAATATATGATGTTGCATCTATGAAGGTGTCTGCTCAAAGTTTCCTTTTTGACAGTGGTTAACACGCTGTGCTGCCTCTCCTGCCTGCAGCTGACCTGATGGTGATGGAGGACTAAACCTTTCATATGAGCAGCAACAATAATGATAATAATGATTTGGTTTTTTTCGCCTCACAGTAAGAGAGTCTTTCTGTGTGGTGTGCATGTTACCCCAATGTCGCTGTGGGTTTCCTCCGGGTTCTATGGTATCCTCCCACGGTCTAAAACATGCAGTAGGTTCACTGGATTGAACTGATATTACTGATATTCAGTACAGATAAAGAAAGAAAATATACATTAAAAATTATCCTATACTTATATATAATAAGTTATATAGCTTATAAAAAGGACGCCAGTATATGATATTTTTAAAGTAGAGGTAAACATAGTGAAGCCCAACAGGTCCTCATTTACAGTAGGACCTGAGATGTAACTTTACACATATTGTGCTTCAGATCCTGATCATTCAGGTCCTGACCTAAAATCACGGATCCTAATGGTGAATACTGACAATGAATTTCAATATTTCTCCCTTTCCATCACATTCGCCTAATGTGATTTTGAAATCCTACTGAAATTGGAAATGCTGATCTGAACCCCAACTGGTGAGCTAACATGCAACGACGACTGAAGCCTCAGTGCTAACCCAAACTGTTGAGGAAAACACATATTATCCATTTAGATGTTTGATCGTGCAAAGTGAACGAAAAAAAAGTTTGTCGTTGGTATGCATACAGTAAAATGGCTTTGAGATAAATTCTAATGTTACAATGCGAATATGCTTATAATTCAAATGCAAAATGGTGCCTTTATATATTGTCACTTCTTTATATTTACTTTGTACATCGTTTTAGTTCAGCTTCTAAACATTTTCATTTATTCAATCCATTGGTGTTTGCAGATCAGCGCATTCCTGCATCTAATCTGCATCGATAATGGTCCAATATTGGAATGAGCAACATTGTCGACTTGTTCAAAACTACCGCTCATGAACATATGGTAGATGTACCGTAATCCACATAAAATGCAGTAAATACATAATCAAACTCTACTTGATTATGTTGTCCTTTTTAGTTTGTGTTGGGTAGTCACTGAAAAAATGGTCAAAGGTGTCAATTTGAAAACAGAACAATTTGAATATTCATAACACGGATGTCAAGTACAGTTTGAGGTGATGGTGTTGAGCACATTACTAAATCAAAGCTTCCATGGACGAACGTGATCTGTGACTCCAAAAGTACTAGACATTTTTCCAAAATGTACTGAAGTTACTCAGTTTAGAGCAACAGGCTATGTCGCCTGTCACCTGAAGTTATGCCATTCTGTGATCCATGCTGCAAATTTGGTTAAATCAAAAAGCATTTCTCCCCACTTAAACAATAGATCAAATAAAAAAAAGTAACCCCCCCCATTTTATGATCAATAATCAAGCCAAGTATCTTATTTGACATCTGTGTCATGAAAGAGTTGCAGACGATTATGTCATGGGCTAGGTAAAATTATTCAACAATGACAATTCCAACAAAACAGTAAAAACAGTATATACTGTTTTTATTAGGTGATTTTTTTCATACAAAACACTGCACTTTTGCAAAGTGTCGGTATTGATAAAAGTAAGAATAAAGTGCTCGCTCCTCTTCTGTACAGAACATTTGGATTCCAAGTCATGGGTTAGAATTTTCCTTTACCAGATCTTGTTTTTTTTCGTGTTTGTGTATTTGTATGTGATAATAAATGCGCACATATCACAGAAACTGGTAAGGGAAAAAAAGTTTCAAAACACAAGTCTCGCATTTTAGCACATTATGAATAACTGAACAGAGGTTGTGCATTTCTGTGATGCCTCCCTTATAATATTATGTGACTTTACCTCTTATGTCAGTTAACCTTAAATGATGTGTCAATCTGACCTAATATAGTCATTTTAAATATTAAAACAAAAAAAAAGTCATATTTACAAAAATAGAAATGGGACTTAAGAGCAATAGGCTTAATTGTAGATCATACACAGGTCAGAGAGACTAAAACAGAAATGCAAGAAGTGTTTAAAAATACTTCATAATTCGTGAAACATATATGTGGATTACCATGCTTGAAAGTAGCTGTATGAGAGTTCTGGCGCTAAAGTACAGTACCTGGAACCAGAGCATTATGAGCTAAAGTTGAAATGATTTTTTGTTAAAATATTTCCTTTATTAACGGATGTGTATTGTAAAATGTGTCCTCTGTCTTTTTACTCAAAATTAGTTCAATACTTTGGTTGGCTTGCACTTAGACAAAGAGAGAAAAACAAATAAAAGGGCAGCCATTATCCATTGATTGGAGCTTCAAACTCCTGACTCCCTGCTGATGTATAAAGGTAGAGTGGGCTGTAGTCTGTCAAGGCTGATCTGATTGTCCGTGTCCAGAACACACAGCATGTCCACCATCTGCTTCTCCGCAAGTGTTTCCTTGAATCCCAAATGAATGTCGTCTCTCAACTTCGCCTCTCGGTCACTTCTAATGTCCAGGCTGCCCGACTCGTTTTTCTCGTCCTCGTCATCCCCGCAGCACAGCGCGACCTCGTTCTCATAGCAGAAAGCACTGGGAGAGTGAAGGCCCAGTAGGTGACGGGCTGCCCTCGGGGCGAACGGCGACGGAGACTTGGAATAAGTGGAGGTGGAGGATGAATACTGTCCGTCACGGCTCGTAATCTGGCTTAGTTCCCTTGCACTGCATTGTGGCGTGGATGGCACTTGGTAGGTCTTATGGAAGCGAGAATAATCCACGTGGTAGCGGCCGCCCTTCTGAAAGACCACAGGCTCAAAGCGATGACCCCACAGAATCTCCTTGGCCAAGTAGGAACTACGGGCTTGGGTGGTCATTGCGGTGGCTTCTACCATACCCTCCAGGATGACCACGATCTCAAAATCCTCTTTCTGCAGGTCGACGAGGTTTAGGTCATACAAGGGACTGTTCTTGTTGATCTCGTGGACCACCACCAGCGGCGACACCAGAAATAACCGATCGAGTCCGTCGTCATAGCCGACGTCGATGTCTGTTTGCTCCAAAGGAAGGTACTCACCCTCGGCCGTTATATGCGGCTTAATGAGCTGGGCTCTTACGTGTGCCTCAACAATGTGGCTTTTGCGCATGTTCCCCAGGCGCCACATGAGGCAGAGTTTACCATCTCGCATTGCGATGACAGCGTGATGTGAAAACAGCAAGGTCTGTGCGCGTTTCTTGGGTCGCACCATCTTTGCCATGATGGTGCCTATCATGAAAGAGTCTATGATGCAGCCGACGATGGACTGAACCACTACCGTTACCACTGCGACAGGGCACTCCTCAGTGACGCACCGAAAGCCATATCCAATAGTTGTCTGGGTCTCGATGGAGAATAGAAAGGCCCCAATAAAGCCTTGTATGTGGAGAATACACGGTCGCCTTTGGTCCTGTCCTTCCTCTATTTTGCTATGAGGATCGTCTTCCTTCATGGGAAAGTGAAGGTCAAAGTCTCCATGAGCAAGAGCAACACCCCAAAAGACCAGACCAAACAGCAGCCACGACAGCAGGAAGGTGGTGGTGAAGATGAGCAGCAAGTAGCGCCAGCGTATGTCCACGCATGTCGTAAAGATGTCAGCCAGGTATCTCCGTGGCTTGTCCTCCATGTTGTTAAACACCACGTTGCACTGGCCGTTCTTTTTCACAAAGCGGCTACGCAGGTGGCCGGTGCTCAGATCCAAACCCAGGCGGGAAGCCGGCGAAGCCCGGCTGCTGCCGTGGACGAAAGACTCGTTGGTGCCTCTCAGGGACAGAGCCATTCTCCCTTCTTCACTTCCCGCACACTTTCCGGCTCCTTCTTCATCCTGCATACAAGTCAGTGTCTGCTGAGTAAGAGGACTGTGGCCGTTGTGAAGACCCATTGCTGAGATCTTCTGGGCATCTTCATCCGTGGAAACAATGCTGTATCTGAAAAACACAGAAGGCATGGAAACTATGGGTTTAGCCCACTTTGTCAAGCTTGTTATCATTTCATTCAAAAATACCCCTGGAGATCATTCCTTTTTTATATTGCTATATTTTTCACAAGTTCCACTTTTGACAGACTTTAGAAAGGAAAACTTCTAAGGGTGTTTGGCAAACAAAACCTGCACCAGGCTTCGACAACGTGCATGAAGAAGCACATGCACTCGCCAACACACCAAGCACTTGTTAATGATGGATTCTGGACTTTTTTGGTGCGGTAAAAAGCCAAAGAGCGAGCTTCAAATGCAACTTGAAAACGTCTTCTAAATTTAATCCAACTCACTTTGGTCCAATTTAGCCAAATTCAATGCTATATATAAAACCGCCACATAGAAAAGGAAAATTAGACCTTGGTCAAACTGTATAGTTGTAGCTAACTAGACGAACCAGCCATTCATTTGTGAAACTACAATTTATGTTACTGCACGTTGATGTTACTCTTGTGTTCTTGGTTTTTGATCTAATTAAAATTCAGAGAATTGGAGAAATAAAAAAAATAAAAAGAGAAATATAATAAACTGACTATACTGTTAATCACTGAAGGACCAAGGTCTTCTAGCCTTTTCTAAACTCCTATCCAAGACACAGGAGTTTAGTAAACAGCTAGTTCTCGGTCTTCACTTCATTAAATAGTGCCTTGAAAAGGGGTTGGCGAATGAGAACTTATTCCACTTGTTTGATTTCTTATTTTACTTCACCTGTTGACTCGCACCGCTCCCATGGCAATGGTGATCATCAGGCTATGTCTGCAAGGGCAGTAATGTAGGTTAGGGCGGGCAGTTCCAACCATCAAAGTATTGTAGCCAGACAGGGAAGGGATATGAGCTCAGATCCGTCTTGGATTTATCATCAAGGCTGTCTTCTTAGGATGCATTTTCCTGGAACAAAGAAAATGAAAAAAGGAGGATTTTGTGTCATTCATTTTGATATTTTTCACATTAATATGCAAAACAGTTGCACAAGCAAATGGAAAAAAAAATGAAGAGCTACAATGGATAAAAAAGGATAATTGAAATAATAATAATAATAAGATGACCCTTTATAATGGTACGCCTCTCCCCTTTTTGTGCAAAGCTAGCCAGAGGTTTTTTTGTAATGAAAGCTTATTGATTAGGTCCATTGTAGTGGTTAGCCTTAGGGATCTTCAGGCCAACCAGGGGTGGAAAACCAGACTGCCATTGGAGGGAACAAAGGTCTAAAAAAGAGATGAATCCGTGGTAATCTACTGTTAGAGGAACAATTGATCTGATGGTTGGCCTGATGACAAGGTTGGAGGTTGATTTTGCTCGACTTATTATGTCAGCATGCCGAGAACCAGGAGAACTTAAAAGCACCAGGTTGCATAACGAACAGGTCAATTGCATGCAATACCAAAGGGCACTCGCGGTTTGAGTTTTACTGTTACGTGAACCAGTTTCACTGGCATGAATCAGTTGACACGATGGACAGACGGACGCACAAAATTCGTAATGGATTATCTTGGGAATATTTTTCACAAGTGCGGTTTAAAAGCCCACATTCAATCCTGCCACCATCGGTAATAAACGCACACACATGCAACCAGAGACACGCCGAGACACACCGGTCCTCACATGTGCAAATCTTGATGGGATTTGACGTCATGTGTGTGATGCTCCCAGAATTCTTGTCCTGTTACACCACTGACAGATGTTACAAACTGTTTGCTTATTGGCCAGATTAAGGGTGATTTTCAGTGGATTATCCGTAAAGGATAGATTATTACGTCAACACGATCACTCCTGTGCCGCAGCCGTCTTCATGATAATGCACCCTTCTCTTGTAAATGTCTTAAAGAGAATCAGCCACCGTCTGTGTTCATGAAATTTGTGCAAAACAAAAAATATATAGAATAAACTGATTATAAATCTGTCATGTAGAGTGTTATTACCTAAAACTGGGATGATTAATTTAAAACTCGGTTTTACTTAAATAATCATTGTAGGAGTTAAAAGTACACTGCCTTTTGTGATAGTTTACAGGTGTCGTATTATTTTTCAATCCCTGCAAGTATCTTTGACTCATTATGTAACACGTTTGTTGTTCACCTCCCTTTTATTTTACTTTCACTTGACAATGTAGTGTGCGAGGAGTGAAATGAGTCAGAGCCTAATGAGAAATATCATATTTAATGCATTTTTTTGCCATCAAATGATTTATTGAATGGATTTTAATGATACCAAATTGTGCTTCTAAAATTATTCTTTACTGAACTTATCAACAAGCTGAACCGTGGCGATATATGACTGGAGAGATTCAGTAATTACTGGTTGGTCATAGCTACTGTATTTGCTGTCGCCATAGGAACGTTCCTCTAGTCTATCTTCTATAAGACTGTTTGCTGTGTTGTTGGTATGCTTCTGTTCCTCAGGCACTCATTTTGTGGGGACGTTAATCTGTTCACGTCTTGCCTCTCTGCTGGGGACGAAACCCTTGCTCATTTGAGTGAGTTGCTTTTCAGGGGCAAAACTGGTTACAGATTGAGTGTGGTTGACTCATTTTGTAAAACAAAAATGTGCATGAAGAGGGGAGGGGAAAGGAGAGGAGATGAAAATGGGCTCCTTCATCATGTAAGGAAGCACTGGGAGGCAGCCAAACTCAGGTGAAACTGCAACGCGCTGCTGGACAAACAAATTATAATTATCCTCAAGTGTCGCGTTGGAGATTTGGAGAAGAACACTTCCATTGGATGCGTCTGTTATTCAAATACGTCAGACCGACATGACAGCATAATCCCATGCAGTGGAAAGGATGGAGGAAACCCTCATCAAATACCAGATTACTATGTCTGTTAATCTTCCAGTCCAAACAATATGTAAGGTGGTTGCTGTATGACCTGCCTTAAACCCTTTTTGTAATCTGAGATCTAATGATGCAAAAAGAGGGATAAGGACAGAAAGAAAGAAACAAACAAACAAAGGCAGGATGAAAGATAAGATGGATAGACAGATAGATAGATAGATAGATAGACAGACGGATTCTGTGGGGCCAACTTAAGTTCAGAGATTACATTTTTCAGAGTGCGTGATTCCTGATTAGGACAGCAAGGGCTTTACAGGTATGAGGCGCAGTGTGAGAAAAAGTACAGATTAAGATGAGGAGATTATGACATCAGGGACCGTTTCTGCATTTCCACATTCGCTGTAACTGTATTGTAGAAATTCACACGACATACAATGCATGTGTCCAAGACTTCATCTCGACAGGTGCGGAATGCCTTTTGATGATATTTCAAGTAACCATAGCAACACCCCCCACCACCAAATAAATCTCACAGGAAAGAACGGAGAGTTGTTTTGAAAATATTCAAAAATGTTCAAACACACCAGCCTTCATGCATTTCCATCCCTCAAGGAACATACGCATCAGTCCATTATTAATAACTTACAGATTGAGTGAAATGTATAATGTGTTGTGGTTATGTGTTGTGTTTTAATAGCGTACAAAAGCCCTTAAATAGTCAAATTGCGGATAAATCACATCTTTAAGATCGAAAATACTACTTGTATGGTGTACTGAGAAGCAGTTCTATCCATAAAGTCTTCAGTTTCACTCATGCAAAGCACTAAATAGAATAAACATTTCTCTAATTTCTGATAAAAACACATTCAAATCCATAATGTGAATTTCAATCACAAATCATTGTATCAAAGTTTCTATTAAATGAGTACAACTCGAAAGCCACCCGCCCAATAGATATTTTCCATCCCGGGCCACGCGGTTCACGGGCATGGCATCGTAAATCCCAATTGATCGATCAAACTTTGCACCCACAAGTTATGAGCAGGCAGTTTGTAAACTTAGCATCAGCTGTGACGTATGTTGGTTTCATTGAGGCCACAGGAGCTGTCCGGTGCTGAAAATCAATCCAAAGCCTGCAGGAGTTATTGACAGTTGAGCGCGCGCGTGGGGGAGGTGGGTGAGAAAGCTGAACCGTAGCCTAACCTTGAAAGTGATTTTTGGCCATTAAAATACTCCCCCTCGGTCTGTTTACGCTCGCATGTGTCACAGTCGACTTACTCACCCACATGAACGTTTCGCCCCGATTATCGATCGGGGTTTTCCATGAATTGAGTTTGTAAGAAGCGGGGGGCAGGGGATCTTTACCGGGTTTACTGTGAATGAAATTTCTTACTTAACCCTCTTTTTTAATCTGGGTGTTGGAAGCTGGGCCAGGGGAAGTAAACAAATGGAGCAAAGACTTTTCTACACTTCTGCACTGAACACTGCATGCTTAGATTATCAATAATTACAATTGACAGAAATGAGCAAATGAGCAGTGTAATAATGAACATATAACACTTACCTTGTAGTAACTACACACCAATATCCTTTGGAAACCAGCATTGGGTTCTTCCACTTGGCCGCTGACTTGGACTCTTCCTCCTCTTGGCCCTTTTTTTAACGAACGAACACCTTTTCCGTATTTTTGCTCCGAGATTCCCCCTGTGCAAACTTGTTCGTGTTTCCAGGCTGAGCTTGGTCTTGATGCTCCATTGCGGTGAACAGAGTCGCTCCTGCCTCCGCTTCGCATCTGCCCCGGTCTCTGCCAGTGTGTGTGTGGGAAAAAAGAGTGAGGGAGAGATAGAGGGAGAGAGCGAGAGAGAGAGAGAGAGATCTGATTATGTACCTATTTATATGCTATTGTTTTCACCAGAGTGTGGCGATGTGGATTGTATAATTCAGACCCACTCACACAGATGATTGAACCGACGCCCCCCTTTTCCCCCCCGCTGAAGAAAAATTCCTATAAAGAAGTGAGGACATATTTGTGTTGTATAAAGTAGGTCCTTCGTAGGCTCTTCGCTTTAGATATGTTCAGATAACTGAAAATAAGTTGGTGGAGCTTCTGCGTCACAGCACGAAGGACCCTGGTTAGATTCTGACAGGGGCAGCTTTTCTGTGTGGAGTTTGCATGTTCTCCATGGGTTTCCTCCGGGTTATACAGCTTCTTCCCACTGTCCAAAAACACGCAGTTTGTTATTTGGAGGCCCTAAATTGCCTAGATGTGTAAATAAGTGAGTAAATTGCTGTATGACTGTTTCAGACATGGGAATGAATGAATGGTTGCATGTATTTATATGACATTTGAATGAATGAGTGAATGATCGCATGCCCCTATTTGATGTGTGAATGAGAGAATGAACGATTAGATGTCTTGATATGATGGCTAAGTGAATGAGTCAGTGTTTGTATGTCTCTAAATTTGTCCCTGTGATTGATAGAAATATCTTTATTGTCACATTCAGTTATACATAGAGCGCAACATCAGCAAAATCTGACCAATAACTTTAACCCATCTGGATGAGCCATAAGCAGAAGGCAGCTACTGAGCAGTGCCAGGGGAGCAGTTGGGGGTTTCAGTGTCTTGCTCAACAACACAACAGGCCAGGAGGAGCGGGGGGGATTGTACCAGGAATGTTCGGTTCCCGTGGGCCACACCGCCACGCTTATCCAAGGTGAATGTGTCCCGCTCACTGTCAGCTGGGATAGGCTCCAGCCCTCCCTGCGACCCTGGAAGCAAGATCTGTGCTATGAATGGATGAAAAAGTGGCTGATCCTTTGGTGGAGTGTAACCAGGTAGGCAAAATCAGCTCGTAGCTGAAGATGCTATACAGATCATTTGTTGCAGGGTTAGGGTTAGGGTACATACATGATGTCCAGTGAATTCACGTTTCTGTTTGTTTGCTTTTAAAATCCAGAAGAGCTTATTGCCTTCTAAATTCAAATAATAATTTTTTTATAATTTATACTTTATTAATCCCTTGTGGGAAATTCTGTCTCTGCATTTAAGTTATCATGGATAAATCATGAGCAGTTGGCTGCCGTCTAGCAGCTCCAGGGGAGCAGTTAAGGGTTCAGTGTCTTGCTCAACAACAGTTTGACACACTAGGTATCGAACCAGGAATGCTCAATTCCAAGGATGATTGCTTTTCCCCCTGGTGCCACACAGCCCCCAAAATTGTCAAAGATTAGAAACATTTCTAAAGTTACCCTCCCTCCAATATTGGTTGTTTAGAAATCGCTTCATCAAGAACGGAAATTAATTAAACAATGATCTTTGGCATGTGTTTAGGAGAAATTTCATCCATAGAAGGGACAACGTGCACTGTCGACCGTGGCGAAGGACAGTTTCCTGATGATCGCAAATAAGGCAGAAGGTTGGTAATGCCGCCACTTCCTGTTCTTTGCCGACCACATCAGGCACCTCACTCTGCCACAACCACCACAGGGGTGAACATGATAACAGAATGTAGTTGTATTGTATTTGTATTTTGTCTTAGGTCAGGTTAAACACAGGTTATGTAAGAGATAGCTGCGCTTCCATGCTGTTGCCATTACTCAGAATCAAATTACTCTGAAAAATGAGGGGGGTTTCTGGCATCACTCGCCAATTCACAGAAGGATCGTAATCTGGGATGCTAGAGAAGAAATGTGAATTTATGCCCAGTGATACTCAATGTCTCTTTGGAAAAAGTCTAATTCTGTTCAGCTAGCTGCATATGTGAGTTAATGTGTGTGTGTCTCCTTTCTGCTGACCTCCACATCCCTGAAATAGACAAATCTGAGAAATGGTTGTTGGCAAAATCATTAGTTGTACTGAACAAATTGAAAACCATTAGCCCCTGGAAAATGAATAAAATAAATTGTGCATTCATATTTGAAAAGGCAAAGCCTATTGAACACAACAGACACAACCATTCAAAATGTGTTTTTTCTTGTCACATGCACTGGAAGGATATGTGTTTCTATGTGCAATGAAATTGTTTCTTTGCTGTCCACTGTTAAAGCCAGATAACATAACATATCTATAGTATGATAAGAAGCAGCATTTCTGAGATACAGTAGAAATAAAAACAATGCAGATAGGACTATCTAGCAGTTTCTTAACTATTGTGTTATGGTCACGGTTGTGCATATTAAACATTAAAATGAGCACTGTGGGTCAGATCCACAGGCTGCATGGAGCTGCTCCATCGGTTCTCATTCCAGACCTCTTAGCGCCGTTGCTGCTGATCAGACACAACTCTATAGTTTCCATGGAAACGCAATTTTTTTTTCCCCTCAACTTTCTGTTCTTTCCCTCACACATAAATACACACTCTCTCCGTCCACGCGGTTTATTTTTAAAGCTCCTTTCTTTTTAGTTTGACAAGACAACAGGTGGGTGTTGCGCTTGCCGAGGCGGAGGTTGGACTGCAGCAATATAGGAGTACGGAGTGTAGGCACCGGTCTAAAGTTAGGAGATTAACTAAGTGAAAGCGCACGGAATGAGTGGGTTGAGATGAACCCCACAGTTAATGAGACACAATGTCCTCCATGTAACACTGCTGCTATCGGGTATTTCATGACTCATGTGCGCAAAGTTTTATGTTCAGCCATCCCTTTAGGTTTTAGTGCTAAATGTGGAATGGACATTTGGATTTTGCAAAAGCAAATTAAAAAAAAAAAAATAGCAGACAAAAAGCATTATAATTATCATAGCAAAAGCATGAAGACTGAAAAATTATAATAGATGTCGGTTTGGCTTCCACATGGCAAAGTGTCATGGAAAACCTTGTCTGTTCGGGACGTTGTTTTCTGTCTCTGAGCTAAAAACAGGGATGGCACACACTCAACCACACACACACACATACAGAACTCTCCCCTTTAGAAAAGCCCGTTCTACTTATAGAGTCAGGCAGGGGGGACGAGAGGATTTGTGAGGTGAAGCAAAGCGTGTCCTCACATCGCAGCGTAGAAATCTCAATGAAAAAAAATGATATTGATGCATTGTCATGACATGTTTTGTCCAAGGCCTAATTTTATTTGTGTCTCTATCAGGGGAGTATCCAGCCCCTGGTCTCATTATTCATAAAAACAAAAGGGGGGTTTTCCCAATAGAAACATCACCGGGCAATTCAGTGACAGAATCACGACCAAAATCCCTAAACACTGCGATAATAGCTCGTTCCCTCAGCGCTTTTTCAATTTGATAAACAGGTGACAGGGAGCTATTTTCTGCATGTGAGCTGCCTCTGCGGCCCCGCTCGATGATAACCCCCCAAAACACGGCTCCATGAGAACCGGTTTACTTGGATGCGGGCGGTTTGCCTCATTTCTCCTCACTCGCAGAGCTGATCCAGGTCAACGTGCTTTTAGAAAAGCAGGGCGAGAGGGGCAGGACAGGCACTTTCTGCAGGCAAATAAGTTAACTCGAAACAAGTTTGCGCTGTTAATTCTACAGCCTTGATTATTTTACCTATTCATCAATTACTGAGATATCCTTTCTATGACTTGTAGTGCAAGTATATTCTAGAAGTTCTCAAATGTCATGCATTCTTTCATTATCTGTGCCACTTGTACTGCAGTCAGGGTCGCCCAGCTGTCATTGGGCAAAAGGGTTAACACCAGTCGATCACAAGAAAACATATAAAGACAAAAAAAAACATTAACCCTCTCATTCATGTATTTGTGACAACTAACCACTACTCTCTCATTCATATTCTGGCGTGTTACCATTCAGTCTTTCATTCCCAAGTCTTACAGACACGACCATTTACTCTCTCATTCACGTTATATAGAGACAAACAACCAACCCCTCATTCATTCATTCATACATCATCAATTCCACCTATCCTGCACTCAGGGTAGTGAGGGGGTGCTGGAGTCTATCCAAGCTGTCATTGGGTGAGAATTGGGGTTCCCCCTGGATTGACTGCCAGTGACCTCATAGGGCCTTCACATCAAGACAAAGATTGTCTCACTCATTCACATGTCTGAGCAATTTGGGGGCTCAGATTGATCCTCTCCTTTTTTTTGGAATGTGGGAGGAAACCGGAGAACCCATGCAGACGTGTGAGAACATGGAAACTCCACACAGAGAGGAGACACTGTCGGAATCGAACCAGAAACCCTCTTGTGTGAGGCGGAAGCAAAACTATGGATAGTTAAACTTCATGTATCTCATGTGATTTCACACAGATGCTGACAGACCTTGGGCCACGTTGGAGTATGATAGGGTTGTTCCTTCTTATTTCTGATTATTTTTAAGCATGATGTACCTTTTAGAAATGCAGGATAAAATGTTAATTCAGACAGATGTGTGTAACTCTGTTTAAGCAGAGCATCTCAGGCGTTGTCCAATGGCCACAGTGTTTATACAGGTCAGAAGGTCTTCCTGGAGGAACTGAGGCCTCTTTATGTAACTCAGCGAAAGAAACTCAGGAAGTGAATGAGGACGCATACGTCACGCCAATATTTTATCTTTTTTTTTTACATTTCTGGAATTTCTGAGCAGTTCCCTGGTGGTTTCCGATGACTTTCCTAGAAAGGTTGATCCGATTTACGATGAATTACAGGGAGGTCGCTGGACATTTTGTTTTGTTTATCGGTGCCGCATCAACATCACGGCCCATGATTTATGGAGTCACGACATGTCAAGCAGAGGGAAAAAGGTAACAGGGTGATTTTGCATCTCACCACCCTGGTCCATAGGATCATCAAATCCTGCATCCCTATGATGAGGGGCCACTGTTTTATCTTTTTTGTTTTGCGGAAGAAATGCAGCCCATCCGGCTTCATAGTGGGTCTAAGATATCAAGCTGAAACTGGTGGCAGGAATATTGTTGAGCAGGAGGAGCCGGTTAACCCCTGGTTGACCTCCCCTGTCACCCGCAGTGTCTGGATGTGCATTCTCAGACACTGAGAACACTCATAAAACACTCACTAGACCGATTCTTCGTTGAAGGTCTTATTTCCCAGGGGACTCTCTGTGGGTCTGTCTAATTAGAATAACATGAATAACAAAAGAAACCATGTTGATGTCTATATTTGGCAGCACCCCCCCACACACCTAAAAGTTTATGAGCTGAAATGTACACGAGGTATGAGTAAATATGTGTTGTGAGGAAAATCAAGGAACAGCAAGATTATTATACTGATCACAATGACAGTGTTTTCAATTGATATTGAATTGTAAACAGTGGTAGCCCCATTTTGATCTTGTGATTAAACTGAAAGATAGTGAGAACATACTGTATTTCTGCCAAGCCTCCAAAGCTGTATCTAGAAAAAGGAAATTAAATTAGAAATTAAAACCCAATTTGGACTCCATGGGACGGCTGTCTTATAATTAACGATAATTTTGCAACAAGTTAGCACTCTGGCTACAATGACCCTGGTTCAGTTCTGATAGGGGGCCTTTCTTTGTGGAGTTTGTATCTTTTTCCCTTGTCCGTGTCCAAAGTCTAAGGTTATCCTAAAATTGCCCAAATCTGTGAATGGTTGCATGCCTGCTTATGTAGCCCTGTGATCGAGTGGCAACTGGTCCAGGCTGAACCCCACCACTTGCCTGGTGTCAACTGAGATAGGCTCCATCAGCCCAGTGACCCTGAGTGCAGGATGAACGGTGTAGAAGATGAGATTTAAATATTAAGGATTTGGTTTGCACTTTGAGATTCTAACAATGGACTTCTGCTTAGACACCAAGTCCTCATATGAATGATCATTTTTTTTGGATAACGTCGTTGTTATTTTCATTCATTCATTTATTCATTATCTGTACTACATATTTGGCACAAAGGGTTATGGGGGTGTGGTGGTGGAGCCTATCCCAGCTCTACAGAGACATACAACCATTCACTCTCACACTCATATCTGTGCAATTTAGGGTCTCCTATGAACCGGCTACACGTTCTTGTGAGGAAAGCAGAAAATCCACAGGGAACACACCCAGACTTGGGGAGAACATGGAGTATCCACACAGAAAGCTCCCCACCCTGACTTTCAGAAGTGAGTCTAGCTGTCTGGCGGACGCACAAAACAACTGTGCCACTATCTATAATTTGAATAAATAAATACATAAACGAATAAATGAAAACAGAGAATAATTAAAAATCAATGTCATTGAAGCCTCTTTTCTTCTTTTCCATTTCGATCGTAAAATCATTTCTGAGAACTTCAACAGCCTCATGTTTTGGAGAAAACAGAGGTCACCTCATGCACTTAATCTCAAGTATTTACTTGGGATTAACAGTCAAAGTGAACAGAAGTTCAGATTAAAAAAGTGGAACTCTAGAGTTTGTCAACAAGTGGGGATGCAACGTTTAAAATTCAACCTCTCATTTTGTAGCGTTCGGAGAAAACACCTGCCGTCAAATGCAAAGTCGGAACGACAAATCGAAAGGTCAAACATTTGATCAATCAATCGGACCTCAATGTCACAGAATCCATTGTGTGATGATTTGCAGGATTGAATTGAAGAGTGTCACAGTCATCATGCAGTATTATGTCAAAAAAGACATTTTTCAATGTGTACTCCCGTCTCATTTATAGCCACAGTTTGCATGTGACATGAATAAACAAGGCACGGGTCAAATCCCACCAACATCCGTTTTTACTCAATGTTTAATCAAGTCCTTTTTGATGGTATTGAAAATAATCTGCAACCTAACTTTAGCATGCACTCCACCATACAAAGATCTGCTCTCTTAAGGCTTTATAAAACACTGAAATGTGAACTTATATTGGCTCAAGGACCTTGTCGATCCATCGAAGTAGCCACCAAATGTGTCAAAGTAACACTCAACTCGGGGGTAAAAAAATGAGTGAATAAATAATAACAATGTGTACACACACATATACATAAACACATATTTGTATATATATCTATTTATATGTATATACTGTGTGTATTCATAAAAACGTATATAATGTGTCTACATGGATGTGTGCGTATATATATTGTGTGTAAATAAACGTATATAATCATATACTGTGTCTGCAAGGATGTGTGTGTATATATATATATGTGTGTGTGTGTGTGTCTTTCTATATACACAGCATATACATTGCATTGATTGAGATTAATATTGATTATATGTATACACACATATATATATATATATTTCTATATTTATATCCAATGGAGCCTCAGGACGGCACAGGCCAGTATCTCCCTAGGCCGGTCCCAAGCCCAGATAAGATCAAAGCAAACATGCAAATCAAATCTAACAATCTTATTGGGCAAGACCCGGGTTGACAGTGACCGCTATTGGCACTGATTGACCTACAGGTTACCAGTGGAAATTGGGCTGCTGTGGATAAAAGAAGGAAAGGAGGAAGGCGTGGTCGGAAGCACAGAGAGAAGAGGAAAGGCAAGAGTCTGGGACTGAGAGTTGGGGCTTTGAATATCGGGACTATGATAGGAAAAGGTAGAGAGTTGGTGGACATGATGCAGAGAAGGAAGGCGGATATACTGTGTGTCCAGGAGAGCAGGAGGAAAGGTCCTTTGTATTTACTCTCATGACATTTTCTCTTTATGGTAGACTTAGATAGCGATACACCTACTTCCTGGAGAGTGTTCTTCACTTGAGTGGATGTTGTGAAGGGGTTTTTCTTCACTATGGAAAGGATTCTGCTATGATCCACCACCGCTGTCTTCTGTGGATGTCCAGGCCTTTTTGAGTTCCCAAGCTCACCAGTGCACTCTTTTTCCTCAGAATGTACCAAACTGTTGATTTGGCCATTCTTAACATTTCTGCGACATCTTTGATGGATTTCTTCTTTTTTTCAGCCTCAGCATGGTCTGTTTCACCTCCACTCTTTGACTGCATGTTGTGTGTTCACAGCAACAGCTTCCAAATGCAAACGCCACACCTGGAATCAACTCCAGACCGTTAACTGCTTAATTGATGACAGGTTACTGCAGGAAGAGCCCATGCAGTATTGTTTTTTTTTTTTTTCCTTCTGAGTCAATTGTCCAATTTGACTTTTGGTCCTTTTAAAAAGAGGCAATGACATATTAAAGAGCTGTAATTCCTAAACCCTCAAATTACAGCAGAGAGTCTGCACTTTAAGCCCATATTGATTATATTCTTGTATCTTGAAAATGTTTTCATAAACAGCTAAAATAACAAAACTTGTGTCACTGCCCAAATATTTCTGGGCCTAACTGTCTTATGTGTGTCGGCGTATATATATATACAAACACAAAAAAAAATAAAGGCAACACTTAAATAACACAATATAACTCCGAGTGTTCCCTATATATATTTGAGCAGTATATATATATACACACACACAATAACTCTGTTGCACTGAATTAACATTAATATTGTAGCAAATCAAAATGCAAGTATTTGCCATTCAAGTAACACTTCAGGCTGTTTTCCAGTGCCGCCAGAGTGATACATGATTGTAGCTCTTGCAATTACCATAACATTAGGGCGGTATTAAAGTAAAGGAAATTGATGGTGGACTCATCCGGCCTCGAGTACAGCAAAAGATATGTTATTCTAAAAGGAAGAGGCTGTTTTATAATAATTGCATACTTTGTGCCTTCATGGCCGGTTCCTGTGTGCTGGGTGGTAATTACTGGAATACTTCTACTGCAGACAGTCATATTTTTGTCTTGTCCCGGATTCCCTTTTATGCCATTACCTCAGCAGCCTTGCATAACATCTAACACAGATTGAAGTGGATGCTTATTTTTGCAAATGGCAATAAATACATTGATCTAGTTTCTGAACTCTGGTCACTGTTTTACATGCACTCACAAAAGGTCATCGCAGTCAGAATATTCGCTGCAGAGAGAGCAGGGAGCCCTCCTGGTCTCGGGCAGGTCCTCAAGTAAAAAACTTTTCCTGCGTGAGTTTGCAGAAAGCGCCTCTGTGGCTGGATACTTCGCTTGCTATGGCGAGCTGGTATCAGCCTCAGGCTGCACATCAACATCCCGATTATATGATCTAATTTTGTCCAATCTAAGTTTAGCAGTAAACTCACCCTGCTCTCATACTTTCTGTGTTTGGCCTTGAACATTCTGCTGCTACCTTGTTGTCCACTTATTACACAACATTCTCCAAAAAGAATGTTCTTCATTACATTACATTATTTCATTACATTTTTCCTCTGGAGTTAACACATGAAATATAGATAAAGTGTGTTACCAGTGTGCTATGCTATGTTAATCATCAGGCTTCATAATGTAAAAAATGATGTATTATAACACTGAATGGTGTAGAAATTACTATGACCATGTCAGACCCAAGTTCAGAATTTTAAGGAAATATGCAATGTTACTGCAATCTTATCTATAAACACTGTATTTCTATTACTCTTGTTAATAGTTGCAGCATTGTAGAATTTGACATTACTTCCTGCTGTTACAGTAGGTGAATAATTTTGACGAAGACCTTGTCAGGATCTCCTCTCGGCAGCCGAGAGGAGACACGGCTGGGTTCAATTAAGAATCAGCGCCAGCCGCAGCA
Organism: Fistularia commersonii; assembly: GCF_037954325.1. Lineage (NCBI taxonomy): Eukaryota > Metazoa > Chordata > Actinopteri > Syngnathiformes > Fistulariidae > Fistularia > Fistularia commersonii. The sequence goes on along the minus strand of NC_141295.1, from coordinate 10,997,232 downwards.
GCGGCCAGCTGCCGCTAATCAACATCTCCATAAAGAGCAGCAGCATGCACTGCCTGGCGCCAGAGAATTGCAACTCTATCGTGATTCTGTATTGAGATCTTGCCTGCAAGACCCTGTCTTGTGACCCTGCCTACCTAAATAAAAGAGTTCCTACCCTGATTTCAGCCTTGGTGGTGTGGTTCCCTGCCCGAGTCCGCCCCTGGCCCGTGACAGAATTCTCTGGCCGACATGGACTCGGGGAGCCCATCACCGGGACCCAGTTTCAGCCCCGAGGTGGATCTCCAAGCTGCCCTGACCATGCAAGGCCAAGTGCTTGGACAACATGAGAGGATTCTGGGAGAATTAGCAGTTGCCGGACGTTAGGCCCATGGCAGGTTGGAGTCCATCTCCAACCGGCTTGTGCAGCTAGCCACCACCCCTGACACCTTAGATAGGCACCGCCAGACACTACGTGACCTTGCTGCCTCCCTACACCAGACTCAGGGGCAAGTGGAAAACATCTTCGCCCGGTTGAGCCAGGTCTCCTCTGTCCTAGCCCAGAGATTGTTACAGCAGAATCCTTCTGCTCCGCCGACCCCTGGTCCGGAACCAGCCCCCGCCCCTCGACATCAACCCGCAAAGGAACCGCATGTACCGGACGACGCAGCGAAACGCTTGGGCAACCTCACCCAAGGGAGGCGGAGTGTCGCTGAGTATGCCGTTGAGTTTCGGACCCTGGCGGCAGCTTGCGACTGGAACGACCCAGCACTACAATACGCCTTTCTGAGGGGACTCAATGAGGAGCTGAAGGACGAGCTGGCGGTGAGGGACGGACCCCCGGACCTGCATGCATTGATCAACCTCGCAATCCGGATAGACAATCGTATCCGCGAGAGGCGGCGGGAGAAGACCCAGGGACCCCCTTCAGACCGAACCCCAAACCTGCCTCGCCCCTATCCCGGCTCCCGTAACCTCACTTCTCCACTCCGCCCAAAATCGTTTGCCCGTCCTTTGCCCTCAGGTCCCGCCACGTTGGGGGAGGAGCCCATGCAGCTGGGCCGAGCGCACCTTACCGCTGAGGAGAGGACTGCCCGGCGGCGCCGGAACGCCTGTCTCTATTGCGGTGAGGTGGGCCACTACGCCGCCACCTGCTCGGCCAAGCTGGGAAAAGCCGAGGCTCGCCAGTGACTGGGGGGGTCCTGGTGAGGTGATTTCACCCACCCCCCCATGCCACCTGGCATGGAGTCCGCCCCCGGCCCGTGACAGACATCTTGTATATCTCCATAAATTTGTCATCATTAATCGTTCATCTGCACTTCCATTTCATTCATGGGGCTTCAACAACCAGCTACCATCTGTGAGGCAAAGTTCATTAATTATCTACACCTCTTGTCTTGCACTCAGGGTCGTGCAGGGGGTGCTGGGGCCCATCCCAGCTATCATTGGGAGAGACGTGGGATTCAGCCTGGACCAATCACAGAGCCCTATGTAGACATCCAACCGCTCAATCTCTTTATGCATCTGAGCAATTTAGGGTCTCCGATGTACCTATGCATGTTTTTACATTGGAGGAGGAAACTGGAGAACCCAAAAGGAAAGGCCCCCTCTTGAAACAAGTTTATGATGTTAATTCTACAGCGTTGGTTATTTTAACCATTACATTTCAGTCATTTAGCAGTCGCTTTTATCCAAAGCAACTTACAAAAATTGCAATTCAATTTCCAAAGTACCAGTAGTTGTTATTCAGAAGTCACCACTCTACCAAATAGCCATCTCAAAACCATATACATACATACATTCATTTCTTTGTTTTTTTTTGGTTTTTTTTTGAGGTGGGTGGGGGGGCTAAGTGCGATTAGTGGGGTAGTGCTTGGTGAAGAGGTACGTTTTCAGCTCATGGTGGAAGATGGGCAGCGTCCCCGCTGTTCTGACCTTTTCCGGGAGTTCGTTCCACTGCCGAGGAGCCAAGACTGAGAAGAAACCGGTTCGATCGGCAGCCAGGGGCTCTGAGTGATGGGGTGGACAGTCGCCGAGAGGTTGCAGATAGGAGGGGATGGGAAGGGACATGTGGCTTGACCATATCCTGAAGATATGACGGGACCGTCCCCTATTCCGGATGTCCCTTCTTTGAATTGTTGCACAAGTATAGTCATTCAGTATCTGTGCCATTTGTCCTGCAGTCAGGGTTGCCAAGTTGTCATTGGGCAAAAGGTAGAGTTCACACTGGACCAGTCACCAGTCGATAACAGGTCAACCCATAAGCAAGCAACCATTCACCTCTCATTCATCCGTCTTATAGACATATAACCATTCACTCCCTCATTCACAAGTCTCATAGAGACATACAATCATTTATGTCATTTGGTGATGTACAACCAATCGCTCCATCATTCATTCATTCATTTATACCACTTATCCTGCACCCATGGTGGCGGGGGTGCTAGAGCCTATTCCAGCTGTTGTCCGGCGAGAGTTGGGGTTCACCCTGACCCGATTGCAGAGTCCATGTTTATGGACAGTGGAAGTAAACTGGAGAACCTGGACTCACTCAGGGTAACTCCCAGGACATTGATGCCATACACACTTTAGCACTTTTTGCACTTTCTTTTTTTCTTCTTCTAGCACTTTATAGTGGTACCATGTCAGTGAAGGACACCCAAAACAATATCTTGTTGTGATCTAACTGTATTTTTTTTTTTTTTGTCAACGACAAATAGAAGTATTGATTGATTGGGGGAAAACATACAAACTCCACACAGACAACTGAACCAATAACCCTCTTGCTGCCAGGTGGAAGGGCCCACCGCTGCACTATCATAGCAAGGTTACTGCTTCATTAGAAGTCATCTGTTTCCCTTTCCAAAGACTACAGTTCTTGATAAGGGGCAATAACCATGTCTTACCCGCATGTGAACCAATTGATGCTTTCGTTTCAAAGACGCCAGCCAGTTATAGTCGCAGGATCAAATCAGACTACTTCGATTCTGGCACCTGGAGACGGAGCAGTGACTGACTGGAAAGGACAGCATACAACTGCTTGGCTACAGCTATGCTGTCCTACTTTTCTGCAGAGGCACAGCGGCTCAATAGTTAAGTGCATTTGGGCGACCTACGCCCAACAAACTTTTTCAAAATAGGTTCATAAACATGACTCACTGAGGTGTATTTATAGGAACAAATAAATATCGCTCTGCGAATATATGACTCAAATATAGAACTCCATGTGGTTAACATTTAATCTCACTGAGACGTCCTAATCTAAGCTAATGAAAAAACAGTTGTTTTGCTGATATTTATTATTCGTATTATTATAATGGGATATATGCGCAACCCGACGAAATCCTCTTGGGAAATAAGACTTCCTCTTTGTAATCAGTTCATCGGAGACTATTTTAAGGGCCTCAATGTCTGACAACACTCTTCCTGTCACTGCCAAATATAGACTTATGGGTGATGTACTATTTAATGGCTAAAAGCTTTCATATCATTTTTAAGGGACCAGGTAGACATTTTTTTTTATTTTTATTTTTATCTTTATTTTATCTTTAGTTTTAGTTTTAGTTCTAGTTTTAGTTTTTGCTTTAGTTTAGTTTAGACAAGATGGCATTTGATTCTGTATTATTAATTAATGAAAACTCCCCAGCTATCCACTGGGAATGGATTGTAATCTGATACATCCACATGCGAACACCTTTCCTCACATGGGGCTGCCCTTATTTTCACCTCACTATAAAGAGGAATAATTGCAAAACTGTCATAGCTGTCACTGAAATTTGGACTCTTGGATTCAAAAATAAAAGCAGCGGTTTGATATTTTAGAAAAAGCAGCCAGTTTGAAACAACGCAACCTTGAGAGGTGCCTATTAATGAGAGGTACAGCAGAAAAGAAGCAAGAAACAAGATAAGAGCAAGACAGAAGTTGCGGAGGTGGTTCTTGTAATGCAAAAACAGGAAAGTCATAATATATTGATGAGCATGGCCACAGAGTAGGTTGTGTTACGACCGGTGGAGTGAAAATGGATTGGCTACGCACGACGAATGGAGACAAGGGGAGCTGCTGCTTGGGTTAACAGCAGATTTGGCTGCAAGGAGTTTCAACAAGTGAGATAAATTTCTTTTTTTTTGACTTGAAATGTGTACGTTTCTGCAAGATAATTGTATATGTGTGTGTGTGTGTGTGTGTGTGTGTATGTCTGTGTGTGTGTGTGTGTGAGTGTTTACATTAAAAATAATAGAATGAAAATCAACAAGTTTCAAATTGATTGAGCTTTTCCTCTTATGGTGTGAGTTGTGATCATACTATTTGACAAATGACTGGAAATTCAATATTTTTTTGGGGGGGGGGTTATAAAGATTACTTGACACTGTTTTTTGCCTGAATAAGATAGACGTATTATGTAATGATAATGCCGCATTCGAGGTGACAGAGCAGGGATGATCCTCAAGCTGGCTGGACCAAGCAGTTGCCTTGAGGCAGCTGTTTGAGTTCTGCTTGGGAACTCAATATCGCTGACCTCGACACACAACCCAGAGATCCATGTCTTTCAGCCTAATTTTGAGAAACTGTGTCTTAGCAGAAACTCACAGTAGCGGCTACACACACACACATACTGTAGATGACTAGAATTGGAATTCGCTGCAGAGAATATAAAGGTAAAGTATGTCACTCATATGTAGACTTGAGCATACAAGTATTGAGAAAATACCGCCTTTTGTTGCTTTTTCATTTATCTAAAACAAACAATTTCCATTTATTGGCTGTACCCATGAACAACAGTGTGACCTACTTTGGCAGATCTGGACGAAGCACTGACCCGCCATTGACAATAAAGAGACTTCTCAGCTAAACAGGTCATAGCAGGAGAGGGAGGAATCCTGAATAACAGAGATCTACAAATCTGGCAATTCTTAAAATCAACATTTATTTCTTTTTGGATAAACTGCCACTATTGTGGATCTCACTATCTAACTTAACTTCAATGATGCTGTTTCTTGTACTGTAACTTCTTTTACCTGCCCAAATGTGTATTCGAATTTAAAAAAGTCAATTGGATTCAACAGACCTTATTGGAAAACTGTAAATAAGGGTATGATTCTTAATTCCATTTTTAGAAACCAGGTCCAGACCATCCAAATCACTGGATCATATTTTATGACAAAGTTGTAAAAAATGACGCTTTAGCTGGAATGGAAACAGCTTGAATTTCACTTATTGATTGAAATTGTCAAACCAGGGAAAGTATGATGGAGTCACTCTCTTTTCTATTGCAGCCCTGTTTTGAGTAAAGATAATAGATTAAGTGTATTTGCCAAGAAAGTCAGTGCACAATACAGTTTATTGCCCAGCTATTTGCCCATGTTTGCATAGCAGAAGTATATTCTTCTGTTTTGGAAAGGCACCATACAGCCAGATGAGATATGACCCGGATGGATCCATCTCTCCATCGTAGCACCGACATGTCTTGGACGGATAGCGGGGTTGGCAGAGAAAGGTCACATGCAGGGTCAGGTCTGTCACATGCAAAGACGATTTTATCCAAAAGCAACAACAATATTTATCGTTTTTTTTCTCTTGCATGCTGTGATTTTCAGTGTCGCGAGGAGTCAGGAACCCCAGAGGGGTTGACGGCGAGCATCAGGTGGAGGACTTCAATAAAAAGACGTATCGTTTTTACGAAAGGGGGCGTCCCCTCCCCAGCAACTATGTCCCTGAGCCCAAAGCCGCCGTTCCTTACAGGAATGTCAACCTGGGCGTGCCCTCCCAGCGGAGAAACCATGAAACGTACATGCAGGATAGTTGGAGAAGTGAGTCGCCCCAGAGGTACACGTATCACTCCAACTTCAGACAGGGCACAGACTCAGAGAGGAATTCTCCAACACGTCACAGCTCTGTCAGCCCAGATCGATATAAGCTAGCCGAATATCCAAACCAGAGGTGGAGCTTGCACTCCAGAAGTCAGAGTCGGTCTCAGCTCTCCAGGCATACGTCCGGCAGGTCAAGTCCATCTCGCGGACGGGGCTCTTTTGCCTCTCGGGCTGCGTCGCCATCGAGAATGACTCCTTCTCACAAGCGCACAGATTCTTCTCATTTACGCAATGGAGAACATAATACACAAAAAATAAGCAGCAGAGGTTCCAGGAGCCCGTCGAAAACTTCTAGCAAGCATACTTTGGACAGTGAGAAACTTTACAGGAATCTGGAATCGATCTCTCGCCGCGCTTCCTCAGCCTTTCAACAAAATTCAAATGAGGGATCCCGAGCGTCTCCTCAAACTAGAACGGCTGTGGACAGCTCCACACACACTCGCTGTTTCAGCAGCCGGGAGGTTTCACCGTCCAGACGAGGCTGCGGCGTTCAAAACCTCACCCCGCAGTGGGAACCGAGCTCCAGGGACAGCAGACTGAGCCGTTCACCCGGATCCTGGCAGGGCTCTTTGTGCTCTATCCTCAGCTTCCCGCCTTCACGTGGCTCCTCCACGCCCAAACCAGATGCGGACTTGCAGGCACCGGAAGGTCCACCGTCCTTCGGCGCAGGCAGAGAAACAGAGAAGGACAATGATAAGCTCATTGGCAACAGAAGCAGGAGCAGCGCAAGGCGGGGCATGGAGGCCCTACTGATCTCTGAACCCAAAAAGGCTGCAGAGGAAGTGGAAGAGGTAAATCAGACATACATTTAGTGTCTTTTGCTTACAACTCGTTTCCAATCTGTATCTTTATATGTTTACCTGATTTATCATTGGTGGCAGGGTGGCGCAGTGGTTAGCGCCTCTGCCTCACAGGGCAGTTACACGATTTCCACAGAGGGTCTTTCTGTGCGGAAATTACATGTGCGTGGGTTTCCTCAGAGTTCTACGATTTTTCTCCAACAGTCCAAAAACATGAAGCATGGAAAAATTGAAAAAACTGGGAAAAAGTTCCCAAGATGTGTGCATGAACGAGTGACACCATACCAGCGACCGGTCCAGGTTGCCTCTCGCCCAATGACAGCTGGGATAGGCTTCCTGCATCCCCATGACCCTGAGGATGGTCGGATGATTTATCGTTTGCAAAAAAAGACTTTTGACCTGTTTAAAATTGAAGAACATGAACTACTGTCCCGTAACACATGACGCAGCTTCACATATCTTCCACTATCCACTAGTATTACCGTGGGAGATTCTTTGGACTTTTCCAAATGTGTTGGCGCTCCGTGTTTTCTATCGGGACGGAAATAGCTCACGTGAATCGCTGTGAAATCCCACTCTCTCACGCTTAAAAACCGACACGCCAATTGTAACCGGGAATTAGTGACGCGGCGTAGCGATGACACTTTTTTCATGATAAAAGAGCTCAAACCTAAGCATAGATCAAACCAGCTGATGTGTTAATATCTGTGTTTCTACATGCAGTCAGCCTCAAAATAACTGCAACAGCATTAATACAGTTGAAAATAATGTATAATACTGAAATAAATGTTATAAAAAAAATGCTGTTAATTCAGACTGTATTCAAAGCTGTTGGTGTCTTGCTTAAACATGTTGATGAAATCAATGCTTGTAAATTCCAATCAGTAGTGAAGTCAGTAAAGATTTTTCCCTAATAAGGCTCATGTAATTAGAAAAAAAAAGAAATATTGTTTGTTTCATTTTGTCCAAAAGAGGATGTAATATAAAGAAATGCATTCAATCTCGACCCCAGTTGCTATAAAAGTGTGATTTTTTTTTTTTTCTCTGAATCTGAGGCCGGGATGACGATGGACGATTACATTATGCTGGCTGATATTCCCAAAATCCAGCTGGAGTCGGAGGAGGAGTTTTCAGGGATGAGGAGACGGATTCAGAGTCCCAGTCCAAGCAGGGACCAGAGGCTTAGGACGCTCAGGTTCGGAGATTCCTGGATCACTTACCCTTTATTTCTGCATCCACTTTATCCATCCAATGATCATATTTCTTCCCTTTAGGAAATAAGTATCAAAATCATACCCATGATGTGTTAAAGTAACTTGTCAAAAAGAATACTTCACTTATGAACCTTCTTCACTTTTGTTCTGCTTGAGAAGTCATCGAGACGAAACAGACTTTGACGGCTCAATGTTCGAGTCTGACGATAGGAGCAGGAGGAGAGAGCGAGGGCGAGACCGGAGGGAGAAATGCCGGTATTCCGAGAATGGCCGATCATCTCGGAGACATTCAGCGGCATCTCTTCATGCAATGGTGCCTCTTAGCTTATTTAAGATACATTTGCCGGCGTGTGTGACGTGTCTGATTCGGCGTGTCGGTTTGGTTTCAGTGTCCAGATACACAAAGTAGTCGGCAGCATCCTTCGAAGGTGAGAGAACAAGCTCCTCCCGGAAATCCGGACATACAGGTGAGTACAGAAACTTCCTGTTTCAGCGAGAATCAGATTATGTTTGGATAAAAAGTGGGCCTTCCTGGCATTCATTCCCCGGACACCCTTTCTTACAAGTAACTTGCAGGGGAAAAAAAAAGGCCATTAGTCAATGTGCAGTGTTTCAGGGCAGGATGTTCATTTGATTAAAACGTTGTTATTAATAGAATCTAGGATGCCTCCATACTGCCGCATCATGCCCCGAACTCCTGAGCTGACACACGGAACGATGCGCGACCGCAGAAAGAGGCGTTGGAAATGTCGGTCACATGCAGTCACACAAAATTTTGTAGTACTTCGGGACTACTCGCGGAACATTTCCATTAATTTCGGGAGAAAGGGCGATGTGTACTCTCCCCATTCTGACGTCCTTGTTACACTTCCAGTAGTTTCATTTATTATTTTCCAAATCCGTTAATTGGTTACTCTCTCTCTCTCTCTTCTTGTAATACAAACACTGGAATCCTTCTTACAGGCGTCGTAAGTACTTTGTGGCCCTTTTAACTCCCGAATCTCTCTCCCGACGTCGCATCAGTTCTTCTTTCCTTGTTTCATTTCCCGCTTTGCGGGAGAGTCCTCCAAAAGTTAGGAAAAAAAAAAAAGAAAGGGAACTCAATAAGTGTCAATAAGAGGTTGAGCGAAAGTTAATAATCAGATTTCCATCTCTCGTCAGTAAAGGAGTCCTGATACCACTGAGTCTGAAAGTCCCGATTTGTTAAAGTGATATGAAAAGCTGCCCTTTACATTATGCTTTTAATAGAAAATTTCCTGCCTGTCTCCTTCACCGGAGCCACGTGCGTGTCGGTAGATAACAGTTATCGCCGAGAGGTAGCGGCGCATGCAAAGGCCAGCGAGGCTGCGCCGCGTCTCGTGTCTCACGGGTGTGTGCATGTGGATAGCTGACGATGGACATGACAGCAGAAAAGTTTGCGTACGCTTCAGATGTGAGTTAGTTTGGTCTGTCATGGCAGTAGGTAAGAAAGTAAGTAATTAGTTGTTTGTCATTTTGGGGTGACCCCGCTCCTTTAAATGCATTTCTGGCATTTCTGACCCGATGCCGCAGTGTTATCTCTTGCAAACGTGTTCTTTCCCCTCTCTTTCCCCTCATGCTTCCTTTTTTCAGTTTTTGCGGTCACATGTGACGCAGAGACCACATAGAACGCTTCGTCTCATTTTTCCATTTAACTACTATATCTCACAGATGCCGTGACCTGAAGGGATGGATGTCCAGACTCGATGACCACGGCAAGGTAGAGCTTTTTCATCGTCACCGATTCGATTATTCGTATTTTGTATTGGACCACACTTCCGTGCACAATGAGGAACATGAATGAATGCATAAACTAGTTCACCATGACTGCTGTTCCACAGTGGAGGAAACACTGGTTTGTCCTGAGTGATACGTCACTGAGGTACTACAGAGACTCCGAAGCTGAGGAGGTATGCGCATCTTAAAGGCTACATTTGAAAGAACATTTAACATCCATTCACACATTATTAATGTCCCTCGTGGAGTTGGCATTTGGGTGAAAGCATTGCAAGACCGAAGAATATTATGCTTTTCTCTCCCACTGCAGTCAGATGATCTGGATGGCGAGATTGACCTGTCATCCAGTGTGACTGTGTCAGACTGTGACGTGGAGAGGAACTATGGTCTGCAGATAAAAGTATGTATTTAGTTACCAGTAGTTTTTTTTTTTTTTTTTTTGTACATTGTGTCACAGACAGATGGACAGTTAGAAATCCCCCCCGCCGCTCCTCATTTCCATTTAGCTGTTTCCTGTGTAACAGTGTGTGTTGTGTGTGTGTGTGTGTGTGTGTGTGCGTGCCTGTGTGTGCGTGCCTGTGTGTGTGTGTCTTTACTCCGTCTTTTGATCTCCTCCAGACAAAGAGAGCAGTGTTCACTCTCTCTGCCACGACCTCCAGAATACGGCGGAATTGGGTGACGTTACTAAAGAAGGCCATCCAGAACAACACTGTGTGAGATGCTTAAAGTCTTGTTTTGCAAAATAACTACTTATGATACTAATTATGGACGAAAATATCAAATCAGCGCCACATTGTTATTTGATATTGCTCCATATCTTAAATGTCACAAGTGACCTTTGTGTGTGCATATCTATCTTTTTAATACAGCCTGGGGAATATTTCTCCACAGGTTGTTTGTTGACTTTGCCGGAGTGAATTTGGTATTTAAAGGAATGTGACACACAAAGAAAAACACAAGCCAATATAAAATATCTGATTTTGTCACATATTAATAGATATTGCATGTTGTTGCTAAGCCATATCAGCCTATTTATGGCCACAGGACGGTAATTTTAAATCATACAGAAAGAGATGAAAAAAAATCTTGAATATGAACATGCATCAAAACAAATGGGCACATTTAAAAAAATAGCAATAATCTAATAATTATCCGAATCACTTTTTTTGTTATGATTTAACTAAACAGGAGACCCATCCCAGTGTTGTGTTACACATCATTTTCTCAGGATATTCCAGCTAAATTAAACACAAGCAGATGTTCCACAGACTGGAACATTCCCAAACACAATGTGAAAATTCAGACAATGTGATTGTAGTATTATAGCCCCACACTATCATCTTTCTACTGATGTGTAACATTACTCTCCTGTCTTTGCCTTGTTTCACCCTCAGCCAATCAGACTCTCCCGGTGGGAAAAAGAACCCCCTTTCTATGAGACCGTCGCCATGCCAACCACCTGCTTGCTTCACCTGCAAGGACTCCGGCTTTGAAACTACAGGTTCCAACGGCACAGCTGCAGAGCCTCGCCGGGCTGACCGGCCTCAGAGCGCAGACGGGGGTCCGGATTCAGCCCCTCAGAGAGAGGAGGGAGTCGGCCGGGACCGTGAGCAATCCAAACGCTTGGAGGAGAGAAACAAGTGGTTCGAGGACGCCACGCCCCTCGGGGAGAAGGGCAGCAGGTGGGACTGCATGGAGCTGAAAAGTGGAAGCGTACCTGTGCCCGTAATCGAAACCATGGATTCCGAGGTCAACAGGAAGTGGACAGAATTTGAGAGGCTGTCATTTCGGGGCATGACCGCGCAGTCTCTGATCGGAGCCCAAGCTCATCAGTCAAGCATGTCAGTCGCATCCCAGCCTCTTACTGCCGTCCAGACACATCCATCCAGCACCAATATATCAAACTCAGAGGAGGCTCTTCCCTCGTCAGAGGGTTCCCAACCTTTCCAGACAAATACAGCTGAACCCCTACAAAAAGAGGTAAAAGAAATAAACCAACTGATTTCAACCCCGTAAGCGAATAAGACTATCTGGAAGAATCAGCGCGGCGTCCTTTCTTTCCCTTCTTTTTTGAACTCTTCTTCACGGTGATTTCTTCTCGAATACAGGTGTCGTATCTACGACGACAGGCGGACGCCATCGAGGGTCCACGTGTGGAAATGGACAGCCCGTGCGGGCCGAGGGCGCCCTGCCGCGCCTGGTTGGAGGCCGCCGAGCTCGCCCACCGGACGGCACTCCGGGAGCTGCAAGAGAGACACGCGGTGGAGATCCGGGAGCTGGAGCAAGAAAGAGACAGGATGCTGTGGGAGGAAAGAGAAACGGCAGCTAAAGGTTAATCCATAGCGTGTGTCAAGAAATGGGATGTAATCGTTGCGTTATATTTTGAGTATTTTTTCAGAAAAGATTTAATTATCCACTCATCACATCCTTTATTTATTGTTTTACAATGAAAACCCTAATAGCATGGTTAGAAAGGCTAATTGAGTATATTATGTTATGACTGACACAACAGCAATGCGGCATACGTGATTTAGCAAGTAGTGATTATTCAAACTAACACGCTGACAGAAAGTCGATCTTTTCCAAAGACAACATTTGCAAGAAAATTTCAGAAAGTTAGAGAAACACCGGTGACTCTACAACCTCCTCTGTCCACATGACTGTCAGCCACACCAACGTCATTCTCATCAATAGACATCAGCAGCGGAAACATTCTTATCAGTTTGCGTCCATCGCTGGTTGGTTTGAGAGACGGCGATGAATTTAGGTCTGTGTATTATTTCTTGACAAAATGACACAAAAATGTCCAAAAAAATAGGTTATCTCACAACTACCCAGATGTGCGCTGGGAAAAGTTAATAGAAATCTTGCTCATCCTTATGATGGCTGATGACCAGCCCGGATTGTTTTTGGTGTAATTATGATGCCCAAGAGCAAAAAAAAAAAAAGATTAGAATTAGGTTGTGTACATGAAATCCTGACTAAAATGCTGTTACAAAAACAAGCTTCCATGAAAAAAAAAAAAACTCTACGAATCATCAAATACCATTTTTCAAAATGTGTTTGTTTGCTTGTTGATGCTCTACTATTGTCCCGTCTTGTGATATTTTTTTCCGGCTGCAGTGAAACCGGAGAATGGAGTTCCTAACAAACAAACTGTTCATTGCAGCTATAGAGGCGCTGAGAACGGCTCACAGGGAGGAGCTGGAGCGAGAGGTGGAGAAGGCCAGGAGGCTGGCTGGTAGTGCCGTGCACCCAAATATCTCACACAGAGGGCACATGTAAGAAATCATTGCCGTGATAAGAGTGTTCTCCATCTCACAGGCTCTGGCTGCAGGCTCAAGATGTTCTGCACTTGACCATGACTCCTTGTATTATAATGCACTCCATAACTGGTGTGTTTGTACATTTTAGGCCCGGGGCCGACGTCTTGCACGGCGAGTTAGATGTCCTGTCGGAGCGATACTCTCAGAAATGCCTGGAGCTGAGCAGCACCGAGCAGAGCTGCAAAAGCAGAGAGACAACACTCAGACGCATGGAGAGGGAGCTGCAGCAGCTCCGAAGGGAAAACCAGGTCGATAAAGGCGCCTGATGTGACACTGACACTTCACATACTCCTGTCGACTCTGTATGACCAAAATCCAAAGAAAGCCCACCGGGAGCCTGAATAATTCAAGTATATGACTTCGATACTTTTTCATTCTCGTCTTTCAGGAGCTCAAGGCCAAGCTAGCCGAGGAAATGAGCCGCCTGCGTTATTTCATCACAGGTCAAAGGTCGGAGATGGTATCGCACAGCAGCTCCGAACATCTCGCTTCAAATCTTGAGGTGATCATTCCGATTCTCTGACCGACTTCGTGCCGATGTAATATACGGCCGCGTGAAAGTAGGTTATATACAGCACTTGCGAGCTGCATCCCGACCCAGTTTCCTTTTATCGGGCATGTGAAATATTACCTTTGGCTCAGAGGAAAAGATATGTCAAAGGAGCTTAAAAATAGAGAAACACACCTGACGCACTGTACCTACTGTGAGGATGGTGAGTCTGGTTTCATTAAACCAAATTAATCAGAACACATTGACGCAAATGACTGCCTTGTGTCCACTTATAGCGGGTCTGTTCCAGCATTGTTGCCAATCCCTGGTTCATTCTCATGTCCTCATTGATGTCCTGCATCTGTGCCGGGTCACAGTCAAGTGCAGTCATTACTGCCATCTACTGCCTGTGTTTCAACATTTTTTTTTCTCTAAATATAAATGCAACTATAAAGAGATGTGCTCCAGTTTGGGGGTGGCAGGGGCTTCATGCTTGAGAGCATATGGCCCGCAAATCCCGGCTGGGCCGGAGCCTTTGTAAGACCCACAGGTCGAACCGAACGTTCATGCAATGACCCCATCCAGTCCAAATATCTAATCGCCAGGATCAAAACATACCAAAATCTATTTCTAATGAGCAATCGGATTAAATCTAAGGCTAGTGGAGTAAACACGTTTGTTTCAGGAAGTTAATAAATAAATCAAAATAGCAGATACAGTGCTGTCTATAAACAGAACCTGTAAGTTGTAAAGGCACCACTATTCTATGAATAAAAATATACAATATATATATACACATATAAATACACATACACACACACACACACACACATAACAATATATATATATATATATTATTATTAATCCATTCATTTAAATTATTCTTTTGTTTATTCCTGTCCTTTCAGCAGAGGCAGAATTAAGGCTGCCCGAGAATATTTTATGTGTGTGTGTGTGTGTGTATATCGTATAAACACACACACACATGCATGCATACTGTACATATGTTGTTAACTGAAACTGTGTGATTGACATCCCATGTCATCTTGTATGCTGCGGCTGTTTCCTCAGCACTGCAGATCAACCACCTCCAAACCCCGGGGGGGGGGGACAGTAAAGCTGTGAACTCAGATGAACTGAGGACTGTGTGTCAAACAGTTTTATGCAGATAATGTTGTGTGCGAAAAAAAAAAGGATAAAAAAAGAACACAGCAGAGACGCGCCGAAATGACATTTTTCTAATGTTGTTTTTGGCAATTTGAGCTGCACGAGATAAACTCCATTCAATCACCCCTATATTTGAGAGAAGGCAGGCTTCAGACAGAGAAGACGGGAGGCAGATTTTGAAATATCGTACATATAAAATGGAGTAAAATGGAGAAAACCTGTATGTTTTCAGAACATTGTACACTGACTCCCTTTGCCTTTCAGACTCTTCTACAGTCAAAAGAAAATGAAGTTCAGTACCTTCGGAGTGAAATCAGCAGTTTGCAGAGTGAAGTCCAAGCCCTCACCAAGGTCTACTACGTGTTTGTGACTGCACTTTACACACTTCCACTGCACAGATACTTTGAAATGTCTCATGAAATTGGTATCTCCTACCTACCCCCTGCAGGAGAAAGATGCAGCTTGTGAGCGCTACAAGGAGATCTACGTGGAGCTGAGCAACATGAAGGGCTGGAGTCAGCTGGAGATGGGGGCCCTCAGTGAACACTTGAGGCTCACCGAAGCTGCTCTACAGGAGAGAGTGAGAGAGAGTTGACCAGCGGACGACCGGCTGAGGATCAGTATCAGCAAGGCTAAAACTAAGCTGAATTTGAACCTGCTGTCAGGAATGGCAACTCTTGTCATTCTTTTTTTTATAAGAAAAAATGCATCTATCTGTCTTTACCCAGCATTGTTTTTGATTCATTGAGCCACAAACTCAGATTCAACCTCACCGAACAAAAGGAAAAGGAGGCTGTTTGTAACTGATAAAATTAAAACTTATTTATTTGCATGAAGTTGAATTTGTTATAAAATATTAAATAATCAGTCTCAGAACTGACTTTTCAGGAATATATATTTAACATGGCAGCACTAAAAGGTAAACACACAGTCAGTTACAAACACTTTTATCAAAGTACATCTAAGGTTTTATGTTCCTTTATATCTCAACATTATATTTGCCTTTATTTGGCTCAAAAAAACAGAATACTTCAGTTGGTGACTCTTAGAATAAATATGATTATTTAATGGTTTGAAAGGCACTGTTGAGTTCAGATTTTCCTTTAGAACACGATTCGCTGCGCTTCCAAAATCTCTTCTCTCAGGTCAAGGGGAAAACTACTATCCTTGAAATTGACTTTATGTAAAAAATACTAATAATAAATAAATAAAAATCATCATCAACATGGTCAGCCCTGACCAGGAAAACATTTTCAATATTTCTGTGCCAACTTAGATCGTAGGCAAAGAATGGTGCCTGGGCTAGCAAAATATCTAACTCTAGGGAATAAACATATTCTCCATACTATACAATATGAAATGCAATGTCATGATTAAAGAAATCTTAAAACTGCTTTGTCAGATCTGAAAGTTTCTGAATTCCCCCTGCAAGAGCAGCATCATTCACCAACACAAACTCCTCATTTAAATCCAGACAGTGCAGTATTCATTCTGTCTATTCTTTTCTCTCCACTCCATTTATTGACAACTGCTGTTTCAGCATTCAGAATAAGTCACGTTATGTTGTTGTCTGTTAATGCTATTGAAGGCCATGCCCAAAATTATAGTCATAACATTTATTGCATTTAGATTTAACTTTACAGCAGAATTTACATTAGAGCTACTTGTTTTTCATTTATATGATTCATCCAGTACTATTTAGTTTTAAGGAGTGAAAACAATTGAAAAAAAAAAAAAAATCTAGACCTCATCAATATACAAACAAACAAATGATATGAAACAAAAACAAAAAAGGCAGTGGAGAGAATGGAACTCTTTATTTTACATTCAATTCAACTTTTATTTTGAGAACAAATTCCTAATTCTGTTGTCTAGAAGTATCTTTTTTTTGTTTTTATTTCCTGAGGGATATATCAACCCAACAACCAATTAGCGGGTCTTCCTTAAAGAAGCAAAAAAAATCCAAAACCTTTGTCCTAAATTCCACCTCAGTCATTTTTTGTTCTGATGTTCAGATGCTTCCTGTTCCCTTTTTGCTTCCGCACAGATGTTCGTTCGTTTGTTTTTGGTTTATCAAAAGCCTCATACATAAATATTCAGTTTTTGTTCAAGGATTGCCTTTCTGTTGATTATGCAATTCTTGGATATCACCACCACTAAAGTTCATATTCATTACGGTGAAATAATACAAGGGTTTTTTTTATGTGCATCGACTCTGTTTATTGAGATGACAAGACACAATCATGCAAACAGGAGTGAAAGCATAGCTGGTACTTCAGTTAGCCTCACATGATATAAGATTTCTTAAAATCTGTGTTCGTTAAAACAAGATATATAGCGGAGGAAAAGAGGAAAGATATGGCCAGAGGTAGAGGGGTATATTAGGAAGTCAAAGTGCTCCATCTTCCCTAATTTCCTCATGTCTGCTGGTAAACTGTCAGTCACTATCGCAAAGCACCCTGCAAAGGGAAAGAAACAACTCATTAGACATCAACTTTTAGTGAAACATGATCAAATGAGCCTAAAGACTTTTCACACAATATCAGTGGCCAAAGTACCTGAGTTTAAATTATAACAGAAGGCTAGGCTAACATTTGATGCTACTATTCACTTACACCTCTTAGGTCAGTCGTCATCGTCGTCATCTTCGGGGACGAAGATGTCATGCTCCTCCAAGAGAGCCGCAAAATTCTTGCTGATCAGAGTTCCCACATACAGGAAAGGCACCACCACCACTGTCATACGGATGAGGCCGAATGGGGTCTGGAAAGCAGAGATGATAATGAGGATGATGATGAGGACGCAAACATTTAAACTAAGCCAAGAGGGAGCAGGTGAACTTATCAATATAAAACATGAGTAATCTCACACCTCATTGCATTTATTTTGCAATTGTCATTCATTTGTAGACTACAGTGAGTGGGATGTCAGCCTGAACAAGGTGGTTGCTACTGGCCTTTGACAGTCAGTGGTACACAAAAATTCTACTTAGAAAAATAGGAATTGGCAAGAGAAGACATATAAATGTTGTACGACAGAATATGGGCAATATTTGGTCAATTGTGACAACCTCAATTGTGATCTCTCTGCTCTGATCTGGTAAGAAGCAGTAAACAGAGTGACAGAGACAAAATGCACCATTAATGTTGGGTCATCAATTACACAGCGCAGACTTCTTGGAAACTACAAAACCAGAAGAGGCACTTATACTTACACTTGTGATGAACCTTTGATATTTCAAAGCTACTTCACAGTCCACATAATAATTAATTATTTGCAACCATAAGATTCCTACTTATGGAGTTCAGAGGAGGAGGTATGAACTGGGTTTGACCAAAGTTGCATCACAGCTGATTACAGAACAACAGATGCATAAAATACCAGTAAAGAATTGTAGAAGAAAGTGTCACTAGTATCTATGCAAGATTGCAAGCGAAGAACAACTGACCACACCTGTAGCTGTTTTTTTTGGCTTCGGTCATGCACCGCAGACACATCATCTGCAAATTCATCTTTCATTTTTCACTCACTGCCTGTCATTGTGCTTAAATGTATTATTTATAATGTGTCCTTACTAAGCTACCCATGTCTCTTCTGTTTTGCTAACCATTATTGTACTATCTGGCTCTGACTGGAGACAGCAAAGTTAGAATTTCAATTTACAGAGAAACCAGTTTCATTACTATGCATATGGCAATAAACATTTTGGATCATTGAACCCCTCTTCAGGTTATGCAAATCTATCAGAGACAATCATCAAAATCCACAATCTCAATGGCAGTCTACGATATATGACTATTATCTGCACTACAAACGAGTCATTTACAAATGTCAATACAATGTCATAATCCTTGGGCTTTCACATGAATCCTTTCAGTATGATTTGGTTCAAATGGCAATGGTGGGTTTTCAATTAAGCCTGTGCAAAACGTGAGTTATCTTTATTTCCAGATAAACCCTATTTAGGCCAATAAGACTCAACGTAGAACATAAAGCCACCTATACATTTGGAGTTCACTTTAGCGTGAACCACTTTGTGCATTTATGGGAAAATAGCAGGTTGCAATAGCAGGCCTTTTGATAGCTGAAGGGCATTTTCCTTTCACTGATCCGCATTGCAGTTATTATCCTTAGATTTCGAGATCTTTAGGTTTCTCTTCGAAACATTGATTTTCATTCGGGAGTAACATAACAAAGGCAACACAAACTAGCAAATATTTCTCTTGGCTCATTTTTGCTATTACAGCGGACTACTTCCTGATAATCGCTCAATTTAAGTAAACACCCGGTCATTGGCTGACTCACCTCCCGGGCGTACTTTGCTCGATTTCTATTCGCCAAAGCTACTGTCAATTTAGCGAAAACTTCCGCCCATATCGACGATTCCTTCGCTTTTTCGACCCGGACATACTTACTTTCTCGGGTTTGGGAAGGATGGCCCCGGACGGCGTTGAGACGGCATTTCGGCTTTGATTCATCCTCGATATGTTTGACGTTTTCGAGCCGCTCTGGCGGCACAGCAGCCCCGCATTTTGCGCGGAAAGTCGGAGTGGAAGCCGCAGTACGCTCGCCGCCATATTTTTTCCCTGAATGAGTGACACATACAGGCGGGGCCTTGGAGACGTCATGGGTGCGTCTGTCTATGAAAATGAAAAGCCAACCGTCACAACTTCCGCTTTTAAATTCCTCAATCATTATTTAAGAAATTGTATTTTGTCTGTCTCTTGAGAAATAAAAATATGGAATCTTTCTAATGTGACTTGACTATAATATTTCCTTTGACTTACAAATTCTGGGTTAGACATTTCTTGAAATGTGTATTTTTTTCGGTGTAAGAAAATAATATCATGGGAAATTGGAGTAAGATAAACGCATCACTGGGCAAAGAAAGAAAGAAAATGTATATATTCTTGTTTATAAGCGTCAATTCCAAATGGAGAAATGAAGAATGGTATTAACATACACGAAAGGGACTTGTAAAATTGAACTACACACGCTGGCATTACAAGCACTCATGATATGTATGAAAGGATTACTAACAGAATCTTTATAAATATATGTATAAATATAAGCAGGAGTATAAAAATAACCATACTAATATTTTGGTCCGTCCGTCCAAACTCATTACTCGACATATATTTAATTACAGACCTAAGTAATTATGATGTCCATACAAAGATTTTTTTTAATTCGTGGAAGGTTAAAAAATGTATTTGAAATGATTACAAATGCAAAGTGTAGAGAATTTAGTAGCCTCACGTCACCGGGGGTGACTGCAGCAGTGCCTCGGGGCGGAGGGACCGACGCGCGCTCTCGCTCCGCGGTGACGCGCACGGAGGGGAAGTGGAAAGACGGAAGAAAGGACGTTGAAATAAAAGAAACTTGGCAACTTTTTAGCCGACCGGTGGCAAATGCGGGGCGATAACATGTTACCGAGGAACGCTTTAGTTATTCGAACAGATATCTAGCAGGCTAAGCAAACGCCCCGTCTCCATTCAGTCACCGCTCTCAACTCGACACACGACACGACCCGGAGACTCCGACAGTTTCTAAACAGACCCTGCACTTGCTCAACCGACAAGGAGCCTTCCACCTCCACAAACTCATTTCTCGTGATTTGTCGTTGAAGTAGCCGAACACCTATTATATTGACTTGACATTAAACGCCGCCAGCTCGCTGGCTCGCAACCGTTCCGGGCTTTTTTGTTTCGTTATCTTTCCCCCTCTCTCCTTGCGGGAAAAGTTGTTCGTGGCGGTGGTGATTACAGGAGCCGCCGAACGAGGCCTGAGACTGCATGTGTGAAGACCGCCGGGGCCGAGAAGCGACTCACGAAACGCCAGCACAAAAATGTCGGCCCAGGCTCAGATGCGAGCGATGCTGGATCAGCTCATGGGGACGGGGAGAGACGGTAAGCCCGGCTTTCATGGCCGTTTGTCGGGGGAGTTTTGTGTTTTTTGCTAGCGTTTAGCCGGCGTGCTAGCTAGTGTATCAGTGACAGCGGCATGGTTTGCTAATCAAGCTAACGTTAGCTGGCATGGGGGGGTAGCTAGTGGGTTAGCTACCTGTTGTCTGACCAGGAGTTGATGTAGGGGAGTGAGTTGACGTCAACATTTACAAAACTATGTTGAATCCGTAATATTAAAATACTCTGTGGTGTGGCTAAGAATGTCCACTCTTAGTCACAGCACCATTTAATGATTTCAAATAACGTTTTAATTATTTCCTTTAGTCGGACGGCGTTAGATACCAACAGATGTGACGTCTGACGCAAGCCTGTACCGCATTGATTATGCGTAATAGTTTCTTTTCCTACTTAGTCTTGAAGGTTAAGCTCTCTCAGTAAGCCAATTTGAAATGCATTATTACAACCCCCCGATATGATCTGCACACAGTTATTCATCCATAAAAAATAACCACTAAAAAGAGCATGACTTTTCTTCGTAGAAAAAGTAGTTGAAAGTCAGAAAACTCATCAGTATGCGTAAACAACATATCTTATGTCCTTCCACCTTGTGCAAAATTCAAGACATCCATATAGACTCAAACATTTTTTTTTATTTTGTATGACCAAATTCATGGGAAAAGTTTATCAGAATAAAGAGGTTGAAATTTCTCTTTAAGTTTGTTGAAATCCTTGCCAGGATTGACAGATTTTTTTTTTTTGTGAGGTAACAAATATAGCTTGTTAGACCACTGCTCTAAACAAACAGTTGATAAGTGCAAAGAAAATTTACACTATAATCAATAACTTTGAAAACAACCATCTTAATGTCAAACATTGCACATTTGTCAGTCTACAAAGAGAATGGTTTCAACTTTCAACTCTGCAAACAAAAAGGAATACACACGGTTGAATGTTGGATAATTTGAATGTTCTTTATCCGGTTTTGAAGGGGACACCATGCGCCAGAGAATAAAATTCACAGATGAGCGGGTCTGCAAAAGCCACCTTTTGGATTCCTGTCCTCATGACATTTTATCAGGCACCGTAAGTATCCTTTTCTTTTTTGACACACAAATCTATACATTGCTGCATAATTGGGATGCTAGAGGAAAATAACCAATATTGCTCTCTTGCTGCTCATGTTTCTGCATCTTGATCAAATGCAAACCTTTCCCCAATGATACCCAAGAGCAAAATAGACAATCCATTTTTCTTTGTTTTTTTGCATTCAGAACTATTCTCTGTACAAGCCTCAGGGAAAAATGTAATGTCAAATTCAAATACCTGTTGTAACAGGGGGTATCTTTCTTGTTCTGAGAGTGAAAGTGTGTTTAATTTGCATGAAACATTTTGACAAGACATTTCCTTAACTGACCTTGTGACTATATGCATATCTTGGTGCTGTTTTATCTGAAAATACAAGTTACTGACCCAATAAATTTACAAAGTTTAACTGTTCTATTGATGGCGTTGTGCATATTGGTATATTTTTGTTCTGTGGAAGACTACTCCTTTTTTGTAACTTGCTCTTACTCAGACCACAAAGCAGGAACCTCAGTTTTCTCACAAAGCCTCACGTTTGAACAATTGTTGATTCTGGTTGGGGGCATTTTTCATTTATTTATCCTTAGCAATATGCACATTTGATGTATAAGAACATTTACTATAGAAAATTTGTATTAAATGACTTTAATCCAAATCTGTTCAGGTAGTGGTGATGCTATATATGCTCCTCAGTCCAATGACTGGACATCCATTGCCGTTTTAACAAAGATACTTGATTTGGAAAAATCTGGCAAGTAGTAGGCAGGGATAATGAAACCTTTAATCATATACCAAACAATCAAGTCTGCTAACATCCAATTCCCACAGAGAATGGACCTGGGAGAGTGTATCAAAGTCCATGACCTGGCCCTCAGAGCAGACTACGAGATTGCCTCTAAGGAGCAGGAATACTTTTTTGAACTGGATGTAAGTTGTATTTTTACATTAAATGGTCTGATTGGTTGTCTTGCCCACCCCCCTGTACTGTTTTATTGAATACCCGTCCCCTCTGGTTGGTAAAACTGGTAAAACATTGCCTTTGAATAAGAATGAATTGCATGTCAGTCAATGTTCTTTTCTACCGTATGTGCTTATTTAATATGCACTATTAAAAAAGGTGGGTGGACACTTTGTATTTTTTGCTGCTCTTAAGTATACATCAAACTGATGTCCTGCTTTACTTCTGATTGTTTGGTTCTCCATTTCCTACCAGAAGGGTGGCAGTTCTGTGAATGCTGCAATGTGTCTGCAGACCTAGATGAGTGAAGCATCTTTATTATGGCCCCTATATTCAATTTTATGTTTCTAAAGGTTGTGACATTAAGATGATGGCAAAACAATAGCCATACTGCACTCTAAGGCTGGATCATTCACTTCGTTTAGGAGTATAAGTTTGAGCCAGCTTTGGGCAGATTCCTGTAAGATTACTCTGCAATATGACTAACTAATTGTCCCCCCCCCCTTAATTTGAAAGGTTTGATTTTCAGTATCCCTGTTCAAAGCAGTTTTCACAATTGTGGTATCGCAAAGCTGTTTTTAAAGCCCCGCTGATGAAAATTTCTAACAATGGTGGATATCTATCACTTTTATAGCAATACATGACCTAAAGGTTCAAATTGTGTCTGCAGGTTGAGATTTGACGTGATGAAGAATGGTTCCTTGATCATTTAAGAGTTGAGAATAGAGGTTTTAAGTCTCAGTGTATCGAGCCCCATCAAGAAATCCGACCTGAATACAGCTTTTGTTTTGCTTTCAAGAAAAAAACAAGTCTATGTATTGTATATTTGAAAATTTTCTCAAAATAAAAACATATCTATAATTTAGAAAAAGCTCTTATTTGGGAAAAATAAAAGTTGTAACCCCAATTTTAATATTTATTTTGTAAGCAGTATGTTGCTTTGTCCATTTTTCCCTCAGGCCTCGAACGTTCGGAAAATTTTAAATGAAGTCAAGAAGCCATATATAGTTAAGCAATCTGTAAAAGCTCAATTTAAGACAGCTTCTTTTGGTTGTGGTCATTGGTCACAGGATCTGCTGATCTCTTGGCCGAGAGGTAATTTGTCCTCTGGAAATTTAAGTCCAATTGCCAGAATTAGGTTTTTTAGCAAGGACTATGTTTTGGATCACAGAGAATCTTCTCAAACTTTTTACCCTATGTTGAGATATTTCTGTTCCTCTCAACCTCATTTTAAAAATTCATAGTTCCACTTGAAATCATTTTACACAGCTGTAGTGCAACTACCAGATTTGATTACTATAGTGTCCTAAATAAGACAAACTGCTAACAGTATAAGTCAGTATGAACAGTGTAGACTTTTTTTTCCAAGACAGCACACGATGAATGTTTTTCTTTCAGATTTCCCGCCTTAATCATTTTAAAATAACTCATGTATTTGCAGGCGGCCGAGCACCTTCAGTCTTTTATCGCCGACTGTGACCGAAGGACAGAGCTGGCCAAGAAAAGACTTGCTGAAACACAAGATGAAATTAGTGCAGAAGTGACGGCAAAGGTGACAAACTCAATTGACTAAACAATCAGGCACTAATGCTGTTTTGAGGATGTAATATTATATCAGCTATATTTCAGTGTAAGGGAAGATATTTTCCTGGTTGAATGGCGGTGAATAAGCAGTTGTTGAATTCATACTCTTGACAACATGCTTAAACAGCAGGAAGTTATAAGCTAATTTCTCCTTTACATTCCAGGAAAAAAAGGGGAACTAAAGCAGAATAAGTTAGTAGCCAAATAGTTTTTATTTTTAAAGATCTCTGGCGCTGCAGGCCGTATCTATGCTGTGCTCTTAAGAAGAAAGTACATTATCCACAGGGTGTTTTGCAAATTTTCTCTAGAAACTACAAAAGACCAAATCCCATCATTTCATCTGTGCTTCACATGATTTTATTAGGCCGAACGTGTCCATGAGCTGAACGAGGAGATTGGGAAGCTGCTCGCCCGCGCTGAGCAGCTTGGTGGGGAAGGGAATGTGGATGAGGCCCAGCAGCTACTGGAGAAGGTGGAGAAGACTCGAGCCTTGAAGAAAGAGGCTGAGGTCAGCTATCAGTGACAGCGACTGCGTTCTTATCCTTCTACTGTTGGAAGAGACGGTTTCTGTTTTTCCATTGTTATATGTATCTGTACTTATGTGTTGTGTTTGTTTGTTTGTTTTTTGCAGGATGTGTACAGGAACTCTATGCCAGCCTCGAGTTTTCAACAACAAAAGCTCCGGGTATGTGAGGTGTGCTCAGCCTACTTAGGTCTCCATGACAACGATCGTCGTCTTGCTGACCACTTTGGGGGGAAACTTCACCTTGGCTTCATTGAAATACGAGAGAAACTTGAAAAACTAAGGGTAAGGTTTGGGCCTGAGTCACTGCACACCATAAAGCTCCTTTTAAAATGAATAATCTGAAATGATCTAAAACTCACCCTTCTTGTTTTTCTAGAAAGCTGTTGCTGAAAAACAAGAAAGAATGCGAATGAGACGGCGTGAGGAACGTGAAAGAGAAGACGAACGGGAGCGGCTGTGGGAGTTGGAGCGGGAGAGAGAGCGCGAGCGGGAGAGAGAGCGCGAGCGGGAAAGAGAGCGAGAGTGGGAGAGAGAACGAGAGAGGGAGAGGGACCGTAGAAGGTAAGGATACAGCCTGACACTTTGTGAAGAACATCTTCAGTGCCATCCTCCTCTAAAATATTGTCTCATCTTAGGTCAAGATCTAGAAGTGGAGACCGATACAGGTAATTACCCAAGTTGCTTACAAAGCTGGCCTTAGTCAAACATGAGAATGGAACCAAATATCTCACCATGCAACCTATATTTGTATCCAGCACTCAATGAGAACAACTTAAGTAGAGTGCATGAACGGCTGCGACTATTTTCTTTTTTGTCGTGGTATGAAATAATAGAAAAATAAAGTGTACCATATTTTCCGCACTATAAGGCACACTGGATTATAAAGCACACCTTCAATGAATGGCCTATTTTTTTTTAAAAAAAAAATCATAAATAAGAGAAACAGCATTATAAGGCGCATAGAATAAAAGCTACAGTAGTGGCTGGGGTTGCGTTATGAATCCACTAAATGGAGCTGCGCTAAAGGGAATGTCAGCAAAACAGTCAGATAAGTCAAACGTTATTAATAGAATACAAACCAGCATTCTGACAACTCTGTTCACTCCCAAGACAAGTTAGTGCATTCACAATACAGTACCGTACATACCGGTAGCTCTTACTGGTATTTGCACCGCCTTCGTTGAAAACAATGTTTGTCCAACTCAATTTGTCACAGTTCAAACCGTTTCATAAAACAAAAACACCAAGAAGGTCGGCCGTGACCAACCTTCGAACAGTGACCGTGGTGACATTACCTGCCACCTGGTGACAACCCACTGTTCAAATTTGTCCTCTAAACTGTAGCCATCTCGCTTAGTTCCCTCAGAAACTCTGTATGGTCATCTTTACTTGGCGCAGGTCATCTTGTAGCTTCCTCCACTTCCACACCATTGATTCGTTAACAAGAGAAAATGGAGTTGATGGCTGCTTCCCGTAGTTGCGAGACCTCTTGCGGCTCTATATTGATAGTGCGGAAAATACGGTTATATATAAATAACAATAGTTTTACATTTCAAACACAAGCCAGCTGTGACATAGTTGTGGACAAATTATCAGGCAAAACAGTTTAAAAGGACATGCTCAAATGCCAATCCTCAGTCTGACAGTCTGTCTTTGCTCTTTAAAATCCAGGGATGGAGGCAGTTCTTCCTCCCATCGTTCCAGGCGTCATCGCTCCTCTCGTCCCAGAGAAGAGGGTGGAGATCGCGACCGAGAGAAGAAACACCGACACAAGGACCGGCACCGCTCACGCTCTCATTCTCATTCTCACAGGCGCAAAAGGAAGAGGTGTGACTTATCTACTGCTAGAACATGAAAAATGTGTGAACTCTGTCAAGAAGCTATGATAAACTTATATTGCAAAATATCAGGTAAATACATTTTTCGACAAGTTATCCCGCAACTGATTTTTTTCTCTGCCAAAACTCGTGTAAACTCAACTAATTTTTGGTTACATGATAGAAGCTTACTTTTTGGTTATGGCTTTATTTAAAGCAGTGTCCATTTATTTACATAAGATGATTGATAAAGATGAATATTCTAATAAAAGTCAAAATCCTCTCGTACCAATTGATCTCAGGCAAGTATTTTATAGTTTCTTTACCTTTCTACTTTTCTTTCCATCTCGGAGTTTGTGATGATGAAAATAGCACCAAGTTATTTATTATTTTCACAAGTGATCAAGAAAAGTGTATTTTTCTAATGATGAGTGCCTATGTATCTGATTCTGACAAACGTGATCATGTAGACGTTATGTATTGAAAATGTATACGTTTCAGCAGTTCAAGTGTATATTTTCAAATTCATAGGAAGTTGCTTGTTTCATTGGCAATAACAGCTTAACTACACTTAAGGAATAACATAATTTTGTACGAAGATCTGGGGGCAGTTTCACCACAGACATCAACACTCTTTCTGAAAGACTTGCATTAACAGCCCATGTGATGGCATCACTTTGCTCCAGAACCTCTTCCAGAATAGGGTGTTTTTTTTTTTTTTTTTGTCACGAGATTGTTTCCCAGGGTTGTGTGATTAGAATCTCTCAAACAGTCAAAAGGAGGCCCGGGGCCTTGTAATCTTGGCCTTCTGTATTACTGGGGGGAGAAGGAAAAAAAACCTGCTGCTTTATCATCTTTCAGGTCCCCCAGAGACCGATCGTCTCACAACCGAGAAGAAAACCTGCTGTCACAGGAACGTAGAGAGGTGGCAGCAGAGGGCTGGCGTGAGGACAGGTTGGAGTATGGACACTGGGAGGAGCGGGAGAGGTCCACCTCCCCGGACATGGCCAGGGGAAAAGAACGGGAGAGATCCCTGTCGCTCGAACGGGACCGACATTCCAGCTCTGAGGAGCGAGAGTCGGGAGAGATATGAACAGAAGGACTGAGAGTCCAGAAGATATGAGCAGGAGGGAACACCTCCAAAGTCTCTGATGTGGATAGTTTGTTTAGGAAAACAATAATGGAGATGTGGTTGTGTTGATACGAATGTGTGCGAATCAGCACTGTGTTTGTTCGTTTAAAACGTTTGACATGGGTACATTATTGGATGGTGGAACTTGGCATGGGGAGCTGCGGTGGTGGTCAGGCTAACATGCAAAACAATTTTTACAAGTTGGTGACTTTGAATTGTGAGGTTAGAGTGGCATGCAGGAAGTGCACTTCATCTTTGTTATGCCATTTGTCAACCTTATGTACAGTTATTTTGTCAAGGAAAGAAAAGCCCCTCCTTCAGTCCATTTTTATTTTACCTAAATGAATTGCTGTCATTTTTTTTTTTTTTTTTATTAGCTGACCTTTAAATGTTAATACTCTTGCTTTTTCCAGTAGAGATCTCTATTTCAGTAGCTGTGGATATAATTTCAAGGGTCCGTCTCAAAATATGGCATCACCCATACAATAATGTTTAGCAGGGGAAGTGAATGACTGAGGGCACTTCAGTTGTCTTGTTTCATTGGCAGCGTTCAAGCCATAACCATCTCTTTGGCTAATCTGATATATACATCCTCGAGCCTGCCTTTCTTTCCAGATGCAGTGATAAGCATTTAGTTTAAAAATAAACCCACCTGTCCCCTAAAGACTGAAATATTACCACTTGTTCCCTGATATGTAAATGCATGTAGATTATGTGCATATTTACATTAGGGATGTCACGATATCCAGGTATTGATAACTGATGTACCCGTTATTAATAGTGATTATATATTAAAAATATTTTCCATGTATCCAGTAACCAGTATAGTTTTCATTTGATGTACAGTATCTCTTCTTCACCACACTTAATTCACCCACCAAAAAGGTAGAAGGCAAATTTATGAGAGACAAATCACTGACCTCAATATTTCACAATGTGGCTGGGGTGAATTCTGCCAGGGGTCACTGTGCTGTGAATTCCTGATATCGTGACAGCTCTAATTTGCATACTGGTTAAAGCCAAGGGGTGTGTGTCCACTGTGACACCAGCTTGATGTGCTGGGAAATTACTTTGCTGTGTCACCATAAAGTTAATAAAAAAAATTCTGGTCCATTGAAAGACAATGTGTTACCTTGACTTCTTTCTTTTATTTCCTTTTTTCAACACCCAGAATAGGTGTATTAGAAAATTCAGCATGAGTTAACTTGTAAAGTAGTTTTATTTGTATTTCTTATTCTCCCCCCTTTTTTCATACTGCTTATACAATTTCCTACTATCATTTACCATTGTTATGTTTTCCTTGAAACTGGCACAACAATTTGCTTTGGGATAAATAAAGTTGTTCTTATTCTTATATTATAAAGTTGCATTATGCAATTCAGTTAGTCTTTGTTGCCAAATACTGCAAGCTGAAGTCATTTTTGCATGTAATTATTTTTGCAACAATATTTAAACATGCTGCACTCTTGTTTAAATAATACTCTACACACTGAAGTGATGTTGAAAGAGCTCAAGAGGAAAAAAATGAAAGTACAAGTAGTTCATTTCAATATCTGGTTCAAGAAATTAGGTGCAAGTTAAAGCCCTCTTTTCAGACTATTTCACATGATTTTTTTCCCTTGCAGTTTCAATCTCTACTGTTCCAGAATGTGGAAAGACGCTTATTAAATCCTGCCTAAAATGAATTCCTGAACAAGAAATGAAGTGATCTACATCCCCTGCCTAACTTCACACCCGGAGCCTTCTGTGCAGACAAAAATTTATCTCGCAATGCAACTAAGCGCCTGTAGAGGGCAGCAGAGCAGTCGACGTTATGTGGTCGACGTCATGCCGTCGATTCACGTTTCGAAAAGACGCGCGCAGGAAGCAGCAGTAGTCGGTCGGAGGGACAGAACTTCATGTGTGTTTTGTCCTCTAAATGTTGGGTCTCGTTGACGTTTTTTAATCCATTGCCAATGCCGCAATGTCGATACTGAAGCCGTTTAACCGTTTACCCGCCTTGAATACGGCTAGCATCTTGGTGAGTGTATTAACGCGACGTCGGAAAGGGAGGTGAGCTAGCTTAATTGCTAGGATTAGGGTTGTTGATATGGCTACATTTTGATGTCTGCTGTGATAGCCGGTTGGTGCTTGGGTAACAACCGGGTTGTGCAGAACAA
This sequence comes from Fistularia commersonii, assembly GCF_037954325.1. NCBI lineage: Eukaryota > Metazoa > Chordata > Actinopteri > Syngnathiformes > Fistulariidae > Fistularia > Fistularia commersonii. The sequence goes on along the minus strand of NC_141295.1, from coordinate 10,967,471 downwards.
ACAGATGCAACTAAACAAACAGGGCCAAAATTAAATCTGTGTTAACCCTCCAACAACAATGGGGGAACCTAATTTGGCAAAAGAGAAGGGCGTAAATGAGTACTGACAATGTTATTGTTACTTTTTTTTTTATAGTGTTTTGTTAACCAAACGCATTCGTCCAACCCCTGGACAGTCACACCCCGTATTGAGTTATTTCTCAAATTCACCTAATACACACAATGTCCGCAATTATGGTTAAACAAAGCCAGACTGAAACTCATTAATTTATCCAGGCGTCTCCCCCTCTCATTTAAACGATCCGGATAATGTTTGATAGCATACATACACACATTTAAGTGTAGCAAAGTAAGACGCATAATTGTCCTCCACACCGAGGCAAAAGGGAATAAAACACAGTTAAATGACTGAATTGAGGTCGATATGCACATATAAGTTTTTTCCTCCGAACGGTTTTACTTTGGGCTATTATTTCACTTTTAAGTGTTCTGTGGTAGTTTATTGATTAAAAAAAAAGTCGTGTTTATTCATGGTGTCGTGGCGGGTGTCTCCCTGCAGTTGGTAGAGAATGAAGAGGAGTTTTATCAGAAGATAGCTGACGTTTTGGTGGAAGAGACCGCATTCATTGTCAACGTGTGAGTTGTGCTTCATCCTGTAATCTTCTTTAAACTAACCTTACAGTTCCTTTCAGTTTGTCTTATTAGGAAGCATTTAAATACACTTTAATTCACAACTTCTCATCTACACCCAGAGAAAACCCATCTAGCATCACAGCAGTCCAGTAATAAGGTTGCAACCTTTATACTGTAATGCAAAATACAATGCACACAAAAGGAATGTTTATTGCAAGTAAATGTTTTGGTTTGTATACTTTACTACAAGTTTCATGTTGGTCTTTAACATGATGCTTCTCTTATTTCATTTAGTAAACTTGTTCAGGATTTTTTTTTTATTCAGGAGACTTGCCAAATGCCTGCCTCTGCCTATGGAAAATGATGCAAGTCGTCCAAGGATAGACCTTGTGGTCTTTATCATCAACCTTACCTCAGAGTTAAGGTAGTTTTAAAGTTCTAATGCTTTTTAATCTCAAATGCCTTGTCTATTTGCTTTTGCATACCGATCCAGATCCAGATATTGTAATTGTCGCTACATTAATTTTTAGTGTGCAATCGCTGTAAATTCCATTGTCATGTAGATAAGCAAAATGACAATCAATTTTGGTGTTTTCAGTTTTCAGTCAGCAGAGTCTTCTCTGAAGTACTTGGATCCTGGATATTTTCTCGGAAAAGTCTGCTTCTTGGTCACAAACGGTATGTCATTTCATTGACTTCATTTTAAGTTGAATTATACATGGTTTGTTTTTCATATTAGGAAGCGGCGCCCAAGGAGAATTTATTATTCATTACAAAATGCTTATATTGTTTTGAAAATGACAATTCATGCATCACTCTGACCACCTCTCTATCATTTTTTATTTTTTACTTATGTAGCTCGTAATTCTTCAGTCCCCGCAGAACGTCTGGACGCTGTAAAAAAGCTGGCAGCATCACACCAGTGCACCCTGCTTTTCGCAGAGGAGGTTTGTTTCTGTTTTTGTCTCATAAAAGGGAGATTCAAAGTCCGGCGGTATTCACAGCCCATTAAATGAGTAGTTCTTTGCACTCTGCATATATTGGTGGCATCTTTGCTCTACTTTACCAAGCCCAAGATCAAGCAACTATGGTTTTTATGAGCAGAGGAATATTGTAAATCAGACAGTAGGGAAATAGTCTACCCCGCTCTTTCCACAGTGGGAGTGCACAATTTATTTTTATTATAACATTTATTTCAAAGAGGATCTCAATCAGATATCATCCCACCGTCATAAAGCTTAATTGTTTTTGAGCACAATGCATTTCATGTCGTGGCCATGAATCAAGTGACGGTGCATTCATCATAATAATCGAGGTGCACTTACTGTGAAGTCCAGCCACTGCCGTGGCAGACGTTCAGACGGAAGTGATAACGGGCCGTTTTAATGGACCGATATCTGTAGAAGCCTCTTGAATTCATACAGGGCATTTGTTCTTTGTGTTTTCATTGACAAGATAAGACCAAACCTACAATGTGTCTTTGACATGTCTCGCTTTCAGACGCCAGATGGTGTGTCCACTGTTGCAGGTAGGCTGATGACCCTCCTCAAGGTGGCAGCTGGTCTCGTTCCCATGATGACCGCTCTTTACCTGTCCAGTCTGACCCAATGCACCATTCCTTCAGACCATGACCAACCAAGCCTTGATTGATTCTTTTCGCTGTGATACTTTCATGCATGTATTTATTAAAAGTATGTTCTTATATAGACTGAATCATAATGGTTAGTCCATTTATTATGTACACAAAAATACTTTCCAGGACTTCTTTTTTTGTTTTTTTTTCTTCTTCAGCTGCTACTGTGTTTCTTTTTAAGCACTGTTTGCTGTAAACTTCAAAGGGACCGGTTTTACCCAAAATTAACATAACCTAATTTTAAAATGTTAAATTATACCCCACTACCCGCCTTGCAGGATAGTACACACCTTAAACAGCCTGATGAGCAAGTCACTTTTGAGAACCTGTGAGACTACCAGAAATGTCTGTTGTGTATGTTGTAAATAGTAAAATGAAAACATTCCCATCTGTTACCCCTGCTAGTACTTGCTGTACTGCTTCATTGATAATGGGTTTAAAATCGAAAGGCTGATCTCAGGTTATTTGAAGGTCAGACCACAGCCCTCTGTCAGCAAGCTCATTGCTGGTTATAACATGGTTTAGAATAAACAGGGAAAGGGAAAATAACATTGCTAAATAAAATCAATCATTATTACTGAAGCTCTGTACACCACAATTAAATTTGAAATTATATGTATCAATGAAGTTATCTGGAAAAAAAAATATTGAACTGTATGTATGCATGCCTGGCTTGAGACAAAACTGTATTTTGCATTTCTACTTTAAATAGATACTGTTCATCAATAAGAACAAAAAGAAATCCCCCTCAGTATTTGTGAACACTTATGGAATTATTGTAGAAAGTAGCACAAAACTGACAAGAATTTCAAACTAAAATCCAGCACTTTAGTTTCAACTCCAGGTTAAAAAGTTTGTGAGGCTCCTTTCAAGGAAACCAAGCTTAACGTCCCCTTGTTTTATCCAAATCAAAGTGCTGCTTCATAGAGTCACGTGACCACCCTGTCAAAAATCCTTCAGCCTGTTGTCAACTTAATGAACAGAAAGTATTTGACCTCCCTGGGATCAGTAGATGTGACTGCAGGGGGAGAGCAGCGTGAGGCGGCTTGACATGCCCGATGTCACGTCTGCCTGTACACACGTACGCACTCGCTCACTCAAAACACGCACACAGTTTATTAATAGTTGGGTTATCATCATTCAGGTTAACTCCACATTGTTGGTGCCCCTGCATCAGAAGGACAAAAAAAAGCAATTAACAATCCGCAAATGTCCTTAAACTGGAAGTGGATATCAGCTCCCTTCATCTTTGAGACATCATGTCATCGTTTCTGCGTTGTTGCAAATCTCACCGCCAGATTTAATAAGGAGGGTTAATTTTATATGATCGGTAATAAAGACTTAACAACTATTTAATAACTTGGGAAAGAAATCCATTACATATATATCACTGAAGGGATCTTTGCCAGTGACCCAAATCACTTTTATCCTGACTAAATGTGCCTTCACATTAGAAATGAAAATGTACATATTTAGGTTGAAGCGAAATTATAACTGAAGAAGAAAAGTCTAGTGGGTTCTTTGAGTGAAACAGATTAAGTTTCTTCTTTATTATCTGTGCAGTTTCAAATGGTAGACTTCGAGTCAAAGACCAGGTCTTGATAGGGGAATGATTGTTTATATTCGATTCCGCTGAAGCGTTTAACGTTCCTGGTACCAACGATAACTTTGTGACCCGTCTGTCTGGGGATGTTTTCTCAAAGCCCCTATTTTAAGTGTCACACAGTTTTATGTATTTCATTATGCCTTACGCTTCATTAAGCCTCTTTGTTGGTTTCCATGGCTGCCAGACCCATTTCTCCTTCAAACTTGCAGTCGATGTCTGTCACAGCGGCGAGATAGTGCTCCGCGAACGGATGAGGCCCGGCGACGATTGATTCATATGAGGCTGAGGTTTGATAGATGGCTGGAAATATAATTGCAGATGAGGCCCGAGATAAGACTGCGGGAGAGAGTCTGACTTTTGGCTGCTCTGCAGGAGGCGCCGCTTTATCATGGGCACTCGGATTAACTGATAGGAGAGAGCCTAGAAGATAAAAACCGTGCTTTACTGTCTGCTGTTATATATTGTGCTCTTGTGATCCTGTGTGCGTGCGTGTGAGCATAAATTGGGATAAAGTTTTAAACTTATTTTCCTCATGAATTCAAATCCACTGTTTCAACTCTCCCCTTCCCTTCTTAAGACGTTACAACAACTGACCTGATTTCTAATCCCCCCCCTCGGCCAACAAAATCGAAACCGCAAGTTACTATTAACAGCCGTCACCCTAAAATCTCCCGATTTTCATCTCATTATGTGAATCCTCCCTTACGAATCTGTAATCACCAAGGACTCCGGAAAATCTTGATTCATAAGAGCCATCTTTATTTGTCAGCAAAAACAACCAGCAAACGATATGAAAGAGAAGGTGATCCTAAGTGGAGGGGTGGTGGAGCAAAAGGGTCAGAATTAGAAAGATGCAATCGGTTAATCCAAAATTTATTTCAGCCTGTTTTCTTATTGTTTTCTTCTCTGAAAATTCACTGTATACATTTCAAAGTCGTGAGAGAAGGCGGGGAATAAATGTCTTGGAAATAATCAAAATTAACCCTAAATCAATTGAAAATAGTCAAAAACTTTCAAATAAGCAAGATATTAGTTTCATATGAACGTATGGTGTCCTTTATGTAGAAGTAATGACCTCTCAATGATTCAGCAAAATATTGCCAGTATTTGATGAGGGCTTTTTTGAAAACAGTTGTCACATAGGCTGAAATTTAAAATAGAATTCTTTAAAACAAATAGTGTTGTAATTCAGGAATGTCTTTTTTATGTTGAATTTGATTTGAAACATGAACCATGAGTTTGCAGACCCATGCAATAGTGTATGTCATACAATTGAAAGTGGTTAAGTGCAGTAACTCATATTACCACAAACATGATAAGCCAGTGCAAAATTAATGATGGCTTCAGGACATAGATTTAATTTTATTGCAGGCAAATGTATTTGAGTTTCAAATGAGCAACGTTTCCAGACTGATGTTTTAACTAACTTCAGCCAGAGAAACCGAGCTCTTTGTAGTTGGCATCGATATCGGCGATGATGGCAGCCATCACGTTCCTCAGGGCCTGTTGTCCGGCGGCGTCCATTCCCGTCTTCTCTTCCATGACCTTGACGAGGACCTCGGAGATTAGCTTGGAGAAAAAGACAAGCGTGATTGTGACATGGACATCCGAGGTTAAGGATCGTCTCCAGCGTGTGTCGAACTGACCTTGAAGTTATTGGTGGCAATTTTGTGCTTTTTGGCGTGGCTGTTGGCCAGCGGCTTGAGGATGGCAGAGTGATTGCCTTTGGCCTTCAGCAGCTCTCCGAGCTTCTGGAGCACGGTGCCACCGTGGGCGGAAACGGATGCATTTCCGGCAAGGTCAGCCTTGGCGATCCCGGCAAATTTGGGGAACAGGTCCTGAGTGGCAGGATGCTCTGTGAATAAACTGGAGGGGCACAAAAAGCACGCTGTTCACTGGCGGGGTATCCGGGGCTGTCGGTTGTTGTTGTTCAGGTCACAGCCTCTGATAAATACCAAACTGTGTGAAATACTGGACATCCAATCAACTTGTCCAGGTACACGACAAAAGATCAGCCAAATGGCTCGCATGCCAGATTAGTCTACTTTAATTATTTTACATCGTGCTTGGCGACTCGCTGAAGGGCAGCTGTCCTCTAGTGTTTGACCCATCAGAGGGCCAAGTCTGGCAGCTGGTCTTCACATTTATTAGAAGAGTCAATTATTACAAGAAGAACAACGGAAGACTCGTGGACGGCCGATATGAGTGACATTATAAAATAATATTTATAATAAAACGTATAATCCGTTACAATCCGTAATGGCCAATGTCCAAAACAAAGGACCCAAGGGGTTTTGACCTACATCTTATTTCAATGTCTTTGACACAATATATTTTAACACAGAAACAAAATCAAGCGGCGGAGGGGACAAACAAAAACATGTTATTGGAAGTGTCCTTAATAGCACTGGCGGAAAGTGAGGAAGTCTTATCTTGCCGGCGTCACTGACCGGGTCAGAACCAGACCTCCGTGGGTGTTGTAGTCAGCCTCCACCGGACCCCAAAACTTCAGAACCATGTCAAAGTCAGCCATGACTGGAAAAGATGGAGAGAAAAAGAAATCGTGACGAACTCTTAAACTTCAGAAAGGACTTATGAGTATTATCGCATTGTTCCAACATTGCGTCTTGAACATCAGCCAAGAGCCTCTTCATCTAAGGTCAGGCTCTTCACCTCTGGCGCCCTCACCCAGTCACTGTCTGGTGTGAGCTGGGTCAAATCGCACATTCCATTTTGGTACAATCGATGCTATGAGTTAGAATTTGTATTTTTTCAAAAAACAGCTTGTCTGCATTACCCCGACTGATTTCTAACCCACATTGCGTCCTTTTTTCTTCCCCCTTTTAGTGTTTGAACAGTACTGTAGGACAATGATGGAAAAAAAACATCGTATTAATATTCCCTTTGACAATGTTTTCATTAGTTATTCCCCTCCTCACCACATTTTCTTCTGTCGGGGGTTAAAGAACTCAATGAAAAGATTTGATCTTCAAATATGCCTTCATACAAAATTTGGCTAGTTATTAGAAAGAAAGAGATAAATAAAACACTTGAGGGGGGTAAAAAAAACTTTCTTTCAACTTACTGACTTTAAGGAAATGTTGCTTTTTATGCAGCTCCTTTTAAAATAATTTAACCTGTTTGTATTTCCGAAGCCAACGCAAATATTACAAATGATGAAACCACGAAAGAGTCAATACCTACCTGAGAAGATGTTAAGTATCCCTGTGTGATTAATACAATATTTCTGTCTGCGTTTTGTCCCCCCCTCGCTCCACTGACCTTTTATACCCCCTCATCCTGTCCAGTTATTCCAGCCCTCCCATCCCTTGACAGGACTCAGGCTAGTATCTTAAAATGGTCACGACACCACGGACTTCTGGTTCATTGCGAATGTCTCAGATACGTCCGAGAGTCGCACTTTAGTTTTGAATCATCTGAGGCTTTGGATGCTCTGCTGGATCCCAAGGGACTGAACAAAGAGCGTTCCTCTTTTCAGGGATAAAGACATGCCAACAAAGGAAATTATATTCATGTACGTGTTTGTGTGTACGGTCACTTTATGCACTCTTGCCTGTGATGTCATTTTGCATCACATTTATAGTACATATATTCTTTATTTGATATTGTTTGACATTTTTAAATGAAAATTATTTTAGCTATAAAACTAAATATAATTGCATTAATTTCTACTTCTGTTTATAGTTCACATACATTAGTTTGCTTAAATAAATGCACTCACAAATAGCAAAACTTGTTTTTGGAAAGCAAAACTTAAAGTAAATGTTTTATCCCACACAGACTGTGAAGCCCTTATGTAAACTGTGTTTTCATTTTAAACAATTATACATACTTATTCCCCGTGGTTATAAGTTAGGTACGCACACACTGGCACATGCCCATACACATACATGCAAGGTCTTTCTGAGTATTTTTGTTTCCAGCGTACCAGATCCTGGGGGTTCAGCTTTATCAAGCAAAAATGCAAAATATCATTATTTCCGGTGCCATCTGGGCTAATTCTGCTGTAATGTCTTTACATTATAAAGAGTTATAGGACCATAAAGCAAAAGTAGTGTCGGATTTTAATGGCTAAACTGTCGACTTTACAAAACCGTCTTTTAATGTATAATGTCCCGGCAACATTAAACTGGATACTAATTTCACACGGAAATTTATATTACATTTTATTAACACCAAGACCAAATTGCTCGATAAATATGTCAAAGAAAATGTTCAACCAAAAAATGTTAAACCTTTTTTAGTGAGAAATGTCTGGACATTGAATATTGGGAAACACACAAACATGAAATATTCAGAAGTTATTACCCACTGATTAATTCAAACCCAGGCTACACATGGTGTTGTGCTGACCTGATCGGCCAGCCGTGACCCAGACGTCAGGGAGACAAGCTGGTCGTGGGCTGGCCGTCAAGGGGTTCAACCCTCCCTGGGCTGGTGAACAGAAAATGTTTGCAGTTGGAGAGGAGGAACATTTTCAATAACCTCACATGCTCCATGGGTAGAGTGTGATTAACACAAGGATGGTGATGATCCATTGCAGGATCCCCCAAAAACCTACTTAATCTTCCTGACATCAGCTGACTTCATTAAATTCTTCATTCACTGTCTTTTTTTAAACGTTTTTTTAAACGTTTTTTTAAACGCTTTTATCACAATCTTTTTTTTTAATAAGTCAGTGATACCATCCTTTAATTTTAGTCAAATGATAAACTGGGGAACGTTATCACATTGGGTAAAAGGTAAGCCCCGCCCCCTCTTGTCGTTGACTGGTCTGGAGAAGGGCTCCACAACCGCTCCGTCCAATAGGCTCTTCGTTGTTTACCATGTGGTTTCACATCCGGAAACAGTACATGCCGGGCGATACTTGTCTAAATAAATACTTCCAAGTTGCTACAATACTTGTGTTCACTTCTCCAGAGCCTTGGGGTTTTATTTGCACTGTCGTCGAACATTATGCAGGTTTTGAAAAGCGTCAGACACTTGACTACTAGTACAATGAAGCTAGCAGGTAACTAAACCGTTACTTATTGTGTGTGTGTACACTTCTTGTTGAATTTAGTTAGCAGGTTAGCCCAAGGACATCTGGGCCAGCCTGGAATCGAACCACCAGTTCCCCTGATTGCAGGGTCATGTGTGTGTGTGTGTGTGTGTGTGTGTGTGTGTGTGTGTGTGTGTGTGTGTGAGAGAGAGAGAGAGAGAGAGAGTGAGAGTATGTATGAGAGTGTCAATAAGTCTTAATTTAAGTCGTTTGAATGAGCTGTTATTTTTGACTATGTTATGAGACTGCAATGATACTTTCTTTTGCAGACCCACACACACCTTCAGCTGCATGTACTAAAAACAGCAGCCGTCAAATAATATCAGTAAAGATATTAATCTACCCTGAACAAGTGTGATGCACATATTGGGGAAAACTGCCCTTCCATCCTCTCAGCTTTCCTCCTCTTTCTTGCTTAAGGGTGGGTTTTGTTACATGAAGAGACAAACAAAAGTCAGGTACTTCTGAAGCAATCCTTTCTGTACCAGAGGCTTTTTACCACCATTTAAATGAAAAATATAGCATCATATATGTACAGAATCACCTATCAATGGCCTCTTTTTTACAGTAGTTAGACTTTTATAAATAATTTCCTCCCTTCCACTAATTAATTCTGAGTTTTCAGGTACTGTCTTTTTCCTTTATATTTTCCTAACTTAAATTCCTGTTTTCTAAATTGCCTCTCAAGAAGAAGTCGGTCATCATAGTTTGTGATCGTTACATCGAACCAGACAGTATTTTTGTCCCAGTTTCAGAGCTCAGCGTTCCCGTCCCTTGGGGGGAGATCCGAGGTAAAGTGTGGGGTCCTGATCACGGTCACCCGGTCCTTTGCCTGCACGGCTGGGCCGACAACTGCGGTTCATTCAACACGCTGATTCCTCTCCTTCCAAAAGGTAAGCCATGCTTCCAGACAGCTTCCAGACCTTCACAGATTCACATTAAACATATAGAATTGACTTACACCCTGCCTCCGTCAACCTGCCAGAAATACATAAACGATGAGATAAAGATTTGCAGCTCAAAACGTTCATTGTTCTGTGAGCCTGAGAGAGGTGATGCACCAAACCAAACACATTTGTTTTAATTTGCAAATTCGATCACACCCTGCTGTCACAGGACGTGCCAACTCACAAAGGTGTGTGTCTTATAAAGTGTGTGACTGGTTTTTTTTTGACAGGCGTTTTTTTTTTAACTCTTTTCCATTGGCTGGTAAATAGCTCTCTTGTCATCAGCGTGCTTTGAAACGCTCCAGCTGAAACTTGGCAGTGCATGGATACATATCAGATATCATCTAGTGTCACAGATGATAAAACACAGTTAATTGTCATAGATCCCCTTTGTCCGCGTCCAGAAACAGATCAATGTGGAGTCAAATCAGATTTTATTTATATAGCAACAAATCACAATCAGTTGTCTCATGACACTTTATCTGTTGAGCAAGTCTGGATCACACTCTTCAAAATGATTTACGGACACCTAACGTACCCCCTTGAGCATGCACTTGGCGATGGCGGTGAGGAAACACTTCTCTTTTGATGGGGCAGAAACCTCAGACAGATCCTGACTTGATATTGGTGTTCCTCTATCTCAATTGGTTTGGGTAGAAAGAGAGGAAGAGAAGGAAGAGATAGAAAGCAAGAGTGTGATAGTGACAGAGGGCATTTGAGGGTTGGTGGAAGTTGCACAAATGATGTTTTACTATTAATAGTAATAATAATAGCGCCATTGGTTACATCTTGAATAGCTAAAATGATGCAGTAATAACTTTAATATCAAGCAAGGCCCCCTGGGAACCTGCGAAACAAGAGCCCGGGGATTCGGGAGAGGATGTGAGGTTGCTGTCATGCATTGGTGAAAAGGGATAGAAGTGCAGACAAGATAGGGAGCGTAGGGGGAAGAAATGACATGAGGACGAGACAAATCCGACTTCAAAGTAATTTATAATATATAAATAATTCAACAGATAATTTGGATTCATGTTGCGAGGGGACACTCAGATGATTTATTTGGATTGTTCTGACATGTGATTTCTCCTACCAAAGCAGATATGGGGGTACATATTTATATTGTGGTATCGCATTTTTTTTACCCCCGCTAAATCTGTTTTTATTCCAACTCTGGACACACGCAGATAAAAATCCCCCCACTCCACTTTATCAAGCGTAGACACTGCAATGGGATCCAGCTGTTAAGGGATGTTATTTTCGCCTTAAATATACATTGTTTGCTTGCTGCCGCAAGTACGTACACATTTTAATTGGCTGACTTGCAACATTTGTAAGTTCAAGTCAGGTAAGCATCCCCTGAGAAACTAGTGAGACTTCCTTTCTCTCTCTCTCTCTCTCCGTGCTCTCAGACTGTAGATATGTGGCCGTGGACCTGGTGGGTCACGGTTTATCATCGCATCGTCCCCCCGGAAGCTTGTATCACTTTCCCATGTATGTGGTAGACATCTGCAGGGTCATCAGTGGTATGTACTCTGTCGATCATCAGTTATCACTTTGATTATAATAGGTCGATTTCTTCAAACCGATCGTTTTTTATGTTACTCAATAACACTATTAGATACATTTATTTTTTTATGTTTTAGTTTGTTTGACACACAATTACTGTGTTTTGTTTTATGTGGAATTGCTGGAAAGTCCACCTACTCGTTTCAGTTCATATTGTCCGGCTCTGCCCAACAATGGTCGATGTTCTATTTCAACTTAAAAAACAATCTGATATATTCCTTGATGAGAGTCTGAACCTGCCTGATGATGTGTGAAATTAACTCCGCAGCTCTCCAGTGGAGCAGATTCTCCATCATTGGCCACAGTATGGGTGAGTGCGGCCGCCCAGCCCCCGTCCCAGTAAATCCATATGTTTCTGCTGTATTTTATAACATATGTATTTATATATATATATATATACATACACACACACTTGTGCGTGTGTCTAAATCTGCCCATCCTTCTCTTTCAGGCGGTAACATCGCTGGAATGGTGTGTTGGAGGGGAGTGTCTGACACCTTTTTGGCCCTTTTACTCAGAACCTAAAGATTCACATTGGGGTGACGTCCCTCTCTGATCTTCCCGGTGTGTTTCACAGCTCAGCTCTCTGTATCCAGAGAAGGTGGAGGCCGTCGTGCTGCTGGACTCCTATGGATTCTTACCCACAGATCCAGTATGTTAATTCGCATTGTCAGTGTTGATAAAAAGGTACTTTCATCGATGCTGTGCTGCATCTGAAGCAGCCAATCAGATAAAGAGAAATCGATCTGGAGATACATTTCCAGCATCCTGCTTTAGAACTTATTTCGCCTCAGCTGGTGACAGCAGTGGCCAGGCTTGTGCTTTGCCCGTTGGTCTAACCCATTTTTCTGAGGATGATTTCTCAAAGCGCCCTGGGGGGAATTTCCGCAAACCGCTGGCTTTCGAAGTAAAAATGAGCTTATTACATTTTCGAGCTTAAAAAAGGTCAGGGCCGGTGTAACCTTGCGCCCACTTCATTTTCACAAACCAGATACTTTTGAGACACCCGGAGGGGGATCGCACTGCATCTGGCCTAGATATCCACTTTAGCGGGAGGATGAACTGGTTATTACTTGGTAGTGAAGGGTAAAGGTGGAGGTCCTTGGGAAATATGTTACTGAAAAAACTTATGCACCAAGTCTGACAGAATTTTACCCAACTGCGCAATATAAGAATATTATATGAATATGAATATTTAAATATCAAAAATTCATTGCGACCCGATAATCTTTATTGCCTTCAGTTAATGTTAGGGGACAAAGATGCAAAACTTAAGTGATTGAAAATGTGTAGTTCTTAGTTTCATTTCTTAATCTGGAAGTTAGCAAACAACTGACGGGCCCCCAATTGTGAGCACAATTACACAGGGGATTTCGACGAGACTCAAGCGCTAATTTAGTCGCCCGGTTCTGAGTCCAGAGCCAAGTCTCCAACCGCGGCTCGTCTCACGGTACTTAGCCGAGCAGGAAGCCTTTATTGACATGGCAGCAGATGCTACGCTGAGTGGATTCATTTGCATGCACCTCATTAAAGCAGCACAGGAGCAGCGTTCTGATCTTACTCCTCGACAAAGCGGTTTAACAGCTGCTTCAGGACCCATAATCTCCCAGTTTATCAAAGGGACAGAAAACGAAGAATCCAGAATCCAATTGAGAGAAGTCGCACTCTGTGTGGGTGAACTACTGTCACTTAGCAACACCCCTTTTAATGTTCCTTATTATCTGGCGACTCAGAGAATTAGCATAAATTAGACGGAGCCAATGTAAAAATTGCTGCAGTCAATTGTTCTAAGTGGGGGTGATGTCAGACAGTAATCTTTCAAGTTAAGATGCCGCTTGCTTATTGACGCTCTTTGCCAAAAAAAGAGGAGGATGATAATTAGAAGAGAGCGAGTCCTGTCCGTAAAGCGATGAGGTGATAGCCCGCCTCGCCTTTCTCAAAAGAAGGCCGGTGGATGAGGGTCGGACAGGGAGCGTCGCCGAACTGCGGCGTTTGTGGATGACATTGTGCTGAGAAATAGGGACAGGTGGAGGAGAATCTCGAGAGGTGGAGGTATGAACTGGAAAAGAGAGCGATGAAGGTTAGCTACGGCACATGGTGTGTGTGTGAATGAGGTGCACGTGAAACGGCAAAGGCTACAGGGAGTGGAGATGAAGAAGGTGTAGGTTTATAAGTTGTGTGGAGAAGAGGTGAAGAAATAGGTGGACAAAAGAATTAGATGTGTTAAAAAGAGCACCAGCAAGAAAGACAAGAAAGGTGTTGAAGACAGAGGTGAGAGCACTGAGGAAGCAGAGCCGGAGGCAGCAGAGATGAAGATGCTGAAGTTGTCAATGGGAGAGAGGACGATGAAGAGTATCAGGAAGGAGTCCATCAGAAGGACCGCACTTGTTAGATGTTCTGGATATAAAGTCAGACTGAGATGGTTCGGAAATGGATAGAGAAGGGAGGGTGAAGATCTGGAGCTGGAGAAGTTCTAGAGGAAGACATGAGAGGAGATTTGTGGATGGATGGGAAAGAGGATGTGAAGTTGGTTGGTGTGAGAAACGAGTATGCAGAGGAGAGGGTGAAGATGGAGGCAGATGATTGGCTGTGGCAGCTCAAAGTAGAAGAATACTGAGAACTTATGAACATGAGAACTTATGCTGAACATACAGTTTCATTAGTTACACAGTTTTAAAGTATGTTTTGTTCACTCACTTCCATAGTGGTTGCCATAGCAATTTCATTTGAAGTCGGTTTCGTCTGCCGGTATGAAGCCCTGACCGCTGCCTCAAGACAGAGTCAGGGGAATCCGGCGTGCTTACCTTTTTGTCTGGGATTGAGAACTGAATTGCTCTTTTGTTTTGTTTTTTTTTGTTTTTTCAGAAAGAAGTCCCCGACATCACAAGGCAGGGGATCGATGGGCTGTTGCAGATTGAGAAGAAGTCGCAGGAGAAGGCGGAGAGAGTCTACACCTACGAGAAAGCGTCCGAGAGGTACCGCGCCCTCCTCCTCGCCCACCGAACTATGACGGGGCGTAGCAACACTTCAACAGTGGTTTTCTTGCAGGTTATTGGAGGCGAACCCGTCTCTGTCCAAAGAGTCCGTGCATGTGCTCTTAGAGCGCGGCCTCATCCAAGTAGACGGAGGTACATCATCACTACCTCTCATATAATTACTTGAGCTCCAATTTTTCCCTTCTCATATAACCCTCATGTGCCCTTTTCCTCTAGGCGTCATCTTCTCCCGAGACATTCGTATTAACTTGGTAGGTTCCCTTGTGAAATCACCCCAGGCTGACATCTGCGGCCCTTTCAAGTCACTTGTGTTTCCCTCCCTCGCCTTCAGAAAAACATTGTTCGTATTACTTTGGAGCAGAGCCTGGAGTTCTTGTCAAGGATACAAGCCTCGTTCCTTCTCGTCCTGTAAGACATTCATCACTGTACAGATTTATATTTATATTTATGCTATCTCAATATGGGAACAGTCAAACTATATGTGTCATTTTTCTTTTTCTCCCTCCAGAGCAGATGAAGGCTTTGAGAAAATGTTTGCCGAGTCAGACCAAAAGAAATTCACGGCAACCATCATGCAAGCCTTCAGGGACAGAAATGTGAGAGTATTCTAATGCTTACGCCTAACAATTTTCAGGGTTGCAGACTAAAAAGTGAAAGTCAGAGGGAAAGTGTAGGAGCTTTACTGGTGTCTTACTGGAGTTGCAGTGCGCTCCCATCATCTTGGTCACTAAGTATAAGGTGGTAATCAGAGCACTTTTAGATCAGTCTTTTCCTAGTCTTGGGCTTGTGACAATATTGATATTATCACAAGTCTTTCAGTCTTTTTCAGTAATGTAACACAATCAAGAACCAATGGATGAGTGCTAAGAAAAGCGAGTAAAGGAATCCTGGTTGACAAAAATCAGCAAAGTGGTGTAGCGGGCATAGACAGTATTTCTTAGTGGTATGGATGAACGGTAACAGCAAAGGGAGTCTCGGTCAGTATAGACTGTCCAGAAAGAGAAGAGGAAGGTGGAGCTGTGGGCAGAACAGCCCAGTATGGGTGATTTTGCCACTCTGACATATCGCGACCGAGTAGAGAAGGAAAAGTGATTGACTGAAATAGCAGAGGCTCTGCAAATACCCGCTGAAAACATTGCATGGTGGGGAAAAAAATTGCTGAAAGAATAAAGTTGTCGTTTTGTAAATAGTGATCCTGTAAGATTGACAGTCTTTGTAAAATCTCAGACTTAAAACTCTAAATGCTAGTCTTTAGATGTGAGCGGGTGTGAGATGATAGCTTTCCATGAGTGTTTTCCAAATCTCTTCAGTCTCCTAATGTATGGGTAGCTTTAGTTGGCGAGTCAGTGCGGACATGCGAAGGTACTGAAATGACAGGCAGCCGCTCATGTGTAGAGCTGGCGCACGGGCGTAAATCCCAGGCCTTGCATAAACACCGTGACCTGACGAGAAAGGTTGAGGTGGATGTGCTATTATCGCCATGTAGGGTCTCTTTAGTGTTAATCACCATTGGAAACAGGCGTCTGAGATTGTTGACTGTCTCACCTTGCGCCTCCGGTTTCCTGTCCTCCAGCACCAGGTGGTGACGGTGCCCGGCAGTCATCACGTCCACCTGAACAATCCCGAAGTCGTGGCTCCATTGGTGTCCGAGTTCCTGCAGGACAAAGTGCTCGTGGTGCCCGTCAGTCAGGAAGATGAACCGAGCCCCAAGTTATAGGCAGGAGAGCATTACCTTGTTGCAGTTTATAACGTTTCAAAATTTTGAAATGAGACAACCTCAGTTAACCTCAGTTTGGATATGTAGCCAACGACTCGCTGTCTCTTCCACTGTTTCGATTCTTCTTTTACATGGAGGGAAGAAAAAAGCTTATATGCAGTTAAAAAGAAAATCAACTACTCGTCTTCATGGCGACCCAGCTGCTCCCGCACTCAGTTTGGGTTGTTGTTATGAACTGTTTGTTTTTTTTAACATTTTGCCTAAATCAAATCCTTATCCAACATATGGGTAAGCTTTTTGTGTTTTCTGAAAAATTTGAAACAATGACATTGATGATTATTGTAATAAGGCACGGATATACATCTGGATACACACATTTCCCATATATTTGCATTAATAGTGTGCACACCACATGTTCTGCCGTGTCCAAATATGCAACAGCACATCTGGTTTTCACCGTGTGCCGGTCACCAATGCGAAACCTCCAGGGTTTGCTCCTTTAAGTGCTTTTGACTAAAGGTGAGGAGGAGTTGAAGTGACTTGTATATGATTCAGGTGGAACATCTCTCATGATTTAATGCATTATCTCTCATATCACAGTCAGTGTGAGTGTTTTTGTGTGTATGTGTGTGTCAAGTTTCACACTCCAGGTACAAGGTACTATTTGAATGATCTTGGGCTGTTGTATTGAAGACACTAACTCCAATGTACTAATAAGAATGTTTAGATACATTCACATACACACACACAACTTCAGCTGCCCTTCATCTCACGTACTGCATTACTTGACAGCTGCATCTTCTAATAATAACACATGAAATACAGGTGATAATCTATTTTAATAATCTTGCTTTAGACATCAACACTGCTTTATTGTCTACATATATCATCAGTTAACCTGCAGAAAATAATGGTGTGATAGGATTTGAGTGTGTTTGTGTGTGGGGATTATGCAGCCAATGCAGCAAACAACAGCAGGGAAGCAGTTATGAGTCTAATATATTGTGTAATGTTATTGTTATTAATACAGAGTGTTTTCGTTCTTTATGCCGAAATATTCCATTAACTCAGAATTTGACTCATTGGCTCTGAGACCTTTGGGGTGAAGGTGTTGTGACTTAAACATAAATGTGAATCCCTTTTAAAAAGTGTGGAACCAAACCGAAAATGTTGCTTCATATTTAGAAAAGGCTAGTTTTTTTTTAGACAATTGAGTGATGTGATCGTGGCTTTCTGAAAACACAGTGGCAACAGGGAAAAGTGTGGAATCCCGGCCACTCCCGCCACCGCTGCCAGATGGAATATACTTTAATAAAGCGTCAATGACATTTTCAAGTACACCCTTCATGTTTGAACAGAAAAGGGTCTACGAGGAGATAGAGCTGCTTTTTATATCAAGCTGAACTTGTCAAATGAGTCAGTATCCTGTGATAATCAGGTGTCGACTGCAGGTTTTTTGTGTCCTCCAAATGTAACACCTGGAATATAAGCTCCAGCAAGCATTTATTAAATGTGTAACAACAGAAAAGATGTGAATCAACAGACAAAGCAATCCAAGCTTCTATCCCCACACAACTAACAAAAGTGAAAAATGTGTAAACGTGTATTTTCATCCTAAAATCTTGCTCCAGTCTCATGGGTGAGGAGTCAAAGTTTTGGCATCCTGATGCCATCATTCCTCCGCCAACCGTACAAAAAAAACACAGGAAATAATATTTTCCATCAAAACTCCATAATTCTTTTGGCCGTCAAATTAGTCGTTTCATTGGATGCTTCAAACGAAACCTTTGTTTGGAACTAAACCAAGACAGTTCTTTGTATCGCTTGCAATCAATTACCGTTTTTTTCAAGAGTGGCCGCAATTAGAGAAAAAAATAGAATAGATAAGACGAGGAGGACATTAGATCATGTCTTTGAATAAACTGCCAAAATTTATTGTCAAAAATTCTTTTCAGTTGATTCCTGATTTAAGAATTAGATGACAGCACTTGCTTATTTTACATACATATCCAAAAATAAAAACATTTGAGAGATATTCCTTGAAAGGAATACTGCAGTTTGAAATGAAAGTTATGAAATCAGCTCGACCAAACGGTTTGGAGAAATTGGCTTGGAATGTTTAATGGCCAAGCCACTTCCTTGCATATGAGTTGACCAGTCTCTCCAGCTTTTCTACCTTTGAGACGGGAGACAGACCTGAGATGAAGATGTTGAGGTTCTCTTTGGGAATGACGCAGATAGAAAGGATAAGGAATGAACCCATCAGGGGGACAACACATGTTAGATGTTTTTGAGAGAAGGTCAGAGAAGCCAGACTGAGATGGTTTGGCCATGTACATAGTGGACATAGTGAGAGAGGATATGAAGTTAGTTGGTGTGAGCGAGGAGGATACAGAGAATAGGGTTAGATGGAGAAGGTTGATTTGCTGTGGTGAGCCCTAAAGGGAAAAGCTGTAAGGAAAAGAAGAAGATTTTAGACAGACCTGATTCTAAGCGTGAGTTTGGACTGGGAGTGATTCTGAAGGATTCTGATGATGGGAACTCACAGGTTTCAGGTTGGGCACCAGTAAGTCCAAGTAGCTGCTGAAAGACTCACCTCTTTACAATGACCTTGGGAAGAAAGAACATTTGCGACAGTTGATTATGTTAATCCAGACCCTTTTTGGGGTCCTAAAACCATCAGATAATTTATTAAAAGAAAGCAGAAGAGACCTGTCCACCTCAGCCAGGGACATTGCCAGCTGGTGTAAGAAAGCTCTGGGGGGGCGCAATGCAGATTTAATCTTTGGGGTCCCTGAGGAGGAGTTAGAATGCATCACCGGGGGGGACAAGGACGTCTGGGTGCTGCCACCAGTTACCCGGCTCTGATTAAATCAGACGATGAAGATTAGGACGGATGAAATATGAAGAGATTATAAAGCCGTAAGCCAAAGCTGCAATTGATTTGTTGATTTTTTTTTTTTTTTTTACGACTCTCCCGACTGTGGGTTATGTGGCCGGTGGACCTGGCACTTCATTAATTGTGATTACATCGAGCCCCCGAGGTCTTCTCCGCTTCGCCTGTGTATGCCGGAGAGTTGCTGACGGTGTGTGAGTTCAAATAGAGACGGAGTAACTTTTCACTGTGGGCGAACACGAACGTGGCTTCCAGTGTGAGAGTGGGGACTTTAATTTTACGAACAATAGATAGTGAATCTTCTTGATTAATGATCTGTGGATGTACTGTAACTCCCGCAGCGCTGCAGCTGAAGACATTCACCCACAGTGGACGCAGTACGTGATTGGAATGCAATGGCTCAATCCTGTATGCATTTCTTAAAAAAATAAAATAAAAACAAAAAACGGTGTAAGTCACCTTCTTCCGATGCAAAACTCCCCTGTCGATGGAGAAAGAGAGAAAGCATTAAAAGAAATTCTGATGGGCTGAAAAGATTATAACATGATATAATATAATATTAGTACTTTGTCCTTCGTCGTATATTGGTGCTCTTTTTCTTTTAACTTCCAAGAAAGATAATATTACCCATTTCTGCAGGGGAAAATAGTGTTATTGTTATTATTAACATTATATATTTCTATCATATACTTGAAAGTAATTTGATTTTCCCTTCTCTGTTCTATCTGTTCAAAAGCATGGGATAAAATTCCAGAGATGAAGCGTTAGTACTAATAGGATGCTTCAATTTGAAAGTAAGGAAAGAGAGTTTGCACTCACGAGAAGGTGCTCGAGTAACGCTAAAATATTGCAGTTATCTCACCCCGGGGGGTCAAAATGATCACAGGAACGGTGAGCAAAAATCCCAGAACACAAAGTGAATGACCTGCAGAGATTTGGGACCAAAGTAACAAAGGGTACCATCGGTAACAAACTACGTCGCCAGGGACGCAAATCCTGCAGTGCCAAATGTGTCCCTCTGCTTAAGCCAGTACAAGTTCGGGCCCGTCTGAAGTTTGCTAGAGAGCATTTGGATGATCTAGAAGAGGATTGTGAGAATGTCCTATGGTCAGATGAAACCAAAATAGAACTTTTTGGAAAAACACAACTTGTCGTGTTTGGAGGAGAAAGAAGTTGAATCCAAATAACACCAACCCTATTGTGAAGCATGGGGGTGGAAACATCATGCTTTGGGGCTGTTTTTCTGCAAAGGCACCAGGACGACTGATTCGTGTAAAGAGTCATGTATTGTGAGATTTTGAGTGAAAACCTCCTTCCATCAGCGAGGGCATTGAAGATGAATCGTGGTTGGGTCTTTCAGTATGACAATGATCCCAAACACACCGCCGAGGCAACGAATCTCAATTCCATTGAAAAGCTTTGGAGGGAGTTTAAAGTCCATGTTGCCCAGCGACAGCCCCAAAACATCACTGCTCTAGGGGAGATCTGGATGGAGGAATGGGCAAAAATACCAGCAACAGTGTGTGAAACCCTTGTGAAGACTTACAGAAAATGTTTGCCTCTGTTATTGCTAACAAAGGCTGTGTAACAAAGTACTGAGATGAACTTTTGTTATTGATCGAATGCTTATTATCCACCAAAATTTGCAAAGAAATTCTTCAAAAATTAAACAATGTGATTTTCTGGATTTTTTTTTCTCATTCTGTCTCATAGTGGAAGTGTACCTATGATGAAAATTACAGGTCTCTCTCATCTTTTTAAGTGAGAGAACTTGCACAATTGATGACTGACTAAATACTTTTTTCCCAACTGTATGTCTGGAAACGACAAAGTAATCAGATAAAGCATTGAACTGGGTTGGCGTAGAAATCGGGCTGGATTTTTCACACAGTGCAGTCAATATGTTTTTGTTTTTCAAAGAAACCTTTGACAGAAAATGTTAAAAAATTCTCACAAAAAATTCTCTCCGCAGCACCAGTTTTGAAGGAGGGAGACTTTGCGACGGCATATATAATAGATACATTTATCGCCACCTCCAGACTTCTCACCTTTAGGTTTCTGCTTCCTCAAACGGAGGCGACCATCATTTCCACTTCAACCGTCCCAAGCTCTTTGCGGCGTCTGTACACGAGACCCCATGCGCTCTGACGATGAGCCAATCAAACGCAGACAATTCTACGCACTAAGTCACATTTTCTACCAGACTTACTACACATTGTTCTGTGCTATCAAAAGTAAACATGTCATGTTTAGATGAACAATGGCTGTGAGACCCTCCTAAGTTGCCTGCATTATGATCTAAGTATTATTCCTGTTGGAAACATAGATACAGTATGAATGGATTTTAGAAAATGCGGAGAAGCAGTGAGTGGTAGAAGCTGCCAGAAACTCTCTCCAACTCACCCACACAGCCGCCTGTGAGACGATCCATCAAGCTGTCAGTCCAAATGCGGTTTGTTGTCGCTTGCTATTTATTTTTTTGTGTCAAGTGATTTTGTCGCCAACCCTCTCCACAACCTGAGTGTTGCCTTTGTTTACAGTAAACAAGACAGATGTGTATTTGACGGGGGCTGTTAGCGTGGCTCCATTCACTCTTCACGCTTGGTTCTCTGCAAGATGAACAACACATGGAATTTGTTATTGTTAGTTACTTCATGTGTTTGTTTATTAAAACACGTTAAGCTGTTTTGATAAATAAATTCATGAATTGAATTCAACATGTCAATATCCCCGTTGTTGCTCTGATACAGGATGATGTTACCCTACCTCTCCTTACCTTATCTAGGAATATTGAAAGCGTTTTAAACTATTAAGATAAACTTGATATCACAGAGGGCACTTCTGCGTCACCGAAAGACCTCTGATACTAGCAACAACTCCTTTATCCTAGCAGGCCAGATTTGTCTCTGCTGGCTGCTGCTGTGATCTATGTACATAAATGTTCTTATTTCCATCCAAACACTACTCTCCACTCCAGGTTTCCCTGGCTGGGCTGGTCGAGACCACGTCCGCTGTCACGTCGTGAACTTGGGAGTGTGCGATTTATTTGTCGACATCATTATTTTGATTGAGTGTGAAACTTTGCACTTTAGAAGCCACTAATCACCCACGTCTCCTCCTCCACGCTCCCGGGAAGGGAATGGAGGAGACAGGCGCGGCTGGCTGTAAAGGAAGTGACAGGAAGCCTAATATCTGCACAAAAAAGCCAAATAAAATACGACAAAAAAAACTATTTATAACGTGGCAAAGAGTATTAAATCATTTTTGTGTCCATTTGTATTTCTATTTATTCTTACAGAGTATTTTCTTTACACAGCATACACACACCCACACATATACATTGTATCTTGCAAAGAAGTGAAAAGACACATTCAGGTTAGGGTTTATTACTGATAAATGTCATGGAGGTAAATCCGACTTGTCTAATGTGTTGAAGGCATTTCAGCTTTAAGCCGAGACCGCCTCATTCTGACTACCCGTGGTGTGTTTCGGGTGTTAGAGCCAGAGAGTTTTTTGAAAAGGGAGTTGAAAAACTACATTTAGTGTTTATCAGTGAATCTATATTACAAGGCAGTATTCTTGGGAGGATGTGCATTTTTGCAGATAAAAATGAGGAGAGTAACTTGGATTTTATTCCCCCCATTTCATCATTTTATGATGAAAAAGATAGTCGCAAGAAAACACTTGCAACCATAGTAGAAAGCAGTCACGTGATCACAGTGGTCACATGACCACATTGAACAGTTGTCCTTTCAGAGATTTGAGAAAAACCCAGCATCGGGATCCGATTTTGCTCATGGATGTGACACCGGCTTTATGTCATTTGGTTGTGTCGACGTGTAAAATGTATTGTTTGCACTGTCTCATGTTCAACAAATATTTGATTCAATGTAATTATCATACAAACGCAGTGCTGTGTGTGTGTGTTTGTGTGTATTATCCTTCTCTGTTGGTGCCAACACTGATGACATTTCATTGATATCTACATGCTACTCTTGTGCACATACTGCCATATTATATCAGCTGATGGATCAATTATTTATTGCATTTTGACTTTTCAGACCTATATGACTGTCTGGATTACAAATGGCTCATTTGTTGACACGTTATCTTTGGATATTAGTCCAGTTAAAATATTTTGTAAAGTAGGAGATGTTTACTTTGTTACGGTTTAGCTGTGGCTTGAAGGGAAATGTGGTTGTTTTTAGTGTTTTAGGTTGAGATTAGACATGTTTTTTTTCTTCCCTAGGCTCCATTCAGTCTGTTTCACCAGCAGGTGTTACTGGCAGGTTACAGTTTGATCCTCGCTGATGGAAAGTGAGGTCCTTATCCCTCACAATATTTCCAAGTGAGACATTAGATCGCTCCGGTTTAACTTGTGAAAATCAGAGCTGTTCAAGAACAGTGGATTAAAAACCACCAACACAAAATTGCAGATTAAGCAAATTGTAAACTCCTGGCTGTATTTCGTGAGGCGTTTAAGTACATATAGCGTTTCACAGTGCAGAGCCCCGAACTGTGACCGCAGAGCCAATAATTTCACTCTTTGACTTTAATCGCCACATATAAAAAAAGGAAACGTAGAAATATTGCTGCGGTAACGTTGCCTTAATGCTGCACCCGTGTCACTGCTTTTTAGCTCTCACTCTCGCTATTCTATCTTTTTGTGCGGAAGGAGAGGTTCAAATACACAGATGTAAATATAGCTGGTGGAAGACACAAGTTTGCACCTTTGATGAGGGGAAGTGAGAGGCGTTAATATGAAATCTCATAGCGTCCTGTGTGCGATTGAATAATGAATAATGCAAAAAAGAAAAAAAAAAGACTAAAAACAGACAATTAGATGTATCATAGCTGTCAGAAACCATTTACTTTATTGTTTTAGGTCGTAGGCGTGTCGGTGGTGTTGGTTGAAGAAGGTGTAGTTTTTCTATCTCTGGTTCTCCTCTAGAGGAGAAGAAATGCAACTTATTTTGCATGATTTTCTGTAAATTGGGTTTCTCTCCGTCAGGCTTTACGTTCCCACGTGAACCAACAGCTTGCTGCTTCAAGCCACCTTTGATCTCTTTACCCGCCGCTGCGTCCGTCTCCTCATCGGTTTGAACGAAAAAACGTGTTTCACTGGGTTTGGGACAAACATATAGAGAAACTGTCTGAACCTCTGACTGATGAGTTTTCCAAGACATGATAAAGGCCAGGGCTGTCAGGGAACAGGGGAGCTTGGCGGGGGGGAGTGGTTCTTCGGAGAAGTATTCCTTAAAAAGATTGACACTTTAAGCTCATTCAACCATTCATTATTGATACCGTGTATCCTCCGTGCGGGGTGGCGGTAGCCGATCGTAGCTGTCATTGGGTGATAGGCGGGGTTCACCTTGGATCGATCACGGGGCCACTTTTAGAGAGAAACAACCATTCACTCTCTCATTCACAGGTCGTAAAGAGACACGGTCATTCGCTCTCATTCACACGTCCGGGTTTATAATGGGACTCCACACAGGATGGCGCCCTATCGGAATCGAACGGGAAACCTTCCGCCTTGCACCTTTAAGCTGATGAACCCAAGATATATTTGCAGTAAGATCCTTGAGACATTATTACTGCGCATGTGGATCTGAAAAAGAAATCATTTCTGACCTCCTGAACCTCTTCAAAACCTCCGGCTGTGTTCATCCGTGCTTGTATGAGTCATGGCGATCACATTTTTCTCTTTTTTGGTCATTTCCATACTTAATTATTGCCATTTTAGGCACAGTAATTGTATCTATAACAGTATTTTTATAGATCCAGTGAGCACAAACTGAGGGATTCTTAAACCTGGAACAACTAAGGGTGAAAGCTGTTTTTTTCGATGTCATTTTCCAGCGTTGCTCGGTGGAAAACTATTGAAAAGAATTATTTATTCAAGGTGGAAACAAAAAGTGACGGGGAAATTTCGATCGAGAAAAACAGTCAAAATCAATCACAGGGATTAATGGGAATTTGAAATTTCCATTATTTCACATGACAAGGTGCTTCTCATAAAAAGTCCAGTTATGTTGCGTTTCTCTTTTTTTATAAATAAAACATGATGATAAGCTACTACTTTCAAGAGCAAAGAAAAAATAATGAGATACAAAGTAGCGGAATCAAAAAATATGTAAATGATGATATAGAAGATTCATGCAGTTCTGTTGTCAAGCAACACAAATTCTAATGCAGGATATCAGGACTCGTCACGTCGAGGTGAACTCCGTAATCCGGCTGCTTTTTCCACGAGCAACGAGCTAAAAATGGCAGTCATTAAAATGATGACATCCTCTCACAACTTTTCATTATGTAGGCCAGCTTCCCCGCACTCGGCTTTTCGAAGGAAAGAGGAGGAGAGAAAAGGCAGTGACTCCTTAAAACAATGCAGCTGATGAGACATGTGGAAGGTGCTGCTCACAAAAAAAAAAAAAATGTTTCCCTGCCTCTCTCAATGTCACACAAAGTGCGTGATGGCCCCGGTGTTAAATGGAGTGGAATTGATTTTTACGCCAAAAGCGGTAACGGTGCAAGCATCCAGAGACATCTGAAGGGCTCGCACCCCTCGACTCCCACTCCCCCAACCCCCACCCCCCCCCAAAAAAAGAAGAGATTATAGTTATATAAGTTTCCCTCCCACTCCCTCCATCCTCTCTGCCATCAGCAGGGGTGTTGTCATAGCAACCCCCACCCTCCTTTGAACGTCAGAGCCAAGAGCTGGACGATGAAGCCGCATGCAGCTCCCGTCTCCTGTGTCTCTCAGAGAGCACCTGTGATTTCAACCGCGCTGACATACAACCGTGAGAGCTGCAGCGCCGCGCCGGATCAGGACATGATCGAACGATCCCTTTGACTCCTGCGTATCTCACACACACACACACTCTCCCACTCCCCTCCAGACGTACTGATCCGCCAGTGATTTCAGGTAAGCATGTTGTCTTTATTTACAACTGTCTACTATTTTCAGAGGGAGCGGGAGAATGAAAAATTCGGAGTGATGCCGGTGCTTGAACGGCGGTTTGTTGTTTCCCGGGAACAAGGGGCAGGATGTCTTCCTAAATGTTAAGAAAGACCAGGTTGTGTTCAGAGAGACTACAGATCGTGGCACAGGGAAGTGTTACACTTTGCATTGCGTGACACCAGTGTTTGTAAGGAGCATTTGTAAATAGACCTCCTCTCACTCTCTCACTGCCATCTATCCCACCCTCTTGTATCTCATCCTGTTTTTTTTTTTCTCCTCCTCCCGTCCTTTCTGACAGCAGCCATGTCGTGGTTGTTCTTGGACTGGTTCGTGCCGCTCTACCTGCTGGTGTCGGTGCTGGTGCTGGCGGGATTCGGAGCGTGCCTGTACTTCCTGGAGCCCGGGCTGCAGGATGCCCACAAATGGAGCAACAAAACAGTCAGGCATCACCCGCTGGTGGCCAGCGTGAACTGCAGGGACGACGATAACAATGCCCTGATATGATCGCCGGGGGCGAGGCGGATCGGGCGGCGGGCCATCTGGACAAAGGGGTTGCTGCCAGGACACCGGCGGGACTGTGGCCAACCCCTCGGTGATGAAGAGAGAGGGAGAGTGGGAGTGGGAGAAAAGTGGAAGACTAATTAACTGACAACACAAGCCCTTTTTATATCATCCCAATCTTTCTTTGATGTCTCACATATTGTATACATTTTGCCGTAGAAATCAGAAAGAAAAAAAATGGGGAAATTCCACTGATGCCAGAAAGAGATTGGAATGGATATTTGTTGGAAACTTAATGTATATCACATGCTCGTGCCAACTTTTAAATTTTGTATTTGACAATCGCTCCCGTATATCATGATGTTTACTTATATCGTGCGTTTGGTTAGTGAAGTGAACAATCTACGTGCAATGGGAGGATGATCCTCTTGCTGATAATGTGGGCATGGCAGCTGCTGAGAAGCATGTGGACTGTTATTGCCACCGTGCCAAAACTGTGTAGTAGTGATTTTAATAAGCTATGATGTAATGCATAAACACAGCAGATTTACTCAAGGTGCCAAAAGTTACCTACTTTGGGAAGGATTTGTTTGGTTAAAAAAAAAAAAAAAGTGTATCCTTTCATACTTTTAATTTTTTTTTTGCCTCTGTTTAGATTTTCATTGGTTTGGAGCCACATCACGGCGAAGAAAACCATAAAGGGGTGCATAAAGCATTTGTTTTTTTTTCTTCATATGAAAATAAAACTGATAAATACTCAGCATGCCACGTTGTGTTGTTACTATGGCATTATCACAAGCACACACACACACACACACACACACACACACACACACACATACACACACACACACACTCACACTATTGTAATTAGGAGGCTTGTAAAGTATTTGGCTTGTTATAAGGCTGCGCACGAACCGGACAAACTGGGAGACCAGAGTAGGAGGGGAACAATGGAGATTCAGTGTTGAGGAATTGAGAGAATGGAACTTCTGGACCCACGACTTCCTACAGCCGTTCTCCTTGTTGTGCACCCGCTGTCTCTTCAACCACTTTGTCAACAACGGTCACGAAGCGCCAAAGAGCAGGTTAGTGAAATTTCTCTTTTATTTTAAAGTGACTATTTTCCTGATTGATTTGTTACTTATTGACCTTTTTTTGCATGAGCGCTTGCGACTCTGATGGCACAATAACTTATTATCCCACAACTCTTTCTTTACCACTGCAGTGGGATCAGACAATTAACTGGAAAAAGTGATCGAATTAGAAGATAGACTCATACTTTCCTCCCACTGCATATCATGAAACAGACATAAATATTGCATCATTAATTTGATTCTAGTCACATCTTGAAAAAACAATAATTAAAAATATTACAATTTGCCTTGTGCAATCAATCATTCCTTCATGAATTTTAACTGAGGTAAAAAAATTTAATATTCATTATTCATAATATCAAAGAGTTGGCATATTTCCAATCCACTGCAAGTTAATTCAACACTTGCACAGCCAAAACAAATGGGTCACAGCCTCCACCCCCCCCCCCCCCCCCCACTAAAAAATACACAGGTATCAAATAGGAAGCCAACTCAAAACAAACATCGATACTAAAACAAAAACAGAATAAATAATAAATGTATCGTGAAAGTCCCCCGATGAAAAGCGTTTGCGATTGCGGCTTAATGTGGCGTGTCGAACATTTGCGAATATGTGAAAAAAGATAATTTCTCCAAGGTCTGAGGATCTTTTCTTCCGCTGTCACTGTGAAAATATTTACAGATACTGTCGGACGAAGCCGATCCCCGACCCGTCTGGGCTCCTTCTATTCATCTCCAGACTCGCTCCTTCCAGCACCATGAGTTCCTTTGACCATCTGGCACCTTTGATCTCTCGAGCATCGACGTCCTCCAGTCAAGCGAAGGATCCTCCTCCGACCGTCTTTTTCTCATCTTCTGCTTCTCTTTCTTCACCTGTCGTCAAGAAGAAAGCAATTCAAATTCCGTCATTTGATGAGAGGGGACTCGTCCATGGGGGAAAAAGCACAAAGCAGTCAATCACAGAGAGGTTCATTCAGTCGCGCCTCATATTTTTACTTGCTTTCATGGTAAGGCTGATTTTAATTCACTTTTTTTTTTTTTTAAAACTCCCTTGTTTGCAGGTCTTTTATTCCTGTTTGCTGCCCCACATCTGTGTCAGACGACACATCCAGGACACACCGTCGGAGCAAATACGGCCATGATATACCGAGGGACTTCGCCGAAAAGGCCTCAACCCTCCCAAGGACCAAGGCCAAAACCTATAACTCGCCGTCTCTCTCCATTTTTTCGTCTCCGAGGGAAAACTCCTCTCCGGCTGTGAAGCGAAAGCCGACAGATTCCCTTTACCTTTCCACCTCACGGCTGAGCGATCCACCTCCGTCGCGGCACAAGACAAGTTCCTATCCGGCTTTAACCGTCCCGACACTGAGACTGAGTCCGTCTCCGACCTCGCTGTGCCAGGGGAGGGGTTCGGAAAACCACGGGGTCAAGCAGCCCTCGCCTGTTCCTAAAGAACGGAATGCTAGGTCAATTTCCATTTCAAACATTAAAGATGACTCCAAACAAAGTTCCACAAAAGAAGCGAAAGATAACATTCTTGACCGAGAAGCTTTGTCGGACTTTACTCATCCAGAATTGAAAGGAGCTCGCCCTATTTCGCCCCTGGAACAAGCAGCTCGGGGAGAGAATTCTTGCTCCTTGCAAAGTAAACACGGATTAAGTAAAGCAGAAAATTGTGTAAAAGATAAACCAAAGCCTCCGGTCAGTAATACGGATGCAAATCCCGTAACAAAGGAAATGGCGCGAAGTGGAATGGGAGGTATGCGGTTTTATTCCTGCGAGTTTGACACAAATAATGCAGTGCAAACAGAAAGGCGGCCAGCTTCCGAGGGACGGCTGCTTTGCTCAAAACGTAACCTTCAGAGAAAATATACAGACTCCTCTCGGCGAGCGGATTCCACTGTGACTGGAAGTGTTGCCTCGGATCAGCCGGTGTATGAAAAAATGTATTCACAGAGAAGCACAGCTTTATGGGTGACTAACAAAACACCCACAGAGCCTTTTCTGACCAACGTCGAAAGCGGACGACAATTTGACTCAATGGAAGAAATGGAGGACTTGGAGTGCAGGGACCAGAAAGAAAAACTGAAAAAACACACAATAACAGGGATTTTCAAGACACGTGATCAGGAAACACGTGCGTGGGAAAATATAGGATCCCCTCAGAAACATAGATTCTGGTCAAGAGCTCAGAGTGGACGGATTCAGATGGACACACTCAGCAAAACAAATCAGTCTGGCTGTTTTACAAGAGATTACGGGTGCCAATCGAGAGAAATCGATCGGAAAGGGGAGGATCTTCCATGTGCATACAAATTAAATGACTCCAAGACGTGTAAGGTGGCACCTCGGATGCATGAGGCGACTTCTCTGGAGCTCCCGGCGTCTCCCGCTGGGAAACCATCGAAACCCAGCGGCGTGTCAGACCGATCCCCAGACGACCAGCAGGTGTTTCTGATGAACGTCAGACGTAATCGATCAGATATTTCGGCACCGCCTGGCCGTTACACCAGAATACCGGGGAGAGAATCCTCTGAGAAATGCAGCGTGAGTTGGTTCATGGCACCCTGCCCGCTCAACACAAACAGCGCTGGCAGCGGTTCAGAGGAGGCCTCTGACATGCCTCTCGAGAAACAGCACGGAAGCTACCGGAGTCCACGGGAGACGGTAACGTCTCCTGTGGGAGGCCTTCAAAATGACTCTCTGGTAGACAGAGCATTTATCAAGGAGGAACCAGAGGACCCCTACTATGTCACAATGTTTTTCCCCGGCTCAGTGTATGAAGGTGAGTACAGAAAACCAAAAATGCGCTCATTTATTCAGTCTTTTACTGAATAAACACATTCCGCACTCTACATGAACTCTTTCATCTCTTTCTGTGACTTATGTTTCTTTTTTTTTACCATATATGTATTTGGGTTTTCAGTTGAATCATTTGCTGTCAAGGGGCCTTGAAATCAAACGGTGCGGTTGGTCAAAGAGGATAGAGGAGGGAACGGAAAAAAAAAAACATTGCTCCTTATCAGCAGAGTAACAGACACGGTGAAGAGAGACGTGACAACATTAGTTAGCAGGGTATCAGAGTGACTAATGCAGACAGCAAACTAGCACTCGATGGATGCAAACAAGCACAGGGAGGCTGTGCAGAAAGGCAAGCGGAAGAAGGACGAGTCGAGAACAATTTAGAAATTAAGCGTGAGTACTGTGACTCCCGGTCATTTTGAGTTAGTTAATTTCTCCTCCTGTTTCAATTACATTTGGTTGAGACGGTACAAGATTGTAGTGTCACTTTTAAACGGTGTTCAATTAAGGGTGGCTCAAATAAACGGCTGGAGGTTAGCGTTTTAATTTGAGAAAACAGAGAACAATGGCATCTTAAATCAGAGTAATGCCGCGTATACTCGTTCCTGGGCAGTGACAACTATTCATTAATACAGTTAGCTGTCATCAGTGTGAGTTGTGAAGGTCAAAGAAGGTCGCACTGCCTCCTCTCGGGCAGATGCATTCATGTTTTTTTAATATATTGAGGTTGCAGACGCTCCTCATTCAAATTCAATGCAAACTTCGGGAAATCAGGACAGAGAGAAGTTTAGTTTGGTGAGTTCCTCATTTTGATCGTGGTGCTGTAGGACTTCCAGCACATTAACTAAGAATCAAACAGCAGATTCAAGGCTCCTTCTATTGTCATCTTGGCTGCATATCCTTGGATACATTCTAAATGAAAAATTTGTTTACTCCCTGTATTTCATCTGTTCAAAATAGATCAGACCAAAAAAATGCCCAATTTCAGTTCTCGCTTTAGGTAAACATAATAGGTATACGAATCTCATTTCTACAGTTCAATTTGTAACATTTTTAGAATATCTCAGTCTTCTTACTCTGGATTTAAATGAGCCATAACTGTTTAGAGATGTTGATTTGGTTCTCTGTATAAATATTTTAATAAAATACTATAGTGTTACAAAATTACCAGTGGACTACGGCAAGAAAATTCCTTTTATTTTTAAACCCAGATAACTTCTGCAATTTTAAAATCCTTTTTCAACTGTGCAGGTCTAGACCACTTTTATTGTGTTATTGTTTTTTTTCCCACACTGTGGATCTGAAAAAAGATGTATGGTTGTGTGAAACAAGCAAACAATATGATTTAGCCTGACATTTGCATTTTACCTGCTGGCAATGTGTCAGCGTTACCATGGCACCCACCATCAGAAACTCTCGTGAGATTTAAACAAAATCTTTGGGCATCAGAGCTGATCCTTACACACACACGCAGCAAAAACATGGACATTTATTGCTACCTAGCCAAGTTCTAATCTAACCTGTGTTTGACGCCTGCTATCTACTGATATCCTTTTTGCTGATCTTTAGCCAGCTGGACAGTTTTGGAAACTGAAAACAGGTTGAGTGTCTGCATGCAACTCGATGTAGAATGAGTAACTGTGGAAATCATCATATTCATGAAATTACGTGACTGCTTGTTGTATGTTAAGTATAATATAAAGCAGGGCTATGATGCTGCAATAAAGCAAATAAGGGGTTCTCTAAAATTGACATTTGATATTTGTATGGTGAAAGATTTAGACAGTATGGCTTGTAAAGTGCACGGATTCAAAAAACCGATCCCTTTGTAGTCTGGTAGCCAATGGCAACACTGGGATGAGGCGACAATACATTATCTCTATCGCGCGCGTGTGTGTGTATGTGTGTGTGTGTGTGCGCGTGTCAGTTATAATTCCAGTCTTGTTTTTGAACTGTAATTGCGACTTTTTTTTTACAGATTGTTGCCACAGTGATTCAATTCATGAGTGATGACACACTGGCTGGCTGTGTCCCAATACAGACTTTTTCCTTTTGAAAAATCTTGCAACGAGTGAAGTGTTTTATGAAAAGAATCTATGAGAATGATGATAAGGACTCTCATCAGGAAGAGACTTGATGTAAAGAGGGTTATCAAAAAGGAGACAAATTGCCTGCAAAATATGACACAATAGTTAGGATGGATACATGAAGATATGCAAGTACAAGAATGCAGAGAAGGGGAAACAGGAACCCTCGGGGTACCTGAAGATAATGAATAAGCTGCCAGATAACCGTATAATAATGGAAAAAGTAAATTGATTGGGATTGACTGAATGTGACATTTAACAGTACTGCACCCTGAACCTTCTGAGGTGAGCATGTGTTCCTTCCCTCGGGCCTTTTGAATGTGCATTCAGCGTTGACCGCGATAACATGAAAGTTCATTGAAGACCATCATCCGACTCTGAGGTCGGCGTGCTCTATTAAAATATGAAATCATTATATCTGCAACAAGGATAAGTATACTTTTAAAAAGTGAGTGTTAACTGATGTTCGACAGAGCAACTTGGCAAGGGTTTGCCCAGTGGAGTGGTCACAAAGGGTGACGAATGGCTGCAGTTTGCGCAGAGCCTGGTGAATGTCAGCTCAACAAAGACAAGAAAAGTATTCACTGTATGAGCAGATAAAATGTAGAAATTCACTTGCAATCTAGCCACACACTAAGATTACACAACGTCTGTCAAACAAAACATTTGCACCTCCCGTTTTCTATACAGATGCACGTAGCCTTTAGTTCTGTGACTTGGCAAATATGCTTTAAAATGCCAGATATCTGAAACAGGATAACAGGAACTGTCAATGAGATGAATGTGATCAAGCAGCTCTCCATATCGTCACCCTCTTAAAATAATCGCCTAAGTCATTTTTTCAGATTTTTCAGGAAACACAAAAAACTGAACCTTTTGACACAATCTTGACATAGGCAATTTTTACTAAAAGGGTAGAATGGCACCATCTGTTTAACTGAGGATGAAGGCAATTTTGCCAGAGGTGGTCAAGCATCATGAGGAGATGATTTAGGCAAAACAAACATTTTTGTAAAAAAATGTCTTGGGCGACTATTTTAAGAGAGTGACGATATTCAACATGTATTATAAAAAACAAGACCGAATCTGATGTAATTGTAGTATGTCGTACGTATTCTACCTTATTAAATCTCCTGTTTTACATTCCCTCTTTCCTGAATCCATACCCAAGGTGATGTCTTGATCATTTAAAGAGTGAGAAATGTTCTCAGCTTTCTGTTCCTTCGGCGCAGTCTCGAACCGCAAACGAACGCGGCAGCTGATGTTTGTGCAGAACTGTGGCCGGCTGCCATGTTTCTCCTCTCTGCATCCAGACATCATCTCCTTCTTGCAAGTCAGATGGTTGCTTAGTTTGTTTATCTTAATGGAATTTTCGCTCCTCTTGCCTTTTTCTCAGCTTTGGAAGGCAGCTATTTTAGCCGCTCCCTCAAGGGCTGGCCATGAGGTTGAAGACGGAAGAAATATTTTTTTAAGTGCTTCCCCATAGGTAACTGCGCTGTGAGAGTCCTCCACTTTCATCTACTGCATCGTAATACTCCGACAGTAAAGATGCAGGGTTCTCCTGTACACTGTGACTTTTTCAGCATATTTCCTCTCTGTTTGACCGTCCGACTAGAAGTCCTGATTACGCTCGAACCACAAAAACCATTATCTGAAACATTATGCCTTGCAAACAATAATTTCAGTGCAGTTGGGATGCTGTTGCCGCTTGCCTTCCCAAGTTTGGTCATTTCAGGGGAACTTTTAATAATAATCAGAGCATAATAAAAAGACAGATCATTTGTAGTCGGAGAGATCGGTCCCTAGTTTCTCACAAAGGCAGCGTGACAGCAATAGCTCTTTCGGATTGCTGCGCCTATTCTCACAGCAAATTGTGCTCCGTGGTACCATCCCATTTATGTGTGAAGATATGTGTGGCCATGCAAAATGTCTCTGGCTCTTTCTTGGCACTTAATGATTCCATAATTGGACTAAAGGATTTTGCAGAACATTTCCTGTCTCAGCTGATGTATAACAATGAACATTGCTGCTTTAAACGTCAGCATTGATGTCTACGTGCTTTCACACCTAAATGTCTAATTGGGTCAGATTTCTTTCGCCACTGCGTTTCATTCATTCAGCCATACTCTCACCATAACGTCTTCCAGAATCTGCACGTCTGGATGATCTGTAGTTGTCAATATGAATTAGTGCATTTTCCCCCCAGAAGTGGATTTGCAAAGTGTAATCATGTTTACCTTTTAGACTTTACCCAGCAAATGTTCTTTGTGCTCTTTCAAGACTGCTCGACTTCTGCCGTATGAAGTTTCCTCCTTGGCTGATAAGAGACTTTAACGTCATATCTTCGCAGCTGAAGCAACGTCCTCTGCAGACTCATAGAGGCTTAGTTTGGAGGATTTCTCCAAAATGCCTTCCAGCGATTTGCAGTCACTCTTAACTTTGCTGACATTCCCGTAAGCATACTGATTACATTTCTCAGATTCAGAGATTATAACAAGCAACTGTTTTTCTTTCTGTGCATAATTCCACGATTCCATAAAAGTTCACATTTGGAACACCTGCTGTTTTAGTTTTTCACTGATGTCTGATCAGTTGGGAGTAAAATTTGCAAGATATTGGATCATCCTCACGAAGCTCATCAGCTCCTCATTGTTTTGCAACCTTGGAAGGTGGCATCCTTATTTTTTTGCTGTTTTTCCCCTTTGAAGTTTACAGATTCTGCTCTTTTGCCCAACATCTTCGGAGTCTACCCACAAAAGCAATTCATTTTTGATATTCCCCTCTCGCCGAACAGACCTTCTATCATGTACAGGGGAGCTGATGAAATCCCAAACAGCAAATTTAAGAATCTGTATCTCCCAGCGGTGGCTTTTAAAGATACGCAGCTTAAGCTTTCATCATTAAGTCTCATTGGCCAAAATCCCAGATTTGAAAAGTGCTTTCCATTTGCCTTACAGCAAACTACTTCTTCCACTATGAGCAGAGCCATGGAAACAGTTAGTTTTTCAGGTGTTGGCTAAACCCATCTTTATATTACTTCTTGTGTTTTATCGTGACACGGTTCCTGAACAACTCCTTGCCTGAGTGCCACGGGAATCCTAACTTGGTGGATATGTGTGGGAAACTGACTAGAAATGCAGCCTAGTCCATTAAAGAGATCCACATTGTCTTCCTTCTTTATAGCCTTATGCGGCCTCGGTACTAAATTTCACACAAATGTCCTCTACTGACAGATCAATGCTCAAATGATGGAAACAGGGGCAAACTTCACAAAAAGAAAAAAAAAACATTCAAGGGGTTAATGGCAGTGCCATTCATCATCTGTGTGAGAAAGAAATCAGGCAAGCCATTAGAGAAAGCTGGGGGTTATCTGTGTGTTACCGCACAGTTTGCTAATGGCTGTGGTCTCAAGGACACAGTATGTCAGGACTGACACAAAAAAGGGGCATATTGAGAAAGGTACAGAGGTGCTAAAAGCAAGCAAAGAAAAAAAGAGTCGAGGGGAGCGAAGTCTAATATCTCTAAAATGAATCTGAATCACCTGGAGAGTAAGGGAACAGAAAAATGTTTTTCATTTATGTATACACGAGTGATCCTCGAGCCAAGGCCATCTGCCGAGCACTGAAGGAAAATTGTCCCAAAAATGGAGGTGGACACCAGTGCCTCTACTTCAATGATGAGTCAAAACATTTGACCAAATGGGTATTGGCGGGCAAACTGAGGGCAATAAAATGGCTCCCATGACCAAAGATTGTAGTTGAGCTTAGATTATTCTTGCCTTTATATTTTTACCTTTGCAAATGTTTTACTTGATTTTTTTCACTGCACTTGCCCCTGTTTGTAAACTAAAGAATAAGAATGAGGCGCAGAACTTGGAGTGAGTCTTTTCGGCAGGTAGAACTCTTACACTCAGAATGACTGGCGGTGTACTCTGATGAATATGAAAAGCCAGTTGGGTATGTTATACACATGCTCTCTGTAGCCAACAGTGGGTAATTTTAGTTAACGAATGAAGGACCAGTTCTACTGTTTGCTATAAAATACTGCCATCGGGACCTGTGCGGTTGCTCTTTTACGATCTTTACAGACCATAAGCCACTAATGAGTCTGTTTAGTGAGACAGATCCTGCCAATGGCTTTAGCTAGAGGGGGCATTAACCCTGTCAGCATATCAGTACTGCATACTATATAAGGCGGGTAGTGAAAATGCAAATGCTTATCCTTTCAACGGCGTCCCGCCTCTTGAAACACTGGCCCAAAATTGGTCGATGACCAGAAACTGTGATTCTTTCGGAAAGAGTGTTTAAATTTACTGATGATGGCAAGAAAATAATCACACGTGGATAACGAGACAGATGACTGGGAGATGCCAGACTGGCCAGCAGCTGTTGGGCAGCAAGAGTTGTCCTTTGCCAAACATCAGCTGGAGTTAAGTGCTCATAATGCTTATGTCCTCTGGCAGTCAAGGATAATCATTTTTTTCCTCCAAGGAAGACACGTGATAGATGAGCCGAATGTTGTCCACCTGGGGACGTCCCTCATGAGGAATTTGCCAAGTAATATGTGATGTGAATAGGGATGGATACTGTCTTAGTGGAAAAACAATAGGTACCAGCACCTGTGCCACTTTACCAATTATAGTGGCCTTGCTTGAGACACGTGCATTCGATGATCTATACCTGATTCACACGATTTTGTGCTTGTTGACTATCTTTCAAAGTGGCTAGAAGCATATATCATGTTAACCATTAGTGACACAGGTACCACAGAGATGCATTTGCCATTTATGGATTACCTGTTACCACTGTAAATTACAACTGGCCTACTTTCATAAGCGAGGTTTCCAAAATGTTCCCATTTCCTGTTTCAACACCTACATACTCCTCCCTCACACAACTACAGGCTATCCTTCAACATATATTGTTAATGGGTAGAGGACCGAAATCTCATTTGGATCTCTTTCACACAGAGGCCGGACAACCAGTTGGCAGCTCATCGAATGAACAAATAATTGGATGGGACCATCATTGCAATGGATCAAATCAGGGGACTAACACAGCTGGTTAGCCATGGCTATCAGGGATCATTGTTAGTCAGGGTCTGGTGAATTTGCGGAATGGAGGACCACACGTGTCCACACGATGATGCGGAGAGGGGGGAGCTTCACGAAATTTAACATGGGGACAATCGAAGCTCTTCCGTGGAATACGATGGGGTTTAAATTGCAATGTAGCATAATGACAAAGCACCACTTGCTCCGGCTGCCGCTAGCCAACACCCAGTTCACAGTCTGCTCCTGTACCTGAGATCACCTTAAGAGGAATTGGCAGGTTTCAAAAAGCAACAAGTTGTTCTCATGACTGACTTCTTGAATTGTTCTGATGATTTTTTTAAAGAGGAGATTGTTGAGGTTTCAAAAGAGATGGTGGGTTCTGTCTCTAGAAGATAAATCATTATTTTAGAACATGTAAAATGTGAAACACTCATATTTGATGACTCATGAATCATTACAGGATGAATCTTTGTTTTCACTCCTGTGCTCCATATTGAGATCAGCTCCTGGGATTTCCTACATGGAGTTCACATGAGAACACAAAAGCAAATTATAAAGCATTAAGAGACTTTAAAATCTCCATCCATTATTCAAACATTAGGTCACAATAAAAATCATGATACATTACACTGTCAAGAAAATATCTGAGCTGGATGATGACATTATACTTGATCATATAAACTGGATTAAAAAAATGTGAATTTTAAGATGATGCTACAAGAAGATGATGATGAATGTGGCCGGCAGAAATTAGATGAAAGCAGTGATGTAAAAGCGAGTGGCTCTCATGGTGAAGATGAGGAAGCAGACACATTTTCAGACATTTTGACACATCAAGCCCTGCCTTGCACACCTAACATATGCTCAGGTCAACAATACACACTGTTTCAGACGCACAATTCATAGGCGAGGAAGAAGAAAGTCGTTGACTGTATCTATCTCAGGTTGTGTCAGCACAAAACTCAACAGCTTCAGGTCATTGGTATTGTCTGGAATACAAACCTCCTAAAACCATCTGGAATACAGTTACTGATTTGAATAAAAAAAAAAAAAGCTCAGGGATATGTGTGACTGTATGGATCCCACAGCTGAAGATGTGCAATCAATCCCTATTTATTTCATGGCAGGATGGCGACACAATGGCTTAAACGACCAAAAAAATATAAAGAAAGGGCAAGGAGATAAGTATTCGAAAAAAATGGTATAGATATAAAATATGATATGGTAAAGCATCTTAGTGGATGATGATTTTTTTTCAGAAGTTATTTTTACTTTATTAAAAAGATAACTGGGGGAGGAAGCAAATGTGCAAGGAGGCTGAAAAGAGATGATGGTCATTCCAAATGGAAGCCAGGAATATATGGGATGACTGATCTGCCATCACAGCATTATAAATTAATCTAACAAATTGAATGGGAGATTAATGTTGGGAAAGGCAGGTTTGGTAGCCTTAAACCAAAATGGTTTCAAGAGAGGAAGAAGTACTCTGAATTCGGTAAAGTATTTTTGAGGATGTAAAAAGACCATTTAAAGTAAGATTAAGTGGTACCACTTTGCATCGACTTGTTGAAGCTTAAAACATAATAATGTAAAGAGGTGCTTTTAATCACATTGCATTTACTGGGAATTAAAGGGGATATGTTCAATTTGGTCATGTTTTTTGTCGTTGATGGCAGAACTGTTCGGATGTCGAAAGGTTCACAGCATGTGTTGAAAAGCTTATGTCCTCAATTTTGCTTAAACTATTAGAAAGGATATATTGAAAAGTGTTCTACAAGGTACGGGAAGGTTACTGTTTGCACATGATGTGGATTTGCTGGAAAGGGGCATGGGAGTCGAATATAAGCAGAAAAAAAATTTGGAAAGAACTAATAAATCCAGTTGAAAGTGGATTTTTCAATTTAAAAAAGAATATCTTTACAGAAAAATAATAATTGAGGGACGGAACTGAGGGAACCGCCATAGAATTAAATCATCCATTTAATTTTAATTCTATTCCAATAATCCATTTCATTGAAATAAGTTTGACACAAAATTAAATGCTGAGAGGCCATTTAAAATATGTTCTTGGTTAATTGTAAAAACTGATGAATGCCATGAAGTGTGTGGCAGGGAGGGAGTTAATTATTCATAATTATATTTATGTATTAATGTATGTGTAGGTATACACCTATATAGGTGTATATATGTGTGTGTGTATATATACGTATATATATATATGTGTACAGTATATGTGTGTGTGTGTGTGTGTGTGTGTGTGTGTGTGTGTGTGTGTGTGTGTGAGTATATGTATGAATCATAAATGATGTTCTCTCCATGTTTTGGGGGGACTTTTTGTGGGTAGCGGATAGTTGTATGCGTCTATAGGCGGGCATATGATTGACAGCTGACCAGTCCAGGTTGAACCCTGCCTCTCACCCAATGACAGCTGGAATCGGCTAACTGTAACCCTAAATCTCATCAGAATCAGACTTTATTTTATAGGGAATTATCTGTGGCCTGTTGGTGCGCGGCAATTGACACAACATTAAGAATATTAATATGTAGTACGAAAAAAAGACTCAGACAAAAGAAGTGAATATTTACAAAATAGTAGTAACAATAGAAAACATATGTCTACAAGTATGAGAGATAAACTGGTAAGGAATCTGTGAAGGTTTTGTGAGTGTGCAATGACTTCCATTGAATCTGCGAGGTTGCAGTATTGAATACGGCAATATGCAAAAATCGAGACAGGTGACTGAGAGTTACATAAATGTAATGAATAATGGGTCAGGAGTGGGGGACCAGGGTCAATGGCAGTCAGGAACCTTATTATAGATGGAAAGAAACTTTTCATATTAACTCTACTGTCATGCTGAAATGTTGCAACGTTTTACATCCTTATAGACGCATATTTTGTTCATTTTTTATTTTATCTTTTTTTTTTTTTTGTGGGTGCAGTCATAAATGAAGAAATAAAAATGACTCAGGATAGAAATGCTGATTATTTTTTGGAAATTTTCCTCATAGATGGGAAAAAGGGACATTTGAGTACAAGCTGTTGAGATAATTTGTGGCACTAGGCCACCCTTTATGAATCAAAATAATAAATAAAGTCAAGCGCTAGTATGCAGACTGAAGCATTTATAAAATGTGTTCCACTTCGTAAAAATCTCAGTAGCAAAAACGGTGACTATACATTTTAGCACAACTGTAAGCTATGAAATATCAAATCAAACAATAAACAAACAATTTTTTTAACATCTGATTACTTTGTCCTCCTGCCATTGCAGCATACAGTCTTCTCTGCATGTATAATGCAAAGGTATATGGTAACTTTAGTAGTTACCATGGAGACAAGTATAAATGTAAGACCTTTCATGGAATGTTTGTTTATTTCTCTATTTTCTTATTGCTGGCCATCCTAGAAGAAGAGTAACCACTAAATGAGTCAAAAAATATCTGTTACATGAGGTCCTGCACCTCCCCATCTGATGATCATTTGTTTATTTATTTTTACATTGCTTGGTTTTAAAAACAGAATTCACAACGGCTGCGGCACATGTAACACCCATGTCCACCAACCGCCACTGAGAAATTCTTATAATAAAAGATAATTGCTTAGACAAAGAAGTGTAACCTAGCAGTTATTAAAACCGTCATTATGATGTGACAAAACCTTAATTTAGCCTCTAACAGGAAAACTTCCCCTCTTTTTAGCAATCTCATTTCTAGTCCTTAACTACTTCCTTAAAAAACCCAATTTCAAGTTATCTTGTCCTCTGAATAGATCATGAATGGTGTAGAGGAAAATTGAAAATTCTCTACTAGGCACTGCGTTCCCGGTCTGTCAGGTATTGTCGGAATTCTAC
This sequence comes from Fistularia commersonii, assembly GCF_037954325.1. Classification (NCBI taxonomy): domain Eukaryota; kingdom Metazoa; phylum Chordata; class Actinopteri; order Syngnathiformes; family Fistulariidae; genus Fistularia; species Fistularia commersonii. Next base: position 10,926,058 of record NC_141295.1, on the reverse strand, counting down.
AAACTCAAAACATGCAGTACCTTTTCTTTTCTTGACAAACACTGAGCAATATTTTATGAACGCAGACAAATTCTGTCATATTAAGAAAGAGGTGTGCTGTGGAGAAGCCCCCCTCTTTTTTGACCACACTATTCCATTGTGATAATGAAGACAAGCAGGGTTTCTTGAAAACTTAATGTCTCAGATGCAAAGAGAGAGATGAGAGGAGAAGAAGAAGAAGAAGAAGAAGAAAAAGAAGAGGCAGAGGTGAGAGAGAGGAAGAGAGAGAGAGAGTGTCATCTCTCAGCTGCTGATGATAGTTTATCCAGTTTTGGGCATGAGTGCATGCTGCATTAGCAAAAAGCCCTGTCAGCTCCAGATCGGCTGATGAAGATTACTGCACCAAGTAATACAACAATTACTGATGTGGAAGCAATTTGTACTCCGGTCTAAAAATATCTGCATCTCTGATCTGTCTTTTTGGAGAGGTGTCACTGTCGTGTTCTTGATCATCATGATATTTTTGTTTGATAAATAGACACATGGCAATACCACACTCCCATCAATTACTCTGTTGATATGCATACTTAACGGGATTATTTTTGATTTATGGTCAGTATTCCAAAATAAAATTACACTAATGATTAACACATGGACCTTGTTCAAGGTATTTTTCTTCTTTACTTAATACCAGCATGGCCTGGATGCCATGATGTACTTTGGATCACATAATACCCAGCTTGGCTGCAATACAAAATGTTATAGCTTGTATTTGTGTCTGGTGTGGCTTCCAGTTAGTCAGTGAGACCACAGCAACTTTCAGAGGGTTGAATTCATTTTCTTCTTTCTATAAGACCCTATGTGTTTTGAATTCCATTTTAAAGCGTGTATATCTTTATCATAGTGCAGCAGTTCTATCCTTCTCAAAAATAGCAGAATCCATGCCTCAACTCTTGTAAAAAGAATAACAACTTGATCAAAGTCTGTTGATGAGGCATATTCCCTAAAGTATAAGTTATACAGTCCTCCACATACAGATACCGCTCTCATGTTTTAGCAACATGAGGTAACAGATTTCTATAATTGACCTCTGCGATAAGGTAATTTATATCAAAACAATACCTCAACCGTTTTTTGATGATTATATTTATTTGTTGAACCCTCTGAGCTTACGTAGAAGAACCTACTTTATCTTTATCTATACTTTATCTCCGACCCAATTCCAAAAACTACACAATTCAAGTGACACAGAGAGCCTGTACCAGTGACAAGATACTCAGAGGATGCTGTACCACAAACACTCCCTCCAGCTAGTCGTTCTGCGCATGTGCACTGCATCTTCGCACTCCCGCCCGCCGTGTCGCCTTGGTAACGGGAAGAGGGGGCTCGCGGCCAGAGGGTCTCGGAATAATCGGTTGACCATTTCTCGTTTTGTTCCTCCTCTTCCGTAAAAACGCTTTATTTCTCGGACCCTGGGCGGCTCTATTAGATAGACCAAGGTGTGCCCGTCTTCCCCTCCCACGGTATTTGGAGCGCAGTTGAACGGGAATCGGTGAGTTCTACCTTTAGCATAACGTGGCTAGCAGCTAACGCGAACCTGCCGCTAGCTGTTAACGTTGACAAGCAGCGTGACTGAGGGGAAACAATGGGGTCTGTGATGGACTGTGATGGAGCCAACCTCGTCTGTTGTGTAAAGCCAAATTAGACGTGCTGGGCTTCAAAATGGAGGCATAACGTGTCATTCCTAATTTCCTCCCCGCCCAGGACGACGACATGGATTTTAAGGGAGGAAATAGGTCATTGAATGAAGCAGGAGCATCATTTGACATGATCATTTCAAGTGTGCCCACAGTCATAGCTCAGAATTGGCCTCCCAGTTAAATGTGATGGTGGGGATGTCTGAGGATAGCAAAGGGGCAGGCACAGCTGCACCACCACTAACTGTAAAGAATGAATGTGGCAGCCAGTGGCTCACTGGACTGCATGATATGTCTCCCAAGATTGTGGCTGTATTGAAAAGAACTGGGGCAGCTGGCTGATCCCTGTGGACACCCTGCAGGGTGTCCTTAACCTGTTACCATCTGCTTGCACTGGTTGATTCATCCAACTTGCTGATAATCCAGTTTCTCACTTTCCACTAGCGGTGTTAAGTCCTGTTTTTTTTTATTTTATTTTATTTTATTTCATTCTGTTTTTCTTGATGGCTCACAAATTCTCTTTAACATCATCCATTTCTGAGATTTCTGTTGTCACTCCAAAGAATTTGTTAGTCCATGCACTCTCAAATGACAACTAAATTTTTTGACTCCAAGATTAAAAATACCCCAAGCCACCTCTGCACTAAAGACGAGACTGATCGCAGCCTACACCTGCTGTAAATTAACATACTCTGGAGAGACATTCAGTTATACTGTAGATGGTATCTTAGCCATAATACTCTGGGATCTTTAGCATCAACGGTTACCATTTAAAGCATCAATAAATCATCACCATCATCTGATTACTAGTCTAAATAGAAATGACAGGTACTCATTTGCAGTTGACAGCATGAAGTGCTAAAAATTTGTCCTACTAAATAGGAACAATCCAGCCATCCATTCAGACGGATAGATACACATATTTACTCATAGAAGCTTTAAGTTACTACAATACCACTTTCTTCATGTACGGCAAGGGGTGCCTCAATTGCTCCACTGACCTAAATGCTCACGCTGCAAAATGTATTTATATCTTCCTCTCCTTTCCTCTCTTACACAGATATGTCAGACGTAGTTCCACCAGAGGTCAGACCCAAACCTGCTGTTCCTGCCAAACCCCCAAATGTTGGGGCTCCTTCACCCTCTAGCCCATTCCCGCCCCAGGGGCCGAGCATTGGCGGGGGTGGCATCTCCAATCCACCTCCAAGTGGAATCCCAGTTCCCATAGGGAGTCATGGCCCTGGCCACGGAGGCACACATGGGTTGAGTCACAGTTTGGGTCACAGTGCAGGCCATGGTGGGAGTCACGCTCCAGCTCACAGTGGGGGGCATAGTCATGGCACCTCAAACACCTCCAGTGGGGGATCCACTCTGCTGGGCTACATTGGTATTGACACCATTATTGAACAGATGAGGAAGAAGACAATGAAGACTGGCTTCGACTTTAATATAATGGTTGTAGGTAAGTGACAAGTGTATGAATTAGGTGTTGGATGGATTTGACTCTACATAACTTCTTTCATTCCCTCAAAGGTATTGTGGATTTATTTAGGCTTTAATCCAAAAATTGACAAATTATCTTTTTTTGTCTTTGAATTAAATAGACAAACAAAATGAAAGGCAGATGTTCTAGGTTGTTACTCTATCTCAGAACACCAATCCATGTGTTGTTATTGTCCCGATTTTTTTTCATCTCATGCTATTTTTTGGTATCTCACTCATCTTCTCTCAGGTCACAGCGGCCTTGGAAAGTCAACTCTTGTGAATACCTTGTTCAAGTCACAGGTGAGCAGGAGGAGTGCAAGTTGGTCCCGGGATGACAAGATCCCCAAAACAGTGGAGATTAAATCAGTATCCCATGGTGAGTTCAGCCAGAGTTGCTATTAAGTCTTTGTAGCCACACATTTATAGAAACCTTAGATTTAACTGAGAGAGGAAGGACTTTTTATGAGAGGCTCTGATCATTTGTCGTCTGTGTGTTTACTGTTATCGTGGATCATGATAAAAATTATGATAAAAATAGGAGGGGATTTTTCTCTCATCCTTTTCTCTTTTAATCAACCTGCATTTACCTGAGCAAGTCAGTGGTGGATGAAAGATTCACCACATTAAGCCATTATAAATGGGACAGTTGGGATGGAAATGATTTAGGTACTTGCAATCATTTCCTCTCTAACATAGCTACAACCAAATTTCACAATTATTCAACTACAGAATTATCTGCTGCTATCAACTATATGATATGTTATGTATAACATAATATATGTTTAATTTAATTGAACATTTCAGACCTAAGATGAGAAAACTACATCCCTTACCCTTTTCAGGCAGTTTGATATAATACTGTAGAAAGTATGGCATTTATATCTCTTCAGTTTGAATTATGGCTTGGATTTTACTGTGAGTGCGAGTCTGAAATAGAGAGCTCATTATTCCAATTATGTCACTATAACATGAATGCAACATATAGGGCAGACAATGTATGTGTATGCTGGAGAGATTATGCAAAAGTCGTCAAATTACCTCAGGATAGGGAGGACATCAGGCTCTGGAGTGGCAAAGATGGAGATAATTACACTCTGGGCCGAGGAGAAATTATGAAGGTGATGATCTGCTTGCAGTCTCCTGTCATTATAATCATAGAGAGCTTTTAATTTTTGCCCAGCATTTACTTAGTGCCCTTGAAATCTGTATTTTTTTTAGTTTGTAAGGGAAGCTAATGGTATAATTATCACATCACATCACAGCATGAGTCTTGTGTATATAACATTATTTGAATGAGATTTAATTTATGTAGTAAAAGTAATGAAAGCGGCACGATGGCGCAGTGGTTAGCTTCGGCCTCACAGCATGAAATACCCTGGTTTGATTCCCACAAGGGGACCTTTCTCTGTGGAGTTTGCATGTTCTCCCCATGTCTGCGTGGGTTTTATTTGTGTTCTCCGGTTTCCTCCCACAGTCCATAAACATGCAGCAGGTTAATTGGGAGAAAATTAGGAAAATTATCCCATATGAGTGAGTGAATGGTTGTCCGACTATATATTTGGCCCTGCGATTGACTGCTGACCAGTCCAGGGTGTACCCTGCCTCTTGCCCAATGACAGCTGGGATAGGCTCCAGCATCCCTGCGTTAAATACTGAAACCATAAGTGATTTGTAGTTTTGATCAAAATTGATATTTTTTCAGATAAGTTGGCATGATTGATTAGGCGAAAATCAAATAAATTATTATTGAGTCCGTGAGAAAGACTTTAATTAGCTGAACTGTGTAACTAAAGCAATTGGTCGTCGTGGAGCAATAATCCGATAATTTTGGCTTGTGGGACAGATAAAGCAGTGACCAACTTTTAATAACTTTTTCACATGTTGTCTTATTAATTTATTCTTATTGTAGCCGTTTTTTATGCGTGTTTAATGGTGGACAGCATTAGTTCTTCTTTTAATGGATGCTTTTCAAGACAGTGGAGCCAATGTTGACGCGGACAGAGGGACTTTTTCACATTCACAGGACAATACAATAAAATCTGTAATAGTTTTACAGCTATATTCGATAATCGTAAGCACCCTTCACCATTATTACAGTGTGAAGATGGTATTGATGGTAATCTGATTCACGATGGATAAGTACTGCTAATCTGTTACCTTTAGGAGGACTTAACGTGTGTTTGTGAATTCAACCAAAAATAAGATCAATTTGAGAGAAATATCAGATAGTATCAGTCCTCTTCTCTCAGGATGAAGCGGATAGAAGGAACAGCCTGGCCTGGGTTTTAACAGTATTAACAGTTTGAAATCACCTGACCCTGAAAAGAGCTGACAAAATAGCATTTTAAAGGTCCAAATGTTTTCAGTGGCTTTTATGGTGCTACCTGGATGATCACAGAGAAGTATGGCATCCCTCCCAGATGTAACACGTCCATTATCTAAGACAATGAAATCCTACTAAAGCAGTTAAATGTTAAGCAGCTTCAAATCAGCAGCTGTGACTAAGATGAATGTATTTTCTTACTTTGCGTTTTTTTGACAGTTATCGAGGAGGGCGGTGTAAAAATGAAGCTGACAGTTGTTGACACTCCAGGCTTTGGGGACCAAATCAACAATGACAACTGGTAGGTACTTGTCCAACCCATGTATCCCTCATGAATAAATTGTTGCCTCACGCTTTAGTCGATGGTCACCTTACAATCTTTTAAATTAGGCCAGTAGTGTCAATTTTTAAAAGAGTATGCGAATAACTGTCATTTCTTTAAAATAGCAACTGCTAGACATTAATATGCCATTTTATATTTTCTCCCACATTTCCCCTTTCCTCCATTTTTATCATATAAGTCAGCTTTTGTCTCACGTTTCCATCTCTGTATCCTCAGCTGGGAGCCCATTTCAAAGTACATCAATGAGCAGTACGAGAAGTTTCTAAAAGAGGAGGTCACCATCACCAGAAAGAAGCGCATTCCAGACACCAGGGTGCATTGCTGTCTCTATTTCATCTCCCCAACTGGACACTCGTGAGTTAAACTTTGTCATGGCTGGAGTTGCATTGTTCTGGAACTCATTTATTCCTGAAATAACACATATTCTATCAACTTGGTGGGCAAATATTGATGAGTGACAAATTCAATGAAGAATCAAAATTCTGTGTCGTTGCCGGCGAGGAGTTCAGAATAACAGCACATTTGAATGGCAACAGCAATTATTCTGTGCATCAGTTGTTAACTCTGCTTTTGTCGCTGGACATTTTAACTATTTTGAAATGTCATCGTTGTAGAGTCATAGTTTGTAAATTTGATTGAAGTTATAAAAGAACAGCAATAAATTAATGTCACTCAAATCTGATTGGCTGTTTAAAGAGGTAGTTCGCTTTGTTCAGATGAAGCTCTTACATGCCCAATAATAATTCCCCAAGTGTTTCTTCCAACCACTCTCTTTGCCACTTTCCAACTTGCAGCTTTTACGAATTTGTGACGCATCCTTTTTGTACCACTTCACTTTTCCCTCCATCGTTTCATTTTGCATTAACTAATTTGTGCCCACCCACTGGCCTCAACAAAAAGCTACAATGTCCTGTGTCCTATCTTGTTTTGTATCCTTGCAGCTAGTTACTTAGCAGCACGGTTGTTTTTTTATTGTTTTTCTTTTTTGCTGTTACAAATATTTTTCATACCACTCTCTAAAATTTTAAACCCAGTCTTAAATTTAGCATGCTGCTTTATATAGCTGGCCCTAATTATCTCCTGCTGAAAACTGTGAAACTGCTATCTCATGGATAAACAGACAAAGCCTTTTGCGTCTTACATTATTTTCACAGTGTAATTGTGCCAAACCAAAAGTGAGCCTGAACTGCTTTACACCTTTAAACAAAGTTCTCATGGCAATGTTTTTATAGTTACACGAAAAAAATTGTTAGAGACCGGAAACATTACAAATATGTCGTCTTGTTTTAATGATCTAGAGCTACATCGCCATAGTACCAAGTGGACGTTTCTAAGTTCTGGTGTGTTCAAACCTATGCTACACTGCACATAGACCACATTGCAACACCCACAAAGTCCTTATCAAAATCTTTAATTCATGGGTATATTCTAAACAAAACACTTTTTAGCCAATCCTACGATCACGCCTTTTAAGAGGCAGGTGATGAAGATGCAACATTGGTATGATGGGTGTTCTGGTACATACCTGAAGGAGGACAAGAGACTTTGTGAAAGAAAGGCAAAAAGGGTTTATGGAGACAGGAGGACATATGATGGAAGACGTGTGGGAGTGTAAATACAGGGAGTATTTCCTCGTCTTCTGGCATCAGAGGAACTGCTTGGCAGTGTCAGTAGCTGTCCAGGGATGCCAAGACGTGGAAAACAAAGCTAGTAAATATGTGTAAAAGATGCTCAGGTGGGGGAAAGAGACATAATGGTATTTCTGCAATGTGAGGAAAAGTCAGTGATGCTGCCAAAGATCTCACTGTTGAGCAGGTTAACAAACACTGATAGATCAAAACAGAATTAGTCTCCTGCCAACAATATGCCGTACCTGTTCTAGGTGCCTCCTTCCCCCCACTGTTAGTGTTTTCAAATGAGAGGTCCATTATCCCTGTTCCTCCTTCTTAATCCCAATTGTTTTTCGTACTGCAATTTCTTGTGTTTAATTTTTGTCATTGTGCTCTGTACAATAACAGTCTGCGGCAGCTGGACGTGGAGTTCATGAAGCGCTTAAGTCATTCAGTCAACATCATTCCTGTGATTGCCAAGGCGGACACAATGACGCCAGAGGAAAGACAGGAGTTCAAACAGCGGGTGAGCATTTTATCAACGGTCCTGTGACATCTCAAAACTGTAGTTTGCATGTGAAATTGAAAAACACAGCTTGTGTATAATTTTTTTCTATTAAGTAGGTCATCCCTGCCTTTGTTTTGTGGTTTAGGTGAGGAAGGAGCTGGAAATGAACGGGATTGAGTTTTATCCCCAAAAGGAGTTTGATGAGGATATGGAGGACAAAAGTGACAATGACAAAATCAGAGTAAGACCTTTGCATGCAGTCTCATACACACTCCCACACACACACACACACACACAACAAAGAAAGAAAAATGTGAGGGCAGCAGGGCATGTTGTATATTGGTTTCAAATTTAAAAAATCCCTGTGCAGTTGTTGTTGAAATGTCTCTTTCTACAGGAGGCGATGCCCTTTGCTGTGGTGGGCAGTGACAAAGAATATCAAGTGAACGGCAAGCGTGTCTTAGGGAGGAAGACAGCGTGGGGAGTTGTAGAAGGTGGGCGGCATTATCTCTTTATTTCCTGCAGCTGTGCAGGTCATGGTTATTTACAGCCTAACTCAGAACTCAAGAGAATGGCTGTGACTTCGGAATTCTAATATACTGTCTCTGTTTATAGTTGAAAATACCAACCATTGTGAATTTGCTCAGCTGAGAGATTTCCTGATCAGGTAAAATTGATCTATTTTATATATATATATGTATATATATATGTTTATTAATTTATTTTGCTTTTTTTTCATAAAACACACTGTAAAAGCCTCATTCAGTATGAGCCACAAAGTAGCAATCAGAAAGTCAAACTATTTGAAAACCAGTTAAAAGGGTGAACTAGTTACATATAAACTTTTTCTGTCCACACCTGTGTATGTGTTTTTCTCAGGTCTCACCTACAGGATCTGAAAGAGGTTACTCATAACATCCACTATGAAACCTACCGTGCCAAGAGACTCAACGAAAATGGAGGTTTGCACCCCATACCCTCCACTGACACCCAGGAAAGCAACCTGTGATCAGTTTGTTACAGTAGCGAAAAAAAAACAAAAAACAGTAAAATTACTGCCATGAAGCGGACATATGAATCCCTCCCCACAGTATATTACCGTTATAGTAATTGTGGCTATCGCTGCATGCTTGGCAAACACTTAAATATACATTAGTCTGTGTAGTTTAATCACTTTTTATTTTTATGACTCCAAGTTCATCTCCTGTTAATTCCGTATGCACATACTGAACATTTCAATTCCATTTTGAAACTGTCTTCATTCTATCCTCTCATAAGGGGACAGTCCCACTTTGTGCCATTATTAAAATAATATCAACTGCCATGGCCTTGCAATTTCATGTAGGACAGAATAAGGAAGTGCTACCTTGTTACATGTAGAAGGCTATCTTGTTTGAGTTGTTGATACTTTTTTTCAATGTCAATGGTGTTGCAACTAATGTCTGAATTCTGGCAAATTGATAATCTAATTCTTTTTCGCTGACGAAAGCAGTCTCACCTGAAAGAGTTTACTGACACTTAAACGATTCTTTGAATTACATTATGTTACACTCTTTTGAAAATTGTCTTGTGATATTTCTCAAAATGTTCCTTCATCATGCTAAAATACATCTGACAGTCTATTCCTCGATATGTCTGTTATACCAACTGAGGGTTGGGCAGAAAAATACGCAGCGCAATCTGTAAACAGCGAAGAACAAAGAAGGGGAAACCTGAGTTTGCTGTGAAATCCAGTAATTATTTTCTGTTGCGCTTTAAAAAAAAAAGTTCTACTGCTATTTACCACTTGGTGGCAGTACTTGACCGTAAAATGACAGTCTCAGTAGACCATGAATTAAGTCTGAGGATCCATCTTTTTTTTTTTTTAGTCTTTTTTTAGTCAATTCTTGATGAAGTTGTGGAAGAGTTTAATAGGGTTCTGGCTCAGAGTAACAGTGTACAAATATTTATAGACAAAAATCAACAGGGATTTTGACTTCATGTACATTGCTGTCAGATCATGTCCAAATCTGGCCCTAAATGTAACTTCTTAATTGTACTACAAACGTGATGCTGCATTTTTCAAATGCATATGTAGGCTGAAAAAATTTAATGTATCATGTTGACTGCAAATATGCCAAAATTCCAATTATTGCAGGAATTTATGTTAAGAAGTTGAATCATTGTTGTAAACATTAATACAACTTAAATATTAAATGTATTGTATGATATGAATTGATGATAGAAGTCTGTGATTGAAGTGCATTCAAAGATTCTGTAGCAGAAATTACAAACGCTATTCCAAAAATACTAATTCTCAGTATCAACGTGTGCATGTTTGTATTTGTATTGCCTGTTTGCGTACAACCAATTTACACATTACTTTAACTGACAACCACTTTTTGGTTATTTCTGAACGTGACGTGTACTTGAAATCACAATATCACAATGTAGAGTCCTAACAGAAACTGAAGAACAACTTGTCTCTTTGAGGTTGATTGATCTTCATTGTAAATTTTTTATTTAATTTCCGATTTACCTAAAGTTTCTGTGACACACTGACATATCAATATCTGTTGTATACCAAGTAAATTTACATTGTTTTATTTATTGTAATTTATTCTTTATTTAATAAAAGCACATTCCGGTGTTTTTGATGAGACTTTTTCATGTGAGCGATATTGCATAGATATATTAACATTGGAAATATTTAAGTAATCAAAATACTACAAATAATATAATGCCTGATTAGTATGACTTATAACCTCTGTCTGTAAAAGCTGTAGTGGGATATATATATACTGATCAGTATTTACTCAACATACTGCCAAATGCTGACTGTCTGCAAGATATTTTGCATGATGGGTTTGTTGTGAATATATGCTCCATGTCATCTCAGAGGCCTGTTACAGACTTTCTATAAAAGACAGCAAACGTCAATGGGCTGTTGGTTTTTTTTTTTTTTTTTTTTTCTCTTTTAGTACATGTTTTTTTTTTGTTTAAGGGCCGGGAGCTTCTCAGCTGCACAACATATTAGTTGGGACAGCAGACAGAATGTGACAGAGTAAACTATAATCTGCTTTTAATGTATCCTCAAAAAACGGTATTTGCTTGACTGTCTTAAATGTATCGAGACTGAAAGTCAAAACATTCTCCCTGAGTTCCAACACAGATCTGTGTAGAGGAATGACCAGCAGAACAGAGATATGAAAAATGTATTAACAAAAGATTTTCAATTGGAATGGTGCCGTTATGCAAAAATTCAAGCAGTGACTTTAAACATTTACACATGTACTCAAAGTTGGTGGTGGTGGGGGGGGAGAATTATCAAAAAACCAACAGAGCTGTTAGATAACAGACTGATAATTGCACACACTTCCAGTGCGGCTGCCTCTCACTGAAATTATTCTTCTCCATCACGGACAACACTTTGTTCATCATATCGCTTTCGACCACAATCACCTCTGGCTCTCTGGGACACCAAAGTACAGAGCTTGCTTTCCCGATGAGTTCATCAAGCCCTTCCTTTTATGCAGTAAATATGCTGCTGCCCCACTAGACCGTGGGGCAGCACTCTGTACTAAATGGCAAATTCCACTACCCTGTCAAAAATGACAGGGTTCCTTTTACTAATCTAGAAGTTGTTGAGAAGCACCAGACCATCTAGTCCTGGATCAGTCATGTGCTCTCTTTAAGGCTGACAATTGTGGTCCTCAGAGAACGCCTGCAATTGCAATGTGTTTTTTGTGAAAGAAATCCTCATGTTAAAAGAACAGATCCAGAGCTGTTACCAGAGGGACCACTTCAAACGACTTTGTTGGCCACGCAGTCCTTTGTCCTTGAAGACTTTGTATCTACAATTAAGAATGTATGGTGGTGGACCACCCTTGCGTACATTGGCTTGTCCCGAAGGAGCATCGGCCACAATGCTTCCCAGCGTCTCCAGATGAGCAACAGCTCTATGTTTCAGGAAAGATAATTCTTTCGCCAGGCTGATGGTAGTTAAAGTGGGTCTACTGAAGAGCTGGCTAGAGGGTGAAAACCCACATAGCTTTTCACCAGGTGTGACATAAAAGCCTGTAGCTGTGAAGGTCCCTGTGGCACAAAATTTTGGCGGAGCTGCCACATAGGTTGTATTCTGGAGCTGTGGCACCCTCCTTAGCTTCAAGTTCAGGTTGAATGTACTTTCAAATCACTCATGTAGCTGATCTGCACAGGACTGGAATTGATGCCATTAGAAAATGCTGCCTTTCGAACTCTGATCTTCCTCAACTTCCTCAACTGGAATTGAATTCCTTCACTTGAAGGACGGTGGCTTGTTATGCAATGCAAGAGTTGATCTGCAAAATCTAGGTCTAAGGGGGTTGTTATGGTAATGGGGGTGTCTTGAAACCTGTTGGATCATATGAATTGTGTCTCATGTGGAAGTTACTGGGGGCTGGCTCTGGCGGTGGATCTTTCCTGGTTGTTTGGAGGGTGCAGATAGGCCTGGTCTGTGTGACTAAATCTGTCTCCGTATTAGACCCAGTATGGCATTATATGTTTGTGAAAGGTTGTGTCTTAGGCCCCCCTCTACTGCTCAGAGATGTTTTCTCTGTTTTCACAAAGATGGCTTCTTTGACTCCTCCCTCGAACCATCCATTGAGGATGGTCTTGAGGTGAGGTAGTGGTGACAAACCCGGCAACTGCTGTCGGCCCTCTTTGTCCTCTCAGTCCAAGGTCAGGGTCCGGATCTCCAAGCCGATGGTGGATGAGGCCCATTGTATCGGAGTTTAGTTTGTAATTACAGGGTGCGGGGAGAAATAGAGATATAGACTGTCTGCTTTTCATCCAGCAGGACTCCGCTTTATTGGTTATAGTGAGTCCCCTTTATACAAAGGTTTAAACTATACAGGCATTGAGAAGTATGATGTTGCCCACAAAACAGGTGTTGAAACAGATAGAAATGGAATGTGAGGCAGTAGCTATCTTCAAGGCTGTTGCAGGACGGTGAGAGCATCAGTGGGATTGTCTCTCATGGGAAAGAAATGGAAAAGTACAGAAATGGGGGGGATGTCTCAGAGAGAGAAGTGAAAAGTACAGGGAATTTCAGAAAATAGACTGGTAACAGAAAATTTTCTAAAAATTGCCCCCTTTTGTCATAAAATGACAACAAATCATAATTTTCTGTTATATGATGGTGACTGTATAGACATGTCTGTGTGGTGTGTCACCTTGCATATAAAGCATTGCTAACCCTGCAGATTTGTTTACTGTTGTTATCAGTTTTCTTCCTATGGGAATTACACAATGTCCTATTACAACAAATGCTAATACCACCAATGGTTGAGGCCCATCGTCCAATTGTTGGGCCCTAATGGCTGAAAAATGAATAAGCCAGTTATCTAACCATGTGCCTCCCTGCCCTGCATCGCTAGTTAGTTACTAAAACCTGCTCGTTAGTTACAAACACCTCCCAAGGCATTCATTACGATCTCTGAATCGCAATTTAGAAGGGATCGTATGGGATACAGTTCTGGTATCGGTCTGGTAGATGAGTTTGTCTGGATCTTAATGGTTGCTGTGTTTCTTTCCACTACCCCAGAACCTTGAGGGTGCTATGGGATATGTCGGTCCGAGAAGTTGTGCAAAGCTTTACACAACTGCTGAGTTACTTGTGATATGAATGCTGGTCCCCTACCACTATTGATACTGGCTGGTATTCCAAACCTAGGAATTAATTCCTTGCACATAATTTTACAGACAGTTTTAGCATCTTCCCTTGTGGTAGGATAAGCTTCTACCCATCTACTAAATTGGCACACTATTACCAGTAAAAACTTTACTCTTCTTTGTGCTGGTATGTGAGAGAAGTCTCTTTATAACATCTGGAATGGTTCAGTTGGTTGTGGTCAATAGTTATGAGCTGTTTTCGGTTTGGAGACATTTGTTCTTGCACATGTCAGACATCTCGATATGTAGTTTTGCACATGTGCTGTCACTCCTCAGATATAAATTTGATTCTGAATAGACTGTATTACAACCTTGTGTCTGATATGAGAAACACCATGAAGATGGCGGACAAGAATAGGAAGTATAGAAGATGGAAGACATGGTCGATCCTGATCATCTTTAGCAAAAGTCTAGAATAGCTCCATTATTTTGCCAGTGTTGTTTCTCCTGGTCAGATGCATGCTTTTGATGTAAATTAAGTTGATGTTATGAGATAAATATGCTGGATGCATCACCATAGTTAGGAGGTATTAGGAAGGTTCACAGCTGCGTTCTTTGCTACTGAGTCAGTGAAGCGATTTCCCAAAGCTTCCCTGGATTTCCCTGGCGAGTGTCCCTTAATTTTGACTATAGCTAATGCTACAGATTTCGTTACGGAGTCCAGAAGGTGGAGGACTTGATGTTTGTTATTTATTGTTTTGCCATCTGCTTAGATAAAACCTCGTTGCTGCCATATTTTGCCGAAATCATGTGCTACACTGAAAGCATAGCGCCTGTATAGATTGTTACTTCCTGATTCTCGTGTAGCTCACGTGCAAGTTTGAGGGTGTATATTTCACATTGCTGAGCTGACATGAATGGCAGTGAATTATGTCAGGAAATTGCACCATCAGAGAGTCTAGCATGATCCGTCCACAAATATTTCTACCGATTCATGAATAAGTGTCTGTTTAAGAACTAATCTGCATGAGGATTTGTCATGTATTGTGGTCATACAGTCGTGTTCATTATCAACAGCCATTGGGTCTGACGATATCATTTGGTGTAGTAAGTGAGCTGGGTTGGTGGAGGATGTGGCATACTTGATTCTGAGATGTTAAAATAGCTTCCTAGCCACTTAATCTCTGAGTAGGAATGTGTTGTTTAGTTAGATTATTCAGTATCGTTATTACCTGATGTGTTCTGTATAGGGTCAAATCATGTGATAAGACCATATTCTGCACGTCTTCTGTCATAATTGCAGCCGCAGCTACAGTGTGTAAGCAGGCAGGCATACCTTGAAACACAACTGGTAAGGTCTTGGAGTAAAATGCAACAGGGTGAAGGTTTATGCCATGCTCTTGAGTGAGGATTGCTACTGTTGTGAACCAATTTTCAGAGATGTGCAGCTGGAATGGCAGTTCATATTCTGGCAGACCCAGTGTTGGAGCTTTGGTGAGGTCTTGCTTCAGAGCTTGGAAAACATTTATCATGCTATCAGTCCGGTTGTGATCTAGAATGCTGGCATAATATGAACGGTCTGGTATCCATTGGCGGCAATAGTTGACCATACCCAGGAAAGACATAATTTCTTTCCCTGTGTGAGGCTTTTGGCATGACGCAATAGCTGTTGCCGTGGAAGCACCACAGCTGGTGTGAGAGAAAGCAGAAGAGGAGTAAGCGCGGAGGTGTCCAGACTAGGCTACCGGCTAACACGAACAAGTCAGCCATCCCCACCATCATGCTTTCCAATGTACGCTCGTTGGACAACAAACTGGATGGTATCCCCTACTCCGTAATACTATAAAGACTATGAAGGAGTGCTGTGTCTCCGTGTTTGTGGAAATGTGGCTAACCAACAGTGTCCCGTACAGTGCTGTCAGGCTTGACTGGCTAACATGCTACCTTGCAGACAGAGCTCTTGCGGATGAAGTTAAGACCCATGGCAGCAGGATCAGTAGTGATATCGGGTGCCATGTCACAGCAGTGACACCAGGTGCCGTGATGTTGTTGTGGTCTTTAAACACTGCTCACCACTGGTTGAGTTTATGGCGATAAGGTGCCAGCCGTTCTACCTGCCGGGGGAATTCATGGCCATACTGCTTGTGCTTCTTTACATCCTTCTGAGCCCCAGCAGCAACACCAGGCTGGAGGCTCTGAATGAGCTTCACCAGCACATCAGTGAGCAGCTGACAGCCCACCTATACACCTTCCTCATCCTGGCTTTAGTAATGCTGAACAAAAAAATGTGTTCCCCAACGTATCCCAGGACATTAACTTTCCCACTTGGGGAAACAACACTCTGGACCACGACTTCACCACCCAGAAAAGGAGCTTACAGGGCCCTCCCCCCTCCCCTATCTTGGTGCCTCTGATCACTTCTCTGTCATGCTAATGCCAACATACAGACCACTGATCAAAGTCACCAGACCAGTTTGTAAGAAGGTATGGGTGTGGCCGGAAGGGTCCATGGAGGCTCTTCGGGACTGCTTCAGCACAATGGACTGGAACATGTTTAAGCGGTCTGCCACCTCCAACAACACCGCAGACCTCCAGGAGTATATCTAGTCTGTAACAGCATACATCACGGAGCGTAGTATATGATGTTACAGACACGAAGACCATCACTGCCTGGGCCAATCAGAAGCCTTGGCTGACAGGGAAGGTCCTCAGGCTCCTGAAGGCTCGGGATACTGCCTTCAAAGCCAGGGACCTGGTTGGCCTGAGGACAGCTAGGACCAACCTGTCCCTTGGTATCAGGAAGGCTAAGAGGCAGTACTCAAGGAGGATTGCCCACCGCTTTAGCTGCAGCAGACAGTCGCAGCATGTGGCGGGGGTTATAGATCCTCATAGACTATGCCACGGACCTGCGACAGCTACACCTATCTGCTGAATGAGTTCTTCGCTCGCTTTGAGGCACAAAACAGCACCCCTTCACAGAAGACAAGACCCTCTCCTAGCGACCAGATACTGACATTGTCTGTGAACAGCATGAGGAGATCCCTTTCCAGGATCAACGCACACAAAGCCCCAGGTCCTGACAACATACCTGGCTGTGTACTGAGAGGAGAAAGTCACAGACATATTCAACACATCGCTGAGCCGGGCTGTTGTTCCCATGTGCCTCAAAGCTACAACCCCTCCCCCCCCCCCCCCCCCCCCCCCCCCCAAAAAAAAAAAAAAAAAACTGACGCATCCCTAGGACAAAACATTCAGGCATAAGACAGAAAATGTGGTGCATGCTGTCACTTGAATTGAGGAATGTGATGACATCTACATTGGAAAGACCAAACAACCTCTGCATAAATGGACAGTCAGCACAGGAGAGCCATACTGGGAGCAATAGCAGGACGGATTTGCACACATGGACCAGGCCCATCTGCACCCTCAAAGAACCAGGAAAGGTTCACCACCAGAACCAGCCCCCAGTACAGGCCACAGAGGCCTCAGTTCATGTGATCCAACAGGTTTCACTGCTTTGCTTTACCTTTTCACATTCTGATTTTGGTAATCCCACAAAAATTGCTCTTCTGTCCAAATAATGGACACTCTAATTAGCATAACAATCCCTTAAGATATATATTCTGCCAATCAACTCTTACATTTCATAGAAAGCCACTATATTCTAGACCCGCCCAAAACCTGGGCAGTTAAATTTGGAAACTCCCCACAGGTCATTAGCACTGAAAAAGCCTCTCAGATTAGGGCTGAAACGTCTTCAAGTAAAGAAATGCAAGTCCAGTTGCCACGACAAGAAGATTTTGACAATAATTCACTATGACTTGGATGACTGAGAACCACCACAGACCGTAATTCATTCCTATCCATAACTGATACATGGAACAAGTTGGAGCTATGCGTTGTTGGGTGTGGGTGGGGAAATTGGGGGATTCTGGCTGAAGGGGGGGCCAATGGAGTTGAGGGGGAGGCGGGTTTCAGCTTTATGTTGAGTTTGCTGAATCGAGGGCAGAGGTAGGCCTAATTATAGGAAATGCAGAAGCAGGGGATTTGGCACCCACAGATTCAGATCATTAATGCATGCTGATTGTGGCCAAAGGTGATTTTTTTTTCCCCTCTGTGACCGATTCTCCATCTTCCTTCTAAAGCGCAGTCCCTCCACTTCTCTTGAATCTTCTCAACTACCTCTGTGCTATCTCAAGCCTCTCCATACCCAAATCCATCTCCATGACCTAAAAAGTTCCTTGAAGATAGCTTAGATATCGGCATATATCCAAGGTTTGTTACCCTAAAACACCATATGGTAATAGTAGGAAACAAATGTAGTTGGTTTTATAGTGTGCAACACCACACTTTCCCTGCTCTCTCTAGTTCAGTCCTTCATGGGCACATCTGTCTCTTTCCACATCATTTCACCGTAAAAAAAGTTGCCTGTGAACAAGAGGTTTGCCCATCAGAGAAAGGGACACATGACACGATCCAAAAAACATATCATACATAAATATTCAACCATTCTGCTGGGTATCAAGTATCTAGTTCTGATAGAATGCCATGACTTTCCTGTTGCTGCACAGCCTCTCAACCTCAAGACCTTGGAGGAACGGTGGCTGGTGAGGTCCCCTCTCCTTCCTCATGTCCTCTCCTTGGTCTTGTCCTTATTAAGGGTGAGGTTGTGGTTCTCACACCACTTCACCAGACTGGCCACCTCCATCCTGTAGGCCGTTTTATCTCGACTAGTGATGTGTCCAATAACTTCATGCGAACTCCAGGATGATGTCCTTATGGGAGGAGACACGTTAATGGGTGAACAGGGTGTAGAGGATCGGGCTGAGGACACTTCCTTGAGGAGTGCCTGTGTTCATGTTGATGCTGGCTGAGGTCCTATTACGTATCCTGACAGACTGGAGGCTGCCAGTCAGGAAGTCAAAAGAGAGGCAAGGGTAGAAGAGGTGACTATTGCAGACGACAAAGTAGCAGAGATTAGTAAAAGTGAAGTGAGGAAGGTATTGAAGAGGATGACGAGTGGAAAGGCAGTTGGTCCTGATGATATACCTGTGGAGTGTGTCTAAGAGCAGCAGCAGTAGAGTTTCTGACTCGATTATTCAACAGGATCCTAGAGTGAGAAGACGCCTGAATAATGGAGACAAAGTATGATGGTGCACATTTTTAAGAATAAGGGGGATGTGCAGAATTGCGGTAACTATAGAGGGATAAAGTTGAGGAGCCATAGCATGAAGTTATGGGAAAGAGTAGTGGAAACTAGACTGAGAGCAGAAGTCAGCATTTGTGAACAGCAGTATGGCTTCATGCCTAGGAAGAGTGCTACAGATGCAGTATTTGCATTGAGAATGCCAATAGAGAAGTACAGAGAAGGCCAGAGGGAGCTGCATTGTGTTTTTGTACACTTAGAAAAAGCATATGACAGGGTGCCAAGAGAGGAGCTCTGGTTTTGCATGAGGAACTCTGGAGTGGCAGAGAGGTATGTTAGACTGGTACAGGACATGTATGCTCGCTGTGAGACAGTGGTGTGGTGTGCTGTAGCGGTAACAGAGAAGTTCAAGGTGGAGGTGGGGCTCATCAGGGACCAGCTCTGAGCCCCTTCTTGTTTGCAGTGGTGATGAACAGCACAAGTTAGATGTTTTGGAGAGAAGGTCAGAGAAGGTAGACTGAGAGGGATAGTGAATATATTGGTAGGCAGATGCTGGAAATAGAACTGCCAGGTAGAAGGTCTCGAGGAAGACCAAAGGGAAGATTTATGGACGTATTGAGAGAGGATATGAAGGTAGTTAGTGTGAGAGAGGGGGATACAGAGAATAGGGTTCGATGGAGAAAGTTGATTCGCTGTGAAAACCCCTGAAGGGGGAAGCGGAAAGGAGAAGAAGAAGACTCACAGTTGAAGAGTACCTATGATAAAAATTACAGACCTCTACATGCTTTGCAAGTGGGAAAAGCTGAAAAATCAGCAGTGTATCAAATACTTGTTCTCCCCACTGAATATCTCATCATCAAGCATTTTCAAAGCACTTTACACTGGATTACACACACACACACACACACACACACACACACACACACACACACACACACACACACACACACACACACACACACAATGATGTGTTAAAGCTGCCAAGCAAGGCTCTAACCAGATCACTGGGAAAACTGTGAGTTCAGTGTCTTACCCAAGAACGCCTCATCCTACAAAAGCTAGGAATAGATCCGCCATCCTTCCAATTGGAAGGACTTTGCCGCTTCCAAATGAGCTTCAACCATCCTCAAGTGGCCAATAATTTAGTGGGTAAGTATACAGTTTCCCTTTTTTTTAAAGGTGAGAGGGTCTGAAGGTATGGTACAGCTATCCACGATCGGATATGAAGGGTTAGTCAGCTGTGGCTACAACCTACTCTTTGACCTACATCCCTACTGACCAAAGATGCCAACCTTGTACATTTAACCCACCAGACTTAACCCTAGACAGAGTAATAATGGTGGACTTGTGCTTTCAAGCTCCATTGGACTCAAAGTAAAAGTAAAATCTGTGGGAGCATTGATAGCCTTTCTGGAAACCGAAAGAAAACCAATGACTGAACCGGCCTATGATTTTCCACAATTGCATTATGGTACAAACCAAAACTTTAAAATCATTCCTGAAGTATTGTGAAGGAACATTTAGCTGTACCACTGCAGAATGGATGATATTGTTTATTATCCTCTGACACTACTATGCCTGGAGGATGAAAAAAAAATTGGTTAAAGAACATTCTCTCAGCTTCCAAAGGAGGGTGAATAGAGAAACACCACATCAGGAAACCTTTGGAATCCTGTGACTATCCTGATAAGGCATTTGTCAGAAAAAAAAGAAACTGTTCTGAACATGATAATGGCACCAAAAACTTACAAGTTCATACCCTGATTTGAATTTTTATTTCCAGTGCAAAAAAAAAAATACCCAAAAGGCACTATACTTAGACACAATCTTTAAAATGTAGCATATGCCATAAAGTGCAGTGAGGAATGTAATGACTTTTATGGGAAAATTAACAACCACAGCACAAACAGATGGCTTGACATGGGAGAGCCACTTCCTCAGGTTATCGTACATCAGTTCATTTACATCTCAAAGACAAGGGTCAATAATTTGAAAATGGCAGTACCCATAAATCCAGTTCTTGCTTACATCAAACTCCCTCAAGTTAGTCCAAACTGTAGAGAACAAAGATGAATAAATACATTATTATTATATATAAACTTAAATAATGGGGATTTGTGGTTCAGGATTTCTATTAGAGTTATATGGTGTACCACAAGACTTACTTGAAGATAAAGTAACTCTGAGAGCCTTTTGCCAATAACAGGAATTCCATGCATCAGAAAATATCCTGAGGCCCTTTTCCAAAGTTCAGTATAGAAAGGACTACTTGTAATTGATTATGCCAACTTCTTCCCAGAAGTGATCCAATTATGTCATGAGTGATTGGCAGGCTTGATATCCAGAAGAGGGTGCCTAAGGAACCTGAGCGAGAGAGAAAACGTGCTAATGCATATTTTTAGAACAATGGTGCATAGTTGTGGGAACTACAGAACTATAAAGTCGATGACCCATAAAATGAAAATTTGGGAAAGAGTAGTGGAAGTTAGATGAAAGGCAGAAGTGACAACCTGTGAGCCCCACTATGGTTTCATGCCAACAAAGAAAACTACATACACAGTGCTTTGAGAATGTTGATAGAGAGGTACAGAGAAGCGCAGAGGAATTGTACTGTGCCTTTGTAGACTGAGAAAAAACATTTGACAGGATTCAGCGAGAAAAAGAGTTTTGTATGAGGAAGTCTGGAGTTGCAGGGAAAAATGTCCGTGTGGTGCAGGACAGAAATGAGAGCTGTAAGACAGTGTTTAGGTATGCTGTAGGTGTAACAGACGAATTCAAGGTGGAGGTGGACTGCATAAAGGATCAGGTGTTGAAAGGCTGATGAGGTTAGTCAGGAATCTCCATAGACAATGATGTTTGCAGATGACAGTGCGATGTGTAGCGAGCAGTTGGAGGACAATCTAGAGAGGTGGTGGTATGGCCTGGAAAGGAGCGTAATTAGGGTTAGCCACTGTGAGAAAGAATAAATATGTGAATGATAAAGACCCAAGTGTAATGGTGAGGCTACAGGGAGTAGAAATAAAGAAGGTTGAGGACTGATAGAAACAGCAACAAACAGTACAGGGCAACTGATTTTGTGGTAAAGAGGTGACAAAACGTGTGAAAGCAGGTGGAGGAACATGTCGGGTGTGATAAACAATAAAAGAGTATAAGCGAAAATGAAGGTAAAGGTGTAAGACAGTATGACACCAGCAATGTTGTCTTATTTAGATGCACTGCGGAAAAGACTGGAGGCAATAAGGATGAAAATGTTGAGGTTCTCTTTGGGAATGACACAGATCAATAGGATCCTGGATGAGTCCATGAGAGGGAAAACATATGATAGATGTTTTGGAGATAAAGTTAGAAGCCATCCTGAGAGGGTTTGGGTCCCCAAGGATCACAAGGTTGGTGATAAAGGGTAGTCCTTGGGGAGTGCATCACCAAAAATACATCTAATGTTGTTCCCAGAACAAAGAGCAAAATAATGATCCCATAGCACTACAAACCCACCACTCCCACACAGAAAACCCAGTGAAACACAGTCATATGCCTTCTGTCAGGGTTTGGCTTTTGGGAGCCCCGTGCTTTCTTGGCAAGTGGCGACCTGTGGCAGCAAATCTGCCACGGATTGCCGTGTGTTGGGAGTGCACGGCTGGTGCTCATTACCAGCAATCAGGAATCAATCAAGAAGCTTGAGCTTGGTCCTCAAACCCTGGCCATTGTACCCAACCTCCATGCATCATTGCAGCGGCATGTCTGCCAATACACCACAACAAGTATGAGGAATTTAACATCTCTGATCAAATCCTGCTCACACTTGACATGACTGAGAAGCTTCTTGACTACTTCTGTAGCCTCCAACATAGATAGGGTCAGCCAACTCTGCCATTGAACAGGAACGTACGCAGGGCTCAGTAGTTCCCTATAGTATTCTTTCTCCTGCTCGAAGTCCTCATTTGAGGTCCAGAGGTGTCCTCCCCATTTCAAAAGTTTTGTTTAGCCCTGATTCAGTTTCTTGAGCTCTGTTTCCAGAACTTCTTTAATGCCAATGAAATGTCTTGTGCAAGATTGGTCCAGGCAAAGGCGACTCCGGGCTCCATTGTTTACACCAGGGATCAGTTTAGGGGAGTCCAGCACAGTGTCGATCAAAGAAAATAAAGTCCAGATTTTGACAAGAATTGACCATGATCTCGATGACTGAAAACCTACACAGACATTTGAAGTGACTGACTGGGATGTTTTATGCAATGCGCATGGGGAAGATGTAGATGGACCTAGAGACTGCCTGGCTGGGTACAATCTCTGTATGGATAGTGTGATCCCCACAAAAAACACATGCTGCTTTGATAAAAAAAAAAAACACAGATGACAAAGAGGAATTAATGAAGTTGCAGACTGAACCGAGGAACAAAAGTAGTGGGCAAGGAGTCTTACAGGAGGAAGTTGGCAGGCAAACCCCAACAAACAAGGAAAGAGATGAAGAGGGGTCTGAGAACCATCACTGGCCATGACTAAAAGAGTATCCAGGGGATTGAAGGAAGCCAATGAGTTAAACTTGTTCTTTAACAGGTTTGGTGATATGTCCTCTGCCGACCCTTCCCCCAGCTCCCCTCATGACTCCCCCCCTCTCTCAGCTGCACCGTCATCATACTCTCTCCTCATGACCCTCCTTGCTCCTGTCTATAAACCTCAGCCGTAACCCCCCTAAAGTGCTCAAACGAACTACTCAGCTACTCAGCTGTGTGATGGTTTCCAATATATATTCAGCCAAGCCCGAGTATGATGCTTGCTAGGGGAAAACCTCATGATTGGTCCTGTTGCCAAAGAAAAAACATTCAAATACATAGTTACTACGAGCCAGAGGCTTCGTTTAGTCGTCGAACCAGAATTGGTCCCCCAGCATTTTGCATAACAGCCGCACATGGGAGCAGAAGATGCCATCATCTTCCTGCTGCACAGGGCTTATGCTTACCTCAAGGGTCAGGCAGCACTGTGAGAGTCATATTCTTTGACTTTCCAGTCCTTTTGACACCATTCAATCTGACCTATTCAGGAATAAGCCACTGGACATGCAGGTGGATGCTCCACGAGTGGCCTGGATTACCAACTACCTCACAGGCTGCCCACAGTATGTGAGGCCGCAGAAGATTGTGTCTGACACTGTTGTGTGCAGCACTGAGTCACCACAAGGGACAGTCCTGGCTACCTTCCTGTTCATACCCTACACCTCAGTCTTCAGCTGAGGTGTAGGGCCATGAGGCTGAGTACAGCAGTGTGGTGAACAGGTTTGTGGAGTTTGTGGACTAAACCACCTGCAATTCATTGTCATAAAGACAAAGGAATTGGTAATGGACTTTAGGAAATGGAGAACTTGCCTGAACGCCATCTCCATCAGTGGAACAGATGTGGACATTGAGTTCAAGTAAAATTACCTGGGTATACACTGGCAATAAACTGGGCTTGACTAAAAAGACAGATGCGTTATGCAAGAAAGGGCAAAGCCGCCTAGTTTCTTTTAGGAGACTCAGGTCTTTCAAAGTCTGCAGAACGATACTGTAGATGTTCTCTCACATGGTGGTGTTAAGTGTCATCTTATGCACTCTAATGTACTGAGACAGTAGGCTGAAACCAGCATTTGTTAACAGACTCAATGAGCTCATCAGAGAGGCTTGCTCTGTCCTTGGAGTAGAACTGGAGTTTGTTAGCAGAGGTATCCGAGAGGAGGATGCTGAGAAAGCTGGTATGGACAGCACCTCTCACCCTTTGCATGCTATATCATGGAGTCCCAGAATGAGCACCACAGAACGCCTCAGAAAGTCTGTCTTACCTGTGGTGATCAAACTAAATATCTCCTCCCCTTTCTGCAAGAAGGAAACCTGAGACAACAATTATGTCTATATCATGTTCAGTAGTGACTGTACTGTAATTTTGGAGCCTACAGTGAACCAGGCATAGAACCTGCAAGGCTAGTTCAGAAGGAATTGTGTGCATGTCTGTGGAGGTTCTCAGTCATCCAGGTCACGCTGAATTCTTGTTGAAATCTTCTTGTCTTGGCAACTGGACTTTCTTCACTTGAAGACATTTCACCCTTCATCTGAGAGGCTGAGAGGCTGAGAGGCTTCTTCAGTTCCACTAACCTTTGGGGAGTTTCCGAATATAACTGCCAAGTTTTTTTTACTTCAAAACTTGGCAGTTTTATTCGGAAAGTCCAGTTGCCAAGACAAGAAGATTTTGAAAAGATTTGAGTGAACAGTCCTGCATCCCTGTTTTTACCCTGTGTTGTAATCCATTCGACAGACATTTGGGGTAAAGCCTGTGGTGAGGAGTCTTCACTTTTTTCCTGTTAACCTCCTTCGAGCGCCAAGATTTTAGAGGTCACATTTGGCTGCTTTCTAAGCCCCAAAGTCCTCACAGTTGAAAGCAGGGGTGCACTTTAACTTTAGCACTAATCTCTGGTCTGATCCATGATTTTAGATTTGGGTAATTGAAAATTGAGGTTTTGGGTACAATGTCATCTATGCACCTACTGATGTAACCTACGATAGAGTCCGCATACGCATTAGTCACCATTGGTTACTTTGTCTAGCATCTGTCAGTCAGTTGGTGGAAAGCTGTCCTGTAAGACCACTTCAACAATCTTGTGAATGACATCGGGAACTAGTTTTTCCTGTTTGTGTCTGTATGCAGGCAGCGGCAGGAAGGCATGGTGATTGTCTAAAAGTAGGTTGGAGTGGGGGTTGAAGCAGTCTTGGAATACTGTAGTGGTGATTAAATGATTGAAAGTCTGCTGTCCCTTGGTGGATTGGGAGATTTGTTGATAGTATTTAGCAGAATCTTCCTCATATTAGCTATGTTGCAGTCCTTCAAAACAATAATAGCCACATCTGGGTGTGTGTTTTCATATCCGCAAAAAAAATCTGAATATTTTCTTAATATTATTAGAACATTGAGTTGATTGGGAACGACAGCAACTCAACCACGAAGTGGTAGGCCACACAAACTGACAGCGTGGGGTCAGCGGATGCTGAGGTGCATAGTTCGAAGAGGTCGCCAACTATCTGTAGAGTCAATCGCTATAGGCCTCCAAACTTCATGTGGCCTTCAGATTAGCTCAAGAACAGTGCGCAGAGAGCTTCATACAATGGGTTTCCATGGCACAGCAGCTGCAGCAGCAGCTGCCACGCCACTCATCAAGGGCAATGCAAGGCGTCGGAAGCAGTGGTGTAAAGCACGCTGCCACTGGACCCTAGAGCAGTGGAGATGCCTTTTCTGGAGTGGCAAATCGGGCTTCCCCATCTGGCAATCTGATGTACGAGTCTGGGTTTGGCGGTTGCCAGGAGTACGGTACTTGTCTGTGCCAAGTGTGAAGTCTGGTGGAGGGGGTATTTTATGGTGTGGGGTCGTTTTTCAGGACCTGGGCTTGGCCCTTTAGTTCCACTGAAAGGAACTCTGAAGCTTCAGCATACCAAGACATTTTGGACAATGCCATGCTCCCAACTTTATGGGAACAGTTTGGACAATGCCATGCTCCCAACTTTATGGGAACAGTTTGGACAATGCCATGCTCCCAACTTTATGGGAACAGTTTGGACAATGCCATGCTCCCAACTTTATGGGAACAGTTTGGAGCTACCCCCTTCCTTTTCCAACATTACCATGTACAATCCACAAAGCAAGGTCCATAAAGACATGGATGACATATGTCCTTGTGCCGTCCCAAGTCCAGATAAATGAATGCCGCTCCAAGACTAAGGGCAGAAGTGGGCATTTGTGAGCAGTACCACAGATGGAGTATTTGCTTTAAAGATGTTGCTAAAGAGGTATAGTCTTTGCAGTTTGACATAAAGCATAAGCAAGGGTGCTGAGCGAGGAACTATGGCTATGGTATTGTATGAGGAAGTCTGGAGTTACAGGGAAGGATGTTAGAGTGGTGCAGGACAGAAATGAGAGCTACAAGATATCTGAGGTGTGCCATAGGTGTGACAAGGGATTGAAATGTGAGGGTGGGACTACATCAAGAATCAACTAATGGACAGACTGACAGATGACATTAGACAGAAATCTCCATGGACTCTGAAGTTTGCAGATGACATTGTGATCTGTAATGAGAGCAGGGAGCATTTCTATAAATGTACCAATACTAGACAATTGGCTAATTTTCACCAATAGTCCCTGGGCAGGTGTAATACATATAAAATTCAAGGACATCTACACTGTGATGGGCCCACGTCATAAAAGCACTCAAAAAAGTGCAACAAAACAGCGGTTAAAGACAGGCAGATGATTCACTACGGCAACCCCTGAAGGGAAAAGCTGAAAGGAAAAGAAGTAGAGGTTGGAATATGGTATATGTGGGATCACCACAAGCTGCTTCAATACAGTTGGCAACCATGCAGAAGTACAACAAAAAATGGTTTCAAGTGTTCCAAAAAAAAACAGTACAACTGTCCAATTCTTCTCAATCCCCCGCGCTCTCCCATCAAACTTCAGGAGCCCCATACTCTCTTGTCGAACTTCAGGAACCCCAGCTCTATTGCCCGACTTCAGGAACAACAGTGCTCTCCCGGACTTCAAGAACCTATGTTCTCTCTTGCCATACTTCAGAATACCCCATGCTGTTTTGATGGATTTCAGGAACCCCAGCATCCTCCTGCCTGTCCTCTTGGTACTGGCCTTGCCTGTCCTCAATTCTGTTGCTTCATCTGCATTCTGCTGTTGTGAACTCCCAGTGTTGTGGGCCTCAGTAAAGTAGTTTAGAACTCTTACTCTGTGGGTGTGTCTTGTTGCAATTTGGTCCATACTACATACCGTTAAAGGTCTGTGGTGCAAAAAAAGGTTGGGGACCACTTCTAGTAGGGATTAAAAAATAAAATAAAATAAAAATAAATTCCCTAGGGCAATGACTTAGCAAAAAGGTGCGTGTGAGAAAAACATGCGCTAACACTAACTTTGACATCAAGTAGAGGGAAACAACATTTCGCCCCAGGGCTGCAATTTGCCTGTTTGCCATGGATTTCAGACCTTTGCATTAAATGGAAAGGTCAGCAAACCCACATTGTCCGAAGGAAAAGAAGGAAGGTATGACTGAAATATCTGCCTGTTTTCTGGGCCACGTCTTATTCAGCCTCCCCACTTTGCTCTTCCTCTGCATCTTTCTTATAATTTTGTCACTGCCAAGATACACTGGGCACAACAGTGATATATAATGCAAGAATCAAGATTATGTTAGCAGCATTCATACATGCTATAGTGGTTCTGTGTGTGCTACAGTGAGCATCAATCCCCTAATAAAGCTAAGCTGTGAAAGAGTATTCCTGTGATATCAAGTGGAAAACATGGTGTTGTCATGCTAATTTAGCAACAATGAGATTTTTTAGCAACTGGACTGTATTGATCAGTTGAAAGATATATATGAGTAGACCTCTCACATTTTCACCTTGTATAGCCTCAGATACATAAAGTGGTTCGTGCTTATTTTCTTGACAGTACTTTCATTTTTTAATGCACAGAACTTTGAAGCTGTATCTAAAAAATTGACCACTTCTTCAATCATGAACATCTATTGAGGGGAAATCATAAGCTCTGCGGTGACTGTCATTTCTCTGCTACACCAAGCTTCTAACATGTCCTGGAGAGAGTGAGAGCGTCTTATTAAAGAGAATTGAATGATGAGCTGTTTCAGGCACAAAGTCTTTCAAATTTCTATTTAGCACAACTCAACAGGCAGTTCACCCATGAGCGGAGGGAACACCCTGCGACAGATGTTGCCTCCTGACAAACAAGTTTCTTAGGTTTGCAAACTTTACAACATTGTCTGCAAAGATAGATAAAGGCAACATGTTAACACAACAACGCACATGTGGTATTTTCTGTCAGATAATTTTCCGTTAACATTCTATTTTCTGAGAGTCCCTGCACTTTTCCACTTTTCCACATACTTTTCCCACATTCCTTCTTTATCTCTGACACCTCTTGTTTATGGGCAGCTCTGGACTTCTCAATACCTGTATTGTTCACTCTTTGTATAAGAGGGACTCGCTATAACCAATACAGGGGAGTCCTGCTGGAAAAAAAAAAGCAGAAACAGTCTCTGTTTCTCTCCGCTCCTCGTAATTACGAACTAACCTCTGATACAATAGGGCTCAGCCACCATCAGCTAGGATATCCGGACCCTTGCCTTGAACTGAGAGGACAAGGAGGCCCACCGCGGTTGCTGGGGTCGCCACCACTACCTTGTCTCAAGACCGTCCTTAACATTTTCTGCCTTCTGAAGTTTGCACTGCTGTCTGTTGTTATGGTTGCCATATTGGTTGCTGTAATGACCTATGTACAATTGGTGTTTTGCAACTGCTTGTTAACATGTGAAATCATATTTTTTTCATGAATGAGCTCATCTCAAAATAGTTAACTAGGAACCACAGATATATTACATTTTCAGAACCTTAGATTTCTGTCTCGTCATTGCGTCTACATGGTTAATCACACATTATTTTAACCCATATGATCTGTACTGGGTCAGACCAGTGATTCAAAAAGGGTGTGAAACCGAACAAAGGCAGGAAGTAAAACCACAAATATCAGAGCAAATAATAGAAAAAAAGAAGGAAGTGATGAGAAAAGGAATTGTAACAAGCCGGCTAGAGAAAAATAAACACAATATTTCAACATATGAAGTATTCGTGAGGGAATTTAGGGGGTAAAATTGTCGAAGGAACGGGTCACCCAAAACTATATGGTTTCAAAACGCAGAAACGCAACTGAACTGTGACTAATTGCTAAGCATAATGAAGTAACTGAAATACCCAAAAGACAAAAAAACTGCATAATTCCCCTCATACTAGATAATACAAGTGGCTAATATGCCTAAAATGAAACTAAATGTCATAGTTTATTTTCAGCAGAAATCTCGACTGTAACTCCTTGGCTTCTACTCATATGTCATGAGCTTAGTAAGGGATGATAAATATGAAGCCAATTTAATTTAAAAAAAAGGTCAAATTTAAGGAGGTGTATCACGACTCCAATGAAAATCTGGAAGTATTTTGTAAACCAAGGTGGCAGTCCTCTCTCACAAAGGACATGACTAGATAATTATGTCATTTTCCATTTTTGAATGGACTCCTCCTTCAATGGAGAAGTAAAAAAGGGTCAAAGAAATTGCAAAAGAAATTAGACTGCTTTTATTTAATAAATCTTAAAAATGCGGGTAATAATCGGTTTTAAAATTTGGATAGCGTTTATAGAATTTTCTGATTTTAATTTGAATTTTGGATGAATAGCCTGGGTGGGCGGGATACAAAAATTGATGAAAGACTTTTAGAAATGCTATTTAATTGGAGATATTCAAAAGACTTGTGCCGCATAATAGCTATCTAAACAAGGACGTAGAGGCGAGTGCACGTCCTGTCTCCTGATTCAAGTTTGAGGGAAAGGCTTCACTATAAGCTGCTGCCTGGATATTTTCTTCCAGCCACTGTATAGACTATCAAAAGAGATGAAGTTTTGTGAAAGTTGTTGGTGGATTTGAACATGGTAAAGTGATGAATCCATGAAAATTAAGGGCACATCTGGGGTAGAATGCCTTTATTGCAAATGCACACTATTGTACAAGAATACAAGTCTATTCTTCTTCCTTTATTCAACTGCGTGGTGTGGAATGTTAGATTTGGCAAAGAGGAAGGGGAGCAGTGTATTGAGTGAGTTCAATGAAGTGGTGCCTCTTG
The DNA here is from genome assembly GCF_037954325.1 of Fistularia commersonii. Taxonomy (NCBI): domain Eukaryota; kingdom Metazoa; phylum Chordata; class Actinopteri; order Syngnathiformes; family Fistulariidae; genus Fistularia; species Fistularia commersonii. The sequence continues at coordinate 10,895,631 of NC_141295.1, read as the reverse complement.
ATTGACATTTTTTCTCAAGCTTGAAGTGTAAATAATGAGCCCCTTCCAGATTGACCCTCCAGGATTATTTAGAAGCTTACCTCATGGGGTTAACACAAAGGCTCAATCATTCTTCTTGGGTATTAAAAATGCTCAAAAAAAAAAATTAAATTTCATTTAAAAAAAACTGAATTATATCTTTTTTTATTTCAGTTTGTGCGGACTCTAATATGGAGTAAATAGAATTAAAGTCCCATATGTAATATTTTTTTATTCCATACAAGTAAAACAAGTCCAAACTTAAAACAATCATTTCATATTGGAATTTTTTTTGTAATGTCATTGAGTTGTTTTGATTCTATTTTTTTTTTTATTGGGTTTAGTGATGTAAAAACAACACCAATTTAATGAAGTAGTTGTAGTTACAGAATCATACAGTAATTGATTAATAGAGTTAAAAGGGGTGCAGCCATGAAATGCATATTAAAGGAAAAACCTCAGAAAGTTCCAAAGGAAGTTTAGGGTAATTTAAAAAAAAAAAGACAAAAATTGAAGAAAATCAAAGTGATTAGTGCAAATGTTTATCCAATAAGTGCTGAAACACAAGACTGAACTAACATCAGATCGTACTTGTTTCATTAGTCCTCAAGCGATCAGTTCGAAGAAAGTGATCTTAAATGTGGATGACATAAGAGGTACTACGCTTCAGACGTGTGTTGACGTCATTTTTGCAAATATTGTAATGACTTCAACGGCCAGAGGGGGGAGGAGAACCTCCCAGATTGGTTTGATGCATTTTTTATAAAAAAAAAAAAAAAATTCAATGATACACATTAAATAATGGAAAAGAAATCTAATTTTAACACTACAGCCAGCCGAAGAGGGGTAATCACCAACAACCCTAAGCATGGTGAATATCATAACCGTCGTCGTGAACATAACGAGACACGCTCACAATGTGTCAAGCTTTATCTAATTAAGAGAGAATTCACAGAAGACATAGTCTGAAATCCAAATAATTTTTTATTGGGTCTCTGGCCTGTTTTTGACAATGACTGTTCACGGTTGTAATGGCAGCTTGGTCAGAAGAAAGAACAGACCAATCAGATGGTGGCAGTATAGCACGCTGCTTTTACAGTTTGTCTAACAAATGTTTGGTTTGTTCACAGTTCAGTCATTTTCTGATTGATTGACTATGAATACACTTTTCCCATGACCGAGGTGGAACTCACATCTTTTTCATGTTTCCTCACCTTGGGAGTTGAATGAATCATAAATCTTTGGACACGGTTTGTAGATGCCAAATACCATGGGCTTTAATAACATGCAAACAAACTGTTGTGTATCGAAAAGGTGAACCAGAAATGAATGTTTTTCTTTCCTTCTCTTTTCATACACAGGCGCATTTTGGTCTTTCAATGAAGGTCAAATAAATTTCATTGTTTGTCTAAACAGTGGGCCTATTGTTTGGCAATACGATCTTTATTCAAGCAAGCTGGTTGAAGAATTAGTGACATACTAATTTAACTTTTACACATATAACTCATGTGTAGTGATGAGTTTCGAAAGCAACATAAAGAGTAGAATAAAGGGCTGGATCTGGGCTTAATTTCGGTTGTGGAATCATTTGTCTTGGTGAATGAGTGTTGTGGTTTTTCCCATATTGCACCTTCCGTACCCACATGTGACTTTTGACCAAGAATGATAATGCAGGATATAAATAACGACAACATGAGCTTTACTGAACGGCGGTCTTGCGTTACTGTGCTTCGTAGAATAATTTGTAGGAAGCTTGTCTACCCTCTCCCACCACTTGAGTTTTTCTCTCTAAATTCCTCGTAGCATAACCCACTACTTCTTTACGAGCATAAATACAACACTCCACCACATCTGGATGGGTGCCATATTTCTGTAGCCCACATTGATATTCACAAGGGTCCCTTCTGAAAATTATTTTTGTGCTGCACTGTGAGTTACACTATGCATGCTGGCCATTGGGAGATTCCTGGGGCTCCCGATGTCCAGTCTGGGCCCGGAAATGAATCAACAGCAGCGATTCATGAGGAAACGGATATACCCTTTCAACCTTTGTTCATAGCTCAGAGTGGAAGATTGGCATTGGGCATGGCATCCTAATTTACGCACAATATAAATTGGACAGAAAAAGACTGTTTGCTTATCCAACAAACATTTATCATAACCCTGCTGGCTTCGTATGCACCCCATCTTCTCAAAAGATAACAACAGCTTGCCTGTGTTTGAGTGTTTTATTGGTGCTACCTTACTGGTAGTGCTCTACACACCTAGCTGCCTTTCATTCACTTACACAGTGGGGCTTGCTTTCCTACTGTTAACTGAGGATTTGATATATTTCTTAAAAGGCCCTTCAATAAGCTAGAAGAAAATGGTAGCCCTGTGTAAAATTCATGAACCAAGAGATTTGTGCACTTTCTCCCTTAAGCAGCCCATCCACATGGGTGGAGTGAGGGGTAGGCCAGCTGGTACACCAGTTTATATATTAATCTAAATGCACTGAGAAGCAAACTAGGATGAATACTTAGAATAGTTGGATTGCATGATTAATAGAAATTCCAAATTCTTTGTTTCACGAACATAGGGGCGGCGTGGCTCAGGGAGTTAGACCAGTTGTCCTTAGGACTGAACATTCTTGGTTTGGTTCCTGTGCTCCTCCAAGCCTGTCAACACGTTGCTGAGCAGGACACTGAACCCCTAACCACTCCCCTGGCGCTGCAACGTGGCTGCCAACTGCTCATGGTTCATCCATGATGGGTTAAATGCAGAGGAATTTCCCGCAAGGGATTAATGATGTAGAATAAAATTACAATTATGGTGAAAATAAACAAACCCTATTATTGTAAATGTTGCTTTGTTGCATTACTCAAGTTTCTTGAAGTTTTGACGTCCATACACAATCTAAGGATAAAAGAAACCCATATAAGTTCTGTGTTGTTTATTAAACTCAATACGTTACAGTGTTACTAAGATAGGAGGGTGGGGTGTGGCAGCAAAGGAACACATTTTCTGTGGTGGAAAACGATGCAAGTAAATTTTATGATTTTTCCTCACATGCGTAAAATCCGAACCTGAAGATCTGAGAAAAAGATGTGTGATTGTAGCTGGTGATGTATTTGAATATTATCCATAATACAGGGGAAGGGGGGGAGGGCAATGATAAAATAATGTAAGATGCCAACAGCTACCTCTAGATGTCACTACACAAAGAACTGCAGACGGCATGTAATCCTTTGATCATATTACATGGAATAAAAAAAACGCCACATTCTGACATACCAGTATTAGCAACTGCACTTGGTAAGCAACGTTGACCTGAACTCAGAGGTGAACTGGTGATTTCATACAACTCTCCTTTTTTCCCTCAGTAGCATAACACCTTGGACTGTCAGAAAATGGCAAATGCCACAAAAAGCAAGACCTTATTACTATGACTTTTTTGATTAGATTTGGTCTAGCCGTCCGCGTAGCCAGCTTCACTAGCATGATATCTGTTTATCTGACGGAGAACATTTGTTTCAAGTGTGATATGTATATTCATCAATGTGTAGCCAGAGTCCCTCTTGTACCTTGTATTTATCATTTAAAAAATCTGAATCGCTATCCATGAGACTTAAGAACATGCGAAGCTGCTCACCATGGTTTGAGTTTTTTGAGGGATTTTTCAAGAGTCTATAATCTGTGTACTGAGGCTTAACAAGATGGAGTTATTAAAAAAAAACAAAAAAAAACAAGAAAATGTGGTAGCCTATTTAGATAAAATGGTGAAGGTGTGACATGGAAAGGAAGGAGCCTGTTCCCTCTCAGGCACCACCATACGCATCCTTATTACGGAGAAAACGAGACAGTGAACCACAGTGCCCCTTTAGTTTGATGCTGGCTTTCTGCTTTTTGGGCTCCAGATTCCCTTTTCCAGTTTATTGTTACAAACGAGCGCCAAAGACAGAGAAATACGTCTTAAGCAAGTCAAATATGTGAAGCACTTACCGTGACCGCTACAGGAGCTTTCAATTACGCTGAGATTGCTGTATGATTAACACTGTCAAATAAACGTGCTCTTTTAGGAAAATAAAAATACAACATTTGTATTTTTGAGTCAGCTTTTATACACAAGACACCAAGGCCAATGCTCCTTTAACAATTCTTCGTAAATATATAGATATAAAGGTAATAACAATGTTTCAAAGATCTTTTTTTGTTGGTCAGCTGTTTGAGCATGTGACCAGCATTTAATGAGATCACATGATCTTCACCTTACATAAAAATGCAAATGTTTGAAATTCCACCTCTTTTAGAGATGCCACTGCAGCTTAGCCAAGTCCGTTCTCGCACATGAGTCAAAATAAAAAAGGACTGATCAAATCAAACCCTTCTACAAGACTAGCACTGCAAAAGGGTGTGTGTGTGTGTGAGAGAGACTGAGAGAAAGGCGCAGGGGTAAGCAGCAGCGATCACCTCCTACACAAGATAGTATCAGCTTTGATGTATGAAATCTCAAACTGCAAGAGTATTGGCCCTCTCACAATTCAAAACATGTGCAAAATGTGCACTAGTTATGTTCAGGAACAGTTTATTGTTTATGATCATGACATCACAATAACTGGCCCTCTGCTGGTCTCCTGGGGAACTGCAATCATTTCACAGATGTCTACAAAATGGCTGACTGATGGATAATGTCAGAACAGTGAAAACCTGCAGGTCATATCTGATATGTTCAAAACTTGGAAAAGATGGCATAAGAGATTCACAGTTTAAACATTTTGACACGTTTCTTTGCGAACTCAAACACGCACTTTGGGGTTTTGTCTTATGTAGTTTGCCTATATGAAATAAATCATAATTGCAGTGTAACCACGCACACACAGTGTGCGTGTGTTTGCCAGCAACTGAAACACAGCTACGTTTCAATGATGCATAAACTACAAATGTAACCTGAGCAGTCTGTAGTTTAACAAAGTCTTGGAGCTGTCGTTTATCTGACTCCTCCTCCACCACCGGTTAATCCCTCCCCCCGGAGCCGTCGCAGCATAAACACTGCCCACCCTTTCCATGCTAATGTTCCCCTGCTGTCCCCCCTGGTTTCCTCCAACCATCTGCTCTGCGAGGTTGTTTCGGCTACACTGCGGTCTGCTTTCTCCGGGCAGAGGTGCTGCTTCTCGGCCACATTCCCCCATAGTCCCGCCGTCTACCAAGCGCTGGGAGCAGTTCATACCTACCTTGTGGTTTTAGCTAACGACATCAGCACCACCGGCGGCAGACAAGAGAAAACGAGAACGCGACGAAAACGAAAAGGAGCGAGGCGGTTGGTCAAGCACGACCGACCGCGCGTCGTCTTTCGACCGCCCCTCCGACTGATTCTTTTTTTTTTCTTCTTCTCCCCCCCCCCTACCACATCCGCACGAAAAGAGGAGGAGTCAACTCCTGAGCGACAGTCGTTAGAAGTCGGGTCGAGGCGGCGAACGCTCAGGCGCTCAGTTGTTGTGGCACAGCTCACTGGTTTTTCCCCCACGTGAATGTGTGAAAGCCAATGGACCCGGCGTCCCACTGATACCGCGTCCCGACACCAGGGGTTCTTACGCAGCCGCGTCCCCCGAACAGCTCGCAAGCGCTACCGTCCGTGGCCGAATTTCGCGGGAACGTACAGTTGGCAACGCGAAGAACCGGTGAGTCGAGGTACTGCAAGTTAGCGCTGCTAGCCGATATATTACAGTCCTGTGTTTTTGAATTTATGATAAGCCAGTCTTTGGGGTGGTCTTTGCTACCAAGGGATATTCAAGACACTTTAATAGTTTTGCATCAACTAGTTAAGTATAAGATTAATTTATTTACTTATTCCAACAAATTTGTGTGCGAATATCTATCTATGCGTGCGCATATATATATATATAATATGTGTGTGTGTAAATATATATTAATATGTGTGTGTGTGTAAATATATATACATATTTAGATGTGTTTGTTTGCACAGCAAATTTATTGACACCTGATGAGACGCTAACGTGCTAACTGTCTTGGTCAAAGTATGGGGCTTAGCCACTGCAGCTATGATTATTTGGAAATGGTTGGAATGCTAATTCGGATGTGCCATACTCACATTGGTGGGATATTATCATTCAAAGCCGACGGAACCTTTTCTATTATTGAAGTGTGCGTGTGTGTAGCAATTTTAACCCGCGCTGTTTACATTGCTAAACAGTGCTAACTGAAGAGCGCTTGCGCGGACACATCAGTGAATTACTGCCAGCGATACAGCTAGCAGACATATTTATTTGCTAATTTGCTATCATTCAAGTTTAATGCACATTTAATGTTTAGTAAACATACATGTATAACACACACGCATATATATATATATATATATATATATATATATATATACACACACACACACATTTACATACACATTTATTTAGGTGTGTGTGTGTGTATATATATATATATATATATATATATTTATATGCATGTGTTTGAGATCAGCTTTAAAAGGGTTAATTTAGACCAGTTAATGAACACGGCTGGTGCTTCAACAAGCAGCAAGATCACCCAGCATACTGCAGAGGTGAGTCAGGGGGAGGAGCAAAAAGCAGGCAACTTTCTATTACATTATAGCAACCATTGAAAATCTGAATTAAATAAATCACGCACATTGTCAGTGATTACTCTCTTCAACGTCAAGTGGTATTGGAGCATTTTCAGCTTTCTAAATGAAGAGCATTGAAAATGCCACAGGTTTGGTATAAACTACCAACCAGACAGATGAACCTTAATACAAACATCAACATCCTTCCAATGTTTCTGAATCACAGAAACAAAACCATCAAAAATATGTATGTAAAGGGAAAATGCTGAATGTATTGTGCAGATGAATCCCCCCTGTCGGGCCTCTAGTGGTTCAGTCCAGTAATTTTCCATGCACCAACTGGCCTAGCATGTGGGTGTGGCTTAATTTTAATGGTAATACAGGAGTTGAACACATTTCTTCTTCCTTCGTTTCTATTTTCCTTTCGTAGGCTTCTTAAGTTGAAAAGTACCATTGCTGTACCTTGACTATCACTTTGCTCTCAGTAAAGCTGATTAGTTGAGAGACAGAGAGCCACAAGTCAGTCACAGTCTTGCGGCTTGGGGAACAAACCAACGCACAGAGGTGAAAAATATATTAAAACTTAATCATTTTGATTCACTGTAGTCAACATAAAGTTGATCCGTGACATTTAATTAATTATAAACTGTTTTCTCTGCTGCAAAGAGAGCAGGATTTAAAAGCCACACCTGCATTTTCCAGAAGCTGCCCGGTAGATGTATGGAGTCAGTCATTTGTATGAATTTGCAGAGCTAGCTACAATGATGAAAATTATCAGAAAGTGTGGGGTTATTTCAAGGTGTGAGTCGAAAATTCCCCATGTAACTAAACACCAGTTTGCTGTATCATCTTTTGCAGCCTTGATTTTCACAGATTTTTTGCCAAATGTAAGTCAGTGCAATGCAGCTCTTAGTACCAACACACTGCACCCCCTTAAATTTCTTAACGTTTTTCTTTTGATGGCTTTTGATGTCACTACAATGAGAAAGACCGACGTCTCAAAATGACCTTTTATCATGTGACAGTAAAGCGGGAGGAGACCAAAACTTACATCCAAGCATAACCGTTGAAACTGCATTTTATGTACCTATCCAGAAAGGGAAAATCGAAATGCAATGTTAAATCCAGATTAAAGTACCTACAAATTTTAAAACCGAACAAAATATGTTCAAAATATGCACTCAATCAAAATGTTTGTTTGTATGTAAATGGCCTTTCCAAAGCATCCCTTGTTACGTTTTTTTAATAAATTGCAACATTATAAGAGCAACTTGTTTATTTGAAATGTCAAAATATGAGAAATTTGGTCTTTATTGTCAATTATTCTGTTTACTATTTATGCAATAAAGACAATCCTGATTATATAAAAAATGTTTCTCTCTTCCATCCCAAATTTTGAAAACTTGATTGATATCCAAATACTTTCAAGTCGGCATGTTAAGATATTTCTGTCCCAATTAGAGCTAGTTATTAACTACACCTATGTCAAACTACATTGACGCACATGAAAATGAAATCTTTTCGTCAAACAGTAAACTTAAAAAAAAAAGGTATTAATAAAGATTTACTTGTAATTAATACTCGACACGCACATTTGAAACAAAATATTAAGTCATTTCTTTTAGTGTTATAAGTGTAGTTTCTCAGCCAGAACAAAAAGTTGACCATCACTTTATGTTTTCATTTTCTATTGATGCAATCCTTGGGGAAGGATAATAGACGACACTTTACATAGATGGACTAAGCGAGCAAGATCCCAAATGATGAATCTGACTTGAAGATATTTTTTAGAGTTGACTCCTGCTGGACAGAGACAGTGACATATTGATCCAATGTAGTTGCTTGATGGATGAATTTTTGATCAAGGAAAGGCTTGGTTTTCTATGCAAAGACTTTGTTGTTACCCTAAGATTTGGCAGATTTGAAAAGTGCGGTCTTCAGATTTGAGTGATTTTGTCATGCTCATATCAGTGAAAGTCGTTGGGTCCGCTCTGTATTGATGGTGTTGGTTACTGTATGCGGGAGCCATAAGGGTGTCTACTTCTTTTTTCGTACTTCTATTTGCCTACTTTCAGTGCCAAATAATATGTCTGAGTTTGACCCCGAGAAATCATATTCTATATCATCAAGACTCATGCCTTCAACCTACAGCAAATTTGATGCTCACACTTACTAATGCTTAGGGTATGCTTTGTTGAGGGGGTAGTTCATTGCTGTCTCATGTAGAAATAGTTTCTTCAGTGCTTGTGATTTGTTTGACTTGAGTCACATATTTGGCTCACGTGTAAACACATTCACAGTCAGTGTTAATACATTGCAGAGCCGTGCTTGATTGTTGAATACAGGCAGCTGGTTATAGGCAGCTGGTTGAGTAAAAATTGTTTTATGTCCTGTCAGACTTACTCTAACACTCGACATAGACCCTAAATAACTACATCCCAAGGAAGGTCTAGGTTTGCACTGCATGTTCAAAAGGCATAAGGAGCCTTGGCAATCTTGCGACAGGCCCATGGGTAGCCAAGGCTCATTGGTGCACACATGAAAGGTTCCCCATAGGGTCTGATCCAACTGACAAGCTACTGTAGACTGTGTGCTTCTGATGGAAATGTGTCTGAATGTACAGTGCTTCAGTTTGTTGCATGTGGGGCACATAGCTGCAGACCAGTCATGGTGCCCGTGCTGACCCCTGTCTACCAATGCCAACAATGTGCACATGAGTGTCAGTACTTGTTCATGGAGTAATGGAAGAAGGAGGCTTGAAGACAAGACATTGGAGGCCGCGTAACGCTTGTGGCAATGATCTGCTGGAAAACCTCGGGTCCAATATTCAAAGTAAATGTTACTTCTTTACATACCACCTAGATGTCCATTGTCGCAGACCATGCACACCCTTACATTTCATCATGCACCATTCCATAAAGCACAAAATGGTTTTGGAATGGTTTGAGGCCAACAAAAAATTTGAGGATGTTGATTTGGGCTCTATATTCCCTTGATCTCAATCCAATCGAGCATCTGTGGCATGTGCTGGACAAACAAGTCTTATCCATGGAGGCCCTACCATGGGCAGGTGACAGGACTTAAAGGATCTACTGCTGGACATGTCAGTGCCTGATACCACAGCACATCAACAGAATCTAGTGGAGTCCATGGCTTATCCTTTTGGCTGCTCCCTTCAGGGCTTGCCAAAGTGAATCATCTTCCTCCATCTAACCTTGTTGCGTCCTGCATCCTTGTCTCTCGCAACAACTAACTTTATGTCTTCTTTTACTACATCCATAAATCTCTTCGATCTTCCTCTAGGCCTCTGTGCTTGTCAAAGTAAGTAGAATCTATCTAATGCCACAGTCAGTTGCTTCATGGAACAAATTTTGAAGGGCAGACTTCAGTCATGATAAATGAAAAAAATTCTATGAAAGGTTCTTAGTCAACCACGCCATTGTTAATTCCTGTTCAAATCTTCTCCTGGCAGCTGGACCTCGATTTTCTTCCCTTGAAGGCGTTTCATCCAAGAGATGTCTTCAGTACTTATTGACTGTAGGGAGTTTCTGTATGAAACCAGAGGGTTGGGGCTTGGTCTAAGTTGCATTGGTCTGTTTTGTAAATGAGAGTTGTTTTGTAAAAACTAGGTTGAAGAGGGTTGTTTTGTTAATGGGGTTGTTGTTAAGTGGGAAGTCTGGTAAAACTTCTGGGGACTTACCGATATTGAAATTTGAAAAGGTGTTGCCAAAATTCTCGTGATGTGATACAACGGTGGGAAACCTGTTGGATCACAAGGACTGAGGCTCAGGGGGTAGTCACTCTCGTCTGGTTCCAGTGGAGGATCTTTCTGGGTGGTTGGGAAGGTGCAGACCAGCAGACCAGGTCTGACCAGCAGACCAGGCCTGTGGGTGAAGAGTTTTGCCTTCGACCCCCTCCTCTTCTCAGAGACAGTTTTTGACAGTTCTGACAAAGATGGCTTCTTTGACTCTGCTCAAACCATCTGTCTTCTCTGGCCAGAATGCGGACATTGCTGTCTTCAAAGGAGCGGCCCTTGTTTGTCAGGTGTTTGCTGGCTGTGGAGGTCTGCCCTAAAGTACTGTCTCTCCTGTGTTGGGCCATCCCTTTGTGGAGAAGTTGTTCTGTGTCCCCAATGTAGACTTATCACACTCTACAGAAGAGGTGTTAGAATACAGATGGTCCTCACTTAACAGCGGGGTTACATTGCAAGGGGTCTGTTGTTAAGCGAGTTTGTCGTTAAGGGAAACATTGTTTCTATAGTACTACCATACAGTACCTGCATACAAATTGACCATTTGTACTGTGCTATTTTCCCTTTTTTCCCTCTAATGTTTGTATTTGCATGAATATAAGCCAATTATAAGTGCGGGTAAGTGCATACAACACATACTCACAACTCTGCTGTCAGCACATTCTCACATATTTTAATATCATCGCAAAGCCCGTCGTAACTGCAAGTTGTCGTTATCCGAGTATGTCGTTAAGTGAGGACCACCTGTACTCCGCATTTTCTATCTTGTGTCTGGATGTGCTGTCCTTGGGGAGGACCAGTCTTGCTTCATAGTATTGTGGAGTTTGAAGTGTACTGTTGAATGTTGAAAACCCCTCTGAGTTTTTTTGAAATGCTAGCAACATATGGTATGACTGTCCGTCATTATGTTCCTGTTATCGTCCTGTTCTGCACTTCTGCATCTGGTGGTTACAGTTTTGGCAAAGGCCCAATTAGGGTAGTCACAAGATTTGAGGGCTTTCCTAATATGTTGGACCTTAGTCTTTCTGCCTTCAGTAGTTACTGGGATGTTTTTGGCTTGGTGGCTTTGGCTTTATGTTCAAGAGGTGATTTGAGTCAAAGGGCAAATATTGGTCAGTATGTGTAGGTTTCTGGTAAATCTTGATAACCAGGCTCCTGTCTTCTTGAATATAAACATTACAGTCCAAGAAGGGAAGTTAGTCATCAGTGACAGTCTCCCTATTTCTTTAAAAATGCAATTGGGGGTGAACTGAAAGTGGTACATTGGAAAGGAAACAGAATACTGGAAATGTATCAGTATTGGACATTTATATCAAGTGCCCCCCTACCAGGGACCTTGACAGTTGTTGGGGATTTCAGGAACATCTCAAAGCAAAGAATGTCTGAAAATAATTTTGAAGAATGGAGTGGGTGAGTTCCCCAAAAAGTATCCTTGCTCTGTAGAGTTTGGTTGCATGCAACGCAGTTGAATACAGATAAAAAGACTTTATGATGATCTACAGTATATGCCTTGATGCCAATTTCTGGATTGTTAGTTATAGAAACATATTTTCTATTACCTGCTTACATCCATTCCTATTTAACACTTGAAACCCCTTTCTTGCATATACAAGGGTTTAGGCTACCATCATGGATAAGAAGTGAAGTGGACTGACTAGTACAGTCAGGTCCTTAAATACTGGGAAATCAACACCATTCTCATCTTTTTGACTATAAAAGACCACAGTGGATTTGAAATGGAACAAATAAGATGTGCTTGGAGTAAAGAGTTGGTACTTGGAGAACGCTGGGTCTGGTAGCAGGTAAACAGTTTGTTGCTTGAGTGTAGAGTCTAAATGGGGGATAACGCTGGTGTCCAACAACGGGGCTGGGAACTCAAGGCGACCCGGTTGGGACCAGGAGGCCAGGCAGAAAAAAGTTGCCGTCGATTGATGCAGCAGGGAACTCAAAGAGGGATCGGTTGGGAAAAGGAGGGAATGCGCTGGCACACATCAACCGGGCAGGGAACTCAAAAGGGTCCCAGTCAGCAACAGAAGGCCAGGCGCAAGAGCAGCAGCATACCCTTTCGATTTAGGGAGGACAGAAAATGAGAATAAAGAAAGAAAGGAGCCGGAAAAGGAACATGGAACAAGAGATGCAGTCCCTATACAGAACTCAGATAGGACGACAGAAAATGAAAGAGTGCGCTGGAGAAGGGAAGGCAGACAGAGGGATGACACAGCAACCAGAGAGATTGAAGGCAATTGCTGTTAAGTCCTCACTTCTTCTCTTTCTTTTGGCTTTTCCCTTTTGGGGTCCCCACATTAACTATCTCCTTATAACTCTATTCTCTGTATCCTCTTCTCTCACACTCATTTCATGTCCTCCGTCACTACATCCATAAATCTTCACTTTTGTCTTCCTCTAGAGCTCCTGTCTGACAGTTTCATCCTTGTTTCCTTCTAGTGATATATTGACCAACCCTTCTCTGCACATGACCGAACCTTCTCAGTTTGGCTTCTCTGTCCTTATTTGCAAAACATCTAATGTGTGCTGTCCCATCTGATAAGACTAATTTCTGATCATATCTATCCTTGTTTCTCCCAAAGAGAACCTCAACATCTTCACATCTTCTACTTCCAGCTCTGCTTCCTGTCTTCTCTTCATTGCCATTTGGTCTGAACCTTACAGCATCACTAGTCTCACAACTGTCTTATACACCTTTCTTGTAATTCTGGTTGATAGCCTTTTACCCCTTACATTTTTCTCTGACAGGGACTGTTAACCCTAAGTACTTAAAATGCTCCACCTTCTTTATCTCCACTCCCTGTAGCCTTATTGTTACCCTTAGGTCCCTCTTCTTCTTCCCTCCTCTTTTTTCCAGAGTGTTGAAAACATATAGTCTATTTTTGTTATCTGCATGTGATTATAAGCCTGTTTGAACCAAGACAGGTATACTTCCCTTTCCAAAATGGTGAAGAGCCAAGGGGAACTGGGTTGTTCCTGTTTTCATAATGTATGTCAAAATGTTCTAGACAATGAAAGTTGTATGTAACCAAGAATCGCCCAAAGGATAATAAAAAGAGAGGGTGCAGCGAGTCACAGCCAGAGTATAACGGGTTGTTACTGAGCGTGACATTGTTTGCTCTCCTCGCGAACAAGAAACCTGTTCTGTCGCCGTTTCTCCTTCCTTGAGAATAGAAGTGTTGGGCGATTAGACCCGACACAGAACATACCGCCCCCTTTCTAGATTTTCCTCTACCTGTTCCCTGCTCTCATTACAGATCACAATGTCGTCTGCAAAGATCATAGTCCATTGAGATTCCTGTCTAACCAAATCTGTCAGTGTGTCTATCACTTAGAACAAGAGGGGGCTCAGAGCTGCTCCTTGATGTAGTCCCACCTCCACCTTGAACTTCTCTGTCACACCTACAGCACACTTCACCACTGTCTCGCATCTCACATACATGCTCTGCACCAGTCTGACATACTTCTCTGCCACTCCAGACTTCAACCATACAATACCATAGTTCATCTCTTGCTCCCTGTAAATGCCTTTTTGAGGTCTTCAAAAATACAATGCAGCCCCCCCTGACCTTCTGTGTCCTTCTCTACCAGCATTCAGTAAGAAAGTACTGCATCTGTAGTACTCTTTCTGGGCAACCATATTGCTCCTCCCAAATGTTGACTTCTGCTCTTTAGTTTCTGTAGTTTCTGCGACTCTTTCCCATAACTAAACTTGTATCCCTAATCAACTTTATCATTCTATGTCAGCAAGACTATTAAGTCCTCGCCAATTGCTGGTAATGGGCAGTAGCTGCATGTCCCTTGACAAGCAGTACCCATGAGCCAAGGATGAGGCTGAACCATTACACAACTGCTCATGATCCATGACATACCACCTTATCAATGAAGCATGGTGGTGGCAGTGTCATGTTGTGGGCATGTATGGCAGCCAATGAAACTGGCTCCCTTGTATCACTCGATGACGTGACTGATAATTAAAGCAGCAAGATGAATTCTGAAGCATTTCAGGCAATATTGTCTGCTCATATTCAGTCAAATGCACCTGAACAATGGGAAAGATGAATATAGCTTAATCCAAGCTCTGTCTATAGAGGGGTTCAAGAAGAAATCATAACAAATAATTGCCACATTCTACGCAAGCCAAATTGCACAAGCTGTTGGACTTGTAGTCATATCTAAATCAGCTGATAAAGATAAAGTCAGTTGTGAAACTGCCCTGTTTCTAAGTCTGCCATGTTCTCAGGGCTTCAACATAGGATAGTGTTACTGTGTAATGGCTTTATCCAATTTTTTGAAAACTTGTTTGTCTGGTAGATAAATGCTAGTGGCACTAGCACTAAAACTCATGTGCTTGGGTATTGGGCCTTAATGTTTGCAACATTAGATAATTGTGTTTAAAAACATTAATGGCTTGTAGTATTTGTATGATGTTGTATGTGGCCTAAAGGTTGTGTCTATGCCTCCCTCCTCTGTTTAGCGATGAACAGAGGAGGGGGACCTTCGACATAACCTTTCACCCTCATACAATATATGGCCAAAAGTATTCTCCCACCCATCAAAATAATTGGAATTGGATGTTCTAATCACTTCCATAGCCACAGGTGTACAAAATCAAGCATCTCGGCATGCAGATTGTTTTTACAAACGTTTGTGAAACCATGGGTCGCTTTAAAGAGCTCAGTGAATTCCGGCGTGGAATGGTGATAGGATGCCACCTGTGCAACAAATCCAGTGGTGAAATTTCCTTGCTCCTCAATATTCCAATGTCAACTGTCAGCTGTATTATAATAACACGGAAGTGTCTGGGAACGACAGCAACTCAGCCACAAAGTGGTAGGCTACGTAAACTGACGGAGCGGGGTCAGCGGATGCTAAGGTGCATAGTGGGAAGAGGTCACCAAAATTCAGCAGTCAATCGCAACAGACCTCCAAACTTCATGTGGCGTTCAGATTAGCTCAAGAACACTGCGCAAAGAGCTTCATACAATGGGTTTCCATGGCCGAACAGCTGCATCCAAGCCACACATCACCATGTACAAAGCAGTGACAGATGCAGTGGTGTAAAGCACATTGCGACTGGACTGTAGACCATTGAAGATGGGTTCTCTGGAGTCATGAATCGCGTTTCTTGTTCTGGCAATCTGATGGACAAGTCTTGGTTTGGCAGTTGCATGGAGAATGGTACTTGTCTGACTGTATTGTGCTAAGCGATGTGCCAAGTTTGGTGGAGGGGGGATTATGGTGTGACGTTATTTTTCAGAAGCTGGGCTTTGCCCCTTAGTTCCAGTGAAAGGAACTCTGAAAGCTTCAGCATACCAAGACATTTTGGACAATTCCAGGCTCCCAACTTTGTGGGAACAGTTTGGAGCTGGCCCCTTCCTTTTCCAACATGACTGTGCACCGGTGCACAAAGCAAAGTCCATAAAGACATGGATGACAGAGTCTGGTGTGGATGAACTTGACTGGCCTGCACAGAGTTCTGACCGGAAGCCGATAGAACATCTTTGGGATTAATTAGAGCGGGGACTGAGAGCCAGGCCCTCTCATCCAATATCAGTGTGTGACCTCACAAATGCGCTCCTGGAAGAATGGTCAACAGTTCCCATAAACACACATCTGAATCTTGTGGACAGCCTTTCCAGAAGAGTTGAATCTGTTATAGCTTCAAAGGGTGGGCCGACGTCATGTTGAACCCTATGGATTAGGAATGGGATGTTACTTCAATTCATATGCAAGTTAAGGCAGGTGAGCAAATACTTTTGGTCATATAGTGTATACCGTGCTTGGGTCAACCCCAAGACAGATCAACACACACAGACTAAACATGTCTATCAGCAACCTCCAAACCACCCAAGAGCGTCCACAACCAGAACAATTTCCCTATCACTATTGCTGGAACCTCAGTCCAACTGATGTAATGGTCTCTTTTCCCTTGTTTCACCCAGTCCAAACTTCATCTACAATTAGCTATTGAAATTTTACCTCTGGTGAGTCACGAGAAGTTGTACCTTTGTTCCTCCTAATCACACTTACGTTGACACAGCAACCCCATTCAACCTAGTTTCCAGCAAAAACAACTCTTTCAATTACCTAAGAAGTTATCTCAACTCAGACCAGTCCCCGACCTTAGCAGCTATATACAGAGAACTCCCTGCAGTCCCATACAATTTGAGAAGCTTCTCTGGTGAGGGGTGAAACATCTTCAAGGACAGTGATCTAGCCCATGACTAGGTTTATGCATGACCTTGATGACTGACAAAATATCAGTATTTGACCCATTAGATCCAACTCACACCAGAGCCTAACATACCCAATTCAGACTCCACCTGAGGTGATCCAACCAGTTTACCAACTTACACTGAATTCCTACACACTCCAACTTCTCTTTAGATGATCCAATTGGGGTTTTTTTTGTCCCTCGCCAACCTCATTCAAACTCTCAAGTGACCCAACCAGTTTCCTTTGTTTTTCCAACGATTTACACCTAATACTTAGGTGGAAGATCATGGCCCGAACCCCTCTCTTGTATTTAATGTATCTAAAACTCCACATAGTCAGTAAGAACTGAAGTACTACTTCAGTGAGAATGTTAAGAATCTAAGCAAGTCCAGTTGATGCAACAAGCTTAAATGACAAGCACCTTGTTCGGGTGACTGAAGACCTTCATAGACATATTGACCTAAGGAACTACGATGTGGTCTTTTCCAACTGATTTCTTTCAGTTGGAACTACGATGTGGTCTTTTCCAACTGACTTCCTTTAGTGGGAACTACGATGTGGCCTTTCCAACTGACTTATTTCAGTGGAAATTGAGGCAGTTTGTAACCCAAAAACTCTTAAGATGAGTCAGCACCTCCAAGTCAGAGGCCATGACTGTCCTGATAACCACCTTATTACCGGATTGGATTCCCTTCAGTTTGGAAGGGGATTGCTCAACTGAGGAAGCTCAAGTAGCGAAAGGTCCTGTACATGAGTGAGTGTAGAATGGAAAGTGAATTGAATAGCAACCAATACTGATTCAGGCACTGCATCAGTATGTGGTGAAGAGAGTACTGTTTATGATATAAAAGCTCTTGATTTGCCAGTCCATTAATTTTCCAGTTCACTTCCATGGGCACAACTTTGGGTCATGTAATAAAGAACAAGGTATCCGATAAATGTTGGCAAAATGGTTTTCTTTTATTTGGTGGTTGGGCTTACCCATAGTGGTAGAGTGAGAGCACAGTGATCATGGGGGAGCTTAGCATATATCTGCTGCTCCTTTGCAACAAATGGAGTAAGATGAAGTGATTTGGGAAACTGATTAAAGATGCATCTTGTGCACCTCCCGTTAGACCTCAGTCCTGAGTTGGCCTTTGCCAAGGGGGGCTTTGCCAGGTAAGCATACCCACAAAATATTTGAAGGAATTGTCTATCTGACCTGGAATACCTCGGCGTCCTCCAGGGAGGGTAATGATGTGTTACCGAGGGAAGGGACAACTGGGTTGATTTACTTTGTCTGTGGCCCCTGTGACCCAGCCCTTGCCAAGCTATGGGACAATGAATGAATAAATGGATAATCCATGGCAAACACAATTTCTTGCGCATGTTCAGTTGTTACCTATGTATTTGAATAAAAACGTGACCATGTTTATGGAAGTCCACTCCATATAGAAACACACATGTAAGAGGTTCCATATGATTGTGTGTGGTTGCTGGAAATTTGCCCAAGCCATAATGTAAGCACTGAAGCAACCTAAGGATACCTCTAAAAACTTCTGTCATTTATATGATGTAACTCACAAGGGGCTTCTAAATCCTCTGTGGTACTTCTACCACTTCAGTTTTCTTCCTGTT
Organism: Fistularia commersonii; assembly: GCF_037954325.1. Lineage (NCBI taxonomy): Eukaryota > Metazoa > Chordata > Actinopteri > Syngnathiformes > Fistulariidae > Fistularia > Fistularia commersonii. Next base: position 10,877,446 of record NC_141295.1, on the reverse strand, counting down.
GCCATTCTTGTAAAACTGCATTTGCTTACTACGAAGCTTTACTTGGGGCTTCTGTAACAATCTCTTTATCAGTATGACAGTTGGCAATCAGCCCCTTTGGTATGCCAACTTCTTTTGATGCTTTACCGCACAGGATTCTCAGTATGTTTTACTATGATACAGGCCCTTGATGTACAGGACCATGGTGATTCATCATTTTTGAGCTGGTAGTGAGAATTTCTGCTCCTTGCTCAAAGAAGCCATACACTTAAAGCCTCCTCAAGCTAGTAGAAGTAGATCAGATGCATATTTTTGAGTAACATTTTGATAATGTAGAATACCATATAGGTCCCTGAAGCATACCCTACAGTGTCGTCTTCAGTACTGACCTTTCAGTTATTTATTGTATGTCTCTTTGTGCTTCCATTTTTATATATAAGAATCTCAAGGAACCCCCCGATAATCCTGATTTTCAAACCTGTTTGAAGTATTTTGTTAATCACCATGTCAGACTTTCAGCCACTACTGCAGCACTAGTGGTTATCTTTCTTGCTTTTCATTGATCTATGTGGTAGCTTTTCTTCATTTGGCATTTATCAACAAAAACACAGTAGTAGTATCCCTTTTCTGTGTTCACATTATTGGGCTACCATAGAACTAGAAATCATTATGGATGCATGGTTGTGCAGTGGTAAGCACTCCTGCCTCAGAAAAGGTTCCTAGTTTGTTTCCAACTGCCTTTTCCATGTCAAGATGTATGCTCTCCTCATGTGTGTAGGTTTTCTATGAGTACTCTGGTTTCCTCCTAAAATCCCCAAAAGTGCAGTAGGTAAATTGGTCATGGGTGTATATGACTGTGAATGGTTGTACATCTCTTTGTGTGGCCCTGTACTTGCCAGCTGGTCCAATGTGAACCATGCCTGGCCAATCCACCATGCCTGGCCCATGCTGGCTAGATTGGTCTTACTGTTAGATTCTTACAGCACCATGTTGCGAAGGGTCATTTAGAAGCTTTTAAGAAGATATTGAATTCAAGTGTAAGTTCTTGTCGCAATGTTAGGAAAGCAAAGAGGGACGAGTAATGCTGCCTCTAAACTATATATTTAGGTGCAATGCTAAGAGGAACTAAAGATTCACTTATTGAAAAGAGTTCATTTAATAATCCTTTAAGATCAAGAGTACATGGCACTGTTTTTTTCTTTTTAAACAACTTATTCAAAATCGATATAGTCTGTAGCACACTACATTGGAGAGAAGCTGGGTGTTAATAACCTACCTATACATTTAAATTGAGCTTCTATCCAAGTGTGAAAATCTATTCGTATTTTACGAGTGCTAAAAAAGTGAAAATCTCAACAAGTAATAGACAGATGAAGAAATCTCTACAAAGATACATGCTAGCAGACATAGCAACATGATAGTGATACAACATGGCAATGTTTGTCGAGGGTGCATTAAATGGATTCCTTCTGCTTTAACTGCATACAGGAGCAGCGGCAGCAGCAGCAGCCATTTTGTGCTGTAGCATTCACTGCAAGCCATCTATCAAAGGAAAAGGGGTGGGGGAGGGGATTTGTCTGGCAGGCTAGCCTGTTAACAAAACTAAAATATAAACTAAAGGAAGTACTATCGTAATGACAGTTTTTCACAGATAAATATCCTATGCTGTTACTAGACTGTACTATTGCTCAAATGTTTTTTTCAGGCAGATGTAAACCTGTAAGATACCATTTTTATCCTGCCCAAAGACCGTTTTTGCTTTTCAGAAGAAAACAAATAAAACATGGTCTAATCCGCAGTATGTAGGTTGCTACCATTAACAAAAATATGATAATTCACATAATGTGAAATAGTGTTAATTTTTTGCTCTGTTACTACATTTAGTAATGTAATTTCTATGTTCTATATATTAAGTGTAAATTGTTTTTTCTTTATCCTTTTTAACTTACCCACTTTATTTTCTGAAGCACCCTTCTGTTTCAATGGTTTAGTCCATGCTTGGCTGTAAAACTCCTAACTGGAGCAGACTGTGTGTGGGGGAGGGGTGTTGGCGCTCTGTGTCAGGCAGTTGATTTTCGATGTGTCCGTGTGGTGCTAGCTATATCTGAAGTAATCATTAAGAATTCAGCCAGCATAATGAGCTACCGTATGTGAATACCGCTAATCTATATATTTCCATGTTTTTACATTCTTCTGAGGGAAGCTGTACTACCTTACCAGTACTGAGATCTATTGTTTTTATTTTGGTATGTGAGTTAACGTGGACTGTTTTCTTAAATGGTATTTTCACAGTTTTGAAACAAATCTTGCCAGTAGTGCACGGCGAAAGAATAATAACCGTGTGCTTGATTTACACTGAAACTCCCGGTTCTGCCCTCCCCCACCCTCTTGCTATTTTTCTTCCCTTTTTTCCTTCTACTCGTCCCCTGCTAGCCTTTAACTTTGAACAAAAATGAGAAGCCAAAAACACGCGTACTCAAATTTAAAGGCTAGGAACCAATACTTGTAGGCCTGAATTCCTCTGGACTATTTAAAATTCACAATCTGAGAGAAAAGAAGATACTTAATATATCTTTGTAGCACTATGATTTGTTATTTTTTTGTTCACCAAGAACACCATTTTTCAGAGTCTGACAGGGCTATGGTACCATGGCAACAGACTTATATATTGAAAAAATTTCATTTGGGATTCTTCATCTCCCTTAATACATGAAGGGAAATTACCCATGTGTCTGCTATATATTCTGCTGCTCTATTCTGCTGCTCCTTTGAATAACTCAAAGTTTCAGTTGCTTCTGGTTTAGTGCTTGCGACGTGGCAAATATAAAACCATCTGACTTTGTGGGGAAGCATGAACAGGCCAGTGTAACTAGTAGACGATACCTTATAGGATTCACTGTTGGTCCATAACAAGGAAGCGTGAGTGATTATCAGCTTGTGTTTGACACTGAAGAATCTTGAGTTTTTCAGGGGAACCAGCAGATTTTGTGTCTTAAACTTCAATTATAGTGCAACATTGCTACACACATAATGATGCTTATCGCATATGAAATGTGTTAAAAGGTAGCATATAATCTGGATGCTTTGGGAGTACAAAGAATCCACATCTGATGTGAGGCAACCAAAGTATCCTGATCTGTTCATTTAATCAGTTAATTTATAGTAATCTTTGTGGATCTGATAAATAATGAATTTGATGTGAGAATTCACACTGCATTTGGGTGAGAGGCAAGGGAACCTTTGGAGTAGTCCAATACAGAGCTAACAGAGGCAAACACTTCAATCCTCCAGGCAACTCAATGTACATTTTTCAAGACTGTTATTTGGAAACTAGATCTGAGAGGAATCCCTGAAACAAGAGCAGCTTACAGGCTGATCTCAAAATATAAATTTGAATTAAATGGAGCACCTTATTGTGCCTTGTAAAGCAATAATTCCTGTATCACAGTGATCCTTTTTCAGGCTTTCTTTTTTGAATAACTGAGTAGTACACATAAATATGAAGACTTCGGACTTTGAGAATCCAAAGTAATCAAATTTGAGGATTTTTTTCAGTTCTTCTACACTACTAAAATCTCACCAGAACCATCCTAATAAAAATGCTACCTACGTTATGTATCTTGTTTTTGCCTCTACGTACGATTAGTTTCAGAAATGTGTTACTAGATAATACAATATGCTCAGCTAAGAGGACTCAGTGCGGCTGTGCAGAGCAGACCAGGTGGCCATTTTAAGTTTCACTGAATCCAGATGCAGAGGATAGGGAGGGGAAGACTGCGCACCATGTGCAGTAATGTTGGAATGCAGACTCTGCTCTCACTGGCAGATACCTTTATTCCCTTTTAATGCCCATCTATCTCTCTGGCTCTACATCCATCTAGAGACTTAAGATAACTGAGAGGCATGGTATAGTTTAAAGATATATTTTTGTGTATGTGTATTTTTACAAAATGAGTAGCATGACAGAATGTTGACCGTAGCTGGCATGTTGTTTAAAGGCCTTTGTGGTACTACTCAGAAGGGAAAGTTCGAAACAGTTATTTAGCCATTGTTTGTGGACCCAGTTATCTTGAAGCAAGCTGATTAAATATTGAACAATTCACCTCAAACTGTTAGAGGAAGACATTAAGCTAATTTTTCATACTTCCTTTAACGCCCTATAGCTTGCTGTTTTGAAAAACACAACACAACATGTTGTCTCTTAAAACCAAAAATTGAATATGCATACTGATTAACATAACTTTATGATTACATTTAGGAACAACATTGGTAACAAATTGAATGCAATTCAGTTTTTCTTCATGAGTAAGGAGATTTCTGGAGATAGACTGTACTTGTTTATTCTGGTTTGTAGGCGGGGTTTGTTAAAGGATCTGCTCATGCCTGTGCTCAGCATGCTGCTCGCAGCAGCGCTGGTGGCCATTTTGTGTGTCTGCAGAAACAGAAAGGGGGGGATGGGCAAAGAACGCACACAGAGCTTTTATTTTCTCTCACAACACGGGTTTTGCTGAGAAAAAAGAAAGGGAATACACATTAATTGTCATCATAAACTATATTTCTGTCCTCCACTCTTTGAAAATGCAATTTTTTGTTTGGTGCTGTACTAGGATTTTGAAAACTAATTTGTCAGGAATTTTGACTTCAAAGAGAGTAGAACTAAATTTAGTATATTGTTTCAGATTTTTATGTATTTAGTTTATTTTTAAGTACAGGTTCTTTGTTTCTCATGAGTGTCAGGCCACCCCTCTGTTGGAATGGTTCAGTCCGTTCAACAAAAGCCCTCAGTGCTGTGCAAGAGGCTGGGGACATGGAGGCTGCCTAGTGTTTCAGTCTGTGATCAAATTTCTTGCTTTACTCGGCTAGCATTAGAGTATGGCTAAAAAGCACTGTTTCTGTGTTAATAGTTTCTTCTCAAGAATGTTTGTCTCAGTTTTTAATCAAATATATTATCAACTCTGTTTTTGGTATCGCAATCATACTAACGCAAAACATCTTTGCAAAACATTTATTTGGCATGTCCTCTGTCATGATCTATCTGTAGAAACAACTAAGTTTCAGCTTTTGAAATCTTCCTGTACCAATCACTTTTTTAGTAAAAATATACTCAATCTCTTTTGTCAATTTTGGAAAATTTGCAAATGTACTTTGACGGTTTGATTTATTCAAATCTTCATTTCTTTTTCTTCTAAATGACCGACCCCCACAATATCACACCATCCAAATGGTCCAGTCCATGTGTGATAAGGAAAGGCGACTCTAGCTTGTGTGTGTGTGTGTATTTGTGTGTGTGTGTGTGTGTGTGTGTGTGTGTGTGTGTGTGTGTGTGTGTGTGTGTGTGTGTGTGTGTGTGTGTGTGTGTGTGTGTGTGCGAGCAAGCAATGGAGAGACAGTGAAGGGAAGTTGCATCTGCTTATTGGTCGAGTGTGTTGGGCGTGAAGCTGGCCGCGTACTGCTAGCTAATTTCTTGATTAAAGTCAATGAAGAACTGATCTCTCATTTTTATGCTTCATATGTTTTTTTCTGTTAGATTATTTATTTACAATTTCTATGAGGTATTTTGATAGTTCATTTTGCAGAGTTGTGAAGGACCCTCTTTACAGTGAATGGAATCGTCTGAAAAAAGCTCCTCCCATTTGCCCTTCATCTTCCGTCTGGTCTTGTGGCCACGTGGTACTTTGATCAGCGTTCTGTTCTTTGTATGACCTCTTAAGAGGAAAAAAAAAAAACCTTTGTCAAGAGTCAAAGATTTATTATCCACAATTATCGTCATCTCTTTTCTTGCAATTAATTGTAGTGTTTTTTTCTTTAGGAAAAAAAACAAGCCTGCCTGTACAATATAGGATATCCTATAAAATTAAATTTTTATATGCATTTTAACCTTTTCTGTCTGGCATTCTTCAAAATATTAGTCTGATCTAATCACTTTCTTTACTGAGAAACATTTCATAGACAAGTGGAGGCAGGTGTGTGAAAATTTCACCTTGAAAGGAGATGGAAGAGGTTTTCCCATGCTGTTTGAAAAAAGCCTAGCTAACAAGCACGTCAGGTTAGAAAACCACAAAGAATGATCAAGTCAAAATGGTATAAGTGATTAAAAAAAATTTGTGTTTAGGATGCAAAAATATATGAGCAAGTATGTTCATGAATTCTCAGGGCAATTTAGCTGATGTGTGCTTAAACCAATGAACAATCAAATATAACCAGGATAACCCAGTTCATTTTTAGTCTACTGGAAAATCATGCCCAGCCTGACCCTTCAAAGTGTAACATGTAAGCTAATTTTACAGCAGTCTTAAATAAGGCCCCTACTTTTCCACTGTGGTCAAAACAAGCAGAGGAATTGGAACAGGACAAGGCTACCTCACTATTTAGCTTAATGGTCGGGGCTCCTTAGTTTATTGCAGATAGTGATTCCAATGAGCACTTAATGTAGTCAAGCTGCAAGGATACAATATGTGAAAGACTCATATGGGGCTGTTTTTCTTGGACCAAAAGGTTTATTCACATTTATGCCTATGGCTGTAAATGTTACTTTTTCAGCTATAGAACGCAGTTCAAGATTCTATGGCTTTAGTAAACTGACAAGTCATGGTGAATTACTTAAAAATACAGTGGAGGACTTCTTCATATTGGTGTCTGGACGTGTGCTGCCGTTTGATTTTGATTTTCCCTCATCTAATATTAAAATATTTCTAAAGGACAAGTCTTCCCCTGCTCCTTGGCAGAATGGTTTAGTCCATGCTGGCTGTTGATTGCCATACTGTGAACTAGTTTGTGCTAGACCGGGGGGAAGGGTGTTGCTAAGCAACTGTCTGTGCGGTTTACCTCTCCCTCTCCCTGTTCGTTGCTAGCTAGGGGATGATAGCAAAAATCACCTTAAAATACCATATGCTAATATATACTATTTGATCTCTGTCTTCAGATGAGCATTATTGTACTATTGTTCAGATGAACAAAATTACATATGTGTGATGAGAAACTAATATTTTATGTTGTTTGCCATTTCTTTTCACTTTGACAGATTTCACCTTTTCAATGCTAACTTTTTAGAAGGAAATCAACATATACATGGAATTAAACTGTTGCATACTTTTAACCACACATCCTATCATAGGACACACCCCTGCAATGAACAAGGTAGTCTAGTCCTAATGGAGCTCCTCCTTTCTTAGACGTTTCTCTTCCGCCCCATCGGCCATTCCCTGCTCTCACATCTTGGTCTGCACAATACATGGAAGGCCTCAGTCCCCCACACCCTGCTAAAGGTTGAGAATTCTTAGTTTTTAAATAATTGTACATGTAAATCTGCTAATTTTTTGATTGCTTATTTTTCATGTGATTTCAAGGATGGCTTTTGGTAATATGCCAGCCAAACAATTTGCACACTTCCCTAGTGTGCTTCTTCTCGTGTGCCTCCTTCCACAAGTCCCTAAGTGTCGAAAAAGAATTTGAAAATTCACCATATTCAGTTCAGTCCAGCATATCACTTTATTGTCTAGCATGTGGGACTTATAAGATATCAGTGCAACAATTAAACCTTATTTCAGTTCAATATAAATATATTCACAAGTATCATGAAACATTTAAAGGATGAAAATCATAACTTACCACTTTCGAACCCGACTTCTCCTGCAAGTGAGTGTAATTGTTGAGATGGAGCTAGCATTGACTTTTTGCTACATTTGGAAGTGAGGAGATCGTAAGGGATGTTTTCCGGAACGTTTTAATGGTGTTTTGTTTTCTGGCTAATTCTGGACTGAGTTAGCGTGCGGTCTGTAAGAAAAAGCTTCTTCATGCAATAGGATACATTTAAGAGGTACAAGCATGTGGCTTCTTGGTTACTGTCTGTACCATCATGTGCGCAACATCAACCATTATAATGTCCACTTTGAAAGGGATGCTAGAACTCAATCTGTTATGTTCAAAGACTCCAAGGACATTCTCTTGCCTCAGGTCATGGATTTTTGACTGAAAAAAATATTTTCAAATTCATCGCTATATTTGTCCTTTTTCCCTATGTAAATCCAATCTCACACTCCTAAATCAGCACAGATCAGGATGGCTCTTGAAATTGTACGGGTTTTATGATGGCCTGAGTTGTCTGCTAATGCCACACCTAGTTTATGCATTATTATTTAACATAAAATGAACAGCAGATGAAGGTGAAGATAGATTTGACTCTGGACAATTTGCTGAAGTCACCACTGATAGTTTAAGATACATGTGGAATAATTTCCTTATGTACGTTTTGTGCCAAATGTTATGCTTTGATGGAGATTTCTAGTTTACCAGAATTCAAGCGATCAACCCCTTTTTTACTTTGCAACCTTGGTGAAATCTTCAGCCCAACTTAAAATTCTTATCGAGAAGGGTCTGCACTGCGAGCCGATATGCTAAATAGGGCCCCCTTGAGCTAGCTACTGAGAGCATGGGCTGGCAGCACACAGAAGAGCTGACGGCCATTTTGAGAACCTACACTGGATCCAGGCGCAGTAAATGAAGCCGTAGGATGGGGGAGGGGGATATTGTGCACTGCGCAGTGTGCAAGAACATTGGAATGTGAAGTGAACCAGTGATCGTTCTCACAATGCAGACCGCTCTAGATTTTTTTTTTCTGTGTTTTTTTTGTATGTAGCATTATTGGGTTACATTTTATGCATCATCTTAGTAAGATGGGAGTTGAGAGCAACTGCAGAATATAAAAGCTCAGAGGAGTACCTTTTGCGAGACACTGGTCTCATATATTTCATTTAGTTAAGTTTATTCTGGTTCCAGTTTACTGAATGTCAAAATGTTCCCATGTAAGTGGTAGGCTGAAGTGTTGAAAAATGCAAACAAAGTGAAAATCGAACAGTTTGGAGAAGACATTTTCAGGAGACTGTCAGCTTCCCTCTTGGTGGCCAAAGCTAACCAGCTTCATAGTGCAAAACCGATGCATGTTTTAATTCTTTATTTTGTCCTGTGCTTACTTAAGTATGTGTTGTAATATGATTAGATTTGTACAGGCACTTTTTAGATGATTCAAAACAAGCAAACAAACCTTAGTGGTGACTGCTACGCACATTTTGGCTCTTCCCCTAGAAGAATAGAAATCCTGGCAACATTACTTGTTTACCTTTGTCAAACAAAACAAAAACAACAAAAAAAGAAAAGAAAACAAGAAAATATAATTGAATGTACATATTGCTCAAACTCCAGTCGTAACAAAAAATTTATCTTAACCCTTCACATTTTTTCCCCATATATAATGCCATTGTTTGAGATATCTCAAACAATGTATTTTGATTACTGTTGTAATTTAAGCTGTAAAATTGTCACAAATTTTGTATTAATCTACTGATGCGGTTATCAGCTGGATGGAGAAAGTAGCTATAGAAGGAAATCTATATTTAGAAATTCAAAGTTTTTGAATGTATTACCTGGGGATTTCAAATGAAGTTCATCTTGTCCTGGTCTAAGATCGTTGTTTTTGTTGTGTTTGTTGTTTTATTGTTTTTAAAAAGCGGACTTCTATTCTTCTTTTAGGTGAGAACTGCGGAAAATCCATGACAAGGAACCTTTGGGCTTGAAGGTGTGTTCTTGCAGAGTTTGTTTTGTATATGCGCAGCACCCTTTCTGAAACAATGTCATCATGATGTCAGTACCATTTTGCTAATGCATGTAAACTGAGAATTATGCTTCTTTTAATCTCACTGTCCTTTTGTACATAGTTTTCATGCATGTGTAATTTTACTTGTACACTTGCATACCAGCGTAAATCTCCAGATGCTTTCAGTATTTGAACATTAACTGGCTGTACATTAAAAAAAAGCTGAATTGTAGCAACTAGCCACAAAATAATTCAGTTGTTAACAACGCTAAAAAATATACGAGAAATCCTGCATGTTTTGCATAACCTCTCGACTGCTGCCAACAGGGCCTCAGTTTGCTCTCGCTCATTCGTTGAGGGTTGAACCAATCGGAATGTGGGGGGAGGGTAGAAGGGTTGCGTTGCTACTGTCGTTAACGCCAATGTCGTTTCTGTTTCCTCTTATCGCTTAATGCAAATATAAAATCGGTAAGTTATATGTATGTATATATATTTTGTTTTTTCAAAATAAAAGGGATTTTTATGAGCGGTGAAGCCTGTCTGACTTATAAACTGATTTTTTTGGTATTCTTAGATTGAATTTTAACTATTGGCAAATGCCATAGGATGGATGCTTTAGATTTGATCAGGTAGTCCGAGAGAACAGCTTTGTGACAAATTTGTAAAAAACGAGGCTATCGGAACCGTTTGGAATGCAGAGCTCTGAGAGAACCTTCTGGAAAAGAACAAACATTAAATCCACAGGGCTCTAGAGTGACCTCTAGTGTTTCCCCATAAAAGCTGCAAGTATGGATCTAACATGGAGGGTTTTGTAAAAAAGAAGAGACTCCAAAGGAGAAACAGTATCGCCATTACTTGAGGCACTACTTTAGATCTGTAAATCTTTCCCAGACTCACAGAGCTCATAATTTCTGTTTTTTAATGTAATCCCTCCACTACACTCCACAGGCAGAAATGGAAGTTGTTGTGACAGAGGAGAAGAAGAAAATTTTCCGTGCTAGGAAAACCATGAAGATCAGTGATCGGCAGCAGTTGGAATCTCTTCACACCACTCTGCTGACAGCTGCTCCTGGAGGGTCAGAACCATCTCCGCCACCTTTAATGAATGGTATCCACAAAGAGGATGGAGAAAAGGCTATAGACAATGAACAAAACAGCAACTTGGACCCAAATTCACCCGTTGCAGTGTCGCCTGCTTCTCTTACCTCTCTCAGCTCTCCTGCTCCTTTCTTGTCCCTTAATTTATCCCCTTCTCCTGGATCTTCACAAAGTCCTAAAGATAAAGAAGAATCTTCTGCATCACCTATGTCACCATTCCTCTCTCATACCTTTGAACTTAAAAGCATGGAGGAGGAGGGGGAGGAAGATGAGGGAAAGAGAGGATCTTCCTCATCGTTGTCCAAAGTTTCCCCCACACCAGCATCAACAGGATCCAATAAAGAGCAAGAAAAAGAAAAAAGGGTGATCCAAGAGGTTGAAAAAGAAGAGGTATGTAAATCTATTAGGAAACAATTTCCGTACCTCGAATAGTATCAAAAATTTTCACTTCAACATATTGATTATTCCTTTCTTCAGGAGGACCAGACCACACCAAAGGACCCAGCGGTGGATTCGGCCAAAGAGTCTTTAAAAGGTTCTCTTCCAAGTTCACCTGCGCCGCCTCAAGTATCTGATGATTCAGAACCAATGGAAACAAACAGTGATAGTACAAAGGCCAATGACCAAGAGGCTTCAACGGCCAAAACCGAAGATGAAAAGTGTTCTTCCCCCAAACCTACATCTTCTGATTCCTCTCCTCCTTGTCCCTCTTCATTTGATGAAAAACAAGGGAAGGGAAACGTTGCAGAGGCGAGTAAAGAAAAGACTGACCGAGATTCCAAGAAAGGTTCACTTGTGGCTGAAACAATGGAGGGTAAATCACTGAAGACCAAAAAGGAAAAAACTGAAGTTGGACAACCAGCGAAGCCATCTCGCCCATCATCCACTCCACCATCTAACACAGGTATGAGATGTTAAAAGTAATTACTATATGATATCTACCACAATCCAAAGGAAAACTTGAAACGCTAGACATTCAGTAAACTTTATATCCTGATCTCTTGCTCTATTTACAAACAACATCTTAATGGGAAGGCTACTGGAATATTTGGGTTCATGGCAATGACTTAAGTACTCAAGTACTTAGATTTGTATGATTTAATGGTTTTTGGCATGATGAGTTATTTTTAGATATTTGAAAAATATTTCTTTGCCTGGTTTCTTTGCTATAGAGAGCATAGTCCCAACAAAAGTCTACAAAAAATACTGCCTTTTATTCGAAACCATTAAAATTGTGCTTGATCGAGTAATCTGCAAATATTGGAATTGTGCCACAATTGACATGACTTGCAATGTATTGTATAACACCATCATGTATAATTAAATGAAGTCATTAAAACATGGGCTGACATATAAAGGGAGAAAAAAGTGAAAAAAAGAAGTAAACACAATATTATCAACTCTCAAGCCTCAAACTGAGATTCCACAGACATTGACCATGTATATGTTTATAACAAATTTAACGCGTATCCAATCTGACCTGTGCCCAATAGTCTTATATGGACCCAATAGTATGCAATGCCTTGTGTGCAGACAAATATCTTAATATGTCAGGTATTAGGCTAGCAAATTGCTTGGGGTATATTGTAATGCAAATATGGAAAGTTGATAAAGTGATCATGAATATGGCAGGGCATCTTAAGAAAGAAAATTAGTCAAATCAACTGCATACAAATGATCAAAATGGGTGTTCTTGCATTTTTTGTGCATAAAACACACTCTTGTTTGACCATTTTTAAAAAGCAAGTAAATACTTTCATATTTAAGGAATACATGTGCGTCTTCTCCGTGTTGTGATATAACACTCTCACAAATTCTCCTGTGTTCCTCCCAACTTGAAGATGTGCAGCACTCTGCATTAAGTATTCGCAATTAAGTCTGTTCTTACACATCATCCAGTTTTTTTTTGGTATATATTCAATCAAATTTCTTTAAAAAAAAATGCACCAATATGTTAGAACATGACTGATTGGGTAAACGCTGAAAAATCTGAAAATAAAAGAGGTAAATCTCCAAATATTTGTCTCTTAGGTTTATAATTTCAGCCTTAATGTGTTTACCTCTTTAACCGGACCTGAAACTTGATGTCCAACAACCTATGTCAACATCCTTGCAGATACACCCTCCTACAAAATATCTTTTTCTTTCAATTTCAAATTCTTCGTGAAACCAATTAATCACATGGTTTCTCCCTGGTCATAACTCATTTTGTAACCATTTTCCCTGCTGAGATGAGAGCATTTTTATTAAACCCAACCACCTACCAAAAAAGGTTCTTTATATTAGCCAAGTATGGACTTGTCAACTTTGTTACGAGCTTAAAGATGTAAGATGAGCCAATTATTAATCACACAGGAAAAGATGCATCATGTCATGCACGTTACAAGAAAGTATTCCAACAAATCCTGACATGAAATGGAGAAGAAGCTTTATTTTTGGTCTCAATATTGTGCTTTTTATCATTTTTGTGAATGTATGACTGTTGCCAGGGTGGCATGGTGGCGCAGTGGATCAATTCTCACAGGGGAGAAAATTGCCCCAATCTGTGAATGAGAGGTTTTATATCTACATGTGCTCGTTATGTCTATATGTGCTGTTATTGACTGGCAACTGGTGTACCCCACCTCTCGCCCAATGACAATTGAGATAGCTTCCAGCTTCCCTGCTACCAAAAGTGCAGGATAAGCAGTAGATAATGAATGCATATTTGCAATAGAGGAGGAAATTCTTGAGGGAAATTCAGAGAGGAGCTGATAGTATCAATGTAAATATGTTGTCATATGTTTTAGGACCCAGCACTAAAGCGAAACACACAGACACTGGACACAAGTCCTTTGTGGTGGTGAATAATAGACAGATATTTGAACAAACTGCTGAATATGTATTCAGCCACAGAGAAATGATTAATTGCGGTCAGTAAATGCATTGCAAGTTGTGTTTCAAAGAAACTAAAGAAATTGACTATACATTTTTGGATATTTTTTTAGATCAATTTTAATTTTTCTTTCCTACACAAAACATAGCTAATTTTCAGTATATGTCTATGATGTTAGTGGCCTGTAGTCTCTGATTCAGTAAGCAAGTCCATCAACGCCACCCATGTTGTGTTAAAATCTATTTGGTACTGCAGCAGCTGACCAAGGAGGGGTAGACAGAAATCACTGTAATAATAACTCTGACTGATTAATGATTTGTGATTTGGCCAGTAACTGTCTTGTTTTCTCAAAATAGTGCAAGAAGAGAGGAGCATAGCCTCAGGAATCAAGCGAACTTTTTCAGAGGGTTATGAAAAAGATGGACAGTCTGTGAAAAGAGAGGTGAAGAGATCCAAGGTGGAGCGTGAAGAGCTGGAGGCACAACTGGAACTTAAAATTACTGCAAAAGCTGGCAGCCACCACAAACTTGAAAAGGTTTGTTTACAGCAGTACTGCTGCACTTTTCCTCAAATATCTGAGGTGGCCAAACACATACTATATTTGAATAATTTGATTTATATTAACCCCCATATATGATTTTTTTTTCTTTTTCAGATTGTACAGCAGCTAGTTGAAGAACGGTTGAGGGTCCTGGAGCTGACCATTTTTGAGAAACATTTCCAAGAGTTAAAGGGTAGAGTTGACAAGATTGATTGTGCCACTAAACACCAGTCAGCTATTAATACACTCCAAGTAAGTATAAGATTTTTAGCACAAAAACCTTTTTTCAAGAATCTATGCAGCATTGTCAGATTCACTTCTCCAAACGAGTGGGATGAATTTAAGTGACACCATTTCCACCATTTTTGTAGGCCAAGATAGCCCGGCTAGCTAAAAAGTTTGGAGAGGCCAATCAAGCATCCGAAAACAAAAGGAAACAGGAGGTAAGAAATGTGTTTTGATGTTTAATGTTTCTAAAGTATATGGATCAAGTATTCTTGATGTCCTTTGGAAATGGTCCGACATGGGTCCGCAACCCGTGACCCTCCAACCGCAGGCGGCTCTTTGATCCATCTGATGCGGCTTCCTTTGGATTTTGAAAGTAATTGAGTATTTAAATAATATGGATTTTGTTTTAGTTTATTCATTTTTTAAAATGTGGTTTTAAATTTGAAGATTATGGTGATCTTGTAACATCTAAATAAAATGTGTTAAAATGTTTTTGTTGCTCCCAATAAATGACTGCATGCGGCAGTAAAAGGCTGACAACACAGAGTGAGGACGGCATTTTTGGTTTGCTGCCGGTGGATAATTTGTGTTTCGCTTTTTTTACTTTTTTCATAAACACAAGAAGGACTCAAATAGATGTTAATATTTTTTCTTAAAAGTAACAATCAATTCATTCAATTAAGTCATTTTTGCAGAGTTCAAAATTTTTGTCGCATGCAGAAATGTAACTTCATTTTCTCTGCAGTTGTTAATTGCAACACATTTTGTTTATACATTCAAAGCGTTTATTTTCACATGAACAGTGTACAAACATGTTTCCTGTGCAGTGAAACACCTACTTTGCTGTCCACAGTGCATTTGGATACATGGCATAAAGGAAATATACCGTATAACGTTATAGCCATGTTAATTCATTTTTAAATTTCAAAAAGGTTTTGTGGCTCCCGGTGTCTTCTTTACTGTGGGGAAACCAAATAGCTCTTTGAGTGGTAAAATTTGCCAAACCCTGGTCTCACAGTATACTGTCTTGATTCCAGCAGGCCCTTGCTGCCAGTGCTGCCAGTGCTGCCAGTGCTTCCAGTGCTGCCAGTGCTGCCGGTGTTGCTGTTGCTGGTACTGCTGCCACTGCTGCAAGTGCTGCGACTGCAGTCAAGACTTCAAGTGTTGTGAACAACTCTCCAGCTCAACGGTAAGTGTCCAAGCATGGAATACATTCTTTCATCTCAGGATAAAAAAGTTAGCTATAACATTATGACCACTGGCAGGCCAGTTGTTAGGATATATAGGGGAGCCAGTGAACAAATTTTTGTTTCTCAATTTGATGTATTTGACTTCAAAAATGGACAAGCGTGAGGATATCAGTGATTTTTTTTTATCAGAGCCAAAAGGGAACAGGGCATCTCCACAACTGTAGCCCCATTCTGGTTTCAGTTGTTGTTGCCATAGAAACACAAAAAAAATTAACCAGAAACAAGTTCCAGGAACCCCATGACAAGTTCAAGCCTTTAAATTCCCCAGAAATGTGCTTAATAAGGAAGTGATCCATGGTACCCTTAACTTGCGACTTTCAGGACTGAAGGGATCAGATGCTAATTTCACAGATATTACAGATCACCTTCAGAGTTTTTGTGGGGTCCATGTCTCACTGGCTATACCTGCTTGGTGGCAAAAGGGGGAACTCCACCATATCAACTGGGTGTCATTATTCTATCCCTGATTGGGATGTAATTTATAGGGATGTAATGGTACATGTCAACAGACTTCAGTTTTTGTCACAGGTCAGTATATAATTATGTGTAGAAATAACAAAAAATGCTTGGGTTAGCTTCAACAATAAAGAGATATGATGTAAAACTTTGGAGAACTGTCACACTCGCAATGTTTTAAGTTTAGCTTGGCTTTCTTATTTGTCATGGTAGTAGTTTGTTGTGTTCTGCAACTTCACATTGTCCGCACCTTTTCGTTGTTTTAATTGATACACAACTTATTAAGCTTTACTTCAGAGATGTATAAGCATGTTTGTTTGTTTTTTTTTTTTTTTGTTTTTTGTTTTCATATCTTTTCATCATACAGCAGACTGTGCTCTGATATTTTGTGTTAATATTTGTATGAACGTGACAATACCGGACTGCAGCTAGTACAACACAAGGAGCAGTTCACATGAATAGTTGACATTGTCCCGGGTTGCTATCTGTAAGTTAAGAGGCTCAGTTTCAAACTTGACAGCATAAAGAATCCTTACATCCTCCAAATCCTTACTTTTTGGAAACCGAGATTCCATGTCCCTTGTTCGGTTTGTCAGGATCAGCTGTTTAAAAACTCTTAAACTCCAAATCATTCTTAATGGTCTGGAATAAATGAGAACACATCCTGTGTTTTTGCACCTGCAATGTAACCCAGCATGGGTCCAGGTCCTGAGTCTTGTGACGTTCTACAATGTGAAGCCTGAGCATTTCCTCAGGCAGTGCAGAGTGTAGTTAAAACTGCACCTCTCCTCCCAACAGCGTGCTCCGTCGGCAGACAGTAGAGCCGCAGCCTGAGGTGCCCAAAGCGAGAGTGGCGCCCTCTGATGGAAAGACTCCTGCTATCTCTTTGAAGAAGAAGCAAGAAGAAGAAGAAGAAGAAGCAGAAGCAGAAGAAGAAGAAGATGAAATGGAGGAAAAGGACAAACAAATGTTACGTAACATGACCATGGCAAGGAAGCTGGCAGAATACAGTGAAGGAAATTGCAAAGCGGATGTCAAACTACGCACCATCACTTCCCATTTGGAGAAAGTGCTGTACCACAACTGCAAGAAAAGCTCAGGGGTTGCCAGGCCTGACCGCTATGCCTCTTACATATTCCGCTACTTAGTCCCATATAACATCTACTGTGACTGGGTTGCAAAGGTCAACTATGTTGGATTACTAGGAAAGGAGGCACTGCCCCTAAATTTAAGGAGGACAATGAGGATGTATATTGAGCGCAGATTCCCAGAACTGTCATGCGACAGCTGGAGAGAGATCCGTGATGTTATTAATGAAATACTGCGAGTAAAGAGAAGAGCTGAATTCTTTCGAGAGTATGATTCAACAACAGAAGCATACTGGGACAATTGTCATTATTTGTCATGACATAGCACTTGTGTAAATATTACTGTCATTGAATTTAGTCTCATCAGTGTTCATGAAATGAACTTCACATTGAAAGCAAGACTTATCCGTGATGATTGATGCACAAAATGTTGAATTGGCACCTCACGATGAACCTTTAATCTGTATTTGCTTATAAATGCTATAAGAACTCAGATATGTACTTCAGTTATGAAGTTATATCTTCCCACGAGTTGTTGAAAGTTCACTGTATTAAATAAAATAAATGAGAGTTCTGAACCTTAACATAAATTTGTCTCCCTGACATAAACTGCTATAAAATTTAACAACCCTAAGCATAAGCAATCTTTCTAAACAGGCAAGCCCGGACTTCTATGGAAGTAAGGCAGACTCCAACAGTTGTTTCCTCATCTAGTACAGCTGGTGAGTAGAAGCATGTTATAATGGTAAAAATGGTGTGCAGAGACCCTTCCTAACAAGAAGAAACAGTTTGTGTATTTGTTTGCACTCTCAAAAAAAACAAAACAAAACTATCTGTACAGTAACAGCTGAGCTGGCTGAATGCCACAGACAGACTAGCGAGGTAAGACTGCTGAGCTTTTGCTTTTAAAAAATCCAAAGCATTTGTCTCTTGGCTTGGGGTTTTATCAATAACATCAAAATTTCAAACGTATTGCTAATCCTATCTCTTTGTATTGTTAGCAAGCAAGTGCATTTGGTCCCCATGTCAGAACAGCTTTATCTTTTATTGTGTTTCTTGCCCAATCAATATTGGAATGATTTTGATTGTTTTTTGGGCATTTTTGGATTTTTTTTATTGTACATTATTGTCAAAAATCCACATGACAAGCAAATTGGGAGAGAGAATGAAAGACTAATGTATGTTAATCCTTTATTAATCCCTCGCGGGGAATGAATTTCCCCACAACGGGAAATTCATTCTCTGCAACCCATCATGGACGAACCATGAGCAGTAGACTGCTGTCCATCAGCACCAGGGGAGCAGCTAGGGGTTCAGTGTCTTGCAACAACAAGACTTGCAACAACACTTCGACACACTGGGAGGAGCTGGGAATCGAACCAGGCTCCAAAGATGATTACTCTACCTTCTGTGCCATGCTGCCCCCAAATGTTACCAGTGTTGCTTTTTTGTGATATTACATAAGATAGCAACAAGAAATTGATGCGGCACATAAAAAAATAAACACTTTGAGTTATCATGTTTGGTAGATTATAAAAGGTTCAGTGAAATAATTTTGAAAATCTCATTATGAACAGGTGGCTATCCTTGTGTGAACCATTTATCCTTTTTTTTTTTTTTTTCCCCCCAGCAAATTCTGCCCAACCTGTACCAACTCCAACATCCACCTCTGCAGCCATCGTTCCACAAGCCCCTATTCTCCAGCTCATCACCTCCACGTCCAATGCTGCCTCTACCTTGGCGACAGGCATCACAACTCAGAGTCCCACTGGCACACTGTTGCTGAAGACAGCACCCGGTAGTGGCATGGTGGCTACTGGCCAGCCCCTTCTCATACAGCTGCCTTTATCAATGGCCAATGGCCAGACAGGAACACTGGTCAACATTCCCGTTTCATCTTTGTCTGCGGCCGGGTCGCTCAACAAGGCCAAAACCACTGCTTCAACTGCCACTTTTATTATCAAGCCTGCTTCTGCTACCACTACTGCGGTTTCCTCTGCCCCAACTCCTGCCACAGTTCCAGCGCTCCAAGCCCCCACTGGCCAGTTGCCCTCAGCTCAGATATCCCTCGCCCGAGCCGTATACCAAGGAGGTGCAGGGGGCATAACTACCCCAAACGCCGGCGTCTCTGTGACCACAGCCAGAACACAGGCTCAGTCCGTGTCTGTAGCTGGAGCTATGTCTTCAGCCTCCACATCGGCAAATGCTGGACCAGCGGCAACGGGTTCGACTGCTCCTGGACCACCGCAAGGGACATCTCTGACATCAAAGACAGGTGGGTGCTTTGTCATTTTTAAGTTCTGTTTTTAGTACAGTGATACCTTGACTTATCGGTGAATCGACTTATTAATTTTCCAAGATACAAGCTGTTGCTTGGCCAATTTTTTTTCTTTCTTGTTTTATGATGAGAGCTGCAAGCTGAGATCTGAGTGAGTGAGGGAGTTTACGTCACCCGCGACTAGGTAGCCCAGCGAGCGTTCAGTTCACGTGGTTATCTTGCTGTGCAAGCATCTCTGTCGAATCGCTGTTGCTTAGTTTTCGCATTTTGTTTATTTTAGAAAATGTCTTAGCTTTAACCATGGAGCCTCAAAAAGTGAGTGCCAAGGGAGGTGCTAAGAAGAAGAAAAGGATGATGTCCTTGGATATAAAGCAAGAAATCATCGAGGCACATGAGCAAGGTGTACGTGTTGTGGACTTGGCAAGGCTGTACAATCGTACCACTTCTACGATATGTACGATTTTGAAGCAGAAGGAGTCGATAAAGGCTATAACGCCAGCTATGGGCGTTACAATAATTTCAAAGCTCCGGACTTCAGTCCATGAAGAGATGGAAAGATTGCTGTTAGTTTGGTTGACGGAGAAGGAGCTCGCAGGAGATACCGTGACCGAGAACATCATCTGTGAGAAGGCACGAGACATTTACGGGTTTTTGGTGGAGCAGACGGCGGGAACATCAACCGGGGAGGCATCAGAAGACTCATTCAAAGCCAGTCGGGGATGGTGTGATAATTTTAAAAAGAGGATCGGCATTCAGTTGTCAGGCATGCAAGCTTGGATGTGAAGACAGCTTTAATTTCTGTCAAACTGATAGAAGCCAAAAGATACATCCCCCAGCAAATCTTCAGCTGTGACGAGGCATGGCTCCTCTGGAAAAACATGTTTAGGAGGACGCATATAACGCTGAGGAGAAGAGCGGGCCAAACCACAAACCCATAAAGAATAGGTTAACCGTTGCACTGTCTGCAAATGCTACTGGTGACTGCAAGATTAAGCTGCTACTAAATCTCAACTTAAAAATAACAAACCCAAAGGTATGGGTCACCAGGCAGTTCTCTCTCGAGTGACTAAACCTGGTCTTTGCTCCTGCTGTCAAGAAGTACCTTTTGGAAAATACACTACCCCTTCCGCCCACCCACCAAACTTTGAAGACGACATCCTTGAAAAATTCATTTATCAAGGTCCTCTACCTTCCAACCAATACTACCCCTATCCTGCAGCCTAGGGACCAGAAAGTGATTTCAAATTTCAAAATTCTGTTCGCCAAGCACCTGTTTAATCACTGTTTTGAGGTAATGGAGAGCACGAACTTCTCCCTTAGACAGTCCTGGTCAGAACCACACAATATTGTGACCTGTCTCAGTTATCAACATGACCTGGCAGTATGGTGCAAGGAGGACCTTAAACTCTGCAGGGAAGAAGCTGTGGCCTGAGGTTATGTCCAAAAGGGTCTTCAAAGGATTCAAATCTGAAGTGTTAGTGGTGGAGGAGATCATGTCCCTCGGAAAGTCCTTGGACCTGGATGTGAATGAAGGAGACCTTAACAACCTTATCAAGAAGCATGTTGAGGCGGAGGAGGTTATCGTAACAATTGAGGCTAAGGAAATGTTGGAAATGTGAGAGATAATAAGAAACACCCTGGAAAAAGTTGTAAACAGGTTATAAGTTTGTGCTAAATTAGCTTCGCTTTGAAAAGGAGGAAGAAACAAACCACCTTGGACAGATTTTTATTGAATCGCCCTGCAAGTGAAAGCAAGGAATGTGTGGTGAAAAAGGTAAACGTCAGTGGAGATGATTGTGGGAAAAAAAAAATTAACCTTAAAGTTTAGCGATAAAGTGTACCAGAGTGTGCAAGTTAAATTCAGCAATAAATTGTACCATTAAGTGTGTTGTGAGTAAGTTAAGTTAAGCGATAAAGCACAAAATGAAAAATTCCCCCAACCTCCTCCACTGATCTCCTCCACCTCCGCCAGCGTCTTCGTCTGATCTTTTAGGTAAATACACTTTAATGAAACCAGTTTATTTATTCACATTCTCTTTAGTTGTGTATTTATTTTTTAATTTGTTATTTCTCATTTTGTAAACTACATTTTTCTTATTTAAATTCACAACAATATTTTTTTTTGGTTCTTGTGAGGACTGGATTGGATTAATAGCAATTCACTCAGTTTAACCGGGAAATTTAATTTGATAACGACCAAATTGAGTTACAAGCGCGGTCACAGAATGAAGTTTTAAGTCAAGGTATTACTGTATATTTAGAATGTGATTTTAGTTTTAACACTGATTTTGTAAAGTTTCAGTCATTCACTTAGTAAATCATACTACTGAAGTTGGCAAGTCAGACTAACAAGTATTGGCAAGTAATCTATCTTTAAATTTGGCATAGTATAATTTTTCATATCAACCATACTGAGCAAATGTCAGTTTAGTTGTCAAAAAATGGATTGTTAGCATTTACAAATAGGTAAACATTCTCTCCTTTTCTCCCCATCAGACAACCAAGCCACAGGATCCACTCCTTCCAAAGCAAGTGCTCCATCGGCACGTCCCAAAGGCTCTGTCATCGATCTCACTGAAGATGACGACGATGTGCAAGGTAAAGCGTAGGAGTTTTTTCCCAACCTTTATGACTTGACATATTTACCCTGAAGCTTCAGTTTAATTTGTGCCGATTAAACACAGTCAGTTTTAAGGGTTGGGTTTGGCTATGTGTTTTAAGAATTACAGGAACGGTGTCAATTAAGGCCGTTTAAGACTATTTATTGTTATTTTCTTTAACTTTCATTCAACGACAAGTCACATTTGCTGATCAGCATGGCGACACAAAGGAAAAGATACAACCTGAATTTGTCAGATTTGCTGAACAATACTCTTACAAAATAGCTGGAAGACATTTTCTTGGTTGATCCCAAGAGTGAGAGAATGGCGGAAAAGTTGAAGTTGAGATTCAAAGTCTCGCCAAAGAAGACCGTAAACAGGCCAGAATAGGTGGCGGTGAAAGGAAGAAGACCAGCAATGAGCTGGAGATAATCGTGCAAGTGGATCCAAGGCTTGCGGCCTGCATTTCAAAAAGCATTCAGAGTCTCCTGCAAAATTATTAGGCTTAAGGTTAAAGAAATCTTTGCTACTGGCAGGAGGGATGGGGATAACTTTGTTGCTTGTGCCAGCTGGCTCAACAAGAGATTTTGACCGCAATAACTTTGCTGCAAGGTACGATTGATTTCATCAATGAGAGCTATCAGTGCGTGTTAGTTATCGATCCTTTTTTCCATAACCAAGACAAGCCCATGACAAGGTGTAGATGTTAGTGAATGCTGACAAAGTACTTTAAATCTTTGTTAGTGCTGTGCTTTTTTATCTGCCATGTTTAGATGTCAGTTTTTTTTTTTCTCCAAAAGTAAGGTGGTGATTATGGTACAAGCAGGACTCAGCAGGTTTTGTTTGCTGTATTCTTATAGTAAGCCAATAAGAAGGTTGCCCCTGTGTTTGCAGTCAGGAGCTAGAGACCTGTCACAGTAATCTACTAATAAGGTATGCTAAGTGAGCTACAACTAGATTTACACAGGGTTATAATTAAATATGAAAAGGTGACAAAATTAACTGTTGCTCGGATGGAAGCCGGTGAAGTAAGTCACGTTTATTTTGATGACGAATCAAGGGAAAGTGGGGTGCAAGAGCAGGGCATCGTAACTTTGGATGTATTGAAAGCTGTAAATGATTCATCCAGGTCCATGATAATATTTGGAATCAGCCAGTCAAATATTACTCGATCTGGAGAAGCAGGGGATTCAGACAAATAATACACATCGAGGGGAATTGAAAAGCCCAGCTTAACTCCCACAAGTATCTGTTTCCCTTATTTCTTTGGTGGCCAGACAATCCTATGTTACAAGTATTTGCTGTTACCTGTTAGGAACTCAACTTTTATAATTCTGTCAGTGTTGTAATTTTACCATTGATTTGTCGCATAGCTTTGTTTTGATGCAAACCTCACGTTAAAATCTTATTTACTGTCTTTCAAATGAAGGTTGAATGGAAATGTAGGACTTGCCTCAGGTTTCTTGTGAATAAAGCCTTTAATCATCTATGTTATACTACTGGTAAAAATCTGTCATGAGTGAAAATTGGCCACTATGTTTTTGTTGATCGAGACATTGCAAAACTCATATATTAAAGCATTTGATATTGAAATGGTCTGATTTTAACATCAGTGGAGATCAGTGAATAACCCTATTTAACTGAAAATTTCCATTTATCACCCCTTTTATCACTTGCTTTTAATAGTAAAAATAAACAGAAAAGGACACTTAGGTTTGTGATGTTCTTATTTCCAGTGACTGGAGTGAAGAATGCAGTTGCAGCTCCATCACCATCCCAGCGTCCCCACCCAATAATCAGCATCTCTAACAGTAAGAACACTATTTTGAACATGCATGCAAATGTTTTCTCACAGGTGAAAGTGGCTATTTAAAAAACACAACGTTGTGTGATTTGGCTTAGAAAGTGTACTGTATTTTTTCACACTAAAATCCTTATTCAAAATCAGCCGTGCGCCTAAAAATCCGGTGCATTATGTATGAATTCTTGTGCCTAATGAACTCGAACCAATTTTATGTGGTACGATGCACTCAAAAATCTGTCAAAGTGTTTTAGTGCGACTTTGGTAAGCGACGAAGCCGCTCTGCTTGATTAATTGTCGGACCATTCCCACCTGACACAGGGACGTTGTATTAAAGTCAGTCCTTGGTTGAATATTGGCTGCAATGTAGGGACAACATTAGATAACTAATTTTATAGTGCTTGGATACAACGTTGTTCCGCTATTGCTGGCAATGATAAACCAATCAGAGAACAGTACGTAGCACACTTACCACCGCCACTTTTTGTAATCCTAGTACGTACTGTGCTTCAACATAATGTTACTGTACATTTGTGTGTATGAGGACCCCCAAAAATGGCACCGGTTCAGAGACATGCTTACGCAGCGGAATTCAAACTCAAGGCTATCAGTCACGCAGTACATCATGGAAATAGAGCAGCTGCGAAAGAATTCAACATCAATGAATCAATGGTACGGAAGTGGAGGAAGCAGGCAGATGAACTGCGCCGAGTAAAGAAGACCAAACAGAGTTTCAGAGGGAACAAAGCGAGATGGCCACAGTTAGAGGACAAAATTGAACAGTGGGTTGTTGAGCAGAGAACAGCGGGTAGAAGTGTCTCTACAGTCTCCATTCGACTCAAGGCAGCAGCGATAGCGCACGACATGAGGATCGATGACTTTCGAGGAGGTCCTTCTTGGTGTTTCCGTTTTATGAAAAGGCGTCATCTCCACCTGCACAAGAACTACCATCTTGCAGCAACTGCCATAGGATTACAAAGAAACGCTTGCCATCTTCCGCACCGACTGCAAGAACAAGATCACTGAAAAAAAGATCCAGCCAGACAACATCACCAACATGGACGAGGTTCCCCTTACTTTTGACATCCCAGTAAATGGTACTGTCAAGGAATCAGGGACTAGTACGATATCTATACGCACCACAGGGCACAAGAAGTCAGCCCTTCACTGTAGTTCTCGGTTACCTGGTAATGACCGGACTCTTTTCTCTTTTCCACACATCTCTGTCCCTATTGATCAATGACTCCATGCGTGCTCATCTCTCCAATAGTGTTAAAAACCAAGTGAAGAAAAGTCATTCAGACCTTGCTGTCATTCTTGGAGGATTAACCAAAGACACCCAACCGCTGGTTATGGGTGTCAACAGGGCGTTCATAATTAAATTGCGATCAGCGTGGAAGCATTGGATGGCAGAAGGCAAACAGACCTTTACCAAGATAGGGAGGCAGTGCTAGGCGAGTTATGCCACTATCTGCCAGTGGATTGTAGAGGCCTGGGCTAAGTTATCTGTCCTAACTGTGGTTCGAGCTTTCACGAAAGTCGGCATCACCGCTGAAAAGCCAAGTAACAGCAACGAGACTGACTGGGATAATGACGAGAGGGAACCTGGCATGCTTGATACCAAAATGGCCCATCTGTTGAACTCAGACACTGAAGATGAGGAATTTGATGGATTTATGGAAGGCGAATTATTTAAAATGTGAGTTTATTTTCTGTATTTGTTACAACTGAACAATATTATGAGTTATTGTGAATGAGTTGAATAAAGTTTGACTAAACTGACTGTTTTGTTTCGCCTTATATTCTGTATGTTTTATCATGCGCCTTATAACGCGTTGCGCCTTCTGTATGAAATAGACCAGTTTATTGATATTGCACCTTATAATGCGGTGCGCCTTCCGGTCGTGTTAGATTGTTTTCCTTAGCATGCAACTTGCACAGCTCTACCTTCAGGTGTTCTCTTGTCAGGTGCAGGTGCAAGGTCATCTCCTCTCAGCAGTCAGAACTCATCGGGCAATCCGCAGTTGACGATCCACCATCGCCCTCCACTGGTAAGAATTTGGAATAGCATGGGTATTTTTTTTTGTTTTGTTTTGTTTTATCTTACATATTTAATACTAATGTGCAGTGTAATGCTTTGATCACTGCTGGGCTAATGTAGTCAATCGAAAATCTTTGAAAATGCTAGATGCTGATACCCTATGAAAGACTTGTTTAATTATCTTTTTAGTCATACTAGCAATAACAACTTTCTGAGGATCGCAACCTTTTCTTTGTGTCTTTGACAGCTCTGTCAAGAATCGTAGCAGAATCTTTTTATGGCAACTGGATTGAGTTTTTCTTTGTAATGCTTTTTTTCTTTCTTAGGACTCACCAATGAAGTCTCGAAATGTAACCACTGCATCTTCAAATCGGGGCACAAACATGGCCCTGCCCCCTCTCCCGGTTGCACCAGTGCCGCCACGCTTACCGCCAGAGGCTGAACACACTTCACCACCTCAACAGCCTCAGCTGAAGCTGGTGCCGAGTCAGACTGGAATAGTGCTGTCCTGGTGTGTGTCAGAAACCGATAAGAACTGCGCTGCTGTAGAAAACTATCACCTCTATGCCTTCCATCAAGACAACTCAAACAACAATGCAGCTCAACACCACTGGAAGAAGATTGGAGAGGTGAAAGCTCTTCCCCTACCTATGGCCTGTACCCTGACCCAGTTCCAATCTGGTTCTACATATCATTTTGCCGTGCGAGCCAAAGATATCTATGGTCGTTTCGGCGCCTTCTGTGAACCCCAGTGCACAAACGTCATCAACTCCAGCTCAACCTGAACAGTTTAAAAAAAGGAAAGCTATTTGCATTAAACAATTCACTATCTATTTTACTTATTCTGTTATAGAATATCGAGTATTATATGTTGTAGGCATAGCGTTACGTGTCCATGTTTCTGCAAAAAGAACCTGACTTCCAGCTGACGTTGTGACTTAAAGAAGGAAATGTTGGGATTTGTCTGATTACTGTATAAAGCGTATTTTTTTCGTGACATCCAACTTTTGTATATAAAGGAGTTTTGTTTTCCTCAGAACCAAGTCAGATATTTATGTTCTTGAATCCTGCTATTCAAAACCAGATAATGTCTGCTTCAGAGTTGATGACAGGGCAGTCCATGTATACACAAAATTGCACAGAAATGTATAAATGTGTGGTAGAAACTGAATGATAACTTTTGTAAGTTTTGTCTGGCAACCAGACTTGTGACAAACACAATAAAATCTTTTATTATAGCCTCGTTGTACCATGTTTGTTGCTCAACTCCATCTAACAAAACATGCTTTCTCCAATTTCCACCTGACCATTCTATTGCATTGAATTATAGATTGTCCCCCCCAGTGAAAGGACATGAGCATACCTTTGTTTTATCAAGTAAGTTATTTGATTTCTACAGTTGCTACATTTTTTTTATTCCTATGTGTAAAATCTGCTTATTTTTGGAAAAATATACACCAAAATTGTATATAGATTCTAAAAACACAGATGTTTGTTGGGTCTGTTGGGAACGTCTGACAGTCCCCTGTCAGAAAGAGTTTTAACTCCCACCTCCAGCAGAGCTTCAATTCAACGTCCCAAGGGAGTCGGGGGACATTGAATCAATGTGTGTACTCTACTTCCACTGTTCAGGCGGCAGACCAGAGCTGTGGCTGTAAGGTGGTAAGTAACGCCATACACCATCACCATCAACACTTTAAAGGTGGATGACTGGCAGCTGATCTTGACTCAAGATGCAGGTGGATTGGTGGAATGAATATTTCCAAGGCCTCAATCCCGGACGACACACTTTTCAACGAGGAAGCAAGAGGCAGGGGACTCGTGGGTGGGCTCTCCTAGTTCTTGGGCTGAAGTTGTCGAGGTAGCCAAGCTCCCTGGTGGTGGGGCCAAAGGGGTGGATGAGCTCTGCCCTGGGTTCCTTAAGGCTAAGGATACAGTAGGACTGTCCTGGCTGACATGCCTCTTCAACATTGTGTTGAAAGTGGGGTGATTTGCCCCTGGATTGGCAAACTAGGGTGGTGATCCCCCTCTTTAAAAAGGCGGATCAGAGGATGTGTTCCAACCACAGGGGGATCACATGCCTCAGTCTCCCTGGAAAAGTTACTCGGGGTGCTGGAGAGGAAGGTCCGCCAGGCCGTTGAGCATCAGATCCAATGAAACAGCTCTATGCCCTCAACAGTGTCCTTGAAGGCGCATGGGAGTTTGCCCAATCAGTCTACGTCTGTTTTTTGGATCTGGAGAAGGCATTCAGCCATGTTCCACAGGGAATCCTGCCTGTCCACCTAATGACAGGCTGTGCGAGTCCATCAAGGTGAAGAAGGAGCTGAGCCAAAAGGTGAAGCTCTGTATTTACCGATATATCTACCTCCCTCACCTCACCTGTGGGCACGAACTGTGGGTTGTGACCAAAAGAACAAGGCTGCGGATCCAAGCGGCCCAAAGAGTTTTCTCCGCAGGATGTTTGGGCTCTCCGTTAGAGAGGGGCTCAGAGTAGAGCCGCTGCTTCTCCATGTGGAGAGGAGCCAGACGAGGTGGCTCGGGCATCTAATCAGGATGCTTCCTGGACGCCACCCTGGTGAGGTGTTCCGAGCGTGTCCAACTAGGAGGAGGCCCTGGGGAAAAGCCAGGACACGCTAGAGGGATTCTGTGTCTAGGCTGGCCTTGGAATGCTGTGGGATCCCCCGGAAGAGCTGGACCAAGTGGCCAGATACAGCAAAGTCTGGGCCTCTGCTTTGGCTGCTGCCCCTACGACCTGACCCCAGATAAACGGTAGAAGATGGATGCATAGATGCTTAGTTAGTGAGAATATTTGCTGTATTCAGTTTGCATGTAGAGTTTACAATGGCTAAGATAGACAATGGTTTGTGAAGGGTACAGATAATATGAAATGCAGAAAATGCCTGAAACTTAATTTGATTTGTTATGATCTGAAAGGAATTGCTGAGGCAAGGTAGGAAAATGAAAATAAAAATAAAAATACATATCCCGGACAAGCAGAACAAATAAAAAGCACATAAGCATTTTTACAACAGATGAAAAAGTTAGTTGAAATCTTCTTGTCTTGGCAACTGGACTTGAGTTTCTTCATTTAAAGATGTTTCATCTCGTCAAATAGGTTTCTCAAGTTCTAATTACGTATGGGGGGGATTACGAATATAATTAGTGTTCCCTTGTGTTTTAAGTTTCCTGAAATATACAATTAACCTATATGAACCCGAAACAGAATCATCTTTTAATACTGTCTCCATATAAGAATACTGCTCTGGAGTGAATAAGTCAGTTAAATTCAAAAACACTTTATTCATCCCAGAGGGCCAATAAAAAGATGCAGAGAGCACCACATGGATTACAGACAGGACACGAGATATAAGACATCCATAAAAGACTTTAAAACAGTTATGTAAAATACAAATGCAGTGACGGATGATGGGTAAAGTGCTTGAATTAAGTGTAGTGTGCATTTCAATCAAAGCTCGTTTT
The DNA here is from genome assembly GCF_037954325.1 of Fistularia commersonii. NCBI lineage: Eukaryota > Metazoa > Chordata > Actinopteri > Syngnathiformes > Fistulariidae > Fistularia > Fistularia commersonii. The sequence continues at coordinate 10,848,142 of NC_141295.1, read as the reverse complement.
TGGGGGAAGGGAAGAGAAGAGATGGCAGTGCCAGAGCAGCGAAGGGTCAGAGTTCAAATGTTGCACTGCTGTGGGAACAAAAGTCAAGTATTTGAGTTGTGAGGACTTTCTGTGTCATAGAAGTGCAAGTAGTGTGTATTAGTAGTAATGTTAATTTTGCTGTCTGTGGGGTTTAACGGTGTTAATGGTGTAAAAAACTGTCAGAGGGGAAGTCTTTATTATTTATTGGAAGTAAGGTCACATGTTGATTTCAAACTGTGAGAGATGATGCTGTCAAAGTTGTCACTATGTCCTCAGCCGTCCCCCCTCTTCAGTAAAAAGGCTACGATGTCAGATGGAGATCCTTCCTTTCTTAGTTGGATGGCGCATCATGTGGAATGAGCCGTGCTGTCCTGCTGTCACTATCAAGCTCCATCAGCCATAGGATGCATCCACAACCACGGCAGCATTGAAGGTAGCAACAGACATGCAGGTTGGGACGAAGGATAGCTGCCTTTTTTATGTACTGCCTTATACATGTTACTTATTTGGTCATAAATACAGATGCCCTAATTTTAGTGTGGCATATTGTGGTTTTGAGACCCTAACTACTCTGCCTAAAAGCAACCTGCTTGTTTCTGGTCACAAAAATATGCAGATTGATGGTAGACATATTTAGTATGTGATACTGTTGTGGGGTCCCATTTCTCTGAAATCATTGTCTCTGTCACTTTGAGTGTCAACTGATTCACTGTGCAATATCGAGTGACCACTGATGGTAAGTACCCACATTGGGATTCAAGAATGGATTTGATAACATGAGGAGCAAAAATGATATAATTGGTGAGAAAAATTATTATTATTATTATCATCATCATTGTTATCATCAATAATTCTTATTTATAAGCACCTTTCTTAAAACTCAAGGACATGTTAAGGTGGATAAAAATAAAACAGCAATGGATAAAGTCAACATAAACTAGAAAAATGAAAGACAGTGGCAGTTTGGATGAGTAGGAAAGTTTGAACAGGAGTTTTGAGTCTGGATCTGAGGATTTGAAAGTCAGTGTGCAGAGTGTGTGTGCAGTCCAATGACTCAATAGTAATTGACCCGTCATCTCAAGCTCAGCACATTCAAATTCACGGCTTGTGTTTGGCCCCTTTTTTCTCCAAACTGCTGGAAGTCATAATAGAAGCAATCGGGACCAGACAAATATGCAGAGGAACATTGGGTTCAAGTTTCACAGATGGACTTAATTTGAGATTTTTCTGTTTTTCAAGAGCAAACGTAATGTGTTGTTGTTGAAATTGTTGTTTGAAGATAATGTCCAGAACAGACTGAGAGTGGCTCAGTCCAGATCTGGTTTTGACCTTGTTTATGTCATTGAAAAAAGTATTAGCCAGTAAGTTTGGGTGATGTGATGATTAAACAAGGATATTAGCCTTCATCATATATGTTGACAGTAATTTGGATATATTTGCACTATTTATTTGCACTATGGATTTCAGTGAGGTGTGGGGAGGATGCAAAAAGGGGTAAAAAGGTAAGGATTTGGAAACAATTTGCAAAGTTGGTAACTATGAAAGAAAGTAGAACTAATTATTCAAAAAGAAAATTCTAAGGTGACCTGACACCTGAATCACAAAAAAATAGTGGTGATATTTACGTGATGTCATCAGAACTGATCGATTAGCAACAGGAAGTGATTGACATGCAAAGGCTAAACAGATAGATAGATAGATAGATAGATAGATAGATAGATAGATAGATAGATAGATAGATAGATAGATAGATAGATAGATAGATAGATAGATAGATAGATAGATAGATAGATGACTAATAATCGGCAGGGGGAAATTGAATTGAACAGTGAGGTCCATCAAATACCAAAATGGTAACAAAAATTTAAATACAAAAAAACAATACTAAAAATTTAGATACAAATAAATATTAGGAAAAACCGACTACCCCTGGATTGTTCTAGTTGAAGAGTCGACAAATAGCAACAAGAGAAAATGATGCTGCAAATCAATAGATTTAGATTTGGTTTGTCAACTCTTGAGTAAAGATATTTTTTTTAAGTTGATGGGGCATTTTTGTGTTCTGTTTTTTTCTTCTTCACTGTGTTGTTTTACATATATATCCTTGGTCCTTGTCTTTTCTTTTTTCCCTGTTAGCTTTGGCATTTCTACTGTTATCCGTCTTCCTTACTGCTCCCTTTGTATTTATGTGCCATGTTTGTTTGCCTCTGTCATATCCTGTCTTTAGCTGGCTTCCCTCCTGTGTGTTTCCCACCATTTCCATGTGTTCACCTGTGGTAATCGGTCCTTGTCAGCCTCGCTCTGTTCCCCTGGTCTTGTCCAATCAAGCTTCCTTCCCTGCTTCCAGTCACCGTATTCCAGTTCCTGTCTATTGTTTCTTTTGCTCCAGTGTGTAGTCTAGGATATTGGTTTGTGTGATTTAATTCATCATTTTTGTCATTGCTTGCTTCTTAAAAAAGAAAAGGGGGCCGCATAACTTGAAAACCTGTCTGTAACCAACATTTCCTCAAACTCTGTAGTGAAGAGAACAACATCAAGTCAGCAGCCAAAGTCCATTTATTATTTTTTTTCAGCTTTAACAATCAATGAAAAACAAAATGAGTCAGAGCTTACTTTATCCCCCCTAAAATACAAGAATTAATCCTAAAAGTGCTATTCTTAATAGTAGCAGTTGCTCCCAGTTACTATCTAGATTAGTTTTTCCCCCAATTACTTTCTTGTGAAAAACATGTGTCCAAATATGTTGACTTTGAATGTTGTTTAAACTGATAAATTTGAGGATAACGGTAGAAAAATGCATAATGGTGCTTGAGTAGTTCACAAACTACTGTATGTTCCATACAACTCCACCGGTAAATGATATGTGAAATTGTGAATATAGCGCCCATATACTGTTTTTATGATGTATATATGTATTTGTCATGTTTAATTTGCTGGGTGAAATTTATTGTTCATATGTTGTAATAATTCTGGGTTTGCAATCTATGACAAAAAATCTTAATCTTAAAGTCTTGATAAAGGATTCCTTGAGAGAGGAAGTAACAATAGGTAATGATGATAGTTAAGTTAACTAAACCAGTGCTAACCAAGGGCTGAAATGGTCCCTCGGGTCTCATGCTCAAGAGAGAAATGTATCATAGAACTCCTTTTACGAGTTTAGTAATACAATAAACAATAAACAATAGGACAAAAGACTCTGCAGCACAATGTCTTGTCATGGGTCGTAAACTGCTTGTTCTTTCAAGCCCACAAAACACTGATGCTGACTTTAGAGGAAGTTATGATAAACGGCTCGAGGAGGGTACATTCCCTCACGCCCTAAACCATTCTTTAAATAAAAAAAATGGTATGACCTTAAAACACACCTCTATCACTTCAATGTACTGATTGAATAACTTTCTGTGAAGGCTAATCAGGCAGCGCGCAACTGCCTTATTACAAAGGGTTTGGGAAAAGGTGCAGGAAAGGGGCAACCAGTGATTTTAACAACTGCAGCGTCATCAGCAAAAGTTAACTTGATTCCAAGGGAAAAGCCTGTGACAGTGAATGCACAGTGTACAACAGAAAAATAAGTGTTGCACATCTCTTTTGCAGAAAATGCAAGAATTCCTGTACAATCAGCAGAGTCCCCTTGCAGGAGCTTTTTTTTTTTTTTTTTTTTTTTTTTTTTTACACATGAGCTCAGGTAGCAAAAGTTGCAAGAGATGGGTACATGAGGTATTACCCAAAGTCAGTATGCAGCCCCCTGAGATCTTGTTAAGTGGCAGTCCTTTATAAGCTGGCTGCCCTTCGCTAGCTGGAAAGATGTAACCCTGGAGGTGGTACGAACCGTGGAGCTGTATTAATGCAGGTCCCTATGTTAGCTGGAAAAAATGTTCGACCGTTCCAACTGTTGGGGTCAAATGTTATTGCAAGTAATTAAGGAGAGTGTAGGGAATGACAGATATCGGCTCACTTTGAAAGGAAGTCTTAAGTGTCTGAGAGCGTAGCCAAAGCCACAGTATCTACCTTGACTTCAAGGGTGACGAATAAAGAAGCTCATCAGTATGACATCAAGGCAGAAAAGAAAGTGGTATTATCTCAGCAGGTGGCGCGTTTGTAGTGAGGAGTAGACAAAGAGCTTGGCCAAAAGTAGAAAGAAGGCCACAAAGACAGCTGTATGTACTGAGGATAGGGATGTTCCCGGTGGTGTATCCGAAGTTGTTGAACGGCCCATCCAAATACTTGAAGGTCTGCATTCAGAATGCAAATAAATATATTAAAGTATTTGGCTCTCTTCGAGAAGTGAAACCGTTCACCAACTGCCTGCAAAAGAACGCCAGCACGAAACCAGATTTGCTCCATTAAATAATGCAAAGTCAGCAGATAAATGAAAAACAAAACCATTCTGTAAATGAGAAATGGTACCTACCTGTAGATTTTTCACATTAGAAAAAGAGGAACAGGGCGCTGCAGGATGAGTCAGATATTTTTTTGCCAAAGAAGGTAGAGATATCGGCTGCATCAAATATCTGAAACTCATACTAAGCATGAAGGCTGGAATACAGGTACAAAGTGTTAGAATGTCAAAGCCTTTATACAGTGAAGTTCAAGACAATGTGCAGGATCTTCTTAACTGAGGAAGAATAAGAAAATCAAGTTGCCATACTCATCTCCTGTGGTCATTGTCTACCAAAAAGGACAACAGCCTACTATTATGTCTCAATTTAGTAGGCGCAATGGAAAAAAACATCCCAAATTTACACCTCCTGTTATGTATCCAGCACCTGCAAGATAAGCACATGGTCTTCACCACTTGATCAAGAAGGTGCTTATTATCAAGGATTTGTGGATGCGAGCTTTTCAGCACTTCACTGGATTCAACCCCTTGGGATTTGTATGAGTGGGTGTGACTGCCATTCAGCCTAATGAATGCTCCTGCAGCCTTTCAAAAATGCATGGAAGGCGTTTTACAAGGCCTCAGAGACTAGCATCGCTCCCCCATCTCGATGATGTGTATTGCTCTTCAACCATTTTTACTGTCAAATACGCGCAGAACCATTTGTGTTGGACCAAGTCAGGGTACATGGGTTTGAGTTGCAGCCAAAGAAATTCTGAATGTTTCAGACATTTGGCGCAATATATAGGCCATGTAATTCTAAACAAAGTCCAGGTTGACCCTGAGGGCTTGGAAAAAGCTGTGGTACAACTAAGATCATGAACGATCTGGATAAGTAAGAACATTCTTAGTGTTCTTGATGTGCTATAGATCTTTTATGGAGGATTTTGATAGGCTTGCAAGGCCGCGTTTTGATCTTGCACAAGGCAAACAGCCAATCCAAGGCTCCCAAGGATGGTGGCCGAATTTTATCTTCAGCAAGACACCTATTCGATGGACCCCTGAACACAGTGCCACGTTGTCAGTATTTGTTGACATGCTACGCGATTCACCTACACTTGCCTATCCTGACATTTGCTTTAGCTTTCATGCTTGACACAGATGCTTCTATTGACTGTTTTTGGTTCTGCTCTGACCAATGAACTATGTGTAACTCCATAGGATCCCCAAAATATTCTCTAGAATACTCCACTTTTGCTAATCTAATGAACAGTCATCCACCCTCCCATTTCTGTGCACGAAGGTTACGAACAGAATCGGTGACCTGGCTGAGTCCAACCCTCATCTGACACAAATGTGACTTACTGCTAACAAGAGGGATCAACCTCTGACACCACTAGTACCGGAACCAAAAGGCCTGTATCAGGGGTCTGGTACCAGTACTCGCCTACCAGAGCACCTCCCACAGGGACATGGTCGAGGACATGGTCGAATCCCTTCTCCAAGTCCACAAAGCACATGTAGACTGGCTGGGTGAACTCCTATCCACCCTCCAGGACCATGCTGAGGGTACACAGCAGGTCCACTGTTCTTCTGATGGAGCCTTCTCTGTTGGAACACATCCTCCGGCCACCCCTTCGTAAAGAGGGGGATGACCACCCTGGTCTCCCAATCCAATACTCCTGATGTGCACGTGATGCTGCAGAAGCGAGTCAACCAAGATGGTCCTGCAACATCCAGAGCCTTGAGTAACTCAGGACCGATCCGACCACACCGAGCCCTGCCATTGGGCTTTTTAACTACTTTGGCGACATTGGGAGAACACACCCCGGAGCCCCTAGAATACCCAGCTTGAAACTTCAGAACTGACAGTGCCTCTGATGAGAGGCAAAACATCTTCAAGGAGAGAAACTAAGGCCAGCTGCAATGATGAAAATTTGGTGATCTCAGATGTTATTTTAAAGGCAGAAATAATTGATATTGTACATGTTTTCCAATGAATGAGGAAAACGGTCACAAACACATGCATTTATTGATAGCATCTCTAGCTTTACGTGCGCCAGCAAAAGTTCATTCAACATCACAATTTTTCCAACCACCACGTTTTAGGTTTATCATGCAACAATAGAGGGAGCCATTGCTTCGGCTACAGAAATTCTTACCTTGACAATTGTTGCGACAGAGCTTTCTGTAGTATCCATCTAATCAAGAATCTCTCTCTTCCCACATCTTTATGTTTGTGTGTTAGTCCATTGCCTCTCTCTCTCCCTCTCTCTCTCTCTCTCTCTCTCTCTCTCCAGAGGAGGGGAACAAGTGAGCACAGTTTGAGTTGCGCTCTGTGCTTCACGCCTGCCAGAGGTGTGTTTCAGCTTCACGCTCTGTCTCAGGGTAGCGGCAGCCCACCATGCAGCAAGCCTGAGTACCATGTTTCACAGCTGTGTTTGCAGAGGCATGCAGCTCATCTGAAGGGAAGGTAGCATCCTGCTTTTTAGGAGGAAAGAAGATAAAAGAAGACTGACCAGTTGCAGAGAGAGAGAGAGAGAGAGAGAGAGAGAGAGAGAGAGAGAGAGAGAGGGTGAATCTGAGCCCCCCCCTCCTCGCCTCACTAAACAGAGCAAAGACGGAAGGCTTTGGAGTATTAAATTTTTTCTTTCGTTTTATATTTTTCTTGTTCCTCATCGCAGTGCTGGGAGGTGCTTCATCTTTTCATATTATCTCTCTCTCCATAATTTGTCTCCTCATCTATTTCTCCATCTACCTTGTCTACAATTTCCTCTATTTGTGAGCAAGAGAAGGATGGGAGGAATTTGGTTTTCATTTTCATCCTTTCTTTCTGCCTTGCCACTCTCCCCTCTGTTTCACCAAACCATGTCATACCTGTCAGCGCCCCCTCGCCATTTGATTTCCAACTGCTCCCACCAGTTCATCATTCCTTACCCGAAACCTTTCTGTGTCTCTTAAGTCTAATGTTTTTTATGAACTTGGATTAATTTTCTTCAAAGACAACTCCAAATACTCCTCATGAATGACTCTTTTTTCCTTTTCCTTCTCTTTTGGTCCTTCCACACCCAATTTTTTTTGCATCACACTCTTGCGGGATTCTTAATTGTTACTCTAGGTAGGTTAAAAATCATTTAGTGTCTGTTTATCTGTCTGTCTGTGTGTATTTGTGTGTGCTTTACGTATACATAAAACACACATTAACACACACATGCACTCACTCACCAAACTATTTCTAAGGGAACAATGTTCGCTGAGTTTAAATCGGTCTGGTCTTGCACTGTTCTCACATCCTCCATTGTGTCGTTCAAAGTGCAAAGCGCACCCATTTTTATTTGTTGTCTCAGAGAAATATTTTAATCTGTCCACATGCCATGTCCCCATCGCCACCTCCAAATCCCAGAAATCATCTTTCAGCCTGTTGTTAAGTAACAGGATGGAAAAGTCCAGATGGAAAAATTAGATCAAATTTCCAGGCATTATTTTATTGCAATTTGGAATAGTTTTCACTTTTTAATGAATTATAGTCTACTCATACTATTTATTGTGCTTCATTTAGTGTTAAGTGCTAATGGCCATCTCGAGTAATTTAGAGAGGATCCCATTTCATGCTTGATTTGTGCTTATTTTCATTCTGTCAGTCCATCAGCAGCCATTACATTAGCTGTCCTTTTACCGTCTTACTACTCTTTCTTACAAAGTCGTGCGTAAAGACTCGCAGAATTCCAAAACCCAATCCTTGGATTTTCTCCGAATCCAATTTTCACGACTGAGTTGTCATAAAAATGCAACTCTTGAAATTTGATGACTTTACATCATACAGAACCGGCTTTTTTCCCCCCACCTCATTCACTTGTCTACATCCTCATCCTCATCCAGGCAGGAGAGACCAGTTTGGAATTAGTTGGATGTCAAACAGTGGATTAAGTGGGTGATGCCTCGCTGTGGATGTGAGGCGTTGAAGATAGTGTGTGGAGGCTCTAGATAGAGACAGACTGATAGACAGATTCAATTAGATATAACTTAATATCCCATCTCATCACTGCCCATCTCTCTTTTGTCCCCCCGCTTTATCTTTATGTTGTGTTTGATGCTTTGTCTCTCCTATTTTTTTTTTTTATTGTCACACCTTTTTGGAAGCCCTGTTTTAAACATTACCTCATTATATTTTAGCCTATGGGCATATTCCTGAAATTTTGTGTGCACTGAACCTAAAGGTGAAAAATTACGCCCTGTAACATAGGCCCACACCAGCAAGCGTGGGATGTCGTCATGAAGGAATAAGGAATAAGGAATAAGAACTCGTTTTGCTCTGTCTTTGCTTTTGTGTCTCAACTCTGCTCCTCTGTAAAACATCTCCACTACAGTCTATAAATTATGTGTACAGAAAAGAGTTAATTAGGTGAGTAGTGAATTAATATAGCACTCACTTTTTCGCAACCGAATATATGCACATGCATGAACAGTCAGTGTGTGTACTGACGGGGTGTATTCCGTGTGTGTGCACACCTCAAAATGTGCGTGAGTGTGTTGGCTCCAGTGTGTGTGTGAAAATGCATTTGCATGTGGAAACGTCTCCTGCATGAACTTTGATGAAAGGGTTCTCTGTGATGGTCCTCTTCAAATTTTGCAACACGTTTGCTTGTTCCTCTAAACCTTTCCTCACCCTGCTGTGACCAATTGGTTGTATAGCAGGCCGAGCTTCTGAACTCCACCCATGTCCCAACCATTTCTGTGTGAATTTCATGCAAACCGGACACTCTGAATGGTGATTAGAGCGTCATCGCTTCTTTTCTAATTTCTAATTCATGTCAGAAACCAGCAAAATACTGGCCGAGGCACTTTCCATCAGCTCACATACGGTTACTCACTCAATTAATCTGGTGTAGTGTGCAGGTGCATGTGTTTTCGTGCATGCATTTAGTCCGTTCTCTCGCTGTTTTGTGCGTTTAAGTACAACTGCTACGCAACTCGATGATTCTCGCCTCCTCCTCTACATGTCTTCTCTTTTCTTACTTGATGGATCTCCAGGAATGAATCACGATCTAATTGGACTCACGCATTAGCTTTGCTTTGCTCCGTTTCTCCGGCCAGACCTCAGTGAGAGCAAAGTATACAAACTTCAACGTGGTGTCATGATATATATCTGAGATGAGAACAACTTTATTTATCCCGAAGGAAATCGTTGTGCCAGAGTTTCAAGCAAAAACATAACAGTAATAGATAATAGTAGGAAGGAGGGAGAATAAGAAATACAATAAAATACAAAATATAAATTGTTAAGGCTATCAAGTGTTTTAAGGTCTTAAGTACAAAGATTTAACCACAATCTCCATTCGTGGTTAGGATTTGACCAAACTTCGAGGCGCAACATTTCTCAATGAGGTTTCTCGCTAGTTCTATTTTAAGAAACACCTAATTTGTCTATGAATAAGTCAAAGAATAAAAAATACAGATGTGTAGTGCAGGAGTGGCTTTGAATCACTTGACTTGGACTTAAATCACATCCGGTTCACAACATGGACGGACATAACTTAATCCTGATATATGTATTTTTTTGCCTTATACTTTAAATAGACACATAATAGTAACTTCCTAACCAATTCAGCTGTATCAATCAAAATATATTGGAATGAAACAGAGAAGCTTCAGAATATGTATATTTGTATTGACCGAGGTTACAGAAGTCTTAAAACTTGGGGATTGACAGATTTGGACTTTCTTCATTCTTCTTTGGTCAAACTGTTGGCTTCATTTTAATAAACAAAAACAACAACTTTAAACACATCAAACATTTTGGAAATTCAATTTTGCTGAATGAATAACTTGGTGTATTCTTATACACATCCTCCTTAAAATACCCGGATAAAAAAAACAAATTTGCAGACAAACACCAATCTCTTCAATAAAATTCACTTTTACAGGAATTACATGCATTTGTGAAAACACTTTTTAAATATTCCTTATTCATCATAAATACAGTGTTTTCTGTCATGAAGGTTAATCCATCAGTTGTCCTTACAAGTTTCCTATTTCCTCAGTCCCTTCTACCAAGGAAGACTAGGCAAAAGTGAGAACCCAAACTTCTTCCTGTCAGGAGTAGGAAGCTCCTGTTCACCTGTTCACCACCTGTTCCTCCTCCTCACTTAGGTCTTGATCGTTTCCACCTGTTTCCATTTAAGTGTGAATGAAAAGTAAATATAGCCTGGGTTTCCCTTTGTCCTGTGCCAGATTCTCTTGTTCCTGTCTCCCTGCCAGGCGGAGGTCGAAATTTGGATTTGCGATGCCCACAAATGGTGTAAGAGCTACTTATTGTGATTAATTTTACTTTATATATAGAGATTGCTTAATTTAGTTGTTCTCAGTCATTCTTTTGGGTTCTCACTTTGCGCAGCCTTCCATGATTGAAGGGAAGGAAATGGGTAAACTTGGTAGAATTCTATCCATGACAGTTTTCTGTAGATTAAACCTTATCAGGCACTTTATTTCAAAATATCCTATCAGACATTTCTGAACTTTATTGTTGATAAACTGGTTTGAACTTCAAGATATTTGATGTTGAGGTTTGCTCCCCCCCTTTATTCCCAGCCTCTATGCAATGTTGCCTCAACTTCATGTAATGCACAAGCATGTAATTCAAGCTCAGGAACAGGATTGGGTGACATCAAAGCTAAATTAGCTAAACAGGAATAGCTACTGTCAGCCAGCAATGCAGAATACATATGCTAAAAATCTACAATAATCAGACTGAAGCAATTCTTCCATACAAACATCTAAAGAAAGCCAAAAGAATAAACCGTAAATAGAGGAAAAATATTTGATTTCTGTATCTTAATTTTTGATGCCAATCAGTGCAAAACCCCGATCTGGGTTTGTACTCAAAACTGAAAACACTGAAACAGTGATCCTGACCAGTCTATCAAAATCAGGGACAAACCAAAATGACCCAAGTTTATTGACATTTTATGTGTTTTTTTTTTTTTTTTTGTTTGTTTTTTGAAGACCAAATCCCCATGACAAACTTGGATGCAAAAACATATTACCAAATCAAGCAGGCTGGGCCAGTATGTGGCAAAATAAGCAATATGATACATACCAGGGAACCTTCTGAGCATCTGGTGCAAGCGAGGATACTTCTGGCTCTGGAGACATAATGCAGAAAACAAAAAGTAATTTTTCCAATGAGTGGACAGATGGTGAGGTGGTGATGTACTTCAACATCACATGACACATTTTTCCCAGGTGCATGTTCAGTACACAAAGGAGCAATGAGTGACACTGAAAATAGAATTAAAGAAAAAAAAAAAAGGAACTTAAAACATGTGGAAAATATCAGCACTAGCAACCAGAAACATTTTTGCATGTGAATCAAAGGCTTAAATGAAGAGACAAATATTAGCTTTGAAAAATATATTCAAACATGTGGGCAGAACGCTTGAAGCTTGAGACCAAATACTAGAAACAGGACAAGATTGGGAAATATCCCCCACTACATGACAAACTTACAAATAAGTGTGTACATCCATAGCCACAGGCAATCTTCAAATAAATCTGAAATATCCTATTTCTGTAAATACACCCACAGAAAAACAATCAAATGTTTCTTTTCATTCATGTCTTGTATTGCCACATACAGCAGCCTCTATGTTTGATGATGTTGACAGCTAGAGCAGACGATTCAAAAGCAATTTAGTGAGATCACCCATTTGAGCTGCCGGGGGGGGAAAATAAATAAAAAAAAAAGAAAGGAAATAGAACATGAAAGAAAGGGAGTAATTTTGCAGATACAGCTGCTGAGATAGAGACATTTTGAAAAGGCAGGGATTGGTCCTGAGACTGTGACTGATATCAATTACTACGACACTCAGGATGTATTAATACATATATATCATGATGTCTTTAGCTCAGGGCCCGGAGTCTGCAAAGAAAACGTTTTAAAAATTATTAAAGCTGACTATCAAAGTACTGTAAGTGCACGATGACATCGGACGCATTCGGATTGCAGAGGAAAGGGGCCTGTCGTCACGATTTGACTTGTAGACACAGAAGCATTTAGCCTCTATCAGCCAGGCATCCTGCTGCAGCAGTCCTCTGCAGTCTGACACTATCTCTCTCTCCTTTTCCCTCTACAGACTGAGTAAAAGTTGACCGGCAAACTGATAATCATGACTGGCTAGGCAAGCGGTGTCAAGGGGCAGAAGAAAGTCAAAGAAAGGGAGGGGAGAAGAGGAGTGAGCACGCAGTACGCCGCTTCTCGTCTTTGCATCTCCACGGCAACACCGTTCACGTACTTGCAGACTTCTGGGGGAGCTTTATCACCGGTGCAGGAGGAAGGGGAATTGGAACCCCATGGAAAGCAGCAAACGCAAGAACATCCCCACAGCAGCCTTCATCAGCCTTCGTCTTTCTTTTTATTTACCTTCAGTTCACGGTCAAAGCCGGCATTCTGAACCAATGTTCATCTTCCAAAGGCCCGAGTTAGAAGCATAGCCCGCCTTTTTTTTTTTTTACCCCTTTATTTGTGAAATAATTTCTTAAAATATTAAATGCACGCCAGCAGTGTGCCACTTCCATAGGGTTAGTTTCCATTTATACCGTATTTAAGAACATTTGTACATTAATTCGAAATTGTGTGTATAGTGATACACTTTTTAACCAAGTGTCAACCCCCCCCTCAACTCGCGCTGCTACGATCAACCCCGAAGATTCCTCTCTCGCCTCGCAAACCTCCTCTCTGTGCGTGACTTCGTCTGTCTACCATCCCTTCATCCGAGGCTATGAAAGGAGGAGTTGAATCCCAGATCACTCCATCATGCCAGTTCTGAAGAGTAGAGAGGAGATCCAGGCAGGCAATGTACAAGGTAAGCCTGTGATTTGTGTAACTGGCATGCATTTTGTGGGTACTTGAGCTGTTTCTGATCACCTCCAAAAATACTCGTGCTGCGTGACTTCCCTCTGAACTTTTGCTTTTACTTTCCTGTGTCAAAAATATATGAGTGATGGTGATAAATAATAAAGTCCCATTAAGACCCAAATGGAAAATATGTTTTAACTAAAAATACAAGTTACTTTCTTTTAATTTAATCTCTCAAATATTTGGTTTGAAATTATATAATGTCAGGAAATTGAATATGAAACATTTGATAAACACAATTTCCTAAATGCTTCACTTGTTACTCACCATTATGGTATCGTAGTGCATAATTTCCCACGGTGAGTCATCACTGTTACTGTTACTACCAAGCAGTTCTGTTGTGCTTCTGCACTTCCTTCCATTTGGTCCATACTTATCAAAACTGGACGGATTGTGAGAGAAGAAACGCCACAGATATCTTGTCACGTGGAATATCAGTTCATCGCATCAGTGTTTTTCTCGTCGATTGGCATCCTGTAGCGTACTTGCACATCTTGTGGCGTGCACGGTGGATCTCGCCCATTGGCTGGTAATGCAAATGATGGCAAAAGCAGATAAAATGAACAGCGGATGAGGAGGCACCAAAAGGAGGAGATGAACTGTCCTTTTTTTTTCCACATCTCATCATGCCGTGGGCGATATCAACTGCATTAAAACTAGAGAGGAGATACTGAAGCTTATTTTATTATTATTAATAAACTTGTGCTCCCCTCAGCTGCAGCTAAAGATTTAGAGTGATTAAACACACATCTGCAAGTTTGGGATGCACATAAAAATATTGGACAGACTTTTCCAAGAGGGAGTACGATTTATTCCGAGCCATAAAGGTGAGGCGAGGTTTTCGGTTATTTTATTGTCTTTGATACTCTGAAGTGTAATGTAACCGAGTGACATTTCACGGCAGTGGTGGAGGGTTGGAGCACAATTCAGGGATAATTATATATGTTAGGCGAAGCTCTTATGTGCCAGTATAGAATTGATTTCGTTTCATAATACTACAGTATAGTTTTGATTTAATGCTCACTGGCTAGAAGGTGTGACATCACACATGCAGCTGGGGAAGGTGTTAAACTGTTCTCAAAGCTGTGCAACTTATTATCACACCCGTAAATTCACCGCCTCCCCCCTTATTTTTCCAGAATATGAATCCGTTTTGTCCTCTTTCACACATCTTTGCAGAAAGAGCGGCATTTATGTGACCCTTGAAGGCAAGTTGGGCAAGAATATTTAGGATGGAAATTAAAAGACCAGCTTTTTTTCCAGCTTAATTTGCAGTCTGGGGTGGAACACGGATTCCAAAAGGGGACTTTTCTGCATGGAGTTTCCTCATTGGATTCCTTAGTGCAGTAGGTTCGTTTGAGACCCTAAAATTGCCCTGACATGTGGCCCTGTGATTGGCTGGCGACTGATCCAGGGTGAACCCTTCTATTCGCCCAATGGCAGCTGAGATCCAGCCCCCTCCCTGACCCCAAGTGCAGGATAAGTGGTGTAGATAATGAATGACAGAGTTAATGAGTTTTTGAAGTGACATCCAAAATAATTGATATTGCTGCATTCAGAGGAGTTTCTGTCAGCAGCTAGAACCATTTGTCTGATTTCTATAATACTAAATATCATATGGCAGCCTCACAAGGGCCTATGGTCTGAACTTATAATGACAAGGTTACAAATACGTATACGTGACTGGAACATTTTATGATTTATCCTGAATATAATCTTGCTTCATTCTCTCAGTGCACCTCAAGAAATCTTAGTCACTGCTGTCAAAGTGATTTAACTTTTATCCAAAATTTTAACACCACCATCGGCAAACCATTTTGCACAAGTGTTTTTTACCCCCGTGCACGAGGCTGTTGTCAGACATGTCTGTCTGACAGCAGGATTACACAAAACACACTTGAGTGAATTTTTCCCCACTTTGTTGAAGGAATGCTTTAAATGATTGAAGAGACCCATTTAACATTGGCCCAATTTCTCTCGTGTACTCCGGAATCATCTTTGTGGCCTTTTTGGTCTATGCCTGTTTAAAGTTTTTATTAGTATGAAGAAATGTAATGTCGTGAACATTGGCTGTCATGTTTTAAAACAGAAAATGCAGAGATAAATGTCATTTATTTTTTTTCCTCCTCTGCAGTCTTTTTCTGCACTCATTTTCTTGTTGGGTGAAAATTATAAAAAAAAAAAAAAAAAGATAGTGGGGAAAAAAAAATACTGTTTTTCGTCAGTGTCCAGCCACTGCCACTGGAAAGGCTCCAGAATTTGTTCTCTTGGTGGCCTTGCGGATTAGATTCTTGGCTGGAATTCTTTAGCTGTGGGTGAGACTATTCAAACATAAACCAAGCTTTCCCACATTTGCATTCACTCGACTCAGATGACTCTGACTGATTATGATGTGCTTTGGTACGTCCCTTCATCCTAACATAGCAGCTTCATCACTGAACAGGCTGTTTTCTATTCACCTACTAGCATCTGCTGCATAGACACTGCACTCTTCAGTCCCCAAAGCCCTTCCCACAACATTTCACTCCAAAACTTTATGCCGTCCTTACCAACTGGGTCTTGAATGACGCGGCAAGCTGATAGTGGCTGAATGTGAACTTTTGGGACAGATTTTTGGTTGAAAAAGATGGAGTGAATGTGACAGAGCAAGCAAGGGGTTAAGGCGTGGCAGACAGGAAAGCAGACAGACAGGCAAAGATCCAGGCGCAGGCGGTAAATCCAGTGGGAGCTTCACTGACAGTGGATGAAGGAAGCAGCTTTGTAGGCAGATGTAGCTCTGAGTGAGAAAGCAACATACCCAGTGGAAGTTTGTGCAATGGCAGAGTCATGATTACAGCAGAATCTGGGTTGAATTTCATATCACAACAATAATGTCAAACATTATCCGGGTTACCGGTATTACTGCAGTTTTGTGAAGACATACAATATAACAGTCTTCTAATACAGGAAACAGCAACGGTAACATGAGTATTTGAACTAATAATAATAATTGAGAACATGTCTGAAGAAGCAGCTGTGTCTTCTGTGTTCATGATGACAAAATTGACTGACTGATTCAAGACTTTGTAAGCATTCGCCTATTTAACTTTAAAGCAATAAAATGCTCTACCGCCCATTCAAAGAATTCAAATGGGGATTCATTTAATTTTTTCAAGATCCCCCTGCATTGCTGACACTGTGTTGTATGTGTTTTGAGTCGTGTGTATTTTGTCTCAGCTGTCATTGGGCAAGAGGTGGGTCTCACCCTGTACCGGTCGGCAGTTGATCACAGGGCCACATATAGAGACAAACAACCAATCAGTTTCTCTGTCAAACATCTGGGCCATTTAGGGTCTCCAATGAACCTACTTCATTTTTGGGCTGTGGCAGGAACACCGGAGATAACCCAAAGAGACACGGGAGAACATGCAAATTTCACACAGAAAGGCTCGCTTTCAGGATCCAACCAGGGACCTACTCCCAGTGAGGCGGAAGCGCTAACTAAAGTGAGAGTAACTCATATGTACTACTTAAGTGATCACCACTGACAACATATTTGCAAGTCACTGCACAGTACGTTGGAAATGATGCAGAATTTTGTTCGCCACGATCTTTTCTTTTTGCTGGGTTAACATCTTTTATTGACTTACCCGTCGCATTTTCTGTAAAAGCCAAAATATGGCCCATAACTTGCAGTAAGTCATCCCAGAGAGCTGTAAGACTTCTTTGCTCGGTCATAAACAAAGCCAGACTGCACTCAAATCAGGGTGACCGCTGCTATCTTTTTCCATGATGGATAGAATCCATTGTGAGCCATCACATTAATCATCTATGAATTTCACGAAAATGATATATTGCAGCCATAGCTGTAAATTCCTTATTTCACTGTAAAAGGGAAGTTTTCTGTCCTTGCATCGAGTTTCTTCCTTTCCAGCGTGCTAGTCAGCAAGGTAACACATGTGGTGCAAGCTTCAAAGATCGCAAGATATCTCCTCTATTGTTTGTCAAGCTCCCCACAACGTGTAAAAACATGTAAAACTTAAACAGAATAACATACAAGTGTATCTGCAAAAGCATAAACCCTTCTAGCGCAAGCTTGACACGTCATTGCATCGCCTTGATTATTGCAGCTTGAGTTAGCGTGGCATGAGTTAGCATAGCGCAAGTTAGCATTAACTTTAACAAGCTAATGACATGAAATACTTAACCTATTATACCAGTTTTACTACAATTGTTCTTACCAGCAAAGTAGAAGTTATAACATACTCACAGAGTAATGCCGTCTGAGGAAATAACAATTTAAAACAAGTTTAGATGGTGAGCATTGAATAGGACAACTAAAGGCGAATGCTAACTCTTTCACGGAGGTTGAGGCGGCCCTGTTTGGATCAGTTTGCTCGGATTCGGCGGCAGCAGTGACGTTCAATGGATATAACAACATCGAGATGTTGACGCCAGAACTCACAGACAGCTGGTTGAGTCGGTTTTGGATACGAGCCTCATGTGACCAGCTTTACAAATGTTGATTCAGTCATTGTGGGATCGCAGGTGCTGAGCAGCCTGGTGTTTGTTGTTTACTTTGACAGAGAGAGAGAGAGAGGAGAGGAGAGGGGGTTGCAAAGTTACAGGATGACCAAGAAACACCTTGTCATAATTTTTTCAACAAATATTCCACACACCATAAAATATTCATATATTCTTCCATGCAAGTTTTGCCCCGTTAAAACCAGTTCCAACTCAAACCTTTCTTTCTTTGTCAGCGGACTCATTGCTCCCTTTTCAATATATAGATTGAGCCGTATCATTTGATTCACTACACTTGAGTAAATAGTGAAGCCAATATCACACTGCCACGACTGTGAAAAAAGAAAACCCCCACGCACAACAGTGGTTAACATGGGTCTGTCTGTGCTGCAAATTTTGACTCAAGGAGGTAGCAGGTCAATAATGGAACTAGCAATTCATCTGCAGGCCAGGATTAAATCTTCAACTCGCTGCTGTGCAGCACCCCGCACAGCGAGACACATCAACAATCTTTGTCGACGGTTGGAGAGAAGCTGAGTGCGTGTGTGTGTGTGTGTGTGTGTGTGTGTGTGTGCGCGTACAGGCAGTCAGACATTGATGCAGTAACTTCAGTGGGTCTCTCGAAGAAATATATACTACATTGAACCTTTTTGCTTGACTAGGCGACAGACCATGTCTGATCTGAAATCTGATTTGTCAGATATTTTTTTTAATCAACTTTCACTCAAAACTGAAATTGTCATGACTCTAACATTTTAAGGCTTTGGGGTGATCTGTCACAAGCAGCTAAAGGTTTAAGTTATGCTTTCTCAGTATTTAGATAGCATATAAATATAAAAACAATGTTTGTTGTCTTCATATCTGCATGAATCAGTGGCATTTTACTGCGTTGTCTGGTGGTAGTTTCATGTGTTGTGTCGCTATGACGACATCAATGTCGAGGGACGTTCAAAGTGCAGTGTAAACGCATACTGGTTCAACAAGCAAGCAAATTAATACCAGCTGATAACATGTAACTTAATAAATTGCACTGAGGATGGAGTCAGGGTCTTTGGAAATGTAAGTAGCTGGTGAGGTTAAAGGGGTCATTTTAATTTTAAGCTTTGTAAGAATGGCCAAGTGAAAACTGCCCCAGGACAGCATGTGGACTGGCCAAATAGAATTAATGAAAAAAATGAATTTTAGTGCACGGTTAGACGAGATGTTTACTTTACGTCATAATTCCATCTGGATACAAGTGCCCTGGAATATGCCAAATCCGCATGAAGGTCATAATTCAGTTTTTGTCAAAACTGCTTCACAGTGTGAGTTTGTTTCTTTCTTCCTTTTTTTTTGTTATCCCCCTAATTCCCATCAGTAAGGAGGGGGAGAAAAGGATCAGCTCCCAGTGAGGTACAGCAGACCTATCTGATCAAAAGTTCACCCAAAAGTGTTTGGGACTTACTATACATTAGTTGAATCACAAAAGTATGGATAGCGGAGATGCCACCTATTATGGGATGGCTGTGGCTCAGTTGGAAGAACGGGTGCCACCTCAAATCAGAGGATTGGCAGTTTGAGTCCCGACTCCTCCTGTTTGCATTTTGAAGTATTTTTGGGCAAGACGCTGGACCCCAAGTTGTCCCCGATGGCCTGGTAAGCGCCTCACTCGGCAGCGCTGCTGACATCGGTGTGCGAGTGTGAATTGGTGATAGAGGTTGATGCGATTTACCATAATAATAATCAATAAGTTGTTATTCATCCATTATCTATACCGCTTATCCTGCGCTCAGGATTGCGGGGCGTGTCTGACTCTTATCACAGCCGTCATTGGGCAAGATTTGGGCTACACCCTATGCCAGTTCTTATTATTACTACAATGTTAAGTAGATTCATGGCTGTCGCACATGACATTCAAACAACTACATTTATGAATCAAACTATAAGCTATCACGACTAGTCTAATATCAGGTTGTAGCATGGAGCTTTTACTTACAGAGCATTAGGACGTTTTAATGAAAAGCGAGTAGAATTTCCCTGGAAACGGATGGATGATGTTTAAAATTTTCTGCATGTTCAAGTGGGTGATGTGAAAAAAGACAATCTGAGTGTGAATGCCGTTCCATTTATATCAGAGAGCAGAATGTGCATGCTTCTTCTACCTCTCCTTCTCTTACACCTAATCATGTGTGACTGAGAGAAGGAGGAAGAGCTAAGAATAGAGAATAGGGCGCCCAATGCTGTGATGGTGCCTCTACCCACATTGCTACGTTTCTTAGAGTGTAGTTCTGAAGTCAGTAGGCACTCCACCAATATTCTCTCATACAGTATCTCTTTGTGGAGGTTCTGCTGAAAAGATTTTTTTTCTCCATCATTTAGTTGCTGGAATTGAACTGCGCCTCTCGGTTTTGCCCTAGATTTCATTTGCTAATAAAACAACCGTAATATCTGAGCTCGCACATGTAGACATTTTCTTATCATGTCACGTCAGATGAAGGCCTTTTAAATCACTTCATATTTCAATGACTGCAAAAGGTACTCCGAGGATTTTTTGTTTTAAAGAGCGATTCCCTCCAGACAAAAGAGGCTGAGAGAGTAAACAACAGGATCTGCAAGCTGAGAAAAGGGTCAAGATGTGAAGATGAAAGGAGCCGACGCCATGTTTGACGGCTGAAAGTGATCATGGATCTGAAATAACAGACGGAGAACAAATATCAGCAAACAAGAAACCATAACATTTCTGAGAGAGTACGATAACCTGACAATTAAACCCTCTGATCGTTTTAATATCAAGGAGAATCAAAGAATATAACAATTTTCTGTTTGCATATCCCTGTGCTGGAAGTGGCTTATTTGAAATGGCCCACGTTACTATTTCATTTGTATAGCTGTAAACTGAATTATTGTAATTTTTAATTTTTTTGATATTTCAAGTTCTCTCTGGTGGTACTATCTAGAGGTACTATCTACCTGACATCTTCAACCAAAACTTGGAACTTCATTAGCGGTGACATTGGACTTGTTTTTTATGACAAAGTATATTACAACTTGGATGGAATTCACTAAAAGTAACAAAATGATTGAAAAATTCGAAATATGAAGTGTGCAGGAAGGCCACAGGTACTTAAAGTCTTGCTGCAATTGATTTTAAAAGGAATCATTATTGGATTTTAGAAACGACATTGAGCTAATATTCGTGAGTATTAATTTAGTATTAGTATAGTAATAATCTTTATTTCAGATACATATGTATTACACATATAGAATCATATTCATCATGTCTACTGATTTCCAATTCAGGGTAATAATTATGACTCAACAAAAACATTAACGGTTATAATAGCAGAGATAATAAAAATAAATAAGAAGTAATATTTACAATGAAAATGATAAACAAGATTCAGATTCATTCATTCCTTGTCCATGCACAGTGTTTCCCTGGACAGGGAAATTCCTGCTTTGCTGTCCACATTGCATTTGGATATGTGTTGATGGGAAGAGCATAAACATTATTACAAATATGATTATAGATATGAATATGAACAGTGCAATAGAATGGGGTGGTGAAATAAGACGTTTGAGTGCAGCTTGGTGTGCAACTCACAAAGTGCAGTTGCAAGGATGAGTGCAGTTTAAACAGGCAGTAGTTACATGTGCAAGAAGAATGAGTGTCAGCTGTTTAAGAGTCTGATGGCAGTCGGGTGGAACGAGTTCTTTAATTGTGTCGTTCTACATTTCACACTACTGTACGTCTGGCCGAAGAGTAGGAGTGTGAACAGTCGAAGGGCGTGGTCCTTTGCAATGGAGGCAGTGGACTCTGCGGTGGTAGATGCTCTGCAGAGAAGGCAGTGGAGTTCTGGTGATCCTCTCTAGGCTTTACCACTTGCTCCAGGCATCTGTGGTCCAGAGCAGTAGTGCTGCCGTACCACACGGTGATGCAGCTGGTCAGGAAGCTCTCACCAATGCAGCTGTAGAAGTTGCTGAGGATCTTAGGTGACATGCCAAACGTCCTCAGCCTCCTCAGGAAGTACAGCCGCTGTTGAGCCCTCCCGACCGTCTCCGTGGTGTTGAGGGACCAGGTGAGGTCCTCGCTTATGTGGACACCCATGTATTCCAAGCTGCTCACCCTCTCAACCTCAGGACCCTGGAGGAGAAGTGGCTGATGAGTTCCCTCCTTCCTCATGTCCACTATCATCACCTTGGTCTTGTCCGTGTTGAGGGTGAGGTTGTTGTCCTCACATCACATCACCAGACTGGCCACCTCAATCCTGGAGGCCGTTTCGTCTCAGCCGGTGATGCGTCCTATGACTGCGGCGTCGTCTGCGAACTTCAGGATGATGCTGTCCTCATGGGGGGCGACATAGTCGCGGGTGAACAGGGTGTAGAGGATGGGTCGGAGGACACATGCCTGAGGAGTGCCTGTGTTTATGATGATTTATGTCGTGTTGGATGCGGAGCTGTATGGCGTCTGAGGTGGACCTGCTGGGCCGGTATGCAAATTGCAAAAGTATTGCAAAAGTAAAAAGAACAAAAACTATAGTATTCAATTTATTCTAGAGCTATTAATAATACAGATTGAATTCAAAATGTATACAGGCATTCCTCAGTGTTATAGTATGCTCTTCTCCACCTTTTAATAAATCGTTCTTTTTGCAGTCGAAGTCAGTAAGTTTTTTCTCCATCAGATATAAGTCCTTTATTCTCTCAATCCACATTTTGTGCGATGGGGGATCCAACTTTAGCCAGTCAACTGAAATGCTTTTGATTGCCGTTGTTAGTAATATTTGTAAGAAAGATTTTTTGGGTCTTCCTTCGATGTCTCTTGCTCATAGACACAGCAGAGGGACTGCTGGGTCCATTTTATTATTTCCACCAAATACTTCTTTGAGTGTTTCAAGCACTTCCTCCCAGAATGTGTTTAGTTTCGGGCATGACCAAAATATGTGGGTCTGATTACTAACCACAATTTCTCCAGCATTTATTTGACCATGTAGGTAATTTAGCCATGTTTTAATAAGAAATCTCCTAGCTGCGGGAATTATTGAGTTTTACCTGTACGGGGTGATGCAGATGCCACGGCATGTATAGTAAATGTACAGTCAAGTCAATATTGAACGAATGCTCCTCTCCAAAAAATATTTTTTCTCACAGCTGTCAATACCATCAGTCAACAGGATGATTTATTTGGATTAAATTTGTATTTTAGATGCCATTTTGTTTAAGTGTCTCGCAGAAGCTGAAGTCTAAGAGCTCCTAAAGAATAAGAAGAGGATGAGGAAACCGTTCATCCTCCTTGCATTTCAGTGTCCCAAACGGGGGATGACTCAGTGTGCATTTTCATGAGATATGTGATATTTTAAGCTCTTTGATGACTGCATTGTCGAGACATTGGCCATGGCTTTGTAGTTTTTGTCCAATTGCGATGCGTAATATGTCAACCGCATTTCAGTCGAATATATTCAGTGATGAAAATGTATATTTCTGTAGGTTGAAATCACCTGAATGTCAATTTCTTCAGATGTGATTTAATGAAGAAAACCAACCAAAAATGCAGTCACAGTCTTGACACACCAAACAAATAGGACTACATCTCGAGATCGAAAAAAACATACATGTCATTGTCCGTCATGTGGCATGTCTTTGAGTGCACATTAAAACCGGGCCCCGAGTCAGAACATCTGTGATCTGGCTGTTGTTGTGGTTGTAGTTGGGAAGGGACCCAAACACAGGAATGGACATGTCATGGGATCTTAGACATGCTGCAGTGCGCACACTGATCTTTATCCAAAATGTGTCACTAGTGCCAGGTATCGAGTTTTCAATACAGCTCAGACCGCAAAGCTACATGGATGTACATTATAAACAAAAAAAAAAAAAAGAATTGAAATTTGCCTAGTATTTTGATCCTCTCCCTTCTTGTTGCTGTATATGCTTTATAGTATGTCAAATGTAAATCTTCAGATAAGCAAATCTGAAGTACATCAAACAGTATTTTCTGTTCTGAGACAGGTTTCTTCTAATCGTATAAGAGCGACTGAAACACAGCCAACACCATTTGTTATTTTGGCTCTATTTACATGGAAAATGGTCACCAAGTGAGATTTGGAGGCAGCTGAGTATCTTTCTAATGGGCAGGTCCTTCTTATTTGTTTGCTGCCACGTGAAATGAATGTCCTGCTTTGCATCACTGAACATTGTAGTTACATGGGACTATAGGGCAACTGTCTCCCATGGAAAGTCGCTGAGGTTTGTCCAAAGGTTGCGAGAATCGGCAGTGGTGTTTCGAATGCCCGCAGGCACCGTGGCAGCTTTATCGGCTGCCTCAATTGGGATTTCCACTTGGGAGCAGCTAGTTTCTGCTGACGGACAGGCAGTCAGAGATTGCAAAGATCTGTGGGAGTTCATGCTGATATATTGATATCCCTATCAGATCTAACGGGAACTTCCTTTACCCATGTTACCCCTTAACCAAGTTCTGTATAAACCCTCTT
Organism: Fistularia commersonii; assembly: GCF_037954325.1. Lineage (NCBI taxonomy): Eukaryota > Metazoa > Chordata > Actinopteri > Syngnathiformes > Fistulariidae > Fistularia > Fistularia commersonii. Next base: position 10,823,916 of record NC_141295.1, on the reverse strand, counting down.
TTGAAGTGTTTTTGTTGTCTTGGAAGCCAGGTGGAGAAACCCCAAGGAAAAGATGAATTTGTCAAAGGAAATTCATTCAGCTGGATCACACTTGGCTTTCTTGTAGGCAGTACAGCTCCAGGTACGGGTACGGGTGAAAGGACAGGCTTTTCGGCAACTCCGAAGGATATAGATTGGTGTGAGGCTTAAACCGATGAAAAGAATTTGTCTCTTGAAGCTTTAGAAATCAGACACGTGCTGGAGAGAACTTGAGCTGTTGCTTGCTTGCATCTTTATCCCAGTAAACGACATGATATATAGTTGCCATAGAATTTTTGTCAGAGAACCCTACTAATATTTTGGCATAATGCAACAAGGTTTGCCGTATAAGGACTCAGACTTTGCTGTCTGACGATAAAAGCGATCACTGATTGCGTTTGAAGTGTACAAAAATGGCCTGGGAAACCCAACCATCATGGGAATGCACATATGGTTTGGGTCTAGATGCATTCAGTCTGAAACAGTGGTGGTCCAGATCCTCCAAGGCTCTAAAGGCCCCCGTATTCTGCAGAGACAGACACGTCACTTTGCTGCTAAATTGAGTCCCGAGCAGGAGATATAACCTCATGGAATAAATGGCTTCAGTGAGGTAATGAAGACCCCGGGGGATAGATGGATCCTGCCTCAACCCTGAATTTTTTTCATCCCAGTGCCTCTCAGTGTGTATCTTTCATGTCCATATATGAGTGAGTAGTGAACCAGTGAAGTCATGTCTATGTGGATGCTCACAGTTGTGTGTGTGTGTGTGTGTGTGCGCGCGCATTTGGAGGGGGACTGTGTTGCCATGCATGTGCGTGTGTCTGTCTGTCCGTTGTGGTCAGTTCATTTGTTATAAAAACACCATATTATGTCATTTGAAGTCCAGGGCAGCCTCGGAAGGGCACTGGATAATCACGTCTGGATAGTAATAAGCGCAATTAGCAGATATAAAATTCTTCGCCCGAGCAACGTACATTGACTGTAAAACCCAAGGCCATATTTGCTCTTTTTTCTCCTCAACCGAGTAATGAAGAAACTGATATCCCAAAATTAGTTGAGACCACATTTGAATCTGAAATTACATGCTGCAGTGATGTCCACCTTATGCGGTTAAAGAAACGGTGCATATTCATATTTGCTTTCAACACAGTGCTTTCATCTCTTTTCCCTTTCATCTGCCACTCTCATCCCGACATTTCCAATATGGTCCAAGTATGATCTAAATGAAAAGCCTGCCATGCAATTCTTCATTTGTCATAAATATATAAATTAAATATATTCAGTGTCCTAAGATTTCTGCCTGTGACCAATTTCCAATATTGCTACTTCCCCTCTAGGCCTCCCATTGTTGTCCAAGCATTATTAAGACTAAAAAGACCTGCAACGTTGCACAAAAGGTTCAGTGACCATCTTCTACTGATGTAAATAGTCACTTGTGCTTCCATTGTTTTCTATTTACTCCATCAGCAAGATCCGATGAGCTCTGGGCTTAGTGCAGGTGGGTTAGGATACGCAAAAAATGTCATATTTTACTCAAATATATATGTATATGTGGCCAAATCCCATTATAGTTGTTTCATGACACTTAACATGTCAATTAGGTCTGACCCACATTCTTAAAAATAATTTACCAAAACAAAGCATTCTCCATGAGCTTGGCTATGGTTTCAAGGAAAATTTGCTTTTACCAGGACGTAAACCTTCCGCTGACAGGGGCTCACTGTGGGCGGCCTTCTGGCTCGATCGGTTGGGGTAGTACGAGAGAAAAAGAGAGGGACTGACACAAATGGTCTCTTACTAATAATAACAAAAGCGCTGACAGCAATATATAGCTGAATTGATACAATAATAGCTTTAATAGTCATAAAAGAAATAACAGTGGTGGACGCCCGGCAAGGCAGCTGCAGTAGATCCCTCCGGGAACCCATGAAATTAGAGAGCACAAGGACTTGGAAGAAGATATGTGGTTAATATCGTGCATTGATGAAGGGATATGTTTGCAGACGGGATGGGGAGGGTGTGGGGAATGAGAGAAGTGCATCATGGGATATCCCTCGGCGGTGTAAGTCTATAGCGGCATAACCAGAGGCTACCCCAGCCCCAACTGTAAGCTTTCTCAAAAAGAATTTCAAACCTTTTCCAAAACAAAGGTAGAGTTTGTGAAAGCATCCAAATATTTGTGACATTGAAGTTGCACTGATACTGTGTCAATTGAATGATGACAGAGGATGTAAACAGGTCATGTGCTAATTTCAACGAACCCTGCAGGGGACACATTATAGCTGCGTGATGTCTGATTACCTGAATGAGCCCAACAATGTCACACAGCTCTGACTGGCAGTTCAGGCTGAGCACCATTTACCCAATAAGGTGCCAGCTATTTTTAGTAAAGGAGTAATGTTTGGAATCAGGTTGCAGAGGAATTTGTCAATTTATTTATTTTGTTTGCGATTTGTTAAAGTGGGTTTGTGCAATGTTTTGTTCCCAACGCCACAGCCATACCCCTTATCCCTTGCTCTTTATAACATCTTATGTAACAGTATTTTTCACACTTATTGTTTCTGCTACAAAGTGCAGTTGTGCAGCAGACAGCCTGACTAAAAAGAAAAAAAAAAAAAGAAAAGAACTCTGTTCAAAAATAAAAACGTCATATTGCATCTGACTACCTGTGCAACATGGATGTCATGTTTGAATACATCCTGTTCAAATGAATAGAACAACTCTCGTTTTCTTTTTGGATTTACTTATGCAGAGTCTCTTAATGCATTTCAGAGAAGCTTCTATGTGTTTGTCAGATTAATTAAGCCACTCAAATATACTTATGTCTTGTTTATAAATAAGGTGGGGTGCAGTATGCGCATAGTGGAGACGACACTAGTACCTCTCTTACCTGTAGCTGACCACCCACCTTATGTAAATGTGCGTCTTAATAGATATGCCTGTCAGCTCATGTTATCCCCTGACGCCTTTCAAATGCTACACAGCGCAACCCACAACAGCAATTCTCGGAGGGATGGAGCAATCCTTGTAATGATGGCATACGTGTGCTTTAAATTGTTTGGCATTTTGAGTTCTAATGTCTCCCATCCTGCTGGAGCCTCCACAGTATTTCTGCTACTACAATGTCTTTATGATCCCAGCGAGAGGCGAAAGATGCGAATATCAATGTGCGCAGATATGCGTCGATGTAACAAATAACAAACGGCCGTTTCATCGAGACACAAGGACCGCCGCTTGATCGATTATTTGGAGGTGATATTGGCAGATTGTAAGTCCATGCGGTTCTGTGCCGCCAGCGCTGCTCATTCCACCGATGGCCTCTGCCATTTGACAAAGCCCTTGATCAATGGTCTTTGTAAATGTTAAGCGCAATATGACAGACGTCTCTCTCGTATCGGCATGATCCTGCTTGACTCAGTGTACACTTGAATTTCTGCAACTGTGCATGCGTGTAAGAGCATGCGCATCTTTCCATATAGGGGTAAAAAAAAAAAAAGGCAGCAGGCATACATGCACCGAGGGGCTCAGATGTCCGAACGCAGGGACCCAAACAGTGTTTGACCTACTGCGTTTCACTATTTGCACAACTAGCTGTGTATTCATGCATGTGTGTATCTATTGGTGCACTAGGTTGATTGTTCATACAAACCATCGGTATCATTGTTGATCGCCACTGTTTTCCCCTGGGTCACATTCTGATCACCTTGGATTCACCGTCGCAGCGGCATACAGCTGTCTGCGGTTCTCTTGTGCTGAAAATACAGGATCCGCTCTGTGACATCTTCTGTTTGAATTAATTTTTTTTTCATTGTGACCCTTTCTTGATAGTAAAGATGTGTAGATCTGATTCGTCCAAATGTCATTTCTGCTCGAATCCCGCTCACCTCCTACCCTATTATTTCTCTCGATTTGTCCGTAACTGTTTTGAAGATTAATTTTTAATGTGAGGTGCACTAAAAGCCGTTGCATTGATCTTCTTTTTCTGCAGGAGTGCATTAAGTTACCCCGCATGTGTACACGTGGGTGAGCATGCAAACATTTGGGTGATGGCAGAGTGCTACTTATTTTACATTACAAGCCTTTTAATTTCGTCAGGGCCGCAGTAAACGCCAGCTTGGATAAAAGTAAATTGTGTGTTATTAGGAGAGGGCGTGCGCGTAGCGGTCCGCGTGAATTGGTGAAACTGCGAGAGTCGTGTGTATCTTCCTGTCCATCACGGTGCTATGTGGAGGCACATTTGAATTGTTACTAAGGAAACCAAGCACTGCTGTTATACATAAGCACATATTCCGAACAGTCTCTCTCTGCTCCCTGCTTTTCTGTCACATAAGATTTTTTTTCAAAATAGTTTCTCTCTCAAGCCCCCTCTTGGAGTATTCATTTGACCTTTTGCGTAGTTTGTATCCTTTTTTTTCCCCAAACATGGCTGACAGAGAGCGCTTTCCTTTTTTTTTTTTTCTTTTTTACGATCTTCACCTCCTCCTGGCTCTTGTTTTGTCTTTGGCGATTTCATCATTCGTGTCATCCTCTTTCTTTCTTTCTTTCTTACTTTCTTACTTTTGTGTCATCTCCTTTCTATCTTTCTTCTGCTGCGTTGCCCCTCCACACCTCCCTACCGACCACTCCTGGGTTTCTTATTGCTGTTTCTTCCTCCACCTCCATCTCTTTTGAGTATGTCTCTATTTATTCTCTCCTCACCCCACTCTTCTTTTCTCTTCTGCCTTCCTCCCACTCAATTCCACCCCTCCCTCTCTCTCTCTCTCTCTTGTTCCGTCTCTTCACTCCAACGTGTTGTCCTTGCGGAGAATTCATCTCACTTACAATTAGCATTTGCACCTGCAATTACGGCTGACAAACCTCTGGTGATAAGGAACCCTTTAAATGCCCAATATTTATTTGCAGATTCCATTTTTCTTCTCTCCTGAATTTCGGGTGCTCCACTGTTTTTGCTTGCCCTATTACTCAGATTACTCCTTGGGTTGTATGTTGGATTTCTACCTCTGTCAGATTTAATCTCCCCTCAAAAAGTTCTCCCTGCCTCTGCTATTCAGGACTTTTTTTTTTTTTTTGGCGCATATAACTAAATAGGCTTCACAGCACACGGTGCATTTTATGAATAAAAGATCACCAAAGGTGTTTCACAACCAGTGAGAACGGCTAAGCCATACGCCCTACCCTCGCGTGAAAACATGCCCTCCGTGCTTAATTCCGAATATGAGCGTGAACGAATACTCATTAAGATTCATCGACATTTTTCTAAGCAGAAAACCTGCCCAAATCTCAGCCCCTGATACGCTTGTGGAGATGACTGATTTGTATGAGCGCTCGCATCCACACCAAAACAGCGAGAGTCCACGATTTTCACATCAGGCAATGACTAATTGTTTTTCTCCCCTGCCTGTCACCTCCCCCTGCTTATATATTTCACCACTCCTCGCACCCCCTCTCTCTCAGCGCATCTCTTTTCTTTCCCACTTCCATCTCGTTCCTCTTGTCTGTTCCCTTCATCATTTCTTGTTTATAAAATCCTCCCATGTTCTTTGTGGCGCAGCCGATACAGGAGCGGTAAATAATAGCAATAACAGAAAATAATGGGTCGCGGACGACTTCAAAGAATAGCGGGGGCGCGGTGGATGGGGGGCGGGCGGCGGCGGCAACGGGGGGGGTCGGGGGGGCTGGACAGAGGAACTAAGGCAAGGAAGGTTTGGAGGGCAAAGGGGAGAAGAGCAATGAGGAGCTGTGTGTGAGGCAGGGAGAGACTAATGGTCACTTGGCCTTGTCTGCAAAGCCGAGAGACTGTCAATCTCTCAAAATTCCCTGTGTGCTATCCAGTCTACACCTACCCCCCCCACCCACCCTCACACCCCAACACGCCCCAACGCACACAAACACACAGCAACACACACAGTCGCTATCTCCTTCGTTCCGTCCTGGATATACACCGCAGGGTTCCGCTGAGGGAGTCACAGCCCGGCGTAATGGATGTGAAGTTGCCACTTGATGGTCCATGAGTGTAAGATTTCTGTCTCTGTGCGGTCAGGGAGTTGAATCAGTTTTATATCGTCACATACCATAATATCCAGGCAACAGCAATATCCAGTGGAACACGGTGAAGAAAAAATAAAAGGCAAAAGCAAATTCTATTTATAAAGCAAACACATTCTGATAATTCACTTGTAGATGCAATCTTCAGGGTATACAGTAATGTTTTCCATTAAGGTTTTTTATCTCAAAAGTTCCATCCCTGCTTTATTTTTCCTGATTTGGACGCTTGAAATTAATTTATCAGCCATTTGAAACCAATGTAGTTGCAAAAGAAAAGTCAAAAGAAAACTCTCACTAGAATTTCGCCAAATAGATGGATATCCACACAGAATGACTTCAGACTGGTTGCTACATTCGGACTGTACCCTCCTAAACCCTGACCTTGAGGGCAAGATATGAAATAAGCGCCGATAAAATAATTAATCTTAATTATCATCACATGTTTGAAAAAACACTATTTCTGTTATGAATTAAAACTTTACAATCATCCACATCAGATGGGGGTCTCAAATCTCCAAACCTAAAATATTATTTCCGGGCTGCATAAAAGAAGCCAATGATTGCATAGATTCAGAACGATAAATCCACACGATGGCTTAACATTAAGAAAAGCAGCTGCAAAGAGGTCCTGGAAATATTACCCTTTCCTGAAGTCCCTGTAAAAGAAATGGCAGCGTGGACTGACTTTTTTAGATATTTCCTAACAACGCACAAGGAGTGGGAAAAACTAAAGGGACCTACCGCCATAGAAAGGTTCCTAATAGCACTAATAAGTACTAGGGAAAAGAAAATAATTAGTAAGCCGGGTAATATATTTTGATCTATGAATATACATAACTCACAACAGATACGACAGAGATGGGAGGCAGAAATGAACAGTGACATGCCAGCAGACACCTGGGAGGAGATATGAATTGAGGCACACCGGACCACAAACTCAAACTCCTGGAGGGAATTCAAGTGGAAAGTAATTACTAGGTTTTTCAGAACACCAGAAATAACAGCTAAGATGGGGCAGACATGTTGTAGTTCTTGCTGGAGGAATTGCGGTAAAGATACTGCCAACCACACACATATATTCTGGCTTTGTCGTCAACTAAGTCTATTTTGGAAGACGGACTTAGAGCGGTTTTTAAACGGGGCATTCCACAAAGCACTACAACAGCATTATTAGGAGTAACCCCTATGGGTATAGACAGAAAAGATGAAAAATACCTCCCTAAACACATTGCTCACAGCAGCATTAAAATGCATAACTATTAGATGGTTACACTGTGATCCCCCAATGTGTGTATATATATATATATATATATATGAATCCAAAAAGTATGGGACATATACCAGATGGAGCAAATTACATATTTATTAAGACTTCAGGAGATTATTTTTGATGGGCACTTGTCATGTTTTTACTAAAACAATGAGGTTGTAGTCGAGGAGTTTTGGAGTGGCACCGGACAAATGCATATGGAGTGGATTTTCATAACGTACGCACCCCCCAACCCAGATATTTCTTTTACTGTTTCCAACTTATTCACTTATTACCATCTTATTATATATTGTACATTTACTTGTCATATTGATGTTGAGAAAAACTTAATAGAAATCGTGTTAAAAAAAACAAAACTATATCATCAGAGAGTATGAATCCTCAGTGATATTTATCTCTTATCTCTTGTTTTTGATTGCTTACGTGCTGTGACTCAGAAAAGTGATAACGTTTGTTGATGTAAACTGTTTACATTTACCCATTTTAATTTTCAGACAGTCCTTTATATCACATATGACTAATAGTGATAGACTCATATCATCCGTTTTGTGTATAGTATTTTCAGATTTAGCATCATCATAGTATTATTCAGTGTGTTCTGAGTGTATTGCATTTATCTTTCCTCTTGGTCTCTTCCTCCAGGGACGGCATTTACACTCCTCCGCAATGCTTGTCAGCCTCCACCTCTCTCCCTCCTGTCTTCAGCACAAGCGCTTCTTCTCCCCCTCCTCCTACCACCACCACCGTCCCCCTGCTCCACCTCCGGACCAGCCGTCCCGGTTTCTTCATCCTGGGCCCCGGCTGACCCTGCACTTCGCCTCCCTGTCCTTCTCGGTGCTCCTCCTCTCCATACTCCTCTTGCCTGTCTGCGAGTCACGGAGGGGTGGAGGTCCGGGCACGGGACCCGGAGGATCTCCGGGGGGACAAGGTGTTCCGAGAGGAGGCGGCGGCGGCGGCGGCCAGAGGGCCGTTGTCATCCCCCCTCAGTATTCCCCGGGCTCACCGGCTCTTCCCCCCATCAACCCCAAACTGATCAACTCGCTCAGCATCGCCGTCATCTTGGTGGGAAACTCTAGTGAAGTGGCCCTGGGGGCGGGGCTTGAGAAAGAGGACTTCCTGCACATCCCCTACCCTCCCAAAGTTGAAGTGGTGACCATGAACGAGACCGACCCGAAGAGCATAATCTATCAGATCTGTACGCAAATGACAAGGAATTCCCTGCAAGGCGTGGTGTTTGGCGACGACACAGACCAGGAGGCTATCGCTCAAATCCTGGACTTCATATCGGCCCAGACTCACATCCCCATCCTGGGCATCAGGGGAGGCTCCTCCATGGTCATGGCCGCCAAGGTAAGGCGACTCATTCTCAAGCAACGGTATCGGTTTGGTCAAAGCTCCTTCTGTTAGGCAAGTGTCTGGGGAGGTTCTCGGTCATCCTGGTCATGGTCAGCCCTCGTCAAAATCTTCTTATCATAGCAGCTGGACCTTGCAGACATTTCACCTCTCATACCAGAAGCTCCTTCTTCATTTGTCTGAAACCATCAAGCAGTTCAAAATCACATTGCTTAAAGTTTCATGTTCAATCGGTGACTGAAATCAAGAGACCCAAGTGGTTTATTTTGAGGATGATGATGATGATTTGTGCCAGTTTCAACGCGAAATACTTTGAGGTTTGAAAATTTAGCATAGGGATTAGTATTTTTGCTCAAGTAGTATGATTGGGGGGTGGGGGGGGGGGGGGGTCTGCCACTGTATGTAAGACCTCTCGCTGCACAGAGCTGCCTCGTTTTCGAACAAAAACTTCCTTGATGATTGAGTTCACTCGACTTGAAAAGGGCTCAAAAAACAAAAGAATACATAACAAGTCAAAAATCATCTCTGTGGGAAGAGAATTGGCACAAACCGGCATCTACAAGGAGAAGCTAGGGTTCGGAAGCAGAAGGATAGTTTTGAAATGCACTCGGTGTTACAGGTGCAACGCTGAGGTCGTGCTTTTATCAGCTGCCTGTTGCTCGCTCTTGTAGGAAATGGGAGGACGAACAGAAACCGTCTGTTTCCCACCATGTTTCTTTTGAGAAATAAAGGTATTTACGTATTAGATTTAGTTCAGACGGATTCATGAATGCTAAGCGAGGAGAATGTTTTCATTGCTCAAGCATGTATATGAACAGTTAATCGGTCAAAAGTCAGATTAGGGGATTGGTTAAAATTCTAAAGATTGGTTTATTGAATATGGCTTGGTTTCTGACTGTGGGGCGCAATGTTATTTTTAGCAATAAACAAATCATCTATAATAGTTGTTGTGAAAAGGTTCGCCATCTCTTCCTTGCGTGAAAATAAACCCAATTTACATTGATTAAAACATTTAAATGCGATTCATATTGACGATTTGAAACCAAAAGTAAATTCAACGGGAAAAAAAAACATGTGGTTGGAAATGACATTTACGTTACCAAATTGTTCATAGATTTAAACATTAACATGTACGCGGAGATTATTCAGCATCAATTTGTTTCAACGTTCAATTGTTTTGCCACGCAGTTGTCAAAACCACCCATCAACAGCTGTCGGGGAAAGAGAAGTATGACGTTGCTATGGGTAACAAAAATTCAACTGACTGTAACATTTCACTCATTGCGCGACCAATTTTCTTATTCACCTGCAAGGAGTAGCTCAGTGCAACGTGGAAACGGTGACCCTCATTTGTCAATTTGATGTAAAAACCAGTGCAAATCCGAGTGTCTCAAAACTTTATTCATCACAAATCATTAAACATCCTCATCCTGATTGTAAAAGCAATCATCACGATGGTGATATTAATTTGTGCCAACAAATTTCTCATTGTCTGTCAAACTTTGGGGCTGGACAACTGGTGCTGAATATCAATTTGTTCCCAATGTAATGGCATTTACTCAAAGGCTGCAGATGAAGCTCTTATTTTTTCCATGATTTCACTCCATCCTGTAAAGCAGATGATCTAATTGGAATTTGGGTACATTGCGCTCGATTGATTAAAACAAGTTATCTATGAAAATTATAGTTTATCATGTAATTCATGCATCATGTCAAGCCTTTTGTCTAAATTGAAAATATTTGTCAGCTTAGCAAAGAGTCTAATTAGTTAAAATTGTCAACTACGATTGCATTTGACAAGTTTCAGCGCATTGAGCCGTGATAATAGGCAGGCTTAAAGGCTCTGAACAGAACGTTATAATCGTGATATCAAGTGTTTCATTGCAGAACATATAAAAAATCCGGGCTATCTGTCAATGTTCATCAACGGAGATGAAATCGAACGATCCGTTCAGAGAGAGCCGTGTTACCATCCAAAAATGCAATGCAATCCAACTGACACCCTCACGCTCTGTGCCGGGTCCAGAAACACCGTCAGAGCCAGCAAGGCCATTTCTCCAGTGTCACAGTATGAAAGGATTAAATGGAATAAAAAGGTATAAAAAAAAAATCTAACGTTCGTGGAGAAAGTAGAGGAAGGACAACGACTCAGTGTACAGTGGAGATTCAAGAAGATAATTTTGTGAGTGCGTGTGTGTGTGTGTGTGAGTGTAGGGGGGACGGGTTGTGAGATTATAAAATAGCACATCTAGTTTGAGTACGAGAGCGTGAGAGAATAGTGCTCAACGTATAATTACTTCATTTTAACAGTGAAGACAGACAGAGGGCAAACCATGAGTGGCAACAGGAAACCAAAGATAAGGATGTGGAAGTGTGTGTGTGTGTGTGTGTGTGTACTGTCCATATGAGGTTGTGCTTGCGTTAACCGCACATGTGAAAATCTTTGTACTGTTTTACATTTCCAGCGACTACGACTGACACGCCTTGTGTTCTAGTACATTTCTCTGTTATGTACGTTCACTTTACTGCCTTCCTTTCTGTCTCACACACACACACACACGCGCGCGCACAAGCACGCAGAAGAATGAGAGATGAATGTGGTGGATATAGTTGGCATGGCAACCACTTACTTATATATTTGTCTCAACTTGCTCTATCAAAGGAGTTAAGGCGGTTGAGCAGAAGAAACGGATATTTCTGACTCTTTCAGAAGCCGTTCTTGGAAAGAAGGGGGGCAAAAAGGATAAAACCTAAGTGCTGGAGGGGAAGGGGCTCATTTTTTTTAACCGATGAATAACTAGACAGTACAAACAGCGAGGTGTAAAGACTAGGAAAATGAATCAATATGGCTATTTCTTTGCATTATGTAAGTCTTTTAATAGTTTATCATTGATTAGACAAATGACAAACAGTGGATCTTTAAGGCCGGCGTTCAGACAAGATCACCTGAACGCATTTTCAGGGCTTCGTTCTTGCAGTTTATAAAAATTCCACAGGGGTCATGCCGACAACACGCCAAAGAAACCTTTGAATGTTCATTCATTTATTATCTACACCGCTCAACGTGCACTCGAGGGAGCTGGGGCCTATCCCAGTTGTCACTGGGCAAGAGGCGGGATTCACCCTGGACCAATCACAAGGCCGCATATGGAGACAAACGAGCGTTCACCCTCATATTCACACGTCATGGCAATTTAGGATGTCAAGTGAACCCAACACATGATTGGGAAACTGGAGAACCCCCGCAGACACGTGGAGAACATGAAAAGTCCACACAGAAAGGTTGGAATCGAACCGGGGACCTTCTTGCAGCGAGGCAACGCCGCCCACCTTTGAGTTTCTAATCAGAAAATCAGAACTATAATTGTCAAATCCCATGATGACGAGCCCATTTCAGAGAGGGATAAGAATTTATCAAGACGCTGGCGGCAAGTTCATGGCTTGATAATCAAAGATAGAATAAACCGGGCGAAACAGCGTTACTGAAAAATAATTACATTTTCCACGATTCCAAAATGTAATTACAGGAATATACAGTAGCTTCCTGTTTTTGCAGGAAATTCGGGTTGGCCAGAAGTTAACTCTTACTGCATCTTCAGCTGTTGAGTCGATCGTGCTATGTTTCGTGAAATGTTTCCCCAAATCGAGGGGCCGCCGCTATTCACTGTTGAGTTTGTTTTTTCCTTTTTTCTTCCTCTTCTTCTTTTAGAGATTAGAGCAAGAGCGTTTAAAGGCCAACATCGATTATGCACATTTCCACTCTGAAATGCAAATGGATTTTAATGAATGAGAAATTCACTGTCAGATGCAGGGGCTGATCATTATTGAGCTCTGTTTGAGCCAGACTGACACAACTTCTATTACCGGCACCGTGCTCGCAAGAAATGTGCAGTTCAAAGAGAGAATAAAATTTTAATCACATGAACAAAGTCGAAATTCTAATTTAAACCATATAGTGAAAAATAAGTCATTTGGAAGAATGGGAACCAGTGGGTCCCCTTCTTGAACTGCGGCATGAAGCTCATGTATAATGTGCCGACTCATTATTTATAGCTTCTCACTTGAAGCTATGCCAATACAATCGACACATTTCAATCAATCAAGGCGGAGATAAACGTCTTATTGGAACATGTCACCGCACAATGTCAAATATTGTTAAAAATCAGATTGTTTTCGGAAAACAAGCCTGCGCCTCCGTTTGACAAGTGATTTTTACACGACTGCGGTATCAGGATCCATAATCTACGTTCCGCTCTCGACAGACCTAAACCTCAAATGTAATTGAAGTTTCTTTCTTAACTCCCTGTGAAAGAGTTTTTTTGAGACATTATTCATAAACGCAGATGGCGAGTCTATCTTTAAATGCTGTAACCACCTTATTAGTGATGACTCAAATTTCTTTTACCCTGTTGACCTGCCGTGCATTTTTCCCTGTCTTATATTTATATCGCACCCTGCTCTGCCCACCAAAGCTGACTCAGACCGAATGTGACAGCCCAATACATTGGTAACTGTGATTGGCAGCAAAGTACGAGGAGCGATGATGATCAAAACGTCTGCGGTCCGTTAAACAGATACTCAACTTAATTCACACACGTCCTGTTAGCGACGCTCTCCTCAACAGACTCCATTACACTCTTAAGTTCTGATTTGTCGTCCGGTCATCCAGCTAAACTTGTTATTGATTCCATATCACGCGCATACTCTCATATGAAGTACAACTCCGTTTTCTTTGGGATTATTTTGACTCTACACACTCAGTAATTCCTCAGTCCTGAAAGGAGATGATTTATACTGAGCCTTCGCGAAACCTGCAGCAAACACATACAGGTGACGATCATTTTTTTAGCATATAGATTGCAGTTTTATCTCAGAATCACTTTAATTTCACCGTAATTGTGTTTTTAAATGGTCTTTGCTGGGGCTGATTTTCTCTTCTATGAGTCAAGATATAAGTACCCGCATTGTTCAACAATAGTATTTGTATTTTACACAAAATAGCAAAATAAAGGTGAAGGAAAGACTATTGCGAGATTACTCAGATGGATGTAAAGTGCTGTGACCATAAAGGAGTGGTGGTATTTATCCTGTTGGTGCAAATGTTTTTGTGCATTTGACTGGAATAAAATAAGATAAATAGAATAAAATAAATGAAATAAATGAAATCACCGTAAGATAAATAGGGCATGTGGTTATTCAGCCTCGAAGTGCATAAGCCTGTGGTGTTTTCCATCCATTATCAGTCAACAATGACTAACCTGTTTGGCTACAAATCCTCAGTTATTCATCAACTTCAGATAATCTATGTAGGGCGATGCACTGGATTTCTCCATTTCAGGTGAATAAGCAATTAGAATCCCATTTAAATTTACATTGAACACATATGTTCACTCACGGCATTTTGATTTTTGCACATGGTCCCCAGTGTAGTCGGCGACGCCGCATCGAGGGGCCTCGTACCTCGCAGCACTCTTAGCATTATTTTCCCTTCTAGTGGCCAATTTATAATGAATCAGTGAGCCGATGCAAAATGCAGGTAGGCCCTTTATGCACCAAACACTTTCCTTGCCCCCATTTATCCATTAATTCAGTCTGTGCCATGTGTTGGTACTGGCATAATTGGACAACACTGTTAGCCCTGGCCCGTACTCTTCGGCTCTGGCGACTAATGAGGTCTTCAGAATCTATTGTTGAGACTTAAGCTGTGTGAATGTAAATTGGTACACATGTGAAACACAAATAAAACCTGCTGGTGTTCATTGATAATAGCCTTTTGCGTCTGCTTTTGGAGATTATGGCAGTTGCTTTTCTTGCACACGAGGTAGATAGAGGAACAAAACACCCTGATATATTTTCTCATAACTGTCTGGTTTCCGCAAAGTATATTCATTTTCCTTAATCCTTTTTTATTTGTTTGCTTGTTTGTTTTTTTTCCCCCTCTGCTTTCTATTCTAAATGGCCCGTTGTGTTTTAATCGCGCAGCGCTCTTTCAGTTCCGCTTGTTTAAAAACGAGTCCATCATGGGGAGAAAAACTGTCATGTGGTCAATAGTACAACTCATGGATGAATGGGCCGCAGTCCAGCGGCTCCCCCCGTGGTGTGATTTTTCATATCGAATGAGAAACAAAATATTCTTTATGGGGTGGACAAACTGCCAATGGATCCCTCTGGAAAGCTTTCCGGCTTTTAGTGTAAAAACATTACACTTTCCTTAAAGGAAATCTGATTCACCACTCGCGGATTGAGTACTAGGATTATAGAGTATCTTGATTGAAATAGATGAGAACCTCTTGTCGGGCGAACACAGTGAAAAGTACCTCTATGCACAGATGTATATGCGTAAGGTAAATTAATCCACCGTAAATAACCTATATATGATTTTCAACTCAATGTACCAAAGTTCCCTTGTATTGCATGTAAGTACTTGCTACTGCCTTGTTATAGGTCGTCACTACAGCACTCACACATGGCAACCGGTCACAAAAAAAAAAAACAGAGCTCGTATTAACCTGTAATATCTACGCTGATAAAAATCCCTGAGCTGCATAAGGGGAGCCTTCATTGTATTTACATGTGCAACCTGGTGGTGACACTGAAAAACCCAGCATGTAGTATCAATTATTTGTGCTTTTCCGGAGAGAAAAAACATGAATAAAAACACATTTCTATATAAACAGTATATTGTAGAAGACATCAAAACAATGGTGAGAAATTACATCGAAAACAAACAAGAAGAAATCTCATCATCCGGAAATTGACAACTAATTACTTGAACATTAAAAGAGTTGTGGACGCTAAGGTTATTTGTCCATAGCAAAAGGAAAATATGAATAGGATAACCAGAACTACTTGGTTGAAAAAATGTATCTAATATAGTTGTTTTCTTACAGTGTGTTCAGCCAGTCTCTGCAAAGAGCCACAGATTTCTTATCAGTAACAAATTACCAGCATTATAAAATAGCACATACTGCCGTTTATTTCAGTGAAAAGTTAATCTGTGTACTCAAACAAGTTTCTTTGTCCCCTTCAACACTGGTCAAGGGTGGAAATGGTGAGTTCACTCTCTCGTTAAAGGGCCAAATCTTTGTCTTCCTCATCACCATTTGCATCACTTTTCTGCAGTATTCCCTCAGACAAAGTTCTGAAACCAGCAAATTTGAAATGAATAAATTCATGAGACCCTTATTGCCATTAAATTCATCCCGAACTCTTGCTAAATTTTGATTTTGTCCCTCAAATGAGCTAAATATCCTTGAAACCTCCCCTCTCACTTTCTCCCTCTCTCCCCTCTTGTCCAAGTCCCCCTATAATGAGTTGGTTTTTATCAGCGACTGTGCCATCCGTGGACCGGATGAGTAATTTGGAGATCACAGGAGATGTCTCTGCATTGCACTTGGTTACAACAGGTTGTCAGAAAGCTCTGGGCTTCACTCGCCTTCCAGCTGCCAGAAACTATCTGGCCTTTTAACATTCCAGCATAGCCGGCCTAATTGTGCATACAATTATTAACTTAGTTAAGATTGTGCTTCAAATGAAATTGTTTTTCCGTGTTGTAGAGGTCCTGTTCTTTACCGCTCTAGCTTAGGAGGAATATATGTTTATAGATGCCAGCATTTGACACTCACCCTACTTAGATTTCATGAATTGATAACTTGATTTTCTAAATAAAATGAATATACCCAGGTTTGAGAGTGGAAACTTTTAAGTTGCACATGACTGTTTTTTTATGCTTAAAATGTTTCTCTTCAACTATATAGTTAGAATTCTTTTAGGCAGGTTGGTGGGGAAAAGGTATGACAGAATTACATTTGAAAAATAATAAACAAAAGAATCTGGATGTACTTGATGGTCTTCTGGGCGCCGGCTTAGACATAAAAACTGTGGGATGGATGTTAATACAAAACTATGATATGTCTAATATACGCTCTAAATGGCTGTTTTTAGCATGCCATCTTGCAGTGTCCTCATCTGCTGCTGTGGCTCGACTCCGAAGTCGTACACCTGGTCCAAAACCCCTCCTCGGTCAGGTTCTCATAGACTCCGATCATCTACGAGGAGAGAAACTCCCTCAAGCTCAGTCATGAGCATTAATCTTTGTCCAATCAACAAAATTAGAAAGATGCAGACAGCAGCTGTAAGGTAGTAGCGGTAATAAAACATATACACGGCATGCGCAGTCAATACTCTGCTGTTTGTCACAAATTTGTGATTGTGAGCCATGAATGACGTCGCTTGGCTAATTTGACGGCGCTTGAAAAACATCCATGCTTCCCCTTCTGTTGTCACATCTCATTAAACCTTTATCACTGTTGCATCTGATCTGCACAGTGTAATATTAATTACTTTTTGACGTTTTCATCTTCAAAACAAAGAGGGTGAAGAAGATTGAAGAAACAGAGAAAATTTGTTAACAATCATGGCAACTCAGCAACGGGTATTTGGATGATCTCTTGTCACAGGTGTCAGTGTTTAGAAATGTATAACAACAAACCATTTTGAAAGAAATAACTAAAACATTTTGACATTAATTTGAGAATGCCTTCGCAGCCAGTGAATCTGAGGTCTTAGCATTGAATGACCCGCCCTGGCGCCGTGTTGCTGACTGGGATTCTTTCTCAGTGTAACTAGAGTTCATCTTCAGCTGTGGTTTACGGAGACATATTTACAGGGTCATTAACTGCGCTGCGTCCTCTCATGACGCGAGACAGATCGCACACAGATGAAACTGCATTTCCTGGTGACCTAATGAGCGAGCTCTCACCATCAACAGGAGGCTATTGTGAGGAGTGAGACAAATTGATGGGGGCAGATTGGGGGCGGGGAAGGGCTGTCGATGTTTTCTGTTGTATTTGTGACAGTGGAGGGCGAGAGTGCCCTCATGATTAGTGGTGAAATTCCCCCCACCTATAAATAGCGTAATTTGTGTGTTCAGTGCAATAAAAACATTACACTACAAACAATCCAATCCTTGAAAAGGACGAATTGTTGCAGGGCATGCAGTAATCCCCCATTTAAAATGTCATTAATCCCAATACAATGCCTTAAATGACATTTCATTTCCGCTACGATGTAAAAAAAAAAAACAAAAAAAACAGCAAAACAGACATCAGAGATTCCAAGCATCATTTTGGAATGAACTGTTTCAGATGAATCATACAAACCAGTCACTTGTGGTCATTTTTATAAGTGACTGGTTGTATGGATGCAGATGTGTACAATATGCTTGATCTGTGCAATGTGTATTATGTGTATGCTGCTATACACCTTAATTTCCTTTGGGATCAATAAGATATCTCTGCTCCACTCTTATATATTATAAATGTATGTCCGTATATATATATATATAGCTGCCAACTGAGGCTCTAGTTACTCCCCTTGAACCCCTAGTTGCTCCAAATGGCCTGGCCAGTGCCTTCTTTTGTGTGTGTGTGTGTGTGTGTGTGTGCTATTTAAGTGGTGACTATGCATATATCTATATAGAGAGAGGGATATATATTCTATTGTGTCAATTGTTCCAAAAAGTAAAGTTTGACCCATAAGTTACTGGTACTTAATATTCCAAGTCACTGGAGGTTCAAATATCAAAGTTTCACAATTTTCTAAAGTAGCGTGTATTACAGGAAGTTCTGTTACGTTCATGCATTTTAGCTTGATCTTTTTATGTTTGGGGAATACAGAGGAAAAAAAAAAAAGGAAAAAAAAACAGACAGCAAAAGATAAAAGATATAAGATAAGAGCAGTCTGGAAAAAAAAAAACTGTCAGATAATGCGTTGGTTTTCACGGTTTTGCATCAGACTGGGGTTCGTAAACGCAGCAAGAGTATTTAATTCCAGACGGGCAGAGGGGTTGAGTTAGTTCTAATTGTATGGATCAGCGGAGGGCACTCATTTACATTCGCCACTCAGTGTGGGACCGAGATAAAGAGCCTGGGTGGAAAAAAAAAACACAAAGAAATGATAAATGAGTGTAACACAGGTGACACGGTTAATAAACGACTTCAGCCGCATTTGGGTTTATCCCCATTACAGTCTATTTATTTCTTTGTTTCTCATAGTTTCCTTTTCTTTTTTTCCCTTTTCCCTCATAAAAAACTGCATTCCATGATTTTTCCCCACTCTTTTTTTTTTGATTAGGCGCTTTCGTGTTAAATGCTCTCTTATCTCAAATTGTGCAGTGAATTTTTTTTTTCCTTTTTTTGTATATTTTACAGTAATATCCTTGTTTTTTCTCTTTATGTAAAAACTGCTTAAATGTAGGATGATTCATGTTGCACTCAAGGGCATTTCGCTTATTTAGCGTCCAATTAAATTGTTCTATCTGGTTTTAATGTCCCTCCCCCACAACTATAAATAGTGCCTGTCCGCAGCGCTGCGCAGGACTGACAAACGATGGTGCATTTTATGGTTCGTCATGCCTGATACAGTTAAAGTGGGGTTTAACTCACATTTAATGCAGTTGGCCGCCGTAAACATCAATCATCTCCTGCAACAAGTCCTGACTGAGCCAAACGCACTTTTGTTTTTTTTTTTAGTTTTTATGGGGCCGGAAATTCACAGACAGCCAGAAAAAAAAATAACACCGTAACTTTTGTTTAATGAAGCCCAAACTCTTTTTGAATGGTATTCCTACCAGACCTCATTCCTTTGACCTCAGACCTTGTTAATGCGCCGCGCCATTTGTCAAGCAAGTCACCCTCACTGAGCGGGCTGAGATTCCGTCTGAAAGGATTATTTGAAATGCACTTGCTCTCACCAGAGGACTTACGAATTCTCCTCCTTCCCCGTCCCACGGGTGGGTGGCGAAACCTATTTAAGACTTGCATTTCCGTCAATCTGACTGGCATACACAACTAGGCAGACGGATAATGTTATGTTACGCGGTTACCTGCGACAGATTTCCAACTATAGCATCATCGCAGTTACTCCTCCTTGCACGCCGACAGCATCTTAATTGCGTTATTACTACATTCAGGGTGATTCTCAAAGCAATTACCACATGTAAAAAACAAAAAGTTAAATAACGAGTAATGTGTATGTGTCTGAAAGTTCCCGCGAGGGATTCAAACCTAAACGAATGTAACCAGAAAACGGTTTATGTAAATTAAATCTATGTAGAAGCTGAACTGAGAGTTTTTTTGCAAATGAGTGAGCCGGTGCCTGGAATTGAGGAGCTGGACCAAATAATGTACAAATCAGACATGATGAGCACCAGTTGGCGGTTTTCCCTTCTGCTGCTTTGCACTCTGATCAGCTGGCAGTTTGCAACTAAGCTGGTTTGTGATCCCCCTGTAAGCAAAGCATAGGATAGCTAAGTAAGTGGGGGATACTGATCACAATACTCTGAGCAACACTGGCGACTGAAGGCAATCCAGTGTTGGCTTGCTGACGTGGATGAGGTAATTTTATCAAGTTCACTTCTGTTATTTGAGAATTGAATCAACGCTTAGCAGGGAGATTTGATTTTTCCTTGAATAAACCAGAACTTGTCCCTTTTAGAACAACAGCAAACCCGCATTCTTGGGTAGGAAGTTATTCGATGTATTACTTGAATTGCTGCACACACCTTTACTCCATTCAAAGGGCATTGGGGTCCCTGAAATGAGGTTGGAGCCTTTTATTTACATATAATTTTTTTCTTATAGGATCCACCCATGCATTGCCATAATAACCCTACAAGGTGCATGTGAATCAGAGATTAAAAATTCATCTCGGGTGGGAGGTGGTAATTAAAATCCCAGTTACTGCTGCTTGACACCCTTGTCAAAGATACCTTTTTTTTTTTTTTTCAATTCCCAAGAAGCGCATATGTAAGAATCCCCGATATTCTCATCATATCAGAGAATAGTAATAAATTATAATTATTTGTTTTTGTTTTGCGTCAGTGTCCGAAAATTAGCGCGCCGCTAAATAGATAATGTTACGCACAGTATAAATGTAAGTTTGCACAGCCCAAGCTGGTATGAACTGTTGATGGTGGGAGTTCAATCTGTTTGCGACAGCTGGTGTGAGTCTCTCCGGTGACAAGAGACTGGCACATCCATCTCAGGGGTCTTTATCCACGGCGAGAGTGACATACAGTGAGCAGCACCTCCACTGCCACTCAGATTCACTCCTAATCACAAGCAACGGTTGCATCCGCCTGTGCCTCCCGCTGTGGAGCACATCACCACCCAACCATGACTGAAGTGAAATGCTAGTTTTCTACTAATGGCCTCCTAACTGATGCATGGGTCATGTATTTATTGCATCTGAAGCACAGTGGAGTGCCACGGGTTTTCATCGGATGTTTGGATTATCGTGTTTATCTGGAGTGAAGAAGGAAAAAAAAAAAGTTTTTTTTTGTTATGCATTTGCACTTCGGCCCTTTATATTAACAGCCGTTAATGTAGTCATTTATGAAATGTTTGTTCTGGATCCCCTTTGGTATTGTCTGAAGTGCAGTGTGTTTTGTCCAAAACCAGATGCACTGAAGAGGTGCCACTGGGTTCTTTTCATTTCGGCGACAGATCGCGCGGCGGGGAAAAAATAACCTCGGGACCGGAACGCTAATGCTTCATATTCTGGCCACTTGACAAATAGCGCGTGCCCTCGTGTGGCCGGGAAATTTCCATCATAATAATTAGCAGCCTCGAAGCCACAAAGCTACCGATCAGTGGAGCTAAATGAGGAGCGTGACAGATTTATTAATGACTTATAAACACAAGGAAATTTAGTTAAATGATTGATTTCATGTATTCAAAGTACAGGAAATGTATGAAAAAAAATAAAGAAATAGTTCCAACCTGTAGGATATCAAATCAGTAGTTATGCTAAATTTAAGATGTTGTGTTTCTTACAGCAGGGGTCCGGTTACCCGGTTACCCCCTGCAGTGTGACCACGTGCTGTTAAAGTCTTGGTTAGTCAGCGCTGACTAGTGGCAATTCCAGACCCTTGTTCCTGTTTCTGCAGATTTCTTACCCTCTCTGTCTTACTCCAGCTCTCCTCTCTATCTTAACACCCTATCTGTCTCTCTCTCCGCTCCTCTCTAATCTCCCCCACTTTCCCTTTTCCCTCCCTTTTCTGGCATCAAAGTATAAGCCATTGCTCCTTGACATATGCCAGCTCAAAGCTTATTTCTCACCTGTCAAAGCCATTCCTTATTTATAAGTTCAGAAAGATGAAATGGCGTTCATTTTTTTTTTTTCCCTTTCAATATGATGCGCTGAGAAAAAAGAAATGCAAGTGCAAGCGAGGAATCAGATCAGTTTAATTCAGACGCTAAGTGGACACAGATTCTGAATCTATTTGCATGGTTAGTCACTATACAGGTGTTTAGAAATTCTTCTGTCACACGCATTTATTTGGCAAAGCCAGACCTTTTAGGTAACATCCCC
This sequence comes from Fistularia commersonii, assembly GCF_037954325.1. Taxonomy (NCBI): domain Eukaryota; kingdom Metazoa; phylum Chordata; class Actinopteri; order Syngnathiformes; family Fistulariidae; genus Fistularia; species Fistularia commersonii. The sequence goes on along the minus strand of NC_141295.1, from coordinate 10,801,856 downwards.
ACTTATGCACTTACGCATCAGTTCAGAATTTTATACCGACAAATTCTATTTTTTAAGGAGAATCTAAAATAGCCGTCTGGCCGATGGTCTGCTTGTTTGAATTTGTTTTATCAATCTTTATTTATCACTCCCTTTGTGCCATTAAAAAAAAAAAAAAGTCAAAGTTTACAAACGAGTATTGGTCAGTATGTTAGTTGTACTGCACGACAGAATGTTTCAGCTTTAAATTTTGTGCAAAAAAATTATGGCTGATAGCTATCAATGAGACCAATCAGGGTCCAAATGAGTTATATAACCCTTTATATTTACTTGGTAACAGAAAATTACATATATGCTGTTACACACATACACACACACACATATATGTATATGTGTATGTTCATATGCATGCATATGTACATATATATATGTGTGTGTGTGTGTGCACGTACACATGCATGCACACAAAAACACACATCTGCATGCCATTGTACCAATGCCCTTTGTTGTGTATTCCACAAGTGTAGTTGTAACTCCATAACTACATCGATGTTTGTCTTGTGTGTACAGTGATGGTACAAAGGCAAATCAACATGATTTGCACATTTGGTTTAAGAGCCTGGCCACAATTTTCAGTGCATTCAGCAAACGGGGTTTTACACCCGGTCCACTACTGTCACCCTGACTTATAGCTCATGTTAGTTATACATTGTGAGTGTGTGTGTTGTGATGAGTGGGTGGTCCTAGCCTCCAGATTGTCACAGCCAATGAGAGAATGTATGGACAATTTGGCCCCTGTGACCCAATTTAGAGGAAATCATTTGAAGATTCAAAGCCAAACAAAACAAAAAGACAACAATTAAGCTAAAATTACAAAGCTATTAATAACAGTATCATAGCACAACAATTTCTTTCCTTTGTTTCCCAAAAGGGCAAACAGTATATTTTTACTCACACTTCATGGCCCTGTTGAGTAGAGACGTCTCATGTAAAGAGACGTGCACATTTAATGGTTGAGATTGTTCCTATATTTCTGTGCGTACAGTGCAGCAGAGAGTAAGTAGGAATTTTTTTACACTAATAGCATCTTTAGCACAACTGTTTCCATGGAAACCGAGTTGCCAGGGAAACACTGTCTCTTTGAATTAAAAATGTCTTTCTCTGTCTCTCAGTCCTCCCTTTCCCATGCGTCTCTCCCGTCACTTTTTTTTGCAATCTCGTCCCCTCCGTTTCCCGGCTCTGCCATCGCTGACCGGCCAGATGTTGTGGCTCGGAAAGTCTCGCCCTGCAGATGACGAGAACCCAAAAATGGAAGAAATGGAGGGTGAAAAAGAGGGAGAGGGGGGGCACATCTTTGCACTTCAAGAAAATCCTGAGAGGGGTGAGGGGGGCAGGGAGGGTTGGTTTTTTTTTTTTTTTTTTTTAATTGTAAGCAACCAAATGATTGAAATAGGAAGGAGACGTTGAATGACATTCAAACAATAATGATTACAAGGGTGGAGGAAAAAAAAAAGGATTTGAGGACCGAAGAAGAAAGAAAGAAAGGGTTGCAAAGACAGAGAGGAAAAGAGATTGTTGATGAAAGGGAAAAGGGAAGTAGTGATTGATTTTTGCTTTCTCTAGTGCCTCTGGTATCTGTGTAACCACGCTGTCACACTTATCCAGCCTATCTAATTTATCTGTAGGCATGATAGGTGGAGAGAGACAGTGATACACCCATGCAGAAATGGAGCGCATCCAAGAAAGGGAGGGTTTGCGTGGGGGGGCTGGAGGGGATGCAAAAGATTCAGAGGAACTGGGAGAAACACACGAGATTGGAAGTTGAAGGGGTGAGTGCATAATGACGACACGGAGCAAATCACTCCCGTTTCCCACGAGCCGGTGATTGTCTAAAAGCAGCACGAGGGTGCGAGTCAGTGCTGCAGGGGGGGAAGTGAAAGGGCTGAGGATGACACTGACACGCCGGCGAGACGTACGCAAGGAAAAGCGCGTGACGGCAAAGATTGTGAACTGCGTTCCTCATATTACGCTGCGCTTGACTCGGGCCTGCACTCTCACCCGTGTGCTTGTTAAGAGAGGGGGAGAGAGAATGGAAAAGGCGAGGTGTTGGATTGTACAGAAGGGAGGTGGGGAAACGACGCAAAGGGAGGAGAGAGGGCAAACATATCTTTTTTTTTTTTTTTTAAATCACTTGAAAGCTGTCAGCTGTTACACCTGTGGGTCTGTACAGACGCACAGGTAGCAACACTGTGTTGCTCTACTGTTTCTCACTTTCCCAAATTACTACCTGTGCCTTTAGATGTCTGTATAATTTTTTTGTCTTGATATCTCCTGTCTTCTTCATTTCTATTTATACTCATAATTATATTCATATTTATTTTCCCTTTTTTTGACATAACTGTTACCCTGTTATGACAAAGGAATTTACCCTATGGGGATCAATACAGTTTATTTTATCTTATATAATTTGCTGAGCCCCCTCCATGATGGCATGGCATGGTCATGTCTGCAGTTATCCCGTGCAATATTGAATTTTTTAATTTTTTTTTATTGTACAACAAAATTGAGCTGCTCTGAAAAGGACTGCTATCGGTACAGGGATGTGCTATGATAATAAAGATCTTAATCTTAATTTTGATCCTATCTGGCAGATGGCGTATTTTTTCAACCCAAATTCTAGGAATCTCAAGGGAAATCTTCCACAAATTTTCTAATCATGATCTAATATTTAATAATCAAATCTCATGAATATAACATTTAATATTAATGTATGTATTCATTTGTTTATATGGATCTTTGAAATTATCTGATCCAGAACACATCCAACTAACACTCAACGTTATTCAGCCGGCTTTTATTACCAGCGTACTATGATTTATTGGTCGTTTCCACTATCGAAGAACATATTGTACCTATTCATTCAAATGTGACAGTACCACATATAAAACCATAGAAAGTTCACAATTAATTTTGCACTTAAATACAAACTGCGGTCCTCGGTTAATCCGCGCCCGGTTCGGGGACGTGGCAAAAAGCTGGACAAAACCCACACAGGAGGACAGCATACAAACTGCTTTTATTAAATTAATGACTTCCATGTTGCAGACACACATTAGTGATTCAATGGATGCGGCTGCGGTGCTAAATGGCATATTAATGTCCACCTTTCATGCGTGTCCTTGCAGAAATAAGGTGTTGTTATATATTCTCAAAAACTGAAAAATAGAAGAGGGAAGAAATACAGTGTGACAGTGTAAAATTGCATGAAAAGAGCCCGGATAGTTGCCCATTATGGCATTTTTCCTATTAACAATAATAATGCAGTTCTGATGAATGGAGATTGTCATTAGTTCTGAACACGTAAAGCTTTGTATGTCTTGTATTCGCAGCCTTAACTTACCCGTACTCAAATAAAACAATGTTTTCAGAGCAGAATTATCCACCGAAAGGAAAAACGCTGAACATATTAAAACTTGTCTAAAAGCACGAACAATTTATTGCTTTGCTAAATTGAAATCTCTTTGTCCTGTTTTTTTTTTGTTTTGTTTTTTTTTTACCCTTATCCCCCATTCGTTAGGATGCCGGTCGCCTCAGCCAGGCTAGGTGTCAGCCAGGGTCAGGGCTAATTGGATCTCTTGGATCGGTGCTATCTGGGCAAATCAGTGCACCGGGCGGCAGCTTGTTGTCCATTCATTATCGTATTCTCGGATTTGCTAATGAGCTTGATCAACTCCTTGTAAAGGAGCTTTCTGTTGCTTCATTGGCCGTAGTTGATGCCAAAATGAATCACTCCAATCCTTATTTTGACCATTCTTAGCCTGAAGTTTCCCCCTCCTTTTTTTTTTTTTTTTTTTACTTTATAACTTCCCCTCTGTTGTTCCCCTGGCTGCCTCACATCGTTCACACACCCGTTTTCCGGCATTTGAACCGTGCTGATCTCCACGGACGCGTAGCGTGACGAGGGCTTGAGGAGCCTGACGAACATGAAGTGAGCATCAGATGTAACAGTCGGAGATGAAATCAGACAATTCCTTTTTTTTTTTTTTTTCCTTCCTCCCAGTCCAAACTGTGGCGACAGTGTTGGAGCGGTGATGAACGCTCGGGGGCGAACGCGAGCATTTCGTGCTTTCTGAGAAGCATTTACGTGTGTATGTGTGTGTGTGTTTGTGAGACAAGATTAATTTGTTAATTAGACATTCTGTTGGTGATTATGTTTCAGTAGCTGGTGGTGCAGAATGGGAGATATGGTGCACTCTTTCCAGAGGATAATAGAAATCCTCTGGTGCCTCAATGAGGTCAGAGGGTTGAACTCTGTAATAGATTTTGAACACCTTAAAACTATCAAGAGAAGGTCAGAAAAAAATGGAATTAAAAATCAAATAAAATAAATACATGTGGTAAAACTGACTTACTGAGATATAGGGTTAAACTGCCTGGTAGATTTGTCACACTGTGAAAGAAATCGGGGAAACAACAAACAGAAATGGAAAAAAAGAAAAATATATGTATATTTGTATATGCACATACACACACGCGTATACATTTGTAAAGTAATTGTAGCAAACAAATTTGCTATGATAAATATATATACTCGATTTTTAAAACATTATATAGTTGTTTTGTTACATTTTGGCAAACGATTGGCACTCTTATTAGTAATATTGTGTAGATGAGAGGCCATTTGACACTAAATGAAATTAAAAATCAAACCACTTGCTTAACACTGGGACGTTAAATTTAAATAACGTCATGTTTACCGTTTACATCCTGTCAACCATTATCTGACCTCTTCAGGGACTAGATTCAGACTGGATTCAAACACAGTCTCACATTATGCTTATAATGTCCCTTTGTGAGGACAATAACCCCAAGATCATGCACCATCTTCCAACAATTTGATGGTAACATACATCTTTAAAAAAAATGTCAAGATAATTCATACAATAATATCAATTCAAATATGTTCTAGTGAGTATTTGCTCACATTTAAATGAACGGCTTTGAGAGAAGAAGGCGTGGAAGACTGAATGGCTGTCTTTTCTATCTACGATAAAGCTGCAAGCGGCTGATAAACTACTCTACTGTCAGAATCTATGCGTGTATGGATTGTAAAATGAGAGAAAATATTTTATGTACAAGCATCTTATATCAATCATGCTTGGTTGCGTAGTACTTCCATTGCTGTTGATTACCTGCACCTCTCACTCGTGTCATGTCTCCCGACTTCTTACAAACCGACGAAAAATCAGAGAAGCTTTCAGAACGAGGTACAGCTCCAGCATCCCTACCACTTCCTCAGAAAGCCTCCGGGCATATTTGCGCGTCACGATGAAAGAAAACACAATGGCGTGTTAAATACAGTCATTTCAAAATCAGCATTCTAAATGGTATGTTTGAAGTATGAGGCGAAAAAAAAAAGAAAAAAAAAAAAAGGACCGCCACACAGGGACTTTTATTGTTTGAGTGGTGACTGAGCCCCCTCCTCCTCCGAGTCTGTCAGCAGCAAACTAACACTCTTCAATTTGTCATGTAAGCCATGTGGCATCCTAAGCCTTGCTCATTTCAGCAGCCAGTGACTGAGCCCATGCCTTCCCCCCGAGACGTGCAAGTGATGTCATTGTTAGTGAGTATCATATCATCTTGATAAAATCGGGATAAACTTGACTTGCAGAGACAGCGTGCAAGCCCGTGGCTTAACTGTCAGCTGTTCGGTCGCTGTTGGATATATTTCTGCAAGTAATATTACTGATGGCGTGCAAAAAAAAAAAAACAAAAAAAAACTGGAGAGCTAATTTTTTCCAAAAGCTGGTGGAATAATGGAACATGCACCGAAAGAAAAACAGGACCACATATAGGGATAACTATTTACTCTCATTCACACCTCTGGGCAAATTAGGGTCTGTGTTTGACCTCTTGCATGTTTTGGACTTTGGGAGGAAAGCAGAGAACCCACAGCAAACCGAAGCACAACGAACCCATGTCGAAAACAAACCATGAACCCTCTTGGTTCTCTGAAAATTAAGTATTTTAAATGAATTATTGTTTTGTTTTGTTTCGTCCTGAAGAAAAAAAAAAAAAAAAAAATCCGTTGGCCAGGGCACGTTGTTAAATCTTGTTGATGTGCCTCGAGTACCCGAAGGGATTAAGACTTATTAAATTTGCCTTATTCAAATCCAAGTGAGACTATGCTGCCATTCCGAGAGAAATTTTTCATTCAATACTTTGTCAAGTGAAGCGAAACAAACTCACGCAGTTTGATCTGAGAGGTTTCCAGTTCTGCAGTTCTGAAATAATCCAAGCAGCCGCATCACGGGAGCAAAAACACAGAACGGCCCTTTACTTTTTACGAGAAGACGATTTTATTGACGCGATGAAATGTCGTAAATACTGAGTAAATACATTGCCGGGTGCAATTATTCAGTTATTCAGATTGAGGGTCGGAGCCGGACGGGAAAAGCTCTCCTGGAGCTGTGGAAAGCTATTTCTGTCTGGAAAACTGGTGGAAGATTGTTTCGAATCTGGACTTTTCCCCCTCGGGAGGAGTATGGCAATATGTGATGTGCACGAATCACGCTCTCTCTCGTGCACGCACGCATGTGTTTGCAGCATACACACTCACCGCCATGAATTTATCGTTATCATTCACAAGTAATGAAAAATTCAAGTCCTATAAATTTGAAATAAGATTTGTATTAGCCTATTAATACAATGTATGTCTGAAGTGTGTGTGTGTTTTGTGATTGGTCGGTTTGTGCAGATTTGTTCCCCGTTCCTGGGTTTCGGGCTCTTTTGTGTTCATGCTTTTAGCATTGATTATGTTGCTGCATCATTAAAGACTAAAAGATACATATGATTAAACGCTGGAATAAGATACTAGAAGTTATTAATAATTGAGAAAATACTGTCATTATGAACTATTAAAAACATGCAGCTCGTCCTCAAATAGAGCTACACATCTACTACATAGTAAATGTGTGGAACAGAAGGCAGTACCTCCGTTGCTCCACTTGCCGCCGCGGGGATGAATCACATTTCATCGCCGCTGAAATCATTTCCCCTCGACCAAAATAGCCAGGGTGATTTAATCTGGACATTATGGGATGTTTAAAAACGATGCGTATGCGACGACGCCGGGGAAAAGAGACACGGGAAGGGTGTCCGTGATAATGAAACAGTTTGAATATGAGCTTAATTAACTGGCAGTGTGCATTTGATTGGAAACATGATGATGAAGCACATTGTGCTCGAACTGGATGGCGTGGGGGGGGGGGCACGCCAGCAGCGCTCAGACTGCGAGGAGTGGAGATAGACAGAGAGGGGAAGATGAAAGGTGGAGAAAGACGAGTGTGATGAAGTGGAAAAGCTGAGTGTTGGAGGGAGAGATGTGTGCACAGCCCTATATTTGTGTGTGTGTGTGTGTGTTTGCGAGTACCCCCGTACTGTGAGTTTGAGGGTTTTGCCTGTTTTCTAAAGCAAGGCTCCTCTCTATCTTTCTCACAGCCTTAACAGCCCACTCGCCCTCTCCCACTCCTCTTTGTCTGTCTCTCTCCCTGTTGCTCCGTCTCTCAACCCTTCAATCCTCTCCCACCAGGGCTTGTTGAGCAGTGGGCCGATATGTCGCTCTTCCTCTGCAAATCTAATTGGAGACGGGCTTTCATTAACATGACATGGAGATGAGTGGAGAAATCCTTTCAAGCCTCCTGCTGGAGGCTCGCTCCCCTCCGCACCGGTGCTGCACTGCACACTGACAGCGGCCGCAGCCGCAGTGGCGGCCTCGGCGCCGGCTGCACCCGGAGACGAGTTCCTGCGCAAATCTCGGCCGCATCGAACGCCCCCTTGCACGCTTCCTTGCCCGACTCTCCACCAGCGGATGTGTCCTTCAGATACCTTGGAGCGAGAAAGACAGCCGCAAACCGGGTATCAATCCCCCCCATATGTAAAATGATGCGCACGCGGCCGTGTGTGCGTTTGGTCATCGGTGGAATCTTCAGCGTGGGACGTTACGGTGGATGTCATCATCCGGCGCAGTGCCACCTAAATTGGATAAATTGAAAGTTGTACTTACATTACGCATCGCCGCCGGACCCCCGGGGAGCGAGGATGAGACGCAGGGTTTGTGTTAGCGAGCCGGGTTCTTTGGTGCCACGTCTGTTCAAAGGTTGAACGATGCCTCCCGAATGATTCACTCGCTTTTGGGGAGGAATTCATAAAGCACTCGTAGTTGCAAAGTTGCAAAGATCACTCTAAGACCGCTGAATCATCAAAGTAGCGTTTGCCGTGACTTGGGATGAGAATCTAAAAAACAAATACAAGAGCAGGAACCGACCGGTGGGATAATACGTTGATTGACTCTGACCTCCTGCATAAAATTGATGGAGGAAAATATAAACATTTTCATATTTTTGCGGTTTGATGGTCATCAAATTCTTACCCCTAAATTTTTTTAAAGTTAAAAGAGTGAATGATACTTTCCAGCAGCTTTTCTCACCGGCATAATTAATTTCATTAGATAATCATTTAAAAGCAAACTTTATGAGACTGATTGTCTTTCCAAAATTGGCATCCAATTATGGACGTCTTGTTAAAAGTACACGGAGCTGCATCTGAAAAAATCTCAGCTGAGGAATATGTTTTACTTTAATGAGATTACACGTGTTAACAGTAATGCCAGTTGTCTCTGTCTGATTTCAGCAGCACAGCCAAATTTCATCTGGGCAAATTTAACATTTGCCAACATTCGAAGTGGAGAAAAGCATAGTACATGATTAGAATCACATTTTTGGAGAAAAATCAAAAAGTCTTTTTTTTTTTTTTTTTTTTTTTTTTTTTACTCACAAAGCCGAACATCAAAAAATAACTGGGGATCAAACAAGTCGGACCACGCAACACAACCCTCATCAGAGATATAATAAAGCAGATAGTGATTGAAAAAGACAAACTTAGTAAGCACAGAGGAGAAAATAGTTTTGTTTATATATGTGTAATATATATGAGGAAGGGCATAAGGACAACAGCATGCACATTCAAAATGGCGAGGGGGGGGGGGGGGGGTTGACCTGAGCATAGCAGCACCCAAAGAGGCTAGAGAGATGCTCTGTCAATCTCACAGTCTGCAATACAGTTGCATGCAAGAAAACTTGACAAGTCACTGCTGCAGTTCAGTTTGCTGCCGGCTTCGGCTCAGCTGGAGGAGCGGACGTCCCTCCAGAAGGTTCGCGATTCGATTCTCCACCGATTCCACCAAAGTGGCTGGTAACCGCAGGAGCCCGAGGATTTTTAATGTGAAGCAACTGATTAAAGTTTCAGTTAAAAAAAAAAAAAAACAAATATCGTGAAATTTCCAAAACATGTTTTCCCGTGAAAAAGACCAGAGATGGTTCCAGGGGGAAGAGAGCCTGAGAGGAAGAGGCTCTCCAGCCTGCTGACTTATTAATACAGTAATTACAGCAACATTTTAGGTCGAGAGCACGGAACGCAAAATTCATAAAATAAATTGATAAATTAGAAAGTGGATTTCCATTTAGGACAGAAGCCCAGAAGAAGGATTTTGCGATGATTCAAATTCTAGCTGTAGACTTTTTTGTTTTTTCTTTTTTGATAAACATGACAGCTGTGGAAGCAAAACATTACTTTTCTCATTCCTGGATGGATGACACAAACATGTATTGGTGTCTTTGCTCTGCCATGGATGGAAAAGGTTCTATTCAGCAAAATTGAAAAAAGATAGTATTTGTAATTTGTTGGACGTGAGAGGAAGGATAGGATATTATGTTCATGCCATGATTATTAAATGGCTCCACAATGCAAAATGTGAATGGAAACGTCTTTTGCACGCAGTGCATTTGCTCCTGAGATTTATCAGGATGTAATATATATGTCACAAAGCGCTACATATTTTGGATTAGGGGAGTTGGAGTATCGGTTAGTAGTCTGCAGCTTGGATGTCAAGTAACAGGAATCCCATCTTTAATGGCAATTCCATAACATGTCTCTGCTGCAGTATGATAAACATCTTCATATTCCCTCGGCGAATGATTATACTGCTCTTGAAAGATCATTCAATCAGTAGAAAAATACCATTTTCATTTTATTAAATGGTTCAGTCAAATAGTGCCATTTGAAAAATTTGGGCCCAGAATGGTATGTTTGTCTGTAGATATTATTGGCTGAATTAGGCTTTAAAAGGACTTGCTGCCAATATATGGGATTAGTTTAATGCGTCTGGCAGTGCGCACTAATTTTAAATGTCACACATTGAAAAATTGTTCTTTATCGCAATTTGGAAATGATCTCATTCTGTAGTTGTGCAGCAGAGCGGGTTCTGACCGGCTGGTTTTGCACTCCGGGTGCTGCTTGCAGCACATTAAGTTGTAATGGCCCACAAGGAGCAAGGTTTTGTTTTAAATGGCAAAGTAAGTTATGAAATACAGCGGTGCACCTGCCACCCCCACCCACACACACACACATACACACACACACACACACACACACACATTTAAGTATGCAGCAATATCATGTTATCCCAGTTCAAACGCTATCATTTGTCCCATATGTGAGGTCAAACCTCAGTGGACAATGGCATCAATTGAATGGTGACATCACGAGTTATAACATGGTCATAGATACCAGACCTTTTGGCCATTGGACAAATTTGCACCCTGGTTGTGCTGAACAGTACATCGCTTCAAAGTGTTCATGATTTCACCTAAAGTCATTTTGATGCAAATTCTGTGTGCAATCCAGCAGGCCTGTTTTTAGTTGTATCAGCTGCCACATATCAAAATCAATGTTTCTGTTACTCTTTCCTCAGTTTTGTTTGTTTCATTTCATCAGAAATAGTTTTTTGACATTCGCTTCTGATAAGACAAGTGTCTTGCAGCTGTCCCAACTGGCCTCCCCCGACCCAAAATATGACGTTGGACTGCCTTCCCCAAAAAGCGATTCCAGTGTAGCATTTTTCCGATGCAGTGAGCAGCATCTTTGTGCTCTTGGTGGCGGGGAGCTGAAATGAGTTTCTCCTGTAAAGTGGCTGATCTGAACTGCTGCTCCCTCACTGCCACGGTATGAAACACACTTGGGCTCATCCGCCGTCCTAATTTCCCCACCGCCTCAGAGTAAAGAGGTCAAGTGACCGCTGATTGTTTCTTGGAGATCCAAGCGGTGTAAGGAGACGGGACAAAGTGATGCTAGTCTCTTCAGGTTGAAATGAAACCCTATTGTTCACAATGTATTGACACCTTGCTTATTTGCATGTAACCCACTGGTATGCTACATAGTGGTCAATATTTCTGGAAAAATATATCGTGTCCAATGTCTTGTCACTTGTTTCAACTTAATATTCACTGCAAGAATGGAAAAAACACCCTGGCTTGAGTTGATCTATGTATTGTGTGTGTGTGAGTTTGTATATATTCTGTCTCAGAATTCTGTCTCAGAAAATTAGAATATTGTGATAAAGTTCTTTATCTTCTGTAATGCAATTACAAAAACAAAAATGTCATACATTCTGGATTCATTACAAATAAAATGGAATATTGCAAGCCTTTTATTCTTTTAATATTGCTGATTATGATATTAAGAAAACTCAAAAATCGTAACTCAAAATATTAGAATATCATGAAAAGTTTTTTTTTTTTTTTTTTAATTGCATTACACAAGCTAATGAACTTTATCACGATATTCTAATTTTCTGAGACAGTCCTGTATATGTATATGTCTTATGTCATAGGGGTTACCACCACTAACCTTTGGAGACTGTAGTTATCCTCCAAGCAAGATTTCCAAACAAATCTTTACATTTGCCTCAGAACACAATTCATGTTTCCATCAGACTTTTTCCTTTCTCAGCGTGCACGTTGCTGCTAGCTGGTCAGCACGGAGTTACTATTTATTTCATGCTGAACAAAGGGACGAAGAATGCTGAAAGTCAGCCGAAAAGCGGGCCAATATCCAATGCATGTTTGAAAATGTGTTGAATAACAGCAAATAGTTGTTAAAAAAATATGTATATATATATATATATATGTATAAAACACACCCTATAGGCTACAGTCAAAAGAAAAAAATGAAAATATAATAGAGCTTGAAAACTAGGGGACTCTCAGCCTCACACTTGAGTAGCGTGTGATCTGAGATGACAGCTAAAATAGAGAGCGGGCTGGGAGGCGGCAGCTCTTCTAATGACACACAGTCTTTGAGCTACGGGAGGCTTCACACGGCTGGGATATGAACGAAGCTCTAGTCCAGTGGCCCAGTTTACACCTGGCGCTCGGGAGTGTTAAAATCGTAAAGAAACCGCTTTGAGTGCACGAGTTTACACCTATCTTTTAAAATGCAGCTCAACATGCATCCACGCGATGGCTCGCATTTCACCGCACGTTGTGCAGATACATACTGTTTGTGATCATTCTCGTCACCACGCGTATTTCATTTATTTATCTTCTTTATTTTTATTTGACGAGCAGATCTCTGTTGTGGGTTTTGTCTGCCGACACAGCGGCTGCTTCTCTACTGATCTTTTGATTCTTTTTGATGGATGTACCCATCCAGATGCGAAGGAAAAGGGGGTGGGGAAGATCGACTGCTGGTCAAGCTTGATAGACTTTCAAGCCCAGAGACAGCGCCCCGCGTGTTGACTTGATGATAATAAAACACAAAACCTGAGCTATGCCCACAATGTCTTCATAAGCTTCCCACATTTGTGTAAAGGAGAAATCGTCGTCCAGTTCTGCACGCATTTCTGCTCGGACAGAAGCGATGAGGGGATTAAGCAGTCCTTCAGCGCGGCCCAGGATCCATTGCGCTGACACAGCCAGAGGACAGCACCTCTTCAAGCCCATTTTGGGCGCGTTTACACCTTTATCTAGTGCTTTCCGCTTGTGACCGGGACGCTCGGGATGCACTTTAACGCAAGGTGTAAACACCCCCGCGGAGAGACCGAGGAGATAATGCAGGGTGATGCAGGTTCGGTGGTGTGGGTCGGAGAAAAAGAGAGATTCCCCGCGACGCTACTGCCATTATAATTAAGCAGAGAAATGATACAGGAGTGACTGTGGGATGAAAGAGAGAGTAAAATGAGATGATGGCTGGTTGTAATCTTAGAAGGAGAGAATTAAGAAGTGCCCTCACGGTCCCCTTGAATGGCAGGTTTGGTCTCACAAGTGATTACGCCACTCAAAAGCCCACTTTTAGTGAATAAGAAAAGAGCTATAAGAAGACAATGATGGCTTTAAAGGGGTGGGTAGAGTAATGAATACGCCGGAAGGAGGCGGGGAGGAATGAAAAGGCGAGATTAAGCGGCGGACCTCCGTAATTGAAAGTGGTCTTTTGACGCGACTTTGGCAAAAAATATCAAGAAGGGACAATTTGTGAAGGTGAACCGTTCAAACTCTACATTAATGGTTAAGCAGTTCTCAAGTGCAAAGCTGAATAAAAACAGGACGAGGTGAACAACAGTGTAGCGATAAGAAGAGTTAATGAAACCTCATGCCTTTTAAGGACCAAATCCAGGGTCACTTGTACAGCACTTTAATGGAAAATTATTAGCATCCAAATTAATATTATTATTGTCATTATCATTGTTAATATTATTTCCCTTTAATGAGAAAATTGCAGGTATTCAGCTCAGTTTTTTCAAAAGGTTCTTTAAATTAATGACATGTTCTGTAGTTTACCCATGCTCTCTACTGCTAATTCAACATTTCCTGGGATCCTTCAATTTGTTTTATAACAGAGGTAATTTATAGATGTTTAAACCATTTTGTTTCAGAAAACCCAATTGTACTGCATTAGGAGAGTAATAACTTATTTAATCATGCTTCTTTTTCAAATGACACAGAAAAGGAGCACCAGGGATTTTTTTTAAATCTGTCACTTTGTATGAAACTTCCTTCATTTATTTCACACCCATGACTCAGGTTTAAAAACTAGGCTGTGAACATTTTTACATAATGCCATAAAAAGGTCAACCCATATGTCACACACGGGCCGCAGCCCATTTTTGAAAAAGCTGTGTTGTTTGACTTACTGTGATTTGTTAACACATTTGTTAACAGTTCATATCAAACTGTTCTGACAGTTGCTTTGAAAATAAAACCATTATGGTTTTGAAGGTTCTGACCGTTCCTTGCATTTCATGCAAAAAAACATTTTTTTTCCTTTGTAGCGTCACGTCCTGCTCATTACGCCCAGTATGTCCACAGTAAACGCTAAATCACAAAGCCAGTCTGAGTCTATCAGCTCAGGAAAATTCTCAAGTGTTCTCAAGTAGCTCCAAAAATGAAATCTCCTGTTAATCATTCAATAAATCACATCAAGTATGAATTCTGTACCAATCTTTGGCAGGCTGGATTGAAAAGACCAACGGGCCGGATGTGGCCCGTGGGCCGTAGTTTGCCCATCCCTGCTGTAACCCATTCGACAGAAGTGTAAAATACATCCCAAAGACGGCTTGGCGACAGTTTTCCCTTAAAATCTGGCAAAGCAAAGAGCTAAGATTGATCTTCTCAAACAAGGGCAGCTCGTAAAATTAGGGCGAGATTAGGGGGGAGTGGTACATTAGCCGCCCCTCATACATTAAAGGCCTCGGCCTGCAGTCTCACATCCGACACACACACACACACACACATCCCCCACTTATTTCCTCACAGCAAGTCTCTTCACCATCACTTGACAGAGCAATGTTTTTACCTCATTACAATAAAAACTGAGTAACTGATCATTTCTGTATCCGTAGGTAAGACAAAAAAAAGAGGGGGGATGGGCTTTAAGTACGGCGGATGTAGCAAACCTAACCTGAGGAGCACTCTGCCTCCTGCATGACTAACAAGTATGGCTGATTACCCACATGGAGGCATTCGTATACATCCCATATGTGTAGGTATGCGTATTGAGCGCAGGAGTGCATGCAAGTGTGAGCTCTTTCTCGGGGGCGTGTGTAAAGACCGAAGTGTGCTCGGCATTTTGAAGTTCAAGAGAAGTGATTTTCATTTTGAAGTTCGAGTCATCTCTCGTATGTGAGAGATAACCAATCTTGGAACTCATCAGTGATCTGTCTAATGATGGTTAGCCTCTGGGAGCAGATCCAAATATCTGTTTCATGCCTCCTTCTCTCTAGTGCGGGACTTGAGTTTGCTGTTCAACTTTCAACTCGAGATACACAAATAAAGGAGCGGTTCATGAAAATTACATGCATGACGAGATGTATAAGAAGATAACACACTTTTCTATTCTGTTGTTTTCTATGTATCTATCTATCCATCTATCTAGCTATCAATCTATCCATCTGTTCATAGATCGACTGATAAGACAAAAGGCTTCGTGCGCTGACATAAAACACACTCGAGTGGAGAGTGTGAGAAAATAAAGTGAATAAAAAGCTAAATTGCCACGGTTCATTTTTGCATTCACGCATAGACTCTGTTTAGGGAGATTAAGTGATAATCCAAAGCATGAAGATTCCTGAGCAAGGAGAAAATAATTTGAAATAAATTTTCTTGGTGCATCCTCGTTTATTCTTCCGTGGTAGAAATTTGATATTTTCGTCCAGCCCGGGGCAGAAACATTGCAGCAGAGTATCTACATCAGGAACAAAGAAAGTCTATTTGCACGTGACCAAGGCTGGGAATTTCTACCGAAGGTAATATGTAAAGGTGTAGTTTACTTGTTAGACTCTGAATTCACGCAGCAGAGAAGCAAGCTAAAGTGTCAAAAGTCTACAATCTGCTGTTGTCTCAATTTCGAAAAAAGAGCTTGAAGTGATTTTGAATGAAAAGGGAATAATCACAGTGCTAATATCTGTGAGTGCAAGGGGTATCACATTTGAAGACTGTGTTAGTCTTTTTCTTTTGCTCATCTGAGAACGATGAGAGCAACAAGATGCTCGCTCCAAAGCTCAGAGGGAGCTGTGAGCTGACTGGATGACCAGCAGAAGCATCCCATTATGCCGGCGTAGCGAGGCTGCAAGGTTTCTGTGTCAGAGACCCTGTGAAGAAGCTGAAAGCTGCATTTGTCAGCCTGCGTTGTATCTGAAACCATGTAGTATTCCTGCTCTGTATCAATATATGGAGGATCAATATGGGTGACGTATAAATATTTATCTAAATTAGGGAAGGGACTCGACTAGGGGGGGAAAAAAGTAAATCAATAGGAGATGTGACTTATTAATCACATCTCAGTATTTGATATGAGATTAAAAAAAAAAAAAGAAAATTTCATTTCAAACTTCAGGGTCTTGTTCATTTTCCCATAGGTCGACAGCACAAACCGCGAGACGAGTGCAGGGAACACATGTCTCTTCATCATGACCTCCTTTACTTCCCTTTCATCCTCATACAGCTGCCGGAGTTGTTTTGACATTGTCTTTCTGGACGGTACTTCATAGTTCCCATTAGCTGAATCAATCTGCAGTGCCTCTCGTAAAGCCCTTGTCTTTTCCCACGAAGAAGAGAGCGGTGTGCGGTCCGCAGTGATCCATCTAGCTAATGCATTGTCAGTTTATACCGGTTGGAACATTTTGTGTATGAATTTTTGTTTGAGTCTTCACTGGTATGACTCAATTATTGCTGTTATCTCCTGCAGCAAAGTTAGCATTACCAATCTGAACACTCATACAAAGTTAACGCTACCGATTTGCGTGCTAGCGCCAGTAGGGTGGAGGTGCTCCTGTGATACGCAAACACTCTCCGGCATAAGGTTAAAAGAACAGCACTTTTGTTTTATTTCCAATTGACCAGCATAGCCTCATGGTAATGCACACTTTGTGTCAGTGTAATTTGGCCCCTGGAACTAGTGCACGGAGAAATGTTCCGCAGTGAATTTAAGTGTGACTAGAATGTGCTTTTTTTTGTAATTAATTAATTGGAATCAACATGTCAAAACCCTAATTTAAATGTGTTGTTCATTGAACTTTCCTATCTATGTAGAATGAGACTATAAACAGTTTTTTTTTGCCTCAACCTATAAACATAGGTACGTTAAACATCAACATAGTTATGTTAAGTATAATATTGATGTATCTAAATTTCCCCACTGTGGGATAAATAAATGCACATTCGATCGATTCTCTGGTTGATTCAACACTCAAAACTGTTTCCAAATGAAGAAATATGCCTTTAAAATGAGCATTTACTTGAACAGCAACCAGTGTCTCAACAACACCTCCCGTCCTCTGACTTAGTCAAAGACAAATCCCCCCCGCCGCCCCCCTCAATATGACGCTGTTCTCATTTCAGCCCCTCTGCCACGACGCCTCCAGTCACTTCCATTTATGAATAATCCATCCTGACTTCTGTGTCTCAATGAGTCGCCGGGTACACGGGTGGCTGACCTGCCCTGGATTGTGGCATCAGACATTAGGCGCTTCCTTGTTCCACTCCTCTCTCCTCGACAGATACGACTGTTCACATATTTGGTTCACTCAAATAAAGACTCGATAACTGGACCAGGTCAAGGGCTTTTCCGTCCTATCTGTAGCACTGATGGAATCAGTTATGGCTCCTTAATAATGATTAATATTAGGTAGACGTGACTGTTTTTACTATCTGAAATGAATGTAATGTTATGTAAAATATAAATCTATTCTTTATATTACTCGCGTTCATGATGATATGTCGCTGCAGAGCTGAAACAGAGAGCGCGTTACTCTGAGCGCCAAACATGACCGTCTTGTTCCCGAGGCTAGCGGTGGCCGGACACGCACCATGATTTTCTGTGTCCTACCTTCTATTTGTTGTCTTGATAAGTGACTCATGACCATGTTTGCTGATTGGCTCAGTCTGTCTGGTTTCCAGGACGACCACTCCATGTTTTTCCAGTTTGGTCCATCCATTGAGCAGCAGGCCTCCGTCATGTTGAACATCATGGAGGAGTACGACTGGTACATCTTCTCCATCGTCACCACATACTACCCTGGCTACCAGGACTTTGTCAATAAGGTACGTGAGCTCACACACACACACACACACACACGCGCACACACACCTGGGATTGCAAACCAAATGTCAGAGCAGGAAAATTGAGATCAGATCGCTTGCGGTCAACATGACAGTTACGCAAAATTGGGTACTTACATCCCGTTTGGGGTCTGGGGAGGAGCATATTTTATTTGACCCCATATGGCAATCAGTTTTTCAGGTTCATGATCCACGTCGAAGTGGGAAATGCGAAATGTGCAGTAGAGTGAGTAAACATTTAGCATTCATGGTAGGAACTGAAGCTCATCCAATTAAGGAAGAGGTAAATTGTTTTATTTTCCTATATATATGTATATATATATCAGGGTTTTACAAGGCAGATATTCTTGCAACTGTACAAGCATAATACCTTTTTACTGAGCAACTAAAATAAACTATCTCTGCAGGATCATGTGGTGATTGAATTCATATCGCAGTACATGTATTGCATTGTTATTTTTTTAACTCAATGGGATGTTTGGATTACCTTTTTCCAGGTTGTTTAGCTTGTTATCGATTTTGCGTACAAAAATGTAACCACCCCGACCGGGCCAGCACCGCTTCCAACCTGATTGTTTGGGTTGAAGTCATAATTTCAAGCTTTCAAAAATGATAAGGTTGGCGCAGTCTGACAGAAGTGGGTAGCGGGTTACATTTTCTGATTGCTTTAATGGAAAAAGCAGATTGGCTCAATTTTTCCTTTTGAATGCAGGCTCTCAATGAGGCCTCCTTATCTCCGGGGCTTAGCACAGACTCTTTTTTTTTTTTTTTTCTTTAAATGGGTTGGTATGAGATCCTGGATAACTTTGAACATGGGACACGGTTGAAAAGAATAAAAAAGTAACAGCAATTACACTATTTTAGCTTTGAACTATTTTTTTGTTAACAGACAGAGTTAGTGTGAGAGAAAAAAATCTACATAAGATTATATTATTGGATATTTACCCATATAGATATATAGAGTATATAGAGATATAAGATATATAGAGAGTATCGAGTCAACGGATTGATTCTAAATTCAGTCTGAATTGTCAGCAACATAAATCTCTCACTTTGACATGTTTTTAATGACAGTAATGACAGTATAGACATGTAAAAAATATGTATTATGCATATATTGTAGCGTTTTAGTCAGGGAAACACAAGTGCAATGGTAAAACGTCTGTTTAATGAGCAATAGGTGTTGTTGGCCACAGCCACGCCAAACAAGCCTGCAATACAACTAAGTGTTCCCGCTCAATTCTAGAAAAAAAAAACAGAAATCATTGCACCCCGAACCACTTCTTCTTCTTCTTTCGGCTTTTCCCGTTAGGGGTCGCCACAGCGAGTCAACTTTCTCCATCTAACCCTATTCTCTGTATCTTCCTCTCTCACACCAGCTACTTTCATATCCTCTCTCACTACGTCCATAAATCTTCTCTTTGGTCTTCCTCGAGACCTCTTGCCTGGCAGCTCCAATTCCAGCATCCGTCTACCAATATATTCACTATCTCTTCTCTGTACATGACCGAACCATCTCAGTCTGGCTTCTCTGACCTTCTCTCCAAAACATCGAACATGTGCCGTCCCTCTGATAGATTCATTCCTGATCCTATCCATCCTGGTCACTCCCAAAGAGAACCTCAACATCTTCATCTCTGCAACCTCTAGTTCTGCCTGCTGTCTTTTGGTCATTGTAACAGTTTCTAGTCCATACATCATCGCTGGTCTCACCACTGTCTTGTACACCTTTCCTTTTATTCTGGCCGATAGTCTTCTATCACATAGTACCCCTGACACTTTTCTCCACCCATTCCAACCTGCTTGGACCCGTCTCTTCACCTCTTTTCCGCACTCTCCGTTGCTCTGGACTGTTGACCCTAAGTACCTGAAATCCTCCAGCTTCTTGATCTCCATTCCCTGTAGCCTCACCGCTCCACCCGAGTTCCTCTCATTCACACACATATATTCTGTCTTGCTGCGACTAACTTTCATTCCTCTCCTTTCCAGAGCATACCTCCACCTCTCTAGATTTTCCTCTACCTGTTGTCTGCTCTCACTACAGATCACAATGTCATCCGCAAACATCATGGTCCATGGGGATTCCTGTCTAACCTCATCTGTCAGCCTATCCATCACCATTGCAAACAAGAAGGGGCTCAGTGCTGATCCCTGATGGAGTCCCACCTCCACCTTGAACTTCTCTGTTACCCCTACAGCACACCGTACCAGTGTCTCACAGCTAGCATACATGTCCTGCACCAGTCCAACATACTTCTCTGCCACTCCAGACTTCCTCATACAATACCAGAGCTCCTCTCTTGGCACCCTGTCATATGCTTTTTCTAGGTCTACAAAAACGCAGTGCAACTCCCTCTGGCCTTCTCTGTACTTTTCTATTAGCATTCTCAACGCAAATACTGCATCTGTAGTACTCTTCCTAGGCATGAAGCCATACTGCTGTTCACAAATGCTGACTTCTGCTCTCAGTCTAGTTTCCACTACTCTTTCCCATAACTTCATTGTATGGCTCATCAACTTTATCCCTCTGTAGTTGCCACAATTCTGCACATCCCCTTTATTCTTAAAAATAGGCACCATCACACTTTGTCTCCATTCTTCAGGCATCTTCTCACTCTCTAAGATCCTGTTGAATAATCTAGTCAGAAAATCTACCGCTGCCTCTCCTAGACACTTCCACACCTCCACAGGTATATCATCAGGACCAACTGCTTTTCCACTCTTCATCCTCTTCAATGCCTTCCTCACTTCACTTTTACTAATTTTTGCTACTTTGTGGTCTACAATAGTCACCTCTTCTACCCTTGCACCCCGAACCACACCCATGAAAATTCCCATTAACCTCCAAAATCATACACAAACCGCAACATTCGGGACTCGCTACGATATATTAAAATGTTTTCTTTTCTTTTCCGTCTAGGTACGCAGCACCATTGAGAACAGCTTTGTGGGTTGGGAACTGGAAGAAGTCTTCCTGCTGGACATGTCCGTGGACGACGGAGACTCCAAGATACAGAACCAGCTGAAGAAACTGCAGAGCCCCGTCATCCTGCTCTACTGCACAAAAGAGGAGGCCAGCACTATCTTTGAGGTGGCTCATTCTGTGGGCCTCACAGGTTATGGCTACACCTGGATCGTGCCATCGCTCGTATCCGGAGATGCCGACCTCGTTCCTTCCGTTTTCCCTATAGGTATGACCAAATCGCCATCTATTTGTTGGTACAACATTGCACTGTTATGCTCACCCTACCCACCCCACCCTTTTATATTTGTTCAAAATCTACATTTGCTTCTCACATAAAAGCCATTCAATGCAAAACAAAAACATCTCTGCAGGGGATCTTTATAGAAATATATCTCACATAACCCAATAGGTACCTATACAGGGATCTGGGTTGATCGTGGTCCCTGATCAGTATTATACAATTCAGGTCAGTTGTATGTCAGTTATATGAATTATATGAACGCTTTGAGGGCAGCACGATGCTGGAGTTAAAAGGTTTCAGGTTTGATTCTGTTGGCCGACTGGATTCTCCCCATATGGAGATTGTTTTTGTTTGTTGTCCCTGTGCCTGTGTGTGTTCTCCCTGGGATCCACAGCTATCGCCCATAGCCTTAAAAACCAACAAGTGAATTTGCGTTTCATGGGGGTGCACCCAATGTCACAGGGACCGTGTGTGGAATAGGTGGTACTTACGATGAATGAATGGTTGTTTTGCACCCAGCAACTTATGGTGATTAGAATGCTCCTAGTGAAAAAGTGAAAAGTCAAAGTCAGCTTTATTGTCAATTTCTCTGCATGTGCTGGGCATACATAGGAATCGAGAAGATGTTTCTCACAGTCCCTCTGTGTCATGGGATTAGTGAACTAATGTAAGATTCAAGGTTAGCAGAATACATGGGAAGGCATGGAGGAGTAAGTTAGTAAAAAGAAAAAGATTTAGCGTATGGGCACAATTGACAGATGGGGATTTTTACATATATGCAAATGCTTTTCTCATGTACTGCAAGTCAGTGGCAGGCGATGCATTCTAATGTCTGTTCACCTCAAGTAGGAGACTTGGCCATTTATTCACGGTCTTAGAAAAAAAAAAATTAAGCATAAAGCTTGGCAGCCATTGGGCTAATTCTCGGGATTGATCAAAATTTTCAACTCATTAATGCACCAACTAG
Organism: Fistularia commersonii; assembly: GCF_037954325.1. Lineage (NCBI taxonomy): Eukaryota > Metazoa > Chordata > Actinopteri > Syngnathiformes > Fistulariidae > Fistularia > Fistularia commersonii. Next base: position 10,779,753 of record NC_141295.1, on the reverse strand, counting down.
ACATAGAGGACAACTCGTCACACATTCGACAGGATTCAGCTAGCCGAGCATGTTAGTGCGTGTTCAATATTTTCATTAAAGAAATAGTAAATAGACTCTAACTGCAAGTTTATTTTTTTCGCTTGGTTCCATATGTCAACACTGAAACAAAGACGCAGACATTTATTTGTGTGAGAAATGGGTTTTGACACGTGTTTAATTGTGTCGGGAAAATGCAAAGCACAATCTTGCACAGGGTGCTGAGAAAGTTTCCTCCTTTCATTAGGAGGAGCATTTTTCCCCCTTTTCCCCCCAGAACAATGCTAACAGCTTTACTTTGGCTTGGAACTCATTATAATGATTTAATCATTCATTTTGACTCATTGTTGCACAATTTTGCAACAGCTTTCAAAATGTAAAATGTGCACCCATCTTTTCCCTCCCCAGCAGTTTTTTTTTCACCCCCTCCTTTTAATCTGTTATGTATCTGTACATATCCATTGCCTTTCCCATGCCCCCCTTCCTTTTTCCTAACGGCCCCTCTCCGTATTTCCAAGGGCTTATCTCTGTGTCATATGATGAATGGGACTACAACATCGAGGCCAGGGTACGTGACGCGGTGGCTGTAATTGCCACGGCAACCTCCACCATGATACTGGACCGCGGACCGCACACACTACTGAAGTCAAGCTGCCTCGGGACGATGGACAAAAAAAGCGCCAACACCGGACACTCCAAGGAAATCCTGAAGTGAGTTGCCACTGATGGAATGAGAGATTGGGGAACAGTAGTACCTCTGCATGCTGGAGAAATAGCACGTTTCCAAAATCGATGAAACGTAGGCAGCATCTTAGCAGCGGTGCAAAAATATAACACTACTCACAGAGTGCAGAAGAGGTAACGTACTACAGCAGGACAGATGCTGATAATCTGTGAAGCGTTTATCTGATCATGAGTTCAGTGTGAGAATGTATGTGCATGTGTTGCATAAGTGACGCGGTGTGAGACAGACACGCTAATCTAGATGATGAGATAAAGCATCTAAGGTTCGATACGAGTACATGTAAAAGCTACCCTACGGAAAACGGTGGTGAGACAGGCAACACATCCAGATTGAGCGGACCGACTCCCGTGGGTGTTTCTGCACATTTTGCAATCATAGCGTCAGACAAGATAGAGTTGCTGATGTGTGAAAAACGTCTTGGTGGTTCTAGTTCTGTTGTAAATGCGCAGCACAGGGATTACAACCACGTCAGACCTGTTGCCTTGACTGGTGAGGTAACAAAAAGAGAGGCTGATGATCTCTTGCAGATTGCATATAGACTGGGCTGTCAGTCATCCATGCGCTGCAGAGATCCCTCTCTTTGAGAAAACCTACGGGGGAGCCTCTGATGGTCATGTGTTTTGACTTCATCAAATCCAATATAATATAAACAGGCAGACCTTTGATGCGTACAGAAGATCTGATTTTTCCTCCACACCTGGATCCCAAAAGTTATCCTCTGATCAATACTACTATTGTTACCCCAGTACCAGGTCACTGCCGCTGCTTCCAGTATCCACCAATCCCATCCTGAGTGCATTTATACAAAGGTGCAAAGATAAGAGGTGGTTTCAACGAAAACCTGTTGGGACGCATGCAAAGCCGATCAGTTCACATGGGTTTTTAGGTGGTTTATCCAACAAGTTTGCTGAAGAAACATAACTTGTTTGTCGCTTGTTTCTGTGAAATCACCAGCAAACAAGGAAGCACAGTGCCATTTACTCCAACACGACGTCTTGTCCTGACCTTTCTTACGGGTCTAGGCTGGTTGAGTTCGGTGACTGAGGCAAATCAAAGATTGGCTGATCTCTTAAGTCAATAGATATTTCTGCACCTGTATGAAACATTTTATCGTTTACACCCCAGCAGGTATCCTCTATCCTATCAAGTTTATAACTAGAGCTTTTAGCTTTTCGTCACAATCCTGTTTCACACATGACACAGAAAAGCGACCACATGGACTGATGAAGTCCGCAAAAACAGAAGAGCAGCCACTCTAATCTTTAATGAAAAATAATTTAAGCAAGCTTCGTTTGACAAATAAGTAGGAAAGCTCCAACCACAGGTGTCCTCTCAGGTATTAATACAGTATATTGAGTTAAAATACACTACATGGGGCACAAGAAAGGTCGTAAGAGAAATGCAATTATCGCACAGGACCGGGGATGTCGACAATGACCAAGCAGACACATTGTGAGATCCCAGCTGTTACGCAGGTGTGATTTCTCATTAATCATTTCACAGTGTCATGGGGTAACATCTGATTCATAATCATTTGCTTTTTTTTTTTTTTTTATTGATGAGAATCTCTGTGGGCATCCATAAGATAAGTACATTGTATATACATGTATCCAGCTGAACTTTTGCCGTTGTTTAGCCAGCAAAGCATTGGAGTAACATAGTGATGGACCCGCAGAGGCGGCTCAGGCTCAGATGGATGGTTGGAGGTTTGAATCATCCCCTCCAATCTGCATGCCGAAGTGTCCTTGGGCAAGACACCGAACCCCAAATGGCTCCCATTCGGCCCGGTGTAGCATCTTGAGTGGCAGCTCTGCCGCCACCTGTGTGTGAGTGAATCTGTGTATCCAGTGCAAAGAGCTCTTAAACCACGAGGTGTGAAAGTGCTGTATAAGTTGAGATCATTTGCATAGCAGTGGAACATACTTTTACCTCTTGGCTGCCTGGATGAAATTAAATGGCTGTTCAAACAACGAAAACACCTGCAATGTAAACAGCAGAAGCCTTGCGGGTGACAAATACCAGCTGCACTGATTTGACACTAGGACTGACACATTCGCTGCATCTTGAGTCATTTTGAACAAGGCAAAAGGCTTTTTCATTTCAAAATCATCTGAAATAAAGACAAGAGAACCAATAAATAACCAATTCAATATTTTTCCTTTCGGTGGCATAAGCACACTGTACAACCACACAAAGTATGCACTTGCCACTGTACACACAGTTAATATTTCAGAGCTCTGGTGCGAAGAAAGTGAATATGACACAAAAGATAAGAAATTTTATTTGTTGACTCAGCAAAGAAAAAAACACGAAAAGAAGACACCTTTATTAATATTTCACAGAAATCCTATTGTTAGGAAGAAAAAAAATCTTCCTCTTTAATGAAGCTTTGGTTAATTATTTAGAACAGCAGTGGCCCAATACCAGCCCAGCACTTGGTTGTGTAAAAACCCGTAGCACTGGACAAACAAAGTCACGATGAGCAATGCAACTGCAACAGGATACAGAGCCGGGTGGCTCACCGAGGCTGTGCTCCCATTTTAACAGAGATTGATACTTCCTGCACCTCCGTCTCGGAATCTTCTGCAGCCCCATTTCATCTGCATTTTGATCCTGACAGCAAGGCATTACGGCAGCACCGCATCTCCGCCTCAAAACGCTGGTGTAAATGAGGCTATTAGTTTCTAATATTTCTGTACAATGAGGAAAACGCCCTTCTTTTCATCTTCCTCTGAACCTCTTTGTTTTGATTCTCGGCATATTACAAAAACACAGGGGTGGGCCGTGCTCAATAATTCATCCCCGGTTTGACTTCATAGACGATGCGTTTACGGATCACACTGATCAGAAGTTCCGCAGCTAATTGGACGCTCGAGGACTATTGGATTAATTACAAAACAAAACAAAAACTCTCGAAAATTCCTCCTGCTTGATTCTCTATTTAACCACAATGTGCACCTAAAGGACTTTCAGCGCTCGCTTCTTGACATCTTCTCCCTTTTTTTTCAATGTCAGCTCAAATTTCATAAATACAGAGACATAAAGGAACCCTCCAGTCTTGCACCAGTTCCATCCTTGGGCCGAGTGTGATGGATTATTGTAAATTTTGTTCCTGTCTGTCTCCCTTGTTTCTGTTTTTAATATCAGGAGCGCTTAAGTGCACCATCAAGGAATCCACCACCAACTGCACTGCGATAACAACACCAGCACCATGAATATTTCACTCCCCAAAGGGCACTATAAGACACAGGGTTAGCTCTCAATCTTACTTGAGGCACACACCTGGGATTCTGCTGATCCGCATGTGTGTGTGTGTGTGTGTGTGTGTGTGTGTGTATTCACACTGTTTACATGAGAGGTTCACCAGCGGTGTGTGTTTTTTGTTTTCTATTTCCATTGAATTTTTGCCCTCCGTATTAGGTGAATGACGGAAAATTTGGATTGCACACATAGAAACACACGCACATGCACAAACGCACACCGACAAACGTGCGCACGCATGCATGAGAACTTACACAAACAAACACACACACGAAATGTCTTCAGCCCAAGAGACAGAACCTATAATAATGCCATATGTCTCATGGTCCTATGTAGCCAAAGGCCACTGTGGGCTGCATGCATTCCAGATTAGCATGCTACCCTGTCAGAGCTGATGGACGGAGATGGGAGGCTCCTGTGAGTCATGTTTTTAAAGATGTTTAGGGGCTTCTTGACCTTATGGGTACACATTCACACACAAACACACACGCAGGAGTATGCATATATACTGACGATACATGCATACACTGCAAGCGCTCACACGATCCAACACAAATAAGCCAGCGTGCAGAGCTTCGGAGAGGCCATCCATTGTTCCCTGCCTGACAGCAGGCACAGAAGCGCCAGGATAATGAGAAAATGTGCTCCAAGTGGTTTCAGATGAGGCACTAAGGGGCTTATTTGTGAGGTGAAGCTAGGGCGGGGGGATTCTTCTCTTTTTTTTTTCATATTTGTTTGAGGGTATGTGGGTTGCTTAGATTCCATTTCCTACTGAGACCCCTGAGCAGTTACACTAATGCCACGACATGACATAAGATGTACAGTAAGTGATGATTTTGTTAGTGAGTAAGCGTTTCTGCAGACTGGAGAGACCACCGTCTTTTTATCCATGATTTTACTTCCAAGTATTTCCAGTGCTTGGTTGTCGTACTCTTTAATATTGCTATCTCACCAAATCTAGCAAGGGCAGTGTTCCGCAAGTGAATGTTTGATTTCACATTACCCGACAACTCCTTTTATGAAATAATTATGACCTCAAACTAATAGATAAATATTGTACCATATGTTATTTTTCAAACGTCTAGTGGTTGCTATCATTAGGGGTGATTTCCTCTCAAAACTTTTGAAATGCTATTTAGAATGCAAATCACTATCCAAGACAACATGAACAAATTATTGCAGAATTTCAATAAAGAAATGCATGTCTTTGTATTTCAGAATTCCCATGTCCCATTTTTCCTGTTTCCCTGGCAGACCCTGGGATTATTCAGTCCGTTGATATTTTACCACCCACAATCTCCTTGCCTCTTTTTTTTCACCTTTAGCCGTTTGCATGCACTCAGCCTGCATCAACTGTCTGCAGGCTGTGTGATGCTCTTTGCTGCTTCTCATGCATGTCAGGCAAACATGGTACTTTGGTCCTGTAGTGAAATTATCTTCTTTTTTATTTCAGCATTGGGTAGAGGCATTGTCTTTTTTTTATTTATTTTTATTTTTTTTTGGCAACCTTAAAGTGCTGCTTTCTAAAATATCTTGGCATTATGTAGTTGATTGTTCATTGTCCTTTGTGGCGTCTGCAGCCCAAAAGAAAAATCTCATTTGTCTTTCTTTGTGTGAAAGTGGATCATACCATCAATTTCTATCACCTAATAATCTTTTTTTTTTTTTTCTGCTCATCCACTTCTTCCTTTCTGTTCCTCTGCAATCACATCTATTTGTTCCCAACTGGAGGTACATTCCTTTGAGGTTCATTAACCACCCAATAAACACATGTCCTTTTTAAGAACTTTAACTTAGTATATTTCCTGTACAGTGTTGCACGGTTGTGTGCTGCAGATATTCAGGAGGTTGTGTGTGACTTTTCATTTGTTGCTGTTATAGAAATGGGTTCTTAATAGTTAGCATGAACTCTTTTATTGCACGGTTTATTCTCCTTTTAGCCACAATAACCCTGCAACCTGGGGCAGCATGGTTGGGTAGTGATTACCGCTGGTTGGATTTTGACAAGTTCTTTAGAGACCCAAAATTGCCCAGATGACTGAATAAGAGTTAATGTCTCTATATGCGGCCATGTGATTGATCCAGGGTGAACCCCACCCCTGCACCCAATGAATGTACTCTGCAACTTTCGGTTTCCTATTGATTTCAATTAATCGCATTTTTAATGGCATGTAGCAGTTATTTGAGCTACACATTGCCACGTACTGTTTTTCTTCACTTTAAGTTGTTTATTGATTTGGAGTGTTATTGCCAAAGACTTTAGGGGATGTAGTTACACGTGGTTTAGAGGCGCAGATCTGATCAAAAGCTGACCCGGCGTTTCACTGCGCTGTCACCTGCTTGGCCTCGCCACGATTTTGTGTTCATCCAGATTTCTTCCTCTGACCTCAATCCTGCTGATTTTAAACTAAATCTAACAAATAGGAAACGTTGTTACTTTAACCATTTTCTGAAACTGCTGCTCTAGTAATCTGGAGGGTGAAAACAGATTCTCTAGTGAACTGGCTGCTTGCTACTTTTGTCATTCAATTTCAAATCATTTCTGACAAATTTGCAAGTTAAACCATACATCAAAATAGATTTATGAGAAACTGACGCCCCGATAAACTACTTTGTAGACCATGTATTGACAATTAAGTTATGACCGAAGAACTAACACGGGGTGTTCAAACACCATGCATAACAGTGAAGTTTAGATGTTCTGCTGCACATAAAAAGATATATATCTTATTGCAAGAGCAATTATCTCATAAAAAGATAACAGCAAATCACAAGCAGAGCATCCTATTTAATTTACATTGTGTCTTATTGTATTAACATATTTGGATTGATGCTGGGGATAGTTCAAAAGTCCAAAAAAAGTGCTGTGGAAATCACAAAAAATGCTTCCGCTGTAATGGATTTCTCATGTGATTTCACAGAGTCACATATTATTTGCAATCATCGGAAAAAGAAATCACAACCAAACAAGTAATTGGGGCCACAGTGTTCTGTAAATATCCAAAAGCTGTTTATGCAGCTGAATTAGGAGGTTTTGGAAGGACTTCTTCTCCAGTGTCCCCCGCAGCACTTAGTGTGATGTAACACCAAAGTTAGATCTTCTTTTCTCTCATCCATAAAGAATGATGCGTTCTTTCAAAATAGCTTAACCTGCTTCGAGTCTGTATTTTTCGAGTTCATTACATCTTCACAGGGGTAATAATCATTTTCTGGCCCCGCAAACTCGCGTTTGGCAACACAAAGTAAAATCTCGACTCAATGTGGAGTTTCCCTGTGACGTCGTCCGTATTTTATTCCACTTCCTGCCAGCAAATAAGATCATTAGAGTGCATTTAAAGCCTTTTAAAGTATTAACTTGAAAGCTTGTCTATCTCATGGGCCGCTGCGTTATTCATGAATATACATTCTAAAAATAATCGACATTGTTAACAATCATTTGAAGACATTCCCACTAAAAGATCAGACCCACAACTGATCAGTATTTCATGCTGGAGGGCCGGCTTTACCTGTAATTCAGAGGCGTCCCTCTGATGCGGCGCTCCCCCTCTGAAGGCGCCACAGGTGCCTGTCTGATGTCTCCCGCTCAGCAGGATTCCTCAGGAGGCTGGATCACATGGAGCTCCCGTGGACTTGCTTATTAAAGGCTCCGGCTCAAAGAGCCTGTAAAGCCCTGCATCTTTTCTGCGCGTCGTTCGCATTCCTGTGCGTCTGTTGGCGTGAGCCGCTGAGTTAACACCCACTTGTGTATCGAGACAATGTCATAAGCTTCGATAGTACACATCTATCAGCTATAAATTTTATTTTAGGTTTTTCAAAATGCACCACCAACTTTGGGTTTTTTAGATTTTTCAATCAAGGATGCAATTTCATACTGACAAATATTTTTTTTGTTTGAATTTCGTGACATGAAGAGCAGATGACAGCAGATTTAATGATACCGACCAGGAGCCAGGCAGAGATTTGAGAGACGTTGCCGGGGGTCACTCCCTCAGAGTGTATATAGACCAAGCCCCTATTTAACAATATCATTGATTTCTCATTACGTTTCCAATGGAAAGAACAGATTACCAATAATTAGTAGGGTGTTTTTTTTTTAAGATTTAAATAATTAAGTTTAGCCATAGGGGAGCAGTGGTTTGGGATTTTGTCTCACAGCAAAAAGGTTACCGGTCCAATTCCAACAGGGAGTTTGCATGCAGTGTCTGCTTGCTCTTCAGTTTTCCTCTCACAGTCCAAAAACATCCAGTAGGTTCACTGGGAACCCTAAACTGCCCAGACATGTGAATGAGAGAGTGAATGGTTGTATGTAACTGCAGTATAAGTGGCCCTGCTATCAACTGGCGATCAGTCCAGTGAACTCCGCCTCTTACAGCACCGCCATCATGAGTAAAGACTATGAATCAGCATCAGAGGAACTTTATTTTCCCCCAAGGAACAGTACGTCCAACATTTATAAATATATAAAATAAAAATGAAATAAATATATAAAGCAAAAGTCAAATAAAAATAAGTGAAAAGCAAAATAAAGTAAACTCCGACATCCATCACATTAATAAACTGTTACATCCGCAAATGACTGTACATCTATAAATAACTGGAAATCTGTGCAAATGGCATAGGGAAACTACATTTGTGTGATGTGCTTCGCATTTATAGGATATATATATAATACGAGGAGCACTCCGCTTGAATGAATGAATGACAGTTTAGTTACACTGATTAGAATTGAAGTCATTAAAAAAGTTCCATTCTATAAAATTATATAAATTGAAGTCCATTTTATTCTATTGTATTTCTAACTGATAATTAACTTAGTTAATTACAATAATTCATTGTAACTGAAAATCAGTCATGTCACTGGGAATCAAACAGATCCAGCACAGATTTGTGAAGCTCCATCCATTTAAAACCATTTTCATTTCGGAAGTTAATCCTGGAAAGACGAAAAAGAGAAAATCTTGCGGAAAATAAACAAACAGTTCTTTTTTTCTGAAGAACCAAATCAAATGTGAAATTATGTTTAACCTGATGGGTAAACCCACTGTCCGACATATTCTGCTCCACAACTCTGTTGCTGCTCACATCCTACCGGACTTGGATTGTGAAGTACACATTTCATCAGTATTTGGTAACTCTTCAGAGGCAGGTCGTCTGCAGTCATCCCAGATTATGACTCATCCACCCGAACCTGATCCAGAATGTACGTGTGTGTGTGTGTTTACGTGCACCCCGGATTCCTTTACACACGCGCACACACACACACACGCACACACGAAGCCGAGATATATATTTTTACATCCCTGCATTGCAGCAGCGGAACGTGTGGCCCTGTTCAGCATGACTTGGAGAGGACAGAAAGGATCCATGATATTAAAATGGCTCTGATATTCATTTGAAAATATTTAAACTGAAAAAAGTAGATAAATATGGATTGTTCTCAGTGATGTGATGAATCAGAGTCCCCGTAACCAGATAAATTCCCTTCACAGCAAGTGATTACTGGTAGGGTAGGGGTTGTTTGATGCATAGACAAAAAAACTATCTTTAGCTATGGATCTACATGAGCTTGTTCTAGTAGCACCTCCTGTATGGTTTTTTTTTAATTTAAAGTAAAGCCAGAGGGGACAACAGACACAGAAAGACATCAAATGCTACATTAAGGTTACATCAATAGCACTGGGCTACAAAATGATAAACAGCAGCCTTTTCTGATCTTCATCCACATCATTCATCAGTGTTCACAACGGCGTGGTCCAAAGAGTGGGGAGATGAGTCCCACTGATACGTGATTTGTCGTGCTACTCGGAGGTGAGATGGAGGGACTGATCTGAAATTGAAAGACATCACGAGGGCTTCAAACAGCTTAATACACGAGAAGAAAAAAAAAAAAAAAAAAAAACACTCCTTTCTCTTTTACGCCTTCAATGAGCCTCTCTCCGCTGAGATTATGGTTTCCATAGCAACACAGCTGATTGCATGAAATTTGCTGTGGTTGTGGCTGCCATGGCAACACATTACTTTACATTATAGCGGCGTTAGGGAGCCCGCTCTCACATCCCAGTGTTGCAGTTGTGCTTACACATGTCATGATGAGATATGAACAGACCGCCCCTGGTCACGTGAGCCGCTGTGGTAAAAATATATGAACAAGTCGGAACCTGAGCGTTCCTTCGCACGGCCCGGATCTTTTTGGTTCCCTATTCAGACTCAGATTACGACTACAAGGCTAATCCCATGTTATGTGTGTATTACAGCACTTTTTTAGCATGCAAGCCAGTGGGTACGCAATAGGCATTTCACGGAGGATTGAGTCATTGTATTGGCTTGCTTTAAGCAAGGAGCCCACATAGATCAACGTGTGCGAAGTGGATTATTAATACAGGGTAAAAAACAGACACAGGTGCCTGTGGTGAAGTCTTTTTTTTTTTTTTTGAATCACTTGGCGATTTCCCTTCGCTTGCAAACACACTGAGTGTCTGCTGTTCAGAAGCCGAATTCCGCCTTCTTTCAACGCCCAACACCACACACTGACGCATGGCCCCTCGCGCCTCGCATCGGGACAAGACGTTTCTTTCTCTTGCGGATTTCTTCAAAGGCGCAGTGTCGCCATGGTGATGGTGGCCCGCAGTTTAGGATGAGAAATAGTTAGGGAAGAAGACGGCGGAGAGAGAGAGAGGGGGGGGGGGAGAAACAGAGAGATGCTTCCAGCATATCATGCACTTGTTGACAAACATATATGTGGATCTTTATTTCCCGAGGCCGTTGAAACACTTGACCCCGCTTCCACTTTCCTCCGTCGCTATCTTTCCTTCTTCCTCGCTCTCCCACTCTCACCGCCGAACACCGAACCATTGACTGATAAGGTCTCCTGCAATATATCGGCAGTGACTTCCCCTTTGCAGCCGCGCTTTAGTCGTGAGTTAAAAATCAACATATATCCTCCAATTATTTCCCCCGGGAAAGAGCCTGAGAGTTTTTAGGTCAAGATTGCTAAAGCACTATGGAGATATATCATGTGGGTTTTTTTTCCAGACATAATCCAAGTAATTTGATGTATATAATGTAAATTACAGCATTTTTTTTATACCTATAAAGACAAAGTTATGTCATAAGAAAGGTGAAGTGTGAAGCTTGTAAACAGTATTTGTGGATATATAAGTGATGCCATAATTCAAACAAAATGTTTTTGTTTTTTTTTTCTTAGAAAGTTTATTGAGATATGTAGTAATTTTGAATTCCCCATTCAAAGCTAAGGTCTCTATATATCAGATATTCATTCATTCATTCATTATGCCGCTTACCCTGCATTCAGGTCGATGGGGGTGCTGGAGCCTATCCCAGCTGTTATTGGGCAAGAGGCAGGGCCCCCCCTGGATCCATAACAGGGCCAAATATAGAGATGTACAACCGTTTACTCTCTCATTCACGCATTATGGCAATTTTCCCATATTTTTTCTAATTAACTTCCTGCATGTTGTTGGACTGTGAGAGGAACACAGAGGAAACCCACGCAGACACGGGGAGAACATCCAAACTCTTCCACGGGGGAATCGAACCAGGGTTCTTCGTGTGAGGGGGAAGCACTAACCACTGAGCCGCTGTGCCGCCGCAGTAAAACCCCTTGTGATTGAAATAAAATCAACAATATCCAAAGGAAGGAAGCTGAATGGAGGTCTAGAGCACCAATGTTGCAGAGGGTCTGATTAAACTGAATACGTCTCCCGTAGAAATACACTGCTCAAAAAAATAATGGGAACACTTAAAAAACACATCCTAGATCTAAATGAATGAAATATTCTTATGAAATACTTTGCTCTTTACACAGTTGAATGTGCTGACGACAAAATCACACAAAAATGATCAATGGAAATCAATTGTATCAACCCATGGAGGTCTGGATTAGGAATCACACTCAAAATTAAAGTGTAAAAACAAACTCCAGGCTGATCCAACTTTGATGTAATGTCCTTAAAACAAGTCAGAATGAGTCTGTGTTGCTTTGTGAGTGGACACTATGATTTCACAGAAGTGTGATTGACTTGGAGTTACATTGTGTTGTTCAAGTGTTCCCTTTATTTTTTTGAGCAGTATACTTACTTAAATATGGAATTTAGAAAAGGGTACAAACAGAAATGTAATGTTGCTAATTGTAATTTGAATTCTCATTCTCAGGTACCTGATGAATGTGACATTTGAGGGCCGTAACCTGTCATTTAGCAACGAAGGCCACCAGATCTTCCCCAAACTGGTCATCATTCTTTTAGACAAGGACAGACAGTGGGACAGGGTAAATATCTGATGCTCTTCTCTTTCTACCATCGTCTCACTATTTATTTTTCCGTCGGAGTGCCAATCAAGGGACTATTGTTCAAGATTCATGATAATGTTCCCTTTATTGACTCGCGCAGGTTGGTAAGTGGGAGAAAGGCTCCCTGGGCATGAAGTATCATGTGTGGCCTCGCTTTGACCTGTACTCGACTGCGGAGGAGCGGGAGGACCACCTCTCCATTGTTACGCTGGAAGAGGCTCCGTTCGTTATCGTGGAGGACGTGGACCCTCTCAGCGGAACGTGCATGAGAAACACGGTGCCTTGCCGCAAACTGCTCAGGTGAGGATTTCTAATGGAACGTTCGGACGCAAGAAATGAAACTGATTTGAAACCCTTCAATTTTTTTAAAATGTGAAAGTCAGTATCGATAGTCGATGGTTTATGTTCCAACGCTTGGATCCTACAAAGGCCGCGCAGCAAGAAACTGAACATTTCTCACCTGATCTTCTCCACCTCTGCCGTCACTTTCCATCCATTTCCCTCGCCTAACATGCCCGAGCGGTAATTACTATGAAGCGGATCAATTAAAGGTCACAGAAAACAAAACCTAAGGAAAGAATTTTCACCGCCATCGCTTGCATTTAACTGAATTTGTTTTCTTCCTTTGTATCTTTGAGCGTCATTTAGAATACAATTCATTTCCTCGCATCCCCTCACTGTCCCGTGGTCACGTTCACCCCTCTCCTCCTGCTAAATGGATCAGCATCTTGTTTTCTGTCCCTGTTTTCCTCCCGTGCCTCCTCACCCTCACCCTCTGCCTCTCCTCCATGTGTGCAAATGAATTTTCCTCTTCTAACACTGACCTGCCTGGAATCTCCTGAGGGTGTCCTACATCTTCTGCCTCAGAGATTTTTGTATTGACTGATCTTTTACCCCGCTCTTTCACCTGGCTCCCAATTTCTGTTTTTCTCCCTCCCCCTATCTCCCCAGGCCGTATGGCTCTCTCTCTCGCTCTCGTCTTCGTAGTCATCCTCACTTACAACATCGCAGGGACGGACAGCGGGGTTGTTTGTTGTTGTTGTTGTTGCTGTTGTCACTTATTTTCACGGACACATTGAAGTCCAAACACAGTTTTCCTCACGGATGGATAAAAACCGAAAGTATATATGGTGGAAGTCAATCATAAAGGTTGCTGAGTTCACAATCCCCGGAGATTTCCGCGCTCGTGTGAATATGAAACGCTTCCTCATGAGCCGGAATAAAAACCCGCATGGCCTGGAAACTGAGACGGTTCCAAAGTAGGACATGGCAACCGATTCCCACACCTGTTGTGCACTTGTGGGTCAAAACAAACCCCGATCGATGTCACACAGAAGGTTCAAGATTTCTTTTTTTTTGGTCCCAGAGCTATGTAATACGATCACCAATATCCTCTTGCTAGCGCGGCACGTAATTGTGGGTTTTCACAGAAACCTATCGGTACTCCTGGATTTCTGTTAAGCACAAAAGCACAATTTTTTGATTTCCTACCCCTCCAAAAAATTGAAAATAATACATTTTATACAGGTAGCATTTGTACTGTTGGAGCCATTATGTACTTAAAGGTAGAAGTAGTTTATTTGTCACATATATTTGGTCGTAGAGTGAAATGTGGTCACATGATTCAGCCCACATCTGAGGAGCAGCAGTGTCCACTGTCAACGCCATCCTAAAATATGTAAATCTCATCATCAAATATTTCTCCTTCTTCGCCCGTCTTTGTGATCGCCCTCCCCTCCCCCTCCATTCCATCTGCCAGCAACCAGACGGGTGATTCAGGGATTTACATCAAGCGCTGCTGCAAAGGCTTCTGTATTGACATCCTCAAGAAAATCGCCAAGACCGTGAAGTTCACTTACGACCTCTACCTGGTCACCAACGGCAAACACGGCAAGAAAGTCAATGGGACGTGGAACGGCATGGTTGGAGAGGTGACGACATTTTCTCTTCCCTTTTCCCATGATGTTTTGTTTTTCAAATATATGGTCATTTTTTTCTTGAAATCCTTTAAAAACATCCCCAATTACAGTTTGTTAGATATCACAGCATTCAAATGTTATTCATCTAAATAGAGCAAGGTACAGCAAATCACCAACTCCGACCTAATGCATTTATTGGTTATTCTTTATATTATAAAGAGTCCAGCGGGTCTTCTCTGTGGAGTTGGACAGAAATGCTGCAGTCGTTGCAGATATTACTTTATACTATACAAGTGAGTTGCATTAAAATCCACCTCCTCTGTGATTAGTCTTTATGAAAAGTATAATATCAAGACCACAGTCAAAGTGGTGGCGGGGTGCTGATGTGTTTAAATCGGTTGCGGAGATGTTATCACTGAGAAATACTTGCGCTTGTCGTAAGAGACAGGCATCAATCGGTCACTTGGCATGATTACAAACCTCGGTGTAAAATGAAAGGTGTTAAAGGGAAGCTTTTTATCGAAAGCTGGAGTGACAGAGAACCAGCATTATGTTTGGGCTCTCTGGATGAGAGAAACCAGTGATTATTGAATTCTTACTCAACTTTCATTTCAGTGTTGTTTAATGCTGTGATAAAGAATCGGGCTGAGAGAATATTCACGTTGTTTAACAACCCCCTCCGCAGCCAGAGTACAAAACAACAAAGCATCTCACCGTATCACAGTCCCAAGTGATATCTATAAAAATACAAAGCTACACTAAGTGGCACGGGTCAAATTTAACATCTGTTGTTAAGTAGAGCGAGAGAAATCCTAAATTCAAGACTCTCCCGTCTTCTCAGCAGACTAGCTGTGAGTGGCCGGAATGAGGTCATCGACCGGTTACCTGGTTAAGTTGTGGGTGAGCCCACAACCGATCGATAAGGTATCAAGTATGGCAGCAAGCTAAAATAGATAAAGCATGATCTGGACATGTCGTGTTTTCACATCCTGTCCGATGAGGGCTTTATAAATCGAGGACAATGTCCGTTTTTCGTTGTTTTGCAGGACCGTACCACAGTACGGTATTTGCATAGCACCGTACTATAACAACAATTTCAAAGACTTTTCTTCTTGTGAAGACTTCCATGCTCATTTGTTGAGCAGCCAAAAACCGCCGGGTGAGATCAGCTCAACAGTAGAATACAGACGGAAAAAGCAGGATGAAGAAGTAACAGTGACTGTAGAAGTTTTTCTTTTTTTTTTTTTTTTTGTTAATTATCATGCTTCTGTTTTATTATTTACAAAAATAACATTTTAGAGGAAGATATATTTGGCTAGTTTTGGCTGGTTTTGATGTTTCCAGGAGGACTTCAAAAAAGAGCTGTTATTGTGTTATGGTGACAAATTATTTCTTCTACAATTATATCATTCCAGAGATTTTTACTTTGATTTTTTTTCTTTAACTTTTTTTTGTTTTTTATAGAGGATTGTCAAAAATAAATATTCTTAAGTGAAAACACTTGCAGGATAATCAGAATCTCACTTTGAGTCTGTAGTTACAAGGAGACATTATTTTGGTGTACACTTACATCCTCTATACATATATACTCCATACATACAGAGAATGCATATTTAAGATATATCAAAGTTATAAGACATTGTCGAGAAAACTTTGATTGCCATTTAAGTATCATGAGGCAGAGTCAAGTGTCTACCTTTTTTGGAAAGGAATATGCGCTAAGTTAAAGAGACTCATGCACTGGGGAGCAGAAGATCCGGGCAAAGTCAGATGACCTTTTCCTTATATCAGGCATATTTGTGGATAACACAAGGGAAAAGACCAAGAGCAAATCCCCGAACAGAAAGCTACAGTTCTGGTGAGCAGGAGCACGACAACATGGAGACGCATGATCTCTGCAGCCGGTGAGCTGAGGTAGAAATGGAGGTTGAAAAACCGGACACCGGTCGAGTTGACAAAGGCAGGACTGAAATCCCCTGCAGCAATTGGTTGTTAACCCCTCGGGGAACTTGGGATTGTTTGCTGAGAGCGTCGGGACAGGACCATGTTAGATATCAGTAGAGATAGCCATGAAAACGGAAGACAGACATTCCAATCCTGCAAGGTTGGCTTCCTGCTCTGGTGACTAAAATGATGTCTATGCCGGAGACGCTGGTGGGGACAGGTAGGGCAGAACACTGGCATGCTGGAGGCTGGAAACTGTGGCATAAGATTGAAGGCAGCTGGTCACTATGTGGATATTGGACAGCATGCAGGAAAAATCTATTTCTGAAAGCTCATCGCTGGAGAGACGCCTGTAAGGAAGGATCCAGGGACTTAAAGACGGGTCAAATCAAGTCAGATTTTATTAATATGGCGCCAAATCACACTTGTTTCATGACACTTTCCACGCAGAGCGGAATTGGACCAAACCCTTGAAATGGATCTACAGAAACCCAACATTCCTACAAGAGCACGCACTCGGCAACGGAGCCAAATAAACAATAATGCCTTTTACCAGGCAAAAACCTTAAAAAAGATCCAAGGTCAGCGTGGACAGCCTTCTGCCTTGACCGATTGGGGTAGAAAGAGAGAGAAGGGGAAGTGGTGTGAGGGTTGGAAGGGACAGGCACAACTGATCTCATATGTGCAGTTAATAGTTTAATGGCGATACCTGGTATGATTCATCAACAGCTTTGATTTTCATAAACGAAATAACAATGTTGGATGCTCAGCAAGACAGCTGCAGTAGATCAAGCCAGGCCCCCTGGGAACCTGCAAAATGAGAAAAGCCTGAGTACTGGGGAGAAGATATGAGGTTACTATCATGCATTGATGAAGGCACATGAGTGCAGGCGAGGTTAGATGTATGATCACAGACCTCTGCATCTCTGGTACTTTATTTTTTGGAGAGGTAGTTTCTGGAAAAGATACCTAATAGTGTTAAATCCGTGAGAAAAAGGCAATGCTTCAGTCATTTAATAATGTCCCATTTGTAGGGAAAAAAAAAATTGTAAATACAACCCAAAAGCCCACCAAGAGTTGGCAGGCACAGATTATTCATCAAAAATTGAAATTGGACAGGGGAAAATTTAAGCCAAATTGGGAATTTTAACACAATTTAAAAAGAAAAATTAAGAATAGAGCTGGTGAAAGACCGGAGAGATAAGCAACCAGGGCAAAGGAATCAATAAGAAGACACACCTGAGACACATCCAGGCAGAGGAGCGATCAAAAAGGGTGTAAAAACAATCAAAGACTGGAGGTAAACCTGAAAACTCTCAAGGGTTGAAACCTTCAAATAAAGATAGATGGTAGGCAACGCAGAGACCATGGCATTTTGCATGAGTTAAAATGCAGATGCAGCCAGAGAGTACAGCACTTTCCTCTAATCCTCAGCCTAAATACATGTACTGTAGATAGCACCACTGAACAGTATGGTTTTTTTTTTCTTTGCCTGTGAGAATTTATACTTCACAGAAGGGCGAATTCTATGACCAGGATTGCTTTTGTCTACTGTTAGTTCCTTACTTTGCTCTTTCACGCCGTCAAACACATTTTCCCCTCAACCTAGCCCCGGGGCAAGCTGTGATCATAACCTTGAGAGAAGGACGGCGAGGCTCACACTCAGGGATGGAGACAGAAAGGCACGGAAAGAGAAACACTGACCGAAAAAGAATCACCTTGTTGCATTATGTATTATTATTGTTATAATTATTATGAGTAGTGGTTATACTAGAAGGAGTAGTAAAATCTGTTAGTGTTATTATCATTAATTATACTATTAATATCAGCATAGCTATTGTGGTTTTATATTGAAAGACAGCAGATAAGTTGGGGCCTGAAGGGTTATAAGCAACATATTCATGAATCATCATTTTTGAAATAAGGATTAAAACCACATCCAAATATAGTGTGTGTGTGATGTATGGATATTTTAATTCCTAAATGCCTGAGCGAGCAGTTACTGATTTAACTGAAATAGGAAAAAAAAAAAAACGGACTGTGGTTAGCACTTCGGCCTCACAGCACGAAGGACCCCGGTTCGATTCCAACAAGGGGACCGCTCTGTGTGGAGTTTGCATGTTCTCCCTGTATCTGCAGGATGCCTGGTTTCCTCCCACATTCCAAAAACATGCAGCGGGTTAATTGGAAAAGATTGGGAAAATTGTCCAGAATGAAGTGATTGAATGTTGTCTTTATTTGTATGTGGCCCTGCGGTTGACTGGCAACCGGTCCAGTATCCCATCTCTTGCCCGATGACAGCTGGGAAAAGCTCCAGCAACCCCCCGCGACCCTGAGTGCAGGATAAGCGGCAGAGATGGATGGATTGAGGAAAAAAAACACAGTGAAAAAGATGGAGCGGAAGAGGAGAAAGAGAATAGCTTGCACATAAATAAGAAAAAAAAGGAAGAAGAAAAAGAGCGTAGGACTCAACTCTGGAATACACAATGCATATTAACCGAGTCTCCTGCGTGCCATCTTTATTTATAACCTCAGGATTTAGGAACCTTGAGGTGAATATATCTGAACTTTGATGGAGGCAGCCTTGTTGGGGTAATTTTAAGGTCAACATCCCCTTTCTCTTCTGCTTTAATTTTTCCAAAATAAACGGTTAACAGTCCGGCTACGAAGGTGATTCTTGATTCATAAACCACTTTGTTTTTTTTTCCCCTTCTTCTAAACCGCTGACCATCTATGTCTCTTTCCTGTCCCTCACTCTGACCCCCAGGTGGTGTTGAAGAATGCACACATGGCAGTCGGTTCGCTCACTATCAACGAGGAGAGGTCGGAGGTCATTGACTTCTCTGTGCCATTCATTGAGACAGGAATCAGTGTCATGGTCTCCCGTAGCAACGGAACTGTCTCCCCATCCGCCTTTCTAGGTGAGAAGAAGTGCACCTGGCACCTCTGGCAGGAGTACAATAGTCGCCCAGGAACACTTACATACAACAGAGCAAGCACTTTACACACCTTGAATATGTATTCATAGCGAGCGAAAAAGAGGTGTTTTTCACCTTGAAAGAGTCGGTTTG
The DNA here is from genome assembly GCF_037954325.1 of Fistularia commersonii. Taxonomy (NCBI): domain Eukaryota; kingdom Metazoa; phylum Chordata; class Actinopteri; order Syngnathiformes; family Fistulariidae; genus Fistularia; species Fistularia commersonii. The sequence continues at coordinate 10,760,487 of NC_141295.1, read as the reverse complement.
AAGTGGCAAAATCTGTGCCCGTTTCTCCGAGAACATCTGCCCCGTCACCTGCCTGCGATCCACCGAGCTCCCTCTTGAGAGCAACCAAATATACGCGGGATAAACTCCAAATATGCCCCGAATACACATCGGATTAGTTTACAACTAATTATGTTCATACCAGAGGTTGATTTTGTCACCGGACATGCGACTTAATGAACTTTTCCTCTGTTTCTCCCCCTTTCCGCTCCGCTTTCCCTTCACCTCCATTTCCTCTCCACCTCGCAGAGCCCTTCAGCGCCGATGTGTGGGTGATGATGTTCGTTATGTTGCTTATCGTGTCGGCGGTGGCTGTGTTTGTGTTCGAGTACTTCAGCCCGGTGGGTTACAATCGCTGTCTGGCAGATGGGCGAGGTAAGAGGGGTTTGCACAAACATGCACAATGACGCACGGTATTACACACCTCGTCAACTGATGCTCATAATAAGCCACGTCCTGATCTAACTCCGCTAAAAGGAGCGCCTGCGGTCTGATTGCGATGTGACTGTCGCAAAACCGCCGAGAATACATACGCGTGCAATTTCGACAACCTCTACCATTTTACAAGACATTAAAAACATCACCCTGTCAAGACAGTCATAAGTCAGTATAAATCGCATTTTAAGCTCAAGTGTTGAAGTGATACAGACATAGTTCTTCACCTTGTTATTGAATTAAGTTTCTTCCCAACACCTTTCATCATGCAAAAATTCAATGATCTGAAAAGCGGTCTAACACCTGACAATGTTTGTTTTCATGTTCTACAATACACTAGAAGATTTTTAGTTGAGACGGAGGCCATTGGCTTCACTGAGGCCTCTGTTGAGGGTGTTCAAACACCGGGGTAGCTTCAAATATTAAGCAGGAACATGGCAAAAGTGATGCATTTCTGTGGTCACAAAGGACCGAGTCACTTTATGCTCATGACACCTGGGCAAGTTTTCTTACATCCGTTGAGATTCGGGTCAGTTTAGTGGCAAAAATGAACTCTTCTATTGTTTCCCCAGTATTGTGACAATGACAGTAACTTTGCAACCAATTTATCCTTCTGCTCCCTGTACAAGTGGAAGTGGTATCCACTACAATATTCTTAGTTACATTTAAACGCCTCTTTGACAAACACCTCTAATTGAGTGGACCCCTGCGACTTATTTCTCCGAGTATGCACTTCTTATCCACATCTTCAGTCACTTGAGCGCTTTTTCTTAAGTATCTTAAGCACTCTTACCACCAAATGCGTGAACAAAGGCTTCTCTCTTCTCTTATCATTTTTTTTTCTTTTAATAACACAATTCTCCAATATTATACTTGTGTTACACCACCTCTACGGGACTTGTTAAACTGATGAAGATGTATTACCAAGCATTGGAAACGTTCAAGGCTTAACAACGTCTAACAGTATGCATTAACTGGTTGGATTAAATCTGCTTCCAGACAGCTGGCTGTTCAAATCAATCTTCCTATCAAAGTCAATGGTTAAGATACAATTTGTTGTTTTTTTTTTTTTTTTGTTTGTTTGTCTGTCTTTTTTATTTCTCCAGGTTTTTATGCACTCAAGAGTCTAAATAAAATAACAGGATTGCTGCTCACAGCGCATTTATGTCGGGAACCAGCTGGGTTAAGAGTTGTGTTGTTTAGTTCAGACGTACATTATATTAGTGTTTTGCAAACGTCTTCTGTCATCGCGACACACACACACACACATGCATTTCTTTGTACATAGGACATGTGGTATAATCACTAGGTTACGTAAGCCTGTTGTCCTACAGTGCTGCTCCAGCTGTAGTATAATTGTACCCTGCTGCGTGCCCATCTTTCCCTCCCCCTCCCTTTCTTTCTCCCTATTTCTTATGCCACGGAGGTACAGTTGCTAGTTTTCCTTTTTTTTTTTCTTCTTATTCTTCCCACTACCTTGTCACACTGCCATACCAGTAGGTGGAACAGAGTTAGTCTAACGGTCGGTTGTCACTGCGGCGGCTGGTAAGAGGGATTTGCATCACAACGCGCATCATGCAATAGCTGAAAAACTGAAAGATGGGAATTAATCTTGTCTTCGTCACCGCCATCCATCAAATGCCTCCCACAACTGCGGTCACGAGTGAAGTATTACCTGTGACCGTCTTCCTTCTGTCATCTTTCTTTCCTCCTCCCCTCCCTTTCTGTCGCTGTCTCACAGAGCCCGGCGGTCCCTCCTTCACCATTGGAAAAGCCATCTGGTTGCTTTGGGGTCTGGTTTTCAACAACTCCGTTCCGGTGCAGAATCCCAAAGGCACCACCAGCAAGATCATGGTGTCAGTGTGGGCCTTTTTCGCCGTCATCTTCCTGGCCTCCTACACTGCCAACCTGGCCGCCTTCATGATCCAAGAGGAGTATGTGGACCAGGTGTCGGGCCTGTCAGACAAAAAGGTGTGAATGGGTTCGATGCCGAAGTGGGATTGGGGGGGGCTTTTATGTAAAAAAGCTATTTCAGTAGTGATCAGCTATAATAAATAATGAGCTTGTGGAATTTAGCCCCATACTTTGGACACATTTCTGTTAACAAAGTTGTTTAAATGGCTGATTTAAAAATCCACCCTTTTTTTTTTTTTTGCATATAGCTGTTTTATGTAAATTTCATTCAGCAACCCAGTGATGTAAAAACTCAAAAACGAGTCAATTTGCTGATTTATCATTGTTTTTCTCCAAACACAATGCACAATTGATAAAGTCTTACTTTGGATTTTGTTGGTTTTCATTTGTCCTATGAAGATTTCGATTCATATTCCCAGATTTAATAATGTATTATTGAAAAATAATATTTCATACATACAAAACATACTCTTGTCGACCGTCGAGTGTCCGATGCACAGGGCTAAGATCGACTCTGATCGTGATCCGGGTTACGATACTCATGCGCCTCGATGTGCCCCCTCCCCACAATGCTCCCATGTATGTCACAGCTCAAATCATTTAGTTAATTTTAATCTTTCAAAAGCATAGTTCTGTGCTCCTGCTCAACGGTGCATTAAAGGCAATTTGACGCGACTCAGTGCGTTTTCCTTGCTAACAAGCTCTCCTCTGTCATTTTCTCTGTGTGGTTTCTTTTCCGGACCCCCCACCCCACCCCACCCCCTTCCTACCCGACAACAGTTCCAGAAGCCTAACGAGTTTTCGCCGCCATTCCGGTTCGGAACCGTCCCCAACGGGAGTACAGAGCGCAACATCCGGAACAACTACCGGGACATGCACACCTACATGACCAGCTTCCACCAGAAGAATGTAGATGAAGCCCTTTACAGTCTCAAGACTGGGTGAGGAGAGAGAGAGAGCGACAGACAGATGGAGGATGGGAAGGAAGGAGGAAAGATGAAAGGATATCAGCAGGGAGAAATCAGAAGAGGGAGTTATGGAGTTGTGAGGTCCTGTGCTGATGCAATAGAGAGCAAAGATGATGAAGAACCAAAAGGAGGGAGACAAATGAAGAAAGAGAGCATTCAGGGTGACGTGGGTGGGAAGGCAGGAGAGTCGCCCGCCACCAGCACAGAGAACAGCGGTTTTACAGTAAAAGCTACCTTATATTTCCCCGCTTTCGATGCCCCCTCCCCTGTCTTTTCTGACCAACTTTAAATTCGAAATGATGAGGCGCCTCAGACAGGTGCCGATAGCGTGAACGGCGTGACGACAGAGGCATTTCCGGGCCCAAGGGCCCAAGTTGGGGGCTGTCATGTCAATTTATTTGTCTATCAACTCACTCAAGGTTAAAAGATTTGGACAGGGCCGGAAATGAAGTGTCGATGTGACCCATCAACATATTCTGAATAAATTGCTTGATTTGTATAATAAGAATGGAAGTAAAATATTGATATTGTCCATGAGATTTTTCTTGAATACTGAATATGATAGATGTCAGCAAGTGTAGTAACCTGCAGTTCCTCTCATCAGCCTCAGGGCATTTTTGAAAATTCAAATGTATTCGTTCATGTCAAAAACAATCGATCCATTGTTTTTTTTTTCCATCAGTTAATTTAGTACCAACCAAAACATTCTCAGCGCAAAGTCACCAAGATAAAATAAATCTTCAGCAGTAGACAGTTTTTGATGATTTAATTGAAATGATGCAGCTGAGACAGTATACAGACTTAGATGCATCCCAAATTCAAGTACAGGTCCACCATGGCAGTCCTCAGCTTCAATTCCTGCCGAGGTGGTCCATATAAGATTTAAAATATCATGGGAAAGCTTCGGAATGGGGACTCATAACATTATACAGTTTGATTAGCTGTGCACTCTAAGCTCCCATTACTATGCATTATTTACCATAAATAGTCTAGAAAATGAAACTGGGATGGTCGATTGTATATGGTCTATGTTGGGGACTCTACCCCGAGTGTGATGTTTAATTTATGGCAGTATATTGAAGTTGTGGGATTTTTATTTTTTATAATTTGGAAATCTATGTATATATATATATATATTTATTTTATTTTTTTTGTGTGTGTACATATATATGTGTGTGTCTGTGTATATAATATAAAGGATGGCACAGCAGGTTGGAGGTTCTTGGTTTGATTCTGACATTCTGTGTTGGTTTCCACAGTCCTAATACGGGCAGGGGATCAATTTATATTCATCCACCCTTATACACTTTATATTCCCCAGATGTGTGAATGGCTGTATGTCTCTTTAGGTAGCAACTGATCCAGGGTCAACCTCAACTCTTGATCCCAGCATAGATAATAAAAGAATTAATGGATGAATATCTGATATATAGAAACCTGCTGAATAACAAACAAGAGAATTCATAACCATTAAATATCTAAATTGAACTCACGAAAATAATTCATATTTTATTTGAATTATGGACAAGATTAGGATTTAGATCCACATATTATATGTAAATGAACTGTCACACTTCTTATGACCTGGCAGCCTTTTTTTTTTTTTAAATCTCAGAATCGGGCATGCATCGCTTATAGTCTTTGTTTTGCCACTTCTTTTCTCTTGTGCTGTGCAGCAAGTTGGATGCTTTCATCTACGATGCTGCGGTGCTGAACTACATGGCGGGCAGAGACGAGGGCTGTAAGCTTGTCACCATCGGGAGCGGCAAGGTGTTTGCAACGACTGGCTACGGCATTGCCATCCAAAAAGACTCGGGCTGGAAACGAGCGGTGGACCTGGCGATCCTCATGCTCTTTGGAGATGGTAAAGCTTGCAGTGAACCTTGGTTTCAGTTCTATTTTTTTTGCTATTTTACAAAATGACCAAAATGAACTTTCAAACCTGTTCATTTTTTTTTCTGGTGATGAAGTTTGAGTGTGTCAGTACTTCAATTTTAGATCTACATATCAAATGTCACATTATTTCAAAAAAAAAAAATCCCAGCCCATGCCTGCTTTAAATTCCTCTGAATAAAACTTATCCTCAAATGATCGTCAAATTAACCTGTTTATCAGTTTTCATACTGGAATTTTCATTGCTTTTTTCTCCTCCAAAAAACATCACATTATAGGGATATGCAGTGTATGCTCCTCAACACACTCGCGTCTTATCAATATTGATTGATGATCGCTTTAAAATAGTTGGAATATCAGTACTCACTGTGCTAAGGCCTGCCTGTCATTTTCAATAACCGTCCTTCAAATCTCATTCAGCCCTCAGCCGTCTCATGTCAGTGTTAAAAACAGTCCTGATGTTTAGACACAAAAAGCTTTTGACTGTACCACCTTAGCAGCAAGCTTTTATTTTTCTGCAAAAATTAAATCAAACATGATATCAAACATAGTACAGTGGCAGTACAATTACAGTCATGAATCATATGGCAAAATAGACATGAGTCTTAATAAACATATTAATTGGATCAGTCTGTCTTTGAAACCATCTCCATTGATAGAAGGACTTCATGATCATGAAATAACGTAAAGCACAATTGGGAGAAAAATTACAGGCACTTTAATTATCATCCATTTTACTTTTGACTCTTATCAAAATAAGTTTCTGATGGGGAAATAGTTCATTCTGCATACTCTTAAAAGGTGAGTCATCCATATTGGTTGCCAGTTGCCGTGTTCTATATAATGCAGCATTTTGACCTGCTGCATTCCACGCACACGGCTGGGATAAACAGAAGCCCATCTCAGACAGAGGCTTCACCTTGAATCGGATGTCTCATGGCCAAATTGATTTAGACCTTGACATACACGGTTGGAATCCTCCGCGGTGATATACGCCAAGGCGCCGGCAGAAATGTACGTTTGCGAGACGTGCGCACATGTGACACGTCCCTTTGTGCTCGCTTGAGCTTTTGTTCTCAAAGATCAGCCGGCGCATCTGCATAATTTGCTCAACTGAGGAACGGCCGTATCATCGTGACCCCCCACGTACGTCAGATAAGACCTCTTATTACTTCATGTAGACCGCCTTGCTGTCAGCGTAACATGCATTTGTCCGGATTAAGAAATCACAATCATTGATATTTGCCCATGTCCGCCATGTCCTGTCGGAAACGAAACATGAACGTGTGGAAGCTTTTTCGGTAAAATTGGAGGAAAGGCGGAAGAGGAGAGGATAAAGTTTGTGAAGAGACTGGGAAAAAATGTCTTGAAATACACATGCATGACCATTTTTGAGGAAACCGTGGCAAAGCGGAAGCTGTGCAACGAGCTGGATGTGGAAACATTGTCTTACATTCAATACCTCACACATTAATGCCAAGTGTTTCTTTTATTTGCACAGGAAGGGTTGGTTACGGTGACATCCGGCCGTTTGAAATGTCCCCCACAAACCACAAACGGCTGTTTCTATATTCTCACCTACGCAACAACTCAGTCCAGTTATAAATGAATTCGATATATTTTCATTTTAACAAAAAAAAAAAAAAAATGGATACGACGAGGTTTTTTGGTCTTTTACTCAAGGACGTGGCACGAGCCGGTGTTTAAGTATCGGTTCCTTCCCTGGCTCCGAGTCCTTGTAATGTTTTTATTATATGAAGTTGTGTTACAGGAGAAAAATAAATAAATTGCCACGGCCTTCAGAATATTCACCTCTTGGAAAACAGCTAAAACCCATTCGCGGATTCTGTAAAGGGCTCTGTATGAACAGCTGATTTACCATTTGTTGATTCCCTTGCCGAGAGGTGTTTTGAGTAATGAACTTCTCCAAAAGAAGAGAGTCAAGGACCGGCGCTTTTACCTTTCACAGAGTAATAAATGCACAAAACACCTCGATTTATCACTGAGTTTCAATTAGGTTAATATGTCTTTGTGAAAAGTTCTTTACAGCTGTCTGGGATAAATTTGTGTACACCCATTTGGATAAGCAATGATGCACAGCAGTGTTATGCAAGCGCTGAGGAACTCAACACATAAACACATACAAAAACCAAACCAAGGCTGCAAATCAGACAAATCTCTCTGGATGTGTCCTCCCCTCTTGGCGACCCCCCCGGGGATGGGGAACAGAGATGGACACATGTAAGGGTGAAAAATCTTGTCACATGACCACGTGCACTTCCTCCCCGTGGATTGTCAATTCCCAGCAGGCAGCTGTTTTTCCTCCCACAACAAGGAAAGGCTAGCCTTGAATAAGCAATCCTTAATGAGGATGATCCTCTCGGGGGGGCGAGGGGGGGGGGACATCCTGTCAAAATAATGCGACATGACATTTGCTGCACATACTGGAGACCTGAGCTGTTTCTGGCATCAACAACCCATCCAAAAACCGATGCGTGGACTCCAAAGTATATGTTCAGACACCCGAGGGACAAACCTCTGAGGGCACAACTTGATTTCAATCAAGCATTTTGTATACACGTGTCTCCTCTTCTTACAGGTGAGATAGAGGAGCTGGAGGCCTTGTGGTTGACAGGTATCTGCCACAACGAGAAGAACGAGGTGATGAGCAGTCAACTGGACGTGGACAACATGGCGGGGGTTTTCTATATGCTCGGGGCTGCCATGGTCCTATCATTCATCACGTTCATCTGTGAACATTTGTTCTACTGGCAGCTCCGCTTCTGCTTCATGGGCGTGTGCTCCGGAAAGCCCGGGGTCACCTTCTCTATTAGCAGAGTGAGTATGCTCATGTTTTATTTTAGCCATAACCTTTGTCATCCTGACAGAAAGATCAGGAGCGGTTGTTTTAAAACCGCCAGCCGCAGTCGAGGTGTGTCACCCTCGGCGGGAAACAATGACTCAGCGGGCTTACCTGTGGCTCCCGCAGCTCAGCCGGACATTTTTTACAAGGAAACAAACATACTTTGTCATTAAACAGATATCTCAGAATCGATGACTTTCAACACATTTGGGAGGGAACATGAGATTGAAATCATAAATGGCTGGTTTGCCCGGTTTCCCTTGCTCTCATGTGACACTGGGTTGGTTGTTGTCTCTTGGTTTAGGAGCCCCGTGCCTTGGTAGAAAACGCAAAGGATGGAAACAGAAAAATATATATAATCAAAGTCTCAAACGAGCAGCCCAGTGAATATATTGAGGATTTTCAGAACTACTTTTTAACATCTCATTGATGTCTCATTTAAATGTAAAAGATTTGCTTTCATTGTATTGTTAATATGGTGGGAATATTAGCTACACGCTCAATCGTTCTGTGAATTGCAAGGATGAGAACATGTTGTAGTCACGCAACTTTCCAACCTTGCACGCTGGACTATTCGGTGTGAAGGCCCTTACAATGTGTAAAAGGAACTAGCAACATTTAAAACATTTGCCGTTGCTCCGATGACTGGATATTTCATGACTTGAAATACTGAAAGTATTAGTTGGACTTCTGCTGAAAACCTAAATCTTTTATAAAGACATGAAAACATTGAATTGGATGTTTCCATGATATAAATCAATGCAGATTTCTAGGCCAGATATTAGAAAGTTGTATTACAGGAGGAAACCGAAAATCATGCTGGCGTGTTCAGGAATAAAGCACATAAATAAGAAGAGGACAGGAAGCGTAAACCACTAACAAGGATGATGCTGAAAAGTAAAGCTAGAAGCGGGAGAGAACAGACATGGTACGGATCAGGTACTGCACCAGTACCCTTTCTTCGATTTCCTCGTGCAGCTGCTGTTGTAAATGCAGATATAAAGACGGGCGATCCCACCGGGGCAGCTGTCGCTCACGAGAATTTACCAGAAACAGAGTTAAAACGAATACAAGGACAGAATCTAAAAACACGAGAGGAGAGCCTGCCGACGATTCACAATCATTCGGCGGTGGGGAAAGTGACCGACAGAAACCGATTCTGACAAGATGACACCTTTGAGGGACACACACTTGCTCATGAGCAGCCTCTTGTCCACCTTTATTGGGAGGTGTCTTGGCTCTCCCTTCTCGGTTTGAATTTCCATCGCAAAGACTTCTTACCGAGGTTAGTTGAAAATGTCATGGTCCATTTACTTAAAAAAAGAAAAGACAACTTTTGATCACCGTTTAATCTGTTTAATCTTCTTGACATTGCCGTAAGAAAGGAAAACCGAAAAGAGCCTTGAACTAGTAATCAAGTGGCATGAATGTCAGCTGAATTTAAATGAGATTGATTATGGTTATTGATTTAGGGCTCAAGGCTCTGATCTGCTCATTCCCTTCCACCTCGCCTCTTTCAGTTTATAATGGACAGGCAGCTGTGAGGGTCCATGCGGTCCTCTGAGAAAACCCATTTATGAACCCGGGCCCTATTACTGTTTAATATTGTGTAAACAAGAGGGTGGCCGGCAAGAACACGGCAATGTATTAACTTCTCTCTGCCCCCGTCGCCGGCTGCATCCCTTCCTCCCTCCCTCTCTGCCCGTCATTCCTTTTATTTGTCTGGTTTTTGGTGCTCACTGTCATCCCAATTCCCCAATTGTTTTTACTGCTGACATGTTATTGTTACATCCTTCTTATTTTCAACTTGTACTCTTCCCAATCTTGCTCTTCCTCCTCTCTATGACCTTTCATGACCCTCTCTTTCTCTCTCTCTACTTCCCTATTCGTCTCCAATTGCCGCCGTCCAGGGCATCTACAGCTGCATCCATGGGGTACAAATTGAGGAAAACAAGTCAACCATAGACTCCCCCTCGGCCACTATGAAAAAGAATATGAACAACACCCACTCCAACATCTTGAGGTTGCTCCGCACTGCCAAAGACATGACGGCGGTTCCGGGAATCAACGGTTCTCCGCACGCCGCGCTGGAATACAGCCACAGTGGCCGCGAGTCGGCTATATACGACATCCAGGAGCATCGGAGGAGCCTGGTGGGCCATCCTGCGGACTGTAAGTCAGCACCACCCTACCTGCCGGAGGATAACATGTTCAGTGACTACATCAGTGAGGTGGAGAGGACTTTTGGGAACTTGCCCCTGAAGGATAACAACCTGTACCAGGACCATTACCGGCATCACCACCCGGCCTCAGCTCTGGGTATGTCCGGCCCCCCGCCCAATAGGCCACGTAGCTTAGGCAGTGCTAGCTCGTTGGAGGGGGGCATGTTCGATTGCGACAGTCTAGGGGGAGGGGTAGCACCCATCTTCACCACCCAGCCCCGGCCCTCTATGACTCACAGGAATACCAATAAGTTTGACCTGATCGCTGGCCACTCTCCTGCGGATTCCAACCAGGTTGGGTTCAAGGGAAGCAATGTATACGGAAGGTTTTCTTTCAAAGGAGGCGCATCCAGCACAGGGCTCATCGGGGGTCACGACAGGTACTGTGGTGGAGGTGGGGGAGGGGGCGGCTCGGGGGGTGATGACGGGAACATTCGCTCGGACGTGTCGGATATCTCGACGCACACAGTCACCTATGGCAACCTGGAGGGCAACAACAAGCGACGTAAACAGTACAGGGACAGCCTGAAAAAGAGGCCGGCCTCAGCCAAATGCAGACGGGAACAAGACGAGATAGAGCTGAGCGGCTTCAGGAGGAGACCCCATCACCACACTGTCCATCATCACTTCCCCCACGGACCCCTGGCACACCGCACGGTCTCACCTCCCCTGGAGCGGAAGCGAGCAGGAGGAGGAGGAGGAGGAGGAGGAGGAGGAGGGGGTAATTCTTCACCTTACTTGTTCAGCAAAGACAAAGAGAACCTGAGGGAATTCTATGCGGACCAGTTCCGTTCCAAGGAGGCCAAGGCCAAGTGGGAACAAGAGGGGGGAAGTGGAGGAAGCGGTGTGGGCGGTGGTAGTGGTGGTGGTATTTGTAAAAGCTTAGTTCCTGTGGAAGACTTCCTCAAAAGTAAAGGCAAGAAGCAAGAGTCGAAGGTCGGGCTCAGCCCAGTGTCGGCGGGACAGCAGGTCCACACCTGCTGGGAGAAAGGAGTCTCTGGGCTAGGAGGAGGAGGCATAGCAGGAGGTGACTGGGAGTGTCACTGTCACAGTGTGTGTCACCACAGCGGAGGCCTGGGGGGGGGGAGCACGTGTCCGACTTCCGTTGTTGGCGGCGGCGGCGGCGGCGGCAGTCGCCCCAGCTCTGCATCCTGCAAACGCTGCGACTCCTGTAAGATACAGCCGAGCAACCTGTACAACATCAGTGAGGATAACAACATGATGTTTGCCGAAGGGAAGAGCAGCGTAGGAAACGTTCAGACACAAACTCAGGCACAGCGCAGGAAGCTAGGGCCAGGCGGGAAAGTTTTACGCAGACAACACTCGTATGACACGTTTGTGGACCTACAGAGGGAGGGGACGAGCCGCATGGGAGGGGCCGGTGGCGGCGCTGGCGGGCAGTTTGGCCAGCCCCGAAGCGTGAGCTTGAAAGACAAAGACCGCTTCATGGAGGGCCCCAGCCCTTACGCTCACATGTTTGAAAGGTATGCTGGTGAGCGAGAGTCTTCCATGTTTGGAGGAGTAGGCGGGGATAGGGCGAAAGGAGGCTCCTCCTTCAGCCTGTTTCGTGGAGGGGAAGGTGGGTTGCATCGGCGGTCGGTGGGCGAGAGAGACCTGAGGGAGAGAGATAGAGCTATGATGGGAGGTGGGAGCTGTGGTGTTGGTGGCGGTGGTAGCAGAGGGGCCGGGACTTACTCCTTGTCTAAATCTCTCTACCCAGATAAGGTGAACCAGAACCCATTCATCCCAACCTTCGGCGATGACCAGTGTCTTTTACACGGTGCCAAACCGTACTACATCAAAAAGCCACAGACGCAGCAACAGCAGCAGCAGCAGCTACTCAACAACAGCCGAGGAGGGGACTTCCGAGGCTCCATGGGAGCGACTTCCTATTTGCCTGCGTCGGCCACAGCTGGGGTGATGTCCAATGTGGCCCCCAGGTTCCCTAAAGAGCTTTGTCTGGGTGGGGTGGGAGGACCCATTGGGAACCACCACGGGGCCAACAAGCTACTGCCCGGAGGCAGGGACACATTAGGTTTGGGGCCGGGGCAGAGACCCTTCAATGGTGCCAGCAATGGACACGTTTACGAAAAGCTCTCCAGTATTGAGTCAGATGTTTGAGGGCGCCGATAGACAGAAGAAAACAAGATGAAGTGGGTGAAGAAAAACACAAGAGTGGTGAAGAATATTTTTTTTTGGGAAGAACAAAAGGGGGAGGCTCACCTCTCCGCCACGAAGAGAATGCAAAAACAACATTTCGTGTGTTTTGTCCTCTCTCCGCCGAGCGGAGGGAGTCCGGCCCAAGCGCAGAGGCCACTGCTGGCTAAGCTGTGGTGAAGTCCGACGGAAGACCACTTTCGCGGGAGAAGAGAAGATTTTGGTGCTGCTCAGATGCTCAGAAATTGATAGACAGGGAGGGAGGGAGGGATAGGCGAGGAAGTCTAGATGCAAGGAAAAGTGTAATCGACATCTGCAGTCTCCGCTCTCTTCACACTCCTGGTCGTTCCCTCCCTCCTCCTGCAGTTCCTCAACACCAAAACATTTTGTTAAGCAACAGTAATACAATCATGAATGACAAAATCAACACTTCTGCTGAAGTTACAGGGTAAACTAATAATAATTGTACTGATAATGTAATTAATATTACTAAATATTACTCCAGTGTTCAAATGATGATTGATTTGGTTTGTTTTGGTTTTCTTTTTTTTTTTTTTTTTTTTTAATTCTATTTATTTGAATAGTTCATATTACATATTTGTATGATGTTAATTATTTCTTAGCTTACCAATATTACAGGAAACCGGTGGACCCGTCTTGAGTTCAGATATTTTGGGAATGGGTGGGTGGGTTGGGGTTCCTGCAATTTGGACTCTTCTTTGCTATCAATTCTTCCTCCACGTTGGTCATTTTTTTACTTTTCTATTTTAAGAGTGTTGTGAAGTGTATGTGAAAGGCATGTCTTGATAAGTACATGGTTTTGTACTTCAAACTTTGCAAAGGTCTTTTTTTTTTCCAGCCACAGAAGCAACATCATCATACTGATTTGCCGTTTCCTCTCACTTGGCAGTACCAAATGGGTCTCACATTATGAGCTGGATGTGCCTTAAAGGATTAATACTGATTTTCTATACACAGGAATTCTTATTTTAGTATACTTGCAAAAAAATGAATATATATAAATAGATATATATATGGATTTCAGTGCAAAGTCCACCTGAAAAAGTCTTGATTTGGACAGTTCATGGCAGTGGGGGGTGGGGGAGTTTGTGATGACAATAAACTTTTAGGTAATTAATCTCTAAAGATGTCAGATTTTCTATTAAAGGGTGAAACATCGCAAATTCAGCGGAAGCGGATGCATAGACACAGACACAGTTCTTCAAAAGAAAAAGTTAATATATAAAAGTGAAAAACAACATTTGTTAACTGTTAAAACCACAGTGCCATAATTTATAGACATTCCTGTTTCCCCCCCCCGGAGAACAACTACTTTATTTAAGGACGGAGCATCTATCAGACATTTTAGACAAAAAAAAAGGCGTATAAAAATTCATGTCGCGATTTAATTTCCTTGAAATCATTACACGAGAACGACAAGGCTTATTCTTCCTCTCTCCGCAAACCTGGTAATTAATTTTAGAGTAATAGATGACACACTTTATGTGTGAAGCACGTTTCATTGGACTCGACCCAACTGGCCGTGACTGTCGCTGTTCAGGACGGGGACATAATGGACTCTGGGAGTGAGGACTCCATTGCGGCGTTGAGCAGCCTGGCATCTTTATTATTTCATAATTATGTCTACAAGCCCAGGCTGCTGCACTACACTGGTCATTACATTTGAGTGAATGAAGCAGCACAAGTAGGCGTTGGATTTTACACTCCTCGCCGGAAGCATCACAACTAGTTTGATATTTCAGTTATTTTAGGTCTTGATTCCAATTTAAGTTCATCAGGTGACGCCTGACGCCCCTCTTTGAGCTATGTGATTTCTTTGTTTTTCCCCAAAAGACAAAGGCGTCAACGTTTGAAATAAGTTGTTTGTCGTACGAAAAGAATAGCAGGTTTTGTCCCTTTGAGTCATAAACTAGTTTCCTCCTACAATTTAGAATAAAAGCGCGTGTATTTGTAGAATAAACTTATTTGCGTTTTGGCCTGAAAGATTAAAAAAATCAATATCGGCATTTCCTCTAGTCTTAAAGTTTTTCACTGTTATTATTATTATTACTATTTTTTTCATTTTTGCAAACAAAAATATGCTAATACCCTCATTGAATAAGTGTCGTTTGACACTGTTGTCATCAGCACGATCAGCGGAGGAACGACCCTAACCTCGAAAAGCACCTGCTGGAGGATTTGGCTCCCTTTAGGACTGAGCAGGCGGTTGACCGACTGACGGTTTACCATTTATATACCCAGGTGTCAGCAATATGCACAAATAAGGATGATATTGCCACAAACTGACATTTCACTTCAATTCACGAATGGATATTATGAGGATCGTCGTAATTTATAACGCAAATGTATCTCAACCTTTTTTCCCCTCCAGAGGGCAATGATGTACTTGTTCTCAAGTTCTCGTCCTTGATATTTAAGGATAGCGAGGAGGTCAGGACACTGAAAATCGCAACTGAAAAATCTGGTGTAAATAGGATTGTGAAGGATGTGGGCTTGATTGATAGACCAAAAGCTGCTCAGCCACATTATATAAAGAGACACTATTAATTACTACGTAATAAGGCAACCATCCTCCATTTCAACACAGTCATTGTCACTTTAACTTGACTTTCAATTGTCTTTCTAAACCAAACTTTATATCTAAGCACAATCTGACTGAATGGGGCTGAAGTGAACTTCATGTGCATCCCAGTCAAAAATTTAGAGGACTTTAACTCTCGGTTGACAAGTCAGTATGTATGATACTAGGGGTCTCTGGTGTTTTTAAGAGATTGCATGTATACTCTTAGTTACTTTGATTTAATTCTCTTTTGAACTTTAACTTTGAGCCCAAAAAATTGGGTCTTCTTGAAAAATATTTGCAATTTTTATCAGTTTCAATGATACAGATCCATGTAGTATTGTAGGCGTGTATGTGTGTATGTGTGCGTGTGTGTGTGTGCGTGTGCGTGTGAGCGTGCTTGTTCGTGCAACAGAAGGCACCAACCTAACGGGCAAAAATTCAGTTTACATCCAAACACCTTGGCAAAATAAACGAGTTGTTATTGACACTCTTATTATTATTGATGTTATTCAAAGGTAATTTGTCTTGACAATTTCTATATCTTTGTTTAACGAAGTCTCGGGTGATGCGTTCACTGTCACCGCAGAAGCCTGTTTATTTCTACTACTTTTCCTATTAGCTCCCTTTGAATAGCTTTTTTTTTCCTCATTACTTCTGTTATTGTATGTGCCTGGATACACACGCTTGATTACCTCCGTGTGTGTGAGTGTGCTCACGTGGACGAGAGACAGAGTAGGTGTGAGAAATAACTGTTACATGTATTATAACTCTGTATGTAAATACTTACCTCGCACTCATGGACTTTTGATAAAAATAAAAATGAAAAAAAGCTGTATATGACAGAGTAGATCTATATGGGAGATATCTTCGATTTGTAGGATCCCCCCCCGTCTAAATTGTTTTATAACAAGTTCAGGACGCATCACGTGCAATCATTTGTTACCGAGGCAAAGGGGGGATATCTTTAGTTCATCCAGGTCTCTTTGATTTCTGGTCAGTTACAGACATTTTATTTATTCAAAAGAATAATCGTAACGCATCGTTATTGATTGGAAAGCACAATAAATTATTTGTTGCATTTGTAAAAGGAAGTCTTGTTCCTCTTTGTGTTTTGCCAGAAAAGATTGAATAACGCCATCCCGGAGCTGTACAGATTGTGAAAAATGTACATAATGACAGATATCTAGCTCGCCCTTGCGTTTCTTTCTTTTCTTTTCTTTTCTTTTCTTTTTTTGTATGGAGAGAACTTACATCATGTGAAGAGAGTATTTCCAATTTGACTGAATATTTAGTAATATTGAAATTGAGATTAAACACAGTCGATGTGAATATAAGTGCTGAGAAATATTATTCTTCTGTCTCTTTGGAATAAAAGTGTTGAGTATTAATAAAAAATGAGAAATCACGTGTATATACTTTTTATTGTTTTGATTGTTATTCACTGTTATTCCCAAGTTATTCATTTCAACTTAACAAGAGATTTTATTTTATTCATTCACACATTCATTCATTTATTACCTATACTGTCCACCGGTCGCCAGGCAATCACAGGACCACATATAGAGACATACAACCATTCACTCTGTCATTCACACGTTTTGCAGAGACAGCCAGTCACTCTCTGTCACACAGTATGTAGAGACACAATCATGCACGCTGTTATTCGCTTATAATATAGAAAAATAAAATCGTTAACTCCCTCCTTCAAACATCTCATAGGGGCATACAGCCATTCACTCTCATTCACATGTCACATGGAAACACAACCATTCATTCTCTCATCCACAAGTTGAATAGATGCAACTATTCATTCACTCATTCACATGTCAACCAGAGACACAACCAATGTTTCCTCTAATTTTTCATTTGTTTTTGCATACAGATAACCTCCCTGACTACACTGAGGACGACTGTGAGCAACATTTGATGTGCACGCTGTGGCCACACACCAGTATCACACTTGGGATCGTAGCTTCCATTTTGTCCAAACTCGCTTACTACTTACTACTAGCTGCATGTTTTGCAGAGCAGACCTTTCTCACCCGAAAAAGAAAACAATCTCACCCAGTTTCAGCGCTTGTTCTTCTATTTGCACGTACGCCGACAGCCATTCCAACTTAAAAGAACCGCATTTCTTTTTTACTTTGGTTTGGTGACTGGACGTATCACATTCACTGCCCGCTCATTTCGCCATGATAAGGGGTTAGCATGTTAGCATTAGCGTCACTTAACTCACACTGTTATTATTGTTATATAGCGTGCATGGGCAGAGCACGTGCGCAAGTACCGTCAATGCTGTGATTGGCTGTGCAGCTTAATTGCATTGTATGATTGGCCGGACACCTGTCACTCACAGCAAAACGATACAGAAAAACATGTTACATATCTCATTTATTTGCAGTGCGCTCACTGTGCTGGATAAGTTTTCTTGCACGCTGAGTGTGCGAGCACTGCTTATTTTCGCAGTTGCGCAGTTTAGAGGGAACATCGGACACAACTATTTATTCTCTCCTTCACCAGTTCAATGAAGTTGTATGAGACATACAAAAATTCATTCTCTCTCTCACTCATTCACACATAGTATAGAGAAAAACAACTATTCATTCTCATGCAAATGTCACACAGAGGCAAACACACATTCACTCTCTCATTACATTACATTACATTACATTATAGTCATTTGGCAGACGCTTTTATCCAAAGCGACTTACAAAAAGTGCAATTCAGTCACTTAAGAGCCAAAGTACCAGTAGTTGGAAGTCAGAAGTGACCACTCTGCCAAATAGCCATCTCAAAACCATATACATACGTGCATTCATTTTTTCCCTTTTACTCTCATTCACTCATCTGGGCAATTTAGGGTGTCCAATGAACCTCCTGCATGTTTTTAAGACAATCGGAGGAAGTCCTAGGACTCCACGCAGACACGGGGTAGGACATGCAAATGCCTTCTGGTAGAGTCGAACCGGGGACCTTCTTGCTGTGAGACAGAAATTATCCAATTTTCTATTTTACCTGAGCATGCCGAGACATACTTGCTGTGTGTGACCTTATCAAAAAGCCCATCGAATTATGGGCGTACCAGTGCTGCGCTTCATCTGTCCTCTCTTTCTGTCTTTTCGGGCCAAAACAGCTGCATGTGTTTAAAGAGGGGGTGCACGTTAAGAATTAGCAGAGCAGAGAGAGCAGCCATGAATACAGTTTTAAAAAATTAAATAATGAGACATGTTGAAAAAAAACGGGGAGTGAAGTGATGCAAACCGAACGGAGCTGGCGAGATCAAAAAGCTCCCCCCTTCGCTCCTCAGACTCACTTTACTTGGAAAAGCTTGTCCAGCAACAGGAGTTATTTAAAGACACCAGCAGCTTTGAAACTGTACCGATGCCTTGCGTATAGATTTGGTTGGAAAATCTGTATATCTGCAGTCTTGGATACTGAAACAGGGGTAGGTGAGGCGCTGCACAGAGCGGGCGTGGGGGGGGCTAATCTCTAAATTTTCTGAATTTGCTTATTTTTATAAAAATCATCACCTCTTTTTTTTTCCACGTTCTCTGTTACGCGTCCGTTTTGCTTACTTGTTCACTCCCTAAAATACAACCCAACAACCTCGGGATGCGTCGAAGAACATGTAACTACTTCTTGACAATTAACTGTTACCTAGCAACTGGCTCTTTTTCCAGACACGGGAAGCAAGGGGGAGCGGAGACGGGTGGGGGTGTCAAAAAGAGAGACAGAGATTTATACAGTATTCCCACAGCATCTTAACTGGATTTGATGCAACAATGCATTACATTACAATGCACAACAATACAATACCAAAATGGAAAGTACAGCCTGAGCTTAACACCCACACACAGCAGCATGGAGAGGAGAGAGGAAGAGGAGGGCTGGTGGCTGATGTACAGATTACAATACATCACGGGGGGGGGGGGATGAAATCTATGTTGTGTTATCACAGGGAGGGAAAAAAAATGGTGGGGGGGGATTGACATGTTGGATTGGCAAATGTGAGGATGTAGGTTGAGGGAGAACGAGGGAGGGTGTGAAAAGAGCAGAAATATGCCACACACTGCAGTGTGTGGTCCGGATGGTGAGTGGAATTCGTAAATGGAGGTGAAACTTTCTCTGACGGCGTAAAAGTCCTACACCCGTCACCTTAGCAGGAACACATTATGTGCAAAGACATGAATGCACACTTCCTCTTCCTCTCTCTCTCTCACTCTTTTTGTCTCTATCTCTCTGTCTTTACCATCTTTACCATAAATAAACGGTACAATCATGTTAACAGCTAATGCCTCACCCACCCCTTGCAGGGCCAACTTGGACAGTCCGATGGGGGGTGGGGAGGGGGAAGCATCCTACGTATCAAGTCTTCAGTCGTCAACGTGCTGTGTTATGGTGGCAAAAGGTGAACACTGCCACCCTGTGGATAACCAGCCCCCCCCTCGCCACACACACACACACACACACACACACACACACACACACTCACAAAATCCACAGAATATAGAGCCTCAGCCATTTATGTTACTTATTATACAATAATGCCCTGTAGGTGAGTTTAGAGGAAGTATTGACAGTGGATAATGGTTTACAGTTTATTATGTTTAGTTGTTTTTTTTTCATTGGGAAGGGGCCCATATTGCACAGCAGCTAAAGTAAGGTCATTTTTACACATTTAATTAGTGGTGAATTATTTATTTATTCATTAATTCATTTCCATACTCATTATCTTGAACACATGGTTGCGAGGTCATAGTCCGTGGTCATTGAGCGAAAGGTTGGGTACATGGTGGACTGGTGGTTTGTCAATCTAAGGGTCTCGTACAGAGACGCACAGCCATTCTCTCCAAATATGGAAAATTAGAGGTCTTCATGTAACTACATGTTTATGAACTGTGACAGAAATCGGGAGAATCTCGATGATAGTTAAATAGTGATTTATGACTGCATTATAAACGTTCTCTCCTCAGGACATGGCTGAATTACGGTAATATTGACTTGACGTGATGTTTTGTTTATTGATTTGTTCAAAAATGTCAAGAAACAAATCTAAGCGCAAAAAAAAAAAAAAAAAAAAATCCATAAACGGAGCCGAAGTTCTCTTAAATATTTTTATTGGATGTTTCTATATGCTGCAGTGGCTGGGAGCGAAAGCTTTTAGGATTTATTTTATTACACCATTTTATTTTTATATTTATACAGCCCAAATGTGTTTTTATCCTACTTTAATGCTGTACGAGTGTGCTATAATTAACCCCAATTCCTGACTGTGGTAAATGTTTTTGATATATATATATATGTATATGTGACGATATGTGTGTGTGTGTGTGTGTGTGTGTGTGTGTGTGTGTGTGTGTGTGTGTGAATATATTCATTATATTCACTTATTATTTAGTTATTTATTTTGTAAAAATGGAAATCAGTCTGGATTTTAATTGTTTGAAATTACAGGCTTTTTATTCATTTTATTTTTTTTTCTAAAATGCTCCATTGCATTTGAACAATAATTTATCTTGTTTTAAGCCCTTTAAAAAAAGACAGGTAAAAGTTTTTGAATATTAAACAAATAAGGCGTCACATCAAACAAATGTTTTTTTTCTTAACAAACAACAGGATGTGTCTTTCTTTTTCTTCCTTCATTTCATTAAAAAAAAGCATAAGGAACTGTTGCTGCATTTGATAAAAGGACCCCACAGTTGATGAAAGTGCCTGCTTTGAATATGTTACCATGGACTATAGTTTCGCCGCAACATGGCAGCTGATTAGTTCCTGGTCACGGATGTCAAAGACAATCACAAAGGATTTCAGCAACGTTTATTTCAGATCATGTGAATTATGTTATGGAGTTGGAAGTTCAATGCACTCTCCCTTTACATCATAGAGCTGTAAATGTTCCTTATGTCTTCATTTAACTTTTACACTATACTTTTTAGATTACTTCAAATGGAACATTTGAAACTTTACTGCGCTATACATTCTCCCCTCCCTTTC
This sequence comes from Fistularia commersonii, assembly GCF_037954325.1. NCBI lineage: Eukaryota > Metazoa > Chordata > Actinopteri > Syngnathiformes > Fistulariidae > Fistularia > Fistularia commersonii. Next base: position 10,739,439 of record NC_141295.1, on the reverse strand, counting down.
TATCCACGTCTACTTGTCACTCTGAATCACCCTCACCCCCCCGTTCCTCAGGATTCTCACCCGTCTCCTCCTCACCACCCGAGTGCCCCTCGCCGGACCCCCCCCCGCCCCTGAAGTCATATTGTACCGAGCCAGGCTTGCCACCTCCCTTGCCGGATTCCGGCCATCTCCCACCGCCTCCTGTCGGTACCCGCGGTGATGGAGGAAAGGCTCCAAGGTTGCTAGGCGATGGTTGAGCTCGGTGATGCGCCGATGCAGCAGGGAGACTTCTCTGAACAAGTCATTGACGGATTCAGACAGAGGGCGCACCCTGCAGGATAAGCAGAGCGAGACCAGTTTTTAGGAATCTCCCCCCATACATTTTTGAGCACTTTGAATACATGTACTGGCATTAAACTATTTTCAAGTTGTTGCTTAGAAATACTTTGGAAATACTCTGTGGGATTCCTGTGGTACGCGTCTGACGCTGCTTGACAGGTTGTGGCACACCAGTGTGATTTCACCCCCCCACACACAGACATTCCACTGCACTGGATGTGATGCACAAAACCTTTTTCTCCTTGTCACATTGGAAATGCACGGCTGTAGTGCCGCCTGGTTATTTACTGCATGGATTGACTTTCACAGATGTGAAAAAAAAAAAATTGTATCATAACAAGGTGCAAACTTTAATTTTCTTTGGAGGGGAAAGTTAAAATCATGGCGGTTTACCTTTTTATCGTTGGTGCATATACAAGGGAATCTGCAAATACCTGTCCGTGTGTGTGTGTGTGTGTGTGTGTGTGTGTGCATTGTAGTGCGTCTCATTGAATAAAGTATTTTACATGACTACAACATAGCAAACGCAGTATTGGTGTGTGTGCTAAAACTTATGTTTTAGCATTCATCAATATAGTAAAATAGATAGGATGATAAAAGCTCAAAAGCAAAATGATGACAACGCTTGTGATGGATTGGATGTGCAGTTATTTGCTATGTAAACATTAAGTCTTCATTACGCCAATGAGAAGCTGTTGAAGGGGACAAAAGGATACATTTAAAGCGATGGCGGCAGGTAACAACGCGCCTCCTCACGTTACCTGGAGTAGTCGGGCAGCAGTGAGCTGGGCTGTGAATGCAGCAAAGTCTTGATTTCATTGAAAATGCGTTTCCCCCAGGCATCCAGCACTCTGGTCACACTGCGCACTGAGGCCACATTGACTCTGTCTGCTGAGGGTTCAAACACAAAACCATGAGGTTGTGATTTGTCGTCATAAACAGCAGACAGCACTTTTGGAAATTATTCCATTTTATCATTTCGATCTGTCAGATAGCCATTGGTGACACGCATCTTGGCTCTGAAAGGAGAGGGTTGTTATTTACCTCCTTCTCTGTAGTTCCAGTATCCATAATCCAGTTCATTCTCCTCACCAGCAGAACGGGCCCCGGTTGTCATAGCAACCACCATCAGCACCCTCAGCAATGAAGGACAAGCCATGGCAAGCAGACATTCCCTTCAAAAATAAAAAAAATAATAAAATACTTAATACTTAATAAAATATGAGTTTTCTTGTACTCAAAACTTTTTTCTTCATATCAGCTTTACAAATTATTCATGCAAAAAAACAAATTATGAAAATAATCTGAAGTGCTGCAAAACATCAATAAAAGAGAAATGGGAATTTTGGAAAACACTTGGTTCTTTGTCTTAACTTGCACAGCATGGAAAGTTACAGCTTCCATGGAAACACACATCATGACAGTGACACCCCTTCTTTATTTATTCTGAAAGTTGCATTTCCTGTGACTTTAAACAAGTAATCGAGTACTTGTGTAACCCTCAGTTTACCCTCCTGTTGTTGAACACCATAACTGATGCATGGGATAGTACTCTTTTTTTGAAAGTATAACAAGTATAAAAAGCAAATCCACTTCACTCTTGTAGTGCGGTATAATTTCCCTGCAAGACATCAAAGGTCTAAAACATCCATATATATCCATATATGGATGTAACAATCTTTATGTCCCTTCGAGATCCAGCTCTATGTCTTGAACTTAAGAGCATAATGTGATATGTTTAAAACGTAGAAAAAAGGGGAAAAAAAGGCTTTTACATATTTCTGACTGAATCCCGCGGCTCCAGATCTGCATGGAGGAAGGATCGAGATATGAAAGCAGGCATCCAATGGGAAAAAGGAATAATCGCACCAGTATTGCATCCATATGTACAGTATAACATCCGTGAATCAGAGTGAAAGTTAATAAGTCAGTGACTCACCATCCAGGTATTAAAATTGTTTACAGGCGATATGATTTGGAAGCTCCACAAAGGTGGAGCTGTTTTCATTCTTTGAAAAAAAAAAAAAAAAAAAACATAATTTTATACCATTATCTTTGCAGTCTGATAGACGCTGATCTGAAAAGCAGAGGGGGAACTCTAGCTGATACTCACAGGTTGGGACGCCGGTGATGCTTCACGTTCCAGCAGGATGCTTCAATGTCTCTCAGCTCTCCACTCTTCCGCCACCGCCGTGGCCTTTTCTCTTTTTCTTGTTTGATTAGTGTTCTTTTCTTCTGACCTCCAATCTCTGCTCACAGCACTAGCAGGAGTAGAGAGCGCTAGTCCGGTGCCAAAGCAAAAAACCTCCTTATTCCTGGTGTTCAGCCCTATCCTGACATCCAACTCTCTTCTCTCTCTCGCTCTCTCTCTCTCTTTCTCTTCCTCTCTCCTTCTCTTCCCCCCCCCACACACACATGCACACACACCCATGCATGTGCTATGAGGTCCAGCTGTTTTCACGTATGCCACATCCTCGTGATCTATCCCGTTTTTCTCCTCCTCCTGAGGCCTTTACGAATCTGACAGTTACATGTCTCACTCCCTCCGCTCCTTCCAAAGCAATGAACATCAGTCTTCTTGAAAGTTGGGCTCGAGGACGTTTTCGTCTGTCGTTACCTCTCACTGCTTACGCACTGCTTTATTTTTGTTCTTCAGAAAATCTCGCAAAGTAAAATGAAAAATCAAGAGGAGTTGAACCAACAGCGCTCAAGTATGTTCTAGCAAGACATTTGCCTCAGTCACTCTCAATGGGCTGTAACTCTAAACATTCTAGTCCGGGGAAAAGAAAAAAATCTCAAAAAAAATAAATAATTATCTGCAGCATTCACCTGGTTGGGCCTTTAAAATCTCCATTAGAACTGCTTGTTAGTGCAATCCTAAAAAATTGCACTGAAGGTGGCACATGAAGCATGAAAAAGTCCTTTACCTTACATCAATGCTTTACTAAATCTAGTTTTACTATCAGCTGTCAAATGGAAAATTCTCAGCTCGACGTATGGAACAGTAGAAACCGGAAATATTTGGTTTTATGTCCAAAACGAATGCATGATAGGCTCTCTCATTATCTAAATCCTTTTATGGTAAATGAAAGAAACTTTTATTAATATCTGCTGGAGAAGAGAGCTTTTGGTGATGTGATAACAATGGAACGACGTATTCGTTACTGACTGGCACCCAGATGTTATTCCCACTCCCTGGCTGCTTTCGGGGGCTGAGGTGAGGTCAGCGTTGGCCACCGAGCGGTGCAGCCGGAGAGAACAATCGTGAAAAGTCAAGTGGTGAGACGGGAGGAACGTGGAAGGAAAAACAGATGCGGGCAGATGTGGCGCGATGATAATAACGGCTGCATCTCAACATCTGCATGGCTCACCTTGCAGCTGGGGGAGAAAGATTCAACGCGGAGAATTACGACAGTGACACAACTGTGGGCATCTGGTTCTCATTAACAACGGGCAATTTGTCAAAATTCTGCTGAATTCCAATCTCTTGCTCTGTCAAACATACACACAGACTCACACAGACACACAGGTTTTGCAAAGTGCTACATAAACAGAGCTTTGGGTTAAAAAATATATAAATAAACATAGAAACTAGACGTTTCCAGGCTGCGTCAGTCCGTTACACGTTGTCTTGTGATGCGCTTGCGAAGGACTTCAACATGAAAAGGGGGAACCGAACCAGAGGTTGATATGACAAATGAAGCTGCAGACCAAACACAGGAAACTGATTGGACAAGTTTAACCTTGATGTCGGAGAGGAGAAGGCTCTGCCATTATAGGTGGTTTGTCCGATGAGTGTGTGTGTGTGTGTGTGTGTGTGTCTTTGCATCTGCATTCTGAAGCAAAAATATTAATTTTTGCTTCCGGGTCCCGGATCCTATCCCTGCTGTCATTGGGTGAAAAGCGGGGTCACCCTGGAACGGTTGCCAGTCACAAAGTCACATATAAAAAAACACAACTATTCTCTCTTTCATTCACAAGTCATATGAAGACATACAACTATTAACTCGTTTACAGCTATTGACTATTTAAACATCATATGGAGAAATGCTTTAGCTCAGAGAGGCTGCATCCCTCCAATCGGGAGGTTACCAGTTTGATCCCCGGCAAGATACAAAAAAACCCCTATTGCTGAGTGTGTGAGCAGGTGAATGTGATCCAGTGTAAAGTGCTTTGTAACTGCAAGTTGATTAAAGTGCTATTTACTTGAGGACCATTTACCATACAACCATTCTCTCTCTTGTTCACATGCTTATCTGCTACTGTAACACATGAATTTCCCCTTGGGGATCAATAAAGTATTCATTCAGTCATAATAGAGACATTAAACCATTCACTCACTCATTCACGTCATATAGAGACACACCATTCACTCTCTCATTCACTCATCTGGGCAATTTTGGGTTCACCAGGGACCATTGAGATGGAAGCGCTAACCACTGCGCCGCCCAACTAAAAATCTATGCAAGGAATCATGTTTTTCATGTTTGAAAAACAAATCCTTAAATTGATTGAAGAGAAAAGGCCGCCCTGCTTCATCTCAGCCACTTGGCAAACCAAGATAACTATATTTGTCAATGTAAGGTTGTTTTCTCCACCATGTTTACCAAACGGTGATTTGTCTCTATTACTAATAGCTTACATTCAGCTCTCTGTGTCAGGCTTCATTCGATCATAATCTTCGCTTTGCATCGGTTTTCGTAAGGCTTAAAAAAAAGACCCTTATAACTGTATGGACGGTGTTCCTCTTCTACTTCACACAAATAAAAGGAGGACAAAATTGAGGAAGTTGTTTTGCTAGAAACAGGATGTTCATCTGAGCGTTTTAGACCAGTCAACATGGGAAACCTCGATAACAGCTGAAACACACTGTGGCAGATTGGAGTCAACAATCTCATTTTAAAGGATGTCATTTCAACAATTCAGGCATCTTTCTTCAATCCTGGCTTGGATATTTGTGTGTTTAGTACCCTCTGGACAATCTGCAATTGCAGCACCCCGTAAGTTATCATATAACTTCATGGATTGGTGGGAGAGCTTTAAGTATAATGTCATTTGCTCATATATTTTTGAAACATATATATATCTGCTTGTGTGTGTGTGTGTGTGTGTGTTTACCTTGTGTTGTGCTCCCTCTTAGAACTGAGCCTGGTCCGCACAGTTTTCATCGCCCTCAGGGGTGAACGGTTCACATTGCATTATGTGCTAGAGAAACCAGCAAACCAAAGTGTTTCCATCTTGAAGTGCTTTGACCCGTCTCAGAAAAGCTTCGACATCACTGTCGTCAGAAAGGACAACTCGACGAAAATCAGTGATAAATTTGTGCTGGAGAATGTCACTCTGTCAGGAGAATATCATTGCGAATATGCAAATGCACGAGCTTACTGGTTTCTTCGAGTGAGAGGTCAGTTTGTGCACTGGATCAAATATTGTATTGAACAGCACTTCACTGGCAGTGAATATAATAATAATAATAGTAATAATAATAATAACATCAATGTCCCTGTGTAGTAGAGTTGCAGGTCATCACAGTGACTGACTTTACAATTCACATTCTTCCCTTGACACAAATGGAGGTGACATTTGATTGAAAGTTCCTGCCTCATTGGCAGGACTGGAAGAATAAGATGGTCCCATAGTATTAAACTGAGGGTGCTAAAACATACATTTTATCAATTTTGACACCGCCATATTGCATAATTTGGTACTGCGTTTGGTGTTCAAGGAATGATTCACAAGCATTATGTTGGATTTTTGATATTGTCATGGTGGATATAAGGACATTTTACAAATGCAGCGTTACTTTTAGCATTAATAACACCGATATCCAGCTGGAATGAAGAATGAACAGTTTTTTCTTCCAGACCCTGCAGCTTATAACTGAAAATATGGTAATGAAAGCAGAGATTAAAATGTGAAATAAGTATCCATTGAAGGAACTTTCCATGTAACTGGCAGGACAGCTTGACATTGAAAGTTTTGTGATTTCCAGATGAGGGCTACAAGGATATGCTGATATGGGATTACACAGAATTAACTGTCGTGGCCATCTTCACTGGCATGTTGCTAGTCTTCAGTGCAGGCGGTTCAGTCTATGTCTTCAAGGAACATTGGGTAAGAAAACTGTCTCACTGAGGAGAAGTTATGAAACAGTGTGTTGCAACAGAGGACTTCTTGTGACTTCACAAAGGTTTTGATCAACCTGATACTGGCAGGCCAAAGCTGAGGTCATTTCCTTTGCTTTTCATAGCAACCCATTTATTTATTTTGTTAGTTAGTTCTTTTTTAGCTTTTTATTTTCTTCAGGAATGTTCTATTGTGTTGTATCATTTAAGAACAATATTGTTGAAGTCTGTCTGATATATAACATTTCACAGATGAACAGTTTTAATACATATTTTAGAGTGGACCCTGCTCTGAGTCCCCTTGCCTTTCCATTCAATTTCACAGATTTTGTAATCGTCAGAAAGTGATTTAAAATCAGGCTCTCAAAGTATGCTGACAAATGAAAAATTTGCCAGAAATAGTCCATCAGGGCTCCAATGACTCATTATTTCTGATGAATTGTTGGGGCTTTTGAGCTTCATCAATTTTAAAACATGACACAATTATACCCCACATAATCTATCACACTGTGCTGAAAAATCAATAAGGGGCTAATGTCAACCTGTGATGTTTTGAATTAAACAAATGACTTTTGCTGATGGAAATGAGAAAACAAAATAAAATAGCCTTGGGAGATAAAAGACGTAAATATAGCCTGTCATCTACAATTCCTGCAATTTAATTTTCTTGTAAACTGATAAATCAAAATTTGTTTGTGTTAAAGATACTGTCAACTGTTACTGTCATTCATTTTTAATGCATTTACTTGTCATTTTCAGAATAAACTGGTTCCCAATAATAAGGGCCCCCCAAAAAAGCAGTCCAAACAGAAAACACATGGGGAGAACGACGTGGAGCACACTGCGGATGTAACAGCAGCTCCATCCACATCTTTCTACGCTGTAAGGGTCTTTCTCCTCAATGATACGGATAGACTTCTTAAATATGTCTACATTTGTTGTTCCTTGGGGCTGTGTGTTTTATTAATCTATTTCCTTCCTTCCTGGAATTAGAGGAGACCTTTATCTTTGGGGGTGTGTTGATAAAACATTTTTTTCCCAGAGTCTAGATCCTGGAAATAGGTCCTTTTATGATGTGCTAGAACCAAAGGAGAGGAAAACAGCACCATCATCAGAAAACCTGGTGAGTGCGATCTATCTATCTATCTATCTATCTATCTATCTATCTATCTATCTATCTATCTATCTATCTATCTATCTATCTATCTATCTATCTATCTATCTATCTATCTATCTATCTATCTATCTATCTATCTTTCTATCTAAGCATGATTTAAGAGTAGCATTAAATACGTCTCGTGTCAGTTTAAAGCTACATACAATATACATGTATGCGTATTAGGTGATATGTCCTCTAACTTCTTCCACAGATGGTGCAAACGACACAACCTCAAGATGAAACTGCAATGGAGTCTGTCTATGAGAACTTCTGAACAATAAAAATAACCTGGTTTCAAACTGATGGATTTTTACATAGAAATAAATATTAAACCCATTTTTTAGAATTAATTTCAATCTTCTTCTTCTTCCCCTTTCGGCTTTTCCCTTCAGGGGTCGCCATAGCATATCAACCTTCTCCCTCTAACCCAAATCTCTGTATCCTCTCTCATACCAACTACCTTCATATCCTCTCCCACACTTAATCTTCTCTTTTGTCTTTTAGAATTAATTTCAATATGGTCTTTTATTTATGACATTATGCAATAACTCAAAGACACACATGCAAAAAAAAAAAATCTGGTATTTCAATTCCTAAAATGACTTGATGAAAAGTTAAAAAAGTATGGCATAATGTTCAGAATAGAACCAAAGTTACTTACTATGCACTTTGATAAAATGTGAATTTTAATATACTAAGTGTATTAATCTCTTTAAGTTTAAAACGTTTAAGCCAATAGCAGTGGATTATTGATCCTGCTCATGACACTTGTACGGTAAGACTTAGAAACCGCCATCGGTCACAGCATGGCGACAGTGATAGCTGCAGAGTAGGCAAAGCCTAGATTGGACAGAGGTTTCTTGGCTGGGCCATAGTATAAAAAAACAGAGCCCCTGTTCAGCTTCATAGTGACTGAGGACAGTACGTCAAGCAACCTGTTGTGATCAAAACACAGACAACGCTGCTTCACCTGGGAGGAGACATGCTAATTAAAGCTCAACATAGGCCCCTGTCATTTACTACGTGCTGTTTTGCAACAGTATGTACCTGCAAAGTAATCCGTGACTGTAGGGGTTTCCGAAGTGAACAGTAAAACATGGCTACAAAAATCTTCTTCCTCTCTTCTTTTCAGCTTTTCCCTTCAGGGTTCGCTACAGCGAATCAGCCTCCACAAACTAACTCTCTTCTCTCACACCAACTAACTTCATGTCCTGTTTCTCTACATCCATAAATATTCTCTTTGGCCTTCGTCTAGGCCACCTGCCTGGCAGCTTCAACCTTAGCTTCTTCTTCTTCTCCTTTTGGCTTTTCCCTTCGCTACAGCCAATAAACCGTCTCCATCTGATGTATCCTTGGTATCCTCTTCTTTCTCTCCAACTTCATGTCCTCTTTCACTACATCCATAAATCTTCTCTTTGGTCTTCCTCAAGACCTCCTGCCTGACAGCTCCAATCCAATCTAATAAAATCCCTCCTCCGTACATGACCAAACCATCTCAGTCTGGCTTGTCTGACCTACTCTACAAAACATCTAACATATGCTGTCCCTCTGATGGACTAATTCCTGATTCTCTCCATCCTCATCACTCCCAAAGAGAACCTCGACATCTTCATCGCTGCAACCTCCAGCTCTGCTTCTTGTCTTTTCTTCAGTGCCACTGTCTCCAAACCATACACCACTGCTGGTCACGCCACTGTCTTGAAAACCTTTCCTTTCATTCTGGCTCATATTCTTCTCTCACATAGTACCTCTGACACTTAATTGTTGACCCAAAATATTTAAAATCCTCCACCTTCTTTATCTCCAGTCCCTGTAGCGTCACGGTTCCTCTTGGGTCCCTTACATTCACACACATTGATTCTCTCTCGGTTTTCCTCGACCTGTTCCCTGCTCTCACTATAGATCACAGTGTCATTTGCAAACATCATGGTCCATAAAGATTCCTTGTCTACCCTCATCCTTCAGCCTGTCTATCACTACTACAAATAAGAAGGGGCTCAGAACTGACCCCTGATATAGTCCCACCTCCACCTTGGCCTTCTCTGTCACACCTACAGCAAACCTAACCCCAATCTCACAGCTCACATACATGTCCTGCACCTGTTCAACATACTTCTCTACCACTTCAGACTTCCTCATACATTACCATAGTTCCTCTCTCAGCAGCCTGTTGTATGCTTTTTCTTGGTCTACAAAGCCAATGCAGTTTTTTTTGCACTTCTCTACAGGCATTCTCGAATCAAACACTGCATCTGTCATGCTATTTCTAGGCATGAAACCATACTGCTGTTCACAAATGCTGACCTCTGCTCTCAGTCTAGTTACCACTACTCATTCCAATAACATCATTATATGGCTCATCAACTGTTAGCCTCTTCTGCAATTCTGCACATCTCCCTTATTCTTCAAAATGGGTGCCATCACACATCTTCTCCATCCCATCCCAGTCAATGATCTCCTTCAAATTACATTGTCTTTCCAAGATCTAGTCTATGTGTGTGCTCCCAACTCCGCTCTAATAAGTTACTCCAAGTTCCTGCCTCGTCTGGGGAAAGTATTAACTGCAGCCTTACCTCCTTTTTTTTAAAGTCTACCAGCATCTGTCCCTCTGTGTTCCTATCCTGGATGCCAAACCTGCCCATCACTTCTTCATCACGTCTATTGCCTGTACCAACATGTCTGTTGAAGTCTCCACCAATTACCACTCTCACCCCTGGGGATGTTCTGTATTACTCCATCTAACTCACTCCGGAATTTTTCCTTCGCCTCTAACTCACATCCCACCTGTGGGATGTTGCTAACATAATGTTAGTTACTAACATTTAGCGTTACATCTTCAAAACATGACTACAACAGATATGTTCCTAATTTTCATTTGAAAATAAAATGATAAAATAGAGTGTGATATAATTCTATATCCCCACAGCTGAGCCTACAGTTTTTTCAAGGCTAGGGGAAAAATCTGTTTTAAATTTGTTATTGTCTGCTACTACTGTATAAGGAAGTCTGGAGTGACAGAAGACTGGTAAGACTGGTGCAGGACATGTATGCAAGTTGTGAGACAGTGGTGTGTCCCTGAAGTTCAAGCTGGATGCCATGATGTTGGCAGAAAAATTGTGATCTGTAGTGAGCGCAGTGAACAGATGGAGGAAAATCTCAAGAGATGGAGCTATGCTATGGAAAGAAGAATGAAGGTTAGCTATAGAAAGACAAAATATATGTGCATGAATGAGAGGGACCCAAGTGGTGAGGCGACAGGAAGTCGACATAAAGAAGGTGAATGATTTTAACCCTTTAATGATCTGTTCTATTTTTTTTTAGATATAATAATTTATTATTTATTGAGCAATACATGTTTCCTAATCAGTCTCTTCAAGTCACATGACCTTATTTCACCTTATTTCACTCCCCCTCCTGTCTTGTTTTTACCCTGGGTGGTTATACTGCTTTATAAACATTTATATATAAACATAGATCCACGTGTGGTGGCTTCTTCGAGGACATTGAAGGGTTAAGAATTTAGGTTAAAAGTCCAGAGCAATGGAGAGTGTGGAAAAAATGTGAAGATGTTGAGGAAGCCAGACTGAGATGGTTTGGCCATGTAGAGAGGAGGGATAGTGGAAACATATTGATAGAAGGATGCTGAGGTTGGAACTGCATGGCAGGATGTCTAGTAGAAGACCAAATGGAAGATTTGTGGATTCAGTGACAGAAGATATAAAATTAGTTGGTTTGAGACGAGGATACAGAGAATAGGGTTGATGGAGGAGGATGATTCGCTGTGGCGACCCCTGTAGGGAGTAGCTGAAAAGAAAAGAAGACTTTGTTATTGTCTGTTGATAAGCTCCACCCATTGGATACAATAACCAATGACACTCCAAGATATGGATCCGACGGACCAATGACAATGCTCCTGTCAAGTCGACTTCCCGGTCAGGCCTGGTTACCTTTTCCTGGATTTACCATGGCTGCAGAGGGAGACTTTTTGGCAAGATACCGTGCCGTTTCAAATAAACTGAAAAAGTAAGATTATCTCGTTTTATTTTCGAAGAATAAAACTGCCTTAGCTACCAGTATGATCTTTGCCTAACAACAATGTTACGCATAAGTGATACAGCAAGTAAGCTAACATTCGCCCAAGGTAACGGTTAGCATCTCAGCGATGTTCTCTTTTACGGTTATTACGGACATTCTGAATGGCTTTACATGATTCAAACAAAGTTGTATCATTTTAATTGTTATCCTTGCATCAATTATATAGGCTTTTTATTGTATTATTTTGAATAAATTAACTACGGTATTACGACGGTACTTGACAGCTGGTTAAAGCCCCCGCTAGCAAGGGTAAAGTAGCTAAAATACTGCAGGGATCATTTAACGTTAAGGTTGAATTAACATGTTGTCATCAAAATCAAGTATTTAACGTTTACAAGGTTTAATTTTCCACTCCATAATTGGTGTTTTAAGTTTGTTTTTTGTTGTTTTTTTGTGTGTCACAGACGTTTTCTTCGAAAGCCCAATGTAGCGGAAGCGAGTGAACAGTTCGGTAAGCCAACTTAAATCACCACAGCTATGTTTTTTAGCTTCTTTAATGGTTTATTGTTGTAAAGATTTAGTGTTCCATGAAATGTCTTGGTTTGGCCCTTTTCTCTCAGGCCAGTTAGCCAAGGAGCTGAAGCAGCAGGATTGCCTGCAGTACGCTGCCTTCTGCAACCTGGCCATGGCTCGGTAAAACGACAATCACCCATTTGTACCAGCTGTATCACCATGACTACAGGAGTCGTACTGAATAAATCACTTTAGTTGTTTTTAAAAATATCTCCCAAACTAATAAACTTGTAAAAATTCACCAACAATCGATTAACCTAGTTTTGCTCTGCTTGTAAGAAATCTGAGGAGCACTTATTTGCTTCTTACAACATTCAAATTTTGAGCAGGACATTTCAGATTCAAGTGTTCATTGTCATATTGTACAGTCTGGAAAAGTTTTTCGCTGTGCAATGAAATTCTTGCTTTGTATCCACAGCGAGGCCGGATAGCTAGCAAAAAAAAAAAAAAAAACACACAAAAACATTTTTTAATTTATTTATAAGCATATTATTGCAATGTGATGTAAACAGAGTAGAAGAAAAATGAAACAGTGAAAAGAAATGTAAGCAGTGCAGAGAAATGTACAGGACATTTACTGTGAGGAAGCAGCTGTAACGGATTGTTTGCGTCAAAACCGCCAAGTTAAAAATGGATTGAAATGAGATACTTGATCGTGTGATTCTTTGACATAGAATATTAAGAAGAATAACTTTATTGCCAGGGATCATTTTAATGATTACTTTCTTTACATTTTTTATGATGGAAAGATTAGCACATATGCAACAAATCTGTAAGCTAAAAACTCAACAGAAACATCCCGAAAATAGTGAGATCAATCTGTCATTATTCTAATGAAACTAAAGTTTATTTATGTGTATGAGTTTCCCTACCCAAGCAGGTATCATGATATAACAGCATCGATAAAAAGGATACTTTATGTTCCTTTTTGTATCATATCACCATGCCCCTATTTCAGTGACAATGAGAAGGAACTGAGATGGCATACTTACCAGCAATTTTAACATCCACGCTAAAACAACCAAGAAAAAAAGGGGGGCTTTATTACTATCTCAATGACATTTTTGACCGTCACGCGCTATTAGGCCTTATCATATCATCGTGTCCTGGTTCATATAGAGAATGCTGTCTGGAAGCAATGGTTTTTCAGCCTCCATCAGTTGTCATCTGAATAAAAAAAAAATGTTACTGGTTCAGAGATTCCTAAAACCATATACAATGTGGATAATCTGTTATTGTTCTGTGTGTCAATGTTGTCCCAGCATGGATGGTGAGCATAACGGTCAATGGTGCACATGTTTTTCCGTGGTTTGCATCTGACTGCAGGTGTGAGCAGACTCTCTTCAATGCTCCTGGCGAGGCTCTGGCATTAACCGACGCCGCACGCCTCTTTCTCTCATCTGAGAAGGAGAACAGGGCGCTGCAGGCCCCTGGTTTCGATGAGCATCTTCAGGCTGCCCTCAACTGCTTTAGCTTTGCAATCAAGGTACATGGATTTTGTATAAGAAACGTCTGACGCGACAAATAAATAAATGGGTTTCTTAAGCAAATTGTAGTGAAGCAGAACTTTTTCAGAGTACATGCCTCTGATATTATCAGATTCCCGAAGAAGAAATTAAAATATGTTAACACACTCATGAATTTCAGGTGTACATTGAGATGACCCAACCTGTGATGGCAGCCAGTCTATGTCTAGAACTTGGCAGTGCACTCAAGGTAAACATCTGGATCCCAGTTTTATGCTGTCCCAAAAGATGAATTCCAAAAGATCTATTTCTATTTTTGCTTGACATATTCCCTTTGACCCATCAAGTTATAGTATTTTATGTGATGTGATACGCTGACCTCTGCTCTTCGTCTGTCTTCAATAGGAGATGAATAGGCCGGGGGAGGCGATTGTTCATTATCAGAGGGCTGCTGATTTGCAGACCCAGACACCAATTGAAGCTCTTCTGTCAATGGGAGAAATGGCTTCATGTAAAATTTTGACACGTGAGTTTTGTCTATCTATTTACCTCATGCTGCCGATGCCTCCTCCAGCTGGGCTAGAGGAGGCAACAGCAACCACTGACACTGGAATTTCTATATAAATGGGTGTACATCTTACCAATCAGAATATCCACAGTGTGTTTAAATGTATTTTTTATGCTATTGGACTGTGTTGGACTTTACCATTTGCAGGGGACTATGATGGAGCGTTGACAGTGTTCACAGAGATGCAGCTTATTAGCCAAGAAAGAGGACTACAGCTACCAGGCACCAGCACACCTGTTGGTGAGGCCTAAATAAATATAATCCTGCACAAAACATACACAGCTTTAAACTTCTTGAGATTTTTCCATTACTGGTGTTAAGCCATGATAACTGGCTTTTGTATCCCTTATTTCCTTCCATTTAAAATGTCTCAAATTCTTCAAAGGTGCTTTTCTGGACATTGTGGCAAGATGCGAGATCTCTAGAGTTTTACTGCTCATGTTGTTAGAGGTACGTGCATTGATTTTATCTATTCCACTCGGGTTGGAAAGCATTCAATATTTGACGCCTAAAAACTCACCTCGGTATTTGGAGAAGCACACTTGTTTCCACAAGAGCTCTTGACAAACAAAACCCAGATTATCTAGTCCAGTAAAACGACACTCACGCGATTATGTCTGCAACCATACACAGACTGCAGTTGCATTATTTAATGGTATTCGTCAGATGATTTAATTCCTTTATGGTCCTGTCTCTGTTGGCTCTTGACTCCAGCTCTGACCGTTTAATTTACACCCCATTTTAGTCGTCATCATTTGACATTTCCAGTTTTGGAATACTTCAATTCCCTAGATAGTCCTGCTTTAATTCAGCCATCTTTTCTTTCTCAAATAAGATAGTTAAAAGATTGTTAATAATACAGCTTCATGTTATCTGTCATGTTTAAATATCGGTGTAATCTGTTGCTTTATCTTCACCGCTTTCTAGAGGAGAGTTTGTAGTTTTTTGAAGTGTTCACTCTGTAATACCGGCTAAAAATATTTACAAAAATTGTAATAGAAAACAATTTCTGGAAAACCCTGTTCTGTGCCAGATCCCTGCCTCCGAGAGCTGAGGAGTCCCTGTTGAGCGGCCATGCGATACCCCTCCTCTCTCTTGACCATGGAAATTTGAACAGATTTTGCCATTGACTAATGCACCACATAGCCAATGAATATAAAAGTTTTTACCATGTGCCATTAAATGAGCCTGTGAACAGCACTCTGGCATTGTCTGTTTCAAAATAGGGTATAAATGGTTTGTCCCTTCTCGAGTGTGTTCCAAGGTAGGAAAACTGAGACCTTAAGAGCACAATTTGCATTGTAGTAGGTCCACTGTATGGTTATCGGACCAGTTTTAAAGGCCATATGTCACGGTTAATGGTTCAAATATATTAGAAGTAAGTCATATCAACCGAGATATCATGATTGAAAATTACAGAACAGGTCATGTTGAAAAAACTCTTTAGGGATTATCTCATCTAGTGGAAAGGGATTGGCATTCATAATGCACTGAGTAGGTTGGGATTATTACGCATACAACAAGTTCAGTCTAAGAAAGGATCAAGATGATAAAACCTCTACAAAAAGAATTAGCTCACAACTTCCAAAGGAGTAATTTTAAATAAGTAGTTGTTAGCACAGCAATATCTACTTTATTGTTTTCTGTGGCAGCCCCCGCCCCAGAAGCTGTTACCAGAACATGCACAGACTCTGGAGAGATACGCATGGGAGTCTTTTGACCCTCACAGTCAAGGTGGGTGGACATCCAAATTCAGTTTGAGCTCACAGCATTAGAAAAATTAAACACCTCTCTTGGATCACTCGTGTCTTGAGTCATTGTTCTGATCCACAACACTACTTTGTTTCAGTGACTTTCCTGCCTGAGAATGTTTTCCTGCTCCTCCAGTCAGTTGTGGTGAGTTTCATCATCCGCATAGTTTTCTAGTTCACAGGATTTCCTGATTGTTCTTAGCTCATGCAGGAAAAAATGAGAGTCTTCGGGCCTTGACATGAGAGCGATAACAGTGCAGGGAATTGTATTTCTCTGCCAACAGACTTGGACTTTCTCAATTCAATTGCAGCATTTGCAGTCTTCCTTGTGTTTTTGCTTTTGACTGCCAGTGATCAGTAGTATTCCTTTTGCAAGACGCCCGATTAAAAGAAAAAAGGAATGCCGCACTTTCAAGGCCATCTGAAATATTTTTGTTTCGTTTACAATAGCTGATCTGTTTTGCAGATGGCATGTCAGGAGAAAGACACAGAGTCCCTCAAGTCTCTTCAAACAGAGTTGTGGTGAGCGCTGAACTGTTAATTCTGTCACAGTAGTCATTGAATAGTAGTTAATTCCTCCTTTTTTTCCCCCCATTTTAATTTTTTTTTTTATACTTGTTTTCCCCCTCTTAGGCCCTTTTTGACCGCAGAGCAGAACCACCTCCTCCACCTGGTGGTTCAAGAACGCATCACACCGTCTGGCCAAGGGATTTAGTGCAGCCCCCTTTTTATTTGCTTCCTTTGGGAAAAATGCTACTATCATGGAACATTCCTTCTTGTTACTGGGTCTGTTGTAGGACCTGAGGAAAATTTTATTTTTAAAGTCTCAATGTTGAAACCCATACACAGAAACTCACATAATATTGATGAAGAAAATCTTAAATGAAATGTATATTGTTTTTGTTTACTATCTTGATGTTGAAATATTTACCAGGATTCTAATGTTGGAGTACATACATAGAAACATTGAGTTTCTGAAAAGCTACAGCAGTGGATGTTTATTTTGTCTTCTGCCTCAAAATAATGTCAGATTAAAACTGAAAGCTCGATGGATGAAACCCGAATGTTTAGTTTTTTTTATATTTTATTAATAAATGATATGGCTTGATTCCAATTCAATTACAGACAATACCTTCAAATGCATAGTTCTGACATGTTGAAAAATGAAAGCGCCATGTTCACTTGTATAAGTTGTAAGTACTTTCTTACATTAGCAGCCAACTAAAAACAAACAAAAAAACCAACAGGGTTAAAGACACTTGATACAAATGTTAAAAAAATATAAAGGTTACAATGTATAGATAAAAAAGGGATACACTTCAGATATAAAATGATAGATAAGTACTGATAGCGAAAAACTAGGATTTGTGTATTCTGACTGTTCAAGTACTGCGACAAGAATGTTGCAGTGCTGCCATCCTGCCGTACCTTTCTAGATACAGAGCTTTCACCTCTTGCGGTTGAAAGTTAGCCGCCAAAGCCATAAGCCTCAACTTGATGGTCCAGGATGGCAGGCACTGTGATCTCCATGAGTATTTTCACCCCCCCCCCACACACACACACACACCTTTTTTTCTGGGTGGAGGGAAGGGGTTCCTTTGCGGCACTGCACAACGATCCCACTCGTGCCATCACACGCTAAGTACAGAGCAACTGCCTGAAGTAGTTTGGCCCCCAGCTGTGCACGAAGGCCGAAACAGCTGGCCCCGCAAAAGAATTTTGGTTATCAACATCTACCTACAAGCTCTTCTACTATGAAATCCAAACGCTAACTGGCTACATACCTTGTAGCTTCATTCATAAAAAATTGTAAGAGCGCTACTAATCTCAAACACATATAAATGTTTTCCCAAAATATCTTACTATTCAAAGTATTATATACAGTATGTCAACTGAGTTTTACAAACCTACATGGAACCACCCAGTGGGAATGATAGGAAAAAATCATGATGTTATGGTCATGCTGTTACTTGAGGTCTTTTTATTTTTTTTCATTTGACGTCCATCTGATTGCGACCATAATTTGGAAGGACGTGAAGTTAAAAACATGGGTGAGTTAGAGATGACCAGAAATGGGAAAACAACCCAAGCTTTTAGCTCTTTGTTTAAAATGAGCGAGAGTTCAAATTATGATGTCCAAAATTAAAAATGTAGGTCAATTAACCCCCCCTTTCCCAAATTTGGAATTGAAAAAAAAAAGCCTGTTACTAAACATCCCAATTTCAGTGAGCGTACGATCCTTTCACTGGCCTCATTCATCTCATTCGCTCTTTTTCCGCAGGACGAGGTAGATGATCGCTAAGAGAAGGGTGAGGACAAAAGAGATCCAGGCCAAGACATAGGAGTGTCCGTAGGCTCCATCCTCATTGATGTGCAGCTGGGCTGTGTAGATGGAGGCTGCTATCATGATACACAGACCTGTAGGCAAGGTGACAGGAATACTTTTAGACATCTCATATCCAGATTCAGTGGTTAGAAGCTAATTATCTGTCGTATTATTATCGTTATCATTATTATCAAGGCCCAAAGGATAACCAGGTCATAGCAGGGAGCTTAAATATCCTAGCACTATGGCTCTAAAAAGGATGAAAATTCAGGACTGAGGATTTAAGATGCAATGCTGTGAGAAAATTGATAAGCGTGCATTTCAGATTTTTATTAATGCGGCTCAGCATGAGGCCCCCCACACACTTCGGCGATCCCTCGATTCAACCGCAAACAATTAATTCCTGGTTATCTTTTGTCCCTGTCGCCATCATGTGGTTCGCCTTTGTTTTGAGGGAAACATCTGAACAAATAGCAGCTAAGTGACCATTATATTTAGAACTAATATTTCCATCACCCGAGGCACTGGGTTGGCTGTTAATCCATTACTGCGCTTTCAGATAACATGCCAAAGACAAAGGAATGAAGGAAACCTACACCATGCTGTAATATATGTTTTAAAAAAAATGTTGCATCAGAGAGTCTGTAGGTACAGAGATATGCAAATGATATGTTATCGAATGAGTCCAGCGAGTCAGGAGTTTGACACGGCCGCTAGTTTCACACATCCCTTCTTCACTGAGGCATGAAATATAACAAATTTCAAGGTCGGAACGGAAGACTAAATCAGATGTCAGATGGAGTTGAGAAGAATGTTAGTCAAGGTCCGGACTGGGTCACAATATTCTTAACGATAATAGCAAACAATCAGCCAACGTCAAGAGCATCCAGCGATATTTTCGTATCGCTTGTTTATCACAGAGAAAATGACATTTGTGCTGTTACTTTAGTGGTTTCACTAAAAAAGAAAAAAAAAAAGATTCTCTGCAGACATTTGACACCCCCTCCGACTCACTGGCTATTAGTTGTAAAACACCAGTGAAGGTGAACCTCTGGCCTTTGGGCAGCGTGAAAAGCTGGGCCACAAACACAAACAAGGCTAGGATGGAGAAGATGCAGGCCAGCACGGAGGTCGCCTGCACCGTTTGGATATACTCTGCAGTGGGGCAATAGAAAACACACAAACACACACACACACAAAGTCAGTGCAAGGTGAACAAGTGATATTATTTAACTGGCGCATCAGGAATTTTTGGGCCAGTTAATGTTTTTACTTCACATTCAAAAACAGAACCAGCTCTACGATCATCAACATCAACCTTACCCTCCGGGGCGTCTTTCAGGTTCTCGTAGCCCCAGGTTGACTTGGAGAACTCCCATTTGCCCCACAGGTCTGTTGACACTGTGCCAGTAATCCACCAGGCCTGGAAGCAGAGAATAACATCAGGGTGTCAACAAGCCATTTTATGCAGACAGTTTACTGTGCCGTATCCGCAGGAAACACATTTTTGAAAATAAATAAAATATATAGATAAGGAAGCTGGTGGGTGGTGGGGTTACCATGAAATTAATGGTGGGATCTGATAATGAAAATCCACTTACATTGTCAATGGTGGCCACAAGCAGCAGGATGATGGCAGTAATATGAAGGACGACGATTCCAGCTAATATCAACATTGTGACCCTCTGAAGACAAAGTTAGGAGGGTTGGGGGGGTACAGGCCATTTATTTTCCAGTTTGAATTGGAATCGTGAATTTGCGTTCAGCTGTCAGTAATAAAACTTCGTCTGAATAAGGAGGAGGCAGAGGAGGGGTGCGGGGGTGGGGGAACTCTGGTCACGCAAGATCCGAAACGTCTTGTAGGGCGGATTTTTTTTTTTTTTTTTTTTTTTAAGTGAGCGCCCCTGCTGTCAGAACCATCCGGGCTCCCGGGAGCCCCGCCGTGCCGGGAGCGCGGCGCGCGAAAGCGTTCCCACGACTTAATAAAATACTTAAACAAGTTAAAAACAAATTTTGAAAAATTGAAAAACAATGAATAGGTATTGTTTAGTTGCGGTGAAAAGGCAAGGGGTGGGTTATTTCCACGGGTTTTTAGGTGATTTTCGAACCACACTTCCGTCGACAAGAAAGGCGCGTTTGTTTAGACGGCGACGGCCGGGCATTCCCGAGTGTGTGCGCCGTTACACACCGGGGCCCTGCGCTCCGAAAGCCCGGGAAGACCATCTCCAACATAAACGCGCACCCTGAGACATTTGGAAGGGAGAAAAGAAGGGGACATATCTGTCGAGCCCACCGGAGGCTCTTTAACGCAGGAAAACACATTTAAACTTCGTTCAAGTTGTTTTTCCTATTTCTTTTTTGGGGGGGAGCCACACGCACAGCGACGCCTCCTACATCCGAGTATTTAGGTTTCACAAAGCATCATCCGTAAAACTAGAACCCCTGCGGTTGTAAACATGAAGGATAAACATTACCTGAAGGCGCTTTGACGCTCAGCCTGGGAGTTATTTGGGAAAATGCGAAAGAAGGGAGTAGACCCACCCAGCTTTGAATTCACTGCACACACACTCACACACACTCACACATACACACACATCACACTGTTTTCCCTCTCCATTCCTCTTTCCCCTCACCAAGCCCCACCCATAAAGTTTAAAAAAAAGTTGTGTGCGTGTGTCTCTGTGTGCGTGTGTTTCTGTGTGTGTGTCTGCGTGTGTGCGTGTGTGTTGTTTTTTCTCCCCTCTCCTCCCCTCATTGAAATATCCCTGCTTGCTAAAAGAAACTCAGATTCTCTCCGGATGCTGAGCCTTCAAACTCATTCACTCTCTCAAGGGCCTGTGAGATGTTACTTTTGAGTACTCATAAGTTTAACAAAGAGATTTTTTTGCAAAATTATTAAGGGTGCCCCTTCTAAAGTTGCTCTGGCACTGTTTTAGTAAGGATATCTTGGATACACAGGCACCTGGTTCCCTTGACTTCCTGCTCCACCTGCATTGATTTTTCTCCAATTCATCCCACACACGCCTGAAATTATTCATTGACCGAGATTAAGTAGCGACTCCGGGAATAAACTGCAGAGTAGCAGTCGTTGCCATTCAAACACCACTGACCCTTGACACTGACCTCTTTTCTCGGGCAGGTTCGAAAATTTAGACATCATTATTCGTGTGTGTGTGTTTGTGTGTGTGTGTGTGTGTGCATGTGTACGTGTATATGTGCTTGTGTGAGGAATGTTCATTGGTGCAAGGAATAACCATAAAAATCAGAAATCTTTAAACTTAAAACACTGGACATAGATAGATAGATAGATAGATAGATAGATAGATAGATAGATAGATAGATAGATAGATAGATAGATAGATAGATAGATCAAAGGGAACACACTGTACTGTGAAAAAATGGAAATGTGAGAATGGACAAAACGCTTTGAAGGCCACGCTGCTTTTCAAATATACAATAGCATGTGAGTTGAGAAACACTTATAATTAATAAATTAATTGTTATTTCACCTGCAAGTGAAAAGTTGAAGATTTCGAGGAGCACAGTGATGCAGAGGTTAGTGCTTCCTCCTTCAAGCAAGAAAGTCCCTGGTTCGATTCAGACCTTTCTCTGTGGAGTTTGTACATTCTCCCAATGTCTATGTGGGTTTTCCTCCAGGTTCTTTGGTTTCCTCACACAAAAATGAATGAATGAATGAAGTTAAAGCTTTTTTGGGGTTTGTTTTTCAGCGCACGTATTTGGCGTTTACAGAATGGGAAATGGCCCATGTAAAAGGATGAAACGGTCACAGGCATCAGTCACAGGCATGTTAAAAAACATTTAATGATAGAATATAGATTTTTTGAATTCATGCTGTCACATG
The DNA here is from genome assembly GCF_037954325.1 of Fistularia commersonii. Lineage (NCBI taxonomy): Eukaryota > Metazoa > Chordata > Actinopteri > Syngnathiformes > Fistulariidae > Fistularia > Fistularia commersonii. The sequence goes on along the minus strand of NC_141295.1, from coordinate 10,717,256 downwards.
TACAATGGGTGAGCTGAGGGTTGCCAATGTGCTACCTTAAAAGGAGCAGCCCATGACCGTTATGTTGAAGAAGGAACTGGTCCTCTCAAAGGCTGCATCTACTTATTTCACACCCTTATCTCTCTGTCCATTTCCTCCTTGCATGGACATTGTTCCAGATTTTTCGGAGTTCCAGGGGTGTCAGCTCGCAACCCGCAAACTGCTGTTTTCAAAAGATATCGTCATATAAGTGCGATTACTGACTGCGATCAAATAATACCGTGTTATTATGGGATTACTCGGCAGACAACATGCGTCAAGCAAAGCCTTTTATCGCTTGTCTTGGATGAGGGAAAGCTTTTTTAAAAAGAATCTCCTTTATAAAAATAAATAGTAATTGAATTAAATATGCTCATTTTGCTTCCTGTGGGTATTTTGATCTCCCTCCCCTCAGGCCGGAGAAGTTAAGACGACATGAACCGAGGTAGTCCTGGTTCTCATAAGACAATGGCTGCTTTATCCCTGTGGTGGCTGGATGAAGACAGATACCATAATTACTTCCTGAGCCTTTTCACTGACCACTCCCTTATTTGTTGACACTACAGCCTCACTCAGTGGTGCGAGCAGCCCAAGTGTGAAATAAATCAGAATAGTAGGCTGGAAAAAAATAATAAAGTACTTAACAGATCCGCAGTATCTGAATTTGACACAAGATGAAAGATTTTTCAAACACCTAGTATCATTAAATTGGTTCAGTACACCCAAATAATGTTCCAATCTAAACACATATCTGACTGGCTATTTGATAGATGTGTTAAGTCTATTTCTACATATCAAGGTATTTAGTACATATTGCAGCAGTCAGACAATCTATTTAATTTCGTGCTTTGGAGATTGAATTGATTCAAAATCGGTCTTATTGTTGAAGGATATGGGAATAGTGAAGGGGAATGAGTTTTTTCTCCTCTCAGTGAATGTGAACAGAAGTCTGCAGCCATTGCAGTGGACCCCTGACAGCGCGTCATATCGTCTGAGTGAGTGGGAGACCTACACTCTTACTCGCCTTCTGGCTCTGCAGCGTTCTCCTTTCCTGCCACAACATGTGGGCCTCAACAAAGAGTAAAATATCATATTCAATGTGCAGCGAGCTCTCATTGGAAACACATTAAGAGTAGCAGCTGCTGCTTATTCCAGATCATTTTCATATCTCATCAGACCATATGATGGGTGCACTGTGACCGAAGCATTGAGCTGGCTCAAACCAACAAGTTCAGCGTGTTATCTTTTTTTCTAAGTGGGACGATTCTCAATTTTTTCCTGGGTTTCACATGACAACTGAAGTCACTCGCAACATTTTGGTGAGGTACTAATATGGACTCAATTAAAAAACAAACAAAATCTTTGTCCCTCACACGTTCCCCATTTCCCAACTGTACTCGGCTTCTTCTGAACTGCACATTCCTGCTACATCCATTCGATTACCACAGCTGTCACTGCAGGATTTAAGCTGCGTGGGGCTCCAAAAGTCTGAGCATTTCTGATTAATTCCAGAGGCTCCTGTTGCCTTTGGACAGTGAGGCTTATAGCACTCCCATGCAAATCCAAGGCAACACAAGAGGAGCCTGAGAATTTAGCCACCTTGTCTTCTTGTCTCTGCATGGGCATGTGACTCGCTCCTGCAGATTTATTTCACCTCTTCCCTCATTTGAATACGTTTCATGAGGAACTTGTGCTTTGCATTTTTTTTTACATTTTCATCTAAACCAGAAGGTGCTGCAATGAGTGACCTCCATCTCAACTTGGAAAATACGAAATGCAGAGTGTCCCGTGAGGAACACAAGGACAGATTGGATATTGTTTGCTGATTTTGAAAACATACAACCTCTGCATTCCCATCATGACATTCATGGTGGTCACACGTGATATGATGCGGTATTTTCAACAGAGGTGCCGTCAGGAATATTTATGAGTCTTCATTCATTCATTCTCTGTACTGCTTATCCTGCCCTCAGGGTCGCAGGGAGGGGGGCTGGAGCCTATCCCAGCTGTCACTGGGCGAGAGGTGGGGTTCACCCTGGACCAGTCGCCAGTCTATCACAGGGTCTCACATGGAGACAAACAACCATTCCCCCTCTCGTTCACGTCTGGGCAATTTAGGGTCTCCGATGAACCAAAGGAAACAGGAAAACCCGGAGGACATCCATGCAGACACAGGGTGAACATGCAAACTCAACAAAGAATTGAACCAAGGACCCTCTTACCGTCATGTGGAAGCACAAACCACTGGAGTATTTAGCACATTATCGGTTAGTGATTCCTTTAACATAGCGTTTTGCGCCATACGGGGGTTGCTGCGGCTCAGTCTGTAGAGTGATGTGTCCCTCCAATCAGAAGGATGGCAATTTGAATCCCTGCTCCTCCTGTTTGGATGATGGAGTGTCCTTGGGCAAAACACGTAACCCCAAGTCGTTCCCGCCGGCCTGAGTTGCGCCTTGCATAGCAGCTCTGCCGCCATCTGTGTGCGAATGGTTGAACACCATCTAGTGTCAAGCACTTTGAAAGCACTCTATAACTTGTGATAATTGACCATATAACACACTCCCTCTTCCCTAGACACAAAGCAAACACTGTGATCATCAAGTTGCTTACCTTTTGATAGTAATGACTTGATTACAACATTCAAGATTCAACGTGGTTATTGTCATATGTACAGTTTGGAAATGTCTTTCCCCGATCCATAAAATTCTTATATTGCCGTCGAAGTGAAGCCAGGTGGGTAGCAATAAATAAATAATAAGCATATGGTTGCAGCCAGATATAAACAGTACAGAGAAATGTAAAAAGTGGTAAGAAGCATATACAGAATTAACAGGACGTGCAAGTTGAAAGAAAGAGTAGACTACTATCTACAATAAATAGTAGTGTATAGTTGTATATACACATCTATATAACTATGGCAATCTATAGATGGATGCATATCACAATACAAAGAAAACAACGACAAAAATGATAATAATTATTATTATTGTTATTATCATTATTATTTACCAGGTTTGTGGAATCTAAGATCAGGATAATTATAAAAACATCCAACAGTGTGGGGTTTGTTGACATGGGTGCAGGGACAAGGTGAGTCTCTGCAGCAGGTCATCATTTCCGGCCAAGCATTCACATGTGCGCGTACTAATTGGCCAACACGTGACCACCATTAAGTAACGGCCATCAGGTGCGTGGGCTCCTCCGCGCGTGAGCAAAAGCGTCACAACTAAAACAAACTAAACTTAAAAAAAAGGGAAGACAGAAAACGAACGATGTTTTTCAACGAGAAAAGAGAAATGGCTTTCTTTTCGCTGCTATTATTCATTTACACGCTCCGGGTATGTCTTTCCGTGAGTTTGAGAGAGGCGAGAAACGGCGTCGGCTCGTACCGGTTGTCGGCGTCAGCTCCAGCCGGGGAGGGAAGGAAGCCCCGGTACAAGGAGGAAAGCGGCCCGGGCCTGCGGGGTTCCCAGGCCGGGAATGTGGCTAAATCCACCCGGAGAGAACTCAGGAGGACTCGACGGGATCCCCGCGCTGGTCCCGGGCGTCAATTCCAACATTTTGGCGCATTCAATCCCGACGGGTCTGATTTTGGGCACAAGAGTTTGTCTTGGACTCAAGGTAAAGTTAGAATGCATCCCAGGCGCTGGGCTTCACCGCCCGAGGACGGCTATCAAGGTGACGCCGCAGGTAAAACATTTTGGTGGTTCTCTCTTCATCGGGGGAATAAAACATGCAAAGTTTTTATTTTTATTAGATTCAACTTGATAGTCATTACACGTGTACAAATACAGAGCAAATGCCCTTTACCATCTAACCAGAAGTACATAAGAGCAACAGGTCCAGATACTTTGAAAAATTATCAATATTGTCATGGTGTATTACGCCAGTAATTTTCAGGTGACTTGCAGCTTGTACAGATGAATATGTATGTATAATGTTATATAGATTCTAGACAAGAACTATGGACTTAATTTACAAGTATAAATGTACATGTGAAGTAAGCAATACAAAATTACAATTGTCATTGATTCTAGACAGCACATAAATAAATATGGACAGTAGCTGCCTAGGGTTGTTAAACAAGTGTAGTATTGTGCGTGTGCAGGAGAGTCATAGTATGGTGGTACTCTGTAACTGTGGTATACTATCAAATGTGTCTATTTAGAGGTTAAAGACTTTTCAAGTTGGCCACACATTATTAAAATCATCTTGCACAGATCAATTCAAATTCCAATCAACACTAATAATTGTCAGTGGTAATGCTGAAATTGCCACCCTGAGATATTGAGAACTTCTTTTCTACACGGAGTGCAAGGTAGATGAACATCAGGTAGTTGTGGTTTGTGCAGTTGTGAATATTAACTGGGAACACTGAGTGACTTTCCTTTTTTGTGTGATGACAGCACCGGGGTTTCATGGAGTCCAGGGGAAGGTCTATGCGCCATTGTTCAACTCCATTCCTGGTCGCTCGGAGTGGCTGCCTATGAGACTTTTGGTGCTTTGTGACCAGGATGTCATGACCTTCACTGCCTCTGGAGGAGGGTTTTCCAAACTGCTTGTGGACCGTGGTGAGAATTCAGTCAGTTTTGGGTTTTTTTTGTGTTCTTTTGGTTGCTCCCTTCAGGGGTTGCCATTGCTAATCAACTTCCTTGATCTAACCCTATCCTCTAAATCCTTTTCTTGCACCAACTAACCTTCTGTCCTATTTCACCACATCCATAAATATTCTATCTTTTCCTCAGTCTGGCCTCTGACATTATCTCCAAAACATCTAACATGTGCTGTCCTTCTAGAGTCATTCCTGACTATCATCCTTATCACCCCAAAAGAGAACCTTAACATCTTCATCTCTACTACCTCCAGCTTCCAACTCTACTTCATGTCTTCTCGCCAGTGCTACAGTCTCAAACCATACAGTATCGCTGGTCTCACCACAGTCTTGTACACCTGTCCTTTCATTCCAATTGATACTCTTATTACACCATACCCATGGCATTTTTTAAAATAAACTTTAAAGAAAAACACACTCATACTGCTGGTACTGTGTATTGAAGTGGTGCTGTAGGGAAATCATTGTTGGAAATTTTTTTTAGCCTGTACAAAATTGCTTTCTGTCCTTTCTCACACACTCTTTCTACTCCAACTGGCCAAGACAGAAGGTGTTTCTCGTTGACTTCAGTTAAAAGTTTTCAGGTAAAGAAATGGGTCCAAGCAGCTTGGAATGGGTGACAAAAAATGTCAGGGGTACTAGACTATCAGTCAGAATGAAAGGAAAGGTGACAAGACAGTGATGAGACCAGCAATGCTGTATGGCCTATCAACAGTGACAGACAGGAGGCAGAGCTGGAGGTCGCAGAGATGAAGATGTTGAGGTTTTCTTGGAGTGACAAGGATGGATAGGATCAGGACTGAGTCCATCAGAGGGACAGCACATGTCAGATGTTTTGGAGAGAGGGTCAAAAGCCAGACTGAGATGATTCAATCATTTACAGAGGGATCGTAAATATATTTGTAGATGTATGCTGGAATTGGAGCTGCCAGGCAGGAGATCGAGAGAAAGGCTAAAGAAGATGGATGTAGTGGGAGAGGGTGTGAAGTTAGTTGGTATGAGAGATGAGGACACAGAATAGGGTTAGATGGAGAAGGTTTATTCGCTATGGCTACCCCTCAAGGGTAAAGCCGAAAGGAAAAGACCTGTCCAAGTTTTCACCAAGTGTTTGGTCACGCGAGTGTTTGGTTTCTGTAAATCATCTTCTCTAAATCATAGTGTATGGTCAAGAATCCGCTCTATATGTTAAGTGTCATGAGGCATTGATGTTTTGACTTTGTGCCATAGACATAACATTTTACTTTACTATCTACTGCTGTTAATGCATATTTTACAGGAAATTCTTGAACATTTCCATTTGACATTGATTTTAAGGCCATTGACTGTGACATCCAAATATCTATCAGCAACCCTAAATGTCATCAACAGGCCTGGCTAAATATTTGTCACTTGAGACAGTTGAACACTTTTTTTTTTTTTTTTTTTTTTTTTGTGAGGGGTGGCAGCTCTGACCTGGAGAACTATTGTTCAAATGATTAAGCCTTGTTGACCATGTGGTGGTTAGCTTCAGTGTGGACAGCATAGTCGAAGACAGTGGTCCCCAATGTTTTTATTGCCGTTGACCGGTCAATGCTTGACAATTTTACCATGGACCAGGGGGTGCGCAGCCATAATAACGTGAATCCTCTGTGTGGATCCACCTTTTCCCCTCCGAAAAGAAGCTTTTTGTCTGACATCTGCTTTTTTACTCATTTTGCTTGCTTGTTGGTAACATTTTTGGCGCTCAAGTGACTGAGATGTAACCGAGAGATTCCGGACTTTTTTCAGAATAAAGGTTGTTCAGGCTCGGATAATAAATCCAATGGAAATAACTGATTTTCTTTTGCGGCCTGGTATCAATTGATCCACGTACCGGTCCGCGGCCCGGGGATTGGGGACCGCTGGTCTAAGGTTCTGTGGCATATCAAAGCTGGTATGTGTTTTCTTACTTCAGGATTTGTTTTTCTTTACAGGGGGGTTGTCCCCCATCTCTCCATTGCAGATACCATCCTCCTGCAGTTACTCTGTGAAACCGTCATGGCGTGGCTTTGAGCTCATGGTGCCATATGATGCATGTTACATGAAACATGAGGTATGAAGTGCACTTAAATTTCCTACACTCTTCATGGCTTTTAAATCTGCCATCATCTTCCTTCTTTCAGAACGGCAGCTTTGTGCTTCCGATGCTTTGGTCGGGTAGCCCAGTAAAGCTCTCATGTCCAGAACAGATTACTTCTTCTGCCCCATCTCTGCCAAAGGCTGACCCAGTAGTTTTCTGCTCCACCTATGGAATGGCACTTCAGCTGCATTTGAAGGAGTATAATTTACCAACAATGAGAGTTCGAGGTAGTGCGTGTTCTTAAAAAAAACTGAACCTAACATCTGATCAAGGAATGAGGTATGAGGAGTGTGCAATCTTTCACAGTAAATGGAGTTTTGGCTCCATTTGTTTCTGCTGAATGTGCTTATCGTACCAAATCACCACCTGAAGAACTCGTCTTCTTCATTTCCTTCAGCGCTCCTTGTATTATGATTCGAGTAAGTTGTCTGATTTTTGAGCTTATCTAATGTGCCAAAAAAGCAGGTTTGGCAAAATAGTTTAATGCAACCCTCTTTTCCAGGATAGGTTACATCTCCATCTTGTATTAGGTGAGAGGGAATACATCCTTTCCTGTCCAATCCCAAGTACATCTTCTCCCCCAACCACTCCTACTGCTCCTCCTACTACCACTGCGCCACATCCTGATACTCCTGCGCCCACTTCCCCTCTTCCTTCACAAGCTCCCTCTAAGGAGCAGATTGATCAACTATATAAATACATCTACCCGTACCCCTATCTGTACCACATTTACCCTTTCTGGACTCAAGCAACCCAGGCACCACAGACCACGTTGGACTCTGAGTCTCAGCAGCCTACCTTCCCCTACACTCCTGAAGAGCATCAAAAGACCCCTCCCCCTTCTGCATCTCAGTCTCCAACTATGGAGCAGATTGATCAAGTTCCTGGTCACTATGTTGAAACTTACTACCCGCTAACAAAGTTTTACACCCCTGGGCCACAAGTGACCCACACTCCCCAACCAGCTACAGAAAGTACGCCTGGGTCTCAGCCTCAGCAGCTCCTCTACCCCTTATGGTCTGGCAAGTGGGCTCCTGTTTTTGTTGAGGAACAAACAAATGTTTCCCCCTCTCCGGGCACAGAGCAGATTTCCAAAGTCATCACTCATCCTCCGACAACCCATCGCGACCGTAGTGGGACACAAACACACGTTCCATATGTGCCAAACAATGTTCCAATGTCTTGGCTTTATCCATTCTTTCCCCCCCCAGGCCCTGGCAAGTTGCCCTACACAACTGGAGAGCACCAAAAAACCCCTCCCCCTCAAACGACATCTGAGATGAAGTTACCTGTTGTCGCAACTCAACATCCATCTGTTTCAGATTACCATTATGTGTCGTATTACGTGCCTGTAGTGTCTCCAGCACCAACCCCTGCAACTGAAAAACCTCCTGTTGTTCCTGATATCCACCCACAAAAACCTCCTGGAACCTCCTATTACCCTTATTTTCTTCCCATACAGCATTACCATGTACACACTCCCCCCACACCAAGCTCTCCCACCCATACACCAAAACAACCTGTGGAGACACAGAGCCCTGAAAGTCAATTTTATCCACCCTCTATACATGTTTACCATCCATATGGGCAGTTCCTCTATCCACACACTCCTGATGTGCCCCAGCCATCTGTTCCGCCTCCTGCTCCTACACCTCTTACAAGTCCTCCCAAAGAGGTGACTCCGCAACAACTGACCACTCCAAAGAACCCCTTTAGCCAAATATATGACAAAATACCAAATTTCTTCATGTCCACTACTACACCTGTCAAGGGAACTATGGAGCCACCTTCTTTGGGACACCAACAACCACTAGATCAGAAACCCCCATGTCATGCATGTAACTACCCTCATTTTTATTCCTACTTCTATACACCACACCCTTTGCACCAAGGTCCATCTAATGAACCAACGGTGACTGCAAAGCAGTCTACAATATCTACTGCAGCTACCCCTAGTCTGGCTCCGCAGCCTCCCTATCTCCAGTGTTTGACAAAACGAATGGAAGTATTCCTGCCATTTGCCCACCCGGATTCCATCCAGGTCAGAGGTCAGTGAATATTTTCATGAAATCGATTTGTTTCCAAATATCTGCTGTTCAATGGAAAAACATAATTGACTGTCACTTCATCTGAGACCAGAGGCAGTAATTATTTCCGAAGTTCTCTTTGCCTTTTGGTGTGTGTCTGTATCAGTGACATGCGGTGAGGTTCATGGCTGGTGAGGCACTGACGTCATCACAGTCAGATTTACAAACATATGAACACTACGGAGTAGCTTATTCACTATTTTATTGGCCCCAGTTAACGCGTTTTGTTTGAAATATCATATCAGCTTTCTTTACATATACAAACTGTAGCATAGAAAAAAGCACATTAAAAAAAAGTGATCTCTTACCCTATTAATGAAGTCCATGCGCCGCTCCTGAAGAAAAGAATCGGTAACTTGCTTGTAGAAATCGTCCTTGTCTTTCTTCAGTTTTAAAAGTCTGTCTCAATAGAAATTACTGCCAGTGAAGACAGTTGTCCTTGATCGGTTCTGTTCCGACTGTATGTTTTTCGTCTTTTCAGTGCGGAGAATGAATCTCTCGGTTTTCCTTTACCTTAGCATTGTGGATGCTGATGTTGAGTCTTTGCTGTTCATTCAAAGTCAAATCTATCTTGGACATCCCAATTTTTTTAGCGCGATTTGACTTTGAATGTGAGTGGCCGACCGCTCATGTTTGATTAGGCTTCTTTGCAGATTCTTCAGGTCACAATATCCCATTTGACTCCAGACATTGTCTGAAGTTGAGAAAAGAATGCAGGAAAATCAGAAAAGGCGCTTTCTTACTGGACATCCAAATAGCCAGCCTTTTCGTGTGTACCACTCCGTTTGAAAAGACTGAGTCTACTGTCTCGCAGTCTGAAGCAAATCTGGTTAGCGCCGGCGTCGGTCTTCCCTTACTTATCTCCTAGTTCGACTGAAAGTCCAGTTTAGAAAATTCTTTCAGTTTAGCTATCTAATCCTCCGTTTTTGAAATAAAGCCAAGCAAGAGGAAAATATAACTGGATGGCTGCACTTGACTTGTTAATGTTTGCAATTGACTATTGCACTGACTATTGCAAATTCTATTTTTCTTTAGCGGAGTAGTAAAAAGGATCCCTGAGATCCCCAGTGCCCCCTACCATGAGGCCCTGTCACTGTGTGCCTCACTTAGTGTGTTTTCGCTGTTGCTTTATGATCGCTCAGTACGAGAAACACGTTACAGATGTTGATAAAAAATTATACATATAGCTAAAGCATTGTTTCCCCAACCACTGTGCCGCGGCGCATTAGTGTGCTGTGAGAGATGATCAGGTGTGCCGTGGAAAAATGCCCACTTTTACCTGATTGGTCCGAAAATTATTAATCCAATGCAAATAATGTGTCTTCCTATGTCTATGTGGGCAGTGTGTCTGTTCGATGGCAACGGGTAGTGAATTAACCTGTGTATCAGAGTGATTAGTGACGCTTTGCATGATACATTTTCAAAATAAAATGTACTTGTATCTGTGTAAACAAACAGGCAGCATTGTTGAAAACTACAAAGACAAGTGAGAAAGCAGTGAAAGCTTGCTACAAAGTTGCTGAACTCCTCTCTAAATTCAAACAGCCACACACCGTAGCAAAACATTAATACTACCTGCCAGCAAAATCATTGTAGAAGAAATGCTCGGCTCTGGCGTTGATAAAGAAATAGCGAGTTGTCTCAAATAATACCATTTTCAGACATATTGATGACATGTCTTCAGACATTGAAAAGTTTTCTGGAAAAGTTGCACATCAGTGGGAAATTTGCATTGCAACTTGACGAATCTACAGATATTAGATTTCACACTAAGTAAATTGAGACTACGGTTTCATTCTAATTCATTAAAAAATGTTTGACATTTATTTGTTGGTATGGTGTGTGATTTTTCTAATGTAAAATATGTGCTGTGGCTCAAAAAAGGTTGGGAAACACTGAGCGAACGCATTGAAATTTAGTTCATATATTAGTGCTTTAAGGGTTTGAAAATTTTAATAGTGACATCCACAGAGACACCAACAGTCACAGCCGCATAGCTGGCAGCACAGTTAGCAGAATCATTGCGAAATCCATAGTGTGCTCCGCTGGTAGCCACGTCACCGCACGTCTTCATTTTAAACGCTTAATGTGATTTTTTTTTTTTTTTTTTTTTTTTTTTTTTTTTTTTTATAAATAATTGCAGTGGTTTTTGGAAAAAAAACTACTATAGATGGTGAAGTTAGGTGGAAAATAACTTTATAGTACAAATCAATGAATAAATATAACCATTTAATTTTTTTTTTCATTTTACCTTTTTTTATTTCCATGATGCCAGTCTACTGACTGCACGTCACTGGTATGTATATGATTGACATGACAAAGCCTGCATAATTTCTGCAATTCATGTTATAGAAGCAACAATTCTCTTTGCCAGTTTAATTCATTATCTCAGCAAACTTGTAAGTCGGTTTTGACTTGGAGGGGAAAATAGACTTGGATTGGATATTCAATTTCTTTGATTCCTTATTTAATTCAATGGCCGTCTCAGTTTGGGTCATAGAATGTGCTAGTATCCAAGAGTGAAGTTGGCAATATTGAAGGATACTCTGCCTTTTAGAAACGTATCTGTTATAGGGCCAAAGTCTCATTGTCTGTTTTTGAAATGTTAGATCAAACAAGGTGGCTGTTCCTCCCCAATGTAACTTCACGGTGTGGGTACATGATACAGGCGGCAGGGGTCTCTGGTGTTATCCTTCACTCCCCTCTGCCTGCCTGCCATAGTCTGTTAAGGGTGAGTCATCTTTACGCTTCACTATAGCCCATGATTGCCTTTCGAAACAGTGCCAAATTGTGCCAAACAGTGTTTTCAATGCAGTTTAAAGGCGCAGTCAGATGATTTAGCTCAAACAAAGGATTAGAACACATTTTCCTGAACATAAATTTCCTGTTTGGACATTTTATCATTTTACAGGTTGTGGGTACCAAAGTCATCAAAGTATTGTGTATGGATAGTATGGGTATGCATGATGGAAAGCTCCCTTTTGGCTTTTCCTAAAGCCACATTCTTCTATTTTTACATTTGACTTTTGCATAGCATCTTTGTAACAAAAGAAATCAATATAGCTTAGATAACTTATCACAAGACAAAATTAGAATTACATGACTTAAGAACAGTACAATCTGCTGGTAGAGGTAACATGCACGGTGCTTTAACAGTGTAAATCACTGGTTCCCAGTGCTCCCTGACAGTGCAGCAGTGATCATGAATGCATATGGAACCAACAAGTGTTTTTCTAATCAGCCACTTGTATTTTCACATGAAAGAGCCCCCATGTGCAGCATTACAAGGAAAATGAATGGCAATCAAGCAAGTGATCACTGAAATATTTTATTGTTCTTCATATTGACTTTATTCTCTCCCTATAGACCCACACAACCATTTCCTTACCTCTGAGGTATTGGGATCTCTCCATGCAGAAGTATAGGACTCTAGACCTGCAGTGCCCATACCAAACTGTCCCTCCTTCAGTGGTTCCTCCTGTGTCACCTACCCAGCCCAGCACCACAGAGAGTCAGACTATGCTCCCTGTTTTCCCGAAGCCTGCAGTCTTCTGTTCAGCCCATCAAATGACCTTGGAGCTTCCACCTGGCTCCGTCTCTGAAATAGCATTTAAAGGTCTATGAGCATCCTTGAAGTTGAACGTGTACATCCTGTACAGTAAATTGGGACAGGGGGTGGTTTTGGCTAGGAAACGCAAAGCATAGTATGCAGGGGGTCAAGTAAAAGTGCCCTTTGAAGGCTAAACTAAACCACTGGGTTGTGTGCTGCTTTTCCAGATATCACTGGCACTCAAGTGACCCTTGTGGATGCTCCAAAGCATTGTGGTTATTCTGCTGTCAGTGGGAACGATGGCAAAATCAATTTGATTTTGCAGTTGAACACAAACTGTCACATGAGGGTGGAGGCAAGTATTGAATCTGATTTCATACTGAGCTCATGACCTTTTTGTATAATTGAATATTTTTCTGTAGCTATCAATATAAACACGTTTCTCTCAAAGGATAAAATGTACATCATCACTATTGTCTTCATGACCCAAAGTGGGAGAAGAGAAGATCAGTACTCCTGTCCAGTTTTATCCTCGGGGTCTGGAAAAGGTTGATCAATTTGTTTTCCACCCCTGAAAGGCTGTTTTAATTTTAGCATGTGTGACCCCCACCCTTTAGAGTGTGTGTGTGTGTGTGTGTGTGTGTGGGGGGGGGGGGTTGTTTAACTGCTGGGCTGACATTTCTCCTGTTGTTCCTTAGTGTGCAACCTTCCCAGTGAACAACAACTCCCCTGTGGACATGGTTCTTTACCACAGTCACACTGTCTCTCCATGGGCTGCTGCTTTAGCCAGCACACCTCTGCCTGCTACTACCCTATGGATGGTGAGCTGTCATTGTTATCTAATTGTCTTGTACAGTGCCCCCTCACACATACTGTGGACGTTAAGGTGTCTTCAGGCCAGGATGATTCTTGTGGAGGGGGAGTGACACCTTCGGTTTAAAAATCAATCGCCTCCTGAGACTTCTGACCTTTTACACACACACACACCTGTCTGTCCTCTTCCAGAGTGCACTATTGACCGCCACTTTGTCTTCTCGGTGCCTGCAACCCTTACAAACCCCCCACTGTCCCCTGACCAGCTTGTTGTTGCCAGCAACTTGACCTGCCAACCTCTGAAAGTGACATCGGAGTATGCCTTGTTTAAGATCCCATTGGATGGCTGTGGGACACACAGAGTGGTGAGTTCTAGTAATTGCAAAAGACTTTTTTTTTTTTTCTTGTGGAAAAATGGTAAACTTTTAAGCATTTTAATAACAAGACTTTCTGTTCCTGCTCAGAAATCAAAGTTTTAAATGTTTTTCACTGCAATGAGTAGTTATCAGTATTGTATTACAGCTAAAGAAACTTTATTCAACCAATCTCGTTTTGTTGGTTTCTCTGGAGTCAGGTGGTGCAAGACTACATAGGTCAACCCTTTCTCTCTAACGCTACCTGGAGAGTTTTCAAGCCAAATGAGAGCCACACCTTCCTGTCTGTTCTGGGTGGACCAGTGGGCCTTTTGCCAGCTGGCTGTTTCCAGAGCACCTCAAATGGGAGGTGTCCAGGAGGCATTGTTACCAGACGCCCAACCCACATTAGCGGACGCCTCTTTGACAGAAAGGCACTGTGGTTCCACTCTAAGGCCCACCCACCCTGCAGTGGTGGCCACTGTAAGCCACTTGCCAACCCAGAACCTGTGACATTAGCCTGGCTGCTCTTAGTATTATAGTAACAACCTCTTACCAGACAGTTCAGCATAGGACTCAGTGGGATGTTTTTAGAACCCCTGCAGGTTCCTGAAACTCTCAATGGGATTGCCTGCATATTTTGTAATCCTGGGTGCTGCCTTGTCTTATCAGCCGGTGGTTTAGTTTTGATTTGCAATTTGGTGGCAAGGCTTAGAGTAAGATTTGAAAAAGGTCCTTGACTGGCACTCAGGTGCAGCAAGGTGCTGGGCCATTCTCAGAACTGGGCCTGCTGGCACCCAGTGGCAAACTTGGAACATTAAACACATCCTTCACCAACTAGTTCAGGAGGTGGAGCAGTAATAGCCCATGATAGTTCCACCTGGCTCCTTCCAGTGTTTCAAAATCCTGTTCTTGAAAAGGCTGACTTTTCCCACTCCTTTAATTTGCCCCTCAGTAAAAGATTAAGTCAGTTGTCTTCATCGGTGGGCCGAAGGAAGTTTCAAGGTGAATTGTTCAAATGTTGTGTATCCCTCTTTCTTTTGCTCTCACAGGAAGTGGGGAAAAGCTTGATCTACTTAGTGGAGATCATCAACAGGATCCCAATTGTCAGTCACAATTATGCCACCATCACAAGGGATTCTCCTGTCAGGTTGGAACAGGTCTCAGGAACTATCATGGAGTGGTCTTAACATATCTGCTGTCACTGAGGTGAATTCAGGCACTGTGTCTTCACTCTGTCAGGGTCCTGGTGGAATGCCGATATGTACCTGGTCCTGTCCTGAGTGTTAGCTACTTGGTAAAAACTCCAAACCTGGGTCCTTCGGTCCAGACCCAGGGAGTATTTGGAGTCCAGCTCAGGATTGCCAGGGGTAGGTCTTTCTCAGCCAATGTTTTCTTTGCATTTTTGAAAATTGGTGGGTTTATTTCGAGACCATTGCAGTCAATATACTTTTTTTTTTTTTAAATCTAATGAAACTCCAATATGGAACAATGTGTTCTAATGTCCCAATAATTCTTAAATGTACGCTTGTGATGATCAGCTGTCTGACAATCGTACATGTTATGAGTAGGTGATGAATCAAATTTCTCTACAAAACACATTTCCTTCCAGATTCCCAGTATAGCAGCTTTTACCCTCAGTATCACCAGCCCCTGCAGATGCTGCTAAAGAAACCCCTCTACCTTGAAGTACGGCTACTCAATGCCCCAGATCCTAATTTGGTGCTGCTGGTGCACTACTGCGTGGCCTATCCCCGCTCTGGTAAAGCTCTGTGGGTGCTTCTCTACAACGGGTATGTTTTAGCCTCTCCTTCATGTCAGTGTACATGTACTCAAGCTAACAGTGAATTTACTGATAGATGACATGCCCTACCTATTTTCCCATCAAGAGCTACTTTCTCTAACAATCCAATTGTACTGCATAGATGCCCCAACCCCTTAGATCCAGCTCCCCAGAAGGTTGTGCTGTCTGAACCTTCACCTCCCTTGCTACAAGCCCAGACTCGTCGCTTCAACATTAGCACCTTCCAGTTCCTTCCGGATGGTGAGTTTAAGGACCAGGAAGAAGAGGTAAGCAGATCCTTGTTTTGACTTAAAACACAAGAAATTAAAATTTTGTCAATAGGGTGAAGATTTGAAATGCTACTGGTATACAAGAGGATTATAAAAATTTGGCGTTCATTATTCAGAATTTTACCATGTTACATTATGGTGGATGCGGTTTTGTAAAATAGTCACTGACCTATTTTCATGTCCCTCTCAGATCTACTTCATGTGTTCAACGGAAATCTGCTCCTCACGTGAAGGCCCGTGTGTCGAGGGATGTTTTAGTCAGTCATGGTAAGGAAAATTAGGTCAATTAAGTCTTGTAACTCACCCTTATGGAAAAATTAAATGAACACCATAAACAGGCTGGGTTACTCTTAAGCTGTGAGAGCCAGTGGTGGGTGCCCCACTGCGTGACCGATTTATGAGTTTTGTTAATGATCCATATCCGGTTCACTTGAAATGTTTGATGCTTAAATGTGCTGACCTTGGTTTAAAAAAAAAAAACAATTTGTGGTCTAATTTTGCATCCTTACCATTTTTTTTTTTTTCTAAATCCCCAGGGCCCAGAAATCAGTCAGTTAACCGCCAATAAAAAAACCTCTCGAAGGACAAAAGAGGGTGTGTGTCTGTCTGTCGCTAAGCTTGCAGCTGCTCAGCTTTACAGCAGGAAGTGGCACTCCATTAAAAAGTGGGAAGCGGCATTGACTACATGAACACCAAGCCTTTGTGGAGCTCAATCTAGCCAACAGGACTTACTTTCTGACACTTGGTGTCAAACCGTACGGAACATACATTTAGTTTTTAAAAATTTGTTTCCTGGTAACATTGATCACTGCTGGATTTTCAAGAATTTTTATAAGGGAGAAATGACTTGCTGTGTACTGCCTTACGGAGTTACAATAAGATCTGAAAGCTTTCAGTGAATTAGTATTCATAAGGCATGTCACTCGTCACTTATCTATCAAGGTAAAAGGGTGGAAATTTGAAGATATTCCTCTGCACTATCAAATAACCCAAGGCTCTGATTACTATAAAAGGTATTTCTCAAAGTACGGCAGGAGTTGATATAGAGAACCAGTCTTACATTAGAGCCTCTAAAGGTCTGTTAGTGGGACCTCTGTCTTTTCCAAATTTATCCCTCAGCTCAAAAAGCAGCCCTATAAAGTATTGCTCAAGAATGAAGTACAAAAGTTTTATTTGAATGAACTCCGCTTCGCAGTAGATCTCGGAACTCAAAAGCGGCTACAAAACAGCTTGTGATGGGTCAAGGTGTTACTAGATTCGCAACTAAGTTATGAAATGGTGAAAGTAGACTTCCTACCCCAGTGTCAGGCAGCAATGATTTACGGTGTACAGATGGTCCGGATCTGGCTGCCAGATGCATAAATTATCTGTTTCTCAACACTGGACTCTCCTTTGCAGCAGTCTTCAACCCACCCCTTATTTTTAATATCACACATTCCTCCAGTGGCTTAACGCCGCACACTTTCCATGCAAACGTATTGTCCGTTATGTCTTGATCCACACCAGCTATGGATATTGTAATTCCTTTTTAAGTGAACCATTCATCTGATTAGAAGTGTTCAAAAATAGAAATTAACAATTGGGGAAATGACAGGGGTTCTTCAGAACCTTACACCTGATTAGAAAGACTTGAACCCTTACTGTCAAACTAATTGAGACAAAGGGTACACGCACACAAATCTATATACTTAAAAAAAAAAAAGTGTAAGCTGTTTGACTTCAGGGGATTTCTTTGGTTATCTTTATGGGACAATTTTCTCAAATCTAAATGAGAAATTCTAAAAATTGGCCAAAATAATTGCTGGTACAATAAGATTATTTGCTGTATAGAGATATTGCAACACAATTTCAAGATTCCCAGCTCTTTACATTATACAGTTTTTGGGACTATATCCTGATGGTACTGTCTAACCTTGATCATTGAGTTTGGATGATAGCGGTCAAGTTTCTCAATAGAACTTCAGATTTTACTCCAAGGTGTGTGTGTGTCTGGTACATGTCAAGCACTTTGGGGCTGATGAACAGTTAAATTGTGATAGTCAAAGTCTAACATAAGAATTGTATTTTCGATGCAACAGATATGTCTACTTGGGTTTCTGTTTGATTGATTTGACTTCTTGTAGGGTTGGATGAGGTAAATACTAATTACTCTCAGGTGATAAGATCCACCCACTTGCAGTAGGAGCACTACTCCATGTTTCACATCTTTGACAATATTTGTGTATTTAGGGAGTTTTCAGCATGTCCATGATTCCCACAGTTTTGTGCTGTCCTTTGCTCAGACAACTTCCTCAACATTTACCTCATGTCAAAACAGACTTAGCGGTTTAAGGAAATGAGCTTATGTTCTCATGTCATTCTTGCTGAGGTGTGCTCTTTGCAACTAGGCCAAAGTAACTTTTTATCTCAAAGCTTTCAAACAGAAATTGTTCATTGTCTACAGTCTTTGGCGTGACACTAGCAAATAGGCGATCTTCATGGTGTTTGTGCTGATAAAGTGCTTGAAGTTGTCTAAAAACAAAAGATAAATCCGCACAGGGCAAGTTCTCACACCAGTAACCCATCAAATAAGAGAGAAGGGACTTTTAGAAATTCCCAATTGCCTTTAACATTTGTGTGACTTGTTTGGGCTGTCCTGGGTTTTTTAGTTGTGTGTCAAAGAATTGGATTTTAAATTGTCACATCATGATTGGTACATTTACACTGAGAATCTTTTAATTATTAGCTGCTCACTTCAGGGGTCCAAACAGCAAATCATCTTCCCCCATCTAACCCTCTCACTTCACATCTTCTTTGACACCATCCATACGTGTTCTCAGGTCTTCCTCCAACCTCAGCATCCTCTTACCCAGATCTTCACCACCCTGCCTCTGTCCAGGTCCTGACCATCTCAGTCTGACTTCATCTCCAGAACATCTGAACGGGTGCTGTCCCTCTGATACACTCATTCCCGTGCCACTTCCAAGAACATCTTCATCTTTGCTACCTACAGCTCTGCTTCCTGTCTTTTCCTTCTATACCAAACATGCCTGCTCTCACCGCCACCGTCTACACCTTTCATTCCATTCTGTACGATACTCTCACACCCGACACTTTTCTCCACACCCTTCAACCTGGCCCAATGCTTTGCTCCACCACTAGTTCTCAAAGCCCATTGCTTGGGACTGCTGGACCTTGATACTTTAAAATCCTCCAGCGTCTTTATGCTTGGCTCTCACACACACACACACACGCACGCACGCAATGAGAAATGATAGTCCGGATAACTCAATGCTTCTGAGAGTCGTCAGCCATTGGAGATGTGCAGGGAGAACAGGGCCCAGTTGAAATACAATTTTTATTAAATGCTTGTCTGTGTACTCCAAGGATTTACACCTTTTTCTAAATACTATACTATCCTAAATGGATCATTTTCCTAGACATCTTTGGTGTTGTGAAACGTGGCCTCTCCCCTCATGACCATTAGCTACTGTCAATGTGATCATGCACATGTTTTTTATATTTCCTAATCATTCCAAGAACAGTTACATTCCTCATAGTAACAAAATGTGCTCGTACTGTTAATTGCAACAACAAAAATGAAATGAAATTCAAAAAATCCCTTCTGAGTTTTACAGCTCTCCATGGCGCTCTCCGACCACTGGGTGTCATCCAAGCGATGTACAAGCCAGAGGAAGCGCCGGGGAGCCCGACGCCGCCGCCGCCGCTGCTGCTGCATGACTCACAGCTGGTGCTTGTATGGAAGACCTTGGCCCGGGTTATGTAACGCGTTAGGAATGAGAGATCTTTTCCAATTCGTCTCCCTCCCCTCTTATACCCGCCTCCCCGTGACCGAGGCGAAGTTGACGGGCCGGAAATGGACGTTATTATAACGCCTTTACAAAGCAGCTGTGCAATGGTTATCACTTGAAAGTAAAAAGTTGATTTTCTGTGTGTGGGAGCGAGAAAGAGAGTGTGTGTCTTCAAAGCTTGTGGGGAGCAACGTGTGACCCCCCCCCCAAACACACACACACTTGTAAATGTATGGAGGCACTGCGGCACAGGCTGCATGGCCGCCTGGCGCCGCGTTCAAAGGGAGAGCGGAAGATAGGAGGAGGGGAATGACTACACCAAGAGAGAGGGAGGAGGAAGAGGAGGAGGGAGGGAGGGAGGACGATTTCCTCTCTGTAACACGCTGCAGGAACACACCGTAGAGAAAAAGGGAGGGGGGGACGGCGAAGGCGGAAAAATAATATTGGGAGAGGAGGAAACACCGCAGCCCCGTCCGTACGTCCGCTCGGTTGTGTGTGTGTGTATATATATATATGTGTGTGTTTTTGTAAGGTGTGTGTGTGTGAGAGAGCGAAGAAGAGGTGGTGTGTGTGGGGGGTCGTTCACAAACCCTTCTGACGCAGACTTGCGGACGAAAAATGGGGGGGAGAGAGCGCCCGACCGAGGCTTGACTTTCAGTGAACCTCGGGAGAGAGAGAGAGGGAGAGAGAGAGAGACGGAGGAGGAGGAGGAGAAGAAGGGCGACGAAGGGGGGAAGACATGTTCGAGGGTTTTTTTCCGTCTTGAGGCTGCGGTAGGATGTCGATGTGCTCCGGGAGCGGGCGGCTTCCTCTGTAGCGCAGAGCCGAGGGGGGAAGAAGAGGGAGGCGGATCGGCACCGGGATCGGGCCGTCGGGATCCGAGCCGTCGAAGGCCTCTCCGGACGCCAGGGGCCCAAACAGCTGAAGACACCGAGAAGCGTATTTATGTTCCGGGGGGGAAGGGGGGGCTTAGATGATGTTTATGATCGCTTTTGACCGCCGTGCTTTTTAAATCCGAACTATCTAACCTAGATCGTTTAAGCGTTAAATCAAACAAACAAACAAAAAAAAGATAAACTCTAGAGGCCCAGTTGGAAACAGCGTCTTGCCGTCGTCAAGTATTTTAACAGCAGCTGCTGGTGGTCGGGGGGGGGGAGAGGGTATGGATATATAAATATTTATCTCCAAGCACAAAAGGTGCATGCGATACAGGTGATCTTTTTGAGAGGAGAAATAAACGGGGAAAAAAAACAACAACAAAATCGATTTTAAATGTTAATGTCGACCGACGTCGCATCCATTATGCTGCCCGTGTCCCGCGGACTCATGGAGCGGGATAGAGAGCTGGAAACCATGGCCGGAGTTCACCCGAGCCCGGGCGGCGCTCCGGCGGCTGCCGTCCGCGGAATGAAGCGTGGCGACCCGGAGCCCGACGCGCAGACCTCCGCCGCGCTGGTCGACTCGGTCGGGGCCGAGTGCAAGCGACCCCGGATCGACGGCTCCGGAGGGATCGCCGAGGTTGGCCAGGTGAGTACAAGTGTGTGTGTATATGTGCGTGTGTGTGTGTGTGTGTGTGTTGTGGGGGATGCAACCATCACCATGTTTTGGCGCATTATTACACAGTAATGCACAGTGAAGTGGGGCCCATTGGATTGTCACCACTGCGGGAAACACCGTTCACCCCTCTGCACTGCTTGCTTAAGTGGATTGCAAAAGTGCAAGAGGGTGAGGATACACATTCATGTAGAAATGGCAATAACAGTCCTACTTGTATCGCCTTAATCCGTTTTTTCTTATGCTCTACACTGCAGCTCTGTGGTTTCATTGCCTCTGAACTCTCAAAAATCGAAAGAAAATGTGTTACCCCACCAATAAATCTACTGTGATTGCAGTGCATCAAAAAAAGAGAAGAAAAGAAAAACAGATCCACCACTACCAGCCTTCGGAATGGTGCAGAAACCCTCTGGTTTTGAATGGGGAAAAGCTCGCGTTTGCTTGTGATCCGTGGGGAGGGGGAGGGGGTAAACAAAAGACCTCAGGCTTTTATAAGGGGACAACCAGTCCAAACCTAATCACTCTAATTACCTTGATTTTTAAAATCTTTTTTTTTTTTTAACACCGGCAAATATCATTGACATCACGGGTTGCACTAGCACGTTGCTCTTATTTCTTTCTCCTTTTTTTTTTTTACTTTTTGTGTGAATATGTTCTGAAATGGCTCAATATGTCTTTAATAGGGCATCAGAGGGTAGCAAGAGGATGCTCTGTGCATCATTATCCTATATTATATTGGTTGAAGTGCTCCATCAGAAGACAGAAAGCTATTTGCCCGCTATTGAAAGCACCCTTAATAGAGGTGAAGTGGTCTGTTTGCTCTTGTTTGGAAAACTAAATGGCCAGCTTTACGTGGTCCACGCTGTCACTGAGTGCTGACAGGCAGGTTTAAGAAACATAATGCACGTAAAAAAAAAACTGATGTTTGTGAAGGAAAATGTTTGTGAGAGGAAGAGAGAGAGAGAGGCGCAGGATCAATAGCTTTGGCCTCTAAAACGTATTGAACGTGAGTTGGCCGGACGTTCCGGAAATGAGAGTTGGATAGATGACCCCCACAACCTCCCCCGCCTCTACTCCCCCCCCCTCCACTTGGTGCTAGAACAGATTTGCCCTATCACTAGCAGTAAATAGGCTTTGTTTCCTCCTAATTGGGATCACATCTAAAACTGGAGGGAGCGTTATTACTACACTGATCCCTGTGATACTTACAAGGGGTGGGAGGTTTTTGGGGGGTGGGGGTCCATACAATACACACACTTATATGCACACAATGGTGGGTACGGTGAAGGTAAGGATGTATGATTTTGCACTCCACTTCCCCAAAATAAATTTTTGGAAAAAAAAAAAACAGCCACCAAGCAAAGCTCCGAGGTTGGGCTTTTTCTACAAAGAGAAAATTCCACCTAATGATCTTTCGCTGACGCTCGCTCCCACACACGATAACAATTGCCACACGGCCCCTGTCTGTGTTTGAAATACGCCGCCGTGTATTTTTATTCGCCTTACACTGTGACACTTCTTGTATTGTACAAGCAAATGAGGGTGAGAAGCGTTCAGCTCCCTCGGCTCTGTAATTGGAGCTCTTCGTGTTTTGAAAAAAAAAAAAAAAAAAGGGTCATAAAACGCACACAGCACTTCTGCAAAGCCAATCATCACTGGGGAGTATAGGCTGGAAAATATTACAGCGACGGCACATTCAGGCTATTGTGAAAGCGCCGCACTTTCCCGACTTTTTTTTTAACACGTTTATTGCATCATGACGGAAATTTAAACTTTGACCCGTGATAGACGGGGCGTGGTGACAGAGGAGAGAAATCCATTTGCCCCCCAGTAATGGGATTGTTCCAACAACAGATTCCCTTATTAGCCAATGGAGAGACGTGCACTTACATTGCATCAGATGCAATAGACTATCAAGTCAAGTGTGAGTAGCGACCGAGCAGTTTTTGCATGTATAAATACACGCAACATGCAGGCAAATAAAAAACAGAGATCTCATGCACGAGTGCGATTGTTCAGTCATGCACATAAAGCTATCTGCTGACATTGTGCAGATTGTAAACAAATGCAAAGCTGTGGATTGCCTGGGAAAAAAAAAACATCCACAACAACAAAACGTCAACGTTATTTGTCTGTTTGCATTCCACTGCAGTATCGAGGGGGGGAGTCCTGTATTTTTCTGGATGACAGGAGATTCATAACAACACCCCTGCATCTCCAGACTGAGTCAGATTTTGGGAAACGTTGAGAGGAGGTTGTCGGCTTTAATAGTCGTCCAGCTCACTGCTGAGCGGCCCGTGTTTTGTTGTCACTTTGCATAGGAACCGGGGCTCTCTCTCTAACCTAATAAGGTCTTGCCTGGCGTGACAGGTCTGACGATAAATGACTTGACTGGGACATTAATGGGGGTGGATCACTGCTCTGCACTTTCATTTCAGCCCCGGCACTGAAATGGAATGAAAACATCAGCGGGAAACATGTACTCTGGCTGCAATTTGAGAATATTTTTTTTGCAATTTTGACTCCCGATTCCCTGTGATGATTGGCCGACAGGATCTCGTGAATGATCGCAGCCGGACCAGTTGAAGGTCCGCTTCCAGGCGATTGTGTGCTTTTAAATGTTACACATTCACGTATCAATTTACATCTAAGTCACACCTTTTCGATGTTTCCAGACAAACTTTGCTGGATATTGGACGCCGGCTCACAGCTGTTTCATGGGATACAGACATGTTGCTAGGGATACAAAGAGCCATCTGCTGTCATGTGTT
The DNA here is from genome assembly GCF_037954325.1 of Fistularia commersonii. NCBI lineage: Eukaryota > Metazoa > Chordata > Actinopteri > Syngnathiformes > Fistulariidae > Fistularia > Fistularia commersonii. Next base: position 10,693,536 of record NC_141295.1, on the reverse strand, counting down.
TCTCAAATTGTCAGGGAGTGCGATAAGAACTCTATATGGTGACCGCTTCGTTCGACATTTTACATTCATTACATTTCTTTGCAAATCGTCTAAAATTTGTGGACGGAATTTAACTACTATTGCTATTTTCTAAATGTGTAAACAGTCGTTTTTCCCCTCCCCCCATCCGTTCAGTTTGGTTTTACCCCAGATTGAAAGCGACCACAGGATTTCCCAACAGAACCATTCAACGATCCATCAAGAAAATGATCTGTTGATTGATCGATGGCTAAAAGATGAGCTTGATATCACTGATGTTATAAGGGAGTGAATGGTTGTACGTGACCCCTATGGCAAAAGGTCCAGGATGAACCCAGCCTCTTGCGCTATGACAGCTGGGATAGTCTCCTGCGGTATAGATAATGAATGAGTTGCTGATGTGTGAATCGTTTATACGGAACTCTACAGCGTGGTAGTTCATTGTGGTGGTCCTATAATGGTGATGATGATGTGTGCTGCAATTACCAGCTAATACTTTCCCATCAGATATAACCCACGCTGGTGTTTTCATCATTTTTAGATCCGACTTATATAATTGGTAGTATTATTATGCACACTTTCCACATTCCATTTTGCAATGGCTGGTTGCTCTTTGGAAAAAGCGTGTGTAGTTTGGCTGCGGAAAGTCTAAAAGGTGGTCTGCTTGACAGTTCAGAGGCTCACCGCATAAGAGCTCTGAGGACGGAGCGGATTCGCGTTCCCTCGAGTGCACGGAGTGGCCCGCTTTGCAGTTTGCGAGGATGACTGTCGGAGCGGCGAGATGAAGTGCCTCTCCCGCTCCTCAGAGAATAGCTGAAGCCCTAAGACACTGTAGGAATAGACACGGGGTCTTGTGACCAAATTAGAAAACAAACAACTACGTACCTACGACCTGTAGTTTTTTCGAGTATCACTCTAGACCTGGGAAACGATTATGTGAAGCTCGAATGTGTAAATAAGCAAGTGTCAGACATCTCTAAGTTATATTATTGCCCCCACATTTAACGTTTGATAATTTTCTGTTGTTTTGAACCCATTGAGACCTAAACCTTGTGATGCTTGCCCTACAAAACTTTTCGCCACTGGAAAATAAATCAAGTTAAGAATAATTATTTTTACGACTGGCAGGAGGCGGAATTTTCTCCGGTTCACAAATCAGAAGCACAAGAAACTAAAACAATTCGTTGGGTGTCTTCCCTTGCACATTATTGTCAAATAAAAATATATTTGATGATTAGTAACTCCAAAGGATGTTTTGAATTTTTTCAGCAAATTGCCCACCAAAATAGATCCAAGTCAACCAAAAATAAGTGAGAAAACCTGAAAAATGCTCCTTTCTTGCCTGAATCCAAGCCAGGTTTCCCTATGTTCCCTGTTTTGTGTAGCTGATGATCAAAATCTGGAGTTAATCTGACTGTAATTGTATTTTGGGGGATTAAGTGTGGGGTGTTAGCTGTCCTTGCTCAGGGGTTGTAAAACTCTACGTCCTTCGTCTACGCTTCGGCTGAGGATCCGGCGATTCATTGCTTTATTTGTCCCGGCACCTTTTTTTGGCGTGTAGTCATGCAAAGTTAACGCAGCTAATAGCAGGAACGTCTCTGCACCAGGTCTCCTTCACCGATGGTTGCTTTGGTTTCATTGTGTGTGTAACTCAGCCTGTCACTCAAAGTTAGCATATTAACGCGTTGTGTTTTTTAAAGCAAATTGGATATGGATCAACGTGAGCGACTGATTATTGCCTCCAAGCCATCCTCCCTGTTTTCTCTCGTATTTTCAAGGAGGCCATTTTTTGTTTCCTACTCGCCTGTTGAAAAGTAGACAGGGAGGCCGAGGGGGGAGCAGATTGTTCTTCGGCGCAGAATCAACCCCGGTGCAAAAAGCGACAGATCAAAAAGCGGCACGGCCCTGTTCGGAAGATCGATGCTCAAACGGGCACGTGTGTTTATGCCACGGGTCTCTGTTTGCAGAAGGAAGCCACCATGTGTAAAATGACGTGATGCGATGCAACGTGTGTGTCAGCCTCTTTGGGGGAAAAAAAAAATCATAATGACGGGGAATTCCTGTGTGGGAGGGGCTTTTCTTTTCTAGTAGCCACGACCTTATCTCCTCACCCCTAACACCGTTTCAGAGCAGGACCGACGCTTGACAGAAACGTCCGCTCATTGGTTACATATTGACGCTGTCGGAAATCTCGAAACTCCAGAGCCGCGACGAAATACAAGCGCGTCCCCACCGGTCACCTGTTGTAAAACCTCTATTCAACGTGGGATGCATTCCAAGAACCTCCCTACTTTTTTGTTCAGAAATCATGTTTACAAACGCAATGACGCTATATGTGTTTATATCTATGTATATATTAGAAATACTGTTTTCTTTTCGTCTACTTTTATGCAGCAACTGTTGCCTTGGCAGTGAGAGTGACACACTTGTCCTTCACGAGGCCCTCCCCCTCTCATTCCACCCAGTTCCTTCAGGAAATTAAGCACATGACTCCACTCATGTATGAGTCATTGTCTTTGCTTCATCCTTCTCTTCTCTTCTCTGCTTTTTTTTCTTCTTTTTTTTCCAAATTCTCGTATCATCTCAAGCCCTGTTTTGCCCCCCCTGCCCCTCCCCCTCCACCAGAATCTCATCTGAATTTTCAGACGTGTGTGTTACAACGCCAATGTCGCATTATGGTGAACTAACCCTGTAAATGTATTTGCAACCTCTTTATCGGGTGGATTTTAATCAGCATATGTTCAATACCGTCGTTTTTTTTTCGTTGTTTTTTTGCATTGAGTTTGTTCTTGTAAAGTAAGGTTGATACTTTATTCATGTTATCCAAGCTTGGAAAAGGGATTCATTATTTAGAGATTCTACCTCCCAATGCCAGTTCGCTAAGTACATTTTTGGCTTTGAGATGCACTCACAAACACACACATACACACACACATTTTTCCGTCCCCCCAAAAAAACACCGTCCCCTCAGCCGACGCTCCTGCATCAAGGAAGCCATACTCGGTTTTAGTGAAATGGCCCCACGGGGGTCAGAGTTAGATAGCTACAGTATTAATCAGGCAAACCTGAGCCGTGAAGCGCGCCGAGCAAAGCGTTCCCCGTGGGGACAGCAGATGAAGGGACATTGGTTCCAGATAAAAAGAAGATCATCAGGGAAGGACAGTGAGAGAAGGGAGGAGCTGAGCTGTTTTCTAATCTAGTGATATGATGCTGCGGGGGAGGGAAGGGGGGACACAGCCCCCCCTCCCCCCTTGATGTAGTGGTGTTTTTGATTGAAATTCAAGTATTTTTAGGGGAAAAAAGGAAAAAAGTCACATGATTGCTGTTTGGTGGTTATATCCAAGAAAAAAAATCTCAGGTCTTATAATTACACATCACATGTTCAATAATTTGTGGGTGTGTGTGCGTGCGTGCGCATGTGTAACCAGAAGGGAATGGGGCAAGTAATGAGAATGCACCTCCACCCTTATCACATGTTTTTTTCCCCTTTTTTCCTTAAAAAAGGATATCGACACTAGCATCACAATATGGTTGTAAGCAAAAAGGGATTAGAACGACCAGCCATGTGAAACTCATATGCATATATGACACATTGTCTTATAAACTAATTTTTTTGTGCCAGTATTCTGGTATCTCTGTGTGAAAGTGGCTTTCCGGTCGAGCCGCACATCTTTTACCGAACTGAATTATTCAGTAAAATTACTTTCAAAAGGGCAGCCCTGTCCTCCCACCCCCCACCACGCTGTTTTGCTGGATAAGTGTTCTTCATGCCGAATGCCGGTCCAAGCACGCGTATCTCCGCACACAAAATCTACCAGGATGCCGAAGGAGGGCTGACACATTATTTATAGACTCCCATTGTTTCTCTTTGTGTGATTTTTTTTGTTTGCAAGAAAAAAGAGGGGGCAGTGTCTTACAGACAAATATAACACCAATCTGTAGAGAAGTATATATATTTATATATACATACATCAGCAAAGGTATTAATAAAACGTAATCTGCCGCCATGTTTACTTTGAATGGACAGGATATTGAGGATATATTCAGTGATGTTCGCTCTCGATAACGTTTCCTTCCATTTGCCTCTATGCTCCAGGACACTTCTGACCCATTTATGATTTAAGGAGCCTCGGTGACACTCGTTCTTTCTGTCTGTTATCCCTGCTCTCCAGTTGTCCTGTCTTTTACAAACGGACAAAAGATGCACCGGGTGGAAAAAGGGAGTGATTCGGCAGCTGGGGGGGGGGGGATCGCCACCACCGCTCCGCAGCGTTCACTTACTGAGCTGCCGGCATTTAAAAAAAAAAAACATTTCCATGAATAAATACGCAGCCAAGATATGTCGTCTTTATTTTGTTTTGTTTTACCAGCCACTGACATCTGCTCTCGTCTCTTTCAGAACAATGACCCGTTGACCCTCGGTTACCATGGATACCCATCTCACAGTCAGGTAAGAGCACTGCATCCTGAACACATGCAAAAATCAATGCTATCATTTCACAGCCTTATATTCATTATTATCAGCATCCTGTCAGGATTCAATAGTCATAAAGATTTAATGAGACTGGGAATCTTTCTGAGCCACAAGGTGGGGGTGTAGCTTATAATTTATCATTTGTTTTAAAGAAACACCCGACACGTTCCCTCTTTTTATCCTTTTTTTAAAATTCCCACTTACATTCAATCTGCAGAGATCAGCGGTGTTACTCCTTTATCGAGTCTTTTCCAAAATTCACACATTTTACTTTCAGCATTATAAGCATCTCTATTTATTTTTCATTTATTTATTTTTTTTCTGGCCGCAAATAGACAATCTGTCACAATCTGTTTCCTGGTGTTTGTATTAGCCTACTGATTCTGTTATTAGACTGCGCTGTTAATCCCCAGATCATCCCCCATTCATCCACTCATCCCCCCACCCTGTAATCCCCTCATCTCTTACGCTCCGCAATGCCCGGCAACCTCTGGTCGCTTATCTGGACCCCAGTCTGTCTTAAGCCTTAACAAAATAGTCCTTTCTCATTTTTTTTTTTCAAGATCGCATATTCCAAAGGAGCTGAGGCCATTTAGCCGGTTTACTGATATTTTTCCTGATCCACCAAGTCAAAAAGTGTTACTATTTGAGAACTGCTGGGACACGGCAGGCTGCGGAGGACTACTTGAGGGACTTAGAAGTGAGAGCTGGCCTCTCATCAGGACAAAAGGGCTAAGAGGGAGGAAAACAATGCTGTGCGGCGGAGGTTCCCACAACACGGAGGTGCTAAACTGTCAGTGGCGGTGTGAGAATGATGTGATCAAAGGCTCCTGGAGGGAAGCGCCTGGAGAGCCTGAGCCTCTTCTGTGAAGCAGAGGAGAACCCTGCGCTATCCTGCTTTTTTGCAATAATTTGTATGTATTTTTTTCCGGGCTTAGTTTAGCCGTTGCATCAATGGGGTCTAATGGCTTTACTCGAAACACTTAAGAGTCTTAGGAGTTGCAGTAATTGCTCAAATGTAGATTCGTGGTGTGCAAGTGGTAGGATGAAAATTAAATGACGCCAAGGAAGGATGTTTTTTTTTTCATTTTTTTCATCCCGAGTCGTGTCTTTGATCGTATTTAATAGACTCTAATCACGATCATCAGCACCAGAAAATTACCCTCCCCTTCACCGACTCGTCTCCTAATATATTTTCCTCGTCTCCTGTTAAGTTTTTACAACATAGAGGGGCTTTTCCTTGTCCCCAACATATTTATAGAGGACCATGTGTTAAATTGGGGTGTAGATATTTCAAAATAAAGCTCAGGGAAATGATTAATTATGATTTGTTTTATTGTTATTGTTATTTTTATTTACTTTTATGAATGAACACATTTTAAGGAGAAAAAAGAAAAATAATAAGAAAAATTATCTGATTCAGATTAGTCTATATTCTTAAGTAACCCAGATATTTAAAGTACATAGATGCGCTTGCATTCACATTGGGCAATTTCAGGTCTCTAGTTGACCTGCTGCATGTTTTTGGCCTGTGGAGGGAAACCCAGGCAGACACGGGGAGAACACGCAAACCCCACACAGAAAGCCTCCAAGAAACAAGAGACCTTTTTAGGCTGTCACGTAGTATGTCATTCCAATTAAATATGTCACGATAAAATGAATGGATAAGTAATATTGGCCTTTTTGGTGTTTTTTTTTTCTTAATCATGGTGTAGATTAAACAATGGTTGGAAATAGCAACAGTATTGCTATACAGTACATCATTCTTTATGCTCATATTAGTATTTTCCTGTTATAAATAAACACGGCTGTCTCTTTTTCCAGGCGTTAATGAACTTATGTCCTCTTATATTTTTCACTGATGTAAATTTGACATAAATATCATTCATTGGACTTGTAATGATACATGATAATGATAATGCCATCAGGATACACAGTTTCGGGATCAATTGATAGTCCAGTCGACATTGCAGTGTGTGTGTGTGTGTGTGTGTGTGTGTGTGTGTGTGTGTGTGTGTGTGTGTGTGTGTGTGTGTGTGTGTGTGTGTGTGTGTGTGTGTGTGTGTGTGTGTGTGTGTGTGTGTGTGTGTGTGTGTGTGTGTGTGTGTGTGTGTGTGTGTGTGTGAGATGTCAAATTGTTCATATTCACCGCCAAGTTTTTATTTTTTTATTTTTTTTTTTCATGCTGCTTGATTCGCAGTTGTTATTGTGGAGGAGCAATCTACAGAGAGTGGCTGATATTGGATTTTTACATTGAATTTATAGGCTCATCCATTAATTATTGATATCAAAAAGTGGAAGAGTCCAAGATGATTTCCAGCAGGGGTGGCAGGAGGCTGAATGAAGAGTCTTTTATTTGTTGGAAGAGGGCTGACGCAAATTATGAAAAATCACAATTGAAACAGGATTAAAAAAAACATACTGTGTATATCTGGTAGACGTTCCTGTATTTTCATCTTTTTTCATTTCTTCCGGTCCCTTCCTGTGCGAGATGTAAATAGCTTTAGCAAGCACGAGGAATTCGTAGGCAATGGTGCGTGCTTGTTCTCGAAGTGAAGCAGAGGAAATTATGAGTTCACTGTTGGGTGATGTTTTCTCCAGGCGGCCTCTCCTTTCCTTCTTCTGCATTACGGGAAACCGTGATGTGAATCCATTCGCCCTGCCTTTTTGTCGAGCTTTTGCCGTGAAGAGAAACATTATCTGGCTCGCTCTTTTTTTTTTTTTTTTTTTTTTTTTTCCGCTATTTTTTCGACAAAACCCTCGCACGGTTAGACGATGTTGTTAGTGATGTCGCCAGATTCCGCTGAGCGCGGTCGGCTGTTGGGATTTCTATGTATTTATTTATTTATTTATTTTACATAAGAGTAATTTAAGCATTTATCCACACAGCAAAGCGGCATTTAAAATTGGCAGCACATTTATGTAACGTGCTGCAAGAGAGAGAGAGAGAAAGAGAGAGAGAGAGAAGGTGTTCGTCCTCTCCCAGTGGTGCCAGCAGCCCCAGTTAACTCACCTAGATGGAGTGGGGGCGGGGGTATGGGTGGGGGTGGGAAGACTGCGACATGGTAGGGAAGCAGAGGGGAGGGTAATGTTTGCAGGTGTGACAGGCAAAGCAGTCAGGAAGGGGGAGGCGTCAGGCTATCTGGGTGAGAAGGGAGGAGGAGGAGGAGGAGGAGGACCGGAGAAGAGATGAGCAGGCAAGGGCATAGCAGCAAAGCAGAAGCCTGGGGGGTAGAGGAGAAGGAAGGAGCGAGTGGGAGAGGGAAAGAAAAGGAGTGAGTGGGAGCGAGAGAGAGAGAGAGAGAGAGAGAAAGAGAAGGTGAAAGAAAGCAAGTAAGGGGGAGTGCCAGGGACAGAGGCCAACGGAGGAGGAGGAGGCGGGGAGGGGAGGTGGGGTGGGGGTGGAGGGGTTGGCAGGGCAGACAGCACGAGCGGGGGCAGAGAGAGGGAGATTTTGAATCTGCAAGACAGACAAGAGAGACTGAGCTGGTGAGGTGACACGGGCCCGGAGAGAGGGAGAGGGAGAGAGAGCGAAGGAGAGAGAGAGGCAGCGTGCGGAGAGGAGTGAGAGAGAGAGAGAGAGAGAGGAGAGACGGCAGTTTGTTGTTGCACAGAATACGATGATGGGACTTTACTATCCTTCCGTCTTGTCGGTGAGTAGTTCATCTTGATCTCCTCTCGTATCCGCGGCCGTATCATGTGTATCTCCACGCACGCTAAAAAAAAAAAAAAACGCATCCGAGCCGGCAGGACGGTCATCGAGCGTGAAATCCCAATCATTGACAGAGGAGCACTCTGCTTGACCCTAACTAGCCGGAGTCGTCCAGACGGGGTTTTTTTTTTTTTCCCAAGCACGGAAACTTGAGATGACGGGGCCGGAGAGTGTAAAGCGCTGCGATAGTGATTCGCCACGGTGAAACGCTCGAGCGGCGATGTATTGGTACGCTGTTGTCGTGGCATCTGTTCTCCCGCCCGGAGCTAGAAAGTGCTCGCGGTTTGAACATCGGGGCCGCTCCTGCCAGAACGTTGCTTTTGCCATGTATTATGTATGCGCAGAGGAATCGTTTCCAATCGTACAATGCAGCATGCTAAGCCTGCAAGGCGGGATGCTGCGGCATCGTGGGCTTGCCACGGGCTTGTGCAATAAACTCTTTACACGTATCTGAGTTGGAAGAATGGCAACACGAAAGGGGAGGAGGGGGTAAGTAAAATACTCTGTCTTCTTTATTGCCCCCGCAGCTGTCTCTGCACATCACTCAGGACCGTGAGCAAAAGGGACAGGTGTCCACCGAACAGTTGCCTGTTTTTTTTTTTTTTCTTTTGCTCTTTTTTTTTTTTTTTTTTTCCTCCCCTCTGCATCTTCTCTATTCGGCTAACAACACCCCCCAACCTTCCCCCTCACAAATCCTTTCTGCCGCACGCAAACGCTAAGACACCTAAGCTCAAAACACGCAGCGGGCTCGCAAAAGTTGTTGCATTTCCGTACCGTTCCGTTTGGTTTGGTGCGAGTCGGGCTCCGCTGTGCGCCTCCTCCTGTCTTTGATCGCGTGTGTGCTTCTCTTTCAGCTGTACCTTGGATTCCTGCTCTCTTTACTGTTTGACCTCTTTTCTCCCTCCTCTCGCTCTCCCTGGGGCCCTGGCAGCTGTTATCTCAATGTTTTTCTTTAAGAGCCCCCTAGAACGAGGCGGCGGGGGGGGGGGATGGGTCGGGGGGACGGAGCAGGAGAATGGAAATTGATTTAAAAGGTGACGGGACTCCCTCTTCGGTCACCGAGACGAGGTTTGGTTGGAGCAGGGATGGACACACGAGTTGATGGATACTCCGATCTTCACATGGAGAAGATTGTAGGTCAACTGGAGAGAGTTCGTTTGCTCAGTGAGGCAATTTCTGACTAGAAAGCTGACTTTGCAGTTTCCTCTGTGTTTGTGCATGAAAGTATTTACTCTGTCCGTACGTTTGTTGGCAGTGGGACGTCCTTTTTGATTTTAAAATGTGCATTTGTATTTTTTTTTTTACTCGTGCTGAAAGGGTTTGAGTAGTTCATCGGGAGCAAAAGACAAAAATATTTTCTCAAGCCCCACCTAAGCGTGTGCCCTAAGGCATGGGAGAGACACCTACCTGCTGCAAAACTATACACACACTGCCACGCATACAAAAACCGTAAAAGGGTCACAAGCTCTCAGCCCCTGCACCCAGCCTCGCCCAACTCCCACCTCTTCAAATCTTATTATTGATTCTTAGCGGGGTTAACAATAATTGTCTTTAAGTGATCCCAATGAGCTGCGTTGCCACGGCAACTTGGATGAGTCATTCATTTTGCACAGATTGTTAGATTGTAACGAGAAAACGTCAAACAGAGAGGCCACGCGAGATAAACACCTTTTGCACCGTGTTCCCTTGAAGAAGACAGATAGTGCCAACACCGGCCAACGTCCCCCCACCCCCCCACCCCCGAGCTGCTGTGACAGATATGCCTCTTTAGCAGCTATTTGCATCTCTAATAGCTCTAAAGGCCTCACTGTGAGGCATCTGCATGGCTTTCAAAGCACCTGCTTTTGAAATGGATAGGGGCTGCCCTCACTGACTTTTTGTATGGTGCGGTTGACAGTGACAACACTGTGATGCTACTGGTTTGTGTGCTTGTTTAAACCCCGCCGGACAGCCAGCTCGGTGTTTTATGATCTCCAAACCCGAAAGCACGCGGTGAACAAGACTAACTCGTTTCATGGTCACAGCTAGTGTATTGAAAGGGCTGCGCGCAGTGTAAATACATATTTGTCCACAGAGTTGTGTGTTCACCTGCACGTGTTGGTTTTCACGGTGTTTGCCTTTTAATCGGGGCATAATTCTAGGCAAATAACATCATTGCCTTTTTTTTTATTTTGGATGGTTTACATTTCATTTAATTCGCCGCCGGAACAAATTAGACTGTTGATATAATGAGAGAGGAGAAAGCGGCAGAAGGGTACAGGCCAGTGCACGCATGTGTGTATCTCTACACACATGCGTATTGGTTGAAGAGTCGCAGATTGGTGCGCGCCTGTGCGTGCGCGTGTGTGTGAGGAAGGGGAAACAAATATAATACCATACAAGGAGAATGATGGGGGTGGATTGGGAGGGGTTTATTTGACAAGCAGACATGTTACCCTATAAGGAGATAGAGAAGGAGTGTGGGAGGAGGGGCGAGGGACGCCACCGATATCCAGTGTCCAAAAGGCAATTGGGCTTGATTGACATACATGGGGTTGATGCACGCGAGGGTCCCGTCTGGATTTTATGAAGCATAAAGAAGCGCACAGAAGAGAGAGTGGGAGGAAAGGGAGAAGAGAGGAGGCAACTAGAGGGGGGGGAGGAAGGCTGGAAGAGGAGGGGTCGCTCCGGGGCGGAATAATTAAACGAGAGGGTGTCTCGTGTCTCGCCAGCATGCCGAAGGAGCGCCGCCGACGTTTTCTCCAGCTGTTTACAGATTGTGCAACAACAGCGCGGAGTCAGAAGCCAAAGTCTGCAGACGGCTCGACTTATTATTACTACCGATCCAAAATGTGAGTCGCTGCAGCGTGACTCGTGTTTTCCAACGCGGAGTGTGCTGAATTAAGTTATACTCGAATAATTCAGCTTAGTAAGATCCTGTCATTATTCATGTGAAATGACCCGGTGCTGCCCCAGTTTTTAGCCACGCTGTCCTCTCTGCGCTCCTCCTGCAGCGTAGAGAGACTCCTGCAGACTAACACATTTTATAACATGCCCCCTCAGACACACTTGCTGCTGCTAACTGACCCGAAAGTAAGTCAGCTACAGCTACCGCTCTGAGTCACTGGCTCTGCCTCGCCAAAGCATGCTCTTACACAACCCTTAACGCCTAACGCCCCAACGCCAGGGGAGCGTATGCACAAACGCACACGCCGATATGCACCCGACATGTACACAAACAAAACGTGGACAAACCTGAGTGCTGACACAAATGCGCAGCTTACTGTTTGTCTACAGGGCAGTCCGTCTTTTCAAACCGATCCGAGAACGTACCTCCTCCCCTCCCCGTCTTTCGCTTTTTCCCTTTCTCGTGTAATCTATGTACATTTATTCAGTGCGCATTTTTACCCTGATGTGAATGGCAAAGGCCACTTGCAGTCATACCCTCTTGAGAAAGTTTTTTTTATTTTAAAGGGTCCGAGCTGTTGATCTCGCAGCAGGTACATAGAGGAAAAGGTTAGTGTAAAAATTGTTTCTCGCCTGAATAATCGTCAAACAAAAAAGAAAAATACAAGGTTGCTTTTGGCTCGTGTCGCTGCTTCTATTTCCGTCCGGCAAAAGGAACGACAATAGTCACAATCATCAATTCCCCTGCTTGTCTGTAGTCCTTCTCTGTTCATAAGCAGCAACAACAACAACAACAACAACCCCGGAGGGTGTTGGGATTGAAATTTAACATCTTGAAAATCCGAGAAGATGGAGCCAAGACATAAATCCTCGAATTTCCAAGTACATTGTATGAAGTTTAAGTCTTTTTGACAGCCGTCACAAGCTGTCGACTCCCAAGTTTGACTCATCAGAAGCGGTGTGAGCTGTGTATTGAGTCATCAACATAGCGGGATGCAGCTTTACCAGTACAGTAGATACAAAATGGACTTTGAGTGTTGTGGTATCATTTTCAGCGCACCACATATTATACTAAGGGATTTTTTTATGAGTTCTCGAAGGATGGATTTGAACCCCTGCTCGATCACACTTTCACCGGTGTTTGGAAGCCATTGTTGACGATTGAACGCTGGCTGTCACAAGGGAGGGTTGGTCCAGGGGTGAACTCATTGTTTCATCGAGCCAGCGAATCTTTACTGTGTTTGTGTCACCAAGTGTAGTTTCACGGGCGGCTTTGGCACGCACCCCTCCAAACAGAAGGCTAGCGGTATGATTCCTGCCAACATGTGGAAGTGCCCTTGGGCAAGACACTGAAACCCCCCCCCGGTTGCTTCTAATGGTGCAGTTGGCACCTTGTATGGGAAGCTCTGCTGCCAGCGACGTGTATGTGGGAACTTTATCCCGTGTAAAGCACTAAGACACTGCATGAAAACTGTAAAATGCTCTATACGTTTAGACCGCAAGGTCAGTGGCGATTGTCAAATGAGTTTATTTCCTACTTCGGAGAGCCACTAAAAACTGGGGGAAAAAAGTTCCATCCATTGTCTGACGCTTATCCTGCACGCACGCATTCAGGGCAATTTTTCTCAATTAACCTGCAGCATGGTTTTTGGACAGTGGGAAGAAACTGGAGGAAACCCACGCCGACACAAGGAGAACATACAACTCCATACAAAAATGTCACTCGTCAGAATCGAACCAGAATCGTCCTTTATGCTGTGAGGCCGAAGCGCTAGCCAATGCACCACCAGGCCGCACCACGATATTTTTGTGTGCTATTCAGCACTCCTGCTGAATATATATATGTTGCCCTGTAATGGACTGGCAACCAGTCCATGGTGAACTTTGCCTTTCACCCAGTGACAGCTGGGATCGGCTCCTTGGACTCCCACTACCCTTGTTCCAGGACAAGCTGTATAGATAATGACTGAATGAATGAGAGTCAAGTCAAGTTTGATATTTAACTATTACCGTATGACAAACAGACAAGCACAATTATGACCCGTCACTCATTGCAACAGCCTGGCTCTCCCTCAATACAGATATTCTAAATGGAAGCGCTGATGTGACGACAATGAAAAGTTACCTAAAAATAGCATGGTTATTTCGGAGGCACAGGTGTCTACATCAAACTCCCGATCCATGAAGTTGCTCCACTCCGGTAGGGTTTGAAAAAGCAAAAGCCACATGCAATTTTTGAAGCTGTCCAAGAATAAATTTTCATGTGTGCACACACCCTTGTTGCTTCCTGTCTATCGTTCCGTTTTATGCCTTCACACTCGAGCACTTTATCCCGAGCCACGTGATAGGCTTTCTCTTTCGAACGTGACACGGCAACAGGTCTACAGTCAAGCCCGGCCGCCTCCTCAGTTAGCTCTTACCTGGTGATCTGGGTTGACTTTTCCCACCCGCTATAATTTTCACACACACCAAAAGCCTTTAATCCAAGCTGAGGTCACGTATGGTATCATTTTGCGGGTGTGTTTTCTTTCATCCAGCTAAAAGCGTCTGAATTTAAAAAGCACAATGGCGTGTCAGATTGGGTGTAAATGAAAGCTCGGGCTCGCTATATCACAGAGAACTGTTCGTATGATGAATATAGACATTATCATGCCCTTTTTAGGTTCTTGTCGAAGCAATGCATATCAGATATAGCAAAATATTAAATCACAATGAGGACTAAAATGGGAAAAAAAAGAAGATGTTTGGATAAACTTGGAGCATCGGAACCGAAAGGTGTTTATAGCAGCTTTGGCTTCATCCTTCCATCGTGGTACTATGTCACAAGAACCCTCACAGTATTAATTGAAAATTATAGGAACAAATTGTCCAATAACTCACACGGCGAGAGGGAAGCTGCTCTCTGCGCGGGACAAGACGGCCGCGGAATGTGAGGGATGTTATCAATAAGCAAAATCTTAATTTGGGCACGCATAGGATTGGAAGAGGTTCACGCAGCTGCAGGGTTTTAATGAGCCGGCAGCAGCTGCTCGCCCCCCAAAACAGTGAATGAAAATAAAATACGCTACGGTTAATAATCTGGCAGTCACTCGAATTCTGAGCACCGAGCGTGAGCTTTCGGGGGGTTTTTGGCGGCCAAGGGTGAAGAGGGGCGCCATTTAGATTAATGATAGACATATTTAGGGTAATTTGTGAATAATGACTGAAAACTCAACGAATTGCTTACTAAGAATTCGACCACCCGGATCTGCTCCGCATCGCTCCTTTGCTCCAACTGACGCAGAGAAAAAAACAGCTAGCTATCTGGTTAATCGAAAGACTGTTTTGGTTTTTTTTTTACAAAAAATTTAACAGATTCCAAGGAAATACATGTTTGCATTACTTGAATAATCTCCAAGTGTCATTACGCCTTTGAAAATTAAAGAAAGCACAAGTACTCATAGTAATATGGGATATAACGATAGTTATGTTTTTTTATTTGCATTTATGGCAAGTAGCAAATTTAAAATGACAGGAGTCGTAATTACATAGGAAAGTTAAAAAATGCACCCTATTTTCATGTGATAAAGTATTGCGGTTTGTAAGCTATCCTACAGGCGTAATAGAGCACGCGTGTGTGTTTAGTAACGCGACTGTCAAAATTGTAATAATTCTACCCTTTGATTTTTTTTTTTTTTGTAGCACCACAGCATCATTATGTTTTTTTTTTATCATTTCTATGTCGCTCCTCCCTTTTCATCTCCCATTAATTATAATGACTCATAGAATCTTGTCCCAGTCACACTACAGCGGATGCTTTCTAACAATGTAATGTTTTTGTAATAACAAATCCATAATACTTATGAATTGTATACTGATATAGCTGATAAATATCCTGTATATTCATGCTAATACCATTGTGTGGACTGTTGTTTGCCCCCTTGGTTTATCTACATTATTTATTTTCGAGTTAACTGAACAACAACACTTGGTTTGAGACTCCACTGTCTGCTCCTCATGTCATTTTATCAGTATGATCCTCTGCGAATGTTTGCATCCCATAGTTCGCCTCTGAATCAAGGGGCCTGTGATCCATGTCACAGGTGTGTCACTAGGAAAGGTCAAAAGCAGGGAGACAGATGGCACACACACACACACACTCACACACATACACTCACGCACACATACTAACCCTCCCACACACATTTATCACTCCCAAAGGGACAGAGTTCTATTGTGCAAATCAGATGGGCATTGCAGTAGCCTGTCACTCGAAAGTACACATGTGCATACACACACACACACACACACACACACACACACATGGGCAGATATTTGTGGTAGCCAGATGTCTAATAAGCATGTAGTCTTTTTAGAGGTGATACGTTTTGGGGGATGGTACATTAATCTGAATGTTACTTCCATAAATACAGTTCTAAAGCCTCAGTACTATTTTCACAATTATCAGACCCAGAACTATAAATAATTGTATTCAGGAGGATTGTGGTAATTACACATAAGAGAAGAAAGAGAGGAGTGCAATATTTATAGCTTAACACTCTGCCCGTATAAATCAAATCCACAGAGAATATCATGACTAATAGCTGGTCTGTTTTATGGAAATTTCTTAGTATTTGTTTATATATGATTGGTTTGCCATAGAATGTGCAATAATCACAATGAATAAATTATGATAATAGCTACAGCATTCTAATTTACTGTGTTTCCACGAATATCCAAATGCACTTTAGACAGCAATGTAGACATTTCACTGTACAGGGAAACATGTTTCTTCACTGATCATGTGACAATAAACACTTTGTTTCTTAAATCTTGAATATTGAAATTATGTGATAATGTCTACAGTTGCTTACTGTAATTTCTTTTGCTGTCCACAAAAGCTGTCTCAGTCTACAACACAGAAATTGTTATTTGTACTGTATGTATAGTTGCTTGATACTTGATACTTGATGTTGCCATTTATAACATTGTAATAGAATGCCAACATGTTGTTGTTTTTTTTCTTTCACACCCTCACTTGTATGTTATATTCGTGGGGATTTGAAATCCATAGCGATCACAGGGATGATAATAAGCCCCGGTCTTACACGGCTGATTTATTTATGGCCTGGTGTTATTTACTTCTTCACTGTAGTTTATTTTGTCATCCCAACAATACAAAAATGGAATTGAAAAGCAAATAGACGAATAAGGAGTCAGTAGATCAAAAGAGCGACACTTATTTACAGTAGATGTAAATAACAAGTTACCTCCATATCTGTTTGTTAAAGGAGTGTTTTTGGTGGTGTCGAGGGTCTGGAGGCAGAGCGTATCATTTCTTTGTAAAAGATAGCAAAACCCGCAGTCTTGTCTGCAAAGTGTCAAATAGTCGCAGGTTGTAAAGTTAACGCACCGACATTGCGATTGCATATACGATAAACAATGCAATAAACGATCGTAAAACAACAAACAAGGAAACAAATAACATCCCCAGTGTTTTCTCAATGCAGCGATTCCTCGCCCGGCACGGATTTGACGTTATAAATAGACGCAAGAGACATTGATGGTCGGTTTATCTTTATATACCGCTTTAGATCAGACGCGGGCCATACCTCTCCTATCACTCATCGCTTTCCACTTCTCTCCGCGCTTCTCTCTCCCGTCTCCGCTGTCTCTCCGCACACTCTCAGATGTTACCATTTAGGGTATCCGTGCCCCCGCAGCCGCCACCAGCAGGGAATGTGTGTTTATTATTGCCCGCATTGTGTTTGCAGGTGCCTGTATCTTCCTCTTTCTCTCAGACACTTGATAACTCACACGAGCGATCTCCGGGATAATAATGTGCACAGAAAACTCCAGGAGCAGGCTTCCTTACAAACAGTTGGTCTCTGTTGCGAGGATTTTTATGCGCGTGGGCGTCCGCGTGTCAAAGGTGGTTTGTATGCAGAGGAGTTTGTGAGTGTGTGTGCAGGCGTTAGGCAACCACCATTGTATAACACCGAACATGGGGGTATCTGACCCTCAATAATGGATGTGGCTTCTGTGAATATTTAATGGGGGAGGTGGGGGCACACACACACACACACGCATGCATATTTACACACACACAATTATAAAAAAGCTGGAATACAGAAGCAGTTTTTTTATGACTTTTTGTTCTAAAGCCCCAGGAAATCCCGTTGACTTAGTCGCCCCCTCCTCTTCCTCTCTGTCCTCCGACAGGGTTCTCAGGATAGCGCTGGCGGTCAGGAGAGCCTCGTGCCTCCACCTTTCTCCGCGTTCCCCCCACCTCCGCCGCCGCCACCCCAGAACGGCCTTGCCCTGGATTACGGGGGCAGCCTGTACGCAGCGGGGGCGGTCCAGGGCCCCGTGGAAGCTGGCGGAGCGGCGAACAGCGTCGCCAACGCCGCCAACAGCCTCAGCGCTCAAGTGAGTTCCAGGCGCTTCCTCTGCGCTGCCCACATCATGTCTTCTCTTCAAGATGATACAAAGAAAGTGAAGTTAAATTGTATAATATGGAATTATGTGATGTTTGCTTGCCGATGCAATGCACTAGTCTTATTCGATTAGAAGATCAAACTGGTTAATGCATGTTTTAATATGTGAAAGGTGCTCTAAAAGTGGCTATTTAATTGTAAAAATACACTTGTATACACATGGATGGATTGTCTATGATTAATCGGCAAAAAAAGTGAGGTATTCACTCGGGTGTGGCTCCGGTGAAAAGACGGAAAGGGAATATTACAATATCGATTTGTTGTTCGTCATGAAAACTCCAGATTTACTAAAAGCCGGCGAGGTTTTCTAATCCGTTAAAAATACCATTATTTGACCTGCCTTTTTATGTGTGACCCACAATTTAAAAAGGGTCCAAAAGGGTTCATTAAAAAAAAATTCCGTAGCCTCAAGAAGATCATAAAAGGCCATAGACATTGATATTAACCTTTCGGCTCCAGGTACCAGCCATGTTATTACCAGTCTATACTGTCTTTATTAGCACTCTTGAAACCATCAATTCCCCCAACCTCATTATATCCGGCCTTATCCGTATGCAGGCGGCTCAAAATTCTTTTTGAAAAACATTTGACCCGGTTGTGTATTCCGTATTAATAAGACGTCGCTCATTGGATTCCTCCTGTCTCTCCCTGCAGTCTGACGGCTCCTCTCAGATTGATGGCCAGTCAGGGGTTGGCTCGGGAGGAGGGGGCGGCGGAGGCAGTATCGGAGATGACTCCGATTCCAAAGGGACGCCCAAACGCCTCCATGTGTCCAACATCCCTTTCCGCTTTCGAGACCCTGACCTTCGGCAGATGTTTGGGGTATGCGGGCCTATTTATTCAACCTCTTTTGAAAACACTAACCCAGGAGGGCATCTTTGGATTAACTGCAAGCTGAAACCGTTTGGCTTCTCCATTACCTCATTTGTCATTTTCAGACTTTTTTTTTTTTTTATATATATCTACTAACTGCATTTCACCTGAAGTCAGTTCCCGTTCCTTATTTTTTTATTCTTTTTTTTTTTTTTGCATTTCTAACAATTGAATAAAACCTAATCTGTCAGTGAGGGAGGGTGGTGGTGGTGGCGGGAAATGCGGCTTTTAGCTGGACTGTTTTGTGAAAAGGAATAACAGTGGAATGTGCCGCAGAGGGTAGGAAAAAAAAAAAAAAAAAAAAGAAGGATGTGTTTTGAGCATTGCTGACCCCCTGTGGCGACGCGAGGAGACTTGACTCATGCACTTGTCCGTTTCCCTCTACAGCAATTCGGCAAAATCCTCGACGTGGAGATCATTTTCAATGAGAGGGGTTCCAAGGTAGGGCAGCGACAATGTTTTTTTTTTTCCATAACCTTCCAACGTGAAGACCTCGATGAAAGCTTAGAAGGCCGTTGTTTCCCCCCCCCCCCATCATCCTCCTCCTCTGCAGGGCTTCGGTTTTGTGACGTTCGAATCCAGCGCAGACGCTGAGAGAGCGAGAGAGAAGCTTCACGGTACACTTGTGGAAGGACGTAAAATCGAGGTAACTTAACCCCCCCCCCCCTCCTGCCCTCCTTCTTTATTTTGAAGCAGTGACCATTTTCTCCTTTTTGTTTTCCCTTCATGTCCAACGATGAGAATGAGTTTTATTTCGATCCTCTCTGCTCCAAGACGAGATTCTTTGGTGGCTGTGCGTGCTCGATTCTAACCTCTCTGGCTTTTACTATAGCATGGTGCAGCGTCGCCCTGCACACACACACACACACACACTCTCACACACACACACACACAAGACGTTGTATGTTGACACTTCCTGTCGATGTCTACGCTGACGTCGTCCCCTGTTGTTGATGTCGTGGGCTGTCCGTTGCACTTAATCTTAAAGCTGTGTGGTTTGCAAAGCATGCTGGGTGAAGTGGCAACGCAAAAAAAAAAAAGGCATGGCCGGGGAGATGTCACCGCGACGTGGACGCCGACACTGCTTCTGTCACAGCATGGAGGATCTGTATTTTTCTCTTGCACTTTTGTTTTTTTTAAATCACCGCCATCACTTCTTCCATGATCATAATAAGTGGCCGATTTTGGTTCGTGGTTGACTTTACAACGGGAACGACGGCTAATAGCTTCTGTTATTTTCTGATAATAGTGCCTGCTGGTGTTCGAGGCCTCCCCGTATTGCATGGATGGATCATAAGGTCCGATGTTGTCTTACTCATTCACCTAATAACACTTAGGTGCCCCCCCTGGCAGATGTTCTGTTTGACGTGTTAAGAGATTCATGCATGACGGGGCAGTGGCTAATGAGACTGCCGTGAGAGGTGTGGTGTCATTTCTGATGCTTCAAAAAAAAAAAAGTGGACTTGTTTGCTTTCAAATGCGCAGGACAGATAGTTTAAAATAAATATGAAAAAATAAATATGGATGATTGTAAAACCACACGCTTGCATCAACCGTCCCTTGAAACATAACACCAGGTCTCATGGAAGTGCATTTTGTTTGTGACATCCTTTTTTTTTTTTTTTTTTTGTCAGCATGAGTTTGGATTTCAGTTGCAAATGGCTCCGGAGATCAAAAAACACGCCACGCTTTTCGCCATTTGCTTCGGCACTTGATTTGGAATCAATCACCTTGTTTTGATTTTTTTTTTTTTTTCTTAAACTCGCCTCCGAAGCTCCTCTGCATGGTCTCGAATGCTCTGCTTTCTCTCTCTGCCTCTGTTTCGGTGCGCGGAACTGAAAAAAATAGAGGGCAGAGAGAGAATGAACAAGTGATGGGAATGCAATAGATCGCTGTCGTCTCTTCTCCTCTCTTCTCCTTTTTTCTTGGGTTCTCCTCCATCTATCTCCACTCTTTGTCATCTGGCCAGTCTGTCTGTCTGTCTATTCCAGTGTGTGCGTGTGACTGTATGTATGTGTGTGTGTGTGTGTGTGTGTGTGTGTGTGTGTGTGTGTGTGTGTGTGTGTGTGTGTGTGTGTGTGTGTGTGTGTGTGTGCGTGTGTGCGCGCATGTGTGTGTGTGTATCCCCACATGCATTTGCATTTGTGACCCTCCTCTGCTGTCATCCCACCCCATATCTCTCTACATGTTTCTGTCCTGTGATGTAGTCAGCTAGCCAGAACGCTGCACAGCAGAATTAAGCTTGATTGTTCGTTGATTAATATATCAGGGGTTTGAATATAATGAGGTAGTTTTCCCTCCCCACTTTAATTTTCCTTTTTCTTTTTTTTCTCATTTTTTTTGCTCTTTCTTTTAATTAAAAAAATCTGTTTGTAATGGGTAACCTCTAGAGGTTAGGGTTGGTGTCAAGTGGCTGATGTAGGTCGATTAATGACCACGTGACCAGTTACATGGCTGTCTCTGTGCCACAGGGTGGGGGTTGCCTTTCATTACCTCATTTTGTTTATGTTTTACTCTTTGGTTCATCATTTCTTTCTTACATATATTTTCTCTATTTCCCTGATGATTTTTGTATGTTGTTGTTGTCAGTCTCCACGGTAACTGCTCGCGTGTCCTCACGCCGTTTCCCCAGCAACGGTAAGTTGTGTACATATGGCATCGTCTTTGAATGACCCCTCCCCCTACCCCATCCGTCCAAATGAAATAAAATGCACCCAACACCAAAATAGAAAATAAAAAATAAGAAAAAAAAATGACAGTCCTTTACTGAAGGAGGCCCAATTGACCGATCGACAGAATCTGATTGGCTAATCCTGTGATTGATTGGGGAGGTGGTGAATGAAACGATTTCGAGATTAGCAATTGAACGCATGGCATTATAAAGGTCACCTATATAACTGAATGTACTGCATCTACCTGCAAGTGCAACAACTATGACTACCACTTCTTATGCATTCATTTCAATCACCTCTCTAACTGCATTAAGCATTTAATTCCAGAGCTGTATCCTGCATGGTGTACTCTATCTCGTCATCTGTGCGACGCCATTTAGTACTTATGTCATCTCTGTGTCGTGTACCAGCCAGTAGCTGCATTTCTTCTTTTTTTTCACCTTAGTGGGACAGCATGCTGGAGCATGAGTGCTTTGTTAGCTTTACCGGAGAGAGGATGATAGTACTTACGACCCTCAGATGTTGACGTACGGTTGTTAGACTTAACGTTTCAATGGTCAACATGTCAAACGCGCACCCTACGTTATTGACACTGACTTTTATGATATTTTAAATCGCGATCCATTGACTTATCGGCCAACGATTAGACGATAACGGCAGCTTTTCAACGTTTCGGTCTTCTGAACAAAGGGTGTCATTGTTTTACTTTAGTTTGGTTCTGATGGTGTGTTTTGGTGGTCGTGTGCTTGGAGGTCTTTCTGGTGTGTGACACTGACCTGGAATGACCTAGCAGTGTTTCACAACCACGGTATGATTTACATTTTTTTTTTTTTTTGAGGAATGATATTTGCATCCCCCATCCTCTAGGTCTTTATCTGGACTTCTCTCTCTCTATCGACCTCTGTATTCATTCTTTCTTCATTTTATGATTTCTCTATTACTGCTTATGAACACTCAGAGCCGACATAGGTAAAACGATCCGACGTTTTTTTTTGGTTTTTTTTTACGTGTGTGGCGCATCTTGTCGTTCCCGTTTGTCCATTAGAGATGCACATTTGGATGGATTGTTCACTCTCCCTGTCTCTTTCTTCTCCACATCATGTATGTGTTCCGTGTCTTTTCATGTGGACTGGCTCCTCCTCCTCCTCCTCCTGCATCCCTCCATATTTCTGTCTTCTCTCTGTCGGTATCCGTCCCTCCCCCTTCCTCCTCTCTCTGTACGATGTGTATTTGATCGGGAGGGCTGCCAAATTTTTGATTGCTCTCTTGCTGCCTATGAAGCTTGCTGATTGGCTAGTTCAGCTCACCTCTGGTGATGTGAGGCGCTGTGATTGGCTGTGTGTAATTTGTGTATGAACTCTTTGACTGATGTTTTTTTTTTTTTCTTTTTGCATTGTCTTGAAATGATGACTATGCCGCTTAATTCACCTTAT
Organism: Fistularia commersonii; assembly: GCF_037954325.1. Taxonomy (NCBI): domain Eukaryota; kingdom Metazoa; phylum Chordata; class Actinopteri; order Syngnathiformes; family Fistulariidae; genus Fistularia; species Fistularia commersonii. The sequence goes on along the minus strand of NC_141295.1, from coordinate 10,670,992 downwards.
TTTTCCCTCCTTTTTTTCAAAGGTAGCTAAATTATTGTCTTGGATTTTCTTTTTGAATGCCGTAGTTCTGAAGTATTTTATTGTTTTCTTTGTTCTGTGTGCCGATGGTTGCATTGTTAATTTGCAAAAAAAAAGAAAAGAAAAAAAAACTGCCTGACTACTCACGAGGATCCTCGTTTCGATGTCTCTCTCCTTCAAAAGAATCGCATGTGTCAAATACCATCGCTGCTCATCAACAGAATTAACCTCTCCCATAGATTAGAGAACAGTGACACCTCAAAGTCAATGCATAAATTGAATATGAAAAAAATTCAAATCGTATTTTCCCCCCCAATGTGTCTCAGTTAGTGAACGCACATAACACCAACTTTTATGTGACTGGATGCTCCATCATTTTTGTTCTATCCCGCTCTGGGTTGAAATAGTCCTCTGACGCCTCCTCTCATGTCCAGGTCAATAATGCCACAGCCAGAGTGATGACCAACAAGAAGATTACCACCCCGTACTCTAACGGAGAGAGCCTGGCTGCTTTACCATATGGTATTACCTCCTTATACACCCCGTCAATAAGTATCCATTCAGTAGCTGCTCGACTGCGCCTGAAACAGGAGAGAATGGCACCGGCACGCCGTTCGGAAATGCGCGGCTTCATCTTGTTATGAGAGATTGTGTCGGGTTTATAGTTTGACTGTGGCCGTACATGTGTAGCCCAGGTTTGACTGTGTATACACGCAAATAAGCAAAGATAAAAATTGGATTTATCTATGGATTCCACATAACTTGTTGACTATGAAATCTTAACATGTGGTCTCCTTTATCGAGTGTTTAATATATGCATTCAGTCTTTTATTCACTATGTGTACCCCTTATCCTGCACTCAGGATTTTGGGGGGGCTGCTGGAGCCTATCCCAGCTGTCATTGGACAGGGGAAACACTCTGAACCAGTCACCAAACAATCGGGCCATATAGACATACAACAATTCACTCTCATTCACACACATGGGCATTTTATGGTCCCCAGTGGACCACCTGCATGTTTTTTGGACTGTGGGAAGAAACCCACGCAGACACAGGCAGAACATGCAAACACACTGAAAGCCCCCCTGTTGGAATCGAACCAAGGTCCTTCTTGCTGTGAGGAGAAAGCGAGAAAGGCTCATGGAGTAGCTTCAGTGATGTCAACAAGGCATAAATTATATTGCTGCTAAAGTCTCAAATAACGAACCGTATGTAATCTGTATATATTCTCTCACTGAGGTGAGCTAAGAATAAATTGCACAAAAGAAATGCAGGATTATCAATTTTAAATTTGTATATTTTGTATATTTCTTCATGGCTCGGAAGGATGTCAGACCTATTGAATCATTTACCAGCTCTACTTCAAATGGTTGATGATCTCTGCTGTAAGCATTTTCATCACCTTAGAGTGTCAAAAGGCTTTACACTGTATTCACCCATTCACACACACACACACACACACACACGCACGCACACACTCAGTGATGCCGGCAGAGCAGCCATGCAAAGCACTAAGTAGACCATTGGGGCTACTGGGGGTTCATGTGAAAGCCTGAATATTGCTTGTATCATGCATGCATGCATTATTCATCTTTTTTAGCATTTATTTCAAATATATTTACCTTTCTTTTCCATAGCCGGATGGAAGTTGAGTCCAGTGGTCGGAGCGATGTACAGCCCTGAACTCTACACAGGTAATGCATAAAGTCCACCCATGCAAACATTTTGCCGTTTTGACAATGAATAAGAGGTTGAAATTTCCTTACCTGGTCCTTTTTTTCCTCCTTCTCTTAGTTCCTGGATTTCCTTACCCGGCGGCAGCGGCGGCGGCAGCTGCCACCACCGCCGCGACCTTTCGCGGAGCTCATCTCCGAGGTCGGGCCAGGCCCGTCTACAGTGCAGTCAGGGCAGCCGTGCCACAACCTGCCATCCCAGCCTACCCGGGGTAAGCACACACACACACACACACACGCAAAATTTTTATAACTACTACCTTAATCTGCCACCGAATGCAGCGAGCGGAGACACACTCACGTATTGGCACGTCCTTCGACATGCATGCACTCAAATGTAGCTATAGAAAATAGTTATTAACGATAATCGACTGCTGTGTGTCTAAATTATTTTCTTCAAAATGATGAGGTTTTTGCTAAGCTGAAATACCATTTCCTTGTATCTCCAAACTGAGAAATTGATTTAATTTTGAAATGGATTTTCGCAGAGGTAACAGTAGTATCACTCTTACAATCAGTTCATTTTCAATACAACGAGGTGGTATTTTTTTTTTTCTTGCATGTTGCACGGTGTGTAATAATCTCACCCTCCTTTCTTTTCTCTCTTTCACTATCTGTGTTGCACCATTTTCTCACCTCTTTCACTCTTGTCCTCCTCTGCAATGCCCACACGGTGGCGCATCACACCATTATTTTTTGGTCTCGACGCTCCACCACCATTCTCCTATCCCCTCTTCTTCTCCTATTTTCCTCGCTATCTTGTTTCTCTCCCGCTCTCAGTGTGATGGCCTATCAGGATGGTTTTTACGGTGCTGCTGATCTCTATGTAAGTATACCTCTCTCTCCTCTACTGCCTCACCCCTCTTTTCACCCTCTTTGCCGGGTTTTTCAAGTGTGAAATGGCATGGACCAAACCCGTAGAGACGTGTACTTTGACGTGCAATCCATCGCAAATATACATTTCTCACCAGACTCTCACTCTACGTTAAATAAACCCATCACACTCTCAAAACGGACACATTGCGCAGCCCTTAAAACTTTCCCTCAAATGGGCACTCAGTTTATCAACATCTTTCCATTAGTACGCTTCTCAAGGGGTTTGTCAGTGCATTTGCGAGTTTGTACCTATGTGATTATGAGTGTGTGTCTGTATGTGAAATGGTGTGCGTGTGTGTGTGTGCGTGTGTGACCAGGTTGACAATAGCTGTTTCTGTTCTCTCTGTAGACTAGTGTTTCAGGACATTAGTGGCAGATTGCCTCAGGTAGGGTTTACACACTCTGTGTGAGAGCCAGTGTGCATCCTACTCGTCTCCAATGACTGCGTGCTGCTAGACATTATTGACCATCTGAGATTGAAATGCCTTCTCTGTCTTCTACTAACTCACTGGATTCTGACAAGGGTGGAGTTGCGGAAGGGGGAGAAACATTTTTTATTTTTTTTTATTCTGTATGTATTTAAAATAAATCATGCACACACAATACATTTGCTGGAGGGGTAGACAAACAAAAGTGGATTTGATTTAAACGGGGAAAAGTTTGAAGCACATAATTCCGTTTTGATACATGCAGACAAATGCATAGGTTTTTCACAGTTCGCCAAACTATATATATATTTTATCATTAACTATTATCCATTCTTTGAAAATAGTTTTTGGTTGTACGTTTTGCTCACTCAGATACCAGACTTTTAATACCCCACATTAGAATACTTTTTGGTTTGAGTGCACTATTTTCATTATTTTTCTTGATGTTACAGGTACAATTAAACAAACCAATGAAATCAACATTTTTTTTTATGTATCTCAAAAGAGTAGGATTTCCCAAGTCTTTCAAACCTCTGACCCTAAAGATAAACTGTGAACCCCCCACCCCACCCTCCACTCCCCCATGCAAACCCCCTGGAGGTAACCTAAAGTGTACAAAGGCAGAAACAGCTATTTAAAATTCCTTTTCAAATTGCATTTGATTTGTGGAATTCATTTCACAACTCTCATCTGTCTTTTGTGACTCACACGATAATATCTCCAAACTTAAAAAAAACTTTCCAAGTGTAATTGTGTAAGAAGAAAAAGATGTTTGTATTTTCCGAGTCAGGAGATTTAATGTCTTGACGGTTTCCTCACTCGTATCTTTTGTTAAAACACACGGAAAATAAAAATTATTGACAAACATTATTATATTTTACAAAAAAACCGAAATATTTTCGAATGGCGACCTTTGCTGGTTTGCGATACGATAAATATGCCCTGCAAAAATGCAACAATTTAAAGACGAGCCAAGAACATCACATGTGAAAATTGAGACATTGTATCAGAATAAAAAGTGAACTCGGCCAGCAGTTTCTTTCTGACCCCTTCCTGGAGTCTCCCTACCCGTTTCACCTGTGGCATGCTAACTCAAATCAGTGTCGGCATGCGGACATACTTACCAGGCTGACTCCCCCCTCCCCCGTCCTTCCTGTTTCCTTCCAACATTTTTTCTTCACCTTGTTATCAGTCTGACTTTCTTTCCTCCAGCTATATCTATCATCCTACCTTCTCAACTGTCTCTCGAGCTCCTTCTTCCTTTGCTTATTTCTCGGCTCTTTAGCACATCATCCTTTCCCTCCTTCTGTACATTTCTTCCCTTCTTCACCTCCAACGCTCCCTCTTCTTCCCCTTCCTCCCCTGTCCAGTCTTCCTCCCACAGCAGCAACTGTGTGGTCCTGAATGCGGGGACTTGGTCGTGACTGATCTTTTTTTAGGGTAGAATGCAGCAGTGTGTGTTTTTCGTAGGGGATGTTTGGTCTAATACACTGTACATTCAGAGTTTTGGGAAAAGCATGCTGTGTCTTATGATTGGTCGCCGGCCATGTGAGCGCGTGTGCGTGCCCCCCCTCCCCTTTTTTAATCCAACTGGCTGACTGTCTTTCTACACCTCTAGTTTTATTGTGTCCGTTCATCAGCTGTCCATCCAACATGAATAATGACGCAATCATCTTGCCACCCCTTCCCTTTTCTTGAACTGTGTTTTTGGTCAGAACTGGGGTGGGGCACAAGTTGCGGGTATCGACTCTCTTCCTCTGTGTCCAACTCACAGTGGGAAATATACAACACCTGGGGAACAATGCAAACACGCAAACTGAAAACGTACGATTTAAGACACCTTTTCTGGGTTAGTCATGGAGGGAGAGACCCACACCGAGCCTGAGCTGCGTCCTTGTGAATGCCGTACTGCACCAGATTAGCCAGTTTTGCTGACTGTCTGCTTGTTAATCTTTCGCTCTCTTCTCAGCAGTATTTCTTACAATGTAACCCTTTTAGACTCACTACTAGTCTGCTAGTGTGTAGAGGAAACACCAAGAATTTAATGAGAATTTACCCTTCCTTTTTACCCTGTCCCGCATCCCACTCCTCTGCATCCCCGTTCTATATCCTCCCATCACTTACTCTGCTCCCATCCTTCTCGCTGTCCTCCGTTTTCTCTTTCTGCCTCACCTCTTCCTTACAGGGCGGCTACGCAGCGTATCGCTACGCCCAGCCCGCCGCGGTAGCCACTCCCGCAGCGGCAGCGGCTGCAGCGGCCGCTTACAGTGACAGGTGGGTGGACGCAAATGATGTGAGATGCTTGTTGTTGCAGAAAGTAGGTCTCAAAATCAATGATCATGCATTCCTTCATCGTACAGATGCATTTTTTGCACAATTGACTGATTGCTCTTGTTTCATGCATTGGATTTTCCGACAGCTACGGACGGGTTTATACGGCTGACCCCTACCACGCTGCACTCGCCCCTGCTGCCTATGGTGTTGGAGCCATGGTAAGAAAGTTATTTACAATGGAATTGCCCTTCACAAGAAAAAGAAAAAAACTTCTGCAGTTGTTTTTCCATCTATTCGGCTTGTTCATTTAGTTTTAATGCCTGTGAAATGATTACATGTTGGTTTTAAAGGGCAGATTAAAAACTTTATTTTGACCTATTGGACAGTTTGTTACACTTATAACACCAGTTGTTAAAGTTGAGTAAATAAAGCAAATTCATGTCTGAAGGATGTAGTTCTGCAGAAAGGAAATTTGAGTAGCACATTTTAGAAGGAGTTGGGGTCTCAAAGTTGTATTCTCTGAATTTCCCCTTGCTTCACAGGCTACGCTGTACAGGGGAGGCTACAGTAGATTTGCTCCGTACTAAAGACACTACATTTCCTAGGAGCTCCTCCTTCATTCAGTTACTCCGAAAGAGCTCCCTCTGTTGTCATGGAGGTGAACTGCATCCAGTTTGGAGACGAACTCCCCCCCACCCCCCACCCAACAAAGATATTTCAGATTCCATCCCAGAGCTGTCCCATGTTTTCTTATATATGCTACTACAGAAATAGAGGAATGCTGTATTAAAAACTGATGGATGGCCTTCACATAAAAAAAAAAAAAAGGACGTAAAATGGTCACGTTCCCTATTGCACGGCTGTATTATAGTCTCCCTTGTTATTCCTTCATTAGCCAGCGGCAAAAGACTCGGGATAGAGCCCAGATGTTCTTCCAAAAGCTGTATGTGGACATTTTAACAGCTGTCAACTTTCTATGTGCGAGAATGAGAGGAGGACGGTTTGCCGGGACATTCTCAACATTAAGCAAAAAGACAGGGATATGAAGCAGCAAAGGTGTCCACAAAACACATAACTACTGTAGGAAGGAAGAAAAAGAAGGTGCGTTGGTTGAGCACCGCGAAAACACTCTGAACCCCGAATGACACTCAAACGAAAAAGATCAATTAATGGATTTTATAACTCTGAAGGTGGGTGGATGGTTATGATGGCATTTCCATTCTAACTGTTGTGGTGGAGAAAGACTGAACAAATCAGCCTGGTGAGGCATTGTGACAGATAGTAACTTAAAAAATCCCATCCAGAAGCTGAGGGAGACAGAATTATTAGAGCTGTTCTTTACCTCCAGTTTTCTTAGTATGTGGAAATGGTGAACCTTTAAACTTTAATCGTTATGATATGCAACAAAATTAGTTTAGAGAAAAAGTTACCAAATTATTCTTATTATTGTAATTATCCTCATTATTAGTCTCATTATTGTCTTGGTTTTATTCAACTCAGCTACATGGTAGCCATTGCTGTTATGGGAAATATAGTTTCCGCTAAGAACCTTGGGGTTAAAATGCAATTAGAGCATCTGTATAGTGATCTTTTCACCAAAAAATGCACTCACGTCGACCTTGCAAAGCCAAGGATTTCACATAATTCTGTGTGCGACCGACACTACACCCACAATATCCTCTCGTTTAGCTGATATTAGACTTTGACCCTGACTAAATCGTCCGATCATCACTCCCGACCCCGGGGTTCAAGTATTCGTCCAAACTTCAATGGCAAGATCTTATTTGTTTGGTTTCTCCCCTCATGCTCCATCTTTTATAGAGCAAGTCCAACATTGAATGAGTCTTCCTGAAAAAAAAAAAAAAAAAAGATTTAGTAGGTGATTGTTTTCGAGATGCAGCAATTACTGAGCAAGAGATTCAGTTTTTGATTTAATGGAAAATATTTAAATGCAAAACACCTTACTATTGTGCATATTTCTATACTGTTGGATTCTATATTTCCAAATACTGCTTTTGTCTTCTTTTTTTTGTTTTGTTTTTGTTCCAAAGATTTGTAGAAAGCACATTTTTCTGACATGTTTAAATATATTATCTTTGTTATTATCATCATCATCATAACCTATCCTAGGTAATCCTATTGCTGTGTTGTTTTTTTTTTCTTTTTGTAATTTTTCTTCCCTGATATGTGTCGTCGGAAATATGGTGCAAGATGAATTTCAATATTTCAATTTAGTTCTGTTTTTATTTTGTGTGTGAGCGCATGTGTGTGAGCGTTTGTGTGTGCGAGTATATGTTTTATTTCCCATACCTGCGTAGTTGTACAAGGGTAGAAAAAGGTATTTAACACTACCAGACCTTTTTTGTCCTCACACTAAATCCAGCATTGGAGCTATTGTTTTGTTTTTTAGTTAAATAAAGGATTGGCTTGCTAGCTAGCTAGCTAGCTAGCACGGCATTTCATCGTGCTACTAAATTTCGCATGTTAAGTTGAGGTTCTCCCTTTTTTCCCCGTGTCTATGGTTTATCAAATGACATTTGGAATGAATGAATATCGGTCTTGAGCATTTTTGGTTTTTAAAAACCAATGATATCTTAGTTGCTTGTGTTTTTCAGATCTTTATACGTCTTTTATTTGCAAAGGCAGGCTCCTTACATTTCCGAAAGTGTTATCACTCATTCAAACAGGCTAATATTCCAATGTGGCGGTTGGGGTTAAGAAAAACACTCCGTGTTTTGTATAAAATCAGACAGAAAAGGTTTCTATAACTTATATGATTTCACAACTACAGATGTGTTGTTTTTGTTTGTTTGTTTTTGTTTCTCTCTCTCGATTTATTAAATGTGTTGCTCAAATGTTTTAACAAATTCCTAGAATGTGCTCTAGACAAGGAGGGGAAAGAAAAAAAATGTAACCTAGCCAAAGATGCTAACAGTCTCCAGCACATTTTAGTTCCCAAACTTTTAAAAAGTGCTATGAAATATACATTGATGTGGAGCCACTGAAGGCATGGAAAAACCAGCATGAGAGATACTTATCCAGTTAAGAAATAGTTTTGCATGAATATTGAGTCTTTCATATTTGACATCACAGAGGCAGAGTCCATTCCTCTTCTTGCTCTTCTTCCTCTACTCACCACTGAACTCCATGGAGAACGACACGGCAGCTAGCAGTTTGACGTTAGCATCATGAAGAGCACAGCGCTAGTCGAACTAAAACAAAAAAAATAAAATAAAAGATAAGACAAACAAAATAATGGCTGCCTGACAAAGATCATGAGCTTCATTTTCTTTTCACTGTCTTTTTTGCCACCGTATTACTGTAAAGTATGTGGCTAGTCTTCACAGTTGCTATGGTTTTTCAATGATTATGCCTCTCCTCTGCCATGCCCTATCCTCTTGACTGCCATTATGTTGTTTTTTTGTTGTTTTGTTTTTGTTTTTTTTGTTATTGAATGTCCTGACAAAATGTTTTATATAAAAATGTTTTGTTGCTATCAGGCTTTTCAAGACTCTTTTTATTACTGTCTGTTTCTTTATTGACTGCAAGAGGTTTAGCGTGGCCTACAAGTGGGCAATCCGTTTGAGTCACTTCATCGTGAGCGTATTCACCAGAAGACCGGGATAGGGACTGGAGTAAGTATCATATTTTTGGACTGCGGTGACTCACTGCAATATTTTACATATATTTACATAACGTTACATTACATTTTGAAAACATGGGCGCTCCTAACTCTCAGACGCCCTGACAAGATATCATTGGCATCTGAGACACTTGATAGATCCACCTATTACACAATTGAAAAACCCTAAAGCAAACTATGTTATTGCTGGGATAAGGACCTCACAGTTTTAAAACTCTGTACTTGAATCATCTGTTCGTTATCGTGCACTCGGGGGTCACGGGGGTTTCTAAAGCCTGTCCCAACTGTAACCGGGTGAGAAGCAGGGTTTACCCTTGACTGGTCGCCATCAGTCACTCATTCACACATCTGAGCAATTTAGGGCCTCCAATGAGCCCACCACTGTATTTTGTACTTTGGGAGTAAACTGGATCAATCTCGCAGGATATAACGTGAGGACTCCACATAGTAAGCCCCCCTGTTGGGATTGAACAAGTGGCCTACTTGCTGTAAGTAGTAATCCACTGCATGCCACCCTGATTTATTCTTCTTTTCCTTTCGACTGGTCTTCTCAGGAGTCGCCACAGCCAATCGCCTGCCTCTGTTTACCTCTGCATTCTCTTCCCACACCTGGACAAACGTCACAACCGGTTTCGCTCCATCCATCCAATCTCCTCTTCAGTCTTCCTCTAGGCTTCTGCCTGACAGTTCCAACCTCAGCATCCTTCTACCCAGATCTTCACTATCTCTCCTCTGTAAATGTCAACACCATCTCAGTCTGTCATTATCTCCAAAACATCTAACATGTGCTGTCTCTCTGATGGACTCATTCCAGATCAAGATCTGGCTCGTCTATTGGAATCATTGTCATCATCATTGTCATCATGGAATCATCATTCAATTCATCTAAACAATAAGGTACCACAACTCATTATAAGAAAAAACAAACAAACAGCAGCACCTATTTCAGTGTTGAAAAGCGGGTTAATAAGGATCTGGCATATGGCTGCAGTCATTCGAATGGGATTTTGCTTTTTTTTCCCAGCAGACAAAATGGTCAAAAAAAGAAGAATTATTGACATTCATATTTGTAATATAATAATATCTTAGTTGAAATAGAATAGGAATATATTGTGCAAATGTCACTATGGTGTAATAAACCTAGGATAATAACTATCGTAAGATGATAAGAATTTTTAGAAGGTCATCTCTCAGTTCATTTTTTTATATCAGAAAAAGGGCATGTAGTTATTTTTCATGCTGTAATCTTTTTTTGGCTCTCAAATAATATAATAACACATGGCATGAAATGTGCTCCACACGCATACATGGGGGAAATATTTATTGACAGTTCTACTCAACCGTGATTCCCATTTTCACTGAAAGTGTGCACAAATATACATTTATTTGTCATAAAAATAAAAATATGTATTTTTCATTAGCAGCTGTACATCAAAAAGGAATTTCTGTTTTCAGAGGGGGCAAGATTGAAAAACAATGATCATACCCACTCACGATGGGTCTGGTTAAGTGTTTCATGGATGAGTGTAAAAGTATGAAAAACCGAAGGCGTGTGGGGGTTTAATCGATACAGATTTGGAGTTTGAACCATGGGCATCTCAATAAAGCTGGTATCATTATATAATTATAATATATAACTGTTACGTTGTTATTTGCCAATGTTTTCATATTTTAATCCCCCGATTGTTTCTCCTCAAATCTGTGTGACCCTAATAACAAACAGACATCAGGTCAGGTATGTTAGGTAGGTAGGGGGTTGGGGTTGGGGGTCTGGGATCAGGGGAAATCAATTGCCAGGATGGGTAACATTTGTATTGAAGACATCAGACTGTTTCTAGACAATTCCATATTTCGCCAGGTCACTGAGCTCCATGTCACCGAAGGCTTCCCATGGGCAAACCACGGTGATGTCTGTGCCAAGGCCCTCCATGCCGGGGATGTCGTCTCCGAAACTATAGTACAAATAAACACATACGATCAATCTGACAAGCCAATACTTAAATGTTGGGATGATGAGTCGCAACTTCAAAGTGGAGCGTACCCTTTCTGGCCTGGTTTGGGCGCCTTGCTCTTGAAGGTGCGAGCAGTCCTCTGCTTGAACTTGGGAGGAGCCTTCTTGTCGGCGGGTGCTGCAACTGCTGCGTCTGCCATTGTTATTTGCTGAAAAACAATTCACAGGAATGAGTTCCGGTATGCGAGATCCGCCCTCTGTTCCTCCTCTGACACCCCCGTCGCCTGGATGATATAACCTGATGGTTAGGTCAAATTATAGACCATAGCTTTCATTTAGTCTCTCAAGAGCCTGTTACACAAACAGCTTTTACTATTTTTACACCTTGGCTTAAAGATTATCCTTCGGTTAAGGTAATGACAGTACATCTTGAGAGCAGGATGGAAGTTCACCTAATTCCATAATTAGTCTGAGGGCAGCACACATAAGATGCATTTTAAACCCTGAGTTAAAGGAGATTTTTGAACTGAGCCATTTTAAATCTGTGCTACTCTGATCCCAGTTGATTTCCCAAGAGCGCAGTGGTGCTCTGTTCACCTTCGCCGGACACATCACCAACGGGACACAACCACGGTGACGATCGGTCGTGAGGTTCGGCCATTTAATCTCATTTTGCACGGTTTTTGAAAATTCTGCTTTCAAAATCTGGTTGTCCTCTCTTGCAAGTTTCTAAAGGATAGGTTCACAGTCATCCAAGGCAGAAAACAATAGTCATCCGTCAGGATGAGCCAATGAAACCCTACAATCTTCCTTTTTGCGCAAACACGTACCCAAAATGCACTAGGAGTTAACGCCAGTCGTGATTTGACTGAATAAACTATGTTTATTCACGGTTTATTCCCACAGTTACTCTCATCGTCTGAAGATATGTCTGTTTCTCTTCCTCCCTTCTGATCTACATTTAGGAAAGGGTGATTTCACATTTAAATAGAGAGAATATTTAGATGTTTACCCAACTGAAAGCACCTCTGGTTTCTCCATTAACTTTTTCTTATTCATTTTCTTTTCTGCCTATTTAAATGCTCTTTCATTTAACAGAATCAACTGATGGTACAATTGCAATGCACATGTTTGTGTTTATTTTAATATACATTTGTATATATTTTTTAAATACTGCTGACCTAAATTCCCAAGCAATAGAGGAACAATCATGAAACCCTTGAAAATAATGAGCACAAAATGCCTATTAAAGGGTCAAAAAATTATAGTAAGTGAACATCTAGAAAACAAATTTAGAGTTTCATTTAGGTATATCTTACATTCCTATATAGGTTTGTATCGGTCATTATATTTTAAAGTGGTAAAGACATTTTTGTCTTAGAAAGAAATGAGTGAATTAAATGACTTCTGGAGAAACATCGCGGTAACAGTCAAGGTCCTGTACACGATTAAAATGCATAATTTAAAGTCAAATAAGGAAATTATGATAATTTGAAGTTAAGAAAAACAACCACTTATGTTTTTGGAAAGAAAATGGAAAAAGATGTGAAGTAAAAAAAATCTTCTCCATTACGGCTACTTTTAAGCACACTCTAAATCTTGACTATCGAAGTTCCCAAGGAGCATTTGTGCTATAACTGTTCATCCTTAATGGCAGAACAGACAGCTAGTTAGCGTTGTAGGAAAGAGCTAGAGCTTACCTTCTTCTGCTGGTGCACTGAAGGCTTCTTGCTGAGATCACTCTTGTGAGCTTGTGTCTTTGCATTGCTGCCCTTCTGTCTCCTTATATATCATCCCTGCTAATCCCCCTGAAGATGTAAACATCAATAATAACCCTCCACCCCCCCGGGTTTGTTCTCAGCCCTCTAATTGGCCTGTAATAGATTAGGGGGCTCAAACATCCACTGTCATGCCAGGTGGAGATGCCCGTGACATTACATAATTAAGTACGACTCAAGAAGATCTTCTGTGGAATAACAGAACAATATGCGTCATTGTCCCCTGAATCTATAAATACTTTTATTTATTTTCTGGATGTAAAACGATAGCATTACAGGTAATTTAAAGTATTTGATCGACAGACAGAGCAAATCGCATCTGCCGGCTTTCTTTTGAAAACGGTGCACTGTGACATTTCACTCTCAAGAATTATTTTGACCAAAAAAATCTTCACTCTAACTCATAAGGTTGTCACAACCCCCTCAGCTTTTGGCATCTATTAATTGTTTAGTAACTGATGAAAGAATCACATTGGATATTGAGGTTTTCCATTTGAGGTGCACTCAATTGCCACTCCTTGTCGGTGTGGACTCAGTATTTCGTGTCAAGTTCTAGAACTTATGTCTATATATTTGTTTTCCCTTTTTCTTTCATAGAAGAGCATTACCATTTCAGTGCTGTTGCCGTGTCACCTCAGTTCAAACGGCAACGAGGAGGGGAGGGGACGGGGTGATTAAAAGCTGAAACGCGAAGCGATCTTTATTAGTCACTAAGTGAACAGTCACCGAAATCGAGCCCCATGTGTCTTTGGTCTTACATCACATGTTCCAGATCCAGCTTAAGGCGTCTGTTCTGTACATGCCACCTGCCTGGTGTGTAAATAAGAAGATAAAACTTTTATATACTCTTTATATTTGTATACTTTATTTATAAAGAAGCATTTTCTTTTATTTTTATTTTTTGTTTCAAGTCAATCAGTCAGTCAGTTTTATTGTCACTCTCTCCACATGTTCCAGTCACACAGAGGAATCGAGAAGACTAAAATTAACAAAATAATAATGAAGCGCACAATAAACATTAAACAATAAAGTGCACCCAGATACAATTTAGTAGTTCTGAGGTGATAAGGTGAAAGAGGTTTAAAGGCATAAAAACTGAAATGTATAAATATACTGTATATGTAGAGAAACTAGCATCAGAGGTTTCTTTACAGTTTTGTGCAAACAAGTCAGTACATAATATGCAAAAAAAGCAGAATGATGGAGTGGTGGGTCCTCTAAATATACATATACATGCATATATACATATATATATATATATATACGTGTGTGTGTGTGTGTGTGTGTGTGCGCGCATGCGTGTGTGCATGTGTGTGTGTATGTGTGTGTATATATATATATATATATATATGTGTGTGTGTGTGTGTGTGTGTGTGCAAGCCTTGCTTTCAGTATTTTTCCATGTATATATATATATGTGTGTGTGTGTGTGTATGTGTGTGTGTGTGTGTGTGTGTGTGTGTGTGTGTGCAAGCCTTGCTTTCAGTATTTTTCCATGTGCTGCAATTCACATCTTTTTCTTAAAGCGATGAAATATAAAATTCTTTCAGTTTCAAACAAAACCAGGTATTTAAGCACATGATTTATATCCCATATATCATATTTCATTCTTCATCAGATATTTGGTACATTTTTAAAGATCTTTTTATTGCTGCTTGTCAAGGCTTGTGAGGGCATTGTCATAAAAAGGAGACTTTATATACTTTTAAAAAATAAAATAGCACAAAATAAGACATAGTAACCAACAGTTACTGATAGTATTTATATGTTTATACTGCAATCAATCCCGATGTTAATTCTGTTCGTGTCTTGGTCATTTATTACCATTGAAATAATAAGTACATTTTGGCAGATTTCTTTTGAATCAACTCAGTGGGAATACAAATAACTAACAATCAAGATTCTCAAAACAACCCTCCAGCTCCTTAATTTAGCTCAGTCTGCATATTGATAGATTTATATCTCATTATCCATCTATTTGTAGCCACGCTGGTAAACAGATCAGAGCCAAGTTGGCAGACTGAAGAAATGGCAGAATGTAAGTCTGAGGAGATTAGCAGCTCAGGGCCTTAAAAGGGCCAGATAGATCGAAGGAGGAACGCAACAAGGAGAAAGCCTGCAGTCTCACCAGACACCTTCAGCCTGACGCTGTGAATCCTCAACAAAAAGGTAAGATGATGCTGCAATTTTCAAAGACATCAGAGACTTTAACCATCTTTTACAGGAGTCGGGGCCTTAGGTCAATTGCACGTTTCCCGCGAGTTTCTCACAGCAAGAAGGGGCGAGATAATGGCTCGATTTTACAGAGTGCCTTGACTGAAGGAGCGCTGAAAAGAGATTTCCCGTTTGGTTTGTGTAGCTTGTGCATCACATAGGAATGGAAAGCTCTTTTATGAAGGGATTTGAACTACCTCAGATATTCATGCAGGCAAAAGCAGCTTTGTTTAACAAATTTGACTGATGGAAGCTGAGAAGTGTATTCATCAAATGCTCTGAAAGTGACTCAATTAATTCAATCATTTTTATTTCTTCCTCCATGCCTTTCCTTTTTCAAGCAACTTGAAAAAATGGCAGACGTAGCCGTCGCAGCTCCCGCCGAGAAGAGGGCGCCTCCCAAATTCAAGCAGAGGGCCATGAGGACATTCAAGAGCAAGGCTCCCAAGCCTGGCCAGAAGGGGTAAGAAGCATTCAAATGTACACATAGGGAAGATATGCAGACACCATTTATTGGGATATATTACATCCCCTGGGGGAGGAATATTTTAATTGATTCTCATTCGTGTTTCGTCGTCCCTTCAGATTCGGAGAAGACATCCCCGGGATGGAGGGTCTTGGCAACGACATCACCGTGATCTGCCCATGGGAAGCCTTCGGGGACATGGAGCTCAGCGACCTGGCAAAATATGGAATTGTTTAGTTCTCTTTCCTCTGCCTGCGTCCCTTTGCCACCATCAAACCGCAAATGTGTTGCTACATCCTAACAAACACGCTCTAAGGGACAAGGCAGCCTTTTACGAAGATTACGAAGATCCATGTAGAAATAAAAGCTCTCGCTCCTATTGAATGCACTTTATTTGCCCTCGCCTTTCCATTAACTCTTTTCTATCATTGCTGACTCCTTCTCCTTCTATTCCCCTCCTTCTCTTTTACCTGCCAAATATTTCTCTCTCCTCTGGGGTTGTTGCCAGGTCTGGTCCCAGGTTGGTCCATATATCGGTTATAATCAATCAAGAGTTCAATTTATATGTGAGAGGGTTTGAACCAACACCTCCTCTCCTCAAAGCTGCCTGTTCAGCCTGCACAGATGTCTATTTTATTATTAACAACAAACCAGATTTTATTTTTTGGGGACTGTTCACAAATCATCATTGTCTGATTTGTCGGTAGAAAAATGGAATTATAAATTCAGAAACAATAAAAGGTTAATATTTTACACAAATCATGTTTTGGGTTATTGTTTTTATAATATAGAACTGCACTCTGAATATTCATTCAATTAATATTCTGTAATATATTCCTCAAACCATCAATATTTTTGAGGTCCAATATTAGCAATTTATTAAAATGTTCATGTTATATTCAGTTTTCTTAATTCAACAGTGAAAAAGGAAATATATCCAATATCCTAGAACGTAAAATGATACAGTACAGCTCAAGTTTTGGTGAGTTAAGATATAAAATGAAGCATATAATGAATGAATGAATGAATGAATGAAGGAACACCTTTATTGTCATTGCTCGGAAAGCAAAATTAGCACACATTCACTTACATTAAAGATATGGGAAAAAATGTTTTAAATTTGAATATCTAAATCAAATGTATATATTAAAACTAATTTAAAATTGCAAGGAAAAAAAAGTCAAATGCCCTACAATGAAGCATGCAAATCACTTTCTTTAAACATACATCATAATTTCTACTACTTACATTGCATCATGAAGAAACTAGTTTGGAAATGTATTCAAAAAATTTCCCTGATTATTACATGTTTCTTTCCCTTTAAAAAAAAAAGGAAAAAACGGTCTTTTCTAATTGTCGAGTCCTTGTTTTCTTTGACTTTTTGGATCATGAAACCAGCTCTGTGATTCTTTCATGTTGTTTGCAAATTGTGGTCACATTCTGGGCGACACGTGCACGTGGCTTCACTCAAACAATCCGGTGATTCGCGTTGATCCGCCAGGATATATAAGGGCTGTGGGCACCTTTGTAGATTCCTTCCCTTAAGTCACAAAGAGGCTGATTCCAGGATGGTACTAGTTATTAGAAGCTCTGAGGAGGGGGCTCTCGAGGTGAGAGCAAGGATTTCCACAGAGAGAAACCGTCAAGGGCATGTGAACAAGGCCTGGCTCAAAACTCTTGAAACACAACTTACACACTTTGGGAAGCAGTGCCCGAAGGGGCTGTAAAGAAGTAATGCGTTAGATTAAAAAAAGAAAAAAAGGTGCAACAGTGACAGAAGAAAGATGACACATCTAATGTGTGTGTCCAGTGGCAACTTTCAGTGTTATCGGATCATCGCGGTGTTCACGCTGCACTGCTAAAATTCCATGTCGTGCCTGTTTACACGATACGACACAGAGCACAGACAGGAAATAGAAACAGGAGAGCAGAAGCGCCAGGTACCTGCAAATGTCGCTACCGAGTAGTTTCTCAAGATGTGGCAAAGGATCAGAGAGCCTTTTTCTGCAAGCGGAAGCTCATTTGCAACGAGATCTCACTCGGAAACCTTTTTGTGAATGCAAGTCGTGATGTTTGAGCCGGAAAAGATGATGAACACATCGATACCACGATGAGCACATTTTTTTTTAATTGAACATGAAGAAATCAGAATCAGAAAACTTTATTTGTCCGCGCGGGGCAATTGTTAGGCACAGGGGGTAGCAAATCCAACATCTATAAGAATGGAATAAAAATTAAAATATCAAAATAAGAATCATTTAAAAAAAAAAGATCAAAATAAGAGGAAAAAATGCAGCATTTGGTGGAGATAAACTGTGCAAGGGCACAGAAAATGTTGTGACAAGAAAGAATTGGAAATAAAAATTAAGCAAAAAGAATCATAGACAAGGAATAAAAGTTGAGTCCATAATGATAACTAATGCAACAAAACAGTAACAAGAGATTCCGCTTTGCAACATCCCAAGTTATATAATAGTGTAAGGCTGCACGGCCTTGCAGTGCTCAGCGCCACTGCTTCACAGCAAAAAGGTCCCTGGTTCAAATCCAACAGGGACCTTTTTCCAGGTTCTCATACCTGCCACAGTCCGAAAACATGTGTTTGGCTCATCAGAGACCCTAAATTATCTAGATGTGTGAATGAGAGTGAATGGTTGCATGTCTCTAGTGCAGGAAAATTGGCATGAACGCATGAATGAATGAATGATCGTTTAAACTGGATTGCAAAACAGGAAGAGGAGTGTTATTTATTTCAAAATAATGGTGTTGAAATGTATGAATTTCCCAATGTGGGACTGCAGGATACACAAACTGGCTTGTGTTATTGTTTCTAACTGTGCTATAAACCGCATCCCTACTGTTCCAGTGGGATGTGTGTGTTCAAGGAGTGTGTATCCCTCGAAATAATGAGTGACCGCGTTCCGCCGGTGATGAAACATAAGCACGCCGTTGTGACAAACAATTGTCCGAGGAACAAGTCGATGTATACTTTAGCTGAGCTATGTCCTCCTGCTGACAGTGAAGCATGGCAAATCTCTCCCCAAATTGCAATGTGTAAATCCAGGATTTACCCGCAACATAAACATATATTTAAAGATACATTTCCTAGAAGGAATGCCTCGGTCCTGTCACTGAAGTATGAAGATATATTACGCTTTTAAGATAAGTCCGGTTTTGTTTTTTTGCTGTCTTATTTTCATATAACCCTCATAAAAACGTTGGAAATGCACAAAATTGCTTTTCTTTCCTTTTTTTTTCCCCTTGCGATTGTCAAACCTTAATCTGAGCCAGTTTGATCGTTCCCATATATCCCAATTATCTGAGCGGCCCCCCACAGCTGCGATAGGCTCCGCCAACCTCCCAATGAACCTGAGTGCTGGATAAGCTGTATGGAGAATGAATGAATGCATTCTTTTGTTGCCCAATACGAATCTATGTAGTAGAGTAGTTATCAGTAGTTGTCACAGCCGCACAGCACGCTGGTCCTGGGACAAAAGTTGTGGAAGTGTTTCCCATCGATCTACTGCACGGCCACCTCAAGCAGTCATTTACTGGATTGTTCCTGGCTTTAGCTGGAACCTGGGAAAAAGAGCAAAAAAAAAAAAAAATGCATACATGGGTGAAAAACCCTCAAGCAATGGCGTGTTTTTGGATTGTTGGAAAAAACCCAAGGAGACATAGGGAGAACATACAAACTCTAAACCCCTACATGTGTTATTACTGCATGTTTTTCCCCCCTCCAAGTTAATTTTGTTTTCCTCCAGGGCTCATTTACTGACCACTTAGCTCCACCGAATATTGAACAAGATAGATAATGAGGATTTTGATTGTCTACTCATTGACTAGAGGAGGAAATATAAGGCCTCCTCATTAAATCCAGCTCAAGCAGATGAAATCAGTAATGCAGGGATTCCAATAATAACAACATTGTCACACAGACAACATTATTCACCCAAATAAAAAATGTATACATTCATTTCAAAACATTTCACACAAATTTAAAAGCCATAAAATGTGTGGTTTTATAATATCCAACAGGTCTCATGTCAATTTCTAACTGGCATCATCGTGTCACCCAAATGCACATATCACCCAAATCCTTCTAGGCCCTTTAAATAAAAAGAGACCCAAATAAATATGAGCACATATTCTCAGCCTTTACTACGATATATGATATTTTTTCAACATTCGGAAGAAAGCAGAAAAGTATTGATATTCCTGTGATACTCAGCAAACTGTCACCCGTTGCTGTAACTCTTCCCACTGAGCAAGACTCACCAAGAGGTTGCAGGCTGTAATAGGATTTGGGCTTTTCCATGTATGTCATTGCAGAAAGGTACACAATGTTAATCTTTAAGTGTATACGTCTGGGTATTTTACTCAAACCCAGCTGATTGAGGCCAAACTGAAATTGGCAATAATTAAATGATTGGACACACAGATGGGACTTTGTGCAAATGAGCAAAGAAATAATATCTATGTACCATCAAGTCTTGTGGTGGAAGACGGTCTGGTTTCTTTCACTCCAAGAAATTCAAAGTGCAACCATTTGCTTGCTGTTCACACCGCAGCCGCGATGCATTTCATATCAATCCTCAAATTGCTTCCAGATCCTCAGCAAATCCAATACTCACACACAGATGGGTTTTCAATTGAATTTCAAATAACAACGGGGTCACATTCAAGATTAGTCACTTTTTATGAAGTCCGAACTTTTTAAAAAGTATTATTATTTATGTTTTTAACAGACTAAAGATCCATCTGAAAACAAAAAAAGCTTGACTATGATTAATGTTATTGATTTATTTTATTTATTGAGCCAGGATTCTACTTATCTTCCCGCCGTCACAAATACCGGACTTTGCATGTGTTTGTTGTCTAAATCGGACTTTGGCGATGTCAGAACAGGCTCGGTAAAAGGGTCCCAGGATTAACAGGTGTGGCACCTTGAAATGTCGCGTGTGTCAAAGCTTAGTTAGAAGTTGTGTAACAGACGTATTGGAAATACAGGCCGCTCTGATCTGGACTGAAATCTCTGAACAAGTAATCTGTCTGTGTGCGGTTTACCAGCGTTGCATCACGGCTCTCAACACCAAATTCTAATATCTGCAGGGACACATGATTTCTGGCTGATCTGATACCAAAAATATGAAAAGTAAACATTCATAAATTGGGTAAGAAAGTGTTTGAATTATTTCTCGGTAAACCTCAAGAAAAACTGCAGGATACAATCATGCTTGTCATTTATAGTTTTTTTCAAGTATATGCAAGTATCCATGTAATTTACATCACACTGATAATTCCCTCTCTGAGCATGTTCTGAACTAAAGAGTTGATTTATCATCATTTACTCATTTTTCAAACCATGTTCAGTTCAGTATTGAAGATCCAAAAACAAATCACACAAAACATAAAACAAACAGATAAAAACAGTTCATTCTGTTGGAAAATTCCATCATTTGCCCCTTAAAATGTTAGCATACAACCTTTAGGAAATGGTCCCTTCTTGGATTATTTCAAAACAATTTCTTCTTTTTTTTTATTTGGGAGTAAGTTCATTCTTCCTTTATATTTTATTTGGGTGGCCCTTAACCGAATAAGATCTTGACATTATATGTTTTATGGTAGTTTTAAGAGGAGTGCATTTGTGTAGTTTCTATTTGCTGCAATCTAATGGTCCTTCTCTGCATTGTATTATTGCCTGTATATTACTTTTACATGTGTTTCAAAAAATTGTAACTTTTGTAAAGTACAGTGTTAGCAAATCAATGCTATCTGATTAAGGGTGTGCCATACATGTTATTATTATTATTATTACTGTTACCGTCAAAAAAATGTCTTTGGTTGTAAAAAACAAATTTATCATTATGTGATCAGTACTAAATCAATCAGTGTTTGATCAATCAGTATCATGATGAAAGAAATGAAAGTAAAATTTTGACGTAATTAATACAACTATTTTACTCAAAGAACCAAAACCAAACAATATAAACCTAGTGATTATAATTAAGGCACATTAGACACATGAAAATCAAGTAAATTTATCAAAATATTTTAAATTTCTGGTCATGATGTGAGTGTATATATTAATATATTTAAATACATATATATGTATATATATATATATATATATATACATATATATGTACACACACTTATTTACACACAAACAAACATACACACACAGACATATATACATATATATGTGTATGTATGTATGTAAATCCCGTATATATATATATATATATATATATATATTGTCAGGATCTCCTCTCGCAGCCTAGAGGAGACACGGCTGGGATTAATTTGCAATCAGCGCCAGCTGCAGCAGCTGATCAAGAGCCCTATAAAGGGCAGCGGCGTGCTCTGCCTGGGGTCGGAGGATTGCGGCTCTCCCGGACCCCTCCTTGACTGGACCCCTACCCCCTTACGACCAGACCCAGCCCGAGATCTTGCCTTGACCCAGGTGAACCACCAGGCCCTGCGTGTAGACCGGAACCCCCTGGTGGACCACCGGACCTTGACCCAGCCCGAGATCCTGCCTTGACCCAGGTGAGCCACCAGACCCTGCCCTGCTTTCACCTTGCCATGACCGGACCCCAACCCCGTTAAGACCGGACCCAGCCGGCCGGTGTAATATCTGACCCGGTCCTGCCGTCACCCCGCCTGGGGCCTGTCCTGGTGAGACCCAGCCCTGTGCAACTCTGTCTCGGGGCCAGGGGCTTACCAGCGACACCCTACCTGCCCTTTTACTCAATAAAGCGCTTCATCCCAGATTCCTGCTCCGAGGTGTGGTTCCCTGCCCGAGTCCGCCCTTGCGACCCGTGGCATATATATATATACGCAGACATATATATGTATTCACACACACTTTTCCTGCAACGGATATTTAATTTGTAAAAGAATTTGAATCTTGCTAAAACATTTTTTTTGTCTGGTTCTCTCACCTTTGCAAAGACAAACACCTATTTTGAGGTGAACATTTAAACTCATATTCTGATGCTCTTTTTGGACATAAAAAATAATTTGTCAGTTGATTTAAATCTGCTACTGTACAGGCAAATGGCAACTGCAGCCTTCATCCAAAGCTAAACTGTATCTCTTAAGTTTTTGTTTGTTTTTTTTTTTTCCCCCCACGCAAGCAGTCAGAAGCAGCACAAACCAGAATTCTAATTTCATTCTGTCCTTACTTGTTTCTCTGGCAGACGTTTGTGTCTGGAATGCTCTGAACAACGCATTGGGTCGGTATTGTTGCGGCTTTAGGATCATAAACCACTCACTATTTGGTTCTCATGAGGAGCACACTTAAAATAGTAACATTTAAGAAATAAAAAGGTCAGAGGAGGTAAAGTGGAAGGGTTGCGAACAGAAAATGGTGAAATTTAAGATATAAATTTTGTGCTCTAAGAGGAACAGCTGCTGACAGAAAATGCAAGTACGATTTTTTTTTTTAGAAGTGTGATGTTTTTAGATGATGAACCATAATTGTTTTGTTTCACTGGCAAGTAAATTAGGCCTCAACGCATCTGAGAATCTCACAGACGTCCTTAAGTCTGTGACACCAAGCATTGACCTCCTTTTCAGAACGGCATTAGTCCAGGCCTTAAGCCTCGTGTCAAGATGGGATGTACAGTTCACTAACGTCCACTCAACAGGTGCAACTTTCCGTTGCACGGAACGGTACAATATTTAATCTGCAGCCACAGGTCAAGACCTCGAGGGATATACTGCGTTTACAGGATATAGTGGACATATGGATTGGACATTAATGTGAGAAGTTTTTAGGATCTGTTAAAGTTCATCCAAAGATAGAAAAAGCTGAAGGGGTTCGAGCCCGATCGGGCCAAAACCGCCACGACCTCAGTTTCTGAGTTCATGGTGGTGGATTTACAGCTCTGTGGTTGTCCAAAGTGTGCCGTACATGTCGCTTTTGCACATTCCTTTCCTTTTGGGAACACATTTTAGAAAATCCTGGGTAAAACACCAGACATGATGTGTTAGGTTTATTTCGGCTCATAATTACAAGTTTTCAGCTTCTTAATGTATGCAAGTGTGTGCTTCTGGGACGGTTTTCTCTACCTCAGTGCATTAACCACAGAAATGTTTTCCATGATGTTTGACATAATTACAGAATTGATCTCAACAACAAAAAAATCTCCAACGACGTTCCTCTAATTGGAAAAAAATATGCTAATTACAATTTCATTATGGTCTCCCAATTAAAAATGCTGCTTGTTCGGCAATTGACTACCCCTGGTATGTTTTCATCTACAGTATGTGCATATAAGACTTTTTCTACCTATCAGATTCAGCCAATTTACAGAATTTGGTTAATTTATTTTTTAAATTTTTATGTTGAATTAATGCTATAATTTTTTCATATATATCCTAAGCAACAAAACACAAAAATATACCTATTTTATCTAGAACCAAGAAGGATATGATAATATATATTATATGCATAACTGTTGGATCTAACCATAATATGTACTTTATTGGTGATCAAGACCCAATAAAGAAGTTCAAATGTATTCAAAGGACACACAATGTCATAGATTGGGCATCTTTGTTGCCATAAAATAATGGTGCTTTACTTGACTGCCTGTTTTTGTCCTAATAAGTACATCGTTCACTAAAGGAGGATCATGCTGTAATGCAGGAAGTTCAAAATGAAAACCTGACGTCCGTTAATTCTGAATGGCACGTTTATAATGCTCACCCCTATGCTGCACTGACACGTCACCTAATGTTGCGCTGCCTAAACTTTTCACGAACACCTGGCATATTCCCTGGGGAGTTTCCAATCGGAGGCCATCTCCAGTGTCCATGTGGCTGCAGCCAGAAAGAGAGCAGGGGTTATAGGAGGTTTGGGAAAGAGTGTAGTCGATACAAACTCACGTCTAGTTTCCTTTTCATTGTCAAAAATCCATTGAAAACATGCTGGTCCTTCTCTTCATTTCCACCCTGATGTCCTCTAGTGTTGCCACAGAAAAAGGTAAGTTTTTCAAAAAAAACAATTCATAAATTATATTATACTCATTATAAACTATACATATGTCTTCTGAGTGCTTACGTTAACATTAGTCAACAGCTTTTGTTCTTGGGCCGTTGAGGATGGCAAAAGAGGTCTATTGTCAGACCTTTGGTTGGTGAAAAACTCTTTTCATTGATCCCTGCAGTCTAGATTATTGACACTGCCATTCCAAACGAAACGGAAAGACCATTGATTTTGGAACGCAACGTCTTCTTCCCTTTCATCTTCGTCTTCTCTTCTCCTTCTGCGCTCTTAACTTTGCAAATGCGTCAATGTTTGTGATATCAAGTCATGACGTCACTTAGGTTTGACTTTGCTAAGGGATAATTTCTCCTGGAAGTTAATTTTTGGGCACTCAACTGTTGTTGGCTTGCCTCATACAAAATAATTAAGTTATTACTTCAAAACTTGTGAATTAACATTGCACAGCTCTATCAGATGCAGAGTTCATGGAGCTGCTGGTGTGATGGTAAACATAGGTCTGTTGCCTTTTGTATTATTGATACCTCAGCCGGTTTGCTGTGTACCGTACACACACCAGCTGATATTTACTGTACCTTCTACACTGTCAATCAGTTTAAACCACTGGATCCCCTATATGGAAAAGCATCTGTTTTAGAAATATTCATACATTGCTTTATGAAGTATTTCTATTGTTAAATATTATTATATCTTTATAACAAATGTCATTAGTTCCAGCTGATCCTTTTTGAAATAAGTGGTTAGCACTGCAAGCACTTCACGGCAAGAAAGTCCCTGTTTTTATTCCAACGAGGGACTTAACTGTGTGGCGTTTGCGTGTTCTCCCCATGTCTGCGTGGGTTTGCTTCCGGGTTCCCTTTTTTCCACCCACAGTCCAAAAACATGCAGTAAGTTCTAAATAGGCCAGATGTGTGAATGACTGAGTGAATGGTTGTATGTCTCCATATGATGTGCTAATGAGTGAGTGAATGGTTGCATGTCCCAATATGTGGGCCTGTGATCCAGGGTGAACCCCACCTCTCACCCAGAGTGCAATAAATGATATGGATAAAGAGTGAATGAAATTAAGTGGTCAAAATCAATAGTTAAGACAATATAACTTTTTAATTTAACTTTTGGAGCCTGAGCAAAGTGAGCCTCCCAATACAAAATAAGAAATAACTTAACATCACAATAAACTCTCAAAACGATTTTGTGCAAATTCTTAAAAGGGGCAGTGTCCCCGGTTTTGTCGGTAAATCTCTTCCCACAGCTCGACAGTTTATTATAACACCATCTCTGTGCCTTCTCCTTTCAGACGGTGTCCTTCCCAGGCTCGGTGACGTCAAAGCTGCCGAGGCCTTCATTGACTCTGCCGAAGTGGTGGTTATTGGATTCTTGGAGGTCGGACAAGACGATCGGGCTGAGGGAAATCAGGGGCGGGAGGGCAGGGAGGGGGTTAGTTTGTTACATAAATGCATATGACCGGAAGTTTACCATCAAATGAAATGAGGAAAACCAGTGCACCGTATTTTGTTTGCAACCCTGTTTGCCTTGGTGATGCTCTCACACAAATAGAAGTCATGGAAGGATAATATTCCCTTGGCCACACCTTTGGCAAAAGCCACTGCTGTGAGGATAGAGGGTGGATGGCTGTCCCACTGAGGCAAGCCCTTTGGCTGTTCCCTGACTGTGGGGGAGAATGGCAAGCCACTTGACAGGAAACACATGCGTATCTGAAGACGTGTGGGATTGGCTTCATTGACCCTCCGGTCCGAAAGCAGCGAGAAGGCTCATGACCGGGAGGCAGAGGAGGAGAGCTCATGAGAATAACAAAATTGTTGGCCCAGGATGCCTGAGGCAAAAAGAGACCAAAATATTGGTGCCGTGACTCACTGTGAGCAAACACTCCTTTTTTTTTACAGGCTGCAAAATGATAAGGTAGATTGCCAGAGTGCATGTGATAGTAGCTCAGAAATAGTCATGATTCACAGTACTTTCCAGTGATTCTCTGCATCTCGGACTGGCAGGATAGAACCAAAGGATAGTTTCACACTTTAATTATGAATAATTTATCCTTTATTAATCCCTCTTGGGGAAACCCATTCTCTGCAATCAACCCATTATGGAAGAACCATGAGCAGCAGGCTGCTGTCCAGCAGCACCAGGGCAGCAGTTACGGGTTCAGTGTCTTGCACAACAACCCTTTGACACACTGAGAGGAGCTGGGAATCTGGAATGTTTGGTTTTGAAGACAATTGCTCTACCTCCTGTGCCACGCCGCCCCCTGTTATTTGATAGTATCAAAAGACACTGCAACATACATGCAACAAATCCCTGCAGACACTATTCAATCCATCAATGATTGCTGTCATTCATTTGTTGCATATATACATATCTTATACAGGTCTCTCCTTTTCCCATCATTTGTTTTTTTTTTTTTAATGCTCAATTATCTTTGTTTTCTTCTCTGTATCCTCCTCTCTCACACCAACTACCTTCATATCCTCTCTCACTACATCTTTGGTCTTCCTCGAGACCTCCTGCATGGCAGCTCCAAATCCAGCATCCGTCTACCGATGTATTCACTATGCCTCCTCTGTACATGACTGAACCATCTCATATCTGGCTTCTCTGGCATTCTCTCCAAAACATCTAAAATGTTCTGTTCCTCTGATAGACTCATTCTTGATCCTATCCATCCTGGTCACTCCCAAAGAGAACCTTGGCATCTTCATCTCTGTCTTTTTGTCATTGTTACTCTTTCTAGTCCATACAGCATCGCTGGTCTAACCACTGTCTTGTACACTTTTCCTTTCATTCTGGCTGATAGTCTTTTATCACATAGTACCCCCGACACTTTTCTCCACCCATTCCAACCTCCTTGGACCCGTCTCTTCACCTCTTTTCCACACTCTCCGTTGCTCTGGACTGTTCACCCCAAGTAACCGAAATCCTCCAACTTCTTGATCTCCACTCCCTGTAGCCTCACCGTTCCACCCGAGTGACTCTCATTCACACACATATATTCTGTCTTGCTTTGACTAACTTTCATTCGTCTCCTTTCCAGCGCATACCTCCACCTCTCTGGATTTTCCTCTACCTGCTCTCACTACAGATCACAATGTCACCTGCAAACATCATGGTCTATGGAAATTCCTGTCTAAACTCATCTGTCAGCCTGTCCATCACCACTGCAAACAAGAAGGGGCTCAGAGCTGATCCTGATGGAGTCCCACCACCACCTTGAACTTCTCTGTTACCCCTACAGCACACTGCACCGCTGTCTCACAGCTAGCATACATGTCCTGAACCCGTCTAAAACAGTTCTCTGCCATTCCAGATTTCCTCATACAATGCCAGAGTTCCTCTCTTGGCACCCTGTCCTATGCTTTTTCTAGGTCTACAAAGACATGAGATTATTAGGTTTGATTCACATTTGGAATGGGCAAAAGTTTTATGCCGGATGCCCTCCCTGACACAACCCTTTGCATTTATTTAGGCTTGGGACTAGCTCTGGGAGACACTGGCCCGTGCCAACCTGAGGCTGCATTATATATAACGCTCAATTATAATTTTGATATTATATTTTTCAATATGTACAATGTTTAAGTAACTCACCTAAGTATCTTAATATATTTTGGATGTTCCTTGTGCTCTGTCTTTTAACTGTATGTTGATCTGTTGCCCTATGCCATACGTTCTATACTATTCTATTGTATTCTATTTTTCATTTATTCAGACATCATTTTAACCTGCATTCTAACCTGGGGTTAGATTTATCTTTGGGCAGGAGGCGGGGTTCACTCCAAACCAGATCTATCACATGTATACATACAGTGTAGAGCAGGGGTGGGCAAACTTTTTGGCTCAGGGGCCGCATTGACTTTTAAAATTTGACAGAAGGGCCGGGTCAGCACAAGATACGATACATATAAAAAAAAAAAACGCATTTGTTAACAGGACATATCAAACTCATCCGACATTTGCTTTGAAAATATAACCAGCTTGGTTTTGAAGTCTCTGACGTTTTCTTGCATTTCATGCACAAACCATTTTTTCCCTTGTAGCTTCACGTCCGACTCATTCATGTGTGTCAGTATGTCCAGTGCAAAGGTTAAATCCCAAAGCCGGTCTGTGTCATTCAGATCAGGAAAATTCTCAAGTAGCTCCAAAAATGAAAAAAAATCTCCTGTTTGAGTTCCCACAATCGCTGATCCAATAATTCGATCATTCACGTCAAGTATGAATTCTGTACCAATCTTTGGCGGGCCGCCTAAAAAAGACCAACGGGCCGGATGTGGCCCGCGGGCCGTAGTTTGCCCGCCCCTGGTGTAGAGGCATGCAAACATTCACTGTCATTCACACATCTGGGAAATTTAGGGTCTCCAATTGCATGTTTTTGATCGTGGGAGGAACCTAAAGAACCAGGAAGTAACAGGCATGCACGGAAAGAACATGCAATCTGCACACTGAAAGGTCACCCTGTCGGAAGTGAGCCAGGCACCTTCTCGCCATTAGACAGGAGCACTAAACCACTGTACCACCATTATCAGCAGTCCTGATTTGTGGCCGAATAGATTTTCATTTCCAATAAAGTCTGAAAATCAACTTAGTAAATGAAATTGTCGGCTTCCGCTATGTTAACGAAAGGTATCATTCTTCTATTTTGTCATTAAATGTTTGTCTGCAAAGGAAAAATTGCTTGTTAGGAAGCTAAATTCCCCTTAATATATGGTTTGAATAATAAAATGATCATATAGTACGGCTGAATCTTTTAATATTCATAACTTTGCTCTTTCGATGAAGACTTATGCCATCTTGTTTTGTTTGGTTTCAGTCGCTGCTACATTACCAAAGCAGCTGCTTCTAGATTTTTGTGTAAACCCTCCTCCCCTATTTATGTCTCTTGCTGTATTTCAGAGTGAGGAGAGCCACGGATACAAGGAACTCACGGAAGCTGCAAAGAAAGTCGATTCGGTCCCGGTGGCCATTTGCACGGAGAAGGAGGTGTGGCCGGAGTACAGCGTCAGCTCGGACACCATCACATTGTTCAGAAAGGTACTCTTCATCTTTAGGTGTGAACAGTGGCAGAAAAAATAAAAATGTGAAATAAACTATGGCCGTTGTCATGACATAGGCAGACAACCATCAAGAGAACCTTGTTATTTCCGAAGCTAAGAAATTAGAAGTTGACGGTCTTGTGAACTTCATCATCGTCAACGAGGTCCGATACATCACAGAGTACAACCAAGTGGTGGGTTCTCATGTTAATGTGCTTCATGTTTTTTTTCCCCTTCTATTTTTCTCCAGTTCATTGTTTTTTTTCCGTTCTTTAACATCCAACACGCCTATATACCGGTCCCCCTCTTCAGACAGCCGTGGGCCTGTTCAGTTCGGAGGTGAAGACGCACCTCCTGCTCTTCGCCAACAGAGGGAGCAAAGAATATTCTCCCCTCAAGGAGCAGCTCGGCTCTCTGGCCCCGGAGTTCACAGGCAAAGTGAGAACACACGGATTCATTCACACGTTTTATCCGTTTGAGTGGACGCTCCAATGATTTCATCCGTCTGATTCTGCCCTTTAAGTTCTTATTTGTGTTGATCAACGGAGCGGTGAAATCCAACTCCAAGTCCCTGAGCTATTTCGGCCTCCAGTCCAAGAATTTGCCTCGAATTGGCATATACGATGGAGATTCAGACATGAAGTGGCTGCTGCCCGCAGGAGAGATTACTACAGAGAGAGTGCGGGAGTTCTGCCAGTCCTTCTTACGAGGGGAACTGAAGGTTAGTAGCTTTTTACGTAAAGGGGTCTGATTTTCACGCATTATGCCAAGTAACCCTCAAATGAGTTGCCATATCCAAAGAAAAACCTCTTTACAGAATAAATCTAGAGTTTAATTAGATTGTGAAAACAGCACTTTTCTGCACAAGAATCATAACTATTTAAAAGAAATGCAATGAGTTTACCGTATGATTGATTTTAATCATTTTTCCCCAAAATATTTACCAGAGAGTACAAATTAAATATGTTGGTCACTCACTTGTCACATAATAATGTTTGATTTCTTCCAAAAAAAAATTAAAAACTAAAAACCGCAGCCAAACAGGAAAACAAATATAACAAACGGTTTATCAAAGCAAAATAGAAGCAGTCTGCTCCATGTCTTCGGAATCTGACAGAGAGGAAAATGCCAGCAAGGTCGGGCCACACCAGCATCGTACAATGAGAACAAAAGCGGTTCTTGTTGCTGCCGTATATGGGGCTCGCACAAGACGGGAAAACCGCACACTGCGCACTAATTTACTCTGTCACACCACACACATCAGCGGCTGGGTGTGACCAAGTCTGAGGCAGTGCAACCAGACAGAAGGGCCGGAGTGTCAGGACATCACTGAGCACTGACACGAAATATACGCCAGTGTATTTATTTCAAAGTACGTGCGGTATTTTTAATCATTTAAAAGGCGCAAGTGGCACATTTATTTCAATCAAGTAAATTTTATTTATCGGTACAATCCATGTTTTAGAAGAAGAAAAAAGTGACATGACAATTGTTTTCAGGACTCTGTTACACAGACTAAATTACATAATGTGCATTTCTCCTTTGGTTTCATTTGTTTTAATGTGTGGTTGCTCCTAATCCTGACGCTAAAATTACCAGCTCTACCAAAAGTAACGCTGATGTCCTAATCGATAATTGTCAGTGTAAAATTAGGTCTGAAAATGCAAGTCTATTTTGACATGGATAATCTAAAACTGCAAAGCTTCCCACAAAAGAGCTGTTTTCAAAAAGCACTGATTCAATTAATTTCCTTTAAATTTCTGAAAAATGCGATGCAACCTATGAAGTGTGTCTTTCAATCACCAGCTGGAAGACAAATGTTTTCAGCAATTGTCCATTTAAAGGGAAAAAAACAATTAATTCATTATTTTATCCAGAAAAATTCTAATGATTTATTCTCATTAGATCAGTGATATCAATAACTTTTAAGGGGAGGGAGATAATTAAACTCCTTTTCAAATTTGCAAAGACCCTGTCAAACAAACAGTATAATATTAGAATCTTTGAGTTTGCCTTCCATAGATACGCGCATCTTTTATACATCTTGTCTTTATAAATAACCCTTATCCCTTGTATTTTACAGGAGGAGAAGCAGGAGGAGGAAAAGGCTAAAACTGAGCTCTAGTACCAATAGAAATAATGTACATTTAAAATAAAAAATGAACAATATAAAATAAAATGTTTTCGGTGAATCCCCCCACTCCTGTCCCGCTCTGCACTTTCTAAGCGCAAAGTAAACTATACAAAGTATTCAACTGCGTGTGTGTGTGTTTCTTGTGTCTGTTTTGTCTGTTACACAAGTGTCAGCCTGTCTGCGGTCTGGTTTGCAGGCCACATGTCACTGGCCACAAGCTGCATGGATCTGGCAGTTTGTTAGACCGTCCTCAAGTGATTGTCAGAACCACAACACACCGACCTCATAGAGAGTGACAGGAGAGCCGCCAGCGAAGATATGGATCGAAGTGCTCAGAGGATCCTGGCTGAAGGATGCGAATGAAACAAAATACATCATCGGTGAGGGGAAAACTCGGGTTGGCAAAAACGACGGGACCAGAGAGTCAGCAATCCCCCTGCACATTTTCAAAACAGGATGATGAATTTTTGCAATAAAGTATCGCGATTTCTCTCGCGGGGTATAAGCCAAGAGGCCGAGTTACGGAACGAAAGCGAGAATTTGGAGTAATGACAACCATAAAAGGCTCCGGAAAGGAGAAACAGATGGGCTGCAGACATCAAGAGAGGGAAAAAAGTTTGAGCTTCTCCCAAAAATATTCACTGAGGGAATTTTTCAAGGCCCAGACAGGGATCAGTATAATTAGTGGTGTTGTATTTCCAAGCCGATGCATCCGGCGGAATTGGTAAAGCCTGGCAGGTGGATGTTTCTCAGAGACCAGATGGAAATAGTGTGTGTCTTCAATCCCAGTTTGTTTACAAGACGTTGTTGAATTAAGGGTTCATCAAAGGTCTCAGGACGAGTTACATAACATTTCGATACTATCGAAAGGCAAACTGTCGTTTTAATATCACCATATTGACGATTAGACTCCTTTGGATGTTGAAATATTTTGAAGCTCACACCAAACATAAACAAATATTGTATTCGTGTTGTTGATATATTCACCTCTGACTTGATGCCACTTCTACTACGATATTGAATTCTATATTGTGAATTTTTGATACATGATTCCTATTTATGTTGTTTGACAAATGCACATTTAATGCTGAAAGCGGTTCTCATGTACTGGATTCCTTCATAATAATTTAAAAAATTGTACCGGCAATTTCAAATACCGGGAACAATAATATTCTGAGATGTTTTGGGACATTGCTGCTCAGGTTTGTGAGGTAATTGGATCAACTAAATACAGTCTACTTACAAATACAAATGTTTTCCTTCTACTGGCTGGCAAAACTAAATAAAAAAAATACCCATCAAACTTTCCAAAAAATGTCTTGGAGCCATCCAAATGTGTTTTGTTTTATATTTACAATTTAAATTGCTGCAGTCAGGAATTTTAAGATTTATGTGCGAGTTTCCCTCCCGAAGCCCATTCCTTTCAATAGCTGTTTCCCCTCGGTGAATTCTGAATTCCTTAATCCAGCTGTTTGGGAGGAGGCGAACCACTGGATGGCAGTAAATGACACTCAACCAAAAAGTTATAGCGATATTAGAAGGTTTTATTTAAATTTTATACGATGCAAGTTTAAAATGCATCTTTTATTAGATGTCGATATAAAAATACAAATAAGCTTTTTTTAAAGTACATATTATGTTGGCTTTGGTTTTTTAATGCTTTCTGGGTATTTTTCCAATGCACTTTCAATCAGTGCATATATACTACTAGTGGTGATGGTTGTTTTTTAAGCATTCTATTGTGTCTTTATTATATACTGAAAATTCACACTTGAACCACCAAGATGAGATGTAAAAAAAAAAATATGAAAAGCATATCTTGACGGGATTGGGTGAGAAGTGGATGAACAGCTGCTGCTGCACTTCAAGAATCAACAGAAAATAAAGAAACTGCACCAGACGAGACAGAAATTGTGTCTGCGCTCGATCCAAGAAACCCAATTATGGGTTTGCGTATACGTAGGTGTCACGACACCTTCCGCTGATGTGACCGCGCAGTTGGACTCGGCTGGTGTCTGCAATTAACAATACAGTGAGACAACTTTTTTATTTTTGTTTTTAAAGGGGCAAAACAGAGTTGTGTCTCCATTCCAAGACTGGTGATAGCTAGTGTCATTATTAGCCTCTAGAAATACAAGCTGAAAAGATAATCCAAGTTGGTAAGTGGTCCCAAAAAGCTGGTCTTAAATCAAATAAAATCAATGTTCAAAATAATGATCGCATTCAAATTAATGTAACAACATCATGGTGATTAAAAGGTGTAAGTAATGCCTTTTTTTATATGTGGAGGCGTATGTGTATATCTGCAGTATATTAATGTACATGTGCAGTTGTGTGTCTGTGTGTCAGAATTTATGAATAAAAAATATAGAATTACTTCAGTTCCTGGTGAAACACCTGGAGTCATCAAATGGATCTCCACGACATAACAGTGTCTCCAAAACTAAAACCGTCCGGGTCGAGGTGATTTACGAGATCCTTCTCCGGACACACTTTTCAGCACGAAGAACGCAACGTGTTAGTTATAGATTGTGTTCTTGGTTTTGATGTGAGAAGGTGAGCACACTACGAAAAACAGGAAATGCCCTGTCTGGTGTCTGGTGTCTGGCGTGAGCTTCCACGTGCACTGTGAGGTGATGGCTTTACATATAAAAAAAAAAAAAAAAAAAAGGAAAAAAAAATCAAAATGTACAAGGCTAACTAGTCATTTAAGAATTGTTTGTTCCAACATATGATGTTGCGTGCCGTGCGACTGGATCAAAACTAACCGTGACAAAGCAAAAAAACATGTGTAGAGAAGGTTTGACCTTTTACAACTATGTGGTGTTTGTGTCACACGAACCAATGGCCTGTTAAATATTAAAATTTCACTCATTCACTTTAAAAGTACCATTATGATACATCTGTACCGACCTTTGACTCAAAATTGTACTGCCTGTTTTCATTTCAATTTGCACTTTCTCAACTTGCACATCCAATTGTCATTATTACGCTATTATAACATTATTATTTATTGTTTTTTGTCTCTACTAACTGGCTTAACTGTGGAAAGCAAAATAAGAATATCATTGCACAGGCAAACATTTTCCTGATCATGAAAATGACAATAAACGCTCTGAAGCCTTTGAATCCCCCTTTAGACTCCCCTAGTAGGTTGACTCAAGGTTATTTTCTTACCCGTGATTTTTCCAAATGCCCAAAAATATGAAAGAAAGAAAGAATTTCATTATTTTGGAAGATTTAAAGGGGAAAAATGAATGGATGGAGGTGATAAAACAACACGGATTTCAGCGGTGGAGCTGAACCTTCAGGCCCGGTTGCTGGAAAAGCACCAACGAATGGGCTGAATGAAGCCGCTATGGAGCCTTTTGATTATCCGGCAAAGGAACAGGTGATTCTGGGATACTTCTATGCGGATTTCACCTTGGTGTAACGCAAATTCGCACCTGATGGCGTGATTCCGCTTTGCAGTCAAAATCGTGAGCATTCCGCAGTGTTTGCCAAGCGGCATCAACAAACAAGGATTTGGTCCAGTGGTGGAGCAGACAATGCATTTCCTGCTTGCTCAGA
The DNA here is from genome assembly GCF_037954325.1 of Fistularia commersonii. Lineage (NCBI taxonomy): Eukaryota > Metazoa > Chordata > Actinopteri > Syngnathiformes > Fistulariidae > Fistularia > Fistularia commersonii. The sequence goes on along the minus strand of NC_141295.1, from coordinate 10,635,851 downwards.
CTTGTTTTTTTACATCCATTCCCCCCACCCCTACATGCATCCACAAAAATGGACACTGGACCAGACATTGAAATTACATAGCACACTGTCCAAGACAAATGCCTGCCACCAGGAATAACACTAGACTATAAAACACGAACATCAAGGTCACAGAGAGCGCGTTCGGCATCTCTTACTATAGATCACCCTGCTTTTGAATCTTCAATATATAGATATTTATATATATATATACATGCAAACTCATTTCAAACAGAATTTAAATTGCTGCATGGTTCAAGTTCTGACTTAAATTTTTTCCTTTTTTTTTATCGCGTAAACCACAGCTGGAGCCAAACTCGCAAAAATCTCGCAAACAAAAAAAAAGCCTAGTCCAAAGCCACACGCATTTCGCCGTTCATCCAACACATCGGGGACGCTTATATTTAGGCGTATGTACACAGAAATACATCAAGCGAGGCAATGTATTGGGCCACTGGTTGGAGCTGGTTAGCCGTATGCATGTCTGAATCTGGCCAAGCTCTGGGCCGAGAGAAATCCCTAAATAGTCGCTGACTGTGGTTCTGGTAGGGCACTGTAACACTCTAATTAAGCTCTGTCGCGTAACGAGGCTCACTGCTGTCCCATGTCACTCGATTAGTAGCCTGTGGTCGACTCAGGCTATAGTTTGGGGTTTGTGGGGGTGGTAGATCACATTTGGGGCAAAGTGTATGGAATCATAACAGCGATGGCAGAACTGGCAACCTTGATGTTAAAGAGGCAACCCCACCGTGGAGTTCAGCGATTATAATTCAATCACATTTTAAATGTATCAGTAACGCAAGTATGTTAAATCTCTGCGGGTGCGCGGGAATTATTTATATTCCGGCGATGAAGGCTGAGGATTGCGTGGAATCCGAAGCAAGTGCCGTAAACTGGTAAACAATTCTAAATTCATCAAAAAAAAGACAGATGGGGAAATTATCCAGTTTTTGTTGTATGGCCAAGATAAATTTCCCCACTGCTATAACAGGAAAGTTATCCTATATTTTGACTCTTGAAGATATGAGAAAAATGAATTCGATATCCCAACTAAGCTGAAAATTGCAATTTGAAAGTTGGTTCTTTTTCCAACGTGTGGACCTGTGGTCTTTCAAAAGCAAAATAAACTGGAGTCTGTCATGTCCACTCATACTTCACTGCATATCGGCGTTTAGGTATGTGATGAAGGATGACGAGGATCGGATGTCTTTGCATGCCGAAATACATACGTGCTTACTTACAGTACATGCCGATGCCAAAAATGATTATGTCTGTGTACGGGTTTTGGATGCAGCGCCAAGCTTGCGTGGGTGTTTGTGGGAGCTTTCATGACAAATGGAAGCGGAAGCGTTGACATTTGATTCCCCGACCAATCGGAGTGTCATTGCAAAGTGTGGGTCTGGTCTGACAGAGGAGGTTGCCTACAGTATAAATTGACCCTGAATCGCAGGGAAAGAAGCAGAACAAGCCATCGCAAGAAGCGAAGAGTTGCAAAGCCATCGAGAAACCAGCTTGTATCGAGCCAGACACTCCCGGGCACCATGAAGACTCTGACTCTCCTCTCCATCTGCACCCTCCTGTCTGTGTGCTGGTCCATGGGAGGTAAGGGCCGCCGGCGCCGTGACCGCGATCGTCTTTCGGTTGTACACGTTTGCAGGAGTCCCTGCATCTCAATGCCGTCGTTTTCTATGATCATCAGCGGTGGAACCCGAGGTCGTCGTGGACCCCGATGCGGACGTGGATGCCGGAGCCGCACCTGCTGACCCCACCGCCGCTGCCCCTGATACATCTTCCGCTTCAGATTCATCCTCCTCCTCCGAGTCCAACTCGTCCTCCGACTCGGACTCTTCGTCCGACTCGAGCTCGGACTCGTCAGCCTCCGACTCGTCCTCTTCCTCTGAGTCTTCTTCCTCCGAGTCCTCCTCCGATTCTTCTTCTGAGTCCTCCGAATCCTCGGAGTCCTCCTCCTCGTCTTCCGAGTCTGACTCGGCATCCGACTCCTCTGCTTCCGACTCCTCTCCTTCTGATTCTTCCTCTTCATCCTCATCTTCATCATCATCCTCGTCTTCATCGGAGTCAGCCAGCGCCGAAGGTAAGCGTTTTTTTTCCTCCTCCAGACAGAACCGTCGGCAAATCTTTGGAACTCTGAAGATAACGAAACGCATGATGTTTACAGCGGCTCCCGCTGAGGTGGTTGTGAAGAGAGACCTGGCTGCGGTTCTCCTGAGGAGAAGAAGAGCTGCACCTGCCGGAGACCTCAGCCCCCTGCAGCTGGAGAGGTAAAGTTCCCACATTGACTGATATCCTGTACAAAAACACTAGGTTGCAAAACATTCAGTGTAATTCTAAAAAAAGACACGCCTGGTTTTTCGCTGTCTCGAGAACTTAACATTGGCACGGCGATGTTCTCCGTCTGTTTGAATGGGGAGAGATATGAAATAGTAGTTCTGACGTTCATTTTAATCTCCTCTCCACCATCCAGCCTGAGAGAGGTGTGTGAGCTGAACGTCGCCTGCGACGAGATGGCCGAGACCGCCGGCATCGTAGCAGCTTACACCGCTTACTACGGACCCGTTCCCTTCTAGGCAGGAAACTCCTCTGTCATCCACCTGTGAACTGTTTTCTCTATATTCTCGCCATTAGTCAACGCATCAACACCCCTGAGTCCTGATAAGGAACAGACAAACAGAATTGGATCAGGCCATGCTGAGATGGTAGACAGAGAGTTTTTTTTTAAGGCACAAATTCTTGCACAAGTGACCAGCGTTTCTTTTTTTTTTTTTGGTCCTATTTTTTGAAAAGGCCTCTTCAAGGCTTTTGGAGAGAGGCACATGGAAACACAATCCTGTGAAGAATATCGAAACCCACGCGAGTCAGAATTCCTCTTTGCTTCCTTTTATTATGTTACAAATGAATGGTGCTACAAGAACAAATGTATGTATAATTGTGTTGCAATATTTATGCTTTTAGTTTTTCTTCAACAAGAAGATTTAGCTCGAGTACGCAGGGAACATAATAATGAATCCTTAAAAGTACTGTAGATTTAGTGGTAGTGTCTTGATAGTGGTGTATTAATAGTGGTAATGATTGTGTAAAATGCACATTAATGATCACTAATGACCGTAACCACAAAATGCCTCTGGGTTTGAAAATAATAAATTATTTTGTCCATCAAACTTCTGCCATTGACTGTCTTTTCTTTTCTAATGTTCATGGAGACGATTGCCATACATCTCTGAAAGGCATCAGCATGTGAATAACCCACCACCGGGGAACTTGGGTTTACACCATGATAACTCGAGTTTAGTTATCATGGTTGAAACTAGATGGCAGTGTTGGACAGTATAGAAATGAAATAGAATTAAAAAAAAATAAAGATAAGCAGGCACAGCCCTCTGAGCCCCATGGACAGTTTATTGCACTTCCATGGTGCCAATGTAAAACCAAGCCAAGAGATTTGGTTAAACTTCTTATTTCCTGTTCTCGTCTCATTAGGTGGCATTGTGATATCCTCAATAGCTATTGTGAATTGATCATAATGGTGAACAAAGTCTTAAACCAAACAGTGCCGTTGAATGGATCTTCTTTAAAGTAGCAATGAAGATGTGATAGAAGTGCAGACATTAATCTTCAAATCCATGTGATTAGGAATTGTGTTCAGTAAACATAGTAAATAAAGTATTTACTATAAGAACCTTTGGAAGTATTTGCAAGACTACTGATTCATGATAATTGTCCTTTATGTCCTTTATGATAATTGGCTTTATGTAAAATTGGTTTTACCTCATAAATGCTTAATGAAATTGTGATTCTAATGGTGAAGTGGCAGAATTCCAAACACTGTGGCGCCGTCCAAATCCTCTATATAATATAATATGAAGTTGTGATATATTGAAACAATTTACTCAAATGTATTTATTGGAATGGACTCCATCTCAAAGATGCCAAAGTTTGAAAGCAGCGCTGGTATGAAAACAGATAAGATTAAGCTGCTCTTTAGACAAACAGACACACCCTGTCACATATGCAGCTGTTTAATCATTAACAGAGAAGACCACCTACACTTGTACGTGTCTCTATTATGTAAATAGATGTATCATGTTCCTTTCCACTACCCTGTGTGTGTGTGGGGGGGGGGGGGGGGTACACTGGACTGTCTCAGAAAATTTTAATATTGCGATAAAGTTCTTTATCTTCTGTAATGCAATTAAAAAGACAAAAATTACTTTTTCATGATATTCTAATATTTTGAGATAGGATTTTTGAATTTTCTTAAGATGTAAGCCATGATCAGCAATATAAAAATAATAAAAGGCTTGCAATATTTCAGTTGATTTGTAATGAATCCAGAATGTATGACATTTTTGTTTTTGTAATTGCATTACAGAAGATAAAGAACTTTATCACAATATTCTACTTTTCTGAGACAGTCCTGTGTGTGTGTGTGTGTGTGTGTGTGTGTGTGTGTGTGTGTGTGTGTGTGTGTGTGTGTGTGTTGCCACGCAGTGGCAGTACAGCTGTACACTCTTGATAACGGCACATTGATAATCCATCTGATGTTCTTTGCACATGGTTGCCCAACATTTCACTCATCTGACCCTCTAATAATAATCTATTTTCCAAGTTCTTGCTTGTATCAGAATTCTTCACTTTTATCTTGAGTAACTTGGAAAACTCAAGGTAACACTGATAAGAAAGCTGTTGACCCGAGTTAATATTCACATTTTTGCTAATGAAGGAACTTTTAAATGGAGTTCGATAAGTGACGGGGCAACTGATTGTTTTACAATTAATCAAAACAGAGAAAGTTAAAAAATAGAAAACTCAGTTTCATAATATTCAGCCATTTACAATGAAATAATTTATTTTGATTCCCAGTCATATTCCTTGAATATAATTATCCAACACAATTACAAAATAATTTTCACACCTTAAAACGATGTGCTGAGGAATTCACTGTGGCTTTCTCATAACACAGTAAACACATTTGTACAAAATACAAATGATGAAATCTGATGAAGATATTGAAGAAAAAGAAGCATTTTCTTTCCAATCAAATCCCAGCCTTCACTCCTACCCACCGGTCAATATCCACCTTTTGCAAGTGTATTTTCAGGCTATTAATGAAACGCAAAAGCAACATAAACTACATGTTTAGACAACAACAGCCTTTTTCTCCTTGGCATTTTACACTGGTTTTCATCATTGCAGGATTTGCTTTCATTAACAAAATTCAATAAGAATAAACTCCACAGTATTTAACATTATACAGCAGTGTGACTGATCCCTTCCTGTGTTATTTTCCTTGTTTTGGTCATGGAAACACCAAAATAACGATTCTTACATTATTATTCAAATGTCTTGTGTCCTTGTGCTATGACCAATACATGAAACTGTATTTATAAACTTATTGAACATAATCTTCACATAAACTTATTGGAAACGCCCAAATAATCCAATGCAATCAGCCGGAAAGGCCAATATTTGATGCTATAACTAAGACGGATAATTTTAATTTGAATCTATTGTTAATTGTCCTACTGGATACATTTATTGCACTGGCATATATTTAATTTTAAAACTCTAGGAATATAATATTTCATATATTTGTATATTTATCATACAAATCCCATACATCAAAATGGAATGCAGTCCTTACAAACCATTACCTCAAAATAATTATGCACTGAAATAAGTACTTATATGACAGTGTCAATCAAATCCTATTGGTTGCCAGATTCTATAGCCATTGTTTTTTATTTTATTCTCTTTTGTTTTTTTGATAAAACCGTCCCAACAGTTCTCAAAGCCGGGTCATTTTCAAAATGTTAAGCTCTATTTTTATCTCATTTTGCACCTCCTTAACTGTACTCATTGTGGGGTTATCATACACCTCTCTATGTAGGTTACCGTCTTTTTCCACAGGCTCTTGTGCTGTTTGTTCATTGTCATCAGCAAACTGGCAGCATTTGCAGCAGCAGCAGCATTTAGCAGTAATAACACCAACCACTTTGTCCCAAGGTTCCAGAGAATGAGCCCAAAGAGGGAGGAAGTCCCAGGATTGCAATGTTGCAGGCAGACAACCGGGCCTCCGTTTCTGCAGTGTATTAATCACTATAATAATGATTAAAATGGCCAAAAGAGGGGCTCCCACACCTACCAGGACTTCCCAGCCAGCCAGGGAGAGGCTGAAGACGAAGAGTGGTAGCAGGAAAAAGCAGCAGATTATGTAGACCGCTGCAAACCAGCGGTAGGTAGCGGTTATGTTGCCCAAGCCTTTTGCCAAACGGATGGGGAGCCGGGTGAACGGGATTGGATACCACAGAATGATGCCTGAGATGTTGAACAGGAAGTGGACAAGAGCAATCTGGAGCAAATATAAATAAAAGTGTATATACAGTTTAGATGTGTTAGTACAAAGCGAAGTCCTTGGTGAATGAATGAAAAATAATTTCCAATTTAAAAACATTGTCAGAACTAAAAAAGCACAAGTGTTGCAATGGAATTTGCTGACCTGCAAAGCATCAGCAAGGGTATCTCCAGGGCTGGCCATGGCTGCCAGGATGGCTGTGGTAGTTGTTCCAATATTTGAACCCAAAGACAGGGGGTATGCCCTTTCTATGCTGATGACACCAATACCTATTTAAGAAAATAGGGAACACATGTTTTGACATGTGTCATTTGACATCATCAGATGGATGGATGGATGGATGGATGGATGGATGGATGGATGGATGGATGGATGGATGGATGGATGGCCTCACCAACAAGTGGAGTAATAGCAGAGGTGAACACAGAACTGCTCTGCACAATGAACGTCATTCCGGCTCCAACTAAAATGGCAATGTAGCCGGTGACCCAACAAAATGGAAAAGGAAAATCTGCACAAACACACGCACAGTCACGTGTTAACCATCAACGTGATCGCATATAATTCATACTCCTGCACAAATTTCGACTTTCCCATCAACTTACCGGTGTTGATGATTTTCTTAATGACTGCAGCCACCTGTCCCTTCAGCATGGAGTTAAGCAGCTTGACGATGAGGACCAAGCAAGAACACAGCACCAGCAGAGAGAGTGCCAGCAGGATCAGACCCACCGCAAGGTCAGGCAGATTCACATTGACAAAGAGGTGGTTACCTAACATTTTTGCAGAGATTACATTGCATGGATTGAAGCAGGAGAAGCCTCAAATAATATTTTGCTTTAAAATCTGCATCAGTGTGTAAGATTAGGGTTTTTTGGCCCCCCTGGGGAATACTGCTGTATGTCATATATGTGCTGGGAGTTACTGTATGTTCAGAACAATCGATCCATTGTTTGATTCAGCAAGAATATTTAATTTGAAAAATTTAAAAGAACCCTCTCTAAAATAAATTTTTAAAAACTCACAATGTTTGATGTTGTATGTCTTTGAGATGTTCTTCATTGTATAGGTATAGTTTTGGTCGACCCAGCAAAGAGATGGAGAGGTGCAATTCTCTGGACCAGGAACTGTTACATTCATTAGCGTCTGAAAGGCAGTGACATTTTGAATAGAGATTTTATTTTCTTTGGATTTTGTTTATTGAATGATATTTATGTGTGTGTGCTGTAAGTTTGAACATACTGTGTTAGTGAAGGTTTTGCACCATTTCTTGATAAGACTCTTGTTTCTGGCTTCCGCGTCTCCGGTGGCAATACCACTTATAACGGACTGATCCAGCTGTTGTCGAAAGATAGAACATCATAATGTGAAGGTTTCAAAATATTCAATAACGTAAAATGGTTTCAAGATTTAATGCATTCATATCATTTGTGTATTTTTAGAAGTCTAAATATAGTATTTAGTATTTTCTCCTATTGAATAGAAAGACTATCAACTCCAGGGACCATCGAACCACTGCATTGACTCGGATATCTATGATACATCATGTTGTTTCTGACACTTTACTTCACCATCCATTCATGTGGAGGTGCATCTTTAAGCACCAGATTCTTTAATATTGTTTATTTTGAGTATTGTTTGAGTCTGACTTTATCCTATAACGTGTAAAATTATAAAAAGCAGAGGAGTGAATAGAAGTTGGATTTGCAATCTATTATATCAAGTCAAAGTGTGGATAATTTGCATCTGTAATCCCCTTGCAAACCTTTTGTCCAGTATATTTCAAAAATATAAATTGTCTTATTGTCTTGCAGGATATGTCTGTACGTTAGGGAAAATACCACATTTCTATGTCTCATAAAACTTTAACGCTGCAGTGTTTGGCATGTTGATTCTTTATTTTCCACACTAGTAATGTAAAGTTACAAGTGTATCTATTGTAGGTTGTAGTCACTGTATATGGACCAGAGGGAGGTGCAAATAACTGTTCTAAAGCATCGAGACATAGATGAACTCTCACCCCACAGTCTTACCTGAACAATCGATTCCGTGAGGATGTCGGTAATAACGTTTAGCAAGGCTGGGGCCTCTCCGCTCTGGATTTTGAAGGAGGTAATGATGACCTTGGTGACCTGGTACAAATAACCAGTAGCCACTTCCAGAGGAAGCAGCACCAGCACCGACAGCCAGTTGAAGAAATCGTGCACCGTGGCCCCTGCAAATGCCCTGCACGGATCATGAAAGTGTACTGATAAACAAAAATAGATAGATAGATAGATAGATAGATAGATAGATAGATAGATAGATAGATAGATAGATAGATAGATAGATAGATAGATAGATAGATAGATAGATAGATAGATAGATAGATAGATAGATGGTGGATGGATGAAGAGATATGTACATACACATGGTGTGTATTTAACAGACAATACTTAAAACAGACAAACTTATCAAGTCTGTTCTAAATCTATTTATGCAACAACACAGGTTGACAGTAAAAGAATAAACCTATCACAAAAAAAGTAATAAATTACCTGCGAAAGATACTGCGGTCACCGGCCTGCGTCATGGCAACGAGAGTGTTGGTGACAGAGGTGCCGATATTGGTGCCCATAATAATAGGGACAGCCAGCTGCACTGTCAGCACTGTAAAAACACATTGCCATCTTCAGGGTGGGCCAGTCTTTTGTTTCCATATCAGTCATGTAGATACAACAGGGGATGTTTACTGTTAAAAACTGCTGAATTCTAGTAATTGTATCTATTCAAAGCAGTAAAAGCAGGAAAACCACATTCTACATTTCAAATGTGAAGATGACAAAAGTGACCTTTTGGTTCCTGGTTTTGAATATCCAGGAGTGAATTTTTTCCTTATTTTTTTATTATCAATAAAATCACTAATTGCACAATATCTTCTCTAATAACTAATCATGATCTCCAGGTAAGAAAGAGATCTTCTTAGATATACAATGCAATGATATTGTGAAGTAGTAAACAGTGGACATGCTGGCTAACCAAACAATTTTGAATTGTTTAAAAGAACAGAAGAGCACATGAATGGATGTTCCGTGTGTGTGTGTGTGTGTGTGTGTGTGTGTGTGTGTGTGTGTGTGTGTGCGTGTGTGTGTGTGTGTGTGTGTGTGAGAGAGAGAGAGAGAGAGAGTTGCAAGACCTTCGGTACTCACATCCAGAGGAAACCATGCTAACAACTATGGAGGAGGAAGTGGATGAACTCTGAACCAGCAAAGTGACCAGGACACCGATGACCAGCCCGGCCAGCGGATTGGACAAAACTTTATTGTCCTGAAAGATGTCACCTGCTGTTTTACCTGAACAAGATAAAAAAAAAGTAAAAAACATTGCAGTTTTGCATTGGAAAGGGAAATTATACCAATTCAATATGTTACTTGGACAACGTGTTTGGAAATAATTTTATCACAGCAGCAAATAGTTGAGTTTTCACCTCCGACGAGCTGGAAGGCTGAGCTGAGGATGTCGAGGGAGCAGATGAACATGTAGAGGAAACCCAACAGCAGAATCAATTTCCCAACAGAGACTAAGACTCTCAGTACCTTCTGCCTGGTGTTCAGAGCTGAAAAAAACGTGAAAAAAAATTATCAGGATTTTGTTCAAATGAATTCATATGACTGAATTTTAAATGCCAATGTCTTTGGTGGAGCCAAAGATGACATTTTAAAGCAGCAAAAACATATAGATCTGTTATTTATGAGGCCATGTTAATGAGGCCACTAAAGTTAGTATCAATCATACTACATAAGGGAGAAACATTCAAATAATACTGGTAATCACGAGAGCCAAACTTCGAATTGGTCGAAATTCTTAAATTTGACTTTGTCCCCAATTTCCTAGAATGTGAAATATTCAATGCGCCCAAATGCATCAGTTTAGTGCATTACAACAAACAATCAGCAACATGCAATCAGCAACAACATGTATTTGCTCTCAGTCTAATCCACCATCACTTCACCTTTGGTTACCTGCTGTAACTCCCAACCCAAATGCCAAATGTTTACATTACATACCGAAGAAGTGACAGGTGTAAATTGTTGTTGGTTTTTTAAAGTGTGTTGCAGTGCAATGGTGATATATAAGCTTTGTGGTGTTGCCTGACTCTCCCCTCCAGAATAGACCACCTTATGTTTGCAAACTCTCTGGCTGCATCTGGATTCCAGTCTTTGTAACATTGAATACTCCAATGGATGTGAATGTCCTTCTTTAAGTTTGACCTAGTTTGCCATATATCAATTTCCCATGTATTTCCATGCATGCAATGTACAGTCGCATGTTATTTTTATACCCACTGCTTTAATGCAGTGGGTTTGAAAGCTCCTTTCCTCTTAAAGATCATCTTTCAGTGCCATTGTACAATTGTTTCTGATGTTACATGAGGTTTAAGTCCTCACCTGACCATGGGACCCCTGTGTCCTTCAACTCCGGTAGGTCCCATGGATCTCCTTCCTCAGGCTCCCCGTCGATCAGAGCCACGGTCGATCGGGCAGGGCTGCCTTCGACCTCTGAAAGACAAAATATCTGATTAGAATATCATCTGGAGATCCCTATGAGCACATAGAACAGAATGAGATTTAGAAACAGAATCAAGCAGAAATTGAATAGTACCTTTGCTGTCATTTCTGGGGATCTCATTTAGAACTTTGGCTTTGTTTTGCGGGGCCGTCCGCTGAAAAAAAACAGGGAAGAAAAAGTAACACATATGAAGAGTTAAGCCTGAAGAATTCCCTTTTAAAATAAATAATACTACAAATAATAATACAAATTTAAATGATATTCTATCGAGAGACAGTTTATTTTAAAAAAAGTAAGAAAAACTCATTGTTTGTCAAAACAAATGAATGCAATATTTATGTATATTTCCTGGTTTACACTCAAAGGGAAGAAATCATTTGTTCAAGTTTTTGTATATTTATATATGTAATAATAATTTTCCAATTTGGATAAAATAAGTTAACATGTAGTGCTACAAACAACAAACAAAAAATACCCATTAGAAATATATAATGCCAGCCCAGTGTTGACTTTTTGTACTGATATGGAGAATTCTACCCCTCCTGCAGTAAAATCAGGCCATTAGGTTCAGTAATATCACACCTTCAGCTGTGCACCCACCCACACACACATTTTCCCCTCACATGCCAAAGTATTGATCAAATGGTCACATGGTCTTGCCACAGTAAAATTCCATGCTCGCATCAGTTTGACATAGACAGAGGTAAATCGATGTTTATAAATAATGATATCATCACTCTGAGTAATGTTTAATCAAATTTCTCTTTGAATATTTACATTTAGTTTTGTATTAATTAACAATGGATAAACTGATCCCCTCTAAATGTAACACAATAGACTGCTTCTTTTTTTAACATATATACTTACAATTTCAGGCAGAATAGCTGTTACATCCATAATATATAGTCACTGGTCATTTCTTGTGTTAAGTTTCAAGCACCTGACTCCTATCAATATCATTAAAAGTAGTATATTGGTTGTAGTAGTATATAAACAATTATAATCATTCACATGCAGATGAAAAGAACCTCTGCATGCACTTACCTGAGGCAGGGGAAGTGAGTCCATGCTCTGCGTGCGTGCTGAATTCAGATGGGCTCCGTGTCTGGAAAAGCTACCTCTAAGCATGTAGAACTGAGAGGTGAAGGGTCCGTGGAGGGCAGTACGGCTTTTACATTACTACGAATGTTTCTGACTCATAGATAAGCTGAACACACCTTTCAAACCTTGATTAGTCTTCACTAAATCCTGCTGAAAACATATGGCAAGTTGTGCTGTAATCATCACATTCTACCTGATAAATCCAGAGCTGACGCAGACGATGTTCACTCGGGCCTACACCTGCTCCTCCACAGCTACTGTACCCTTAGATCATCCACCGTTTAGGATTGTCTGACAGAATGGCTCCCCTGGCCCAGATAGACCGCATGGGACTCTGTATGTGTGCGTGTATGTGTGTGTCTTCTATTCTTGGCATACAAATAGTTCTTTTGTTGCAAACTATCGATTTTCTTAATAGAACTACCCATCGGTCAATACTTCAAAATATCAATGAGCTAACTTTAGGCCCATAAAACCATAGCTGAAAGAACTCAGAGGAGGGAAAGTCAACTGGGACCACACATATGCATTGAGTTTCCATGGATGTTGTGACGGCTGCCCTGGCAGAGTTTGGTGAGGGGAATCCAACATCCTCACTGACACGCTGGGTCACTTTCCGTTTCCACGGCATACAGATGAATCAACATATACCCCAACCATTCTCTACGTCAGCCTATGAAATAATTCACACGCCTCCCTGGAAATTAAATTTAACTCATCAACACAGGACACAAACTCACATGACATGACCTTTAACACAACACACAGGTTATATTATATTATGAAAATACTTGTGAATAGTAGAAAAGCACTTGCTCTTACACCTAGAATTTCGCTCAAAAATTTCATAAACAGGAGGACTTGGTATTTGTGCACAAGATTTTGCACCCAAAACACAGGTCTTAAATCACTTTTAATCGTTAAACATTTCTAAAGTACACAAGTGTTTATTCATAGACCTCAATGCTTGATTCATACCTAAATTGTTTAATCTTCATATTAAATATCAAGGAACTCTGCAGAACAAATAAGATTTATAAATGTTCGATACAAATGTAGATTTGGCATTTATATTGTGCTTGTATTTCATACTATGAGATACATACGGTGTGTGGGTCAAGAACCCATATGATCGATGGTCCATAACCATTACAGAGGGATGTCAACACCATGATGACAGTACACCAATAATAAAATTTTTCTTTGAATTATCAAGGACTTTCAGCAAGTGTATTTTAGTATATATAACCATAAAGATATTCATTGTAAAATATGGGCTACAGCATCACTTTGATAACAAGTAATGTTTGTGCAAATTTTCAGAATATTAGATTTAGCCATAATTTAGTGATCTTATGCAAAGAAACTGACTTACAATATCTCATATAAAAAGGTGGGCACCTGGGTCTGTGCCTTTGTATCATGTTTGGCATTTAGTTATTCATTTATTTATCTATCTATCTTTTATTTATTTATTGTCTTGCTATCTTGTCTTATGCCTTTCCATTTATATTTATAATCATATTTATTTCCGTCTTTTTTGACATTATAACTGTTAAGTTGCTGTGACAAAGGAAATTCCCCTATGGGGATCAATAAAGTTTATCTTATCTTATCTTATTTATTTATTAAACAATGTAGTTTCCTTCATCATAATAAGTTTTAAATTGTGCCTGGCATGCAAACATTTTTGATTAATTTGTAAAGTAACTATACAGTAAGTGAAATTAAAGTCGTTTCAACATATATTTGCTATTATATTTAGTGTTGTAAAATGCTAGTTACACTGTAACTCTGTTGCTATCTTTAGCCCCTGCCCTTAACTTGGAGGACGAAAGCAGAATGGGATGCAGTAGTTCTGTGTGTCCAGTAGAGGGAACTCATCGCATTTTTAGTTTTTCCAAATGAAAAATATATATATACATAAATTTTGCTGAACAGCAAGAGCTGTTAAATGTTCGGTGTTAAAACTCTTTTTTCTTTCTTATTTGACGAAAAAAAATTGTTGATCGCTCGCTTTGCTGCAACCGACAAATCTCACCCATTTACTTCCGGGTGAGGTGGCTTACAGAAGCAATGACATTGTGCAGGACAGTGCAGGAGTTAGTCCCCGGAGTGGCTTACATTTGGGTTTTTCACATGTTTTGAGATCTACAGTTTTATCTGGTGCCTTTGTCAATATGTCATCCACAACTACGGGGTTTCATGAGGAACGACAACGAACAGGAGCACAGGTAAACGCCAAGATAGGCACGCAGTTTCCAACCAGATGCTAACATGTTAGCTGGCCAGCTCAGGCTAGACCACTACATCGAAATTGCGTTGTATAAAAAAACGGCACATGCACTGTTCAGATTCCTGCATTTTTGTAGTTGTAATTGTTTGTTTTAGAGTCTATTTCTTTTTAAACCCCCGAATCAAAATTAAACGCATGGTGTCATCGATGCTAATGCGCAGGCGCCAGTGAACATGGACTACGTCCCAACAGAGGAGGAGAAACGGGTGTTCAGGGAGTGCAACCAGGAGAGCTTTTGGTACAGGTGTAAGTTTCTGTTTCTACCACACTCCGAGTTGTTTCTTTGGTGTGTTCGATAAAGCCAAAATGTTTTGGGTTATTTCTTTGTTGTATCTTGACACATGTTATCATCTGTCTTCTGCAGCGGTGCCTTTCTCCGTGGTGAGCATGGCCCTTACTCAGGCCCTTGTTGCTAGAGGTAATGTCAAGAAAATGTATAACTTCAGGTACTTCAAATGTGTCAAGATTTGGGATTGTAACCCTGTTCTGTTAACTATACAGGGACACTCTCTGCATCTCCAAGGTTTGGATCTCTACCCAAAGTGGCCTGTAAGTTCATGATCATGTACTGTTGAGGTTTGATTCATGCTTTGGTTTCTTTTATTAAGTAATGAGTTACTTATACAAACACCTCAGGATATAATGCAGTTTTAGCAGCACTCAGCAACACAGTATCTCAATCAAATTCAGTGTGGTTTTTAGATGGGATTCTTTTTAGGAGTTGCACCAAATACATTACAAATCAGGGCCTATGTTGATGAGTTATTCTCTTACGGCCTGTGAATCGTTGCTTATTTACTTATTGTACCAGACTACAAAAAAAAAAACGTCCCTTCTTAGACATATTAAATTGACCAGAAACCAAAACAGTAAGGTCAATACATTAAACAACAAATTTAGGGGAAGTACTTGTGAAAGCTTAATATGAAAAATAGATTGCAAAGGAAGCTAAGTTCTTATCTACAAGTGTCCAAATTACAGTTTTGCTTTGAATTTTTCTTTTGCAAAAGGATTCATTCTTTCAATGTGCTCTTCCTTCCAGTCGCAGGATTCTGTGGCTATTTGGCTGGGAAGATGTCCTACATGAAAACCTGTCAGGAGAAGTTTAAAAGGCTGGAGAATTCTCCCCTGGGAGAGGCTCTGAGACAGAGGACAGGATTACCTCCACAATAGTGCGTAACATGATCACCAGATGCTGGCCTTTCATTCCAAGTTTTTCTAATCCACATAGGACTTTCTACTTACATTTTTTGGTCCTCCATCTCCAGTTCCAAAGGTGTTCAGTCAGAGCTGGGTGACTCTGACTCCCAGGCCTTTGACACAGCGTTCCAGCCCCAAGAAGTCCCAAGCCAGATGCCCACACACACTAGAGACCATGAATATGAATACAGTCCAGAGCCCACTGAGCAAATGAGAAGAGCGGATGATTCAAGTAAGATAAGATGAACTTTATATACCCCATATGGGAAATTCCATTATCACAGTAGTGTAACAGCTGTAATGTTAAAAAAGTAAAATAAATATGTCTGTAAATATAAATAGAGACAGAAGATAGCAAGACATCCACCAATAAATAGACAGGAGCAGCAACAATAACAACAACATAAAGGAACAGTGAGGGTTAAAAATACACAACCAGAACTATACAATAATATGAATAGTGAGCAAGAAATAGAAAACAAAAATAGGCAAGATTTGTGCGGCCTGGGACAAACAAGGATAAGAAAGACAGCAGAGTTAGGGCATGACATGTGAATGGGGTATGGTCGTGAGATTGTAGAAGCAGCACAGGTGCACTCACGCCGGTCAGCGTTTTGTGCCGTCCAGATTTCTGATGTACACTGATGGCTGTGGGCACAAAGGAGCGTCTGAAGCGTTCGGTTCTACACCGGGGTGGGATGAACCGTTGTCTGAAGTAGCTGCACATCAGCCACACATCTTCATGCAGGGAGTGGAAAGGATTGTCCAGGATAGCTCCCACTTTGTCCTTCACCCTCCCTACTGCCACCAATTGAAGATGGTCCAGGTTCAGTCCCACCACCAAGCAGGCTTGAGTGCATCAATGTTGTGTGACCAGTCCAGTTTGTTGTTGATGTGGACCCCAAGGTCTGTAGGAGTCACTATCTCCACCTCTTTACCCTGGATGGTGATTGTTACCTGTCTCTTCCAAATTTTCCGGACGTCCACAACCACCTCCTTGGTGTATCAGGGGATATTTCCGCGTAATCATGTAAAGCATAAAAATACACAGCCTGAATGCAGCACATCTCCAAACACGATCAAGTCCTCAGCTTATCCAAATCTCAATGTATTAATGTGTTTCTGTGCCATTCTTCAATCACCCACAGCACATTCATTTGTGGAAGAGGAGGAACCCAGGAGAAAGCCCATTCTCTACGAAGACCTGAGGCTAAAAAACCGAGAGAACTACGAGGTCACGCTCACTCAGAAAGCAGAAACGCTGCTTAAAAGTCCACCAGAAAAGGAGCTAGAAAGACCTAAAAAAGAAGGTAAGCTGCCAAAATTTAATCTTGAACACCCACGTTCTTCGACATTTTCTGCGCAGAGAATGACTTTACAGTGTTTGAAACTTGTTTCTGTGTTACAGTGAAGAAGAACATTTATGGAGACACCTGGGAAGAATGAGTAAAATAAATGAGGGAAAGTTAATCACCACCTGGGAATATGCTATTAATGTTTGTTTGTTCAACGTGAGAGGGTAGAATTTTGTTTCTCGTGAAGAAAGTTACTGCATTCCTGTCTTAGTAAAAGCAGTATCACAATGTGTTGTGTTAACTGAGTTATTTATAGACAAAACATGAACATCTCAACTATAAAACTTTTGAATGCAGAAAATAGTCAGATACCAAACTTCATTGACATCCATGGCAGTGTTTCAACCTCCGCATCATTTTGGAACTGACAAATAAACAGTCGATGAAAATAAAAGCAGTGCTCCGTTAATATAAAACCTTTACCATTGAAAATACAATTCCAAAGATTAATCAAAATATACTATTTACAGAACTAGATTTACTTTTCTTTACTTAGACAGCAGGACATAAAGAGTGCAATAAGTATTCTCACAGCTGCCATACATTGACTGTTCTCTTGACAAAGCTGCATTGTTTAAATAGCTTTTGTTTGCACAATTATGCAAAAAATATTTTGCCTGAACTTGATTCAGGGAGGGCTCATGAGCCACAATAAGCCCCATTTTGATTTTTTTTAGAATTATTATTTTGGAAAATAATAATTATTTAGTAAAAGTTACCCCTTAAAATTATAGACTATTCAGCTATGCTTTGTACAAAACTGCAACAAAATAATTAAGAACACTTGCTATAGAATTTTTGATCCAGTACTGTGCATTAAAGTCCCATGGCATCTTTGTATAAATTTTAACAAAATTATAGAGGTGTTTTAAATTGAGTTTACATTTGAAAACAAAGAATTTTACCAGGACAGACCATGATGGTGTTATTTAAGTGTACTCATAGAATGAAAAATATACACAAAATAGCCATACATTTAAATGTACAAAAATTACAAATGTTTAAATCATAAGAAATACCATTCAAACGCAATCAAGATTTAACACAGCTTGGGAGTTTTGAGTTCACTTTGTCCAAAACTTCCATGATCGTTCTGCAGCTTCACATAAAGCATAAAGCAGCTGCTTCAGAACATAATGTTAATCATACAATAGCTTGTCTATATACATGGTGTGTCAGTGCTGTCAAGTAAGTGCACACATTACAGATGAACATGTCTGGGATTGCTGTCATTGCAGCTTTGACCAATGCACTGTTCTGAGTTGCGTCCATCATGTGTGCCAAAACTGTTTGGAAGACCATATTCTTGCGGACGAACATGGTCTGCTGGACAGAACACACTACTGGTGGAGTCCTGCCAGCCTTCATACATCTTGCTTGCACCACCAGCGTTCATGTTAGTTACAGGTGCGTAGGCTTGGACAGGATAGGACCCTGGGGCTGGATTGATTTGTGGCAGGAGCGTTTTTCTCCTCTCCTCTGCTGAAGCAGGGACGAACATATCTTTGTTGATGTTCCTCAGCATCCTAAAGGGCAACATCTTCTCCAGAATCCCAGCCCTGGCCTCTGACACGTCCAGGATGGAGAACCACCCTCTGCCATACATGCATCCGGTAACGACTGCGATGATGTTACAGGGCAGCACACTGTGCGGAATAAGGGCAGTCGTGACAACGACAAACAACCAGGGAAGAGCCATTGTGGGGAAACTGACCCCGCAAAGGAATCCCTTGATCATTTTTGTATGTGTGGTAGTGAAGGCCACGCAAGCCAAGGATGCCGGAAGCAGCCCTTCCACGTGTCTCTGGGTTAGTCTATCCTCAAGAAGATCCAGGAAGGCGTACAGCAATCCCGTGGTGATGGAGATCAGAGAAAACAAGACCAGGAAGCGAACCGTGCCGACACCTTTCTCCAAACTGCCACCGAGAAAAACCAGTGCGGTGGCGTCGAGAAGAAACTGGACGAGGGTTCGGTGGTAAAATGGGTAGATGAAGAGCGTGTGGATGAAACCATTCTCAAATACACCTTTTCCGACGCTGAATATTCCCTGACTGAAGTTCCAGTATGTCTGAATGCCAAACAATGAGCAGGATAATAAGATCACCGTGAAAATTCCGCTCGTAATGGCTGGAGTCAAGTATCTAATAGTCTCCAAGATTATTTTAAAATAATCCGTGGGTACCATACTGCAACCAATTTCCGATATCCACTGGAAAAAAAAGCTCGGACAATTTATGATCCTCGTTAGCCAAATGAGCCGGTTGTATACACTGTCCACTTCTTCAAATCAAACGTTACTGGTTTCTTCACTTTCGAAATCCGTTGAAAACCTTCTGGTTTGGTGTGCCCATCCTTCTACAATTAAAAAAATAAACATTACATTGAAGGGGGAAGCAGTAATACCTGAAGCGAGTATACACGGGCATTCGCCAGAACAAGGCTAGCTTGAGCATAAATAAACTTTTAGTCAAGTTTTCAAACTAAGACCACGAGACCGGTAGTCACTGTTTCCGTTTCCGGGAAGGCGTCATCATGAAGATGGGTAAAAAAATACAGCAGGTGTTGGTGAAAACCAGTGCTTAACCCTCATTATTTACTCCCAAGATACCTGTAAGCAATTGGATGTGAAACCATCCCTTGATCTTAGTGAGGAAGAAATGTATGAAAAAAAAGCCACTTTTTTGTGTATATTTTATATGTCAAAATATGCCATTCTATATTTGGCCATACTGTATGTAACAAGTCACGAATGTTGGGGTTTATGTTGATGCTTGTTTTCTGTGTGATTTTGGGGTTGCTGGGGATGATGTGGGTGTGGTTTGGGGTGCATTAAATTCTTTTGGTTTTTTTTTTACCTGGAGTTGACTGGGAACATAGGGTTAGATGGAGAAAGTTGATTCACTATGGCGACCCCTGAAGGGAAAAGCCGAAAGAAGAAGAAGAAGTTGACAGGGAACAGTTGTATTGCAGGCTTGTATGGCAAGGCTGTGGCCAACAACAGCTATTGCTCATTAAACAGACGTTTGACCGTGACCCGGGTGTTTCCCGGACTAAAACGCTACAATACTATTGTGGACACAGTAAAGTATAGTAAAGTAAACTTTCTCCACGCCTGCAGTTCAACACTCTCAGTTGTTTTGGAGACTTGTGATAAAGATAACAGGTGAAAGAAGGGGTTTGCAATCCCGAAGTGAGTCAACTGCAAGAGAGTGTGTGTATTCAAACCAGTTCCATTAGTTTTACTCTTTGCTTATCATCAAACAATACTGTTTGATCTTGAGCTTGTATTTTGCACCCTTTACCTTCCTTCCAAAGGAAGGGGAGTAAGCAAAGACGGCACCTATCTCGAGGAATGCACATTGGCTGTCTTTTCCTGTGCTCATTTCTGCAACAACACTGTCCTACCCACAACGACAATCACTGTCTTTACAACCAAAAGTCGCGGATGGAGAGCACAGTGAGACCCCTGCTCAAAGCCCGGGATGCTGCCTATAAGGCAGGCGACAGGCTGGCCTACAGCAGGGCTCGAAGGGATCTGAGAAAGGGCATACAGCTGGCCAAAAGCAGAGACAACACATTGAGGACCACTTCCTGCCTGACACCCTGAACAGCTTCTTTGCTCCCTTCGACTCATCAAGATCTAGAGAGGCTCCACATCTTTCTCAGTCAGAAGTGCAGCGCCAGCCGCTCAACCTGAAGCTGCATTAGATGAGTTCTACCATGAGGATGATCAACACCAACAGGACCGCAAGACCAGAGGGAGTGTCAGGCCAGACCCTGAAGTCATGTGCAGAGCAACTGGCAGGGGTCTTTCTGGATATCTTCAATGTGTCCCTGCAACTGTCCACATTCTCTCACACCTCTTCACACACGCTTGTCTTGCCATCCACCCCACAAACAACACCATCATCAAGTTTGCAGAGGACACCACCGTGGTGGGTCTCATATCAGACAATGATGAGACCCTCTGCAGGGAGGAGATCCAGTACTTAACTCAATGGTGCTCAAACAACAACCACATCCTAAACACAAACAAAACCAGGGAGATGGTTGTAGATTACTGGAGGTTCAGGAGAACGGCACACACACACCTCTCCGTATACAGTGGAGCGTGTTGACACCAAGTTCCTGGGCATCCACATCTCATCTGACCTGACCTGGGCCATTAACACACCTGGTAAAGAAAAGCCCAGCAACGAATCTCCTTCCTCAGGAAGCTGAAGTGAGCTGGTCTCTCCTCTCAGCTACTTATCAACTTCTACAGATCGACAATAGAAAGCATCCTCTGTCTCAGCGCTGCAGTGTGGTATGGCGGCTGCATGGCACGAGACAGAAAGGAGTTGGCCCAGGTTGTGAGAACAGCACAGGGCAATGTGGACTGTCCTCTCCTGAATCTGGGCTCTATCCACAATGCCCGGATGCAGAAAAAGGCTAAGAACATCACAATGGATCCCACCCACCTGGGCAACAGCCTGTTTGTGCCACTCCCATCAGGAAAGTGCTACAGGAAAATCAATACCCACACATCCCGGTTGAAAAACAGCTTCTTCCCAAGAGCTGTAAAAGCAACACCCCCCCTCCTGCAAGCTACCACACCTGATCCCCCAGCAGAGCACTCACATTCACACCTGAGCCACACACCCACCCACACACTAATGCAATGCCCCCCTGCTGACAATCCCCTCCCCACAGAGACAATAAGTTGCAATAAGTTTTTTGCACTTCAAATTAATTCATATTCATATCACCCTTCACATCATCCACATCATTTACATAACTACACACTGTGTAAATAACCTCTCTGCCTATTTATTTTGACTTTTCTAAAAACCTGTACATGCTCCGGGAGCTCTCATAGCAAAATTTCACTGTTTTTGCACAGTGACAATTAAAAATTCTTGATTCTTGAAAGGATCCCCTCCTTTTGAACTTAAGTTTCTTCATATGAACATATTGCTTTTGTAAGCTGTTGTACAAAATCCACATTTTGTTTTTATTGCTCTGAGGAAGTGGCATTCTACATGAAGAATCTGAGAAATAATTCAGAAGGAATGGTGGAAAATACAAGCTCTGAACTTATAAGTATTGTTTGATTTTCAGCAAAGATTAAAACAACACCGAAGCTGTTGAACAAAGCCAACAGGTTTGGTTCAGGTTTTTGAAGTTGTTTTGTTTTATTATTCTTTGCTTTTGTGGAATTTGCTGCATCTTTTTAGCCACGAGTTTAACATCATGATCAATTTCAATGTTTTTTCAAACACATATGAATTACTTGTCAGTTTCTAAGGCCAAGATTCAGAATTACAGTGTTTTCGTCTATTTTTTATAACGAATCATCTATTCTTTAGTAGATTTCTGTTGTTTTGGGCCAGTTTTTTTCTCTACCAATTTCTTCTCCCAGTTCCCGCAGCTACACCAAGAAAGTAAGAACACAAAATTATTTAGACATGACATGTCAGTCTGAGTGAATTATTTGCTAATTTAAGAATTGAATTAAACATGTTGAAGTATATCGAAAATAAAGTTTTCATGTCCAATTTGCTAAACAAAATGAATTGTTTGAAATGTAAGAGGTCTGCGAAATGATTCAATAAAGAAATCATGACGTTGGTTCACTCAAATTAATGAAATCCTACATTCAATGGGTTGAATTTATCGATAAACTGTTTCGACTTCGAAAATGAACATGCGAATTTACAGGACAACTCTTGCATGTCTGCGGAAACAAATGATTGGATTTGGATATCTCACAAGAATTCGTGCTTAATCCGTACTTTTTTGAACTATTTTCTGGTTGAAATCTTAGAACTTGAGTTATTCGCAAATTCCGACGTGAAAGCAGACGAACCAAGCGAAGTCGACTTCTTACCGGGAAGACCGATGAGTACCTGAATGCAGCATATTATAATAAGGAAGTCCGTGTTTCAATTTTTTTTCTGTTTCGTTTTCGAATTATTGTTGGTTTTTTTTAATTTGACATTTTTGACTAAAGTTTACGTCGAAAAAAACACATCAGAGACTATAAATCTTGAAAATGAGAGAAGAAACCCAACACCAAATACAAATTATCGAGTCGTTTAGTTATTAAATTACGTCCACCGTATGCACATTACATACAATTAAGCGATAAAGTTTCCTACCATGTTTCTTCTCTGCGTTGATAGACGATTAAAAAACATGAAATTAATAATCTTAACACTTACATTTGATACAAGCGTTGGCTTTTATAGTACTTAAAAACAGACGTCAGCACGTCTGCCCCCCTTCCGGTGTCGTATGGTTACTGCGGCGGATGTTGATGTTTTGTCTCGGAGCTCAATGATGTGAACTGTATCGTCTCTGGGACAGCTTTATCTTTTCCATAACCTTAGTTGTATTAATTGTTCTCTTTGCACACGTTTATAGATAATAATTCACAGCTTAGCGGCACCGTGTCTTCCCCGGAATCTCTCCCGGGAAGCGCGAGGCCGAGCCGTGCGATGATGGAGGACTTTGATGAGATCTACGAGGAAGAGGAGGAGGAAGATGAGGACGAGGACAGGGCCGCTGAGGAGCAGCTCCTCAAGTACGCCCCAGACCCGGTTGTGGTGCGGGGGTCCGGTCACGTCACCGTGTAAGCGACCGGCGAAGCTCAGGGGCACCGGGGAAAGAGTTAACCGCCGGAGAGTGAAGATTAGCATAGTTGGCCTCGATTGCTAACTGGATGCTAGCTGGGTTAGCCGACGTGTGTGACCGAGCGAATCCAGAAAGCTATGATTAGCATCGTGCTAACTCTTGAGTAGAGGCTATTCAAGGGTTTTATTTGACTCTCAGATTACCACACGAGAACCGCATGACAAATAAGGATTCTCCCTGTTCAAGTCGAGTGTTTTGAGTTGTTGTCAAGCCTGAAGGTGTCGCGCCTCTTAAAACTTTATACGCCACCGTTTCGGTCACTGGACTTGGCTAAAAGGTTATTAAGAAGTTGAGTTCCCACGTTGGGAATGTCTAACGGTCAACTGATGGCAACTATTTAACAACATTTCTTTGTTACTGTCGTTTGTTGTCCTGATAACTTCAGCTTGTCATATTTGGTTCAGATCCAAACTACTTAAAACCGATTAATCATAGTGTCTACGTTAAATTAACCGGTTTATTCACATTTTTATAGTTTTATTAAATTGTGGCACTCCTTGTGTAGTCATGGATCAGTTTGATAACTGACAGCTGTTTTTGAATAAAGTGAGTTGACATGGGGGAAAAAAAAATCTTATCTTAGTAATTCTATAATGTCTCATGAAGTGACAATTTGTTTGTATGACCAATGAGTTAACATATCTGTGCTTTTGAAGTTTGGCTTGGTTTTAGTCCAGTTGAAATGGAGGCAACTGTAACCCCATCTGAAACTGCTTTGCATGAGACTGCTTTCTAAGCATGGATGCATAATTGTGGCTTTTTCTTGCATCCAACAGGTTTGGGCTTAGTAACAAATTTGAATCAGAATTCCCTTCAGCGCTTACAGGAAAGGTGAGTGTCTTATTGTGAGCCATCACTACATGTTGGATACAAAACTGTTTTTGTTTTCACAAATGAGCATATATTATTTGCAACTGTACTGCATTACATTGGCTTTCTCCATGATTACTCAAATGATTGGACTATAAAAAAAAATACATACAGATTTGATTGTTCTCAACAATAAAAACACCACTCTATCAACAACCCAATGGGTGTGTACTTTCTCAGGTAGCACCGGAGGAATTCAAAGCCAGTATCAACCGCGTGAACAGCTGTCTGAGGAAGACTCTGCCTGTGAATGTGCGTTGGCTCCTGTGTGGCTGCCTTTGCTGCTGCTGCACATTGGGCTTCAGTTTGTGGCCTGTTATCTGCCTCAGCAAGAGGGTGAGATATAATTCACATCCTCTGTCACTCATCCACATCCCGGTTAAATGTATTATCAACTTCTATCTTTCACTATTAAACCATAGTAAATGTGCTTTTGGGTAAAGTAAAGAGATGATGTGTATCATCCTTTCATGGAGCGTGTTATTGCCCCTTGGATGGGGATGAATAGCTGGGGGCTCAACCACTTATATTCTCTTTGTGGAAGTAGAATACAGCATCTCAACTTTCCAATGGACCTTTATGTGACTCAGAATACACAGGGGGATGGCATCTCAATGTAGACAAATCCACAATAAAATCAGCTTGAATTATAAAAGAAACTGATAATCCTATCACAGTACAGTGGCAAGAGAAAGGCCACTTAAGTGTAGGAGAAGACAGAATGATACTGCTCTTCAAAATTAAGTGACATTTTATGGCCACTACCAAATGTGTAAGCATTGACATTGCTTTCTTGTGCCAGTATATAAACACAGCTGCTGTTCTGCTCAAGCATTATCCACAAAGCTAGCGTGTGAAATAGTCATTTTCAATGTTTCCCACCAGACACGAAGATCTATAGAGAAACTTCTGGAGTGGGAGAACAGCAGATTGTACCACAAGGTGAGTTGAGAAGGTATCAGTGGATGTTTGTGCAATTTCCTATTGACATTGCTTAATTCCCTTTTAAATCTTGCTTACAGTTGTGTTTGCACTGGAGATTAAGCAAACGGAAGTGTGAATCCAACAATATGATGGAATATGTAAGTAATTTAGTTACAAATATTTTAAGTTCAATTAGTTACATAAGAACTCTCACACAAAAATTTTAATCTTGTCTAAATAGCCAATACAACAACTTACTCAGCTCTTGTCACCCGCAGGTAATCCTAATAGAGTTCCTACCTAAGATCCCCATCTTCAGACCGGACTAGCCAGGCTACAACTGATCTTAAACCCCCCCACTGTTGCCCAGCTCTATCAGAACCACCCGTGGCTGTCTAACTACCCCCCCTCCCCCCAAAATACTCCAGTCCTCCCACACGTTGACTTTACAACCCTTTGTTTACAAAATTCACACTTGGACTAGACCATGACTGTATTGGGTGAGTGGGCGCACCGCTGAGCCACACTGACCTGCACCAGCCTGTGGGATATCAGGGGGACTACCAACCATGGGTAGTGTTGTGGATTTTGGAACTAGCGTGGGAGACTGAACTCTTGAATTTACTTCTGTGAGCTACACCTGGAACTTTGTCACCCACATGTTTCCAAACCTTACGAGAGAATACATGGCGTCATCCGACCATGATGAAACAAACAAACACTGGCATCCTCAACCTACTGTCCAATCCTCACCTGCAAAAAAATACACCCCAGTGCTTTTCTTTCTTCTAGATCCATACTAAAGACAGCATTGAAATGGAACTTCAGAGGAAACTCCATTCAAGGAATCTTCATCGGAATCCACTATGTAGCCTGGAGAACTGTAGGTCTGGGATATGCTCGACAGAAGAGCAGAGAAATGAACTCACAAGTGTCACTCTTCTACTCGACAACCAGGCATCCTTAACTTCCCACCGAGTATCACACCTGTGCATATGTTCGTGTGCATCACCCCATCCCAGTCACAATCACAACCTCTTACTGCACTCTCCACAGTGTGAATGGGCCGCTGCACTTCACGGTTATCTGGAAAAATGTGGTATCAGCACTATATGTCCCCAGGAGTTGAAGTAACTGCATATGAGTTTGAGTGGAAGAAGTAAACTGAAAAGATGGTCACTCATTATGAAAAGAAGAAAGTTCTTTTTCTTTTTACAGTCTTTTTTTTTTCTTTCTTTTTTTGTATCAAGATTTGTGTTCTGGTTTTGGTAAAGGAGGTGCAACAGATGTTTTCCTGAAATGTCCACGTTGTTTTATCTTGTGCGTCAGAAGGAACTGCGAGACACATGAAACGCGCCACGTGGCAGGCTTCTTTCTTTGAAATATTACTTTGCCATAAAAAATGTTTGTTACTTTTACTTTTGTTGTAAGTTATAAGAGTGAGTGCACATTTAAAGGTATGCCATAGATACTTTTGTGTTGTCTCTGTGGTCATGTCTCGACACTTAAGCACAACATGGCTTTGTCTTAGCACATGGCCCTCACCTTATCTTCTGACCCGAAATATGGTCAAGCTAAGGAGACGACTCCCTACGGGAAGGTTACTCTTTGTAAGGTAGAATCTGACAAAAAGAACTCAAAACTTCTTCTGTGGGCATAATGTGTCAACTTTGGCATGTTTAACTTGGATATTGAGATTCTACATCATAAAGTGTATATGCCAAAATGGGATTGCATACGCAGGGAAAAATAAATCACTTTAGTAATTAGAAAAAGGGTAACTCATAATCACAAATTGATAACAATCTTAAGACCCAGTGGATCCTCCTGGTTCTCCAGCATTGGGTTTTTACATTCAGTGCCATGCTATTTAACATTCATAAAAAAAAACAAGCCAAAAAAAACACCGCTTTCAGAATCATGTTTAACCCATTCAAGGTCATCTGGAGACATTTGAGTTGTTCCCACTGCATCTGCAGCGGTCGAGATCACCTGGTTTCACTTGAACATGTGAATAATCTTATTTGCAATTCTTTGACAGTCCTATATCAGATAGAGGTCCAGCTTTTTTTTTTCAAAACGCAGCCTTAGTTTGAACAGTCAAATCAGAACATTAGTGATTTTTATCTTTCTCTAGATACACTTGGAACCATCTACCGAAAAAAAACAAAGAAAGTTTTCTGTAAAAAAAAAAAATTTGCTAGATTTAGTTCATTCAAATTCCAGTCTACTTGATAATTGCCATTTTGAGTATCCTTAATCACACCAGTTTAATGAGGGATTCCAATTTACCAGTAAATGGCTGAAACGAAAACGTGAAAGACATTTTTTTAAAGAGTGCAACATACAATATCTTGGTTATTATAGAGCCATTTCAACAGTCCCATTTGTTAGGTACACTTTCATTAATAACACCAGATGTTCAGAGTGAAACCCATAAATAATGCTGATTAAAACCTGCAAACTTGACTAAAATATGTATTTCCATTTGTTATATTAAGAAACTACGATGCAATATCACATGTATTCTCTGTGATGGGAATACAAGTAAAGATAATACAAACCTTTCCGGTGGATTTGAGTCATACTCATGGTAACTCATTGTAATGTGCCGATTCTTTGGAATGCTTGCCTCTATGTTTAATTTTTAAGGGACTGAATTGGCACAGATTCCTTGGAATGGCCCTAACACTTTAACTAAAGGGGACTTGCAGCACCTCAGTCAAGGTCTGAGAATGACAGGCATTTGAACAATGCCATTTAGCATCACTAAGCTCTGTTGATTGTAAAAGGGATCACACTCAGGGGATAATAATGGATTAAAAATGTAGGATCAGAGAGCCTAAAGGTTTTTACAAGGTATATCATAAAATACACACGTTACTTGCATTCTTGGAAATTAAAATATGTCAGTTTTGTTTCTTAAATTAAGATATGACCCGAAGAAAAAAAAAAATCAAATCTTTTTTTATGTTGTTTTTTTTTAAGACAAATGAATGAAGCACATCTTCAGTGGACTCTCAGATCCAGGAATCGTGTTAATTTATGTGTAAAGAGACCCTTTACATGATTTCCATTGGGTTGTCTGTCAACTCATCAGTTTTCTAAATTGAGGCAAAAGGCCAAATTGGTCCTTCGTGCGGAGTGTGTGCACGTACGTGTGCCTGTGTGATGCAAACAGATGCAAATGTTCTCTGTAGATTTCAGACTGTGAACCCAGACATTTGAACCCTGCACAGAATCTTTTTTTTATACATAAATACATATATATATATATATATATTCATATATATATGTATATATAATCCAGCATTGTGTGCGTGCCAGATATCCCTCAAGTTTTGAGGAAATGAATGTAAGTTGATTTAATGATCCTCCACAACTTGTATGTGCGCACGCGCGTGCGTGTGCTACTATGGAGAGAAAAATATATGTCCATATGACTTAAACGCAGGTTTGTACAGTAATAAACTACCAATAAACAAGACTCTGGCTTTCCTCCTCCTAACTTAGTTTTTTCAGTGTTAAATGCAAAAAGTATCCCTCATTTCAGGTCAACAGAGATCTGACAGATTATTGAGTTTCGTTGTGAATCCCAAAGACTGTGTTTTCAACAACGAAAGATCTTCATTTCCAACATTGATCACCAAACCAATGACTTGACACATTCAATGTCCTGCAAAAATCCAAATCCCTAACTATAATTTCAAGCGTTTTTGAACATAAACCTTGCTAAAAGGTGTGTCCTTCAAACACTGAGTTAAATAATTAATAGGGTCTCATGTTGGTATGCGAGTCAACCATAACCATATTATACCGGATCGGTCGAGAACTGGGTTAACAACAACCACAATTGGTACTGATGACCTACAGGGTACCAGTGGAAATTGGGCTACTTTGGGTCGAAGAACAAGAGCAAGAAGAAGAGGAGAAGGACGTGCTCGGAAGCAGAGAGAGAGGAGGAAAGGAAAGAGCCTGGGACTGAGAGAAGGGACTTTGAATATCGGGACTATGACAGGAGAAGGTGGAGAGTTGGTCGACATGATGCAGAGAAGAAGGTGGATATACTGTGTGTCCAGAAGACCAGGTGGAAACGTAGTAAGGCTAGAAGCTTAGGAGCAGGCTTTCAGTTGTA
This sequence comes from Fistularia commersonii, assembly GCF_037954325.1. NCBI lineage: Eukaryota > Metazoa > Chordata > Actinopteri > Syngnathiformes > Fistulariidae > Fistularia > Fistularia commersonii. Next base: position 10,606,359 of record NC_141295.1, on the reverse strand, counting down.
CTATTATGGTACTGACAAGAAGAGACATGGAGTGGGAGTAATCTTGAAGGAGGAGTTTGTTAGGAACGTTCTAGAGGTGAAAAGAATATCAGATAGACTTATGAGTCTGAAACTGAAAATTGAAGGTGTGATGCCCAATGTTGTTAGTGGCTATGAAGAAGTTCTGGAATGAGTTAGATGAAGTGATGCAGAATATTCCCCCGAACTGAGAGGTAATTGGTGCAGACTTCAATGGACATGTTAGTCAAGGCAGGATAGGAATGCAGAGGGACAGATGGTGGCAGATTTTGCAAAAAGGATGCAAATGACTGTGAACACCTTTTTCCAGAAAAAACAGGAACATAAGGTAACTTATAAGTGCGGAGGTAGGAGCATGCAGGTAGACTACATCTTGTATAGATGAGGTAACCTGAAAGAGATCAGTGACTGCAAAGTAGTTGTGGTGAGAGTGTAGCCAAACAGCATAGGATGGTGGTTTGTAGGATGACTCTGGTGACAAGGAAGATCAGAGGGACAAAGGCAGAGCCGAGGACAAAGTGGTGGAAACTGAAAAGGGAGGAGTGTTGGATGGTTTTCAGGGAGGAGTTGAGAAAGGCTCTGGGTGGTCAGGGAGAGCTTCCAGATGATTGGACAACTACAGCTGGTGTTAACCGGGAGACAGGTAGGAGAGTTCTTTGTGGGTCATGTGGAAAGAAAGTAGATAAGGAGACTTGGTGGTGGAATGAGGAAGTGCAGGAGTATGCACAGAGAAAGCGGTTAGCAAAGATGTAGTGGGACACTGAGAGGACTGAAGAGAACAGACAGGAGTACAGGGAGATACAACGTAAGGTAAAGATAGAAGTAGCAAAGGCAAAACAAAGGGCGCACAATGACTTGTATGCTCGGTTGGATAGTAAGGAGGGTAAGGATGATCTATACAGGTTGGCAAAACAGAGCGATATAATGATTGAAAGGAAGTACAACAGGTCCGGGTGATTAAGGATAGAGAGGAAAATGTATTGACAGATGCTAGAAGAAGGATGGGTAGATGGAAAGAGTACTTTGAAGAGCTGATGAATGGGGAAAATGAAAGAGAGGCAAGAGTAGATGTGACTATTGCAGACCACAAAGTAGCACAAATTAGTAAAAGTGAAGTGAGGAAGGGATTGAAGAGGATGAAGAGTGGAAAAGCAGTTGGTCCTGATGATATACCTGTGGAGGTATGGAAGTGTCTAGAAGAGGCAGCGGTAGATTTTCTGACTTTTCTACAAGAAATCCAGCAATCTGATTATTTGATGTTTTTATGGTATATATGGTTGCTGTTTGTTTGAAATGAAAGAAAAGAAACCTCAGATCTTACCGTTTTACCCGTAATGCCACTTCACTGGAGAACCAGCAAGTCTCGGAAACTGGTGTTTGTCTGCACCCCGGAGTGGGCAACAGGTCGCGCCATGGAGCAAACACGGATACACAAATCATAGTCGCAATAACCCTGTCCGGAGGTTTCACTCTCCACCCGTCAGGTTCGGTCAGTCAAAACATCTGCACAGCAGAGAGGGTGCTTGTGTCCAAGGGCACGCCAGTTGTGACACACAAAAACAGGGATTAAACCTGCAGCAGAGATAAATCAGGTGATATTACACTCTGCGATGTGGGAAAACACACTTTGATCTCAATTCAAAATTAAGGAAAAAAAAATCCCCATGCTTTCCTGAACCCCAAACAGACAATAATAATATCTGGATAATTATAATACCAAAAGCTAAAGTGATACTTGGGAGGGAGGCGAGATTCAATATTACAGCACAGGTTACTCAGTGTAGCCAAAAGCAGCCACTCGGCTTTTGCTTTTGCTCCCGAAAGCATGGTTAGCGTCTTGCATGACAGCTCTGTCACCTTGAGTGTATGTGTGTGTGTGTGTTTGTGTGTGTGTGTGTGTGTGTGTGTGTGTGGATGCTTCCTTGTGGAACACACTCTTTAAGTGGAGACCATTTACCAAAAAATTAAAACAATTGTTTATTTGTGGTTTTTAAAATTTCACTTCAAGATATTTTTTGGGGCATTTTTTTGTAAACACGTCCAGCAGGGAGACTATGGTGACCAACTGGCCCCTACATGGTGATGTATTGTAGATTCAAGGTTTCAAATTTCATCCATCAATATATTCGGAATTTGACTTCTTTATATTATTGGTTTGGATGTGTTGTAACATCGTTTCACCAAAACAATCCAGGGTTTGTCGCTCATTCGGTATTTCTTTTGTGTTTCAAATCTGACAACCAACAAAATGCAACAACTTGAGGCAGAGCAGGAATGGATGGGAGTTCCGTATAGGATAGGGGAATTGAATGGAAAAATACAAACTAAAGGTCAATCGGAAAGTTGAGATATTTAAGAGGGACAGAGGCAACATGAGAACGCACGATTCCCAATTTGTAAGTCCTCGTTTTGTCTCCTCGCAACTGGCACGCAAGCAGTAGAATCCCTGTGTATTTATATCATTTGAAAAGTTATAATCCATCTAAATTCGTCTCACCGTCTCACATATATATGCTTTTTTTTTTTTTTTTTTTTTAATTATCTATCACACACAAAGAGGTATCAGCCTCTCTAACTTGGGTGAAAATTATGCAGTTCAAAAGTCAAAACATCATAAAAGGGATATTTAACCAACGGGGGAGGATCTAAGAAGATGCACCAAAAAGGTAGAGGGCTAGAAGTTTAGCCGTCATCCTTAAAAAATACAGCTTCGCTGAGTTGGCCTTATAATTTCAGGTTGTGTTCACAATCCATTTCAGACACTCGAATGACATCATGCTTGCTATTATTATTTTTAATATATTTATTGAAGTGTCTCCACGCCTCTGTCATAGGATATCGTGTCCTTCATCGCACCTCGTCTCTCTCTCTCGAGCAGCGAGGCAGGAAAGCGGAGAAAAAGTTGGAAAACTGATACAAGACAGAAATCAAATAAGAGTTCAACCAATCGGACGTCAGGATCGGACAGGCAAAGACGGCGGAACTGTAAAACTAACAAAATCGTTGCTGAAGCCTGAAAACAATCCCAGAGCAGACTAAGCCTGTCAGTCAATTGAAAAAATATCAAAAACAGAATCCAGGATTTTCAATATCATCTTGGCATCAAAAATCATGTTGAGGTCTTCAAGCCCCCCAATGGTAGTGCTGTTGTGCGGGCAGGGCACTGCAATTAGAAACGCATTTAATGTAATGGGCTAAGCCAACAAATTAAGAGTGAACGTGGAGGTGAATGAGATTGAGTATATTACCCTCATCAGTTTGGAGGAATCGCGGCGGAGGCATCTGGAGACATTCGGCTTGTCTCTTGAGCTTCTGTACATCAGCAGCTGAGGCGTTTTGTGTCCTGCCTGGAAGTGGAGGCGGCGTCATATGGGCATACGACGGGACAAAGGGTGCAGCTGAAAGGGCTTTTTGCTCAAGTTAGGATACTGACTATATTGACTTTCTCACCAAAAAGCAGGAGACTTGTAAAGGTGTCTTCACCGCTGACGACTTTTTCATGAATGGCCAGACATGTCGGGCAGTCGGTCGGAAAGTAGACTTCCTTGAGGTAGAAAGGTTCCTCTGTAGGGAAAATACACGTTAGTGTGTCTAGTTGCTGAGTAGATACCTTTGTGCAACAGTGCAAGTCTTCGTCCCTCACCGATCAACATGGTACTGCTTTCAAAAGTCACGTTGTATTTGAAGCTGGAACAGTCATCTAAACTGTGAGGAAAGAAAGAAAGATACATTTGCAGAGTGGAATCACCGAGGAATGGAAAGACATATTTAATCAAAATACACCGATCTATATCTGGTGAGTCGGTGAATTAAGGAATACCGACAATGTGGTTGTGAATTTACACTTTCTGAGTCTGGTCAATAGTGAGGATGTTGTCCTGGCCGGTGGCACTTATGTTCACCCAGACGTTCGACATCAGGCGTGCCAGCGATCTGCTTCCTGGGATGTCGGAGCTTCCCCCGATGTACAGCCATTGACCCAAAAGCTGAATTTGGTTGATAATACAGTCAGTACAGTGGGAATAACAGCTCTGCAGAAATCATCAATGATCACCCCCACACCCCATGCTTTTAAGCAGAATATTTTCACAACATATATGAAAAATTACTATGAAGGAAAGAGAGGAAGAGAGTTCCCATCAAAATTATTCATAAATATTTTGTATGTCAATATTTGGCAGATTGAAAATTCATGTTTTAAAATGCCAGTTTTTGGAATGATAACACATATGTTTACAAAAAAAAAAAACAATAATAATAATCCAACATTTAAATATAACAGGTCTCCCTCTTTTGGATTTTGACAGTCTGGGTCACAGATCACATGAACCATAGATTGACTTCATACAAATATTGCTTTATCATTTGTTATTAGCATTTTGTCAGCTTTAACCCAAGTACAAATTAGGGGCTTGAAATGAAGTGAAAAAATTGTAATATATTTGCCACTGTTACTTTTGAATGACATTGTTGGATCATGAGCTGATGGTATTAGATCTGATATCCATCTTTGTTCGATCTGCTTCAATAATTGAGGTTCTGGATTTAAGTTTTATTTAAGGGTTAATATGTATATTTTGTATATATATTGATATTATGACTAATCCAATAGACCGTTAGGATATAAAAGAACATTTGGTTTCACAAAGTGAGACAGACTTCCTGTAGATACCGAGTTCCACTGAAAAAATCTCAATGCACGAACAGAAACTTCAACAACCAGTGGACATCTTCGGTGAGAGAGAACATGTCACTGGGTCACAAAGTGCTGAATCTGTAATTTACTTACTTCTTCTTTGCTGATTGTTATGGGTTTCACCAGAGCGTCACAGTCGCTCAGTGGAGCCGCGTGTCCAAGTGACAGGAGACACAACACCACGACCGCAGAGTTGCTCTTCATCTTCTTAGGCCTTAAGCACCTCAAGGTCTCCCCTTTCTGACCGCTGTGCTGCTTAAACTTACCAAATCTACAGTATATTTACTTTTCAATGAGCTGATATGGCCCCAGCAAGCCGGGGGGGAGGGGGAGGGAGAGACTTTGACCAGAGTGATGGGGGTTGCTCTGGTGTCCATGTGCTTGTGCATGTTTTTCAATCTCTATATCCAATTTAGGATTGGAAATGTGAGGATCCTCAACAGCAGTACAAATGAATAGAGATAATGTGTATTTTTGTAATCTGATAAGTTTACATTTTGGACATATCTCAATTTAAGAGATGGTGTCCCATAAAAGACAAAGCTTTAGAGTTAGATGAAGGAATCAACTTCGATTGTCAGGAATTGTTTACTCCAAAATGGCTTCTGTTCACAGATGGAAGTCCGAGTTGTCAGCTCAGTAAAACATTGATCGAAAACAAACAGAATCCTGAGTTTCAGCAAGGCAGGATTTCTTGAGGAGATGGTAGGAGTGAGACTCAATAGGTTACGGCAGAGATGTCAACGTGGAAATTAACACCTAATACAAAATATACCTATCGGACCTCGATTCCAAAAATTGCACAAGGACATATTCTTATCAAAAATGATTTAATTGAATACGTCAAATCTGACTGCTCTACTGAAATCTTCGTACAGAAAAGAGACGAACAACAAATCAAAAGAAAAACTGCAGAACACACATGCAGTAAAAGGAGAGGCCATAGAATGGCTGAGACAGAACAGGAGGAAGGGCGTGGGAGGGGGAATGGGCGGAAGGGGTGATGTCCTGTGTGATGTCAAACTAAGGATGGAAGAACGTTAAAAATGCAGATGTTCTTCTTTCACAGACTCTTATTCTACACCTATTATGATGATGGCAGGAGGAACACATTGGTGCTGTCGAATGGAGATTAATGATAAAGTACATGAGACGCTCGTCATTCCCTCTTTTTTTTTTCTCTCTCTCGTTTTCTTTCTCATCTTGAGACACCGACAAGACAGGTGGGAGACACACAAAGAAAAGGTGGATGTGATCACTCCATGGTCTCCTGGTTCTCCTGATCTGCGATGATCTCTTCGCTGGCCTCTTTGCCCTCCTTGCTCCTCTTACTCTTCTTGTGTTTGTGCCTCCGATGGCTGTCGCCCTCCTCGCTGTCGTGCCTCCTCCTGCTACTGCTGCTAACGGAGGGAAAATGGGTGACATTTAAAAAGTTGTTTGAATGCAGGAAAGTACAGTAATATGAGGAGAGTGACGAGAGGTGAGACGAAAGAGATAGGAGGATCAATAAGTTACAAGAACAGAGAAAGAAATAGAGGGGACAAAAAGGACAAGAGAAACTGGCAGCGGCATCACAGTATGAAGAGATTAGACAGAATGCCTTCTGCCACTGTCTCTTATTTCCATCATCTGGCATTTTTCTGCATTGTGGATTTTGTTCTATATTGTGACCTCTTAAATCGATAGAACTTGATACTTAATGTCCTTTTTTTGATTAGCACCCCTCTTTTTCTTCACATTACAATACTGCTGTGCTGTGCAGTGCTTATTTTTGTTTAAAGCTTACAATAAATAGGTCAGACAGACTGTGCGTGTTTGTGTATGAGTGCATGTACCTGCGAGAGGACTTATGGCGACCTTCCTCTTTCTCCCTGTGTCGTCTTTCTCTGTGTCTCTCTTCCTTCTCTCGGCTGGCCCGGTCACGATGTCGCTCTCCATAAGCGCGCTCCTGATACTCTCGATAACGATACCGCTCCTCATCGCTACACGGGTTAAGCACAGGGATCTTTACCATATTTGCATTCATTTTATGTTTGCCTTTACAGCAAACAACAATGGGCAACAATATTTGTTGCTATGAATAGAAAAGCTTAGAATTGATATGATATGACATAAATAAATTACCATCTAGGGGCAGCAGCTGTACTGCTGAAAATAAAAAAACAAAAATGAATGGGAAAATGTAATATGGAAAATATAGATGAAAAACAATACATATCTTATATAGTCATTTGATTCTGTTGTTGGTCAATCAGTGTCATGCATATTCAACAGATTTAGAGGAAAGGCAAAAATGACATATCAGTGTTGTGGTGTGTGTGTGTGTGTGTGTGTGTGTGTGTGTGTGTGTGTGTGTGTGTGTGTGTGTGTGTGTATATATGAGCATGTGTGTATGTGCCACCTGGTGTAGCTTATAGCTGAGGGGCTGTGATCTCTCTCCCTGTCCCTTTCTCTGTCTCTCTCATGCGTCCTCTCCCGGGGCCGCTCTCTGTCCTTGTCTCGCTTGTCATCCCGGCGGGAATAGTAGTCCCACGGTTTGGCGTTGTCCAAAATTGGGGGCCATGAGGGGGGTACACCTCCAGCCATGGGTGGAGGATAAGCACCTGAGGAGTCAAGGTGAGTTTGTTGATTTCTTCCCTCAGCCGCAGGGAATCTTCAATCTTTGTAGTTACTGCTAACAGCTAAGACAATTTATATTTCATTATATTTCTTATTCTTCCTCCTTTCCACTATTGTCTATTACTGCTATGTTTTTACTTGAAACTCTGGCACAACAATTTCCTTCGGGATTAATAAAGTTGTTCTCATCTCATCTCATCTCTTAAAATGTTTACTTAGCAATGAGATACATCCAGATATTTAACCTGATATTTCCAGGCCTCAAGTATTTCAAGTTTCATGTTTTTTACCTTGAGGGAATGGGTATGGAGGGATAGAACGTCCATCATAGCCTCCAGGATGACCACTGATGAAAGATGAGAAAGACATATTTATTGTGCATTCCTGCACATTTACATTCAGAAACAGGAGAGCAAAAAGGTTTTTCCTCACAGAAATATTCTTTTTAATTATCTGATGACAGAATATCTTATATAAACATTTCTCAATTTTAGTGCTTCATATGATTCTCCAAAAATATAGGCCACTTTTTTCAGCAAGGTAAACAAATGGTGTAGTTTTTTTTCAGCATTAAGGGTCTAATGTTAATGCTGAGAGCACTTCAAGGCCAAAACATACCTGTGGCAAACAAAGATTGCCAAAACAGAGGCCCTGTAATTTTTTACTGTATGTACCAACGGGTAGAAGATGTCCTATTTTAAACTAGTCATGCAGTTAAGGAGAAACATTCCTCTTTCAAAATTGGCTTGGCAAAGACTATTATGATGGCTACAAAATTTGAGGGAGAAAAGATTTGAGGGTGCTGGTGATGAAATGCCAGAGATGCCTGGTGACATAAATCTTCACCAAAAATTAAAGAGAAAATAGCTCTGATAAATCCCAGCTCTGCTCAGCACCAGAGAGAGGCGGCTTTGGCGGAATCATATATCAGTTCCATCATATTTCAACAATCAAGGAGCAATTGTGGTAAAATCAAACAGGGATAAATGAATTGTTGACATTGAGCTTGATTCCCGGATTAGGGTCTCATAGTCTCGTTACGATACAAACAATAGCAGAAAGATTGCCTTGCAAACTATAGCTCTCATCTATAGAGCCAAATTTTTGGTGGCTGACAACATCCAAAAAACTCACACTGAATTGGCTGATTTGGCTTTTGTAATTGAGAACGAAAGAGAAATCAATATTTCAGAACATGGTTTGAATTTCTGTTAAGGACAAGATGAAGTCAACAGTTAGGCAGATGAAAAAAACTTGCAGCTTAGTTGAAACAAAAGGTTGATCTTTTTTGTAAGAAGACCATATGTGATCACTATTATTCTATTGACATTAACAGAGAGCTACAGGGAGATTTTCTCTTCAATAAACCTGAGCAGATTTTCTTTTTTTAGCATTAAATGCATCTGAACGCCAGCTACCACTCAACAGCGGAACAGATGAGGATGTTAGATACCTGTCCATTGTAGGAATGATCGTAGGTGGGGGACCACTTGGTGGCGGAGGAAAACCAGGTGGCGGTACTGTAATAGGCAATCCTGAGAGGGGGAAAAGGGAATCAGTGTTAAGGCTCTAAAAACAAGCAACAACAAAAAGTGAAGAGCAAGTATAGAGCAAATACACCATAGGACCCAAGAGAGAAAGAGACACAACTCACTGGGCGGGGGAATAAGTGGGGGCGCAGTGCTGACATTTGGTGGCGGAGGCAGGAAAGGTGGTGGGGGTATGTTTGGAGGAAGAGGTCCAGGTGGGAAGAAGGTGGGCATTTTAGCAGGGGTGGGTTCAGATTCAGATGTAGAATGTTCAGAGATCACCTGTCCAGAGACAAAAGACAACAAAAGAGGTTAAAGCAACAACACACTCAGAGCAGTAACCCTACTGGGAGGAAGTGCTGTTTGTTTTTCCATACATTTTCAAACTTCACTAAACATGTCAATGAATCTGCCTAAACTGGAGAAAAAGCAACTCAATTCCCTGTCATGTATTATTTAAGGTGATATTTTGAAAGGCACCACTTATGTATCATCAATGTTGCCTTTGGAAATTGCCTTTAAGTTGCATTTTAACTCAAATTCTTATACATTTTTCTCATGTTTCTGAAAAGATCATTTTATGTAACACAAAGATTGAGTTTCAGCTCATCTCCTTGGAATTGGCTGTCTAACAACGGTGCCAGGAAAAACTTCAAAAAAGATTCGGAAATGTTCCAGAAATGTTTTCACAGAATATTTTCAAAACAATACTGCTCAGTTATTACTTATGAATAGAGCTTTGAAAAAAAATAAACTAAATTTCTTCTGTTTCTTTTCACTCCTAAGGTTCTGTGCTGGCTCTGAACATTCAGTATCCACCAAATTCTAGTAAACAAACAACCTAGTAAAAGCATAAAGAGCTATTTGAGACATTAATACTTTCTGTAACTTTTGAAAGCACAGGTTATTATGAAAGATTAGATGCCAAAGCAATAATAAAAATAATTCTTGATAGGAAGCATTGATGAATGTAGTCAAACTAGCTTTGCGGTCCAAGTGAAATTGCCAGAAACGTGCCAAACCCGAAAAGTTGAACTGCATCTTCCTTCAAAGTAATTGTTCTATGTACCTGAATATTGTTGCCATCTAGGTTGTGTCTACGTCGCCCTTCAACCCTGCTAATGGTGGCCGTCTGCCCACCAATGACATCTATAGTGCCACTCGACTTCCTGGAAAAGGAAATACATAATTAGAACAAAAGAATTGGAAAATATTCAACGTGGACACAAGCACACGCACTTGTTAATTAATAAATCGAGGCACATATCAAACAAAACATGTGTTGGGATGATGCTACTTATATTACAATTTATTGTGAAAAACACATTTTATGCTTGACTCGCAGAGATTTCTTGCATTGCTCCATCTATGCACACATTGCACCATGTTTTTTCCTCTGTTTATGTGTGGACTGTTTTTATACATAGATTATTGTTTCATTCCACAAGTATGGAATTGTAGTGACTTGACCGATTATATCTTATTTTTATGTAAATATAAAGGCACTATGGAAATGTATATAAGTGATAATAAATACATTGGATTGTCTCGAAATGTACCATGCCATATGCCTGAGGATTGAGTCATGTGAGTACAGGGAATAGTTTCAATGAGCACCAATTTATTTGCATATCCTGATATTTTAGTACACAAATTGTGCAATTTCCACTGTATTTTGAATGTCCGGAATATCAGTGAAGTAATAGGTAAACATCCTACAGATGATTTACCAGGTGAAAAGTGTGAACTTGAGCAACCTCATTTCAGGTTGCCAGGGCAATCAAAATTCCAACTATTAATATTTCCCTTCTAAAAGAAGATATTTTATATCAACACCAAAAGACAAACGTCAGACTTACTGACACCTCATCACCAAAGATGTGCATTTCACAAAGAATATTCAATGGTTTCTCAAGTCACACAAAAATGGTCGAGACAAAACTTCTCACAGTCTTAAAAAAATGTCTTTTGCAAAAAGGCTACAACAAATAAATAGATTATGACCAGGGCTGCATAAATAATCAAAATTTACCTCTGCCATTCAATCCGGCTGAGTGAAAAACTGCAGAAACTACAATACTATCTTGAGATCTAATAATTTTCAAAATAGCATTATAAAATTGTCTTCAGAATGAGATAAGATACATTGTGACAGATTCTCACAAAAATGTTTTTCATGAGAGCAATGAGGTAAAAATGATCAGTCGATTTAGTACTACGAGTCATACGACAATTTCAGTGAGTCAGAAGTTCTTGACATTGGATACTTTTCGACATGGTGCAGCCCTAATGACAACTAGTAGGTAATTTCTTAAGAGGGGCAATTGCTTTACCCGGACTACCAATGTGTCACAGATGTAGTCAGCTCACGCAATATTCTGGACTATCTACTGGGTCCCACTTTCCCAAGAATTTAGGCTGTCACATCCAGGATATATGCACATCAGTTCTTCAAATGGGGCCAACAAAAAGCATCTTTGATGCCTCAGAAGTGGCATGGTTCTTCGGTAGTCGAGAGTCACGGTCAAGAAAACAACGTCTGGCCATCTAAATAACTACACATTTCCCTTCAGGCACATCTAATCTTGTAGGGACAAGGCCACGCCCACTTACGTATAAGAGGACATGTCCTGAACAGGCGGGCCAGTCCATTGAGGGGGAGAGATCCTACCATTTTGAAACAAAGGACAGGGGGTAAACGAGATGAGAGTAATATTGGCTCTCCCACACACAAAAACACATACACAGTCGAAGGGATGATGACCTATTTTAACAACAGGGACACAGGTAAACCTGAAGGTGGTCAAATGTCAAGTCCGTGAGGGTCAAGAAATTGTCTGCGGAGGTAAAATCAAGTACATTTTCTTCCTACTTAAGATTATCTTTGGCTTTTCCTGTACATCTTGAAAATTCACTGCTCGGTTATCCAGCATCGTTGCTATGTAAACCTACCTAATTATGCAATAATACCTCTCCTTTGATTGAAACCATCAACTTAATCAACAGTGTTACTCTTTTTTCCCTTTATCCCTGACTCAAGTCTGTTTTTATGGTTTTCCAACTCGTCCCAAGGAACAAAAGTAGTGTCACTGCATCACAACATTTCTGTACTCAGATACCTTATCAAGCGCAAATAAAGCAATGGTGTTACCTGGAGACCTGGCTGACGACAGACTTGTACAGGCTGACTGGTGATGTGAAATCTGGCTTGGAGGTGTGAATAGATACACTGGACATGTCCTTTTCATTGCCTGTCCGACCTTGCTGAACCTAAAAGAGAAAAATGTCAGACTTTACAGCCATAACATAAAACTTGGTAAAATCTCAGATATTCTTATTTCTGTATGCAATTCATTGCTTTTTAAAGTCTCCATGTAAAAGGTACTGATTGAAAGAACACTGGCGTTTTGGTCAACTGTGTGCTGGCCTCCCTGCAGGTAGACACAAAATCCACACAAATCTAAAATTTGTTCAGTTAATTTCCAGTACTCAATTTGTTGAAACCATAAATGATACTTCAGCATTAATTAAGAGGGCTTTGCATTAAGGTCTTCTTCGTAAAGTGGCTTTCATTAAAATTCATGAGATAACTACATAAAACTAGCCACCTGGGATCCCTCTAGGTCAAGCTAAAGCGTAACACTTCCATCTAGTGTTGCATGTATTGAATAGTTAAAATGGCTAATGAAGCAGAAGAATGGGGAGGCTGAAGTTGTGCAAGTTAAGTTCGCTTTGCAACGATAAAAGCCCCTCTTACAGTAATTTTGCTGGTCACAGAGCCAACAGTTGAGACCTCCAGGCCCATGCGCAGCCGCTTCTGTTTCTCACAATAGGCTTTCCATGTATCTTCATTAAAACCGTAGTTGAAGTAGTCTGACAGATCCGCTCCTGTACGCACACAGACGGACAGATGGATCAATGGATAGACGAACACACAGACACGCACGCACACACACACACACACACGTACACACACACAAACAAAAATAGTGGATTGGTGGATAAACAAGACAGAAAAGTGTAACCAAAGTTTGTTCGTTATACCTTTGTACATACCTTTTAAAGGAGATTCATGGCTGTAACGCAACTGATAGCATCTTTTACACTAATGTTGTGGCCAAAAACTGAAGAACACCCACATACGCATCCAAACGTAAATACGTAAATTTGCTGGCATGCAAGGACAAACCTGGTTTCCTCCAGGGTTTTTCTTCAAATGACTCCATGTCCACCTCCATCACTGGGACACCATTTATGCTTCCAGAAGCATCAAGATCCACCCCTTTTAACTTTGCAGCAACTATAACAATGTAAGAAAAAAGTTTGTATCACAGGTACATTTCACTAATGATATGTGTTTTCAGATATTTAGAAAACATATAGGATTAAACAACAGCAAAAGGGTCTGGAGAGAAAAGATACCTTGTCCATATGGTCTTGACCCTGTGGTTTTGATATTAAGATTGACAGGTGGGGCCCCATATGGCCTTGGGGAAGAAAGGGAATTATTAAACTGTGTTGATCAAAAGCTTTACTCTTTTAGATCTGTCCTAGTTTTGTTTGTGTATGTGCTTTTATTTTCATTTTTTTCATAAATAAATGTCTTTCTAAAAAAAAAGACATATATATTAACACTTCACAAGCTGAAAAGACGCATGACAACACTTACGTATATTGTGGTGCTCCAGTTTTTATGTCTCCAATGGTGACACGGACATCATCGTCATCATCATCGCTGTCACTGTCACTGTCCACGTCCTCACCTGCAGCCTCACTGGTGCCATGAGACTGAAAAACAAGTTGCTTTTTTTACACGTGAATACAAAGACATATATAATAACCCTATATAGTAATCCTATATAAAATTAAACAGAAAACTGGTTTGCCATTGTATCTATCATTACCTCAGAAGCCACTCCATTATCAGTAGCATGCACAGCAGCATCCTCTGTTGAGTTGTCAGCAGGTGCACTGAAAAGGAAATGATGTGTAGAAAAGTACATTCTAAGAATACACAAAATAATGTGTATGTGTATGGTTATGGCCACATATATTCTTAAGATATATGTCTAACTGGAGAGGTAAGTAAACAATGACAGCATCTGAGAAGAAAGAAATAATGGTATTGAACTGTCAGTTGCAAAATGCAATTGACATTTGAGCAAAAGATGCTTCTCTCCATATTTACTAAAATTTTTAGAGTTCAAAATGCTAATTATCAGTCCCTGCATTTAAGATTGTGGCCTTTGGTTTGTCCATTAATTGCATTAAACTAAATAATTCACAAATATACAAATTCCACTCTTAAATGAATTAAGTAAGACAATATTGATATTGTAACACAAAAATATAAGTCACAAAAACTCTTACTATTATCAATAGATTGTTCTGAAAAAAAATCCTTTTTTACAGGCTTCCAATTCCATTAGTACACACATGCAGTGAATATTTTGTAAAATATTACATTTACTATAGGAGTTTGATTTCCATTAATTGATTATCCAGTTGGATTACAATCAGGGAGATTACTAATGCGAATAACGGCTGAACCAAGAGTTTGACCATCAGTTAGCCTCTTCCTCGTCTATCGCTAGAATGTAAACAGGTGTCCTTTAAACGTGTCCTTGGGAATTAAATTGAACAATGTATTACAGATATCCAAAGAATTTGTATGGGTGACTGGGTTGTCCTTACCTTACAGCAGCATTCAGCTTGGCTTCTTCATCCTCCTCTTTGCTTTCAGACTCATCTGAAAACCACATTAGACATGTGCTTAAACTGTATGCAAACTTCAGCTGACCTGGTGGCCACAAATTACTTCAAGAAACTTCTGTGAGAGTTCAAGAAACAATAATGAACATTTTCATTATCGACAAGGTCTAAACAAGTGACAATAAGAATAGCTTATGATACTTGGTTACTAATTACACAACTACAAGAGAACCAAAAAATATATAATAAACCGGCCCCCCGTTAGCTAGCTAAGCTAACAACAGCTCAACACCGACATTACAGTATTTTTTGAAGGGCAAAAAAGCCATCTTTGTTAATATTCAAGTGAAGGAACTAACTTTAGTGTAATTCATGCTATTTGGTATTCCATATTTGTGATTATTAAGCAAAATGGATTTACCTCCATATAGCCATTCCTCCTCCTCGTCTCCGGCGCTAGCGTCGGTGGTGGTTGTTTTGTCCGCTTCTTCCGCAGACATGTTCAAAAAACCGAGCGGCAGCTTTAGATTAGCTAAATTATATTGAACAGATCGTGTGAAAGCAAAATGTGAGATTTGGGGTCTCCTCTTGAGGGGGGAAATGAGATTACGGATCGAAATTTAGGATATCATATGTGCATCTTCAACCGTAAGCGAGCCAGAATTAAAACGGAAGAGATTGAATGAGGTTACATGTTGTCAAGTATGAAGGCATTAAAAAAAACAGCGCCCCCTCGTGGATTAAATAATATCGCCGCCTAGAAATGGAACTAAAAGTAAACAGTTTTGTGGATATAAATCACAATTTTTAGAAAATATACATTTGTTATGTTGGGGTCCAGTTCCTTTGCAAAATTCAGAAAAAACTGAAGGTAAGAAAGCAAATGGAATTGATTAAAAATGGCTTTTTTGCATAAAAAATCTTCCAAAACTAAGGCTTGCACAAATATGGTGTGAAATGAAAAGTACAACACTCCTTCTCTCAAGTCTACGTTGGGAGGCTCTCAGACATTTATACTTAACTTCATTATCTGAGAAAATGTACTGAGGTCCATTACATTAAATCATATACCTGACTGCAACTCCATTACTCCCTAATGGTTGGCAATTTCGAGTGAGAAATCTTTTACAAGAATATGATAGATTGTGCTGCTGCAAAATATGACAAAAGAGAAATTAATTGTAAGTAAAAACCATAATTTTTCAAGTGGCGATTAAGGAAAAAGGCAATTAAAAACTAGAGGAAAAACAAAACTCAGTTCAAGTACATTTTGAACTGTATGCAGATCCAATTCTGTCTGCTTGAGTTTCAAGAGACTTTTTTGTTTAGTTTCTATAATGCAAGTCAAGCCTGTGTGGTTGTCAGATATTGATGTCTGAGGAAAAAGGACAAAATCCACACACACACTGTCTACACTCCTTTAGCAGTATTAAAAACAATAATACTGGTAATAATGTTAAACCAGCATTCTGATTATCATAATTTCTACTATTATTATTAGTGATAGTAGTGGTAGTAGTAGTATAAACATGAGGCATTTACAATTAAGACAATATAATTACATCCAGGTAAGACCACTTTTCATTTTGAAGGTATAGGTTTAAAAAGACAATGGTTAATTTTGCTCTCAACCTAGAATCTTTTACCACACACACACACACACACACACACACACACACACACATATATATATATACACTGCTCAAAAAAATAAAGGGAACACTTAAAAAACACATCCTAGATCTAAATGAATGAAATATTCTTATGAAATACTTTGCTCTTTACACAGTTGAATGTGCTGACAACAAAATCACACAAAAATGATCAATGGAAATCAATTGTATCAACCCATGGAGGTCTGATTAGGAATCACACTCAAAATTAAAGTTAAAAACAAACTCCAGGCTGATCCAACTTTGATGTAATGTCCTTAAAACAAGTCAAAATGAATCTGTGTTGCTTCCTGAGTGGACACTATGATTTCACAGAAGTGTGACTGACTTGGAGTTACATTGTGTTGTTCAAGTGTTCCCTTTATTTTTTTGAGCAGTATATATACACTGTATATAACAACACCTGCATGATTGCTGTCAATGAAACTGACTACCGTCACTGTGGTTGTGGCTCAGTTTGAAAAAGAAGTTGACCATTAAAGTAACAAGGATTCTTAATGCATTTTATGGCCTTTGACCAGTTAAGTGGGGCCACTCTAGTGTGTCAGTAAGTGATATGGAAATCTATGTTTTTTGGCACTCTCTTAACCACTCTATGCCATTATCACTGCTTTTCACTGGTGATTTTAAAAAGGCATGGATGTCAGTCAGTTAAGCATGTTTGTTGCAGAAATTAAATAATGAAGAGACAAGCAATTATACATGACCATGCAGAACACACACCCACACACACACATACAAGTGGGATGAGTTGTGATTACATTGATTTGTGATCCCCTGGTGTCAGTACCATGGCAGTCAATATATATCAAGTATCTCATGTATCTCAGCTGCAAGTTGGTTTTTTTTTTGTGGATTCTCATATGTTCAGACACACACACACACACACACACACACACACACACACACACACACACACACACACACCCATACACGTACACAACAGAGGACAAGAGAAGTAGAGGGGAGATGCTAATGGCCTTCAGTTAAACTGATCATAGAAATTACATTTATTTCATTCACTCTGCTTTCTAAGTCTCATCTCTCACCCAATCTCCCCTCTCTATCTATATCCTCATCTGACTGCTGCTTTTGGCTTGCTTCCTTATTTTGCTATGTTTTATTTTATAAACATCAATTTAATCTGCTTCCAAACCGTCTTCCTTTGTGTGCAAACATTTTAGATGCTGGATCCTACCATGACAATAGCCAGTACAGCTGTTATGGTTTACAATAATGTTTGACCATTTTAAAAAAAGAAAAATAAATTAAATAAAAAGACTGCAACATGCAGCCATATTAGTATTTAAAGTCCCAAAGCAGTATACTAAATTGGAAAAAGCGATAATATCAGAAGCAGTTTGAGGACTATGAGATATAAGATTAAAACTGTCTGCATGGGAGCAAAAATACTCCACAGACACAGTGGGTATTGTAACACTCATACCTCCCTGGTAACGGTAACGCAATGATTCTTGATACGTTATGTAAATCAAAATTTCCTGGCTACCATTGATACACAGTCTAAATGGCAACTAAATTAAAGGGTAGAGATAGAAACAGTGGAAATCTATTTTGAATGTTTCACATGTTGTTTACCCTCCCCCCCTTTTTTATTTTGAAGCTCTGAAGTGGACCGTTTGCTTTAGCTTGTCCTCTTTTAGACTCCATTTAATATCATTCTTCCTTGTTTGTTTACATAATGCTCTCCATCCTGTTGCACCATATTTGTTTTTACTTTTCCCCTCCTCTTTCTGCTTCACCCTCTGTATCATCCCTCCTCTGTCTCCATGCCTTTTTCCTGCCTCTATCCCTCGCTCCCAACGGTGGATTAGAACGGTTTACGGCCCGGTCGATGCTAATCACGTCTATCCAGATAGAGGGCGATCACTTGTCTATCAGTAATTATATACCCTGATAATAGCTTACTGAGGTATGCGGTTTAAACATATGGTTATCGCAACAATCTGATGCCGTGCAAAAGAGCCCCTTCAGACCCACATTTTTCCTGCTGGGCAAAAACATTTCTTAAACTGATTCTGACTCGAATCCAACATAAAAACAAAGTGGAGAAAACACATTTTGACCAACATTTTTTTTTCATATCCATTTCGATGGAAGACAGGACGATATGAGTGTAATATTTCATAAATAATTAAGAAAGAGTCGATGTAAGGTTTTGAACATGAAAGTCACAGGTGTGCATGGGCTTGCAGAAAGAACAGTACATTTTATAACGCAATCTGAACATGCACATAAACACAATATACTGTATGTACGATTTTGATAGATTGTGGGTTTTAACATGATAACATGGTTATTATACTTGATAATACTTGGAATGGAACTTGAACATGAGAATTTACTTATTTGTGGATGTCTTGTCATTGTCGTTGAGCAGTTCTGGTTTGGTGCAAAGCACAGGTGGATGTTGCACTTGTCACAAGTCATGTTTTTCCTGTACAGATTTGCATCTTGCATCTGGTAGCCTCTTTCTTTTCATCATCGCTTGGCATGTGGTCAACTACAGTTAGGTCCAGAATATTTGGACAGTGACACAATCTTCATAATTTGGGCTTTGCATGCCAACGCATTGGATATGAAATGAAACAACTACAATGGACTTGAGGTGCAGACAGGTTTAGTTCAAGGGGTTGAACAAAATATATGATTAAACATGTAGGAATTGTTGCTATTTTTATACAAACAAATAAACATAACCCCAAGTAAGATGTTACTTTTCAATATTTTGTTGAGAGTCCTTTGCAGGCAATGACTGCCTGAAGTCTGGAACCCATGGACGTCACCAAACACTGGGTTTCCTCCTTTGTGATGCTTTGCCAGGCCTTTACTGCAGCTGTTTTCAGTTGTGTCTTCTTTGTGGGTCTTTCTGCCTTACGTTTTGTCTTGAACAACTGAAAAGCATGCTCGATTGGATCGAGAACAGGCGATTGACTCAGCCATTGCAGAATATTCAATTTCTTTGCTTTAAAAAACTCCTGGGTTGCTTTTTGCAGCATGTTTTGGATCATTGTACCGTACACCATCTGTACCATGAAGCACCGTCCAATCAACTTTGCTCCATTTGGCTGAATCTGAGCAGAAAGTATGTCCATATACACTTCGGTATTCATCTAGCTGCTTCAGTCTTTTGTCACATCATCAATAAACACAAGTGACCCAGTGCCATTGGAAGCCATGCATGCCCATGTCATCAAACTGTCTCCCCCATGTTTTACAGAAGATGTGGTGTGCTTTGGATCGTCAGCTATTCCAATTCTTCTCTAAACTTTCTTCTTCCCATCGTTCTGGTACAGGTTGATCTTAGTCTCACCTGTCCAAAGAATGCTGTTCCTGAATTGGGTTGGCCTCTTCAGATGTTTTTTGGCGAAGTCAATCTGGCCTTTCCTTTTTTGAGGCTGACTAATGGTTTGCACATTGTGGTGAGTCTTTTGTATTTCCTCTCATGAAGTCTTCACTTTATGGTAGACTTAGATACTGATACACCTACTTCCTAAAGAGTGTTCTTCACTTGAGTGGATGTTGTGAAGGGGATTTTCTTCACCACAGAAAGGATTCTGCGATGATCCACCACTGTTGTCTTCCGTGGACGTCCAGGCTATTTTGAGTTCCCAAGCTCACCTGAAGCTCCTTTTTTTTTCTCCGAATGTACCAAACTGTTGATTTGACCACTCCTTTCGGCGATCTCTCTGATGGATTTCTTCTTTTTTTGCAGCCTCAGGATGGTCTGTGTCACCTCCACTAAGAGCTCTTTTGACCGCATGTTGTGTGTTCACAGCAACAGCAACCAAATGCAAACGCCACACCTGGAATCAAGTCCAGACCTTTCAACTGCTGTAATGATGACCAGTTACTGAGGGAAGAGCTCATGCAGCCTTGTTATTTTTTTGCAGCCTTCTGAGTCAATTGTCCAATTACTTTTGGTCCCTTTAAAAAGAGGCAGCTACGTATTAGAGCTGTAATTCCTCACCCCTTGCTCCAATTTGGATGTGAATACTCTCAAATTACAGCTGAGAGTCTGCACTTTATGCTCATATTGATTATATAATTGCATCCTGAATATGCTTTCGAAACAACTAAAATAACAAAACTTGTATCACTGTCCAAATATTTCTGGGCCTAACTGTATGCCATGCTGCTCTTGAGGCCAGACACTCTAAAGTGGTCTGTGAGCAGGTCTGCAGGGCAAAGGCTGTGGTTCTGGAGACATGCAAGGTCTTCCATATTTTTGTGCCCCTTTTTTTTGGAGTTTCACAAAACATTGGGCCACATTCACCTCGAAATGGAGGAGATCCTGGATGTCTTTGGTATTGGTATTGGCCCTCTTCACATTTAGCCTGTACCCCAACTGGTTGTAGACCCGTGTCAAAAGTGTGTGTGATCATTCTCAGGGTCTGTTTTTTGGCCGAATATGTGTAGAGTATAGACTGAAAAAATGATCTAGCCGGTCGGCTCCACCCATTCCTTCATTGTACAGCTTCATCACTTCTGGACGTGGCACCATCACAAATTGGACCTTCTTTTTGTCCCACCGCTGAACTTCCAACACCATCGAAGTCGAAGGCCATCAAAACTGGTTTGTTGTCACACCACTCTACCGTCACTGCGTAAAACTTCATCACAGCTTCCCTGTGGCCTTTTGCTCATCTCTATGTCAGACTGTAGAGGAGGCCTAGCACAGCAAGAGACACTTGCTCTTCCAGTGGCATGAATTTGCCTCTCAGCCAGCAGCTCCAGAAGATTGTACATTGTGAGGTAACTGTCAAAGTCCAACTTGTGTCTGGCTTCGGTGATTTGCTAGCAAAGGTGGTCCAAATCCCAGCAGCTTCCTATGATATTGAGACAGCTCCATTGGGGTGTTTTGGGGTGGAGCTGTCAACTGATCACCACAGACATAGAAGACCCAAACATAATGTGAGGATCTGTTGGGAACATCTGGCAGAGTGGCAGCAGCCCCTGTCAGAAAGAGTTTCAACTCCCACCACCGTCAGAGCTTTGACTATGTCTCTAGAGAGGCAAGGGACACTGAGTCCGAGTGGGCCATTTTTCGTGGCTCCATTGTTTTGGCGGCAGACCAGGGCTGTGGCCGTAAGGTGTTCTGTGCCTGTGGATGGAGTGGAAGATTAACAGGCCGATCGGTGAGGCATCAGCAGTGATGCAGACTCTGCCCCAGTCTGCTGTGGTGAAGAAAGAGCTGAGCCAAAAGGCGAAGTTGCTCTAAGCTCCTAAGCTCACCTATGGTCTTGAACTGTGGATTGTGACCGAAAGAACAAGGTCACAGATCCAAGCATCTGAAATTAGTTTTCTCAGCATGGTGTCCTGGCGCTCCCTTGGAGGTAGGGTGAGGAATTAGTCCATGTGGTAGGGAATCAGAGTAGAGTTAACAGATGTGGTGGCTTAAGGATTCCTCCTGTACACCTTCCTGGTGAAGTATTTCGGGTATGTCCACTTAGAAGGAGACCCAGGACACGCTGGAGGGACTATGTTTCTAGGCTTGCCTGGGAGCACCTCGGGATCCCCGCTGAATAGCTGGTCCAGGCGGAAGGAAGTCCCGGGCGTCTTTGCTTCAGCTGCTGGCCCTGCAACTTGACCCCGGATAAGCGGTCGAGGGGGGTCTTAATACGGCAGTTTCTAGTTCATTGTTAAATACAAAGATCCATCTGGCGTGAGAATAAATGCCTATCTATCCGAGGATCCCCAGTATGACATCACTGCTGAAAATGTGTTCACACAATCTGTTTTCATCTCGTGACTTTGTCACAGTGCGGTGTGAACAAAGAGAATTTGAAAATTTTGATCATAAAATCAATGTTGTGATGAAAACCCATATCCTCCCCCAGATTGTATTAAAGTGCTTGAAATAAACATTAATAAGGAGCATAGACTATCTGACGAGAGGATCATGTTTTTGATTATTTCTCCTGGCCCTTACTTGAATATGTTAAGTGGCACATTGCAAACAAAAGCCACAATTGAACCATGGCCGGACACTTAACCACAGACTGAGCAGAAACAGGCTGTAATAAAGCAGCGCATGACAAGTGGACACAGGTATTAGCTTCATTACATCCATTTAGTAGAGTGCTGGATTGCATTAGAAAACAAGCATTCTCCTAGACCTCTAAAAGAAGAACCAGTTATGTATGTTTTTACGTCAGAATATGTGCACCTGTTCATTTGTGAGCTATTTGTGTTGTATGTGTTGTTTGCGCATGCCTGCCTGGGGGTGTGTCAATTGCTGTATCTGTAAGTGACTGAGTTAGATTGTGTGTGTGTTTGCGTCACTAAGATGGAGTGAAGAGAGAAGGGAAAGAGAGGGAAGGTGAAGGAGAAGGAGAGCGAATGGGCGGGTAGACAGGAATGTTTTTCATTACGTAATCTAATCTAAGTGGCTATTTTTCTTGTATAAAACCTCTGTTGTCCTCTGTGAGACCGCTGTCCTCATCTGTCTAAAAGCACTAAATGAGTCATGCTGCGGGTCCACGCACACACACACACACACACACACTAAAGCACACACACACACACAGTGTAACAGTGAGTCAGCCCAGATCTGCTATAGACGCTCACCTCATTGATGAATAATGTAATAGTGAAAGGCATATAAACTGCTCAAATGACATGTGAACTTAGTGGAAAGAAGACATATGGATTATCCTGATGGACCAACAGAGAGACAAAAATCACAAAGACAACCTCACAAAGCTTACGGGCAGATGGAATATAGGTCAGTAAACAGGTGTATCGAACACTGACACCTCAAGGGGCAGGTTTCCATTAAATGAATGCAGAATATTTAATCGCAGTCTTCCAGCTGGGTGATTAAAAGGTTCAGTTTCGTTACCTAAGTCCGTCCTCGTGCCCTTTCTCAGCTTTATATTCTGCCCAGACATTTTATGTTAACCTGCCGGGAAGTTGTGTTTTCTTCCGGTTTCATTTTGCGTGTCTGGACTTCCATGAATATGATTGGTGTTCTGTATTATTCAACCCCTATTGAGTCATATTCATCCTGATTATAATACAAAAATAAAGAAAACAGAACAATAAGCTACACACCATTAAAACACTAAAAAAGTCATTCCTTTTTGTCAAGAGTTTTAATTGAATTTTCTCTTTTTTGGTGCTTGTCAATCCTTCGCAAATTGATATTTCTTTCTTTTTTTCCAGTATGTTTCTGAGCAGAAAAGGTATATTTCCAAGGAAGGCTTGTTCAGCATCAGAAAATGTGACTGCAGTTTGAAAGTTCCCTGGTTCTCATATCCAGGATACTATGGTCTGGAGGATTTACAGGTTTATAATATCTTTGATTACAATGTTAGGCTTTAATCATCCTGGTTCAGTTTTGCTCAGGTTATATCTTGTGGAATACTTGTGAACTGCTTTGGAGTCTGGTCACCACATATAGGACCATATTCCTGTCAATATTATGCATAAATATAACTGTGTGTCCCCTCCGTGACCTGCCACCTTACCGTGGAGGAGGGGTTTGCATGTTCCAGTTTTCCTGTGAGCTATATCAGATCAAATCTTTGTAGTTAACAGTTAAGACAATTTATATTTCATTGTATTTCTTATTCTTCCTCCTTCCTACTATTATCTATTACTGTTATCTTTTTACTTGAAACTCTGGCACAACAATTTCCTTCGGGATAAATAAAGTTGCTCTCATATTGTCAGGGGTTTTATGTCCCTGGAAGGGTCACCCAAGGCAAACAGGTCCAAGGGAAGGGACCACACAAAGTGTAGCTCAGAAGACCCCCATGAAAAACAAAAACTTTGGATCAAGTTTTCCCCTGCCCGAATGTGGGTCACCAGGTTTCCCCTCTGGAGCCAGGTCCGAGGCTCGATGGCGAGCGCCTGTTGGCCGGGCCTTCACCAATGGGGCTCGGCCAGGCACAGCCCAAAGGACTGACAAGGGTCCCTCTTCACCTGGGCTAACCATCCATAGGAAGGGCCAAGGTGCAGTGTGAGCATCTGGAGCGGGAGACCTCGGCGGTCCTATCCTCGGCTGCAGAAGCTGGCTCTTGGGACATGAAATGCCACCTCTCTGGCAGAGAAGGAGCTCGAGCTGGTGCGCGAAGCTGAGATATTCCAACTCGATATAGTCGGACTCACCTCAACGCACAATGTGGGGTTTGGAACCAGGACTGTCGGGAAAGGCTGGACCCTTTTTTTTCTCTGGAGTTACTCTGGAGTTAGTGAGAGGCACCGGGCCGGTGTGGGCATATTGATTGCCCCCAAACTCAGCGCCTGTACATTGGGGTTTAACCCAGTGGACCAGAGGGTAGCTTCCCGCCACCTTGAGAAAGGGACAGGTTCTGACGGTTGTTTGTGGCTATGCACCCAACAACAGCTCAGTTTACCCACCATTCATGGGGAGGCGGGGGACATTGAGTCTGCCTGTTGGGGCCACTACCCTTGAACCCAGCAGTGACGGATGCCGTCAAGCTGAAGAAGGAGCCCTATGACTCAGAAGCAAGCAGCATATGTTTTCAGTAGTTGTTGAGGCAAAATTCGGTCGTGGGAGGAGTTCAGGGAGACCATGGAGAACGACTTCCGGTGGGCGTTGAGGAGATTCTGGTCCCCCATCCGGCATCTCAGGAGGGGGAAGCAGTGCTCCGTCAACACTGTGTACAGTGGGAGGAGGCACCGCTGACCTCAACTCCAGACAGTGTTGATCAGTAGCAGGAATACTTCCTCAATCTCCTCAACCTCGTGAAACACCTTCCAATGAGAAAGCAGAGCCCAGGGATTCTGGGGCAGACACACCTATTTCGGGAGCTCTTCAGTAGCGTGGCCCCAGGGGTGGAAGCTGTCCTGGTTGACACGCCTCACGCCTCTGATCACATCCCTCAGCCTCACTGGTAAGGTCAGTTCAGCTGTACTGGAGAAGAGGGTCCACCGAGTCATTGAACCTCGGATCCAGGAAAAGCAGTGTGGTTTTCGTCCTGGTCGTGGAACAGCGGACCACCTCTATACCCTCAGCAGGGTCCTCGAGGGGGCATGGCAGTTTGCCCAACCAGTCTACATGTGTATGGTGGATCCTGAGAAGGCATTCGACTGTGTCGCGCGAGCAATCCTGTGGAGGGTGCCGAATCTGGGGTACCGAACCCCGTACGGGCTATTCGGTCCCTATATAATTGGTGTCGAAGCTTGGTCCGCATTTGTAAGTCGAACTCGTTTCCGGTGAGAGTTGGACTCCACCAGGGCTGCCCCTTGTCACCGATTTTGTTCATAACTTTTATGGACAGAATTTCTAGGCGCAGTCAGGGTGTTGAGGGGATCCAGTTTGGTGGCTGCAGGATTGAGTCTGCTTTTTGCAGATGATGTGGTGCTGTTGGCTTCATTGGGCCACGATCTCCGGCTCTCACTAGAGCCGTTTGCAGCCGAGTGTGAAGCAGCCGGTATGAGAATCAGCACCTCCAAATCCAAAACCATGGTGCTCAACCGCAAACAGGTGGAGTGCCCACTTCAGGTCAGGGAAGAAGTCCTGCTCGAAGTGGAGGAGTTCAAGTATCTGGGGGTCTTGTTCACAAGTGAGGGAAAGATGAAGCGGGAGATCAATAGTCGGATCTGCAGTGATGCTGATTCTGTACCGGTCTGTCATGATGAAGAAGGAGCTGAGCCAGAAGGGAAAGCTCTCAATTTACCGGCCGATCTACGTTCCCACTCTCACCTATGGTCACGAGCTGTGGGTAATGACCGAAAGAACGAGATTGTGGATACAAATGGCCGAAACGACTTTTCTCTGCAGGGTGGCCGGACTCTCCCTTAGAGATAGGGTGAGAAGTTCTGTCATCCAGGAGGAGCTGGGGGTAGAGCCGCTGCCCCACCGCATAGAGAGGAGTCAGATGAGGTGGCTCGGGCATCTTGGTGAGGATGCCTCCTGGGCGCCACCCAGGGGAGGTATTCCGGGCATGTCCATCTGGGAGGATACCACGGGTAAGACTCAGGACACATTGGAGAGTATGTCTCCAGGCTGACCTGGGAACGCCTTGGGGTCCCCCTAGAGGAACTGGACCATGTGGTGGGGCAGTGAGGTCTGAGCCTCACTGCTCCGGCTGCTGCCCCAGCGACCTGACTCTGGATAAGCGGGGAAAGATGGATGGATGGATGGATGGATGATAACTATTTGATCAAATATTGAAGTTTGCTGAAAAATTGAGACATTAAGAAAACAGCTAAAGTTTTTGTGCTAAAAATATTCAATACCCCTTTGAGGTAGTTCTTTCTACAAAAGCACATTTTGTCTATTCCAGCTCCCTTTCACCCCTTCTAACGCCCTGACTCCCCCAAAGGGTGCTTTTCTCAGATTATATGATAATAATCCCATCATCACCCAAACCGCAAAAATCTGTCCATGTGGAGCAAGTCCTCTGAAAATAGGCCACGGTTATCGCTGTAACTAACCAGATCCAAATACAGAGTAAAGCTGTAACTGGCATGATCCACTTATCTTTATTAAAAAGACAGCGGTTTGGCCTGTTTGCATAGAAATCCAAAATGGAACGTGTCCCTTGGTCTGAGTGGGCATTCAAACCATAACCCATATGAGAAACCATCACTGGCCGCAAATTATACTGTAAAAACAAAGAAACAAAAGGAGTTAATCGATGAAAGTGGTGTTCTGCTTCTTTTCTTGTGTGTCATGTGCTGAAAAAGCCATACACAGCCCCGGGGCAAGGCAGTGAACTTGAGAGAAATGAATCATGTGCGTGCAAAAAAAACAAAAAAAACAACAAAAAAAAAAACCACAAAAAACAAAAGTCTCAGTGTCTATTCACATATTCCTCTGGAACTCACACAGAATCAACACATGAGCGATACACAGACATGCAGAGCCGGCAGCCCAAGGCTTGATGTAAATGAAGTGCCTGCTTTCGGTCTCATAGCCACCAAGAGGCCATCGATATGAATTTCAAATGTGAAGTGGAGGTTCCTCCGTTAATGGATTCAGTGAGGAATTAATTCAACATTCAATCTCGTTCTGTCTGTGAGATTGATTTTTGTTGGATTTATGAAACGCAGCAAGAGTCTGCGCTACCTTTGGTGAGCTCCACCATCTAAAAAGCCAAGAGCACTAAACATATGAATACCATTCGATGGATGAAGAGGTTAAAAAGAAGGTATTTGTGGAGGAAAATAGGGCCTCAGGAAAGGGTTGTATAATTAATTAATTGCCTGTACTGCTTATCCTTCTGTCATTGGATGAGAAATCGGGTTACCTTGGACTAGTTCATCACAGGGCCACTTATGGAGACTAACAACTATTCAATTTAGAGTCTTAACCTAACAAGTGTTTTTGGAGGGTGGGGGTGGGGTAGAAAATCCTGAAAAAACCCACACAAACTCAGGGAGAACGTGCAAACTTAGCACAAAGAGGCACCAGCGGGATTCGAACTCGGAGCCAAAACAAACCCCATCAATTGTGAAGATATTTAAATGAGATACTTTACATTGTTTCCGGTGACGGTGCATTCGTAAGGGCCTCTGCCTCACAGCAAGTTCATTTGGTTTATTTCCGACGGTTCTGAATGGACTTTTCACGTTCTCCCCATGTCTGCGTTCCCCAAAACTTGTGCGGTACGTTCTTCACCTAGACGTGTGAATGGTTGTCCATCTCTATATGTGGCCATCTGATTGACCACGCTTCTCTTCCAAATACAGCTGTATCATTTCAAAAAATAAATTCCTGTTTTCTTCACGTATTGACTACTGTGTTGGATTGATGCTGGTCCAGATCTCCGCCAATTGAAGAATTTGGCTGTAGTACTAAAAAAGAAGCAAATTTGCACATGCAAAGGACTGGGACGCCTACTTCGATATGAGTTGATTCAATCTACGGAAAGCTAAGTCTGCAAAGACAATGTGGATCACAGAGCTGGGGAACATGAGACTATGAAAGGAATCATAAATTGAATGATCTTGTAACAAGGGAACTCCTATCATCGCAACAAGCTCAGACGTGCGAGAGGATCCGCCCATTTTTAGCTCCAGAAGACCAGTCCTCACAAAGAGACCATCTCTTCCAATGAATATTGGGAAAATACGATATATGATCGAAAGTAACCGTCATCCACCCATCCATCAGTTAGACATTTTTTTAATGTCACTGACTCTGCAAAAGGGACGAAGCTGGCTTGGAAATAGTCTAACCAAGCATTTCCAGTAATATGCGCCTCATCACCTTGGCCAGTCTCCAGCCAGTGCGGTACAGGAAGGAGTGGCAGGGAGCCAAGGCGGGGAGGAGAGGCGCTGCACTGTGTCTTTAAGCTCCAGCAAAATCCATCGGGGGTGGAGGAGGAGTGGAGGGGGGTTGATTCCTCCAGGATCTCTTGCTTGTGCATTCATTACAGTGGAGGGATCCGTCCTGGTTGTTGCGGTGCAGTGGATTTGGTCTGTTTGTTTTTTTTTTTTTTCTTCCTAAATTACGCACAAGGATGCCTTTTCTTGCACTTGACGGGCCCGGAGTGGAATGAAAAAAAAGGGGGGGCCAAACATGAGATGCCACTGGATTGTTTTTGCGTTATATTTTATTTTTCTCCAGCTGACAGGTAAGAGTCCTCCAAGAGATGTTGCCCACCCAATGGTGCGCAAGTGTTTTTTTCAATCGTAGTATCATCTCCATATTGTGAAATAATATCAATCAATAAATAAATAGATACATAAATAAAAAATACAATTTATTTTAGGATTAGAAAGTACTAGAGTAGTTCTAATAGTTTTTTTTTTTGGGCAGAAGTGCGGCTTTTTGTATGTTTTGCAAGGCGCGCTTCTCTGCGCCCTCAACGGTGCGCCTTCAGACGCACGGCGACGCGTAACGGAGCGCAACCCCAAGATCATATCAGGGCTCGTTTGCATGACAGGAGATGCCTCCGGGCTTACTTGTAGGCAACAGGTGTGTGTGTGTGCGTGTGAGTTTGCGCCTGTGTCTGTTTGTGCATGTGTGGTTGATAAATTATTAATCTCGACGCTATGAAACAGATTGGGTTTTGGCCTTTGCACAGCAAAAGAAGAAACAAAGAGCTGCTGCACATACGCGCGCGCGCACACACACACACACACACACACACACACACACACACACACACACACACACACACACACACACACACACACACACACACACACATCTATTCAGACAAATACATCCAGTATCTTTCATCAAACTTCACTGTTTGATGTGCTGTTACTCAGATTTCACGCAAATAACAACCGGTCTCAGACAAAAAAAGCCTGCATTCTGAGGACCTCTGAATAACACACACACACACACACACACATACACACACCACACACACACACACATACACACACACAGTCGGTCTCAGCAAACACACAAAACATAGACATCTTGGAAAAAAGAAAAATCTTTGAAAAGGGAGGGGGGTTGTTTGCATCTCCTCCATCTTTTTCTCAGCTCATCTGTGCCCTGAAGGTACAACGGTCACATGCAAGTCCAACGCTTGTATGAAACGCCTGTCATGAGGGGTTGGGGGGGGAGAAAAAAATTTAAGAGGAGATAAATGGAGCGAGCAGACGCTAAAATCAGATGAAAATGTTAGTTTTGTTTACTCATCTTGATGTAATGGATTTGAGGGGCCTTAATGCATGATTACTCAGCTAGTAGACAGCTCATCGTTATTGATTAATCAATTGAACTATGGTGTTTAGATAGCACTCTCTTTAGGAACTCCGTGCCAGTCAAAACATCCCATTTAACCATGACACTAAGCACTCTGTTTTTTTGTGTTCTCACCCCCCTCTGGCTCTATCCCTATTTTTGTCCTTTCTTTTGTCGACCTCTATCTCCTCCCCAGTCAGCCATCTGCATCTTGCGCCTTCACTTTCGAAACCGGAATTCACACTCGTCCCTCGTCTTATCTATCTATATATGGTTTCTGTTCCAGTTTGGGGCAAGCCGGTCATCTCCCCCAGCGGGCCGCACATAGTGATCGCCAAAAGAGGGAAGCTGGAGCTGCGTTGCTATGACAATACCACAACGTCGTTCGCCGCGTCCAGGGTGAGGTGGCAGCGGGAGAAGGGTCGCAGACTGGAGGGAGAGGTGGATGAGGACGGGGTGGCTTACGTTAAGGTGCCAGCAGTTCAAGCCTATCACATGGGCCGTTACGTGTGCGTCAACAACCACACGCGCGAGCGCAGCTCCATCTATGTATATGTGAAAGGTGGGTGTCTCAGGTGTAGAAGAGACATGCAAATGCTGAATCACACCTTGAAGTGAGTTTCTTGTTTTCCACAGATCCCGTTAATGCCTTCCAGCGCACCATGGTGAACGTCATCTTGGTGCGTGCGGGTGAGAACTGCACTATCCCCTGTCGCGTGACCGACCCGAAGGTCACCCTCCTGGCTTTGGAGACATGCGAGGGTCAACCTCTGCCCGCCGGAATGAGCTACTGGAGCAACCTTGAGCAAGGTGTCATCATCACCAATGTTAGAAAGTCATTCGAGGGCTGTTACGTATGCGTGGGGCGGCTCGGCGGAGACATCCTGACGTCCAGTCAATACACTGTGGACGTCCGGCTCGGTGAGTAAAAGACACTCCTTTTGCAAATAATTGCGGTCCACATTCATGAATAGGTGGCATGGACATGCGAAGTGTTTGACATCATTTTGTCATTGCAGTGTAATGAATCGTAAAAAAAAGCAGAGAAAGAGGAAGAACATGCTCCTCCGCAGCTATTAATTCCTGTTAAAATTTACTTACGAGTAATTATTAACTGCAGCGTGAAGCTGGAGTATTTGTTTTGGCTGTAGGAAACATAATTGATTCTTTGTGCCAAATGAACGGGGGAACATCTTCCAATACTAATTTATTTATTTGAAAAAACAGAAAAAAGGAGACAATACAGTTATTAGACAACATTATAGCATCATCATAGGTCTGGGAATCAGCATAAGTTTAATTATTTTGTTATTTGGTCGTGCACTTTCCAATCTTGCAGTCCAACAGAAACAGTGTCGAACAGTAATCAGAAGGTCAATTATACAATTGAACTCAAGTGCCCGGGGATACAGAAAGAAAAGAAAAAAAACAGATAAGATCAATGTAATTCGAAACTGTTCATGTTTCCATTTGTTCCTGCACTGTATCCGCATTTCCAGGCTAGTCAGCAGAGGATGAGAGCAAACAGACAAGCAGGGAGGAGATCTTACACAGCGTGAATAAAGAGAAATGGCGGGGCAGCGAGGGATTACACGACGGAACAAAGCTTTGTAACGGTGCATGAAGACTGTGTTTGCGGTAAACGGAATTACAGAGGCTCCTCGTCAAACACGGCCACTGCGGTGACGTCGACCGACATTTATCGACAGAAATAAATCTTAAAATGCGCCACAGGGCACTACATATGCAAATACTCTCCTCCCCTTTCCCCCCCGCATTCAAACTTGCTATTTTGTTTTTGTCGCTTGCCAAAAAGCAAATGAGAGTCACACAATCCCGGAGGGGTTTGGAGACTTCTGTCTAGCTGTGTTTCAATGTTACAATTATTTCAATTATTCTGCAATTTCGGACTCTGTTTGACTGGCCAAGCAGTATATCGAAAAACTTTGAGGCTACAATGAAAGAAATCTAAGACTGTTTGTTTGTTACTTTTTCCCAGTTCCTGAGCTGCCACCTGTCATCGCACTTTCCCACAAAGACCCTGTTATCTTGAGAAAAGGGGAGAGGTTCGAGCTGACTTGCAGCTCCTCCAATGTCAACCCAGACGTTAGTGTCAAGTGGGAATTCCCTCCGGCGGCGGTGAGATTTGAATACTGACTTTTTTATTTTTACATAAAGCTGGTTGTCCCAATCTCACTGTTTTGTGGCAGAGGGCAGCCAACAATTTTTTTTTTTTTTTTTTTGGTCACAAAACGCGTTGAGGTTAATATGTAGCTGTAAAGGTAATGTTGTAGTTTATGTTGCTACAATGAAGTTCACCTGTAACCTTTGGAAATTAACTTGCATTGCATCATTTATTGCCACATATATCGTGTCCCGACGTGACATCACACTGACCCTCAACTTTGACCTATTATATTCGAATCCATTATGACAATTGGTCTTTGACAAGATTTCAAACCCTGAGAGTCAGTGGTGCAGTAAAAAAGGTATTTTTAAATGCATTGTAAATATATGTAAATTGTAAAATTGTAAATATATGAAATCTGTGTTTTTAGCCTTAACGTTAGTGTAGGGTTACTTCAGATTTGCATCAAACGGCCACGTTGACTGATGAAATTTGGATGGTCAGAGATTGAAACCACTGGTCCACCACAGTCTTTTGATTTCTCATTCTACGAGTTTCAACGCATCTGTTGCTAAGGCTTTCCTGGGCTCAAGCAATGAACTGAGCTGAGTATCATTTTGGAGGTCAAAGGTCAAGTGCACAGTTACATAAAATATGATATAATAATTTGTGCCGCCGCATAAGGTCAAAGGTTAACTTCACAATGTTATGCTTTTCTTTAGCATTGGTTAACACAATTAGTCTAACAGAAGATGTTCTTTCAAGACCATTAAGTAAATTCCTTGAAAGCCCTAAGACTTAAATATGAACCATGAAACAATGTGTTATGGGAGTGCTGTCTCCAAACTGAAAAGGATTCAGATTTCTGATATTGTAAAGCATTTTTATTCGGTGTTAGACTTGTTGGAACTTGTCACCTTTGAAAACGTATCAGCTTTTGTGTAAGGGGCTCCTTCAAGTCCAAATGACAGAGAGGAGTTATGGGTACTTCAGCACCACGGAGGGGCCCCTCATTTACCGTTGGATTAGTTGGAACGGGAGCTGTCAGGTGCGGCTGAAAACGATTGAGTTGCCTGAGTTGGGGTGTTATTGGGGTTTTTTCAGGATTAGGTGTCATAGGGAAACATGAGTCTAAGGTAAATGGTATTTATATGTCTTGGGACTGACCTAAGCACCAGATCATAGGAAAGAGGGTGTCAAAGGCCACATTCTCTGATGAGAGATGGTCTTTCTCCATTTTGAAGAAGACAGCTTCTTTTTAACCCTCTCACAAAACCATCATCCAAAATGCAAGCTTCATGATATTTGATTCTAAAAGCAAAATTTGATGTCAGTCAGACTTTAAGAAGCCCCATGAATTTCTTTATTTACTTTAATAACTCCAACAATCTTGAAAAACGAGCACCACGAGCTGAAGGAATTTCTAATGCTATGCTTGCTGGGCTTAATCTTTATGTACCTGAAGTATGCTTTACAAAAAAAAAAAGAATATTGAACCACACGTTTGCTTATGTTGCTGTAGCGTCCTGATGAAACCCACACCTCGCACATTTTACCGGGTTCCCGAGGTTATCAACGGGCCACCGTGCTCCTGATTACAGCTGTCAACCAATCGGACTCAGGAACCTACCGCTGCTTCGCCCACAATGAGCGAGGCAACAGCACCAAAGCGCTGCAGCTGGACGTCTACGGTAAGTGGTTAACGTCTATATGGGGACTACCATGCAGGCTGTTTAATTCTCTTTTATTTTACAGTATACATTGGTATACATGCATTATTGAATTTAAAAACTTTGATTAGAAAATAAACAGCAGCTTTTTTTGATATTGCAACGCGTTTGTAGATTGACAATGATTTACAATATGTCATATTTGTAATTGAACTTCAATGCACAGGGATGTGTCATCGAGAGTTCACTATTTTTTGAAATGTGCACCGGGATCATGTTATTCTAAAAACAATTTTTTAGCTTTTTTTTTCATTCAATTTTATTTTCGCAGGAGTTGTAAACCCCGTTTTATGCACTCCGATGAAGGTGAAGGCGTGATTTGAATTAATATCCACGTGGTGCATTGCAGCGGCCACAGTAAATCATCCTCTGCTGCAGTTTCGGAATTAATTGACTGCCGGTCAGAAATACTGACACATAAAATGTGATATCCTCATCCCCTCGTTCCTGGGAAGCTGAGAAAGCTTCCCAGGAACTTTCTGTTGATCTGACGCAATAGCCCGTTATCATTTGACAGATAGCCCATTGTGCACCTCATCGTCCCGAGGTGATTTGACTTTCCCCCCATCGTTCAACATCCTTTGAGACCAGAAAAATCCAACCTGGTCCTCATCTGGGTTCTACAGCGCTCGAAATTTTTTTGCCTGCTGAGTCACTCTAACATACGCTTTCCAGCGGTTGACACCAGTCTGTATTTTATTTGCATAGCATGCAAATCTGATCAACCCACAGGAATGTGGCTTGTACAAAGCTTGTTATTGTAAAGGGGTGAGGCGTGATGAGGCAACGCACTCTTCATGCAAGGAAAGACCACGAGGAAATGTGTCAAAGAAAAAAATACGCCACTTTCTGCGAAGACGGCGCAGCAAGAAGGCCCCTTGTTTGACTCCAACAGCGAGCCTTTCTCTGTGGATTTTGCGGGGTTTCCCCATGTCTGGCTGGGGTTTCTCTGGGGTTCTTTGGTTTCCCCTACAGCCCCAAAACATTCAGTAGGTTCAATGGAAAGCCTAAATTGCCCAGTGGAGTAAATGAGACATTGAATGGTTGTTTATTTCTATATGATATGATTAACAGGGTTCTCTATGTGACATGTGAATGGTGTTATTTCTATACGATGTACGAATGAGAGGGTGAATGGTTGTTTATCTCTAAATGACTGCTGATTGAAGAAGTGAATGGTTGTACGTCTCTATATGTAGCGTTGTGATCGCCTGTCCACTGATAGCTAGGATAGGGTGCCCTAAGTGCAGAACAGATAATGAGTGAATATTTTTACCGATAAAAAAGCAAGAAATTGATCATGAGTGTACGGCAAGTGAGGGAACATTCATAAAGGCTTCAATTTTGTTCAAGTTGTACCAGCAACTTTGCAAAACTTCTTTTCTTGTACACCAGTAGTCATAATGTTCAATCCCATTTTCAAATTGGTCTTCAGATCAGGGGTTTATAACCATGCTTGGCCGTCCAAGTCCCGTTCAGGCCGAAGTCAAAGAGGGGGAGAGCCTGAATCTACGGGTAGAATTCGACGCCTATCCGGCGCCAAGCTCACTGTCCTGGTCTTACAACGGCAAGCGACTCCTAAACACAACAGAGCACGTCATCACCATCCACAACCGCAAATACAGGTACGATACAACTGCGGCACGTATTTGATTTTGTCTGCGATGCACAGCAGCGTGAACTGATGGCACTTGATGGTACGTTTTATCAGGTACATCAGTGATCTCCGACTAGTCAGGGTCGTTGGCTCGGAGGGCGGCATCTATAAATTCTCCGCCGGTCATGAGGACGCGTCGGTCGATCATTCGTTTCATGTCTACGTCAACAGTAAGTCGCATCAACGCTCATTCGATTCCAAAGATTTCCACCAACATGTTTGTATTCATGATGTCTATCATTTTTTTTCCTCGAGGTAAGCCGGTCATCGTCGCCCAGGAGGGGCCGGTTGATGGACAGGTGCGATGCATCGCTGCCGGATACCCGGTTCCCAAGATCAGCTGGTATTTTTGTGAGCTTCCCCATACAAGGTGAGCCACAAAAGCAGACAATACAATCATTTTTTTAATCAAGATTAAATGAACATTTTATTGAGAATGGGAGAAACCACGGTAGATAGTGATGATCCGGCATATATTTCACCTATCCAGTAAAGGTAGAGAGAAGTGGGCTTACAAGTGCAATGGCAAGAGATGATGTCATGCCATCGGTAACATGGTAGAAAGCATTATTAAGGACTTTTCATTTGATTTAATAATGTAATTGAACCTCAGTGTGAGCAGTGTGCTCACACCCGGGTCAAACATGACTCATCATCTTTTCTTGGGATGAGGGAGACTCATGGGAGATGATCACATTGAATGATTTAGTGTCACCTAATGGCCTCGGTGGTGTTTGGAAAAAACTGGGATTTTTATTGTTGCTGCAAAAACTGAAGCTTTGCTATTGACAATCCTTAGCAAAACATAGAAACCTTACCTGTGACTGACCCCAAAAAAAAGAGTATGTAAATCACATGTGTATCTCTCTCTTGTTTTGTTTTATTGTGTTTTCTTTAAAGAACTATCTTCTCTTTATCGGAACAAAAACAACTCTGAGATAATGAAGGTTATCATGACAGAACACGACTCTCAAGTTCAGCTTTCTTGTTCCACCGGCATCCATTCCACCAGGGAGAGCCATTTACAGAGAAATGGCGTAATGATGTTAGCGTTAGAGAAAGAACTCAGTGATTAAATGGTAGTCTATTAAAAGCATCCTCATTAAGTGTAAGTGATTAAAGAAAATAAGACAGGGTCATCTGCAAATTGACACACTGCCTGCTCAGTTTAATCTCCACAAATCCCCAAACATTGTTGTTTGTATGTTTATTCATCAACAAACAGCACTATTTGTCTAAATTTGTAAAGGTTGCAATAAATACGATTAAATAGCAAGCAAGAAAAAGTCTAAATGTCAAAGCTTACAGACAGAAGAAGACATTGATCAGATTTTGTCTGTTGAAGTACTGGACCAAAATAAAAACAAATAATCTACTGAGTTATGTTTTTTTTTAAATACAATGAAGGTTTATGAAACAATTCTGGAAAAAATTGCAATAAAGTTGTCCTGCTGTAATACCACTTGTACACAAAGAATGGGAGAACACAGGAATACTATAGAAAACCAGAAATGAAAGATTAGATGAGAGTAAAAAAGAAAAGACAAAAAAGAAGAAAAACGAATGACCTTTAACAACTTTGAAATTGGTCCGAAGGTGTTCACACCTGCCAAACGCCACCCAATGGGAAACTGCAGAAGTCGCCATGGTGACAGAGTCAGCCTTCGGTAGGACTGAGGTGGAGAGCCGACTGAACGTCAGCAAGGAACATGCACACTACCATACACTGGAGTGTGTGGCCTCTACGGAAGGGGAAGAAGCCTACACACTCTTCTCCATCAGCGGTACTGTATTATTGCTATTTACTACACACATTGATACAACAGCGGATTGTGATAAACCTCAATCACATACAACAGATATCACCTTGAGTGGACGTATTTGCTAATATTCAATCCAACTGACGATGCGGAGGCCAGGTGTGGGGTCGCTGGGTGCAGATTGAATGAGATTAGTGCATGCTGACTCTGCATCCATGCGGGCTGGGATTATATGGTGTAGACTTGCTAATCCATGACACACAAACAAACACCACTGCTGCAGCTGTCTCTCTTAACGGTGGTGATAGAGGTTGTTGTGTGTACGTGTGTGTGCACATGCATGTGCATGTGTGTGTATATGTGTGTGTGTGTCAGGACCTCGATGGAGGTTGGATGTAAAGGGACTAAAATTGCAAATATGATTCTGTTTTATACAAATTTGCGGATATAGGGAAAAATAATGAATTCTCTAGATTTAACACACAGTTATTTTTATAATTATTTGTGCTAAAATACCGGCCACTTTTCCTATACAGATTTCCTTAAATCAAGATCAAATTCCAGTGTGAACTGGTGCAAATTGAACCAAATTAGCAAGAAAATATTGTTTTTTAGCTGCAAATCAAGGTCAAACAATAAATTGAATGCAAATCAGCAAGATGTTATCAGCAAACGCTTTGAATGCTGCATCATCTCTTCATGGATGTTAGACTGACGAATCTCTAGACACGTTGTGTGAAACCTGACTTCGTGTCTTGCATCTCCTCTCAGAGCGACTCGTGCCCCACAAACTCTTCACCACGCTTCTTATCGACATGGTCGCCACCGGCGTCTTGCTCAGCTTGATCCTCGTGGTGCTTCTGTATAAGTACATGCAGGTAAGAGAGGAATATGAACATCATGTCGCTGTTTCTGTGAAAACCAGTGTTGTAATCTCAGCGGAAGCAGGTGACGAATTGCTAAAAGGAAATCAGCCTCTTTTTAAAGCCTCGAATCATCAAACAAACTCACAGGCGTAGATGTAAATCCATTTTTAATTCACTCGAATAAATAGCTCCAGCGAACGATTCCCTTTTTCCCTTTTTAAAAGTGCAATGCCGAGACTTTTTCAGACCATTTTGAAACAACATGCCGAGGGGAGTGAGAGTTCCTCCCTTTTTAATCAAAATGAATGTGTTCCAATGATTGTGAATTGAACCAATCACCCATTCACGGCGCGCAGGCATGATGCGGCTGAGGGGGGATGAATTACTCTGTTAAATGAAATGAATCGAGAAATGAGTCAGACTCCTTCAAGTAAAACAAGATCATCCTCGACAGCCGTCATCCCTTTTAATTTGAGTCCCATATGACCTTTTTTCGTTTGCTGGTCCAAAAATTGTTGTTTGATTTTAACGTCATGGCAGATCTTCCAGTTCTCCTCTTAAAAAAGAAAAACTGATCACCCAAATAATCGGTTTGTATAGCAGCTTTATGAGCAGTTTCTTGGAATTCGTCTTTCGTCTCGGATGTAATAACAGTGCAATAACTAATATTTCGGGGCTATTGCGGAGTCGCATTTGTGATTTGATGTGAAAAAAAAGAGGTAAATACAGGAAGTAACCACCTTCTAGTCATCAAGAAGGAAAATAATTACATGTTGTTTGATGAACAGTGATTTTGAGCAGCCAAAGAGACAAATTACCAACATAATCAACCCGCATTATCAACTCTTGAATAAATAACATTTCATTTCTGGAATTGCTAAGCGACGTTTCCAGACAAGTGAACAAGCTAAACATACACGATTAGTAAATGTGACTGATTTGACTTTTATTGGAGAAAATAGGTGATCTGCATCTCCCTCGCAACTTTATCAGCATTCAGGAAGAAGAACAGGACATAAATGATAATCTTGAGAGGGATGAAAAGACACTTTTCCCGATTTTATCTTTTATCACTGATTTTACTTTATTTCTCCTTTTTCTGTTTGATAAAATGTGACCCCCCCCCCCCCCATCCTAGTGATGTTAATAGGTTTTATTGATTGCAGTTTATCTATAAGACGTCTCAGTTGATTGAAGCAACCAAGAAATTAGGCTATAAGTCATTTACACTGGTCCCAAATATTAATGTGTATCCAAAAACTGACAATTTGATTTCTCCTTCTCCTCATGAATTCCTGTCCTTTCAACAGAAACCCAAGTTTCAAATCCAGTGGAAGGTCATTGAGAGTATCCATGGCAACAACTACATATACATTGACCCAACCCAGCTTCCTTACGACTCGAAATGGGAGTTCCCGCGCCAGAAACTGCGTTTTGGTATTGCTATTTCCACAATCATCCCACAAATTATTATTTCCTTTTCATTTCAGAAGCGTTTTTTTGGTAAATGACTGAAAAAATTATATTACATTATAGGATATATAAATTATATAATATAATAAATAAAGATAACATTTTTTGGGGTGTGTTTGGGTCTCCACACAGGTAAAACCCTTGGCTCTGGAGCTTTTGGGAAGGTCATGCGAGCCACTGCGTATGGGCTCTGCTCAGCAGACACCGTCACAACTGTTGCTGTGAAGATGCTGAAACGTGAGCAAATGAATTTTTCCAACTTCCCTGTTCTTCTCCACCCTTGTGTCTTCCTCTTAATAGGTAAAATACTGCGATGACATACAATAATAATAAATATCGGGATGATGTCATTCCAGCCAACGCTCACTCCATGGAGAAGGAGGCGCTGATGTCAGAGCTGAAAGTCCTCAGTTACCTTGGAAACCACATGAACATCGTGAACCTCCTGGGAGCCTGCACGGTCGGAGGTGAGAGGACCAGCCTGACATCGCAGGAAAAAATTTAACTCGAAATAACTAGAAAACCGTCAAGCGGGGTGTCTCTGTATTGAGTTTTCCACAGATAGCAGGTCGGGTTCCGACTCTCTAATTAACTTATTAGCATTTAAATAGAAGAATTTTACAAGTTAGACGTCCGTATTGATTTGTTTATGGTGATCGGTGTGATCTGGTCGCTATGCCGGGGAATTATTGGCCTTTTTTTTTTAAATAAAAAATCAGTTATTGGACACTTGGCAACACCCTGATTTGACACAGAGATGTGACACGGTGTCACTTGTCAAATTTTTTATTTATTCCAGTCAATATCGCCTGCTCGTGCAGCCCTCAGAATCAATCCTAAGGCAGCTTTTAAGTTGAGAAAAAACTTCAAACAGATCAGATTGTCCTGTTGGTTTCAGCCTTCATTTAAAGATATTGAACATATAGTATATGTTAAGTTGAGATTTCATCACACTCCTCATTTATTATCCAAACAGTCTGTGGCAGGAAAAAAAAATCACTGTGACAAATTTTAAAATGAATCTCCTTCCTGAAGCTGTGTCTGTGTTTTCACCCCATTTCATGTATTTTTATCCCGCACATCCTGCCAGGTCCGATTTTGGTTATTACGGAATACTGTTGCTATGGAGATCTCCTCGACTTCCTGCGCAGAAAAAGAGAGGCCTTCCTAAACTCCCAAACGGGGGACAGTTACTATCGCAACGTGTCCAACCAATCTGAGCCCACAAGGTGCGTTACGATGTGCATCTTAGCAGTGACTCCACCTGAAGGCAATCGTATCAAACCATAAGTTTGTGTTTTTGCAGCCGAGAGGCGAACGGAACAGACTACATGCCGATGCGCTCCTCGGAAAAAGAAAGATCCTCCCAGTCAGGTAGGGAGGCTTTTCCTGCCACGAATTTCAGAAGCACAGAACCCAGCAAAGCCTCATGTAATGCCAATACATCCCATAGCTTCGTCCGCAAGAGCTGACACTGTAACTCTCATGCAGACGATATCGACGACCTGTCTCTGGATTCTGAAGATCTACTCAGCTTCTCCTACCAGGTGGCAAAAGGAATGGAGTACATTACCTCCAAGAATGTAAGGCTTTTACAGACCGCCTGCTTCTTTAGTACGCAGTTATTGTTAAGTGCTGCTGCTACTTTAAAATTCATATTATATCTTACGGGCAGCCGATTATGTGCGGCTGTGAGCTCCATAACACAGCTCTAAACGCAAAGACAGAACTTTTATTTCTTAATTCACATGAGTTGAGTTTAAAAGTATCATTCTATTGAGTTACCTGGACTGTTTTGGTTTTGGGTTCAGGTTCCATGGTTTCCCACAGTACAAAAACACGCAGTAGGTTCATTGAAAGCTCTAAATTGCCCAGACATTTGTGTGAGTGAAATTGTTGAATTTTTTCATGTCTATATATGTAGTATGAATGAATGACTTGTAAATGAAAGGGTGAATGGTTATTTGTCTCTATATGATGTGTGATTGAAAGAGTGAATGGTTTTATATCTCCATATGACTTGTGAATTAATGAGTGAATGGTTGTTTCATCTCTATATGTAGTGTGAATGAGTGAATCAATGGTTACTTGTTTCTATAGGTCTTGTGAGTGAAAATGTGAATGCTTGTATGTCTCTATATGGTGAGTGAATGAAAGCCTGAATTGTTTTATATCTCTATATGACACCCGAATGGAAGGGTGAATGGTTTTACGTCCATATGTAATGCAAATGAGTGAATTGATGGTTACTCGTGTATGTGACGTATGAATGAAAGGCTGAAATATTGTATGTCTGTTTATGACATGTGAATGAAAAGGTGATGGCAGCTGGGACAGGTCGCACCCCCCTACCTCAACCCCATTGTTGCTCTGAATGTAGGAAAGCAGTAGAGATCATGAATGAATATATGAATATTCCAATATACATTATATGGCCAAACGTATTCCTTCACTCATCCAAAAACCAGAATCACGTGTTCCAATCACTTCCATGGCCACAGGTGTATAAAATCAAGCACATCAAGCACCTTGGCATGCAGACTGTTTTTACAAACATTTGTGAAAGAATGGGTTGCTCTCAGGAGCTCAGAGAATTCCGGCGTGGATAGGTGATAGGATGCCACCTGTGCAACATATCCAGTCGTGAAATGTCCT
This sequence comes from Fistularia commersonii, assembly GCF_037954325.1. Lineage (NCBI taxonomy): Eukaryota > Metazoa > Chordata > Actinopteri > Syngnathiformes > Fistulariidae > Fistularia > Fistularia commersonii. The sequence continues at coordinate 10,564,198 of NC_141295.1, read as the reverse complement.
CGCTCCTAAATACTCCACAGTCAACTGTCAGCTGTATTATAAGAACAGAAAAGTGTTGGGGAACGACAGCAACTCAGCCACAAAGTGGTAGGCCACGTTAACTGAAGGAGCAGGATCAGCGGATGCTGAGGCGCATAGTGCGAAGAGGTCGCCAACTTTCAGCAGGGTCAATCGCTACGGACCTCCAAACTTCATGTGGCCTTCAGATTATCTCAAGAACAGTGCGCAGAGAGCTTCATACAATGGGTTTCCATTGCTGAGTATCTGCATCCAAGCCACACGTCACCAAGTACAATGCAGAGCGTCAGCTGCAGTGGTGTAAAGCAAGCCACCACTGGACTCTGGAACATTGGAGTCGCGTTCTCTGGAGTGACAAATCGCACTTCTCCATCTGGCAATCTGATGGACGAGTCTGGGTTTGGCGGTTGCCAGGAAAACGGTACTTATCTGACTGCATTGTGCCAAGGTGACGTTTGGGGGAAGGGGATTATGGTATGAGGTTGTTTTCAGGAGCTGGGCTTGGACCCTTAGTTCCAGTGAAAGGAACTCTGAAAGCTTCAGCATATCAAGACATTTTGGACAATTCCATGCTCCCAACTTTGTGGGAGTAGTTTGTAGCTGGCCCCTTCCTTTTCCAAAATGACTGTGAAACAGTGCACAAAGCAAGGTCCATAAAGACAAGGATGACAGAGTGTGGATGAACTTGACCAATCTGCACAGAGTCCTGACCTCAAACTGATAGAACACCTTTGGGATGAATTAGGATGAAGCCTGAGAGCCAGGCTTTCTCATCCTACATCAGTATGGGACTTTACAAACACGCTTCTGGAAGAATAGTCAAAAATTCCCATTAAAACACTCCCAAACTTCATGGACAGCATTCCCAGAAGAATTGAAACTGTTATAGCTGCAAAGGGTGGACTGACGTCATATTGAACCCTGTGAATTAGGAATGGGATGTCACTTAAATTCATATGCCAGTCAAGGCAGGTGAGTGAATGCTTTTGGCCATATAGTGTATACTATATTTCATAATATATATATATATATATATATATATATATATATATATAATATTTGAACAGAAGTTTCAGAGCATTGGCAAAAGAAAACAGAATCACACCAGGAATTCTGCCAAATAAGCCAATATTCAGTTTATCGGACCGTTCAATCTTTATCAAAGCTTGCTGTAAAATCATTTAGTCTTGGTGTAATGTGTTGTATTTTCCACTGGTACTTATACACAGTCATCAGTCAAATAGCCAAGTCATTTATTGATTTATCTTCTTTCACATTCCCTTCATTTGGATCTTCCCTTTTAAGATACTTGTGGCTATTAATGTAATTGCAGTAAATGTTTCCAGTTTATAGAGCGGTTTCCTCCATACCAGCTCTTCTGGTTGCTTATTTGTCAGCCGTGGAAACCAGTTACAGAGTCAACACTTATCCTTTCTTTCTATGTTTGCCTGCTTCTTCTTCCGCTTTTCCGTGTGTGTGCATGTGTGCATGTGTGTGTGTGTGTGTGTGTGTGTGTGTGTGTGTGTGCGCGCGCGCGCAGTGCATCCACAGAGACCTTGCAGCCAGAAATATTCTGTTGACTCACGGCCGGGTGGCCAAGATCTGTGACTTTGGACTCGCACGGGACATCACGACTGACGCCAACTACGTGCTGCGGGGCAGTGTGAGTCAGACTTTCTGGCTGTCCTTCCTTCCTTCCTCCTTCCCTGCCTTCCTACCTTTCTTCCATCTATGCTTTCCTCAAACCTTCCTCTCTTCCTTCCATCCTTTCCTCTGCCCCTTCAATCCTTTCCTTCTTACTTGCATCTTCTCATCTGGCCCCTTCCTTTTTATCCCTTACTTTATTTACTCCCTGCTTTCCATTCATTCCTTCCTTCCTTCCTTCCTTCCCTCTATCTATCTATCTATCTATCTATCTATCTATCTATCTATCTATCTATCTATCTATCTATCTATCTATCTATCTATCTATCTATCTATCTATCTAACCTCTGTCCTTGGTTTATATCCTGTCTTTATTTGCCTTTACTTTCTGTCCTTTCCCTCCTCCCTTCCCTCCTTTTCTTCCTTTCCCTTTCTACCTTTGCTTATTCCTCCTCTTTTCCTTCTCTGTCCCTTTCTTATCCTTTCTTTTTCCTCCCATCTATCTTTATCCCTTTCATTCCTATCATCACCCCTCCATCAGTCCTTTCTAAGGAGGGTGGTTTCTTGATTGTGATTTTTTTCTAATTTAATTTGGATTAAAAGCTTTTTCTCCATGACACATTTTCTATTAAAGAAAGAAAGAAAGAAAGAAAGAAAGAAAGAACTATTATATCATTCACTCAATGAAAGCACATTTCAAAAGAGAATTTCAGATGAAAATCTGAAAATAAATATATTTGCTTGTCATTTCAGATGATTGGGTGTAACTGAATTATCAGTAAAACACATGAAACAAACCAGTCCATCCACGGGTAATGATCTGCTATTATGCACAAGCAGGCCAATACCTACTTGAATGAGGAAATATGTTTTTAGTGTAAATGTAAGAGTGCTTTTTTTCCAGATTGTAATTAAGACTTTCCTTCCTGTAGGCACGTCTACCAGTCAAGTGGATGTCTCCAGAGAGTATTTTTGATTGTGTCTACACCTTTGAGAGCGATGTTTGGTCATACGGCATCCTGCTCTGGGAAATCTTCTCTCTGGGTAACACTTTCACAAAGAGCTGTTTTAATACGAATAGGATTTTTTAGCTTTATCAATCAGGTTTGATTTGCTCCTGCATTTAATTTTTTATGCTCTTTAATGAAAAATTGTTTTTACTTTCTATCTCAGGTGACAGTCCGTATCCCGGGATGCAAGTTTGCTCAGCATTTTATCGAATGATTCAAGAAGGTCACAGGATGAGCAGGCCAGAGTTTGCTCCAACTGAGATGTAAGTGTGTGTGTGTGTGTGTGTGTGTGTGTGTGTGTGTGTGTGTGTGTGTGTGTGTGTGTCTATGCATACAATTAAAATCAAGGTTTCAAGTTGTGACCTGCTGTGAGGTTCATGGCTGGTGAGGCACTGACGTCATCACAGTCAGATTTACAAATATATGAACCCTAAAGAGTAGCTTATTCACCATTTTACAGGCAGAAGTTAACGTGTTTTGTTTAAAATATCATATCTGCATTCTTTACATATACAAACTGTAGCTTAGAAAAAAAACATTTAAAAAAACAACGTTATTATCTCTTACCTTTACTTCTAAATGAAGTCCATGCGCCGCTCCTTCCGAAGAAAAATATCGATAACTTGCTTGTAGAAGTTTTCCTTATCTTTCTTCAGTTTTAAAAGTCTCTCTGTCTCAATTAAAATCGCAGCCAGTGAAGACAGTCGTCCTTGATCGTACCTGTTCCGACTGTATGTTTTGAGTCTTTTTAGTGCTGAGAATGATCGCTCCACCGACGCGGTCGTAGCCGGAACGGTGACCACCGGCCGGAGCAACTTTGTCGCTTCAGGAGCAGTTTGAATAAGATCCCTCTGGGCCAAAAATTGAGAAGCTGCCCGGGAGATTTACATTCATTCTTTGCCGTTTGTTAACCATACAGCCCGATGAGATCGTGAAAAAAATAACTGGATGGCAGCACTTGACTTGCTGACTGTTTACTGTAGCTTGCTATTGCTAATTCTACTACTCTGTAGCCGAGTAGTAAGAAGGATCCCTGGGATCAGCGGTGCCCCCTACCATGAGGCACCATCACTGCGTGCCTCACTTAATGTCTCTTCGCAGTCGTTTTCTGATTACAATAAACACGTTACAGTTGTTGACGAAATACATTCGACACATCAGCTAAACTAGAAACTGGAAATTTAGTTCATATATTAAAAGTGTTTGAAAATTTTAATAGCGACATACACAGACACAGCAATATGGTCTCATTGCATAGCATGCCAGCACAGTTAGCTTAATCATTGTGCAATCCATAGTGGGCTCAGCTGGTTGCTGTGTCACCGCATGTTTTCTTTCTGCGATTTTGAAAAAATGAAAATAAAAATGGTGTAGTTAAGTTTATTGTACAAATCAGTGAATAAATATCGCTATTTAATTTATTTTTTCAGTTTACATTTTTTTCTTTCCATGATGACAGGTGAGGCCCGGCCTCCCCTGCCTCTACTGACTGCACGTCACTGAATTTAGCACAGGAGTGAGGTCCCTGGTATGATTCTGGGTCCTCCAGTTTCTTCACACAGTGCAAAAACATGCTCTCAATTCAGTGGAGACCTGAAATTGCCCAGACGCGTGAATGGGAGGGTGAATGATTGCATGTCTCTATATGACCTTTAAATATCTCCATATTACATGTGAATGAGAGGGTGAATTGTTTTATGATATATGTGGCCCTTTGATTGGCAGCTGGGTCCAGAGTGAACCCTGCTTCTTGCCCCATGACAGCTAGGATAGGCTAAGCTCCAGCACCCTCCAGATCTTGTTTGCAGGATAAGCTGTAGAAATGAAGAATGAATTAAGTCGGGTTGCTGTTATAGAACAACACCAGCATTAATTCCTTGACATTTGTTTTAACACCTGTATTCCTTTAGGTACGACATGATGCTCTCTTGTTGGAATCACGACCCTTCGAAAAGACCCTCTTTCAGAAAGCTGGTGGAAACGACAGAACTTCTTCTGTCGGAAAATACCAAGAATGTAAGTAAAGATAACTTCTGGCCTCGTGGCAATGTTTAAAAGCCCCTTTGTTGGTTTGGTCTACTAGTGATTTAAGGAAAATAGCACATTTACAGTGGACATTATCAACACTGTATTATATGATACAGTGTATATGATAAACATGTACATCCGGTGTGAATGAAATATAAATGATGTCGCATATTTTACATGACGTGCTCAATATATTAAAAAGAAGCAATTTCATCATTCTAATTTGTGCAATTAACAATGTATATTTCTTTAGGCAGTAGGCAGGGCACAGTGGGAAAACAAACAAACAAGCCTCTATATATATACATATATTCCTAATTAAAGCAGAACCTCCCAAACCTATTTAAAACATGTCCATGTTGTTCTTTAGGTGTACCTGACACTGAATAACACCCCAGGATCTGCCGAGCAACAGAGGGCTCCATCGCGGAGGCTGAGCTCAGTCTGCAGCACCACAGCCCCGACACAGCCTTTATTGCAAAGCACAACTGATGTCTTCCTGGACTATGTCTAAAAAACATCAACACACACAAATACACACATAAACACACACACACACACACTGCTATGACATATACAACCCCTCCTACCTCCCAGACCTTTCTCTTGTCTTTTCCCCTGAATATTACTGAAAATCAAATTCATATAGTAAAGTACTATCACACCAACCAGTGAATCCCCACTCACATGCCTTTTTGTATTTAAACACTAACACACACACACACACACACACACACACACACACACACACACACACTGTATATATACAACCCTGTATATCTATACAACCCAGTATAGTCCTCTTTGAAAACTCCCCACAGGCTTATCGATCTCTGTTGCATGTATCCCAGGTGCACGTCTATATACAACAGACTCTAGCACTAACTGACCATCAGATACGGCATCAGCCATAAACAGTGGGAGGAGATTTGACTTGCAGTCTACCTTAGATAACATCTTGAGATGCTTTGGGGGAAACAGCTAGGAGGTTTGCACCACAACATTTACTTTGGCTATATTTGTTTTTCCAGGAATCATGTGACATGATTTCATATGGGAAAAGAGCGCAAATGCTTAACATCCATTGTCAAGAAGTCAGGGGATCAGGAGTCCCGTTGTTTTGGGAGCAGATTTCAATTAAAATCCCATCTTATATAGCTTACAGTCACTTGTTACAAACTGCTTAGACTTTGATAAATGTGTTTTAGAAAGTCCTGTATTGTGTTTGGGTGCAATGTTTGCATGGTTGCCCATTGGTGATACATTGGCTGCCAAAACTATGGGAAACTCCTGCATCTACAATCAACACCACCATATTCACCTTTGCTCTCAAGTCACCCGGAGAAATGCTCACTCACGAACACGCTCTACCTTTTCTGGTTCAAACCCTGTAATTACAATGTCTTATAATTACAAGACATCAATTGTGCTTTTGACTGGCTGTCACGTGTGCGGCCTCCTCCTGGTAGCAACTAGCTGCCGTATACCGTGTCCCAGTTATATATCATAAGATTCTCGTGTTATTGTTTTTCTTTTATTTTTTTTTTGTGTGGTTGATAAGTGATGATCATTCATCTGTCCATTATCTTTTATAAATAGTCAGGTTAATACCTGCCTGCCCTTCGTGAAAAAAAAAAAATCAATAAAGTAAATCTGGTCTTCGTGAGGATGGTGTTCAAGAAATTAATTCCGGACATGCATATTCATAAGTATCCTCTATAAAATGAATAATTTTAATAGATGCTTGCCATCACAGTAGATTAACTGGCCAGTTAAAAAATGTTAATTAATATTAAGTGTTCTGGTTAGTGGATTTAAAAAAAAACAGCCTAGCTGTTTCCCATCTCAAGAATTAATTTACCATTGCCTTACCTCAGCCGCCATTGAACATAAAATGTCAAACTATTCCTTTGAAGTAGTAGTTTAACACCACAGTAATTTGGTTAATGTATGCCACAGGGGCTTGAAAGTTGACTTTCATGATGACCTGGCTGAGCCAGAAACAACAGATTCCCACCTGCACGTTATCGTTGAATAGTTTGACTTAAAAAAGACAAACTGGTGTGTGGCACCGTTGATTCACAGGTAGTTTTAGTCTCTAAAACAACTGGACAGGTGTTTAAAATTGATTGTGTGCCCTCGTTATTTGGTTACTGTCAGACATGTATGCAATGTAAATACAATAGAGATGTGCCTTTAGATTCTTTTTTAAAAAAAAAACAAACAAAAAAAACTGAATGCATTTGGTTGTGAACAAGTTGTTGTTGAGTGGCAAGAAGAACTTCTGTGCTCTGGTTTTGAGGTCCATGCAGTTTTGATACAGTTGGTTGACTTGTCATAATAAAGTAAGTTACCTGTGATGGTAGACACAACTCAAATGTGTCATGTGCCTTTGTGATTTGTTTTTCCACTTTCCTGTGGAACGAAACTGAAATGAAATGTCAGCAACGCCGGTGATGAAAAATGAAAGTCAGGAATCAACAGAACTGTTATAAACATGTCCTAATGGGATATTTCCATTAATGGAAATGTCAATATTTTCCCACTTATGGAAAGGTCTTGAGAATCCATCTTGAATACCAGTGTGGGCGGGGTGGGTCTCAATTACGTCAGCAAAATCGCATGGCATGATAAATAAACAACAGCCTAATGAATAAATCAATACAACAGAAACTTCCAGGAAATACGTTTTGTATAATATTTGCAGTCGTTTTTATTTTCAAATTGACCAAGAGGAGAGAGGGGAGGGGTTATAATAGTAGCAATCATTTTGCCTCAAAATATTGATTATTATTACATTTGACTTTTGGGGGATAAAGGAGCACAGTTCAAGAGCAGAAAGGA